>NC_086445.1:580379826-582779826 GCF_028390025.1 Pseudophryne corroboree | reverse complement strand
AAGTTTACGCTTCTCATCAGACGCTTTAAATTTTGATTTTTTGGTCATTTTACTGAACTTTTGTTTTTTGGATTTTACATGCTCTCTACTATGACATTGGGCATCGGCCTTGGCAGACGAAGTTGATGGCATTTCATCATCTCGGCCATGACTAGTGGCAGCAGCTTCAGCACGAGGTGGAAGTGGATCTTGATCTTTCCCTATTTTAACCTCCACATTTTTGTTCTCGATTTTTTAATGTGTGAAATTATATTCCAGTATCAATAGCAATGGCCTACTATTATATATACTGCGCACAACTGAAATGCACCACAGGTATGGATGGATAGTATACTTGACGACACAGAGGTAGGTAGAGCAGTGGCCTTCCGTACCGTACTGCAATATATACTGGTGGTCACTGTCAGCAAACTGCAAAACTAAAATGCACCACAGCTATAGAATCTAGATGGATAGTATACTTGACGACACAGAGGTAGGTAGAGCAGTGGCCTTCCCTTACCGTACTGCTATATATACTGGTGGTCACTGTCAGCAAACTGCAAAACTAAAATGCACCACAGGTATAGAATCTAGATAGAGAGTATACTTGACGACACAGAGGTAGGTAGAGCAGTGGCCTTCCATACCGTACTGCTATATATACTGGTGGTCACTGTCAGCAAACTGCAAAACTAAAATGCACCACAGGTATAGAATCTAGATGGATAGTATACTTGACGACACAGAGGTAGGTAGAGCAGTGGCCTTCCGTACCGTACTGTTATATATACTGGTTGTCACTGTCAGCAAACTGCAAAACTAAAATGCACCACAGGTATAGAATCTAGATGGATAGTATACTTGACGACACAGAGGTAGGTAGAGCAGTGGCCTTCTGTACCGTACTGCTATATATACTGGTGGTCACTGTCAGCAAACTGCAAAACTAAAATGCACCGCAGGTATAGAATCTAGATGGATAGTATACTTGATGACACAGAGGTAGGTAGAGCAGTGGCCTTCCGTACCAAACTGCTATATATGCTGGTGGTCACTGGTCAGCAAAACTCTGCACTGTACTCCTCCTATATAATATACTGGTGGTCCCCAGTACCCACAATAAAGCAGTGTGAGCACAGATATATGCAGCACACTGAGCACAGATATGGAGCGTTTTTCAGGCAGAGAACGGATAAAACTGGTGGTCACTGATCAGCAAAACTCTGCACTGTACTCCTCCTATATAATACAGCTTCTCCCCAGTCCCCACAATTAAGCAATAAGCACAAACGGAGAGGACGCCAGCCACGTCCTCTCCCTAACATTTCCAATGCACAAGTGAAAATGGCGGCGACGAGTGGCTCCTTATATGGAATCCGAATCTCGCGAGAATCCGACAGCGGGATGATGACGTTCGGGCACGCTCGGGTTAACCGAGCCATACGGGAGAATCCGAGTATGCCTCGGACCCGTGTAAAATGGGTGAAGTTCGGGGGGTTCGGTGTCCGAGGAACCGAACCCGCTTATCACTACTATCCATCCATACCTGTGGTGCATTTCAGTTTTGCACAGTTTGCTGACCACCAGTATAACTATATATATAGCAGTACGGTGCAGTAGTCCTCTGCTCTACCTACCTCTGTGTCGTCAAGTTTACTATCCATCCATACCTGTGGTGAATTTCAGTTTTGCACAGTTTGATGACCACCAGTATATACTATATAGCAGTACGGTACAGAAGGCCACTGCTCTACCTACCTCTGTGTCGTCAAGTATACTATCCATCCATACCTGTGGTGCATTTCAGTTTTGCACAGTTTGATGACCACCAGTATAACTATATATATAGCAGTACGGTACAGTAGTCCACTGCTCTACCTACCTCTGTGTCGTCAAGTATACTATCCATCCATACCTGTGGTGCATTTCAGTTTTGCACAGTTTGCTGACCACCAGTATATACTATATAGCAGTACGGTACAGAAGGCCACTGCTATACCTACCTCTGTGTCATCTAGTATACTATCCATCCATACCTGTGGTGCATTTCAGTTTTGCACAGTTTACTGACCACCAGTATAATTATATATATAGCAGTACGGTACAGTAGTCCACTGCTCTACCTACCTCTGTGTCGTCAAGTATACTATCCATCCATACCTGTGGTGCATTTCAGTTTTGCACAGTTTGCTGACCACCAGTATATATTATATAGCAGTATGGTATAGAAGGCCACTTCTCTACCTAACTCTGTGTCGTCAAGTATACTATCCATCCATACCTGTGGTGCATTTCAGTTGTGCGCAGTATATATAGTAGTAGGCCATTGCTATTGATATATTACTGGCATATAATTCCACACATTAAAAAATGGAGAACAAAAATGTGGAGGGTAAAATAGGGCAAGATCAAGATCCACTACCACCTCGTGCTGAAGCTGCTGCCACTAGTCATGGCCGAGACGATGAAATGCCATCAACGCCGTCTGCCAAGGCCAATGCCCAATGTCATAGTAGAGAGCACGTAAAATCCAAAAAAATAAAGCTCAGTAAAATGACCCTAAAATCTAAATCAAAATCGTCTGAGGAGAAGCGTAAACTTGCCAATGTGCCATTTACGACACGGAGTGCAAAGGAACGGCTGAGGCTCTGGCCTATGTTCAAGGCTAGTGGTTCAGCTTCACCTGAGGATGGAAGCACTCATCCTCCTGCTAGAAAAATTAAAAGAGTTAAGATGGCAAAAACACAGCAAAGAACTGTGCGTTCTTCTAAATCACAAATCCCCAAGGAGAGTCCAATTGTGTCGGTTGCGATGCCTGACCTTCCCAACACTGGACGGGAAGAGGTTGCGCCTTCCACCATTTGCACGCCCCCTGCAAGTGCTGGAAGGAGCACCCGCAGTCAAGTTCCTGATAGTCAAATTGAAGATTTCACTGTTGAAGTACACCAGGATGAGGATATGGGTGTTGCTGGCGCTGGGGAGTAAATTGACAAGGAGGATTCTGATGGTGAGGTGGTTTGTTTAAGTCAGGCACCCGGGGAGACACCTGTTGTCCGTGGGACGAATATGGCCATTGACATGCCTGGTCAAAATACAAAAAAAATCACCTCTTCGGTGTGGAATTATTTCAAAAGAAATGCGGACAACTGGTGTCAAGCCGTGTGTTGCCTTTGTCAAGCTGTAATAAGTCGGGGTAAGGACGTTAACCACCTAGGAACATCCTCCCTTATACGTCACCTGGACCGCATTCATCAGAAGTCAGTGACAAGTTCAAAAACTTTGGATGACAGCGGAAGCAGTCCACTGACCACTAAATCCCTTCCTCTTGTAACCAAGCTCCTGCAAACCACACCACCAACTCCCTCAGTGTCAATTTCCTCCTTAGACAGGAAAGCCAATAGTCCTGCAAGCCATGTCACTGTCAAGTCTGACGAGTCCTCTCCTGCCTGGGATTCCTCCGATGCATCCTTGAGTGTAACGCCTACTGCTACTGGCGCTGCTGTTGTTGCTGCTGGGAGTCTATCGTCATCCCAGAGGGGAAGTCGGAAAACCACTTGTACTACTTCCAGTAAGCAATTGACTGTCCAACAGTCCTTTGTGAGGAAGATGAAATATCACAGCAGTCATCCTGCTGCAAAGCGGATAACTCAGGCCTTGGCAGCCTGGGTGGTGAGAAACGTGTTTCCGGTATCCACCGTTAATTCACAGGGAACTAGAGACTTGATTGAGGTACTGTGTCCCCGGTACCAAATACCATCTAGGTTCCATTTCTCTAGGCAGGCGATACCGAAAATGTACACAGAAGTCAGAAAAAGAGTCACCAGTGTCCTAAAAAATGCAGTTGTACCCAATGTCCACTTAACCACGGACATGTGGACAAGTGGAGCAGGGCAGACTCAGGACTATATGACTGTGACAGCCCACTGGGTAGATGTATTGCCTCCCGCAGCAAGAACAGCAGCGGCGGCACCAGTAGCAGCATCTCGCAAATGCCAACTCATTCCTAGGCAGACTACGCTTTGTATCACCGATTTCCATAAGAGGCACACAGCTGACAACCTTTTACGGAAACTGAGGAACATCATCGCAGAATGGCTTACCCCAATTGGACTCTCCTGGGGATTTGTGACATCGGACAACGCCAGCAATATTGTGCGTGCATTACATCTGGGCAAATTCCATCACGTCCCATGTTTTGCACATACATTAAATTTGGTGGTGCAGAATTATTTAAAAAACGACAGGGGCGTGCAAGAGATGCTGTCGGTGGCCCGAAGAATTGCGGGCCACTTTCGGCATTCAGCCACCGCGTGCCGAAGACTGGAGCACCAGCAAACAGTACTGACCCTGCCCTGCCATCATCTGAAGCAAGAGGTGGTAACGAGGTGGAATTCAACCCTCTATATGCTTCAGAGCAGCAAAAGGCCATTCAAGCCTATACATCTGCCTACGATATAGGCAAAGGAGGGGGAATGCACCTGACTCAAGCGCAGTGGAGAATGATTTCAACGTTGTGCAAGGTTCTGCAACCCTTTAAACTTGCCACACGTGAAGTCAGTTCAGACATTGCCAGCCTGAGTCAGGTCATTCCCCTCATCAGGCTTTTGCAGAAGAAGCTGGAGACATTGAAGGAGGAGCTAAAACAGAGCGATTCAGCTTGGCATGTGGGACTTGTGGATGGAGCCCTTAATTCGCTTAACCAGGATTCACGGGTGGTCAATCTGTTGAAATCAGAGCACTACATTTTGGCCACCGTGCTCGATCCTAGATTTAAAACCTACGTTGTATCTCTCTTTCTGGCAGACACAAGTCTGCAGAGGTTCAAAGACCTGCTGGTGAGAAAATTGTCAAGTCAAGCGGAACGTGACCCGTCAACAGCTCCTCCTTCATATTCTCCCGCAACTGGGGGTGCGAGGAAAAGGCTAAGAATTCCGAGCCCACCCACTGTCGGTGATGCAGGGCAGTCTGGAGCGAGTGCTGACATCTGGTCCGGACTGAAGGACCTGCCAACGATTACTGACATGTCGTCTACTGTCACTGCATATGATTCTGTCACCATTGAAAGAATGGTGGAGGATTATATGAGTGACCGCATCCAAGTAGGCATGTCAGACAGTCCGTACGTATACTGGCAGGAAAAAGAGGCAATTTGGAGGCCCTTGCACAAACTGTTTTTTTACCTAAGTTGCCCCCCCTCCAGTGTGTACTCCGAAAGAGTGTTTAGTGCAGCCGCTCACCTTGTCCGCAATCGGCGTACGAGGTTACTTCCAGAAAATGTGGAGAAGATGATGTTCATCAAAATGAATTATAATCAATTCCTCCGTGGAGACATTCACCAGTAATTGCCTCCAGAAAGTACACAGGGACCTGAGATGGTGGATTCAAGTGAGGACGAAAAAATAATCTGTGAGGAGGGGGATGTACACAGTGAAAGGGGTGAGGAATCGGACGATGAGGAGGAGGTGGACATCTTGCCTCTGTAGAGCCAGTTTGTGCAAGGAGAGATTGATTGCTTCTTTTTTGGTGGGGGCCCAAACCAACAAGTCATTTCAGTCACAGTTGTGTGGCAGACCCTGTAGCTGAAATGATGGGTTTGTTAAAGTGTGCATGTCCTGTTTATACAACATAAGGGTAGGTGGGAGGGCCCAAGGACAATTCCATCTTGCACCTCTTTTTTCTTTCATTTTTCTTTGCATCATGTGCTGTTTGGGGACTATTTTTTTGAAGTGCCATCCTGCCTGACACTGCAGTGCCACTCCTAGATGGATTAATTTTTTTTTTTTATTGAATGTTTATTTAATTGTAGTTAATACCAAATATAAAAATAAATTAACTATAAATATAATCCTTAGAGTGACCACAATAAAAAATGTTATTAAAATGAATAAAACAACACAATCATGAAATATATAACCATCTAATTGATTTCTCATATATGGTTAGTATTACAAAAGACCAATAATGGATACAAATGTATCAAATCCTGAAGAATAAATGGTTCCTAAAACAGGTAATACTGTGTCACTTTGGATGCATAGTTAGATCACAATACTGCAGAAATATTAATGAATGGACTAAAAAGTCCACACTGGCTGGCCAGCCTTAATTAATCATTATTATATTGTGCACAAACAAAAATTTATCCAAGATCAATAGAGTAGATAAATGGAAGATGTATTGCCTGTAGGATATCATGGAATTGAATCAACAATAAGGACTCAAAATTCTTCCAATAACGATCTAAACTGATAATGATTATCCGTTATACATGTATCCAAAAGTCTTGTGCGGCTAATTAGCTCCTAACCTCGTACGGCCGCTGATGTGAATGCTAAATGTTGGGGCAAATAGGTAGAAGGCAGTCCCATCCTTTTCTACCAATACTATTTATAAAGTCTCGATGAAGGCACCGAGCCTCATGCGGCCGTCAGTGTGGGCAGCCAATGCCGTAGTATTACAGTCCCGTATTAAGGTAATGGCTATGAATAAATCAATAAAAATACACAGTCCCGAATGACTCAAATAGCCCCAAGCCTAATGAGGCCGTTGGTGTGGGTGGCTATGATAACGGGATAATGTATTGATAAATAAAACCCCGTCTCACCCGTAGCAATCTCACCCGTAACAGTGAATGCAGTAGCCGTCCGGCCGGATGTACACTGGACCTCCGCCATTTCCAATCCACAAGCCGTCCTGTGCTGCCCTGCCTGGGTGCTCCTCCGACAGCGCAGCTGGGTGATCCTTAGGCTGGGATGAAATAGATGGAAATATCTGTGGCGGTTTAAGGCGGGTTAGGGCTGTCGGTGATGTCCGTTCGTCTCCAAATAGTAGAGACAGCAGAGAGATGGTATAGATCTGTGGATCACTCCAAAGCCGTTCAACCTAACGCGTTTCTCGACCATAGGCACTGGTCGTTTCATCAGAGGAAGTGCACTGATGAAACGACCAGTGCCTACGGTCGAGAAACGCGGAGGAGCACCCAGGCAGCGCAGCACAGGACGGCTTGTGGATTGGAAACGGCTGAGGTCCGGTGTACATCCGGCCGGACGGCTACTGCATTCACTGTTACGGGTGAGATTGCTACGGGTGAGACGGGGTTTTTTTTATCAATACATTATCCCGTTACCATAGCCACCCACACCAACGGCCTCATTAGGCTAGGGGCTATTTGAGCCATTCGGGACTGTGTATTTTTATTGATTTATTCATAGCCATTACCTTAATACGGGACTGTAATACTACGGCATTGGCTGCCCACACTGACGGCCGCATGAGGCTCAGTGCCTTCATCGAGACTTTATAAATAGTATTGGTCAAAATGACGGGACTGGCTTCTACCTACTTGCCCCAACATTTAGCATTCACATCAGCGGCCGTACGAGGTTAGGAGCTAATTAGCCGCACAAGACTTTTGGATACATGTATAACGGATAATCATTATCAGTTTAGATCGTTATTGGAAGAATTTTGAGTCCTTATTGTTTATTCAATTCCATGATATCCTACAGGCAATACATCTTCCATTTATCTACTCTATTGATCTTGGATACATTTTTGTTTGTGCACAATATAATAATGATTAATTAAGGCTGACCAGCCAGTGTGGACTTTTTAATCCATTCATTAATATTTCTGCAGTATTGTGATCTAACTATGCATCCAAAGTGACACAGTATTACCTGTTTTAGGAACCATTTATTCTTCAGGATTTGATACATTTGTATCCATTATTGGTCTTTTGTAATACTAACCATATATGAGAAATCAATTAGATGGTTATATATTTCATGATTGTGTTGTTTTATTCATTTTAATAAAAATTTTTATTGTGGTCACTCTAAGGATTATATTTATAGTTAATTTATTTTTATATTGGTATTAACTACAATTAAATAAACATTCAATAAAAAAAAAAAATAATTAATCCAAATATTATTGGTTTTTGATTGGCTCTTCCTTTTGCGCACACTTTGGTTCTTTTTTCTTGTTATTGATTTTTTGGGGGTTGGCAGCATCCCCATTTTTCCACATTGTGCGGCACCAGGAAGTTCACCGAGGTTGTAAGTCACGGGCGCCTCTCTTTCTCTTCCTTTTGTCTTGACTTCACTCCTAGATGGGCCAGGTGTTTGTGTCGGCCACTTGGGTCGCTCAGCTTAGTCACACAGCTACCTCATTGCGCCTCTTTTTTTCTTTGCATCATGTGCTGTTTGGGGACTATTTTTTGGAAGTGCCATCCTGTCTGACACTGCAGTGCCACTCCTAGATGGGCCAGGTGTATGTGTCGGCCACTTGGGTCGCTTCGCTTAGTCACACAGCTACCTCATTGCGCCTCTTTTTTTCTTTGCATCATGTGCTGTTTGGGGACTATTTTTTTGAAGTGCCATCCTGTCTGACACTGCAGTGCCACTCCAAGATGGGCCAGGTGTTTGTGTCGGCCACTTGGGTCGCTTAGCTTAGTCATCCAGCGACCTCGGTGCAAATTTTAGGACTAAAAATAATATTGTGAGGTGTGAGGTGTTCAGAATAGACTAAAAATGAGTGGAAATTATGGTTATTGAGGTTAATAATACTGTGGGATCAAAATGACCCCCAAATTCTATGATTTAAGCTGTTTTTGAGGTTTTTTTGTAAAAAAAAAACACCCGAATCCAAAACACACCCGAATCCGACAAAAAATTTTCAGGGAGGTTTTGCCAAAACGCGTCCGAATCCAAAACACGGCCGCGGAACCGAATCCAAAACCAAAACACAAAACCTGAAAAATTTCCGGTGCACATCACTAATATATACTCACACACATTCACCTGCACCATATCTGTTTCCTTATTTTTAAAAGTTGTGGGGGTGGGGCATCTGGGATGAACTGGGATGAAGTTACGCCACTGCTTCCATCAGTTAGTTTATATTGCTATGCCTATGAGATAGTCATCTCTGTATAATTACTGTAATTTAATTTGTAAGCAAAAGTCTAGAAATACAATTGTTTTATTTCAACAGTTATCAGAGCCCAGGTATGTGCCGGCGACAGTTCCATGATAAATTGCCCCAAACTAACATTCCAAATTGATGCTATGTGCAGTGATAAGGAATCTTCATTTTTAGAGCACAAACCCAAATGATGATAAATAGTTCCCAATGACTGTAAACATCAGATACTCAGGACTTGGCCCTCCTTTTCTGCTACGTAAGAAGGTAATTTCTCAGCAGTGTCAGTCTCTGCTTGCTGAGTTATAGCTACATGGAGTGCTTTTAATACCTACAAATTGGCTTCCTTTCATTGTTACTGAGCAAGAATTTATAACTTGGGTGTATTTTGTTGTGTGGAGCAAAAATAGCTGCTCAAAAAGAGGGCGCAGTTGGCTTTCAGTTTTGAACAATTAGTTTTGAATTTTTTTCCTGTTTCCAAGCTAGTTATACAATTAGCTTGGTGATCTGAGATGTAATATTTACATTTAAATACTTGTTTTCCTTGAAGATTTGGTTTTGTGAGGCCCTCTAATTTAATTGCCCTGAAAAAAGCGATGTACTGTGTAACATGTTTACAGACTTTTATTTCCAAATACTGTATAACATCTTGCTATCCCTGAGCAGCTAGGAGACACATACAATACTTTCTATTCCCAATGCTATTTGACTTATATTTTCACACAATTTAAACCTAACACTGTATTAACCATTCCATTACTGCTAGGGTATAGCAACTTGAGAGACATTTATTGAAGTGTGGTTTATTGAACCATTTTGAGGCTTTTTTTTTTTTTGCCAGTTTGCAAACCATAACATTACATATATTGGACACTTTTTACATGATCAGAATAAAAACTGAGATTTATGAAGCTGCAGTTTCACAAACCACCAGAGAAAAGCCATAAAGAGGTTAATGCAAGAAATTAGATTGCCTTTCCCAGTCCATTGATCTGCAATGGACTATTATACCTACTGTTATAAAAAAAAGTCCCCAAACCTCTTTGCAACTATGAGTATGGAAAAATGATATTAACAGAAAATGTAATGAATGGACTTGGATCCCAGCTTGTCTTGCCTGTTTTGGAAGAGAGCAGTAACACCAGCACAAGTGTCTGTGGCAATCTAGCAAAAATATATATTAAAATGCTTGGTTGGCTCAAGACTGTCTCTCAGATTAGGATGTTATGGGGCTAATTCAATAAGGATTGCGAATTCTGCTAATCAGCAAAATTTACTATCCTTTGGATCGCATGCTGGGGGCCGCCCATCGCTGGGCAAGGCCACCCAGCATGCTGACCGGCGCCTCCCCCCCTTGATGAATCAGAAATTGCAATCACCTCGCAATTTCTGCTTCATCGTAAAAATTATTGATGCCTCCTGCCTGCGTAGTTTAGCTGCCATCACGCATCCACCGCGATCACCCCCCCCATTCGCGCCGCACCACTCACCGTTCGCGTTGCTCCAACCCCGCAATGCCCCGTCTCTTCCCTGGAAACTGAGTGTTGCCCCCCCCCCCCCCTCCCGCGCACGATCGACTCTGGCAGAGGCGATCGCATTTTCTGCAGCCCCCCGCAGAAAGTGCAGGCGCATGCACAGTACAGGCGCTGAGCAAGCGCCTGTGGCCCAACCGTAAAAATTCCGGTTTTGCGATCCAACCTGAATAAGGCCCTATACGTATGTTTTGCCTGAACCACACAAACCTCCTCCATCTTCATGAGCAGATGAGAGATTGTTTAGAGTGTTTAACATCACTCTCCAAGTGCAGTGTCAGAGCTGCATCAATTACTATGTACTGGTCTTGGTTTGTTTATGGTCTTGGGGTCCTTCCAGTCTGTGTCGTCACAAGTGGTAGGTATTACACAGCTGATATTTTCAAGTCATTTCTCCCATGTGTCAAGTGTACAAGAAAGACTGTTGTATACATATATCTTTTTCCCCAGACATGTACATATATCTTCATCACCAGACATGAGCCAGTCTCAGAAACTCAAGGTAGCGTCATAGGCAGAGGTGCTGATTTATGTTTTTGCTGGTGGGTGCTCAAGGCAACCCAAAAAGGGGTGTGATCTCGCTGGAAACGCTTCTGTCCATAGCAGTGTAAAAAACAGGCGCTAGAGGTCAAATGTAACTTTTTGCGTCTGTCTACTCCTCGGCAGTGGACATTTTTGGTGGGGATTTTTTACACTGCAATGGACGGAAGCGCTTCTGCAGCCCCCAGCACGTCTCAGTCCACTGCTGGGGATCATTGTCTGTGGTCGTGGGTGCTCATCATTTTCCGTGGGTGCTCAGGCCCGGGAGAACCCACGGAATCCGCACCCATGGTCGTAGACACCACCTAATGTCTTGGGAGTTATAGAGTGCACACACATTGGTCTGAGACTACCTCAAGACGGGTGGTTTTTGATGTCAACCTTTATAATGAGTGTTCTGGCAGACTAACATGGTTTATACGATGACTCTTACACCATATGACGGTCCTCCCTCAAAGTTTTAAAGAGATGAAATGCTGAAAGGATGACTACTGTACTGGATATGTAATAAAAACATTAATTTGTACTTAGTTTCATATGCTTCATATGTGCTAACTGCAACACGGCATGATTATTAAAGTTAATATATGAGCTGTGTTTCATTTCAGGGGGTTCAGGATACAGCTGGATATGGCTGTACCCACAGATTACTGTATAGCACAAGTACAATGAGTCACATATAACTACAAAAGGGGTGATAGAATATACCTTTGTATTACTGATGATAAATCTAGTGGTGTGGTCTTCATGCTCCTGCAGAAGTGATTGATATTGCAGTCGCTTGCTGTCTATTGCACTGGTTTGCATTACATAAACATAGGCCTTTGCCCATAGTAGTTGACAGTGATAAAGCAGGAGTCCTTGTACTGTGAGCTGATGTGGAGAACACATTAGAGGTAAGGAAGGTCAGACAGAGTTTCTCGACACCTACCTCAAATGTTAATGCTCAGTCCAAAAAACTGTACTTAATTAACAGAACTGTTAAAAATAACATACCACTTATTAATAAACTTTTTGGCTTTCTTTGTTACTGGAGGCTACTCTGGCCTCTATTCTCTGCCAACCTTAACTGTCAATCTAGCTTTTGTATTGTAAAGTATGTTGTTGGTTGTGCTAAGACATTCCCCATGCAGCACACTGGTTTTGCTTCCAGTGTCCTTACTAAGACAAAGTCGTGTTAAGCTCAAATTGAAAGGAACTGTTGGCTTTAGTCTTTGCTTGTCTAATATTTCATGTGGGCATCCAGTGCAGGTTTAGATAGACCAACAACCAATGATCCCCATTCTCCACAATGCCTGCATACCACCTCCACATGAATCCAACATTTCATGCTCAAGCCCCAACGGATCTTTATGTGATATACAAACATAGCAAGGACCTCCATGTTGCTTATAAATTAGCATGTGCTCACCTACCAGACTCGGGCATCCCTGCTGCTGTTGATGACCTGGATGTCATGAAGTTTGACGTCCTCTTCTCCAGGTGTATGGAGGAGCTCTGTGATGCCACACTCAGGGATTACCTCGGCCAATGGTTGTCTCATGTACAGATGTAGCCACACTTAGCTTTGTCGCTGGGCATCCTTGTTGTGGCAAAGCTGGCGTGGCTAAAGTGCCTACGAACTATGACATGTGCACTCACATACACATACCACCATAGGAATAATGGGGCTGCGGCTAGTCGTAGCCTGGTGTATTAAGTCACACCCGTAGCATGGTGTGCCAAATATGCACTTGTGGCCATGCGTGCAATGACTTTGGCTACACCTCTGGTCCTGAATAACTGCCTTTCTTCCTCCAAAGTACTGTTTTGTGACCATAATACTTTCTTTGCTTAAAGCAATGAATTGATCTTCTCAGATGGCATCTTACTGCATAGTCAGCATTATGATACTCTATTTCCTTTAAGGCTTTTATGCTCATCAGGCACACCAAGTGGTGATGGCACCATATAGCAGGCTAGGGATACTATGTTTTGGCCCAATATGGCTATTGACATTAAGTGGGTTCTCTCTGCCCCCTGCAGTGCTTTACATGCCCATCATGCTGAAGATATCTTTGAACAGTGGGAGAAACATCACCTACTGGTAGTGAATTCATATTCCGGTGGGTTCAAGATAGAATATCTTCCCAAACTTACAAGTGCCACTGTCATCAACAAAATGAAAATACACTTTTCTGCACATGGTATAACACACAAGCTGTATAGTTACTCATGATAAAACACCCCATCTAGGGGCACTTTAAGAGAGGAGGAGGCCTGTGTTCAGCCTCCTCCATTCAGGCCCCCTCCTCTCTGCCAGCAGAGCTGTAGAGAACTAGAGGGTTCAGACTGTACTGCACATGCAAAGATCTCTGGGAAAATGGCGTGGTGTCCATTTTCCAAGTGATTTCTCTACTGCGCATGCGCAGAATGCTGTGAAAATGTCTGTTGCGCCATTTTCTCTGTGAATTAACACTGCTAACATGGGTGCAGCGTGTGCAATTGGGGGGACCCCCTGGAATCAGAGGTCCGTGTGCACTGCACACACTGCACCCACTATAAATACTCCAGTGACCCCATTACTTAAGACCACTGTTGGGTTTGATTCGGGACTGTGCAGGGATCTTCCAACAGGCTATGTGGTGCAATGGTGCCTTGTATGAGTGCAACTTAGGAGAGTGTGAGCTAACACCTTCTCCTCATCTGACAGTGACTGAGGATGTCAGAATACCCATCATCATGGACAATGAGTTCCCTTAAGAAGCACTTACTTAGGGGTGCACAACAGTTCCATGCCCTTGCCCAAAGTGAGCCCATTCAGACACCGGACACTCCACTAGCCCCTTTCTTTCTCACCAGGGCAGGAAGAATATCCAGACCTAATCCAAAATTCTAGGATTATGTTACTTAATCTCCTGTTTTGTTCAATTTGTTTGTTCTTTGTTGCACACACTGCCTCTGTATCCAACATCTGTTACACTGTGTTACACCCTGACACCTGTTTATTGTTTCTTCTTGTATGAAAAAGGTGACGTAGATGTATGCTGTGTTGCTTTAATGTGTATGGTGGAAGTTGCACCACTGACATCCACTTGTTATTCAGGAAGTGCATCTGCAGCCATTTGCTCAGCATGACTGCAGTTAATAAAATCACACTTCTCCAGCTCTCCAGAGTCCTGTGGTAATTTGCACACAAACCGTTTTGCAAAACTTAAAAAAACAAAACAAACAGCAAACAATAAGTAATACAGACAAATATTAAACAGATTCTCTTAAATTTAAAATATACACACTGTAAACATTTCTGAGATTTGCCTCTCCTATCTCCTCTTCAGACGGTTCCGGTATGAATGGTCGACCATGTTATGGTCGACAGTCATTAGGTCGACCATTATTGGTCGACATTGGCATGGTTGACATTGAAAAATGGTCGACACATGAAAGGTCGCCACATGAAAAGGTCGACATGAGTTTTTTTACTTTTTTTGGTGTCGTTTTCTGCGTAAAGTGACGGGGAACCCCAATTAGTGCACCGCTTCACTCGACATGCTTTGGATAAGGTACCTCGCTCCGCTACCGCTGCTCTCGGCACAGATTACCGTTCCCAATCGTAGTCCACGTGGATCGGAAAGTATGGAAAAGTTCCCCAAAAGAAATTTTTTTTGAAAAACTCATGTCGACCTTTTCATGTGTCGACCTTTCATGTGTCGTCCATTTTCATGTGTCGAGCATGTGTCCATGTCAACCATGTCAATGTCGACCAGCGTCGTAACTAGGTGTGTGCCGGCGGTGCCTGGCACACAGCGCATAAGCACTGTGGGCGCAGAACCGCCGGCAACACCCGCAGGGCCGCACCGCATTAGTAAGTCTAAGCGGCAGCGCCCGGCTACTTCTCAGTTGGGCATAACGCTGCGCTGCCATTACACTTGGCAGCGAAGCTGTAGCTGTCTGTACACTCCCCCGGCTTGTTCTGCCTCCTGCCCGGTCCCCCCTCCCATTCGGTCCACCCACTCCCTGGCTTGTCTGTGCTGCTGGCTTACCCACGCTACTCCTGTATCCCATTCCCACACGGCAGCCGTGAGATTGTGTGTGGGCTGCTGCTGCTGCGGGAGGGTATGCGGTGTCCGGTTCCATCACTGACACTAGCTGCTCACCGCCTGCCTGTGTGCTGCTCAGCTCCTCTCATTCATTTCCAAGCTGGGCTGGAGAGTGACTGCACGCATGTCAGAGGGTGCCGCGGGACGGAGGAGGGCTTTAGTAAATGCTGCCTGCCGGGTGAAATGAACACACTCTGACCCGGCAGCATTTATAATAAGTTACAGTGCTTATGTAGTTTACTAAACAGGGCTAAGGGAGATCTGTTACTGGTGCCGGACAGCCCGAAACCTCACTGCACTACACTGTTGGTTCAGATTTAAAATAAACTACAGCTCCCAGCAGCCCTTGCTGCTGGGAGCTGTAATTTATTTTAAGTTTGAACACTCAGTAGTGAGGAGCAGGGCCGTAACTACGTGTGTGCCTGGGGTGCCTGGCACACAGCGCAGTCGCCCTGAAGGCGTAACTGTCTACATCCCCATTGTGACTACAATGGGGATGCGCTCAATGCCGCCGGTAGCCGGAAGCCACCAGTGTGATGGGAAGGTTGTGTCTGGTAACTAGACGCTACCGCAATGGGAAACACAGCGGCGCTCTTAGCCTGTGCTTTCCAACTGACTTCCTGGCTGTGCGTTCCAAGCCTCGCACTGCGCACTCGTACCCAGGCGGTCACATGATCTTGCTTCCTGCTAGATTCCAGGCTGTCTGTCGCCGGCAGCACCATGCACACCCACAGCAAAGCGGCTACAGCAGGTGTCCTGATATACCGGGCACTGCAAGGTACACTCATCTGTATCCTGTCCTGCTACTCCAACCCTGTTTTGTACCTCTGAACGCTAAGAATCAAGACACTTGTGCTATCCAAATGGGACGTGTGCGACTGGGACGCGTGTGCTGTGCGACTGTGATGGGTACGCTGTGCGACTGGGACATGCGTGCCCTGTGCGACTGGGACATGCGTGCCCTGTGCGACTTGGACATGCGTGCCCTGTGCGACTGGGACATTCGGGACTCTGCCCGCCGTAATGTGTAAAAGGGGCTCTACCTGGTGTAGTGGCACTACTGTGCAGCGTAATTTGAATAATGGAGACTACTGTGCAGTATAATATGAATTGATATTATTTTGTGGCCACACCCATTCCTAATGAAGCCATGCCCCTATATTTTTGGCGCGCACTGGCCCTATATTAAATAGGGGGGGGGGGGCGCCGATGCTGTTTCTTGCACACATTGCTAAAATGTCTAGTTACGGCACTGATGTCGACCAATAGTGGTCGACCTAATGACTGTCGACCATAACATGGGCAGGATTTTATAGCATCTTGAGGTCAATAGAAAACCAAGAAAAGGTTCACATAGCAGATGGTTCATCTTATTTCCTTCTAACTCACTTTATAGAAAGTCCTGCAACTTTGATGTGAAAACAACCAGTCTTTCAAAACTGCCACCATAGACACTGTTTAATAAACTTCCCTCTTGGTCATGTATATCAATGCTCATCCCCATTCTTTCTATTCTGCTTTGAACTTTTGTGCTTTAAAACAAGCCCATGAATGTTATATAGTAGCTCACATTACTTTTTTTAGCAAGAACCCCAGACTTTTGCATGGCATTTTATTTACTCCTTTTTGACTCTTTTGTTTTCTTATCAATTATATTTCAGCAGTATAAAACTGACTATTGATTTATCTAATCTAGCCAATGTATTACTATAAATAAATACTATAAATTTCACATTTGAAATTCAGAGAAACCTATTTCTCAAAGTGGCCAAGCCACGATAATCATGCAGAAACACCAATTGTACTGTCTGATTTATCAAGCTCCGAAAATTCTGAAAAGTAGCAAAAGTCCCTTCACCTTCTCTGGGCCCCACAGTGCATAAGCGCAAAAACAGTGCCGCAATTGAATCAGGCAATGTATACTATTGCCACTACTAATAGCAGTGAAAGTTCCTATTTGGAGTTTCATCAGGACAGCTGCTTCATAACTCAATTCTATGTTCTATTTGCTCTAAGCAGCTGTCCTGGTGAAACTCCCAACATGTACATTGGCTAAGGCATAAATTCTCAAACTCAGTCCTCAGGTGCCTTAACAGTTCATGGTCTCTTCACGGAATCACAAGTGAAATAATTAGCTCCCCCTATTGGTCTTTTAAAATATGTCAGTGGGCAATGATTATACCTGTACATCTGCTAAGAACTATTTGGGGTCCTGAGGGCCAAGTTTCAGAATGGCTGGGCTAGAGGACAATGATAAATCAAAGCCAGTCAGAGAAATGTTGCAAATGGTGTTTCTGGGCATTTAACATGTAAATAGGTCTCAGTGTGTGGAGTATTGTACAAATGGGGGTGACAATGGTCAATTTAGGGTTGGGTATGTTTTATCGGTGGCCGGGATCCCGGCAGTCAGCATCCCGACGCTGGGATCCCGGCCACAGAATGATGGGGGGGTGTCAAGCGCAACGAAGCCCTTTGCGGGCTCGCTGCACTCGACACGCTGCTGGCTTAAGTTTGAATAGTCCCTTTTAGTTGGCATTGCCAACTGTCAGGTTTGTGAAGCTTCGGGATGCAGGGGGAGGTATTGTGACTGCCGGTCACATAACTACGTCCATTTATTAAATGGATTTAAAAGTAAATGTGATGCCTTTCTTGGTATTCCAACTATAATAATTAGATTGTACTAATGTGGTGATTATTAATCTGCTATTCATTTTTGGGATTAGGAAGGATTTTTCTTTCTCACTTTTGGTTAAATTGATCACTGCCTTGATAGATTTTATTTGACCTTTCACTAGAGCAATACTACTACGGTTTATAATAGAATTTGATGAACTTTTGTATTTTAAATGAAACTACAGTATGACAGGTTCACTAGGCTAAAAAAGGCTAAAAAAAAATGTTGCAGCCTTATTTTATCAAGCTCAAAATCGGTAAAGATCTGAAGTTTGAAATTGTGAGCATAACAATAGCATATAGAGGAATTTCCCATCTTCCAATGGATAATATTTGTGGTCCTATATTCCATAGTAATGAAGTGAGCATGGTTTCCGTTTACCCAGTCTACAACTATGGGGACTATGTAACAGGGTGTGAGAATCAGAAAGTGAGAGATTTTGGTAAAATTCTCCTTTTTTTTAAAGTGGCAATCATTTACATGACAAAACCAGGTTGATTTTGCCATCTAAACAATTGCCACTTTAAAAAAAAAAAAACAACAACAGGAGAATTTTACCAAAATCTCTCACTTTCTGATTCTCACACCCTATTACATTTCCCCCTGTATGTTTACTATCAGTTCTCAGCTCTCCGATAAGATATTGTTATATTGATTTTTTGGGGGTTGGGGGGAGGGGGTGGGTACTAACACTGAGCAGATTAGGGGACTGATTTATGAATGAGTTTTATCATCCGCAATGAGTAGAATCAGTTATCAGCTGTCATTTTCAAACACATGACAGTTAGGAGCTGATTGGCTGGAACACCATTTATCATACACAACAAGTTTTAAAACTCATTGCATATGTTCAAACTCATTGATAAATGAGTCAATACATGTTTTAATTATTCATTTTCTGCCCTCAAATTCTAGTTTTCTATGGATGTTATGTTCTATATCAATTTCAGCAAAAGGGGCCATTTCTGATCGGGTGATGATAATAATACATCTCCTACTGTAGATATTTTCAGTCCCACGAAAATAAGGATGTGCAACAGTGGCAGAAAACTTTCATATTTTACAATTTAATTTTATTGAATAAAATAGATGCAGATAAATAATTACAGACTATTAATAAAAATACTGTATCCATGCTATACAGTTTGGCACGACAGATGTGCCCATTGTTCTATTTTATCTTCTAACTCTTTATGTCATATACTTTAGAACACACTTCATGCTGTTTGGATGATTCTCCACTGATATACAGATTGAGCTGGGTAAAGACATCTCTTTATTTCTATCACTGTTATCTCTATATGGCAGGAACAAAGGTCCCTTATTTTCGTTCTGTCCTTGAACAGTTTTCCTCAAAGAGAGACCAATTAATTAGCTGTTCCAGCTTTTCTGAAGCTCGGCATAAATTGGGCGCCCCGAGGATGTACCTCTCTCATCATGGCCTGATTTATCCTTTGCACTGCAGCTTTCTGCTGAGCTGCAAGACAAGAGAAGGAAATGTCCATTAGTTTTAGACAGAGACATATCCCCTGAGCCAGCAAAGAGCAGGGAACACACATATTGGGTATAGCTGCAATAATAAGAGGCTGCACAGCGAGATCATTATACACAGTGCGTATGCAGATATATAAATATATATATTAGAGATGTGCACCGGAAATTTTTCGGGTTTTGTGTTTTGGTTTTGGGTTCGGTTCCGTGGCCGTGTTTTGGGTTCGAACGCGTTTTGGCAAAACCTCACCGAATTTTTTTTGTCGGATTCGGGTGTGTTTTGGATTTGGGTGTTTTTTTACAAAAACCCTAAAAAACAGCTTAAATCATAGAATTTGGGGGTCATTTTGATCCCAAACTATTATTAACCACAATAACCATAATTTCCACTCATTTTCAGTCTATTCTGAACACCTCACACCTCACAATATTATTTTCAGTCCTAAAATTTGCACCGAGGTCGCTGGATGACTAAGCTCAGCGACCCAAGTGGCCGACACAAACACCTGGCCCATCTAGGAGTGGCACTGCAGTGTCACGCAGGATGGCCCTTCCAAAAAACACTCCCCAAACAGCACATGACGCAAAGAAAAAAAGAGGCGCAATGAGGTAGCTGTGTGACTAAGCTCAGCGACCCTAGTGGCCGACACAAACACCTGGCCCATCTAGGAGTGGCACTGCAGTGTCACGCAGGATGGCCCTTCCAAAAAACACTCCCCAAACAGCACATGACGCAAAGAAAAAAAGAGGCGCAATGAGGTAGCTGTGTGAGTAAGCTAAGCGACCCTAGTGGCCGACACAAACACCTGGCCCATCTAGGAGTGGCACTGCAGTTTCAGGCCGGATGGCCCTTCCAAAAAATACTCCCCAAACAGCACATGACGCAAAGAAGAAAAAAAAGAGGCGCAATGAGGTAGCTGTGTGACTAAGATAAGTGACCCTAGTGGCCGACACAAACACCTGGCCCATCTAGGAGTGGCACTGAAGTGTCACGCAGGATGGCCCTTCCAAAAAATACTCCCCAAACAGCACATGACGCAAAGAAAAATGAAAGAAAAAAGAGGTGCAAGATGGAATTGTCCTTGGGCCCTCCCACCCACCCTTATGTTGTATAAACAGGACATGCACACTTTAACCAACCCATCATTTCAGTGACAGGGTCTGCCACACGACTGTGACTGAAATGACGGGTTGGTTTGGACCCCCACCAAAAAAGAAGCAATTGATCTCTCCTTGCACAAACTGGCTCTACAGAGGCAAGATGTCCACCTCATCATCATCCTCCGATTCATCATCGTGTACATCCCCCTCCTCACAGATTATCAATTCGTCCCCACTGGAATCCACCATCACAGCTCCCTGTGTACTTTGTGGAGGCAATTGCTGCTGGTGAATGTCTCCATGGAGGAATTGATTAGAATTCATTTTAATGAACATCATCTTCTCCACATTTTCTGGAAGTAACCTCGTACGCCGATTGCTGACAAGGTGAGCGGCGGCACTAAACACTCTTTCGGAGTACAAACTTGTGGGAGGGCAACTTAGGTAGAATAAAGCCAGTTTGTGCAAGGGCCTCCAAATTGCCTCTTTTTCCAGCCAGTATACGTACGGACTGTCTGACGTGATTACTTGGATGCGGTCACTCATATAATCCTCCACCATTCTTTCAATGGTGAGAGAATCATATGCAGTGACAGTAGACGACATGTCCGTAATCGTTGTCAGGTCCTTCAGTCCGGACCAGATGTCAGCATCAGCAGTCGCTCCAGACTGCCCTGCATCACCGCCAGCGGGTGGGCTCGGAATTCTGAGCCTTTTCCTCGCACACCCAGTTGCGGGAGAATGTGAAGGAGGAGATGTTGACAGGTCGCGTTCCGCTTGACTTGACAATTTTCTCACCAGCAGTTCTTTGAACCCCTGCAGACTTGTGTCTGCCGGAAAGAGAGATACAACGTAGGTTTTAAATCTAGGATCGAGCATGGTGGCCAAAATGTAGTGCTTTGATTTCAACAGATTGACCACCCGTGAATCCTTGTTAAGCGAATTAAGGGCTCCATCCACAAGTCCCACATGCCTAGCGGAATCGCTCAGTGTTAGCTCCTCCTTCAATGTCTCCAGCTTCTTCTGCAAAAGCCTGATGAGGGGAATGACCTGACTCAGGCTGGCAATGTCTGAACTGACTTCACGTGTGGCAAGTTCAAAAGGTTGCAGAACCTTGCACAACGTTGAAATCATTCTCCACTGTGCTTGAGACAGGTGCATTCCACCTCCTATATCGTGGTCAGTTGTATAGGCTTGAATGGCCTTTTGCTGCTCCTCCAACCTCTGAAGCATATAGAGGGTTGAATTCCACCTCGTTACCACTTCTTGCTTCAGATGATGGCAGGGCAGGTTCAGGCGTTTTTGGTGTTGCTCCAGTCTTCTGTACGTGGTGCCTGTACGCCAAAAGTGTCCCGCAATTCTTCTGGCCACCGACAGCATCTCTTGCACGCCCCTGTCGTTTTTTAAATAATTCTGCACCACCAAATTCAAGGTATGTGCAAAACATGGGACGTGCTGGAATTTGCCCATATTTAATGCACACACAATATTGCTGGCGTTGTCCGATGCCACAAATCCACAGGAGAGTCCAATTGGGGTAAGCCATTCTGCAAAGATCTTCCTCAGTTGCCGTAAGAGGTTTTTAGCTGTGTGCGTATTCTGGAAAGCGTTGATACAAAGCGTAGCCTGCCTAGGAAAGAGTTGGCGTTTGCGAGATGCTGCTACTGGTGCCGCCGCTGCTGTTCTTGCGGCGGGAGTCAATACATCTACCCAGTGGGCTGTCACAGTCATATAGTCCTGAGTCTGCCCTGCTCCACTTGTCCACATGTCCGTGGTTAAGTGGACATTGGGTACAACTGCATTTTTTAGGACACTGGTGAGTCTTTTTCTGAGGTCTGTTTACATTTTCGGTATCGCCTGCCTAGAGAAATGGAACCTAGATGGTATTTGGTACCGGGGACACAGTACCTCAATCAAGTCTATAGTTGGCTCTGCAGTAATGATGGATACCGGAACCACGTTTCTCACCGCCCAGGATGCCAAGGCCTCAGTTATCCGCTTTGCAGCAGGATGACTGCTGTGATATTTCATCTTCCTCGCAAAGGACTGTTGGACAGTCAATTGCTTGGTGGAAGTAGTAAAAGTGGTCTTACGACTTCCCCTCTGGAATGACCATCGACTCCCAGCAGCAACAACAGCAGCGCCAGCAGCAGTAGGCGTTACACTCAAGGATGCATCGGAGGAATCCCAGGCAGGAGAGGACTCGTCAGAATTGCCAGTGACATGGCCTGCAGGACTATTGGCATTCCTGGGGAAGGAGGAAATTGACACTGAGGGAGTTGGTGGGGTGGTTTGCGTGAGCTTGGTTACAAGAGGAAGGGATTTACTGGTCAGTGGACTGCTTCCGCTGTCGCCCAAAGTTTTTGAACTTGTCACTGACTTATGATGAATGCGCTGCAGGTGACGTATAAGGGATGATGTTCCGAGGTGGTTAACGTCCTTACCCCTACTTATTACAGCTTGACAAAGGCAACACATGGCTTGACACCTGTTGTCCGCATTTCTGTTGAAATACTTCCACACCGAAGAGCTGATTTTTTTGGTATTTTCACCAGGCATGTCAATGGCCATATTCCTCCCACGGACAACAGGTGTCTCCCCGGGTGCCTGACTTAAACAAACCACCTCACCATCAGAATCCTTCTTGTCAATTTCCTCCCCAGCGCCAGCAACACCCATATCCTCCTCATCCTGGTGTACTTCAACACTGACATCTTCAATCTGACTATCAGGAACTGGACTGCGGGAGCTCCTTCCAGCACTTGCAGGGGGCGTGCAAATGGTGGAAGGCGCATGCTCTTCACGTCCAGTGTTGGGAAGGTCAGGCATCGCAACCGACACAATTGGACTCTCCTTGTGGATTTGTGATTTCGAAGAACGCACAGTTCTTTGCTGTGCTTTTGCCAGCTTAAGTCTTTTCATTTTTCTAGCGAGAGGCTGAGTGCTTCCATCCTCATGTGAAGCTGAACCACTAGCCATGAACATAGGCCAGGGCCTCAGCCGTTCCTTGCCACTCCGTGTGGTAAATGGCATATTGGCAAGTTTACGCTTCTCCTCCGACGATTTTATTTTAGATTTTTGAGTCCTTTTTTTACTGATATTTTGTGTTTTGGATTTTACATGCTCTGTACTATGACATTGGGCATCGGCCTTGGCAGATGACGTTGATGGAATTTCATCGTCTCGGCCATGACTAGTGGCAGCAGCTTCAGCACGAGGTGGAAGTGGATCTTGATCTTTCCCTATTTTTGGAACCTCAACATTTTTGTTCTCCATATTTTAATAGGCACAACTAAAAGGCACCTCAGGTAAACAATGGAGATGGATGGATACTAGTATACTTATGGATGACGAGTGACTGACGACACAGAGGTAGCTACAGCCGTGGACTACCGTACTGCGTCTGCTAGTATAGAGATGATAATTATATAAAAAATATATATATATATCACTACTGCAGGTATATATAATATAATGATGGACCTGCTGGACACTGTCAGCAGACTCCTAAACTACTAGTATGAAGAAGATAGAAAAAAAAACCCCACCACAGGTAGGTATACAATTATGGACGAGCACTGACGACACAGAGGTAGCCACAGCCGTGGACTACCGTACTGCGTCTGCTAGTATAGAGATGATAATGATATAAAAAATATATATATATCACTACTGCAGGTATATATAATATAATGACGGACCTGCTGGACACTGTTGCCTTATAGGTAATTGTCTGCACTTAGTCTAATATTAGGGCAATAGATGTTGTCTGAATCAAAATATAATTCATTATAAATAGGCGATGTTACCATAGTGGACAGTATAGTGGATATATATAGTAAGGAATAGATATGAAATAAGTTTGAATGTATGAGGTAATGTTTAGCTGATTTAAGAAATTAGGTTTGTGTATGTGTTTATATAGATATACTGTATATTTGTGTTTTACAGCAAGATGGTAAAAAATAGTGTAGGGAACAGGTTTATTCTGCTCTAGTCATAAATAAGGCCAGAGAGGTTACAGTAAGATCAAGAGTCATTGTAGAGAAAAGGTATTAGGCCATAAATGATAATAGGTATGTGACAGAGCTCTGTTGGTCATTGGAATTCACAGGTGTGCTTACAGTAGATCAGAATCTACTGGTTTGTCTATTGTCCAGTGAAGGTTAAAAGCTAGGGAGTATAAATTAACTACTATGAAAAGAGATCACATCCATTGATAAAACATTGTGTAACCGACCCCAGGAAAACTTGTCAATACAACAGAACTTTGGATGAAAAGACATTCCAGATTTTACAATACTATACTTGCTTAAGGCAGTGTGGACACCACACTTTTATGACACCATGCCTCCGTGAACAGGACACGACAGCCCAGTTCAATGTTTGTTTTATTACACCTTGGAATCTGACAAACCTATAATTACCTATTCCATTGGAAACTATGAGAATATGATAGTTTGAATTGGTAAAATATGAGATAAAAGGACCAGACTTGTAGTTAGGAGTTAGAAGGAAGAGGGAGAGGGAGAAGAAGAAGGAGAAGGAAGGAAGTCAGTCAGGAGGAGAAGTCATGGAGAACATGCAGAAGGAATGATTCTTGGGATGGCAATCTTTAACTTGCAAGTATACATTTTATGTTAGCAATTGAAACTGTTTGTGAAACTTATGTCATGTTGTTTTATGTTATGTAACGAAGGAAGCATATATAATTATAATTAGTATATATATCACTACTGTGTATATCTTATTCTGTACGATTTGATCTGCCTGTAAATAAAGAATCATATAAAAAGAGCGGTAATATTCAAGCTTGAACTCTCTTTAAGGAATCTTAACTTAATAACTTCATAAGTCATATGTATAAGGACTGCATATATGTATCAGCCAATTAGTTTGTAAGCCTGACATAATATATTTGCAGATATATATGATAAATGCATATTAATTGAAATATATCCATATATTAAATACCATATATGATATATTAAATATTAATATTCATAAATATGATTCCATAAATCAATATTGGCGACCACGAATTGGACTTGTTATTACTGAATCTGATTATCTGATTTATAATATTTATGAGGAGTAGCAAATGCTATAAGCTGGCTACCAAATCTGCAGAATCACGGTGGGGATGTATCTATGAAAATTTATTACCATTGTGTAATGTCAATTTTGTATTCTGTATAACCTAGGATAAATGTGTTAGTGCAATATACGTTATTTTAACTAACATAATATCTATTAGGAAGCAGCACCAAAGGCTATAAGCCTGCTGGCAAAATACAAGATCACAGTGGAATAGGTTACAAATGAGAATAAAGAATTTAAAGGCCTAGAATAGAAAATGTGCACAGTGGAAAAGAGTATTTCCAAATAAATGTATAAATGTACCAGGTATTAGAGTTTAACCTTAAGACACCGGTCAATCTTAAGGAGAGGATACCTTCAGTACTAAAAACAAAGAATATATAAATTTAGCATTGAAATGTTAAAAATGCAAAAGTTTTCTGTAGCATTTAGAAAAATGCGCAGAACTGCGGCTCTAGAAGCCAAACAGAAATGTAAAGAAGAATCAGGTTCACGTCTTCGTAAGGCGTGCCTGACCATTAATGCAAAAATGCATTCGTTATTTAAGTCCCTTAAACAGAAAAATAAACAGAAAAAGTTTGGGGCAGAAGCGAAAAGCCTGACAGTTTGTAATCAAATTGTCAAGATCTCTGATGAAGAGATAACATCCAGCAAGCAAGCTGAGATAGAAACACCAAACAGGAATAGTGTTGAGGTATGTGAAACTCTGTACACAGAGTCTACAGGAGTCAGAAATGACTTAATCAGTCAAGATCCTAAAATTAAGGAAAGTTACATGTTGCAGGACTGCATCAATGTGCAGCGCATGGAGTCTGCTATGGTCACACAGACCACCAGCAGAACAGCCTCTGTGGTAAAGGAAGAAAGTAGCAATGTGCCGGATGTGTCTATCATCAGACAGCACATTAATGTAAAGGAGGTAGCAGCAATAGGAGATGTCCCCTATACTGTGTCTAGTAAGGGGGAAGATCATTGTAACTCAGATTATGAGTATTCTGCTGAATACACTCTCAGAGTTCCCAATGTAAATGAAGAATTTGTTATGCCCTTAGGCAAAGGTGAATTGTCAGCAGATTTAAACACTGATAGCAGCAGTACAGTGCACACAGGGGTGGGGAAGTTCCCCATGGTGAAAACTCCCATGGCAACCAGAGTTGCAAACCTTGAAATGTATTCACCTGGAAACATGTTTAAAGGGAAAATCCATGAAATTAATTCAGGAATGCATGTTTACAAACAAAGTTCCCAAACTTATGTAACCCCCACAGAGCACTCAGAGACTTCTAGTGATGGTGCAAATGTTTGCATGCTCTCAGAGAGACCACATGCAGAGTGTCATTCTGCAAACCACACACCAATTAACAATGACAAAAAGGATCACCAGGATGAAAATGTTTTTATGCCCTGGTGCCATAACCATTTTATTACAGGTGTGGAAAGACAGAAAGCCCTGGGACCTGCAATACATATTTGGCAAAGTTTAACAAGTTTCTCTCCCCACAAAAGTAGGTTTTTTCAGAAGCTCCAAGATTCTTCCAAACTAAGGAGCCACACCAAGCAGCAAACGCTATGGTTAAAGACAGTCTGGGACCAGGCTGCATCACAAGGGAGTATGGTCACAAGTGAATACGGTAGTATCATTCCTTTACTTGTTAGATCCAATGAAGCCATTGTTTGCTTTGATGTTCAAACAGCCACAGTTTCCAAATTAAACCTGCATCATATCTGCAGCGACAATTGTGCTGTCATTGACACACAATGTGACAGGAAAGATTGGCACAGGCCAGAAACAATTGTTTGTTTGTTATTCAATCGTTAAAAGACACATTTGTAAATTCTGTACCTGATAACATGCAGCAGATAGGACAGAATGCATAGCAAGCTATGTTAAATCACTGTATAAATATCTGTGATAGTCATTGTATGTATTTTTGTTTGATTCATAGTAATCCTGGCAACCTGTATACAGAATGGTGCAAGACTCCAAAAAGACTCCAATTTACAAGGGAAAAGGTCTTCATTAACCCTTTCATCGCTGCTATCCAGCAAAATCTACATAGCATCCCTAAAGACTGATATATGGACAAATCCTCAAGGAGTTTTCCAGTTTCACAAGAAAGGGGAAGGTTTTCATTAACCCTTTCATCACAAGTAATCATTACTTGTCTTTCAAACTACATGTACACTCCCACAACAGTGTACAGCACATCTCATCACTGTGATTATACAGAACTGTCTCATCCCTTCATATACCTTAATCACATATATGTAAACATTTGTCTGAGATATATTTTATATCATTGCATATATACCTTGTAAATATTTTATGTTTTTTTTATATATTACACAATAGATACTACCTATGCTTCCTTCGTAAAAGCTTCAAAAGTAATTAAATATCTAATACAGGATGGTATACCACGTTATAACAAATTGGGCCGAGATTATTAAGTGGGATGAATAATTCTCTTAATAAAGACTGTCACAAGTCTAAGATAATTATTTGTAGCATAACAGGGTCACTGTATATGCACATGGCTGCATATAAAATAATATTGGATGGAATTAGATATATTTAAAGCCATTCCTAAATGATATTTAATATCTGTTTGAAGCAAAATTATATTCATTTATTGTATTGATAGGATGTTACTATATACACATCAAAAGCATTTTAAATAATTATTAGTCAAAATATAGGTAGGATAGAAAACGCCTTTATATGGGTTAAACTGGTATAAGTTTATGTAAGATTGAGATGTATAAATAGGTACAAGGTAGAATAAGGAGATTTAAGACTGCATGGTAATTTATTCAGTGAGGAAATACAGAACAGAGTAGGTGTACTACTCACAGCCATTTGTGGTACTATTGCCCGAAGACAATTAAGACCTACTATTAACAAGAAAGAAAGAAAGAAAGAAAGAAAGAAAGAAAGAAAGAAAAAAAAAAAAGACTGTTTCATATATGCCTGTTCTATTCAAAATCACAACCTGTTTGTGCAAAAGCAATATGGACACTTGTCACAACTGCGGCATTGGAAAAACATTTAAAGGACGCACAAGGCTAAAGACCATTACTGAGGGTCGTCACAAGTACTGAATGTTCAAGACACAGCACTCGACGTACACAGCCCTCTGCCTCAAACAGCGAAATGGCAAGCAAAGGAGCAGCTGCTACGAAGAATTCTACTTCTAGTAATGGTGCAAATGTTGCAAACGCAAGGCCATAATGCAAACGCAAGGCATCTCCAATTGCAAGCAAACCACGCAGATGACAGTCTTATCCCAGTAAATTGCTACATACAAGAACAGCAAAAATGTCCAAACGTACTGATCCAGATACAAAAAAAGGTCTACAATTGGGCTATGGTATTCCAAATGTCTGTAGAAATTAGTTTTCCTCATGAATACTGAATAAAAACCTCAGTCTTGTCTGCTTTAGTTAAAAAGTAGAATAAGGTTAGGTAAGCTAAGAATTTTTATAGATTTTTAAAATCACAATGGTTATTATTATTACACTTATGGTATATATTAGGGTTACAACAAAAGTTATGTTTTGAAGAAATATTTTGAAATGTATTTGGAAGCAATTACGCTAGTTTAATGTGTGGCCAATCAAAATAATTTCTCATGGCCACAAGGGGGCGACTGTTGCCTTATAGGTAATTGTCTGCACTTAGTCTAATATTAGGGCAATAGATGTTGTCTGAATCAAAATATAATTCATTATAAATAGGCGATGTTACCATAGTGGACAGTATAGTGGATATATATAGTAAGGAATAGATATGAAATAAGTTTGAATGTATGAGGTAATGTTTAGCTGATTTAAGAAATTAGGTTTGTGTATGTGTTTATATAGATATACTGTATATTTGTGTTTTACAGCAAGATGGTAAAAAATAGTGTAGGGAACAGGTTTATTCTGCTCTAGTCATAAATAAGGCCAGAGAGGTTACAGTAAGATCAAGAGTCATTGTAGAGAAAAGGTATTAGGCCATAAATGATAATAGGTATGTGACAGAGCTCTGTTGGTCATTGGAATTCACAGGTGTGCTTACAGTAGATCAGAATCTACTGGTTTGTCTATTGTCCAGTGAAGGTTAAAAGCTAGGGAGTATAAATTAACTACTATGAAAAGAGATCACATCCATTGATAAAACATTGTGTAACCGACCCCAGGAAAACTTGTCAATACAACAGAACTTTGGATGAAAAGACATTCCAGATTTTACAATACTATACTTGCTTAAGGCAGTGTGGACACCACACTTTTATGACACCATGCCTCCGTGAACAGGACACGACAGCCCAGTTCAATGTTTGTTTTATTACACCTTGGAATCTGACAAACCTATAATTACCTATTCCATTGGAAACTATGAGAATATGATAGTTTGAATTGGTAAAATATGAGATAAAAGGACCAGACTTGTAGTTAGGAGTTAGAAGGAAGAGGGAGAGGGAGAAGAAGAAGGAGAAGGAAGGAAGTCAGTCAGGAGGAGAAGTCATGGAGAACATGCAGAAGGAATGATTCTTGGGATGGCAATCTTTAACTTGCAAGTATACATTTTATGTTAGCAATTGAAACTGTTTGTGAAACTTATGTCATGTTGTTTTATGTTATGTAACGAAGGAAGCATATATAATTATAATTAGTATATATATCACTACTGTGTATATCTTATTCTGTACGATTTGATCTGCCTGTAAATAAAGAATCATATAAAAAGAGCGGTAATATTCAAGCTTGAACTCTCTTTAAGGAATCTTAACTTAATAACTTCATAAGTCATATGTATAAGGACTGCATATATGTATCAGCCAATTAGTTTGTAAGCCTGACATAATATATTTGCAGATATATATGATAAATGCATATTAATTGAAATATATCCATATATTAAATACCATATATGATATATTAAATATTAATATTCATAAATATGATTCCATAAATCAATAACACTGTCAGCAGACTCCTAAACTACTAGTATGAAGAAGATAGAAAAAAAAACCCCACCACAGGTAGGTATACAATTATGGACGAGCACTGACGACACAGAGGTAGCCACAGCCGTGGACTACCGTACTGCGTCTGCTAGTATAGAGATGATAATGATATAAAAAAAATATATATATATCACTACTGCAGGTATATATAATATAATGACGGACCTGCTGGACACTGTCAGCAGACTCCTAAACTACTAGTATGAAGAAGATAGAAAAAAAAAAACCACCACAGGTAGGTATACAATTATGGACGAGCACTGACGACACAGAGGTAGCCACAGCCGTGGACTACCGTACTGCGTCTGCTAATATAGAGATGATAAAGATGATAGAGATGAACAAAAAAAATATAACACTACTGCAGGTAAATATTTATATAATATAATGAATGACGGACCTGCTGGACACTGTCAGCAGAATGCGTTTATAGAATAAAAAAAAAAACACCACAGGAGTGTTTAACTTTTTCAGGCAGACAATATACTGGTGGTCACTGGTCAGTCACACTGGCAGCAAAAGTGTGCACTGTACTCCTGCTATAACTGCACCCCAGTCTCCCCCACAATTCAGCTGTGTGAGCAGTGAGCACTCAGCACAGTCAGATATACATAGATGATATTATCATGCAGCACACTGAGGCTGAGCACAGATATGGTATGTGACTGTGTATCGTTTTTTTTCAGGCAGAGAACGGATTATATATATTAAATAATAAAGTGGTCAGTCACTAGTAACTAACTATCAGCAAAACTCTGCACTCTGAGTACTCCTAATGCTCCCCAAAATTACTAAGTAATCAACTCAAGTGTCTCTATCTATTCTAACGGAGAGGACGCCAGCCACGTCCTCTCCCTATTGTCACGATCCGGGTATCTGGACGCCATTTCTTACCCATCAGATGCCTCCTAAGGTTGGCTCAGCGCTCCAGGACCGGATCCCATCTGTTATCCTGATGTGTACATTCCTATATCCTCTCCTGTCACTCTGGGACGCTGTCACAGTAAACGCCATATTACACCTGGCATGGCGTCTCCCGCGGCCTCCGCCGCCGTCCCTGCTCTTCTGCATGCAGAGTGTCTGAGTGGCGATTACGTCAGCCGCGGCCTCCGCTGTGTCCGCGTGGTTGGATGTGCATCTGTCAGCCTGGCGCCTCCTGTCTCCGGTGGCCGGCGCCGCCATTACTGTTTTCATTACCACATGGATTACAAACCAAACTTCCCTCCAAGTGTCTGCATGGGCGCAGCCATCTTGGATTCTGTCAGCTGATCATTTCCACCAATCTGTTCTCAGTATTGATAATCTGCATAATTGCCTAGCCAATCCCTTCCTTGCTGCAGGTATAAATACACTGTGCCTGAGCAAGGAAGGCGTCAGTGCTTTGGGTGTCAAACCTAGTTCCTGTTTGTCTCTCTCCTGTGATTGTCTTCCAGGTTCCAGCTCCTGTCTCAAGACTTCCACCATAGAGACCCGCACCAGCATTCCACCTGCGGTGTAGCCTGACTCTCCAATCCATTGTGGATTCATCTGTTTCCAGCTACAACATTACCTGCTTCCAGCTCAGCTTCCAGCAGAGTACAGCTTCCCTTAAAGGGCCGGTGTCCTTTCTACACTTTACCACTCTCCACCGGTATTATTATTTCTCCGCTCTCAAGTTCTACATTTCAGTTCATATTTCATCGCTCCCAAGTTCATTTATTATTTAACTGGTTCCAGCCAGTATCCACTCCGTGCTAACAACAGTCTGGTTCCAGCCAGTATCCACAGCAGCTGTTTTATCTTCAGCAACCCAGCTTTTCCTGGAACACCAGCTGGCACAATCCTGGGTTATCTCCATTGCTACAGTCGGGCCTGGTAAGGACTTTCCATCTAGAAGATCATAAGAACTATCTCACACTACCAGTGCCCTGTGGCTCCTGCCATCCTGTAGTACCCAGGAACTGTATTTATTCTTTGCTGACTTTTACGTTTTCTTTTACTGCTGCTGTGTTGCGGAGTTGTCATAATAAACATCATTGACTTTTATCCAAGTTGTCGTGGTCACGCCTTCGGGCAGTTATTATTCATGTTACTTACATGTCCAGGGGTCTGATACAACCTCCCAGGTTCCGGTACATCTCAGCCCCTACAACTGAGGCTGCCTCCCGTCAGCTCAGGCCCTCAGTTGTGACAGTAAGCACTGACCTAATGAATCCAGCCGGAGACCAGGATCAAGCGGCCAGGCCGATGCAAGAACTGGCAGCCCGACTAGAACATCAGGAGGCTGCACAGGGCCACATCATCCGCTGTCTCCAGGATCTCTCTACTCGGCTGGATGGGATTCAGACAACTCTCCGTGGATCAGGCGCGTCTGGTGCGTCAACCACAGTGACTCCAGCTATAACCCCACCCACCTTACCCATTTCTGCTCCACGTCTTCATCTTCCAACGCCTGCAAAATTTGACGGATCTCCAAGATTCTGCAGGGGATTTCTCAACCAGTGTGAGATTCAGTTTGAGCTACAACCTGGCAATTTTCCCAGTGACCGTACAAAAATTGCCTACATTATTTCTCTTCTCAGTGGCTCAGCCCTTGATTGGGCATCACCGTTATGGGAGAGGTCCGACACCCTGCTATCTTCCTACACTGCCTTCGTGTCAACATTCAGGCGCATCTTCGACGAGCCAGGCCGGGTAACCTCAGCTTCATCCGAGATTCTCCGTTTACGCCAGGGGTCACGTACTGTAGGACAATATCTGATACAGTTCCAGATCCTGGCATCCGAACTGGCATGGAACGACGAGGCCCTGTATGCTGCACTCTGGCATGGCTTATCTGAGCGTATTAAAGATGAGTTAGCTACCAGAGACTTACCTTCTAAGTTAGATGAGCTAATCTCACTCTGCACGAAAGTTGATTTACGTTTCAGAGAGAGAGCAACTGAGCGTGGAAGATCATCTGCTCCAAAATCTTCTGCTCCTCCTCCTCGTCAACTGTCACCATCTAAAGATGAGCCCATGCAACTTGGCCGTTCCCGTTTAACTCCTGCTGAGCGCCGAAGACGTCTCTCCGAGTTTCTCTGTCTCTATTGTGCAGCTCCGTCTCACACCATTAATGCCTATCCCAAACGTCCGGGAAACTCCAAATCCTAGCTCGCCAAGGAGAGGGCCGGCTAGGAGTAATGATCTCCTCTCCATCTCCTCAAGATTGTAATCTCCCAGTCTCGCTTCAAGTTGCTCAACGTTATCGGAACGTCATTGCCCTCCTTGATTCCGGAGCAGCTGGGAACTTTATTACCGAAGCCTATGTTAAACGGTGGTCCCTACCCACGAGAGACTTCCTTCATCCATTTCTTTAACTGCCGTGGATGGCAGCAAAATTTTTGATGCAGTTATTTCTTTAAGGACTCTACCAGTTCGTCTGAGAGTGGGAGTTCTTCATTCCGAACTTATTTCTTTTTTAGTGATTCCAAGAGCCACACATCCTGTGGTCCTGGGCCTTCCATGGCTCCGTCTTCACAATCCTACAATTGATTGGACGACTACGCAAATCCTGGCATGGGGTTCCTCCTGTGCTGAGACATGTTTGTTTAAAGTATTGCCTGTCTGTTCTTCCTCCCCCAGGTCGTCTGATGTTCCACCTCCTCCATATCAAGATTTCACGGATGTGTTCAGTAAAGCTTCTGCTGATATCCTTCCTCCTCATAGAGAATGGGACTGTCCGATTGATCTCGTTCCAGGGAAGGTTCCACCTCGAGGCCGAACTTATCCGTTGTCTCTGCCTGAGACGCATTCTATGGAGGAATATATTAAAGAGAACCTAGCAAAGGGGTTCCTTCGACCTTCTTCTTCTCCAGCCGGCGCAGGCTTCTTTTTTGTAAAAAAGAAAGATGGTGGTCTGCGGCCGTGCATCGACTACAGAGGTTTGAACGACATTACCATCAAGAACCGTTATCCTTTACCCCTGATTACTGAGCTCTTTGACAGAGTTAGCGGAGCTACCATCTTTACAAAGCTGGACTTGCGAGGAGCATACAATCTCATCCGGATCCGTGAGGGTGACGAGTGGAAGACCGCCTTTAACACCCGTGACGGACATTATGAGTACCTCGTCATGCCCTTCGGATTGAGCAATGCTCCAGCTGTCTTCCAGCATTTTGTCAATGAGATCTTCAGAGACATTCTATACCGTCATGTCGTGGTCTATCTAGACGATATCCTCATTTTTGCCAACGATTTAGAGGAACATCGTTTTTGGGTTAAAGAGGTTCTGTCCCGTCTCCGTGTCAATCATCTCTATTGCAAATTAGAAAAATGCGTCTTTGAAGTCAATTCCATTCCGTTTCTAGGGTACATTGTGTCCGGTTCCAGACTAGAGATGGATCCTGAGAAACTACAAGCAATCCAAAATTGGCCGGTACCCTTAACCCTCAAAGGGGTCCAGAGGTTCTTAGGGTTCGCCAACTATTACCGAAAGTTTATACGAGACTTTTCCACCATTGTGGCGCCTATTACTGCTTTCACTAAGAAGGGTGCTAACCCGTCCAAGTGGTCTGAAGAAGCCATGCAAGCATTTCATCTTTTAAAACAAAGGTTCATCTCTGCGCCTGTTCTGAAACAGCCTGACATCGACTCTCCTTTCATCTTAGAGGTGGATGCCTCCTCCGTTGGAGTAGGAGCGGTGTTATCTCAGAGGGCTAAAGATGGCCATTTACACCCTTGCAGTTTCTTCTCCCGGAAGTTCTCCCCAGCTGAGCGCAACTATGCCATTGGCGACCAGGAGTTGCTAGCCATCAAGCTCGCTCTAGAAGAGTGGAGGTATCTGTTGGAGGGAGCTTCTCATTCAATCACCATACTTACAGACCACAAGAACCTTTTATACCTGAAGGGCGCACAATGTCTCAACCCTCGTCAGGCCAGATGGGCACTTTTCTTTTCCAGGTTCGACTTTAAACTCCAGTTCTGTCCGGGCTCTCAGAATCGCAAGGCCGATGCCCTTTCCCGCTCATGGGAGCAAGAAAATGAGTCAGAGTCTTCAGACAAGCATCCTATTATAAATCAGTTGGCATTCTCCACGGTAGGGATGGACTCTACGCCCCCATCAGGGAAAAGTTTTGTGAAGCCGATGCTAAGGAAGAAGCTCATGCATTGGGCCCATGCTTCCCGTTTTGCCGGACATACAGGTATCCAAAAAACCCTGGAGTTTATCTCTAGGTCCTATTGGTGGCCAACTCTGAAAAAGGACGTCTTGGAGTTTATTGCATCTTGCCCAAAGTGTGCCCAACATAAAGTATCCCGCCAGTCGCCTGCGGGGCAACTGGTTCCACTATCCGTTCCCCGTCGACCATGGACCCACTTGTCGATGGATTTAATTACAGACTTACCCATGTGCAACAAGTTCAATACCATCTGGGTGGTAGTTGACCGGTTCACCAAGATGGCACACTTCATTCCTCTCACCGGTCTTCCGTCAGCTTCCAAGTTGGCTCAAGTATTCATACAAGAGATCTTCCGACTCCACGGTCTTCCTGAAGAAATTATCTCAGATCGAGGAGTTCAATTCACAGCCAAATTCTGGCGAAGTTTATGTCAAGTCCTCCAAGTCAAGCTAAAGTTTTCCACGGCTTACCATCCTCAGACCAATGGTCAAACCGAGAGGGTGAATCAGGACTTGGAGGCCTTCCTCCGCATCTATGTGTCCTCCTCTCAAGATGACTGGGTTCAATTACTTCCCTGGGCCGAGTTCTGTCATAACAACCAGTTTCATTCTTCATCTGCTTCAACACCATTCTTCACTAACTTTGGATTCCACCCTAAAGTCCCTGAGTTCCAACCGCTTCCAGCAACTTCTGTTCCCGCAGTGGATATCACCTTGCATCAGTTTGCCAATATCTGGAAGAGCGTACGATCAGCTCTGCTCAAGGCATCGTTCAGGTACAAGAAGTTTGCGGATAAGAAGCGTCGAGCAGTTCCTGCTCTCAAGGTGGGTGATCGGGTATGGTTATCCACGAAGAATTTGAGGTTAAGAGTTCCCAGTATGAAGTTTGCACCTCGCTATATCGGTCCTTTCAAGATTGAACAAGTCATCAATCCTGTTGCTTACAGACTCCACTTGCCTCCCTTCTTAAAAATACCCAGGACATTCCATGTTTCCCTGTTGAAACCGTTGATCTTGAATCGGTTTCATTCCTCACTTCCTCCAACTCCGAAAGTCCAAACTCAACGAGGCGTTGAGTATGAAGTGGCCAAGATCCTGGACTCACGTCACCGTTACGGTCAACTACAATATCTTATTGACTGGAAGGGTTATGGTCCTGAGGAACGTTCATGGACCAATGCTTCTGATGTCCATGCTCCTGCCTTGGTCCGGAGATTCCATTCCAAGTTTCCTCAAAAGCCAAAGAAGTGTCCTGGGGCCACTCCTAAAGGGGGGGGTGCTGTCACGATCCGGGTATCTGGACGCCATTTCTTACCCATCAGATGCCTCCTAAGGTTGGCTCAGCGCTCCAGGACCGGATCCCATCTGTTATCCTGATGTGTACATTCCTATATCCTCTCCTGTCACTCTGGGACGCTGTCACAGTAAACGCCATATTACACCTGGCATGGCGTCTCCCGCGGCCTCCGCCGCCGTCCCTGCTCTTCTGCATGCAGAGTGTCTGAGTGCCGATTACGTCAGCCGCGGCCTCCGCTGTGTCCGCGTGGTTGGATGTGCATCTGTCAGCCTGGCGCCTCCTGTCTCCGGTGGCCGGCGCCGCCATTACTGTTTTCATTACCACATGGATTACAAACCAAACTTCCCTCCAAGTGTCTGCATGGGCGCAGCCATCTTGGATTCTGTCAGCTGATCATTTCCACCAATCTGTTCTCAGTATTGATAATCTGCATAATTGCCTAGCCAATCCCTTCCTTGCTGCAGGTATAAATACACTGTGCCTGAGCAAGGAAGGCGTCAGTGCTTTGGTTGTCAAACCTAGTTCCTGTTTGTCTCTCTCCTGTGATTGTCTTCCAGGTTCCAGCTCCTGTCTCAAGACTTCCACCATAGAGACCCGCACCAGCATTCCACCTGCGGTGTAGCCTGACTCTCCAATCCATTGTGGATTCATCTGTTTCCAGCTACAACATTACCTGCTTCCAGCAGAGTACAGCTTCCCTTAAAGGGCCGGTGTCCTTTCTACACTTTACCACTCTCCACCGGTATTATTATTTCTCCGCTCTCAAGTTCTACATTTCAGTTCATATTTCATCGCTCCCAAGTTCATTTATTATTTAACTGGTTCCAGCCAGTATCCACTCCGTGCTAACAACAGTCTGGTTCCAGCCAGTATCCACATCAGCTGTTTTATCTTCAGCAACCCAGCTTTTCCTGGAACACCAGCTGGCACAATCCTGGGTTATCTCCATTGCTACAGTCGGGCCTGGTAAGGACTTTCCATCTAGAAGATCATAAGAACTATCTCACACTACCAGTGCCCTGTGGCTCCTGCCATCCTGTAGTACCCAGGAACTGTATTTATTCTTTGCTGACTTTTACGTTTTCTTTTACTGCTGCTGTGTTGCGGAGTTGTCATAATAAACATCATTGACTTTTATCCAAGTTGTCGTGGTCACGCCTTCGGGCAGTTATTATTCATGTTACTTACATGTCCAGGGGTCTGATACAACCTCCCAGGTTCCGGTACATCTCAGCCCCTACAACTGAGGCTGCCTCCCGTCAGCTCAGGCCCTCAGTTGTGACACCTATCAAGCTCAATGCACGTGTGAAAATGGCGGCGACGCGCGGCTCCTTATATAGAATCCGAGTCTCGCGATAGAATACGAGCCTCGCGAGAATCCGACAGCGGGATGATGACGTTCGGGCGCGCTCGGGTTAGCCGAGCAAGGCGGGAAGATCCGAGTCTGCCTCGGACCCGTGTAAAAAGGCTGAAGTTCGGGGGGGTTCGGATTCCGAGGAACCGAACCCGCTCATATCTAATATATATATATGTGTGTGTGTGTATATATTTATATATATACTGTATGTATATATATATATATATATATATTAGAGATGAGCGGGTTCGGTTCCTCGGGATCCGAACCCCCCGAACATCACCCATTTTACACGGTTCCGAGACAGACTCGAATCTTCCCGCCTTGCTCGGGTAACCCGAGTGCGCCCGAACGTCATCATCCCGCTGTCGTATTCTCGCGAGATTCGTTTTCTATATAAGGAGCCGCGCTTCGCCGTCATTTTCACTCGTGCATTGGAGATGATAGGGAGAGGACGTGCAGCGTTCTCTCAGTTGTGTTTAGTGTGCTGCAAATATCTGTGCTCAGTGTGCTGCAAATATCTGTGCTCAGTGTGCTTGCAAATATCTGTGCTCAGTGTGCTGAAAATATCTACGTTCTCTGCCTGAAAAATGCTCCATATCTGTGCTCAGTGTGCTGCAAATATCTGTGCTCAGTGTGCTTTATTGTGGACCACCATTATTGTTTATTGGTGGACCACCAGTATTATATAGTAGGAGGACAGTGCAGAGTTTTGCTGACCAGTGACCACCAGTATTATACGTTCTCTGCCTGAAAAACGCTCCATATCTGTGCTGCATTGTAGTATATAGTAGGAGGACAGTGCAGAATTTTGCTGACCAGTGACCACCAGTATTATATCAGTATGGTACAGTAGTCCACTGCTCTACCTACCTCTGTGTCGTCAAGTATACTATCCATCCATACCTGTAGTGCATTTTAGTTGTTGTGCGCAGTATATATAGTAGGAGGACAGTGCAGAATTTTGCTGACCACCAGTATATAATATATAGCAGTACGGTACAGTAGTCCAATGCTCTACCTACCTCTGTGTCGTCAAGTATACTATCCATCCATACCTGTGGTGCATTTTAGTTGTGCGCAGTATATATAGTAGGAGTACAGTGCATAATTATGCTGACCACCAGTATATAATATATAGCAGTACGGTACAGTAGGCCACTGCTCTACCTACCTCTGTGTCATCAAGTATACTATCCATCCATACCTGTGGTGCATTTTAGTTGTGCGCAGTATATATAGTAGGAGTACAGTGCATAATTTTGCTGACCACCAGTATATAATATATAGCAGTACGGTACAGTAGGCCATTGCTATTGATATATTACTGGTATATAATTCCACACATTAAAAAATGGAGAACAAAAATGTGGAGGGTAAAATAGGGAAAGATCAAGATCCACTTCCACCTCGTGCTGAAGCTGCTGCCACTAGTCATGGCCGAGACGATGAAATGCCATCAACGTCGTCTGCCAAGGCCGATGCCCAATGTCATAGTGGAGAGCATGTAAAATCCAAAAAACTAAAGTTCAGTAAAATGACCCAAAAATCAAAATTAAAAGCATCTGATGAGAAGCGTAAACTTGCCAATATGCCATTTACGACACGGAGTGGCAAGGAACGGCTGAGGCCCTGACCTATGTTCATGGCTAGAGGTTCAGATTCACATGAGGATGGAAGCACTCATCCCCTCGCTAGAAAACTGCAGTGCCACTCAGTGGCGTAACTAGAAATTTTTCTCCCCCAAGCCAAAAAATTCTTCGCCCCCCCCCCCCCCCCTTCATGCTCCATAATTGGGAGCAAGAAAGGGATAAATATGCGCGCGCCGAAAAAGGGGCGTGGTTTTGTTGGAATGGGCGTGGTTTCGCATAAAGGGGCGTGGCATTGCAGGAAAAGACTACCTTATACCCCAGTTTTGCAACTTGCACGCCCATACGTTGGCCACCACAGGAAAGAAAAATAATCCTGATTCATGCCCCTTACATTATTTGTCATTTTTCCTCCTTATAGTAATGCCCAGTATACATTATGCCACATACTGCAATGGCCCTTAAACATTATGCCGCACACAATAATGCACATGACACAATATGCACACACTGTAATGCCCCCGACACATTATGCCACACAACGTAATGCCTGTGACACATTATGCCACACACCGTAATGCCTGTGACACATTATGACAGGAATCGCAATGCCCATTATACATTATGCTACACACTGCAATGCCCCTGATACATTATAGCACATACAATGTCTGTGACACATTATGACACACACCGCAATGTCCGTGATACATTATGCCACACACTGCAATGACCCTGAGACATTATACCACATATCACAATGCCCGCGATATAGTATACCATACACCGTAATGCCTGTGACACATTATGACACACACCGCAATGTCCGTGATACGTTATGCCACACACCGTAATGCTCATTACACGTTAAGTCCTACAGTAAGGCTTCTAATTACTTTTCAATTACCTGCTCGTTGTCAGGGGTTTCATGCACTGGGTGTCATGCTCGTTGCCAGGGGTTTCATGCTCTTGGTTCCATGCACGGTGCCAGGGATTTTCATGCTCAGGGTGTCATGCTCGTTGCCAGGGGTTTCATGCACTGGGTGTCATGCTCGTTGCCAGGTGTTTCATGCACTGGGTGTCATGCTCGTTGCCAGGTGTTTCATGCACTGGGTGTCGTGCTCGTTGCTAGGAGGTAGTCCTTGTTGCTAGGGCTGTGCTCCCAGTGCCACATATGTCCCCAGTGCCAGATATTCCCCCACGGTGCCAGGTACTCACATGCCCCAGTGCCAAATATAGCCCCCCCCATGTGCCAGGTACACATATACCCCCCCAGTGCCACATATGCCCCCAGTGCCAGATATTCCCCACCAGTGCCACATATGCCCCCAGTGCCAGATATGCCCCCAGTGCCATATATTCCCCCCAGTGCCAGATATTCCCCCCCAGTGCCATATATGCCCCCAGTGCCAGATATTCCCCCCGTGCCATATATGCCCCCAGTGCCAGATATTCCCCCCCAGTGCCATATATGCCCCCAGTGCCAGATTTTCCCCCCCAGTGCCACATATGCCCCCCAGTGCCACATATGCCCACAGTGCCATATATTCCCCCCCAGTGCCACATATGCCCCCAGTGCCAGATATTCCCCCCCAGTGCCATATATGCCCCCAGTGCCAGATATTCCCCCCCAGTGCCACATATGCCCCTCAGTGCCACATATGTCCACAGTGCCATATATTCCCCCAAGTGCCAAATATGCCCCCAGTGCCACATATGCCCCCAGTGCTAGATATTCCCCCCATGCCATATATGCCCCCAGTGCCAGATATTCCCCCCCAGTGCCATATATGCCCCCAGTGCCAGATATTTCCCCCCAGTGCCAGATATTCCCCCCCAGTGCCATATATGCCCCCAGTGCCAGATATTCCCCCCCAGTGCCATATATGCCCCAGTGCCAGATATTCCCCCCAGTGCCATATATGCCCCAGTGCCAGATATCCCCCCCCCCAGTGCCATATATGCCCCCAGTGCCAGATATTCCCCCCCAGTGCCATATATGCCCCAGTGCCAGATATTCCCCCCAGTGCCATATATGCCCCAGTGCCATATATGCCCCCAGTGCTAGATATTCCCCCCGTGCCATATATGCCCCCAGTGCCAGATATTCCCCCCCAGTGCCATATATGCCCCCAGTGCCAGATATTCCCCCCAGTGCCACATATGCCCACAGTGCCATATATTCCCCCCCAGTGCCAAATATGCCCCCAGTGCCACATATGCCCCCAGTGCCAGATATTCCCCCCCAGTGCCATATATGCCCCCAGTGCCAGATATTCCCCCCCAGTGCCACATATGCCCCCCAGTGCCACATATGCCCACAGTGCCATATATTCCCCCCCAGTGCCAAATATGCCCCCAGTGCCACATATGCCCCCAGTGCCAGATATTCCCCCCGTGCCATATATGCCCCCAGTGCCAGATATTCCCCCCCAGTGCCATATATGCCCCCAGTGCCAGATATTCCCCCCCAGTGCCATATATGCCCCCAGTGCCAGATATTCCCCCCCAGTGCCATATATGCCCCAGTGCCAGATATTCCCCCCTGTGCCATATATGCCCCAGTGCCAGATATTCCCCCCCCAGTGCCATATATGCCCCCAGTGCCAGATATTCCCCCCAGTGCCATATATGCCCCAGTGCCAGATATTCCCCCCAGTGCCAGATATCCCCCCCCCCACTTTTTGGAGGGACACGGAGGGCACAGCTCACCTCTCCTGTGTCCCTCCTGCTGCATCATCTCCGGCGGCCGCGGGTCTAATAGGGGGAAGTGCCGGTTCGTGAGCCAATTAGAGCTCACGGACGGCACATTCCCCTATTAGACCCGCGGCCGCCGGAGATGATGCAGCAGGAGGGACACAGGGAGGCGCACTGTGCCCTCTGTGTCCCTCCAAAAAGCGGCGGAGGGAAGGAGACTGCAGACTGACATGCGGACGCTCGTCCGCATGTCAGTCTGCTGTAAATCAGTGGCGCCCCCGCAGCCCCTCGCCCCCAAGCCACCGCGAGGGCTGCGGGGGCAGTAGTTACGCCATTGGTGCCACTCCTAGATGGGCCAGGTGTTTGTGTCGGCCACTTGGGTCGCTTAGCTTAGTCACACAGCTACCTCATTGCACCTCTTTTTTTCTTTGCATCATGTGCTGTTTGGGGACTATTTTTTAAATTTGCCATCCTGTCTGACACTGCAGTGCCACTCCTAGATGGGCCAGGTGTTTGTGTCGGCCACTTGGGTCGCTTAGCTTAGTCACACAGTGACCTTGGTGCACCTCTTTTTTTCTTTGCATCATGTGCTGTTTGGGGACTATTTTTTTAATCTGCCATCCTGTCTGACACTGCAGTGCCACTCCTAGATGGGCCAGGTGTTTGTGTCGGCCACTTGGGTCGCTTAGCTTAGTCACACAGCGACCTTGGTGCACCTCTTTTTTTCTTTGCATCATGTGCTGTTTGGGGACTATTTTTTTAATCTGCCATCCTGTCTGACACTGCAGTGCCACTCCTAGATGGGCCAGGTGTTTGTATCGGCCACTTGGGTCGCTTAGCTTAGTCACACAGCGACCTTGGTGCACCTCTTTTTTTCTTTGCATCATGTGCTGTTTGGGGACTATTTTTTAAATCTGCCATCCTGTCTGACACTGCAGTGCCACTCCTAGATGTGCCAGGTGTTTGTGTCGGCCACTTGGGTCGCTTAGCTTTGTCACACAGCGACCTTGGTGCACCTCTTTTTTTCTTTGCATCATGTGCTGTTTGGGGACTATTTTTTTTAAATCTGCAATCCTGTCTGACACTGGAGTGCCACTCCTAGATGGGCCAGGAGTTTGTGTCGGCCACTTGGGTCGCTTAGCTTAGTCACACAGTGATCTTGGTGCACCTCTTTTGTTCTTTGCATCATGTGCTGTTTGGGGACTATTTTTTTAATCTGCCATCCTGTCTGACACTGCACTGCCACTCCTAGATGGGCCAGGTGTTTGTGTCGGCCACTTGGGTCGCTTAGCTTAGTCACACAGCGACCTTGGTGCACCTCTTTTTTTTCTTTGCATCATGTGCTGTTTGGGGACTATTTTTTTAATCTGCCATCCTGTCTGACACTGCAGTGCCACTCCTAGATGGGCCAGGTGTTTGTGTCGGCCACTTGGGTCGCTTAGCTTAGTCACACAGCTACCTCATTGCACCTCTTTTTTTCTTTGCATCATGTGCTGTTTGGGGACTATTTTTTAAATTTGCCATCCTGTCTGACACTGCAGTGCCACTCCTAGATGGGCCAGGTGTTTGTGTCGGCCACTTGGGTCGCTTAGCTTAGTCACACAGCGACCTTGGTGCACCTCTTTTTTTTCTTTGCATCATGTGCTGTTTGGGGACTATTTTTTTAATCTGCCATCCTGTCTGACACTGCAGTGCCACTCCTAGATGGGCCAGGTGTTTGTGTCGGCCACTTGGGTCGCTTAGCTTAATCACACAGCGACCTTGGTGCACCTCTTTTTTTCTTTGCATCATGTGCATTTTGGGGACTATTTTTTAAATCTGCCATCCTGTCTGACACTGGAGTGCCACTCCTAGATGGGCCAGGTGTTTGTGTCGGCCACTTGGGTCGCTTAGCTTAGTCACACAGTGACCTTGGTGCACCTCTTTTTTTCTTTGCATCATGTGCTGTTTGGGGACTATTTTTTAAATCTGCCATCCTGTCTGACACTGGAGTGCCACTCCTAGATGGGCCAGGTGTTTGTTTCGGCCACTTGGGTCGCATAGCTTAGTCACACAGCGACCTTGGTGCACCTCTTTTTTTCTTTTCATCATGTGCTGTTTGCGGACTATTTTTTAAATCTGCCATCCTGTCTGACACTGGAGTGCCACTCCTAGATGGGCCAGGTGTTTGTGTCGGCCACTTGGGTCGCATAGCTTAGTCACACAGCGACCTTGGTGCACCTCTTTTTTTCTTTGCATCATGTGCTGTTTGGGGACTATTTTTTAAATCTGCCATCCTGTCTGACACTGGAGTGCCACTCCTAGATGGGCCAGGTGTTTGTGTCGGCCACTTGGGTCGCTTAGCTTAGTCACACAGTGACCTTGGTGCACCTCTTTTTTTCTTTGCATCATGTGCTGTTTGGGGACTATTTTTTTAATCTGCCATCCTGTCTGACACTGCAGTGCCACTCCTAGATGGGCCAGGTGTTTGTGTCGGCCACTTGGGTCGCTTAGCTTAGTCACACAGCGACCTTGGTGCACCTCTTTTTTTCTTTGCATCATGTGCTGTTTGGGGACTATTTTTTAAATCTGCCATCCTGTCTGACACTGGAGTGCCACTCCTAGATGGGCCAGGTGTTTGTGTCGGCCACTTGGGTCACTTAGCTTAGCCATCCAGCGACCTTGGTGCAAATTTTAGGACTAAAAATAATATTGTGAGGTGTGAGGTGTTCAGAATAGACTGAAAATTAGTGTAAATTATGGTTATTGAGGTTAATAATACTATGGGATCAAAATGACCCCCAAATTCTATGATTTAAGCTGTTTTTGAGGGTTTTTTTGTAAATAACACCCGAATCCAAAACACACCCGAATCCGACAAAAAATTTTCAGGGAGGTTTTGCCAAAACGCGTCCGAAACCAAAACACGGCCACGGAACCGAATCAAAAACCAAAACACAAAACCCGAAAAATTTCCGGTGCACATCTCTAATATATATATAGATGAATACAAATATATATATATCTATATATATCTATATATATATATATCTATATATATATATATATATATATATATTAAAAATAGAAAGGAATTATTGCGCCACTTGTGTTCACCAACGATTACAGACCATAGGTATATGATGTACCATGCAAGTATAATTGACACTCCCTAGAGATTTAAAAGGGCATCTGCTGATCCCCAAACAGGGATGGCGGTTCCCTGTAGCATGAAGTTAGATACACAAGGGGGAGGGGGGGGGGTTATAGCGACCAATGGTGTCTAAAAGGATAAAAGCTCACACTATAGGTGGATGAATATAAATATAAAATACAATTTTAATCACATAAATAATTTTTTACAACAAATCTCTTTAAAAAATGGGATAAAGGCAATATACACATAGAATATAATACCAGTTAAAATATATAGATAAGAAGATTTTTGCTTAACTTGGTATGTGGTCACTGCCCGGTTGTCCAACGCGTTTCGTCACTCAGACTTCATCTGAGTGATGAAACGCGTTGGGAAACCTGGCAGTGACCACATACCAAGTTAAGCAAAAATCTTCTTATCTATATATTTTAACTGGTATTATATTCTATGTGTATATTGCTTTTATCCCATTTTTTAAAGAGATTTGTTGTAAAAAATTATTTGTGAATAAATTGTATTTTATATTTATATTCATCCACCTATAGTGTGAGCTTTAATCCTTTTAGACACCATTGGTCGCTATAACCCCCCCCCCCCCCTTGTATATATAAATATATATATATATATATATATATATATATATATAAATACTGTATATAGTGTGTGGATGGATAGACAGACAGACAGACAGACAGACAGACAGACAGACAGACAGACAGACAGATAGATAGATAGATAGATAGATAGATAGATAGATAGATAGATAGATAGATAGATCACAAGGTCAGGCTCTGTCTCAACTAGCTTTATTATTCAAGTTCCCCAACTAATGCAATTCATGCCAATTGTTGTACGATGACTCGCTGAAGCTTTTGGAAGGGCATGCTATTATTAGACTTTCTTGCAACTGACTAGGACATTTTTAAAATTCAATATATAATCAGTTCCATGTTGTGCTAATGACATAACTGTAATGGAATAAGAGCAAGGAGATTCTCACGTTACTGTAAAGAAATCGATTATCGAAAGAAAACTTATTTCAAAAGACTTCTTATGTATTACTATTGTTAAAACATAAACAGTCATGCTGTAACTCTTGGTATACAGTATTTAGTTCCAATGTCAGAAAAGTTCGAGTAAATTGAGTTTCATGGTATTACATGCTGTTTAGGAAAGGTGTGAAGTTCTAGCAATGCAAACATCAAGTTCTGCATCACTATTCCACGGTGTGTTTGTACATTTGTTTTTTATGCAATTGAGCTGTCAATTCATTCTGCTGTGTGCTGTGGTTATCCATATTCCGCCAGCACTCCTGCTATGTTTCATGATAATTTGAATAGTAGGTGTAATTTATTTTTCTTGCTGTTCTATTTCTTCTACTACATATATATCTAAAAGACAGTGATAGACAATGCAAATAGCCTTTTCTGGCTACTTCCTAAATGACCCTCAATGATTGTTTTGACTAAAAACTAGAAGTTTTTACTTTTTATGATAAGGGTCACAACAGAACATTTGTTGAGAATGCAACAAGAAAAATAAGCTTTAAGGGGTCCATACTCCCTGGCGTAACTATAATGGGTGCAGTGTGTGCGGTGCACTCGGGCCCCTGGGTCCAAAGGGGGCCCACACCACACACACTGCACCCATTTCTTCTATACTTATCTTTCCGGCGTCCATCGGCGACTGTGTGTGGGTCCCCTCCTCTCTCGTAGCCATCACCGCCGCTGCTAGCGCACTGACCACTAGAGACTCTGGCACAGTGCCAGAGTCTACAGCGCATGCGCAGGATTCCAGAAAAATGGCGCGTGGCCATTTTTCGGAGTCCTGCGCATGCGCTGTAGACTCTGGCACTGTACCAGAGTCTCAACGCTGAGAGAGCTAGCAGCGGCGGTGACGGCTACATGAGAGGAGGGGGCCACACACGGAGTCTGCACACACGTCCCCTCCTCTCTAGAAACGCTGCTGTCCATACTATTAGCAGTGAGTCAGCTCACAGTGAAAGTGGTACCTCCAAAAATCTGAAAATCCAGGGAGAGATCGGGTCACAAGGGGAGCAAGTGATGTTGCCTGCATTTCCATGTCTTTGCAACAGTAATACTCCTTTCAGAGCGCTTGAGGCGAGTCACACCCGGGAGCCTGACATGGGAGCTCCCAGGATCCGATCTGCCTCAGGCGCCCCGCCGTCGCTCTAAGCAACCCAGAATATTGCCGGGTTGGTGACATCAGCTGTGACGCTGCGGGGGTGGCACTTGGAGATTACATTATCTCTAAGTGCCACCCATACACACACAGTGAATGGGAAACGGGTCACATTGACACGGTTCCCATCCACACCACACAGCGAGCCTGGTTAAACACGTGTTCAACCCTGCTCGAGTCGTTACCCGAGTTGGAATACAGAGTCGGGCATTTCAACCCTGGCACCTTTCAGACCGCACATGAACACGGGTTATGCACCTTCATGTGCCATTACCCGTGTTCATAGCTGGCGGTCTGAAAGGGGTATAATTAACCCCCTCACACCTAATAGGACTGACTCCTAAATGTAGAGTTGTCATCGGATATTACCTTGCTGGAGTCAATAGCATATTTTAAACTATAAAAACTATAACTATAAAAAAACCTTTTAAGGACAAATGTGTCCCAAAATGTTGTAATCCACAGCCAGGGATTAAAGGTTTTTCACAATTTTAATACAACAAATAAATACAAATGGTAAAAATGCAAACTTACAAGATAAAAGAAAATTTAAGCTTATCTGTCCACATAAAAGATCAGATACATCCTGTCCACAATATTTTTCAAACAGTGGTAAAAATGCAAACGTACAAGATAAATAATTTTTAAAAGCTTATCTGTCCATATAGAGGTTCAGGTACAGCAGTCCCAACACGTTTCGTCAGCAATTTGACTTCATCACGGGGATCCCCCCAAATACATTTTCACAAGGAACCCATATGACCCATAGTCTAAATCGAATGGACCTACATAATCGTATCAAAAAGTTTCCTTGTGGAAATTTATTTTAAACATTCAGCAATTGTGTCAGTTCTGTATACAAATGTCTAGGGTAACTCATTACAGCAATAAACTAACAAATGTCACCTAGTCCTCCAGTTTAGCTAGTTGTAGACACATGTACAGTATATAAACATGACCGGCCTTTTTGTACATTTTACATATTTTACATTTCAGCATGCACTTGTTTTAGATTTTTTATGGATTTTTATCAGACATTCACATAGTTTTTTATATTGTAGTACGCACTTGTGGAATGTTTACATAATATACATGTACTGTGTTGGTATGTCTTTTTATAATTTATGCATACACTAATTATGACACATGTCATTTTTAGATGTGATATAAGGGCATATTGCCCCTTGTTATTTTTACTGTGAGGCACTAAGTCACATTTTTTAGTCACTTGTATTGTATGTTTTATGCATTACAGCGGTAATAGGAGTGCGCATGCACCTATCTCTGCTGCGCTTCTATATGGATAATGGAATGAGTTGCTATCAGTACTTTGTATGTTTTTGTCTAGCGTTGCCTAGGTCACGCAGCCGGGTCACGCAGCGTCACTTTCGCCGGATGTTGGAAGCCGGAAGTGTGATGGTGGAGCCGCGGGCGGCGTGGCAGAGGGGAACGCCGGTGGGGGGGTCCTTGGGGTACGTTATGTTATTTATTTTTCACTCTATGCCCTTGTAAGTTGTTCTGAAGAAGGGGAGCACATCCCCGAAACGTCAACACACTAATACACATTCTTGCCTGCATACAAGTCTCCGAGTACCGCCTCGTTTGTTCATCAGTCTATATATATATATATATTCCTCCAATTAGAACGGCACTCAGAGACTCTCATGATAAACAAATTGTATTCAGATCAAGTCAGATCAAACGAACGTTTTCGGGGACACAGCCCCTTCCTCAGGATCACAGACAATGACCCTGAGGAAGGGGCTGTGTCCCCAAAAACGTTCGTTTGATCTGACTTGATCTGTTTACAATTTGTTTATCATGAGAGTCTCTGAGTGCCATTTTTATTGGAGGAATATGAAACTGTGTTGAACTGGACACCGGAGCATTCAATCTTTATTTGTGAGTGCTGGCTGAATTGGATCTTTATATATATATATATATATATATATAATTCTTTCTAATTTGGTATGCAAACAATCACTTTGTCAGTTTTTTTTAATTTTCATGCTTTTGATAGTGATAGGCAAATAGAAGAAATTTTGAGTGAAAGGGAGCATTAAGTGCCAGCTAGGACATCACACAGTAATAGTGGCGATGAGCGACTACCACTATGTATCAATCTAAAGCTTAAAACAAATCAACAATGTTAACCACTCCAGCGCAGAATGGGACATGTTATCTTCCTTGAGGCCAATCACTGTCAGGAGCAGCATTTGTGATTTGTGATCTGAAAGAAGAGAACAGGGTTCACCGTGAATAGCACAGTGTTTTTATTGATTCAGAATAGCAACATACTGTACTGGATACAGTATACTGATAGATGTACTAAAGAGTGAGATTGAAGGGTTTATCAGCTGCAGGTAGGTAATGTGCTGAAATGTCCTCAGATGTTATTAGCAGAACTGATTCCTGTTCCCAGGTTATATTTGACATCCAGCACATTTCATCATACTTTGTAAGTAAAGCATATTATGAAGTTATAATCCACTTGAGGAAGTCAACAGTCAAACGACAGTATTAGCTGATACTATATAAGAGTTGTTTAAAAATAAAAATGTAAATGTAACTTTACAATATAAAGAATTGTTAAAATATGCAACATAAAAATCAGTGTAAAAGCTGTTGTTATGCTATTTATTTTGTAGTTCATAGTTACAACTTACAACACATGGAAGTGCTAGTTGTCTATGAGGTTTAAATGATATATAAATTGGATACCAATTGAATCTTGTATTCACTTCATTTGACAAGAAGGCTAGGCAGAGGCGGTGCATATCTGGCAGAAAAGATGTCACATGAGTTGACGTTAGCTGATCAGAGCTGGATTAAAGGGGGTGGGGGGGCACAGTGGATGAGTATCCCCAGCCAACCCTCTCTCAGCCCCCCCCCCCCTTTCCCCGCTGGAAATATATGCAGACCCACCATGAAGTGATCCATATACTTTCAGGACCCTCACCCCAGCACTGGTGCTGTCTGGGGACAATTCCACTGTTTGTCTCCAGCTTCCATCACTTCAGCAACAGCTTTCCTTGCAGCCTAGAGAAGAGCAGAATTGGTTGCTGCGCTACACAAAAGTAAGATCTGGATTCTGCAACAGCTGCAGGAGTTTAGGTAAGACCTGCGCTGCTGCTACTGCCTCACGGAGGTACAGGGGTAGACAGCACACATAGGGGGTGATTCCTAGTTGTTCGCTCGCTAGCTGCTTTTAGCAGCATTGCACACGCTAAGCCGCCACCCTCTGGGAGTGTAACTTAGCTTAGCAGAATTGCGAACGAAAGATTAGCAGAATTGCGAATAGAAATTTCTTAGCAGTTTCTGAGTAGCTCGAGACTTACTCCTACACTGCGATCAGCTCAGGCCGTTTCATTACTGGTTTGACGTCACACACACGCCCAGCGTTCGGCCAGCCACTCCCCCATTTCTCCAGACACTCCCGCTTTTTTCCCTGACACGCCTGCGTTTTTCCGCACACTCCCAGAAAACGGCCAGTTTCCGCCCAGAAACACCCACTTCCTGTCAATCACACTCCGATCACTTCAACGATGAAAAAACTTTGTTCGGGCATGAGTAAATCTACTAAGTTTTGTGTTAAAATACTAACCACATGCAGTGCGCATGCGCATGCACATTTTTGCCTTAATCGCTCCGTTGCGAAAATCGGCAATGAGCGAACAACTCGGAATGACCCCCATAGCCAGAAAGGTGGTGAGGTGACGAGAGGGGGACTGCCAAAGAAGTGGGGATGACCCCCTCTCTCTTAAGTGCTCTGGGCCTCCCGAAAGGCTTATTCCGGCCCTGAATGACATATACATTGATGGGATGATGTCCTCTTCACTCCAAACCCTGCCTGGAGTGTTAATTACCTTTAGCTGAGTAAAAGTCCTTTGCATTATCCAATATCAGATAGACAGTATTAGGTACTGTACAGTACATTTGTGCTCTGTTTATCCTATCAGTTATTTCTGTGTTCAGAAGCATGTGTTTATTTATTTTTTCCATGTTATTTACAATTCTTAATAAGATGTTAGAGATTTTATCAACAGATTAAGAACTTTATTCTATGAATAATAAAAAAATCATTAGAATTTACTGACTTTTATTCTAAATGTCAGAAGTTGTTATCATACCTTTTGTTGCTCTATCAATTCCATTTTGAGCATATGTCCTTCTTCAGGTCATTGACCAGACTCTTAGGGGGGTGATTCACTTGTTTCCCCAAGTGGCTGTCACTAGTGGATGTCTGACAGATCAATTCAATTATGCCCTGTTCGGACGCGAGTGCCGTGGGGAGACACATTTCTGTTCGTAGCCACCTGAGGGTGTGAGCAGAAATGTGCGAAAACTCCAGGCATCTGCGTACCCAAACCAGGAGTTTAGACAGGTTTAGCCGCATATATTTGGGCGCGACAAGTGTAATAATTAATATCACCTGCAACAATTGAATTGCCATTAATTAGCTCCCCCCCATAAAATAATTGAATGCCCCTCCCCACACCCCCCTTAGGGGGAGCTCAAATCTCCTCATTGCCCAATAGCCCAATATTGGGGTGCTTGTGTGGCAATGGTACTTTGCAGACATCACCAGTAATAGAATAATCCCTTTATTTTTTTTCGGACCAGTTCACAGAGAATACAGAATCATTTGTAAACTTCCAATTGCAGAAAGCTAATATTTACAGTTACCATAGAGTTACTTGTAAACTTGGTAGAGAACACAAATCACATTCTTCTTTTTTAATCCTCTTTCCTTAACATTGTTAAATATTTCTTGCTGCTTATGTTTAATAAAATGACATTTAAAATGGTCAGTTTTACTAGATATTTATTTAGCATGAAAATCCCGGCTTCTTGCACATGAACACGCGCTAACCCAGGATTTTTTTCAGTGGAAATAGCTCTACCAAGGTCTAGTCACCCGGGAATACTTGCCAGTTACCTAGCAGAGTTTTTACCTGGAAAAACCTGGGTGAGCTGTAGAGGAAACGGGTTACCGACCCGGGTAACCCATTTACAGTGTGGTTATTGGCTCGAAAGCCCATTACCCATGACAGCCATCACCGGGGAGGGAGAGATTACAGCCTCCTCTTATGGTCCAGACTGTTCCAGATTTTACCCCATATCCGTTTACCATGTGGGAAGGCTATAATCTCTCCCTGCTTGTCTCTAGTGTGGCAGCCTCCTCCCGAATGCGCTTGGACCATCGGCAGCCATGCGCCGCCTGTCATCCACGCTGTTCCGGGAGTTTTGTGGTGCTTGAAGATGACGTCATCTCCAAGTGCTGGCACTGCACCCGGAAGGATGTAGTCATGTGACTGGCAGTCAGGAGACCGGCGGTCACATTAACCTCCCCCTACATCCCGCCCCCTTCACAATCCCGACGGTCGGCATGCCGACCAGCAGGGACTTTTCCCACTCGTGGGTGTCCACAACACACATAGATGGGAATAGAACCAGTGGAGACCACAAGGGGCTTACTGCACTCGCCCCTCCCCGCCCCCCCCCCCCCCCGGATTCTGTGGTCACGCATACCGCACCCGGGTGCCGTGTGAACGGTGCCGACCCGGGGATATCCCAGGTTGGCGGTACAGTGGAAACAGGGTAAATCCCGTGGCTGACCCGGCTTGGAAACGTGTTTTTTTTTGGTGGATTTTGGTGGAAAAGGGGTATTTGTAACATGGTTATCACTCCAAAACAACAGAATAATCTGAATGCCAAACCCCAGTTAAGTAACTTTCTCTAACGTCCTAGTGGATGCTGGGGACTCCATCAGGACCATGGGGATTAGCGGCTCCGCAGGAGACAGGGCACAAAAATAAAGCTTTAGGATCAGGTGGTGTGCACTGGCTCCTCCCCCTATGACCCTCCTCCAAGCCTCAGTTAGGTTTTTGTGCCCGTCCGAGCAGGGTGCAATCTAGGTGGCTCTCCTAAAGAGCTGCTTAGAAAAAGTTTTTAGGTTTTTTATTTTCAGTGAGTCCTGCTGGCAACAGGCTCACTGCATCGAGGGACTTAGGGGAGAGAAGTGAACTCACCTGCGTGCAGGATGGATTGGCTTCTTAGGCTACTGGACACCATTAGCTCCAGAGGGAGTCGGAACACAGGTCTCACCCTGGGGTTCGTCCCGGAGCCGCGCCGCCGACCCCCCTTGCAGATGCCGAAGATGGAAGAGGTCCAGAAGCAGGCGGCAGAAGACTTTTCAGTCTTCCTGAGGTAGCGCACAGCACTGCAGCTGTGCGCCATTGTTGTCAGCACACTTCACACAGCGGTCACGGAGGGTGCAGGGCGCTGGGGGGGCGCCCTGGGCAGCAATGTATAATACCTTTTTTTATGGCTAAAAATACATCACATATAGCCCCTTGGGGCTATATGGATGTATTTAACCCCTGCCAGGTCTCAGAAAAACGGGAGAAGAAGCCCGCCGAAAAGGGGGCGGGGCCTATTCTCCTCAGCACACAGCGCCATTTTCCCTCACAGAAATGCTGGAGGGAAGGCTCCCAGGCTCTCCCCTGCACTGCACTACAGAAACAGGGTTAAAACAGAGAGGGGGGGCACTGATTTGGCGATATGACTACATATATTAAAATGCTATAAGGGAAAAGCACTTATATAAAGGTTGTCCCTGTATAATTATAGCGTTTTTGGTGTGTGCTGGCAAACTCTCCCTCTGTCTCCCCAAAGGGCTAGTGGGTCCTGTCCTCTATCAGAGCATTCCCTGTGTGTGTGCTGTGTGTCGGTACGTGTGTGTCGACATGTATGAGGACGATGTTGGGAGGCGGAGCAAATTGCCTGTAATGGTGATGTCACTCTCTAGGGAGTCGACACCGGAATAGATGGCTTATTTAAGGAATTACGTGATAATGTCAACACGCTGCAAGTCGATTGACGACATGAGACGGCCGGCAAACATATTAGTATCTGTCCAGGCGTCTAAAACACCGTCAGGGACGTTATAATGCCCATTTTACCTCAGTCGGTCGACACAGACACGGACACTGACTCCAGTGTCGACGGTGAAGAAACAAACGTATTTTCCTTTAGGGCCACACGTTACTTGTTAAGGGCAATGAAGGAGGTGTTACATATTTCTGATACTACAAGTACCACAAAAAAGGGTATTATGTGGGGTGTGGAAAAACTACCTATAGTTTTTCCTGAATCAGATAAATTAAATGAAGTGTGTGATGAGGCGCGGGGTTCCCCCGATAGAAAATTATTGGCGGTATACCCTTTCCCGCCAGAAGTTAGGGCGCGTTGGGAAACACCCCTTAGGGTGGATAAGGCGCTCACACGCTTATCAAAACAAGTGGCGGTACCGTCTCAAGATACGGCCGCCCTCAAGGAGCCAGCTGATAGGAGGCTGGAAAATATCCTAAAAAGTATATACACACATACTGGTGGTATACTGCGACCAGCGATCGCCTCAGCCTGGATGTGCAGCGCGGGGGTGGCTTGGTCGGATTCCCTGACTGAAAATATTGATACCCTTGACAGGGACAGTATTTTATTTACTATAGAGCATTTAAAGAATGCATTTCTATATATGCGAGATGCACAGAGGGATATTTGCACTCTGGCATCAAGAGTAAGTGCGATGTCCATATCTGCCAAAAGATGTTTATGGACACGACAGTGGTCAGGTGATGCAGATTCCAAACGGCACAAAGATGTATTGCTGTATAAAGGGGAGGAGTTATTTGGGGTCGGTCCATCGGACCTGGTGGCCACGGCAACTGCTGGGAAATCCACCGTTTTTACCCTAAGTCACATCTATGCAGAAAAAGACACCGTCTTTTCAGCCTCAGTCCTTTCGTCCCCATAAGCATATCTGCCCAGGGATAGAGGAAAGGGAAGAAGACTGCAGCAGGCAGCCCATTCCCAGGAACAGAAGCCTTCCACCGCTTCTGCCAAGTTCTCAGCATGACGCTGGAGCCGTACAGGACCCCTGGATCCTACAAGTAGTATCCCAGGGGTACAGATTGGAAAGTCGAGACGTTTCCCCTCGCAGGTTCCTGAAGTCTGCTTTACCAACGTCTCCCTCCGTCAGGGAGCCAGTATTGGAAACAATTCACAAGCTGTATTCCCAGCAGGTGATAATCAAAGTACCCCTCCTACAACAAGGAAAGGGGTATTATTCCACACTATATTGTGGTACTGAAACCAGAAGGCTCGGTGAGACCTATTCTAAATCTGAAATATTTGAACACTTACAAAGGTTCAAATCAAGATGGAGTCACTCAGAGCAGTGATAGCGAACCAGGAAGAAGGGGACTATATGGTGTCCCGGGACATCAGGGATGCTTACCTCCATGTCCCAATTTGCCCTTCTCACCAAGGGTATCTCAGGTTCGTGGTACAGAACTGTCACTATCAGTTTCAGACGCTGCCGTTTGGATTGTCCACGGCACTCCGGGTCTTTACCAAGGTAATGCCCGAAATGATGATTCTTCTTCGAAGAAAATGGACGACCTCCTGATAAGAGCAAGGTCCAGAGAACAGTTGGAGGTCGGAGTAGCACTATCTCAAGTAGTTCTACGACAGCACGGGTGGATTCTAAATATTCCAAAACCGCAGTTGTTTCCGACGACACGTCTGCTGTTCCTAGGGATGATTCTGGACACAGTCCAGAAAAAGGTGTTTCTCCCGGAGGAGAAAGCCAGGGAGTTATCCGAGCTAGTCAGGAACCTCCTAAAACCAGGAAAAGTGTCAGTGCATCATTGCACAAGAGTCCTGGGAAAAATGGTGGCTTATTACGAAGCGATTCCATTCGGCAGATTCCACGCAAGAACTTTTCAGTGGTATCTGCTGGACAAATGGTCCGGATCGCATCTTCAGATGCATCGGCGGATAACCATATCTCCAAGGACAAGGGTGTCTCTCCTGTGGTGGTTACAGAGTGCTCATCTTCTAGAGGGCCGCAGATTCGGCATTCAGGATTGGATGCTGGTGACCACGGAGGCCAGCCTGAGAGGCTGGGGAACAGTCACACAGGGAAAAAATTTCCAGGGAGTGTGATCAAGTCTGGAGACTTTTCTCCACATAAATATACTGGAGCTAAGGGCAATTTATGATGCTCTAAGCTTAGCAAGACCTCTGCCGGTATTGATCCAGTGGGACAACATCACGGCAGTCGCCCACGTAAACAGACAGGGCGGCACAAGAAGCAGGAGGGCAATGGCAAAAACTGCAAGGATTTTTCGCTGGGCGGAAAATCATGTGATAGCACTGTCAGCAGTGTTCATTCCGGGAGTGGACAACTGGGAAGCAGACTTCCTCAGCAGGCACAACCTCCACCCGGGAGAGTGGGGACTTCATCGGGAAGTTTTCCACATGATTGTGAACCGTTGGGAAAGACCAAAGGTGTACATGATGGCGTCCAGCCTGAACAAAAAACTGGACAGGTATTGCGCCAGGTCAAGAGATTTTCAGGCAATAGCTGTGGACGTTCTGGTAACACCGTGGGCGTACCAGTCGGTGTATGTGTTTCCTCCTCTGCTTCTCATACCCAAGGTATTGAGAATTATAAGACGTAGAGGAGTAAGAACTATACTCGTGGCTCCGGATTGGCCAAGAAGGACTTGGTACCCGGAACTTCAAGAGATACTCACAGAGGACTCATGACCTCTGCCGCTAAGAAGGGACTTGCTTCAGCACGTACCATGTCTGTTCCAAGACTTACCGCGGCTGCGTTTGACGGCATGGCGGTTGAACGCCGGATCCTAAGGGAAAAGGCATTCCGGAAGAGGTCTTTCCTACCATGGTCAAAGCCAGGAAGGACGTGACCGCACAACATTATCACCACATGTGGCGAAAATATGTTGCGTGGTGTGAGGCCAGGAAGGCTCCACGAAGAAATTTCAACTCGGTCGATTCCTGCATTTCCTGCAAACAGGAGTGTCTATGGGCCTCAGATTGGGGTCCATTAAGGTTCAAATTTCGGCCCTGTCGATTTTCTTCCAGAAAGAATTGGCTTCAGTTCCTGAAGTCCAGAAGTTTGTCAAGGGAGTACTGCATATACAACCCCCTTTTGTGCCTCCAGTGGCACTGTGGGATCTCAACGTAGTGCTGGGATTCCTCAAATCACATTGGTTTAAACCGCTCAAATCTGTGGATTTGAAATATCTCACATGGAAAGTGACCATGATGTTGGCCCTGGCCTCGGCCAGGCGAGTGTCAGAATTGGCGGCTTTGTCTCACAAAAGCCCATATCTGATTGTCCATTCGGACAGGGCGGAGCTGCGGACTCGTCCCCAGTTTCTCCCTAAGGTGGTGTCAGCGTTTCACCTGAACCAGCTTATTGTGGTACCTGCGGCTACTAGGGACTTGGAGGACTCCAAGTTGCTAGATGTTGTCAGGGCCCTGAAAATATCGGTTTCCAGGACGGCTGGAGTCAGGAAAACTGACTTGCTGTTATCCTGTATGCACCCAACAAACTGGGTGCTCTTGCTTCTAAGCAGACGATTGCTAGTTGGATGTGTAGTTCAATTCAGCTTGCACATTATGTGGCAGGCCTGCCACAGCCAAAATATGTAAATGCCCATTCCACAAGGAAGGTGGGCTCATCCTGGGCGGCTGCCCGAGGGGTCTCGGCATTACAACTCTGCCGAGCAGCTACGTGGTCGGGGGGAGAACACGTTTGTAAAATTCTACAAATTTGATACCCTGGCTAAAGAGGACCTGGAGTTCTCTCATTCGGTGCTGCAGAGTCATCCGCACTCTCCCGCCCGTTTGGGAGCTTTGGTATAATCCCCATGGTCCTGATGGAGTCCCCAGCATCCACTAGGACGTTAGAGAAAATAAGATTTTACTTACCGATAAATCTATTTCTCGTAGTCCGTAGTGGATGCTGGGCGCCCATCCCAAGTGCGGATTGTCTGCAATACTTGTACATAGTTATTGTTACAAAAAAATTGGGTTGTTATTGTTGTGAGCCGTCTGTTCAGAGGCTCCTACGTTGTCATACTGTTAACTGGGTTCAGATCACAAGTTGTACGGTGTGATTGGTGTGGCTGGTATGAGTCTTACCCGGGATTCAAAATCCTTCCTTATTGTGTACGCTCGTCCGGGCACAGTATCCTAACTGAGGCTTGGAGGAGGGTCATAGGGGGAGGAGCCAATGCACACCACCTGATCCTAAAGCTTTATTTTTGTGCCCTGTCTCCTGCGGAGCCGCTAATCCCCATGGTCCTGACGGAGTCCCCAGCATCCACTACGGACTACGAGAAATAGATTTATCGGTAAGTAAAATCTTATTTTTTAAGGACTGAGTTTTACTTACAGTAGTATATTACTCAGTTTTCTGTTCTGTGTGAAATTATCCTTCAGCAGTAGTTATGGCTGCCTGCCATGTACTTTTGTAATTAAGAAGGAAGGGAAAGCTATGTGACAGCTTTTCAAATTAACTTAATACATGTCAGCTGAAATCTCCAGTATAAAAAGAGATCACTTATAATATGTGCTTATTTTTCTCTAGAGGGTAGCAGAAAAGTTAATAACAATGATTTTCAAATCATCTCTGTATCAGATGGGACATCTGAATTAAAAAATAAACTGTGCATTTATTTTTAATTATGCAAATCATGCAAATTTTGACTGCAGCTGACCTTTATTGTTTAAGTTCACATACACAGTTATGATACAGTACTGTATGATTATTAGAGTAATATTGTTATTATCATTCATAAGTATAATACATATTTTATTTGTACAGTGGAAGTCTTTAAATGGTGTCAGTGAGCCTACGAAAAAGGGCATGGTCACATTATCACAGGGGCCATACCCCCATCGCAAAACACCCTTTCATTACTGCATGCCCAACTGACTAGTACATGTAACAAATGTACAATGCTGTTTTTCAAAGCAGAGGTGAATGGAGCATGCTTACCAACCTACCGTTGCTTAGGATAACATTAGGCAGGACGGGATGAGGTTAATAAACCGCCTGTCGAGATCCAGGTGTTCAGGATACTGATGCCAGAATCCCGACAGGTGACGGAATGCCGGCGTTCAGAATCCCGACTGCAGCCCGGTATTCCCACTCGAGTGGTGGGTCCACACCACCACTTGAGTAGGAATATAACCTAGCCTGAACCGTGGCAAGTGCAGCCAGCCCGCGAGGGGACTCGCTGCCTCACTGCTGGGATTCCGGCTGACGGGATTGACAGCGGCATCCCATCTCACGGTCTCCTGTACGCGTTCTAGCAGGACAGAAGCCTTGAATCTAGACTGAATTGCCCAAAGAGGGTCAGTTGGGAGACAGGAACCTGAACATTTAGTGGCATAAAATGTTACATTTGGCTTAACACCTGCTTTACGTGTGCACCTTGAGAGATCTAGATTTTTCAATTCTCAATTCACTACGGAGACAACATAGAAATCAAGCATGCAATGTATGTGAATGCGGATCAATGGGAGTCTTCTATGATTATGCACTGTACTCTCTCTTGGGACCTGCTTTTTCACATAACAACTCCCCTGGGAATCGGAAAGACTTTGGTGCCCTAGATCAAAAAGTAAATAAATAAATTAGTGTCAATGTATATATTTAAAATAACAACACTGATGTTTGTGCATTTGTAATCAGGTATTTTGGAGGAATCAGTCCATGTGCCTCATTTCTTTATATTGTTTTAATATTTAATTTTAATTGTATTGCTCACTGTGTCATAACTCTGAAAGGCCCAGTTTTTTGTAGGTCAGAACAATTTGCTGACCTCAAGAGGCAGAGGAAGCCCTAGGCATAGGTAGCAGAGGCAAATGCCTAGGGGCATCTGGAAAAGTCTAGCGGAATCTGGGAAGGCTGAATATCTAAGCTCTGCTGCGGAAGCTATAGATTTCAGAAGCACAGCTGACAGTGGCTGCCCTGCAATAGATGTACAGACTTCATGCACTGCTGCGCAGTTGCAGCAGAGAAGCAGCAGCATAATAAACCCTTACAGCACAGCACCGATCATACAGCTGCTTCAGTCAGGAGCGTAGCCAGAACTTTGTGAGCTCCATGGCAACAATTTGAAGGGGTCTCTTGCCCACTACGTCTAGAGAGACACCACTCTGCAGCAGTTGTTAATTTTATGCCCCATAGTAGAGCCCTAGTTTATTTTCTAAACCATAGTAATGCCTAAGTTAATGTTATGCCCCATAATAGAGTCCTAGTTTATGTAAACCATAGTAGTGCCTTACAGATGTGTCCTCATAAATCTTTGGTACGCATCGCAGGCTGTAAATACCGACTGCCGGGATCCCGTACCCAACCCGTATAAAATTATAGGGTCTGTTAACCACATGTGGCTGAACAATGCCATTGCATTGGCTTAGTTAGTGGCAGTGGCAGGACAATCATTGTGGTGCTAAAGCACCAAAAGAGCTTGCTCCTATGGCTTGATGTAAAATGATTCAGCATCTTCTTTCTGCTGTTATGACACATTAACCTGGAAACTGTATCAATTACTGAAAAGTGCACCTAGAATAAGGCTAATTGGCCAATATATTGTGGGCGCGTCGGTGGGTGTGTACCAGCGATGGGATGCGGTCAAGATCCCGCCAGACGGAATCCCGGCGGTCAAAATATCGACACCGGAATCCCAACCGGCACAATTCCGACATATTCTCCCTCCGTGGGTGTCCACGACACCCATAGAGGGAGAATAAATTAGTGTGGCGAGCGTAGCGAAGCACCGTGCCCGCGGCGTGGTGAGCGCAGCGTGCCCGCGGCGTGGTGAGCGCAGCGAGCCCGCAAGGGACTGAGTTCCGCTCGACACCCCTGTCGGGATTGTGATGGTCGGGATTCCGGTGTCAGTATTTCAACCGCCGGGATCCCATCCAGCAGGATTACGTATTGATCCCCCAGTGATATGTCTCCAAACAATGTCATTCACAGACATATCGCATTGGCCCTGCAGCACAGCCAGTAGCCAATATATCTGCAGATATTTCAGCACATCGTGCTGTGTGTATGGGTGGTCTGCCAACCAACCGTACACTTGCTGTGGGAGCCAATGTCACAGTTGGGTGGGCAAATTCAATTGCCTGCACAACTGCATGACAGGCACCGACATATCGAGCAGTACTTACTTAGATGGGCCGCTCGGTCTGTGCGATGGTCTACCATCATATCAGGTGTTTACCCTGCCCAAGTGCACACTAACAGTGGCAATGAATTTTAATGCATTTAAAATTGAAAGCAAACTAAAATTGCTTATAAACCATACTTGCCTAGGGAAGCAGTTAGCTTTCCAACAGATGGGATCCTGTCGATAAATATACAGATGCCAGGATCCCAGAGGAGGATGCAATGCTGGCGTCTGCATACTAACGCTGCACGGGATGCCGGAGTCACATTACCGACAGTCAACATCCCAATCGTCCTCATAGCGGGATGTGCTGGCATCCTGCCGCGGGGGGGGTGGGGGGGGGGGGCAGACGGTGTTAGGTTTAGGCGGGAGAAGGGGAGTTAGCGTTAAGGAGCAGGGACAGGAAGGGTAGGGTTTGGGACCATGGAGGGAGGGTTAGGTTTAGGCACTGAAAGCGGGAGTGTTAGGTTTAGGCAGCGGGGAAAGGAGGGATAGGGTTAGGCACCAAGTGGGGGTGGTTAGGGTTAGGCACCACCAGGGAGGGTTAGGGTTAGGCACCCCCAAAGGAGGGATAGCATAGGGAAAAGGTTAGGGTTAGGGACCTTAATGGGGGGCTGTCGGGATTCTGCTGGATGGGATGCCACTGTTGGTATAATGACAGCCGGCATCCCATCCATCTGCAAATCATACTGATCCCCTTGCCTATACTAAAGGGGTCTATTTACTAAACCTTGGATGGAGATAAAGTCGCTGGAGATAAAGTACCAGCCAATCGGCTCCTAACTATCATTTTTCAAGTACAGCCTGTGGAATAGCATTTAGGAGCCGATTAGCTGGTACTTTATCTCCAGCCACTTTATCTCCATCAAAGGCTTAGTAAATAGATGCCTAAAGTCACAAATGTTGAGTGTTTCTCCCAGAAGAGTAGGCCACCCTCCCGCATCCTGTCTACTTCACAATATCAAAATTCACAAGTCAGAGGTAAGTATACGTACAACTTAGATAAAGAAAAGAAGACTCTTGGGTGGGCGCACTCTTATTTGTTCGGTAATTACCGTGTCAAGTTTAGTTAGAATAAAACATAACTTTTAATTGTATATATCGTTAAAATAAATTGGTATCACACAGACAATAGCAAGGGGAAATATTCAAGAAAACAATGACATGGAAGTCACATTCTAGGATTTGCAATTTCTAATCGAGATCAAGCAGTTTAAACATCAGTAAAAGTAATTTTTATGCAAAATTATTTTTATATAAACAAATATAGTGTATGTTCTGGTCATCACTAATCTCAAGTGAGTTGGGAGTGTAAGACATGGATTGTTGTTACACCCTTTTGCCCTGACCAGTACAGATAAAACTGTGTTGATAGGGCCACAATGAGCCAATTGGCACATGGGAGAGCCTCAAAGCAATTTTGATGGTACCGTATAAATGACTGTACCGCGTAAATACTCATGACAGGTTCATAACACAAAATATCAAGGGGCAGTGATCGCAGAAAAGTGGTGATTCTGCTGGTGGTGTTGGATTGATGTCAACATCCTATTCATTCATAAAGCTCTACAACACTTGGTATTCCCTGGAGGTCTCCCTTCCAAGTACTAACCCAGCCAAACACCTTTTGGCTTCCAAGATCAGATGAGATTGGGCATATTCAGTGTGGTATGATAGTAGTGAGACTGGACTGGGTTGTTGAAACACTTATGAGAGTGCACCTAAATTGAAAAAAGTTTCAGGAGGATACTAGGTTCAAGATAAGTCATCAAGAGTGTAAAGCAATGATACCAGTTAGTTGTTTTTACTGGATTTTGAATTATCAATGTGCCTTAGTTATTTTAATAGAGAGAATTAACTAGCCTTGGATTGATCACACCCATATATATATATATATATATATATATATACTGCTTTTTAGTGATACTCTTTTCACAATTCTGTGTCGTATACTTTGATTACAGCAGGTTAATATAATATATTATATTGGATTTACTTTTCTTTCTGCACTTATTCAGTGGACTCTCATCTGTGATCCAGGGGAATTTACCTGCCTAACACAGACAGCAGATCCACTGTGCTTTACATTCTTGATGACTTATCTTGAACCTAGTATCCTCCTCAAACTTTTTTCAATTTAGGTGCACTCTCATTGATGTTTCAACAGTCTCTCTACTATCATACCACACCGAATATGCCTGATCTCATCTGATCTTGGAAGCCAAACGGTGTTGGGCTGGGTTAGTACTTGGAAGGGAGACCTCCAGGGAATACCGAGTGTTGTAGAGCTTTATGAACGAATAGGGTTTGACATCAATCCAACACTACTGTAACAGCAGAATCACCACTTCTCTTCTTTCACCTTCTGCAATTGCTATCCTTTGATATCATAAGATATGAACCTGTCGTGAGTATTTACGCGGTACAGTCATTTATACGGTACCATCAAAATTGCTTTGAGGCTCTCCCATACAGTTTTATCTGTACTGGTCAGGGCTAAAGCGTGTAACAACAATCCATGTCTCCCAACCCACTTGAGATTAAGGGTGACCAGAGCATACACTATATTTGTTTATATAAAAATAATTTTGCATAAAAATTACTTTTACTGATGTTTAAACTGCTTGATCTTGAGTAGAAATTGCAAATCCTAGAATGTGACTTCCATGTCATTGTTTCCTTGAATATTTCCCCTTGCTATTGTCTGTGTGATACCAAGTTATTTTAACGATATACAACTAAAAGTTATATGTTATTCTAAACTAAACTTGACATGGTATTTACCGAACAAATAAGAGTACGCCCACCCAAGAGTCTTCTTTTCTCTCCCTAAGTTGTACGAAGGCTTGCAGTGTATCAGCAGTAGTAATGGAAAGTAATGGAAACACTATTCAAAGACAGAGTTGCAGAATATTTTAAATCAAACAATTTACAGGATCTCTAACAGCATGGATTTACTGGGGGAAGATTATGCCAAACAAATGACTCCATGACCAAAATAATAGATTAAGGGGGCCGTGGATTTAGCATATCTTGACATTATTAAGACATTTGACACTGTCCCACTTCGCATACTGCTAAATAAACTTGAAAGAGTGGGATTGGATTATAACGCGGTTAAATGGATAAGAACCTGGTTGCAGGATGGGAAACAGTTGGAGGAAATGTGAATTCTATGGAGGTAAATGTTGCCAGTGGAGTACCCCAGTGATCTGTACTTGGACCAATATCTTTGCCCTAGGCATAGGCAAACTAGGAAAATGCCTAGGGCACTTGGAATGCCTTGGGGCACAGGCAGCTTCTGCTGATGAAAATTATGTGCATCATATTGGTTAGGGTGGGCTCTGCTCAAATGGAATACTGTGTCCAGTTCTGGAGACCATATCTCCAGAAGGATATAAATACATTAGAGAGTGTACAAAGAAGGGCAACTACAATGGTGCATGGCCTACATCACAAAACATACCCAGAAAGACTAAAACATTTTTTAACATTTTTAGTTTGGAGCAGAGAAGGTAAAGGGGTAACATGATAGATACTTTCAAATATATTAAGGGATTTAACAAAGTATAGGAGGGAAACATTCTTCAAAGGAAGAGAAGTATTAGAACTGGAGGACATGCACTGACACTGGAGGGAGGGAGGTTCAGGGGAAATATAGTTTGATAATATGAAGTTGTGAGGCCCCGCCCACTTTCCCAGGAGGCCATGGCCACCTTTCCAGGAGCGCACACACCGAAGGCGCACACATTGAGTATGGGAGGGGGCGCTTTGAAATTTTCTCGCTCAGGGTGCTAGTAGGCCTGGAGCCGGCCCTGGCGCCAACGGATGATCTCTTCTCACCAAGCTGCTTGCCTATTGTTGAGTAGCTCATCCCAGCCTTGTGCAGCTCTACAATTTTGGCCCTGGTATCCTTAGACAGCTCTCTGCTCTTGGCCATGGCGGAGAGGTAGCAGTCTGACTGTTTGAGGTTGTGGACAGGTGTCTTTTATACAGATAACCAGTTCAAACAGGTGCCATTAATACAGGTAACGAGTGGAGGATAGAAGAGCTTCTTAAAGAAGAAGTAACAGGTCTGTGAAAGCCAGATATATTGCTGCTTAGTAGGTGTCCAAATATTTATTTTCCACAAGAATATACAAGAAAATTGTTTAAAAATCATACAATGTGATTTCCTGTTGTTGTTTTTTTTTCAGATTCTGTCTCTCACAGTTGAAGTGTACCTATGATGGAAATTACAGACCTCTCTCATCTTTTTAAGTGGGTCAACTTGCACAATCGGTGGCTGTCCAAATACTTTTTTGCCCCACTGTATTATATTGTTACATAATGTTGCAATAGAATATTATATGTTATTTAACATAGGTTCAAACTAAGTTAGTCTATAAATGAATTATATGTATTAAGTAGAACTTTGCGAACCAACTGTAAACCAAGTCTTCAAGATTGATCTTAAATTATGAAATATATATTATTCCTATATATATATATATTCTTACACTGTTTTATTATATATGTTGTATTCATTTAGACAAATCCATTTTTTATATTTTAGTATACTCTATTGTGACACCCCTGATGATGTCATAAATGACGAAACACGTTGGGTAATTTGATCTTTGGAGTCACAAATGAAAGAAAAAAAAGATGTCTACCAATCATCTGTCGAAAAACTGAATTGTACCTGCATGATAATTATAGCCTTTGTACAAGGTTTAAGATTTCTATGAATGATTTTAAGAAAGTATTTTAATAAATTGTATGTACTTTGAATGAAAAACATTTTTTATGTGGTTGTACTCACTAAAAACTTGATATAAGGGATCAAATTGTCTGTATTATAGATACAAATCCAAAGGGTACCAATCCCTAGAACTTTAGAAAAATAAGGCGCCCCCTAAGAAAACAACTCCAACATATCCATTTAAGGGGTCAATTTGGGTAGTAGGACCGATCTGTGGGGTTGCTGCCGACTACAATAAAGTATAAAAACTATTAAGTAGCACTTTAAGATTGTTTCGATATAGAAATTCTAATTATTTTAATATTGCTGTGATTTATAGTTTAGAAGTGCAGTACTAGTTGTTCAATATTTTATATATATATATATATATATATATTATAACCCATTATACTGTAATTTCATTTTTTTATTACGTGGTGGCACAGTGGAAATATAATTGTTGGACAGTGGGTGTAAAAAATGTCATTGGTGGGGCAGTGGACAGAGACGCTGAGCTCCTGCCAGCGGCTCCCGTCAGTGGCTCAGCTAGAATGAAGCCGCTGGCGGAGAGGGAGCCACTGGCGGGGAAAGAGCTGCTGCCGGGGTGGGACGTGGGAGCCGCTGGCGGGGTGGGAGACGCTGGCAGTGAGGGAGCCGCTGCCGGGGAGGTGAGCGATGTCACATTGTGAACATAGCTCATTGCGGATCCGTACACTGTACACACATGCCATGATGAGCGATGTCACAAGTGACATTGCTCACATTGAGCATGCAGCACCTTCGACCGCCAACCTGCAATCAACGAGCGCAGGTGCGCGCATCGTTGATTGCTAGGACCATACACACTAGACGATGTGAACGATATATCAGTGGGTGTGGCTAGCACCATCATTACTAAGTCATAAATAGCTCATAGCTCCAATCGCATGTCCATTTACAACCAATCAAAACATAATTTTTTTTCAGGAACTAGAGGAACAGTTTGTGCTTACTGATACACTATATGCTCCATACAGCGCCATTTTTATGTAGTCCAAATACTATTAAAAGCAATTAGAAGGTGCTATTCTATTTTTACACTTTTTATTATTGCATATATCGCTTAGGTTAGTTAAATGCCGATATACCATCAGTGGTTATCACCCATCTATACTCTAAAAAGATATTCATTTACTAGAGCTTACATTAATTATGCCTTCCATTAAAGCTACAGTATATAGCACTATGTATCAGTAAGTACACAAAACATATATAATTACAAATACAATACATTAAAAAAAGCAGAAAAACACAAAAAATGAATAAATTCATAACCACTACTGTATATCACGTCAACAAAAATAGCAAGATTTTTTTTCTTGGGATACTTGTATAGATATTTTTCAAAAATACACATTTCCATAGTATACCTGTATCATACCTCCCAACTTTCTTTATGTTGAAAGTGGGACACACGCGACGGAGCCGCGCGCGCTCCCGAAAAAGGGACGTGGCTTTGGGAAAAGGGGGCATGGCTTCACTGTGATGCCGAAAGCGTAGGCCATGCCCCCTTGTCCTTCACTGAAGGGGACATGCCCTGCGCTCTGTGAGCTGCTGGCATGCCCCCTCTCCCTCTGTCACCGAAGAGCACCAGTGACAGGAGCTTCCCAACTGCCCAACCCCCGCCCCTCCCCCAACCTCGGGACACTGCGGCCCGTGGGTGGGACAGCGGAAAAGACTCAAAAAATAGGACTGTCCTGCTAAAATCAGGACAGTTGGGAGGTATGCTGTATATTCCATATATATTTTCAACCATCTATATACGAACAGCAGGAAAACAATGGAAACATGAAAAACTGCACCATTCAGGTCAAAACAGGGGTAAAATCACCCAACAACCGCTCTGACCAAGACGCAGCATTCACATCTCACACAACAAGGAACCAATGGGAGTGTCATTTTTCAGACCAAAAAAAGCACTATATCGCACCCTTCATTCAAGCCATTGGGGCACAGAGTATTTAATTTGTGTATCCACCATGTTTCTCTTTTTGCCAGTTTATTAAGCAGGTCACCTTTTCTTACATCCTGTGTGACCCATTCAATAACTTTAAACTTAAAATGTGTTAGTAATGAATTATGACATGCTGCAAAATGTCGAGGTACACTTTGATTGGTAACTTTATTCAGTATGTTCCTCATATGCTCTAGCACTCGCTGTTTGAGGTGACGTTTTGTCTTACCAATATACTTCATACCGCACTGGCATTGAATCATATATATAACATGGGTGGATAAACAATTCATTAAACTGTCTATTTTAAAGGACCTGATATTATCAAAATTGGAAAAACTATCTCTCACAGGGCTGGAAAATTTACAAACTTACATCTTGAACAGGGAAAAAAACCTTTTGTTCTTTTTAACCATTGTTCAGACTCTACATTTTACAGTAGGCTGGGTGCCAAACAGCTTTTTACAGAATTAGCTCTTTTAAAAATTATTTGTGGGGTCCTGATAATTATAACCCCTAATACTGGATCCAGCTGTAATACATTCCAGTGTCTTTTCAGTACATTCTTGATTTCCTTTTCTCTACTGCTATATTTTGTTACAAAAGGTACAAAAAAAGCACCATTTCCCCCTTTTCCTTATATTGGAGTAGTTGCTGTCTTGGAATTAATTTTGACCTTTGTATACTATTTTCACTTAGTGTTTTCGGATATTTTTTCTCCAAAAATCACTCACTGTATATTTTGGCTTGTTCCTCAAACTTACACTCTTCATTACAATTACTTCACAATCTAATAAAGGTATATTTTGTTTCCAATTACCCACCTGTTAAAAAATTAACATAGCTATTGCTATGTACTTGTATATGTATCAACTGTTTTATTATTTATTATATCACATTTTGATGCCAAATCCCAAAATTCTATATAATGTTTCTGAATATTATAGGTAAACTTCAGATTTAGATAATTGTTTTTTATATACTCCATAAATTGTAGGAAGACCATTTCACTCCCCTGGCAAATTATATAAATATTATAATTACATATTGAGAATGGATAAAGGACAACCCCTCTCTATAGGACCACACACACCTGTACAGTTTTATAAGGAAGGCACCATGGCAGTTGTATTGTATAATTGAAGTGCCAACCAACCCAGGTCTCTCTCTCTCTCTCTCTCTCTCTCTCTCTCTCTCTCTATATATATATATATATATATATATATATATATAAGCTGTATACCCAGCACTCATCCTGTTATGATGTGAACATTTGTGCCGGTGCCCTCCTTCGGTTTTTCAAGCTGTGAATAGAGGTGATGTAAGAGGTGAGGTAAGATTTATTAAGTAACATTTTGGATCAATAAATCTTACTGCACCAGCAAGACTCGGGAGTGCCGCCTCATTGTACTTATGGGAAGTGGACCTGACCATTAGAATTACTCAGTGCTGGGCCAGCACCTTCCGTCACTTTTTCTCAGCCAGTCTGTATGACCTGCAGCAAGAAGGAATGCGAATGTGCAGCGTGCGCCCATGATGTCCAGACCCCAGGGTCCCCTTCGCGCCAGGTGCGGGAGGGTGATGACATCACTTTCACGCTCCCAGCAGCCTTGGTCCTGGAAAAGGGGAAGGTGCCGGTGGTGCCTACAAGCAAGACCTGGGAGCTTGGTGGTAGGGGTACAGTGTACTAGCGGGCACAGTCACAACGGTACACCGTACCGGAGCGTACCACCACACTTGCAGGACTGACTGACACACACACACAACACATAACCTACTTACACAGTCACTACTTACTGACACACACGGCACAACACAAAACTTTCTGACACAGACACCACTTACTGACAGACAATATTTACTGACATGCTCACAACGCAAAACGCACAGACACCACTTACTGACAGACACTACTTACTGACACACACACAAAACTTACTAACACAGACACTACTTACTTACATAGAAACATAGAATTTGACGGCAGATAAGAACCACTTGGCCCATCTAGTCTGCCCTTTTTTTTTTTATCCTTTATGTAATCTCAACCCTTTTTGAACCTTAATTCTTTGTAAGGATATTCATATGCCTATCCCAAGCATGTTTAAATTGCTCTACAGTCTTAGCCTCTACCACCTCTGATGGGAGACTATTCCACTTATCCACTACCCTTCCTGTGAAGTAATTTTTCCTTAAATTTTCCCTGAACCTCCCCCCTCCAGTCTCAGTGTATGTCCTCGAGTTCTAATATTTCTCTTCCTTTGAAGAATATTTCCCTCCTGAACTTTGTTAAGACCCTTGATATATTTGAAAGTTTCTATCATGTCCCCCCTTTCTCTTCTCTCCTCCAAACTATACATGTTAAGATCTTTTAGCCTTTCCGGGTACGTTTTGTGATGTAGGCCATGCACCATTTTAGTTGCCCTTCTTTGTACACTCTCTATTGTATTTATATCCTTCTGGAGATATGGTCTCCAGAACTGGACACAGTATTCCAGATGGGGCCGCACCAATGACCTATACAGTGGCATTATCACTTCTTTTTTCCTACTACTGATTCCTCTCCCTATGCAACCAAGCATCTGACTTGCCTTTCTCATTGCTTTGTTGCATTGCTTTCCTGCCTTCAAGTCACTTGAAATAGTGACTCCTAAATCCCTTTCCTCCTCAGTAGTTTCCATTATAGTACTCTTGATACTATATTTAGCCTTTGGGTTTTTTAGACCTAAGTGCATGATTTTGCATTTTTTAGCATTAAACTGTAGTTGCCACGTTCTTGACCATTTCTCAAGCCTACCTAGGTCATCAATCATTTGTTTTACCCCTCCCGGTGTGTCTACCCTGTTGGATATCTTTGTATCATCTTCAAAAAGGCATACCTTCCCTTCAATACCATCTGCAATGTCACCAACAAAGATATTAAAGAGAACTGGACCAAGTACAGATCCCTGGTGTACTCCACTGGTAACATTTCCCTCCATAGATTGCACTTCATTAACTACAACTGTCTGTTTCCTATCCTGCAACCAGACTCTTATCCATTTAACTGTTTTATAATCCACCCCCACGCTTTCAAGTTTATTTAGCAGTCAGCGATGTGGGACAGTGTCAAATGCCTTACTAAAGTCTAGATATGCTACATCTACAGCTCCCCCTTGATCTATTATTTTCGTCACAGAGTCAAAAAAGTCAATAAGATTTGTTTGGCATGATCTACCACCAGTAAATCCATGCTGTTTTGGATCCTGTAAGTGGTTTGATTTAAGATATTCCACAACTCTTTCTTTTAATAGTTTTTCCATTACTTTCCCCACTACTGATGTAAGGCTTACTGGTCTGTAGTTACTTGCTTCTTCCTTGCTTCCAGTTTTGTGCAGTGGAACTACATTTTCTCTTTTCCAGTCCTCTGGAATAGCACCTGTATTTAGTGACTGGTTAAATAATTCTGTTAATGGTGTAACCAGCACATCTTTTAGCTATTTGAGTATCCTTGGGTGTATCCCATCTGGTCCCATTGATTTATCCACTTTTAGTTGTGAAAGTTCTGTTAGGACCTTCTCCTCTGTAAATGTACTTTCATCTACCTTATTTTTATGAATGTCCTTGCAACTTAACTGTGGCCCCATCCCTTCTTCTGTAGTAAATACTGAGCAAAAATAATTATTTAGGTGATCTGCTATTGCCTTGTCACCCTCCACCAAGTGCTCACTCTCTGTCTTAAGTCTTATTATTCCTCCATTTGATTTTCTCCTTTCACTTATATACTTAAAAAAAGTTTTGCCCCCTTTATCTACTGACTGGGCCATTTTTTCCTCAGCTTCTGCCTTTGCACGTCTGATCACTTTCTTAGCATCCTTCCGTCTGTCAAGATACACCTCTTTGTCGTTATTATTTTGAGTCTGTTTGTATTTCCTAAAATCCATCTTTTTTGCTTTCACACTAGTTGATACTTCTTTTGTGAACCACACTGGCTTCCATTTCCTCGAGCTTTTCCTAACCCTTTTGATACAAAGATCAGTTGCACTTAGTATTGCACTTTTCAGTTTTTCCCACCTCTCCTGCACTCCTTCCAAGTTCCACCAGTCTGCCAATGAATCACTTAAACATATCCCCATTTTTGCAAAATCAGCATTTCTAAAAAACACCTTTGTTTTTGTGTGACAGGAGTTAGATCCTGTCTTTATACTAAACCATACTGCTTGATGATCAGTGGATCCCAGATGCTCACCCACATATATGTCGGATATCCTATCACCATTTGTAAGAATTAAATCTAATATTGAATCATTGCGAGTGGGCTCCGTCACCAATTGCTTGAGAGATGCTCCCTGTAAGGAATGTAGAAATTTGCCACTTGTAGCTGAACTTGCAAAAGACCCCTCCCAATTTACATCAGGTAAATTAAAGTCTCCCATGATTATGACTTCTCCCTTTAAAGCCATTTTAGTGATGTCCAACAATAGTATATATATATATATATATATATATATATATATACATACATATACAGAGAGAGAGATACTAACTATACTATCAATCTCACAAATTATACAGTTATTATGGCTGGCTGAACTCAAGTCTGCATTTCACCTGCTTTAATCAGCCACAGAACCTGTGTAACCCATGATCGTATAAAGAGAAGAAGAAATAAGAGTTGTCTTTTTTGTGCTTACTGACACACACACGCACACACACACACACACACACAAATCTTACTGACATAGACACCACTTACATAGGAAACCTCAGAGCCTGGTGTGGGCTGCGACTAACATGGTTTTGTATGCCCCTCAGCTCTGATGTCCAGGTACCCGGCTCTCCTAAAAAGACAGCAGCCTCCTGGCCAGACCCTTCCCCTGCAAGGGGGCAGACCTTCGGACAGACATGGGTGCTACAGGGAAGAATGAAGTTTTATTCTGCGTTGGTCAAGACCTGACACAGGCTAACCGGTTTGGAAGTGGGTGAATGGGCAGCTAGAGGTAGGAGGGTTACTGTGGATGATGACAGGAATTTTTTTTGTTCCTGTCAGCAGTGGCTGCATGCACTGCAGGTAACTCTGTGGGTCTATTTTCAATGGGTGGCTTGGAGCTGTAGCTCCATCCGCCCCATTGTTAATCCGGCCCTGCCTGTAGCAGGCAGCATGAAGGTACCCATTCTCAGTATATGGGGTCACCTACCAGACAGCCTCATGCTTTCCCTAAGGAATGCAACCATTCTTCCTCAGTAGATTGGAAATCTAAGGAATTTATGAGAACCTCCGCTTCATCCCAGCGTGGGGAATTTAGCAAGATACAGATGGCCAGAGTGGCTTTAGCAGGTAAAACCCCCTCCAACAGAATTATGCTCCTCATACTGGGCCCCAAGGCATGATTCCAAGGTCCAAAAGTTTGCTCAGTTGGCATTTAGCGCGACACTCACAAGGAGGATGAGCTGATGTTATGCTCCGATGTAGGCTTACCAGATGTCCCAACATTATTTGCCCCTAACATTGACCCACTATTAACATCCATAGTTGGAGAAAAGAGGCACAATGACACCACAGTATCCAATTATGCTTGGACAATACGACTTCGATGTCATACATAAACAAAATGGTGGTCACAAAGTCAATATACCTATGCAGAGAAGTACTAGAGGTCAGAAACTGGGCAGCCCAAAGGGACATAATTCTGGTTGTGACTTATATCTCAAAGGAGTTAAATGAACTAGCAGACTCTGTATCCGACAAAAGAATACCATTAGAATCCGCACCATTAAAAAGCCAGGTCTTCCAAAAAAATAGTTCCAACCTTCGAAAACCTGCAAATAGACCTTTTTGCAAGCCCCATGAATGCGCAAATTCCACGGTTTGTATATGGACCAAAGGGGTATGGAGGATAGATGCAATGTCCTTTCCCTGGACAGACCTACATCACCCATATGCTTTCCCTCCCCCTGCCCTTCTCCTGATAGTCGTACAGAAAATCAGAGAAGACCGGGTACCCCAGATTATGATCGTGTACCCTGTATGGCCATCCAGAGTATAGCTTCTCCTGATCAGCCAACAATGTATAGGCCCTAAGATTTCCCTCGGGTTATCCAAGGAATGCTTCCAGGGAACACCATACATACTAGACAACCTTACTCAGTTTATGTGGATGGAAACGTTACTAGGCTGCTCACAGACTTGGCCCTAACATCTCCCACAAATAACTAATTAATGTGTCTCTAAGGCCTAGAATAAGAGTTAGATACTGCATAATCATTAAAAAAATTCTATCTCTGGTGATCCCAACACACTTTAACTCTTTGGACTTCACTTCTCCACTTCAACTCTGCTTTAGCCATCATGATCCCAAACTTAACAGATAACAAATTGTATATATGTCTGTTGAGAGGCATCTACCTCTCTAAGCCATTCTTACCTAAGTATTCCCACACCTGGGATATCAAACCCTTTCTTTCCTAGCTTCTTTGGAGACGGACACCAATATTATCCTATTGTCTCGAAAGCTGGCATCCTTACTAGCTTTAGCAGCTAGAGGGGCAGAACTGACCCTCATACATATCTCAGATCCATGGTTATCGCAAACTCCAACAGCGTACCACATTATCCTTAATGGTAACACTAAAACCTCCTAATTTAATATCCCAGTAGTGGAATTCGATATTATACATGATCCTTCAGAGCCTAAACTATTTGTAGCTTTGTACTTATTTTCCTACCTGGCTCAACTATGCCAATAATGGACAACATTACCCAGCTCTTCCTCACTAGCAGGAAAACATTTCTCTCTGCAAGATCTTCCAATATTAGGGGATTGATCATGGCATCCATGAAGGAAGCCGGGGTGGATACTAGAGATGAGCGCCTGAAATTTTTCGGGTTTTGTGTTTTGGTTTTGGGTTCGGTTCCGCGGCCGTGTTTTGGGTTCGAACGCGTTTTGGCAAAACCTCACCGAATTTTTTTTGTCGGATTCGGGTGTGTTTTGGATTCGGGTGTTTTTTTCAAAAAACACTAAAAAACAGCTTAAATCATAGAATTTGGGGGTCATTTTGATCCCAAAGTATTATTAACCTCAAAAACCATAATTTACACTCATTTTCAGTCTATTCTGAATATCTCACACCTCACAATATTATTTTTAGTCCTAAAATTTGCACCGAGGTCGCTGTGTGAGTAAGATAAGCGACCCTACTGGCCGACACAAACACCGGGCCCATCTAGGAGTGGCACTGCAGTGTCACGCAGGATGTCCCTTCCAAAAAACCCTCCCCAAACAGCACATGACGCAAAGAAAAAAAGAGGCGCAATGAGGTAGCTGTGTGAGTAAGATTAGCGACCCTAGTGGCCGACACAAACACCGGGCCCATCTAGGAGTGGCACTGCAGTGTCACGCAGGATGGCCCTTCCAAAAAACCCTCCCCAAACAGCACATGACGCAAAGAAAAAAAGAGGCGCAATGAGGTAGCTGTGTGAGTAAGATTAGCGACCCTAGTGGCCGACACAAACACCGGGCCCATCTAGGAGTGGCACTGCAGTGTCACGCAGGATGTCCCTTCCAAAAAACCCTCCCCAAACAGCACATGACGCAAAGAAAAAAAGAGGCGCAATGAGGTAGCTGACTGTGTGAGTAAGATTAGCGACCCTAGTGGCCGACACAAACACCGGGCCCATCTAGGAGTGGCACTGCAGTGTCACGCAGGATGTCCCTTCCAAAAAACCCTCCCCAATCAGCACATGATGCAAAGAAAAAGAAAAGAAAAAAGAGGTGCAAGATGGAATTGTCCTTGGGCCCTCCCACCCACCCTTATGTTGTATAAACAAAACAGGACATGCACACTTTAACCAACCCATCATTTCAGTGACAGGGTCTGCCACACGACTGTGACTGATATGACGGGTTGGTTTGGACCCCCCCCAAAAAAGAAGCAATTAATCTCTCCTTGCACAAACTGGCTCTACAGAGGCAAGATGTCCACCTCATCTTCACCCTCCGATATATCACCGTGTACATCCCCCTCCTCACAGATTATCAATTCGTCCCCACTGGAATCCACCATCTCAGCTCCCTGTGTACTTTGTGGAGGCAATTGCTGCTGGTCAATGTCTCCGCGGAGGAAATGATTATAATTCATTTTAATGAACATCATCTTCTCCACATTTTCTGGATGTAACCTCGTACGCCGATTGCTGACAAGGTGAGCGGCGGCACTAAACACTCTTTCGGAGTACACACTTGTGGGAGGGCAACTTAGGTAGAATAAAGCCAGTTTGTGCAAGGGCCTCCAAATTGCCTCTTTTTCCTGCCAGTATAAGTACGGACTGTGTGACGTGCCTACTTGGATGCGGTCACTCATATAATCCTCCACCATTCTATCAATGTTGAGAGAATCATATGCAGTGACAGTAGACGACATGTCCGTAATCGTTGTCAGGTCCTTCAGTCCGGACCAGATGTCAGCATCAGCAGTCGCTCCAGACTGCCCTGCATCACCGCCAGCGGGTGGGCTCGGAATTCTGAGCCTTTTCCTCGCACCCCCAGTTGCGGGAGAATGTGAAGGAGGAGATGTTGACAGGTCGCGTTCCGCTTGACTTGACAATTTTGTCACCAGCAGGTCTTTCAACCCCAGCAGACTTGTGTCTGCCGGAAAGAGAGATCCAAGGTAGGCTTTAAATCTAGGATCGAGCACGGTGGCCAAAATGTAGTGCTCTGATTTCAACAGATTGACCACCCGTGAATCCTTGTTAAGCGAATTAAGGGCTGCATCCACAAGTCCCACATGCCTAGCGGAATCGCTCCCTTTTAGCTCCTTCTTCAATGCCTCCAGCTTCTTCTGCAAAAGCCTGATGAGGGGAATGACCTGACTCAGGCTGGCAGTGTCTGAACTGACTTCACGTGTGGCAAGTTCAAAGGGCATCAGAACCTTGCACAACGTTGAAATCATTCTCCACTGCACTTGAGACAGGTGCATTCCACCTCCTATATCGTGCTCAATTGTATAGGCTTGAATGGCCTTTTGCTGCTCCTCCAACCTCTGAAGCATATAGAGGGTTGAATTCCACCTCGTTACCACTTCTTGCTTCAGATGATGGCAGGGCAGGTTCAGTAGTTTTTGGTGGTGCTCCAGTCTTCTGTACGTGGTGCCTGTACGCCGAAAGTGTCCCGCAATTCTTCTGGCCACCGACAGCATCTCTTGCACGCCCCTGTCGTTTTTTAAAAAATTCTGCACCACCAAATTCAAGGTATGTGCAAAACATGGGACGTGCTGGAATTTGCCCATATTTAATGCACACACAATATTGCTGGCGTTGTCCGATGCCACAAATCCACAGGAGAGTCCAATTGGGGTAAGCCATTCCGCGATGATCTTCCTCAGTTGCCGTAAGAGGTTTTCAGCTGTGTGCGTATTCTGGAAAGCGGTGATACAAAGCGTAGCCTGCCTAGGAAAGAGTTGGCGTTTGCGAGATGCTGCTACTGGTGCCGCCGCTGCTGTTCTTGCGGCGGGAGTCCATACATCTACCCAGTGGGCTGTCACAGTCATATAGTCCTGACCCTGCCCTGCTCCACTTGTCCACATGTCCGTGGTTAAGTGGACATTGGGTACAACTGCATTTTTTAGGACACTGGTGAGTCTTTTTCTGACGTCCGTGTACATTCTCGGTATCGCCTGCCTAGAGAAGTGGAACCTAGATGGTATTTCGTAACGGGGGCACACTGCCTCAATAAATTGTCTAGTTCCCTGTGAACTAACGGCGGATACCGGACGCACGTCTAACACCAACATAGTTGTCAAGGACTCAGTTATCCGCTTTGCAGTAGGATGACTGCTGTGATATTTCATCTTCCTCGCAAAGGACTGTTGAACAGTCAATTGCTTACTGGAAGTAGTACAAGTGGGCTTACGACTTCCCCTCTGGGATGACCATCGACTCCCAGCGGCAACAACAGCAGCGCCAGCAGCAGTAGGCGTTACACGCAAGGATGCATCGGAGGAATCCCAGGCAGGAGAGGACTCGTCAGAATTGCCAGTGACATGGCCTGCAGGACTATTGGCATTCCTGGGGAAGGAGGAAATTGACACTGAGGGAGTTGGTGGGGTGGTTTGCGTGAGCTTGGTTACAAGAGGAAGGGATTTACTGGTCAGTGGACTGCTTCCGCTGTCACCCAAAGTTTTTGAACTTGTCACTGACTTATTATGAATGCGCTGCAGGTGACGTATAAGGGAGGATGTTCCGAGGTGGTTAACGTCCTTACCCCTACTTATTACAGCTTGACAAAGGGAACACACGGCTTGACACCTGTTGTCCGCATTTCTGGTGAAATACCTCCACACCGAAGAGCTGATTTTTTTGGTATTTTCACCTGGCATGTCAACGGCCATATTCCTCCCACGGACAACAGGTGTCTCCCCGGGTGCCTGACTTAAACAAACCACCTCACCATCAGAATCCTCCTGGTCAATTTCCTCCCCAGCGCCAGCAACACCCATATCCTCCTCATCCTGGTGTACTTCAACACTGACATCTTCAATCTGACTATCAGGAACTGGACTGCGGGTGCTCCTTCCAGCACTTGCAGGGGGCGTGCAAATGGTGGAAGGCGCATGCTCTTCACGTCCAGTGTTGGGAAGGTCAGGCATCGCAACCGACACAATTGGACTCTCCTTGTGGATTTGGGATTTCGAAGAATGCACAGTTCTTTGCTGTGCTGCTTTTGCCAGCTTGAGTCTTTTCATTTTTCTAGCGAGAGGCTGAGTGCTTCCATCCTCATGTGAAGCTGAACCACTAGCCATGAACATAGGCCAGGGCCTCAGCCGTTCCTTGCCACTCCGTGTGGTAAATGGCATATTGGCAAGTTTACGCTTCTCCTCCGACAATTTTATTTTAGGTTTTGGAGTCCTTTTTTTTTCTGATATTTGGTGTTTTGGATTTGACATGCTCTGTACTATGACATTGGGCATCGGCCTTGGCAGACGACGTTGCTGGCATTTCATCGTCTCGGCCATGACTAGTGGCAGCAGCTTCAGCACGAGGTGGAAGTGGATCTTGATCTTTCCCTAATTTTGGAACCTCAACATTTTTGTTCTCCATATTTTAATAGGCACAACTAAAAGGCACCTCAGGTAAACAATGGAGATGGATACTAGTATACAATTATGGACTGCCTGCCGACTGCAGACACAGAGGTAGCCACAGCCGTGAACTACCGTACTGTACTGTGTCTGCAGCTAATATAGACTGGTTGATAAAGAGAAGATGTCTATGTAACTATGTATGTATAAAGAAGACTGAAAAAAATCCACGGTTAGGTGGTATACAATTATGGACGGACTGCCTGCCGAGTGCAGACACAGAGGTAGCCACAGCCGTGAACTACCGTACTGTACTGTGTCTGCAGCTAATATAGACTGGTTGATAAAGAGAAGATGTCTATGTAACTATGTATGTATAAAGAAGAATGAAAAAAAACCACGGTTAGGTGGTATACAATTATGGACGGACTGCCTGCCGAGTGCAGACACAGAGGTAGCCACAGCCGTGAACTACCGTACTGTACTGTGTCTGCAGCTAATATAGACTGGTTGATAAAGAGAAGATGTCTATGTAACTATGTATGTATAAAGAAGAATGAAAAAAATCCACGGTTAGGTGGTATTACAATTATGGACGGACTGCCTGCCGAGTGCAGAGACACAGAGGTAGCCACAGCCGTGAACTACCGTACTGTGTCTGCTGCGACTGGATGATAAATGATATAAAAAATATATATATATCACTACTGCAGCCGGACAGGTATATATTATATATTATATAATGACGGACCTGCTGGACACTGTCTGTCAGCAGAATGAGTTTTATTTTTATAGAATAAAAAAAAAAAAAAACACACAAGTGAAGTCACACGACGAGTGTTTAACTTTTTCAGGCAATCACAATATAAGTATACTACTAACTATACTGGTGGTCAGTGTGGTCAGGTCACTGGTCAGTCACACTGGCAGTGGCACTCCTGCAGCAAAAGTGTGCACTGTTTAATTTTAATATAATATGTACTCCTGGCTCCTGCTATAACCTATAACTGGCACTGCAGTAGTGCTCCCCAGTCTCCCCCACAATTATAAGCTGTGTGAGCTGAGCAGTCAGACAGATATATAATATATATAGATGATGCAGCACACTGGCCTGAGCCTGAGCAGTGCACACAGATATGGTATGTGACTGACTGAGTCACTGTGTGTATCGCTTTTTTCAGGCAGAGAACGGATATATTAAATAAACTGCACTGTGTGTCTGGTGGTCACTCACTATATAATATATTATGTACTCCTGGCTCCTGCTATAACCTATAACTGGCACTGCAGTAGTGCTCCCCAGTCTCCCCCACAATTATAAGCTGTGTGAGCTGAGCAGTCAGACAGATATATATAATATTATATATAGATAATAGATGATGCAGCACACTGGCCTGAGCCTGAGCAGTGCACACAGATATGGTATGTGACTGACTGAGTCACTGTGTGTATCGCTTTTTTCAGGCAGAGAACGGATATATTAAATAAACTGCACTGTGTGTCTGGTGGTCACTCACTATATAATATATTATGTACTCCTGGCTCCTGCTATAACCTATAACTGGCACTGCAGTAGTGCTCCCCAGTCTCCCCCACAATTATAAGCTGTGTGAGCTGAGCAGTCAGACAGATATATATAATATTATATATAGATAATAGTAGAGATGAGCGGGTTCGGTTTCTCTGAATCCGAACCCGCCAGAACTTCATGTTTTTTTTTCACGGGTCCGAGCGACTCGGATCTTCCCGCCTTGCTCGGTTAACCCGAGCGCGCCCGAACGTCATCATGACGCTGTCGGATTCTCGCGAGGCTCGGATTCTATCGCGAGACTCGGATTCTATATAAGGAGCCGCGCGTCACCGCCATTTTCACACGTGCATTGAGATTGATAGGGAGAGGACGTGGCTGGCGTCCTCTCCGTTTAGAATAGATTAGAGAGACACTTGATTTACTAATTTTGGGGAGCATTAGGAGTACTCAGTACAGTGCAGAGTTTTGCTGATAGTGACCAGTGACCACCAGTTTTATTTATAATCCGTTCTCTGCCTGAAAAAAGCGATACACAGCACACAGTGACTCAGTCACATACCATATCTGTGTGCACTGCTCAGGCTCAGGCCAGTGTGCTACATCATCTATTATCTATATATAAATAATATTATATATATCTGTCTGACTGCTCAGCTCACACAGCTTATAATTGTGGGGGAGACTGGGGAGCACTACTGCAGTGCCAGTTATAGGTTATAGCAGGAGCCAGGAGTACATAATATATTATATAGTGAGTGACCACCAGACACACAGTGCAGTTTATTTAATATATCCGTTCTCTGCCTGAAAAAAGCGATACACACAGTGACTCAGTCAGTCACATACCATATCTGTGTGCACTGCTCAGGCTCAGGCCAGTGTGCTGCATCATCTATATATATTATATATCTGTCTGACTGCTCAGCTCACACAGCTTATAATTGTGGGGGAGACTGGGGAGCACTACTGCAGTGCCAGTTATAGGTTATAGCAGGAGCCAGGAGTACATAATATTATATTAAAATTAAACAGTGCACACTTTTGCTGCAGGAGTGCCACTGCCAGTGTGACTAGTGACCAGTGACCTGACCACCAGTATATATAATATTAGTAGTATACTATCTCTTTATCAACCAGTCTATATTAGCAGCAGAACAGTACAGTGCGGTAGTTCACGGCTGTGGCTACCTCTGTGTCGGCACTCGGCAGCCCGTCCATAATTGTATATACCACCTAACCGTGGTTTTTTTTTCTTTCTTTATACATACATACTAGTTACGAGTATACTATCTCTTTATCAACCAGTCTATATATTAGCAGCAGACACAGTACAGTGCGGTAATTCACGGCTGTGGCTACCTCTGTGTCGGCACTCGGCAGCCCGTCCATAATTGTATATACCACCTAACCGTGGTTTTTTTTTCTTTCTTTATACATACATACTAGTTACGAGTATACTATCTCTTTATCAACCAGTCTATATATTAGCAGCAGACACAGTACAGTGCGGTAGTTCACGGCTGTGGCTACCTCTGTGTCGGCACTCGGCAGCCCGTCCATAATTGTATATACCACCTAACCGTGGTTTTTTTTTCTTTCTTTATACATACATACTAGTTACGAGTATACTATCTCTTTATCAACCAGTCTATATATTAGCAGCAGACACAGTACAGTGCGGTAGTTCACGGCTGTGGCTACCTCTGTGTCGGCACTCGGCAGCCCGTCCATAATTGTATATACCACCTAACCGTGGTTTTTTTTTCTTTCTTTATACATACATACTAGTTACGAGTATACTATCTCTTTATCAACCAGTCTATATTAGCAGCAGACACAGTACAGTGCGGTAGTTCACGGCTGTGGCTACCTCTGTGTCGGCACTCGGCAGCCCGTCCATAATTGTATATACCACCTAACCGTGGTTTTTTTTTCTTTCTTTATACATACATACTAGTTATGAGTATACTATCTCTTTATCAACCAGGCTATATATTAGCAGCAGACACAGTACAGTGCGGTAGTTCACAGCTGTGGCTACCTCTGTGTCGGCACTCGGCAGCCCGTCCATAATTGTATATACCACCTAACCGTGGTTTTTTTTTCTTTCTTTATACATACATACTAGTTACGAGTATACTATCTCTTTATCAACCAGTCTATATATTAGCAGCAGACACAGTACAGTGCGGTAGTTCACGGCTGTGGCTACCTCTGTGTCGGCACTCGGCAGCCCGTCCATAATTGTATATACCACCTAACCGTGGTTTTTTTTTCTTTCTTTATACATACATACTAGTTACGAGTATACTATCTCTTTATCAACCAGTCTATATTAGCAGCAGACACAGTACAGTGCGGTAGTTCACGGCTGTGGCTACCTCTGTGTCGGCACTCGGCAGCCCGTCCATAATTGTATATACCACCTAACCGTGGTTTTTTTTTTCTTTCTTTATACATACATACTAGTTACGAGTATACTATCTCTTTATCAACCAGTCTATATATTAGCAGCAGACACAGTACAGTGCGGTAGTTCACGGCTGTGGCTACCTCTGTGTCGGCACTCGGCAGCCCGTCCATAATTGTATATACCACCTAACCGTGGTTTTTTTTTTCTTTCTTTATACATACATACTAGTTACGAGTATACTATCTCTTTATCAACCAGTCTATATATTAGCAGCAGACACAGTACAGTGCGGTAGTTCACGGCTGTGGCTACCTCTGTGTCGGCACTCGGCAGCCCGTCCATAATTGTATACTAGTATCCAATCCATCCATCTCCATTGTTTACCTGAGGTGCCTTTTAGTTGTGCCTATTAAAATATGGAGAACAAAAATGTTGAGGTTCCAAAATTAGGGAAAGATCAAGATCCACTTCCACCTCGTGCTGAAGCTGCTGCCACTAGTCATGGCCGAGACGATGAAATGCCAGCAACGTCGTCTGCCAAGGCCGATGCCCAATGTCATAGTACAGAGCATGTCAAATCCAAAACACCAAATATCAGTAAAAAAAGGACTCCAAAACCTAAAATAAAATTGTCGGAGGAGAAGCGTAAACTTGCCAATATGCCATTTACCACACGGAGTGGCAAGGAACGGCTGAGGCCCTGGCCTATGTTCATGGCTAGTGGTTCAGCTTCACATGAGGATGGAAGCACTCAGCCTCTCGCTAGAAAAATGAAAAGACTCAAGCTGGCAAAAGCAGCACAGCAAAGAACTGTGCATTCTTCGAAATCCCAAATCCACAGGGAGAGTCCAATTGTGTCGGTTGCGATGCCTGACCTTCCCAACACTGGACGTGAAGAGCATGCGCCTTCCACCATTTGCACGCCCCCTGCAAGTGCTGGAAGGAGCACCCGCAGTCCAGTTCCTGATAGTCAGATTGAAGATGTCAGTGTTGAAGTACACCAGGATGAGGAGGATATGGGTGTTGCTGGCGCTGGGGAGGAAATTGACCAGGAGGATTCTGATGGTGAGGTGGTTTGTTTAAGTCAGGCACCCGGGGAGACACCTGTTGTCCGTGGGAGGAATATGGCCGTTGACATGCCAGGTGAAAATACCAAAAAAATCAGCTCTTCGGTGTGGAGGTATTTCACCAGAAATGCGGACAACAGGTGTCAAGCCGTGTGTTCCCTTTGTCAAGCTGTAATAAGTAGGGGTAAGGACGTTAACCACCTCGGAACATCCTCCCTTATACGTCACCTGCAGCGCATTCATAATAAGTCAGTGACAAGTTCAAAAACTTTGGGTGACAGCGGAAGCAGTCCACTGACCAGTAAATCCCTTCCTCGTGTAACCAAGCTCACGCAAACCACCCCACCAACTCCCTCAGTGTCAATTTCCTCCTTCCCCAGGAATGCCAATAGTCCTGCAGGCCATGTCACTGGCAATTCTGACGAGTCCTCTCCTGCCTGGGATTCCTCCGATGCATCCTTGCGTGTAACGCCTACTGCTGCTGGCGCTGCTGTTGTTGCCGCTGGGAGTCGATGGTCATCCCAGAGGGGAAGTCGTAAGCCCACTTGTACTACTTCCAGTAAGCAATTGACTGTTCAACAGTCCTTTGCGAGGAAGATGAAATATCACAGCAGTCATCCTACTGCAAAGCGGATAACTGAGTCCTTGACAACTATGTTGGTGTTAGACGTGCGTCCGGTATCCGCCGTTAGTTCACAGGGAACTAGACAATTTATTGAGGCAGTGTGCCCCCGTTACCAAATACCATCTAGGTTCCACTTCTCTAGGCAGGCGATACCGAGAATGTACACGGACGTCAGAAAAAGACTCACCAGTGTCCTAAAAAATGCAGTTGTACCCAATGTCCACTTAACCACGGACATGTGGACAAGTGGAGCAGGGCAGGGTCAGGACTATATGACTGTGACAGCCCACTGGGTAGATGTATGGACTCCCGCCGCAAGAACAGCAGCGGCGGCACCAGTAGCAGCATCTCGCAAACGCCAACTCTTTCCTAGGCAGGCTACGCTTTGTATCACCGCTTTCCAGAATACGCACACAGCTGAAAACCTCTTACGGCAACTGAGGAAGATCATCGCGGAATGGCTTACCCCAATTGGACTCTCCTGTGGATTTGTGGCATCGGACAACGCCAGCAATATTGTGTGTGCATTAAATATGGGCAAATTCCAGCACGTCCCATGTTTTGCACATACCTTGAATTTGGTGGTGCAGAATTTTTTAAAAAACGACAGGGGCGTGCAAGAGATGCTGTCGGTGGCCAGAAAAATTGCGGGACACTTTCGGCGTACAGGCACCACGTACAGAAGACAGGAGCACCACCAAAAACTACTGAACCTGCCCTGCCATCATCTGAAGCAAGAAGTGGTAACGAGGTGGAATTCAACCCTCTATATGCTTCAGAGGTTGGAGGAGCAGCAAAAGGCCATTCAAGCCTATACAATTGAGCACGATATAGTAGGTGGAATGCACCTGTCTCAAGTGCAGTGGAGAATGATTTCAACGTTGTGCAAGGTTCTGATGCCCTTTGAACTTGCCACACGTGAAGTCAGTTCAGACACTGCCAGCCTGAGTCAGGTCATTCCCCTCATCAGGCTTTTGCAGAAGAAGCTGGAGGCATTGAAGAAGGTGCTAAAAGGGAGCGATTCCGCTAGGCATGTGGGACTTGTGGATGCAGCCCTTAATTCGCTTAACAAGGATTCACGGGTGGTCAATCTGTTGAAATCAGAGCACTACATTTTGGCCACCGTGCTCGATCCTAGATTTAAAGCCTACCTTGGATCTCTCTTTCCGGCAGACACAGGTCTGCTGGGGTTGAAAGACCTGCTGGTGACAAAATTGTCAAGTCAAGCGGAACGCGACCTGTCAACATCTCCTCCTTCACATTCTCCCGCAACTGGGGGTGCGAGGAAAAGGCTCAGAATTCCGAGCCCACCCGCTGGCGGTGATGCAGGGCAGTCTGGAGCGACTGCTGATGCTGACATCTGGTCCGGACAGAAGGACCTGACAACGATTACGGACATGTCGTCTACTGTCACTGCATATGATTCTCTCAACATTGATAGAATGGTGGAGGATTATATGAGTGACCGCATCCAAGTAGGCACGTCACACAGTCCGTACTTATACTGGCAGGAAAAAGAGGCAATTTGGAGGCCCTTGCACAAACTGGCTTTATTCTACCTAAGTTGCCCTCCCACAAGTGTGTACTCCGAAAGAGTGTTTAGTGCCGCCGCTCACCTTGTCAGCAATCGGCGTACAAGGTTACATCCAGAAAATGTGGAGAAGATGATGTTCATTAAAATGAATTATAATCAATTCCTCCGCGGAGACATTGACCAGCAGCAATTGCCTCCACAAAGTACACAGGGAGCTGAGATGGTGGATTCCAGTGGGGACGAATTGATAATCTGTGAGGAGGGGGATGTACACGGTGATATATCGGAGGGTGAAGATGAGGTGGACATCTTGCCTCTGTAGAGCCAGTTTGTGCAAGGAGAGATTAATTGCTTCTTTTTTGGGGGGGGTCCAAACCAACCCGTCATATCAGTCACAGTCGTGTGGCAGACCCTGTCACTGAAATGATGGGTTGGTTAAAGTGTGCATGTCCTGTTTTGTTTATACAACATAAGGGTGGGTGGGAGGGCCCAAGGACAATTCCATCTTGCACCTCTTTTTTCTTTTCTTTTTCTTTGCATCATGTGCTGATTGGGGAGGGTTTTTTGGAAGGGACATCCTGCGTGACACTGCAGTGCCACTCCTAGATGGGCCCGGTGTTTGTGTCGGCCACTAGGGTCGCTAATCTTACTCACACAGTCAGCTACCTCATTGCGCCTCTTTTTTTCTTTGCGTCATGTGCTGTTTGGGGAGGGTTTTTTGGAAGGGACATCCTGCGTGACACTGCAGTGCCACTCCTAGATGGGCCCGGTGTTTGTGTCGGCCACTAGGGTCGCTAATCTTACTCACACAGCTACCTCATTGCGCCTCTTTTTTTCTTTGCGTCATGTGCTGTTTGGGGAGGGTTTTTTGGAAGGGACATCCTGCGTGACACTGCAGTGCCACTCCTAGATGGGCCCGGTGTTTGTGTCGGCCACTAGGGTCGCTAATCTTACTCACACAGCTACCTCATTGCGCCTCTTTTTTTCTTTGCGTCATGTGCTGTTTGGGGAGGGTTTTTTTGGAAGGGCCATCCTGCGTGACACTGCAGTGCCACTCCTAGATGGGCCCGGTGTTTGTGTCGGCCACTAGGGTCGCTAATCTTACTCACACAGCTACCTCATTGCGCCTCTTTTTTTCTTTGCGTCATGTGCTGTTTGGGGAGGGTTTTTTGGAAGGGACATCCTGCGTGACACTGCAGTGCCACTCCTAGATGGGCCCGGTGTTTGTGTCGGTCACTAGGGTCGCTTATCTTACTCACACAGCGACCTCGGTGCAAATTTTAGGACTAAAAATAATATTGTGAGGTGTGAGGTATTCAGAATAGACTGAAAATGAGTGTAAATTATGGTTTTTGAGGTTAATAATACTTTGGGATCAAAATGACCCCCAAATTCTATGATTTAAGCTGTTTTTTAGTGTTTTTTGAAAAAAACACCCGAATCCAAAACACACCCGAATCCGACAAAAAAAATTCGGTGAGGTTTTGCCAAAACGCGTTCGAACCCAAAACACGGCCGCGGAACCGAACCCAAAACCAAAACACAAAACCCGAAAAATTTCAGGCGCTCATCTCTAGATAATAGATGATGCAGCACACTGGCCTGAGCCTGAGCAGTGCACACAGATATGGTATGTGACTGACTGAGTCACTGTGTGTATCGCTTTTTTCAGGCAGAGAACGGATATATTAAATAAACTGCACTGTGTGTCTGGTGGTCACTCACTATATAATATATTATGTACTCCTGGCTCCTGCTATAACCTATAACTGGCACTGCAGTAGTGCTCCCCAGTCTCCCCCACAATTATAAGCTGTGTGAGCTGAGCAGTCAGACAGATATATATAATATTATATATAGATAATAGATGATGCAGCACACTGGCCTGAGCCTGAGCAGTGCACACAGATATGGTATGTGACTGAGTCACTGTGTGCTGTGTATCGCTTTTTTCAGGCAGAGAACGGATTATAAAGTAAACTGCACTGTCCTCACTAGTAAACTCTCTCCACTCAGTCTCTACACTTCTACAGTAACAGTACTCCTCCTAGTCAGCTCCAGTAAATCTCTCTCAGTCTCTTATAATCTAAATGGAGAGGACGCCAGCCACGTCCTCTCCCTATCAATCTCAATGCACGTGTGAAAATGGCGGCGACGCGCGGCTCCTTATATAGAATCCGAGTCTCGCGATAGAATCCGAGCCTCGCGAGAATCCGACAGCGTCATGATGACGTTCGGGCGCGCTCGGGTTAACCGAGCAAGGCGGGAAGATCCGAGTCGCTCGGACCCGTGAAAAAAAACATGAAGTTCTGGCGGGTTCGGATTCAGAGAAACCGAACCCGCTCATCTCTAGTGGATACTAACTATTTCCAAAGCCATTCCCTTCGAGGGGTGGTCGCGACAAGAGTAGCAGCTAAAGGTATACCTTAGCAGTCGGTCATGCTAGCAGCAAGATGGTCCTTGGCTCGTATCTTCGCAAAACACTATTGGAGACCAACCTATCCACAAAAGATCGAGTTTGTCAGAGCAACCACCAGGTATGTGGTAGTTGGCCCACCTGCTGTTGCTAGGTGGCGAGCCTCTCGAAGAACAAAACACTGGTTTGCAGGAATCTATGACCTGCAAATCTGATTTTTTTCTAGGAAACATCTAGCAACAGCTTCCACCCAACCCATCCTTCTTTCCTATGCGTTGCTAGGTCTGTTGTTTCCTCTGGAAATCTCTGAACTGGGTAGTAATAACCTTTCCTCTTATCATCCCTCAAGGCGTAGCAATGGACACAAAGAAGCCTCCAGCAGCCACCAATAAGGAACAGAAGTAACTTACTTCCCAGCACTGATATTTCTGCCAAAAGTTTGGAGCCAAAGTTACCTTTACAGCTCTTGTATCTACCGGTCATGACCACAACATATATACCATTTCTGCAGTTACAGTTCAATAAATTGTTCTTGGTTGTAAAGCATTCATAATCTACTCCTCTTGATGATTAGGGCCAGTCTCATCATATAAAGGTTACCTTAACTTCCACTTTTTCTACGGGAATAGATTTGCCACCAGTGAGCTTCCAAAAAAATGTAATCAGCTCCTCAGATGGGCACCCATGTGACAGCAGGCGTGAACTCAATGTGCATCAGACCCGCGGATGCGCATGCGGACGCTGCTCCATGTGCAGGCACACAAAGTGAAAATTCTTTTACTTTCCTCTGCCTCAGCAATTCGGGATGCTTGCTGACTAACCCACCTACTGTTGCTAAGTGGCAATCCTGTTCCCTAGAACAAATCCGGTATGCTTAGGCTTACTCAGATGGCCGAAAATATTGATCGATGGTCGCTATGTTGATCCCATCCTGCATATTCGGACGCAGGGACTGGATCTGAGATGCAGGTAGGAGGGACTTTTTCCTTCAGACGCCTCCTGCAGGCATTACCATATTTTTGCACAGCAGCTGCGACCAAAGACAGAGCAGCTGCGTCCAAGAGTTGCATGTATGCAATAGTTACAAGAATGACTCTCAGCTCAGCAACCTGGGAGTTGGTGATTTGGTGTAGCTTCTTAACATGATTAACGTGACTCAGTATACCATGCTAAGCGTGAGTTCATGTTAAGACACAGGGCTTGTGTATGCTTGGAATAAACCTTTCTTTAAACCAGAATAGTAAGCAGAGGAATTTATCTATTAAAGTAAAGTTAAACTGTCAGAAGTTTGTATGAGTGACTTACTAACAGTTAAGGTCTGTTCATTGGGATTAGAAGTTCTATGTCAAAGTAAGTCAGTTTCAGGAACCAGGAGAAGCTGTTTACAGGCGGATGTTAGATCCTCACTAACATTACAGTAACTTGTTTTACATAATGTTCCCTTATATCTTTGAAAGAAAATGTGAGCAGCATGTTACATAAAATGATCTCTAATAAGAGTCTCCCTCAAATGGTTTCACCAAGATGTTTTTCTTCAGGGCTTCACAGGGATAAATCAGATCAAGGTAAAAAGGAAAATATTTTGCGAGTAGTCTGAATGGAGCAGAGGTTTGAGAAGGCAGGAAACCAAAGATTAGGGCTTCCTGTTACAGATATGAGAGCAGAAAATAAGATAATTCTATACATTAAGCGAAGGAAAAATATTCACTAGGCGTCATAGTATGTGTGGAAAACTTAGAAGGGTTGGCAAAGCGGTAGTGTACTAAGGTCATAATAGATTATAGAAATGTACAAGACAAGAACCTTCTAGGAAGACATGAATTTCAATGTCTCCTCTTATAAAATATTATTATGCTTAGTTTTATGTATAGTACTGTACTTATAATATTGATAACAACAACACAAATGCCATTATAATTCTCATTGGCATACCACGTGATTTATTCTAGTATTACTTTACAGATTTTTTTTCGGTTTGTGTTTTTCTCCACCTATAACAAGAGACAAGTTAGCGTATAAAACTTTTGGTGGATCTTTTATCTTTGTTGTGGTGGAATACACACAGTATACTGTACATTTGTGCAAAATGATTCCCACACAAATTCAATACAATTCAGAGATGTATTTTTTTAAGAATTCCATCTAATTCTCGAACTACTACAAATACAATAATCTATTTTAGAAAAGTACAAAAGGATCAACTAGCCTGCACTAAGTGTCCTGTGTTGACAAAGGAGACAGGTAGCTTCTGAAATGTGTCCTCTAGCATTGTGGTGCTCTTCTATATGACCACACATTGCTGAGCTTGCTGAAAAGCAGAATACGTAGCAAGCAAGTGATCTTTTCCTTCCAATTTCCCTCTCTTATGACACCAAGAAGCAGATTGAAGCGGTTTAAGGGATAAAGAAGATTGTCCTAAACTGGGAACCTCTATAGGGGTGGATGAAAGATTAGTTAAGAGTGAAGCAAGTTAAACCCTGAGGGCCATGTTTTTGTGTCAAGGGTTAAAATGTATGTGGTGTAATGAAGGTTGTTGTAGTTGGACATGTGGTGAGGAATAATTGATTGATGGATGTTGGTGGGTGACCTGCTTTTCCTGCTTCCCCATGTTTGAATTCTGGAATGTAACCTTTCACCCTCCCTATTGCTAGTAGAGATGTGCGGTGGGCACTTTTTGTGTTTTGTGTTTTGGTTTTGGTTCCATGCTCATGTTTTGGATCTGGATTGGTTTTGCTAAAACCATCCTTTTCGTGTTTTGGTTTTGGATCTGGATGATTTTTTTTGGGGGGGAAACATAAAAACAGCTAAAATCACAGAAGTTGGGGGTAATTTTGATCCTACTGTATTATTAACCTCAATAACATTCATTTCCACTAATTTCCAGTCTATTCTGAACACCTCACACCTCACAATATTGTTTTTAGACCAAAAGGTTGCACCGAGGTGGCTGGATGACTAAACTAAGCGACACAAGTGGACAGCACAAACACCTGGCCCATCTAGGATTGGCACTACAGTGGCAGACAGGATGACAGATTTAAAAAATAGGCCCCAAACAGCACATGATGCAAAGAAGAAAAAGAGGTGCAATGATGTAGCTGGATGGCTAAGCTAACTGACAAAAGTGTGCGGCACAAACACCTTGCGTATCTAGGAGTGGCACTACAATGGCAGACAGAATGGCACTTAAAAAAACTAGGCCCCAAACAGCACATCATGCAAAGAAGAAAAAGAGGTGCAATGAGGTAGCTGTATGACTAAGCTAAGCGACACAAGTGTGCGGCACAAACACCTGGCCCATCTAGGAATGGGACTGCAGTGTCAGACAGGATGGCACTTAAAAAACTAGGCCCCAAACAGCACATTATGCAAAGAAAAAAAGAGGTTCAATGAGCTAGCTGTATGACTAAGCTAAGTGACACAAGTGTGTGGCACAAACAACATGGGACATGCTGAAATTTGCCCAGATATAATACATGCACAATATTGGTGGCACAGAAGAGCGTACCCCTAATCCACACACACACACACACACACACACGCACACACACACACGGCAAAGCCTGTAAAATTAATTTGGATTATAATAACCCTTTTATTTGTAGATATTATAATAATATGCAGCACAGGCGGTTGTACCCCTATACCACACAGGGCAAACCCTGTAAAAATTATTTGGATTATAATATAAGTATTGTATATAACCCTTTTATTTGGAGTAAATAATATACAGCACAGGACACCACCACTGGACTTATGGCAGCACAAGACAGCACCACTGGACTGGACTTACATGGCAGTACCCCTGGACTTATACGGCAGTGTCAGAAGGATGGCATTTAAAAAACTAGTCCCCAAACAGCACATGATGCAAAGAAGAAAAAGAGGAGCAAGATAGAATTGTCCTTGGGCCCTTCCACCCACCCTTATGTTGTATAAACAGGGCATGCACACTTTAACAATCCAATCATTTCAGCAACAAGGTCTCCCACACGACTGTGGCTGAAATTACTGGTTTGTTTGGGCCCCCACCAAAAAAGAAGCAATCAATCTCTCCTTGCACAAACTGGCTCTACAGTAGCAAGATGTCGTCCTCATCCTCAGATTCCCATCCCCCTTTCAATGTTTACATCCTCATCCTCACAGAGAAATAATATTCAAACAAACAAAACCACATCATTTAGGTGTCAGTGGACTGCTTACACTATTACCCAAACTTTCTGAACTTGACAATGACTTACGATGAATGCGCTGCAGGTGACGTATAAGGGAGGATGTTCCAAGGTGGTTAACGTTCTTAACCCTACTAATTATGGATTGACAAAGACAACAGATAGCTTTGTCCGGATTTGTGGAGAAATAATTCCACACTGAAGAGGTGGCTTTTTTGGTATTTTGCCCAGGCATGACAATGGGTTTTTTCATCCTATGGCCAACAACTGTCTCCACTGGTGCCTTATTCAAACAAACCACATCACCATCAGAATCCTCATCGTCAACTTCCTCTGCAGCGCCAGCTACACCCATATCCTCCTCATCCTGGTGTACTTCTACAGTGACATTCTCAATCTCAATATCAGCAACTGGACTGGTGTTGCTCCTCCCTGCACTTGCAGAGGGCGTGCAAATGGTGGTAGGAGTCTCCTCTTCCCATACAGTGTTATGAAGGTCAGGCCTAAACATCGCAACCATGGACAGTGTCAGCACCCCTGTATTTTCACAAGCGACAGAGCCAGTGGAGGAACTAGCGAGCGGTGGGCCCAGGTGCGACATAATGCTTTGGGCCGCCCCCCCCCCTCATTTCATCCAAGTCCACCCCCTCACCCCTTGAGAGGATCTGCCCAGGGCCAGGGAAATGGATACCTAGCAACAGTGCCGTAATTAGACATTTTAGCGCTGTGTGCAAGAAACGGCATCGGAGTCCCCCTCCTCTATGTAAAACAGGGGCAGTGCGCGCTATAGGAGTGGGCCAAAAAAAAATAGGGGCATGGCTTCGTGGGGAAGGGGTGTGGCCACGAAATAATACCAATTTATATAACGGTGCACAGTAGTCTCCATTATTCAAATTACGCCACATGGAAGTGTGGCATACTGGAATGTTAGCAGATATTGGAAAGTTCCAAAAGCCATTTAATTCTTATCAGTGAGTGGGGGAGTTTATGGCCCCAAAACCAGTTCTGGCAGACAATGCCACATGTAGGAGGTTACAACAGGAAGTGTAGGGGGTTTTTAGGACAAGGAAAAGACACAGGCTAGAGTTCAGTGTGAGCTGAGGACTGAGGATGGAAGGCACAGGCTAAATGTCCAGGAGAAATGCAGTCTGGGGACTGTGGAACAAGCATGAAATTCCACAGTCCCTGGCATTATAGAACAGCATGTAGGTGCTGCTAGGAAGAGCAAAAGATATCCAGATTTGCAGTGTGAGAGCCACAGTATGCAGAGTACAGTGGAAGGACCCAGGAACAAAGGGGATCCCCATCTTCAGGGATACCCAAGAAGCAGGACGGGAGGTGTGAGTCTTCGTGAGAGGACCTGGGTGAGTGGTAGAAAACCATGTGTGGCGGAAGGCCCCCAGTAACTTGTCCATGAGAGATCCCATTTAGATAGAGCCCCTAGCGAATGCGGGAGAGCACACTGAAATGAATCTCAGTTTGCGGAAGCCGCACTACTGATTCACAGAGACTGCGCTGGTATGTACTGTACTGTAATGCTGTCCCATCATTGTTAATGCTGTTATTGCCAGTGAAGCAAATGAAAGGAGATGTAACCTGATGTAACCCATATGAATATTGTGCTGGAGAGAGAAAGAGGAGTTAAATGTTATTGTCGTGATAACCCTGTCTGAACTGTGAATAAACTGCTTGCTTACGTGATGACACGGCCTGGTGTGCAATGATTTTAAAACCACTGATGGACCCGGCGCTGCCAGGCTATCATAGTAGCGCCACTACACCAGGTAGAGCCCCTTTTACACCTTACGGCAGACAGATTCCCCTTTTTACACATTACGGCAGACAGCATCCCTTTTTTACACATTACGGCAGACAGCGTCCCCTTTTTGCACATAAAGGCAGACAGCATCCCCTTTTTTACACATTACGGCAGACAGCGTCCCTTTTTACACATTACAGCAGACAGATTCCCCTTTTTACACATAACGGCAGACAGTGTCCCCCTTTTTACACATTAAGGCAGACAGAATAGATAGCTAGATAGCTAGATAGCTAGATAGCTAGATAGATAGATAGATAGATAGATAGATAGATAGAATAAATAGAATATATATACTTACTGTTTCCGCTGGCTCAGGCTCCTCGTGCAGCTTCTGGCAGATCCCGGGCAGCCAGGGAGAAGAAGGAGGAGGAGGAGGAGGAGGAGGAGGGAGGTGGAGGAGGGAGCCGCAGCAGCGCAGTGTACTTGGTGTAGGCGCTGCTGCTGCTGTCCCTCTCCTTCACCATAGGCTGCCCTCTGCTGCTGTGAATGCTGGGAAGCGCTCCCTTCTCCACTTCCCTCCCCCCCCCCCCCCCCCCCCCGTAGCCGATGCGCTCCTCTCCTTGGCGGCGGTGGTGGCGGCACACACAGCGGCAGCCAGGCAGCATGTATTGAGTCAGTTTTGACAGTGTAGTTTTGACAGTGGCGGGCCCCAATGCAAGGCACTGCTTGCACTGGCGGTAGTTCCGCCACTGGACAGAGCAGCTGCACCAACCCACGGCAGTTTTAAGCATTGCATTTTGATTGCAATACATCCTGAATAGCAGTGTTTAGTAATGCCATATGCATATATAATTGCTATTAAATCACAAAGTTTAGCTCTTCCTAGGGGACACTGGGAAGAATCCTATTGGATTCCTCTCTGGGAATTATGCAAAATGAAGCACATATGCTTCTATTAGGCAAAGCCATTTATCGGGTACAAGCTTTATACATGTGAAATGCGGCTAAACCTTCGAAAACGGCAGTTTGTTCAAGGTCTACTGTGTCAGGCATTGGCAATTTGGATGGGTAATCTATGCACTGTGTAGATCAGCTATTTTCAACCGCTGTGCCGCGGCACACTAGTGTGCCGCAAGTGGTCTCTAGGTGTGCCGCCGCCCGCCAGGGAGATCCGCTGCCACTAGCCAGAGAGACCAGCCGGCCGCCCGCCTCCCGCCGCAATCAATAGCCGGCTCGGGCCGCGCAGCCAGTGCTGTGAACTTCCGCAAGCGGCCTGTGACCTATTGTGACTCATAGGTCACGCAGGCCACATCGCATTCCTTCCTGGAGTGCCCGCCCGCCTACTGGTCAGTGCTGCACCACACTTCAAGCCCGGTGGCTTGCTTAGCTCACCACAGGTTATATTCCCACTCAGTTTATGGCGTGGACCCACCAACCCGAGTGGGAATACCCTGCAGAGGTCGGGATTCCACTTTTTCCACTTTCACTGACTGTCAGTATTCCGGCGTCGGTCTCCTGAACGCCGGAATCCCGACAGCCGGTATTTTAACTGCATCCCATTATTTTAAATCTGTGGGGGTGAAAGCATTTTTTTTTTAATTACCGCAGGGCCCAATATATTTGTATTACTTTGGGGGCCAATGTGTTTGTGCTACTGTGGTGGCTAATGTGTCTGTTTAATTACTATGGGGGCCAATGTTTTTTCTCCCCGTGGGGCACTGATGGTGTGCCTTGGCAATTTTAAAGTCTTGCCGGTGTGCCGCGAGTTGAAAAAGGTTGAAAATCACTGGTGTAGATGCAAATTCAGCTTCTCTGTACAATAGGTGGCTATCAGTTGTGGGCCTCTCTGCAATACTGTATGTGGTCACCATTATTTTTATGTACTTTGATGTTTGCAGTGGGGTGGGGGTAAGGGTGTAGTTGTTTGGTGTATGTACAGTAGTTTACATTAGATCTATAGTATTTCTCTGCAGTATGATATTTGAAAAGGATGGCAATTCTAAGCACTATGTACATGGCAGGCAAACATTTATGTCTGTACAACATATAGGTGGTTGGGACGGCTTATTTGCAGGATAAAAGAATGGCTTTAGAATGTGCAAGGGTAATTTTTGGTAATATGCTGAGGTGTGAGCTTGGCTATACCTAGTGCACACTGCACACACAACTTAACTGGTACAGAAAAGCAAGCTCTGACCAGGTGCCAGGCAAACAGATGCAACTCATACAAATATCCTGTTGTGTCCGTTCCTCTGCGAGCAAACTGCGCTGCAAATCACAGAATCTGCCAAGCCTGTGGAATATAAAATAACCTGGTGCTGGTAAAGAGGCGGCACACAGAGACCAGAATGTCTTGCTGGTAGAAGTGTTCTTCAAACATTGCCTTAAAGATAAGCATCGCTATTTCTGGGTCAATTTAGCTCCAACAGAAAAAGAAATATCAACATAATGTGGCATAAATTAGGCCGGATGAGAGAAGTATCCTTCTTTGAAACAGAAACACAGTAGTCTATAGAGTTGAAAGTAAAATGTCCTATATTTTAATATGATTTGTTCTCACTTTATATTTCCATAAATGTTCAGTTAAAGAATAAGTATGACTTAGTCAGCAGCACAGAGAATCATATTTATTTGCATATTTTCACTTCTTATTTTGCTCAGTCTGCAAGTATCAGCCATAGACAGTAATAAAACAGTGCCACTCACTGGCTACAATGTGAATGATACAGTAGCTTGGTGTACAGTAGCTAAGCAATAACATTTGGACAAAACCTCTGTCAGACATGGAACTACAGAATTCTTTACTTATAAAGGACAGCCATACGACACACGCTGTTTCTTTTCAAAATAAGTACATTTTCATTATAATACTCCTTCAAAATAATACGGATGAAATCAAAAGTGTAATTTATTACAAAAGTAAGAGGCTTAAACAGTGGTTTAAAAGTGTATTAGAAATATCTTAACCTGCAACAACCATCTTTGCAAACATTACACTTTACTTTCAAACAATGTAATTATGTAAACATATTCTTTGCAGTAGTTTAACTCATTTTCCTTACTGGTGCTGTTTTGTCAGCCAATGGGATATAAAAGCTGTAGCTTTCATAGTTCCTTTCCCATCAGGCACTAAGCTGTTATGCTTATTGACTCTGATGAAAACATTTCTAAAGTGGCATCATCTGAGGGTCTTTGTATACTCACTACAGATGATCCATGTACCCATCATTCAGTATGAACAAAAATAACCTCAGTATTCACCTACCCGCTAGGAGGAAATTTTGGAGTCATCAGGAAACCATGCCAAAATCAGATTGCACCATCGCAGACCTATTTCATAATTCAAATTATAATATCACTTTTGTACAAGCTTACCAGGAAATGGCAGCATATTTGAGATGCTCAGTCATTCTTATGCATAGTTGCCAACCCTCCCGCATTCTGCAGGAGACTCCCTGAAATAGCAGCAAGCTCCCTGACTCCCTGAATACTCCATTAATCTCCCTGATTGCACCTTATCTCTATTATGCAGCTGTTACATTCTTGGGGGGAAAAAGAAATTAGAGATATACTGTATATACATTCAAATGGTATCAGTGCCATTTCCCTGCATTGGGTATAAGGCACAATGGGGCAGATGTATTGGGCCTGGAGAAGTGATAAAGCAGTGATTAGTGCAAGGTGATAACACACCAGCCAATCAGCTCCAATATGTAAATTGACAGTTAGGAGCTGATTGGCTGGTGCTTTATTACCTTACACTTATCACTGCTTTATCACTTCTTTATCCCTTCTCTATGCTTAATACATCTGCCCTGATCCATATGGCTACATGTATTTTAAATAAGGTTTCTCGTGGCCACTTACAGTATATGGATCCTCTTGTAAAACACAATACACAAACAAATCCTGAAGAATATAATTGTCTTTTCTTCAACAAGTAGATCTAACTAACTTTGGGGCTCATTTACATTTGGATGTAAGTTATTTTTATGACACGCCTCTCAGATGTAGCAGTACACGTCTGCACTGATAGGTGTCACTTTCACAATCTCCCTGAAATGCTTTTTTGAAAGTAGGCAAGTATGCTTCCTACACAGTGAATGCTGGACCAGCAGCTAAGTACAATCCCATATGCTTCATTTACATCTGCATTACAAACTATGATTTCATGTCTTTGCAAACTTTATTATACAGAGTACATTGCTAAATCCCCTACAGCACCACTAGTCTACAGTCCTCCCTTTTATTTACTACAGTATATTCTCCCAATTGAGTTTTGAGGCATTTGAAAAAGTAATGCTATAGCTGCAGATCACACCTGCATTTCCATCAGTTACAATATACAGTTAGCCTGCACAGCTACAGTAATTAGTGGTTGAATCACTTAGTAAATAAGGCTCTCGTGGCAATTACATAACGATTTAGTGCAAGAGAATATGTCCAAAAAAACCTAAGATCCAGCTCAATAAACTTGGTAGCAATCCCAGCAGAGCTGATCATTTGTTGTTCAGATAGTTTGTAAAAAAAGCTCAGTGTGTACACTAAATATTGTTTGTCAGGGACTCAAGGGTAATCGCTCATCTTCCAAATTGTTCATCTTTTACAGCTTTCAAGTCGTCTAGTGTGTATGGGTCTTTACAGATATCTGGTGCCAAGTTTAATTTGCATAGTGACATCTAATGTAGAACCAAGTCTTAAGGCAAGTACACACTAGCCGATGCAGGAATGCCAGCGATGAAAGACTATATCGTTGAGCAATATAGCGTTCAATATAGCGCATACACACTGAACATTATCGTTCAACGATAACGATCAGTGACGTCACCGCCGGTATTCCCGGACATGCAGCTCAGCCCGACATTGACGGGTTGAGCTGCATGTCAGCTCAATATTGGTGATCACTCAACGACGTGCTGGGAGTGTGCATTGTTCATCGGTCACCAAGATTGCCTCCATACACACTGGACAATATAACCCTAAAAAAAACGATAACGACATTTATGTCTTTATCGTTTATTTTTTAGGCCAAAATCGCCGAGTGTATATCCCCCTTAATATGCAAAAAAATGATCTGTGGCCATGATTAATACAGTATTTCTAATGACAAGTGTTATATACTGAGCCATATCTGTATTTGCTACAAAGTATACTATGAAGAACAGTATCTGTTGCATACAGTAGCTTTTTCTGCGGTCAAGTCTAATAAGCAGGTGCAAATCATTACTGCATGTGGGAGTGAGGTTAGATATTTGCTAACTCTTGCTGTGTCATCTCTCACCATCAACGTTCATCAGGTCTTCTCAAAACACTTGTAGAAATATAACTACGATGGTATGACATGGTACAATGGTAACACAGTTGTATAATGACACCAAATAATTGCTTAGTAGTTTTAAACTATTAAACTGCAAAAAATAAAAGATGCAAAAATGCAGTGCAGATGAAGTTGGCATTTGACAAAGGGTCTAATCTGGCAACATGACAGAGTGGATAAATGTGACTTATTGCCTCTGCCCAGCCATATACAGTTTGTATATCAGTTCTTTGCACCTGTGATTATCTGCATCTCATATAACCTTGTTACATCTTATATTTAAATATGATGGCTAATTAGTAGTTTTTTTTTATGATGCTTTAGATTTTACTGTATATTTCAGGACAGTTCCATTAAATAAGTAAAAGATGCAAGTGGGTAATGGCTGTAAGCTTTAGGGTTGACTTCTTTTGAGCTAAAAAAAAAAACCTGCAGAAGCATTCCTGTTAGCCGACTGCAAAGATTCTGGAGAAGAGCCAGCATTTACTCCGGAGTAATAAAAACAGACAGAGAAAGGAGAAATATACACTGTTAATAACACTTGCAGCAGCAATCATGCTTGGGGTTGGATAACTAATCTCTGAAATATGACAGTAGTAAAGACTATTGCATTACTACAGTATTTCTACAGCAAAGTAAGCTACAAATTATCACTGGACATAGAACACTACTTGGAACTATAAAATCTGAGACTACAGCACAGATAGTTTGTTTGGCATGTTGTTTGGGGATTTTTTTTGTATATGCCGTGTAAAGCTAAGAAACAGAAAGCATAATATGGATGCAGGGATATGCATTTTGTGTGTGTATGGGGACTCGGAGTACAAAAAAGCATAATTTATGCCTATAAGACTGGCCTAATATGCATCTATAAATTATTCCCTATGAGACTGAGGGCAAAGCAAAAAAATTAATAAAAAATAACAACTTTGTACCTGGAATGACCATTGGGGTCATTCACATCGGATGGTCTTCAGTTTGTCGGCTGTTGGGACAGTATACCGGTGCCAGAATCCCAACACCCGGCATACCGACAACTTTTTTCCCTCTTGGGGATCCAAAACCCCCCTGGAGGGAGAATAGATAGTGTGCATAGCGCGCCACCATTCCTGCAGCGTGGCGAGTGCAGTGATCCCTCAAGGGGCTCATTTGCGCTCGCCCAGCTGTCGGTATGCCAGTGGTCAGGATTCTGGCGCTGGTATGCTGGCCGCCGGGAGCCCGGACGCAGGCATACCATACTAAACCCCTTCAGATCTGGTCACTGCTTTGCGTTTTCGCACAGCGGGCGATCAGATCCGAACTGAGAGGCCATTTGTGGGTGGCAACTGAGCGTCCACAGGGAGTGTCCGGAAAAATGCAGACGGGATCAACTGTTTTCATGGAGGGTGTCTGACATCAGCTCCGGTCCCAATCAGCCTGTTCTCATCGCACTGGAAGAGTAAGTCCTGGGCTGCGCAGAGACTGCCCAAAATCAGTTTGTGCAGCTCTGCTACAGATGCGATCGCACACTTGTACAGTGAAAAATCATTCCCCCTGTAGGCGGTGACTATCTGATCTCAGGGCTGGAAAATTCGCTGCCCAGCGATCAGATCTGAATTAGGCCCCATGTTGCAATGCAAAGAGTGCAAATACATTAATTTTTTATGCATGCAGGATAAATACTGGCTTCTTTTATCACGTATTGTAGCACACAAATGCAGGGGATGTGGTGAAGATGCCGGCTGTTGGGATCCCTTCAGTTGTAATACAGATGACAGAATCCCGACACCCGTTGGAATCCCGATGCCAGAACTCCAAAAGGGGCAGGAGACCAACCCCAGAATCCTGACAGCCACCATTCTGACCATAAGTACAGCCAGCAGGTTAGGTTTAGGGACAGGAAGAGTGGGGTTAGGTTGATGTGCCAAGCTGGGGGTTAGGGCTAGGCTGCGGGGGTGAGGTAGGTTAGTGTTAGGCTGTGGCGGTGTGGGGGTTAGGGTTAGGAACCCCCGGGGAGGTTACGGTTATAGGAACACTATGACAGAGCTTTATTAAGAAAAAGATGTATTTTATTTATACACAAATTCATACTATATATATATATATATATATATATATATAAACACCACTGTTCCTGGGTCTGGCACTCCTCAATCCCACAGGGTATTCGCTCCGGTGCCCTCCTTAAGCGGGGATCGCTCAATGTATAGTTTGTAGAAGGCGCCCTTCCTCAGGACACAGCAAACAAGTGTTTGTTTGCTGTGTCCTGAGGAAGGGAGCACGTCTCCCGAAACGTTGACGCACATTAAAAGCACTTTATAGAAATTGTGAAAGTCTCTGAGTACCACCTTCTACAGACTATATATATATATATATATATATATATATATATATATATAAAACAATAAATATTCCACTATAAAGCACCGGCCTGTGTCAACGTAAAAAAATTATTAAATACAGTCCATGTCCAGTCGGCTAGCAGTAATTCAGAGATTAGTACTTAAATTGGTTACCACATAACAATAAGATGGTTCCTCCCGGTTCCTGGTGCTTTCAACCAATTATTGGTGCCATATCTGGAGTGTCCGTTTTTTCAAAAGGATAAACACATACAGGTTTTATTGCCGTGGATTAATGGACCGGTACCGGATGCCTCTGCTTCCTCAGAGAAGCCGCTGACACACAGACAGGCGGAGAAACGCATAAGAAGGCACTACAGAGGCATCCGTTACCGGTCCATTAATCCATGGCAATAAAACCCATATTTGTTTATACATTTGGAAAAACAGACACTCCAGATATGGCACCAATAATTGGTTGAAAGCACCAGGAGCCGGGAGGAACCATTTCATTGTTATGTGGTAACCAATTTAAACTATCAAAACGGGTGATCAAGCTGTGATGAATGATTTTTGTCAGCCTCTAACTTATTTGCAAGTGACTGCATGCCTGTAATTAATGCTATACTAACCAAACAGCGCTGTGGAAATCATGCTTATTAACACTAACTGGACTACAGGAAACTGAGGCATAAAAATAATTCTTGTAAGTACTACTCTCTAAATTACTACTAGCCAACTGGATATGGACTGTTCGTTTTTTAACGTTGACATCAGACGGTGCTTTATAGTATGAATATTTATTGTTTTGTATATATATATATATATATATATATATATATATATATATATGATGAAAGAAGGCAGCGGCACTCCTTCCAGATAAATTGTCAAACGTATATTGAAAAAAACAACAACAACAGTGGTCACATAACAACCAATGTTTCGGGGTCCTAAGATCCCTTTGTCAAGGCGTGAACAGTGTGAAAGACAAAAGCCCCTTACCTTTATAGCACCCGGTGAAACCCGCACATGGAGGAGAGCAGGGCGCTCATCCCGTAGCACCCACGCCAGCCCTGCAATGTAAACAAATGTGAAAACCCAAGATTAAAACCCTAAATTAAAACAAGAAATGACAGCAGCACGGTATAAAGCTATAAACAACTTAGAGAAAGCTGAGATAAAGCGGAATAAGTTGAATAGACAAACTGTATGTGGAAGCACACTGGGGAAGTTGACTCAGGACTAATGTACATGGGGCAAATGTAAGCTGAAAGCAGAAGCGTGGAATAAGAGTATGGAGAATGTTGTGGGGACATGTGTGAACGTGGGAAGAGGAATGGCGAAGTGGTGAAGATGAAAGTGGTGAAAGAGAAGAAAATAGTGAATACGGAGGAAACAGAACCATGTGTGGTAGAGAAAAGTGTCAAGAGACTGGCGGGACAGTAAAGGGCCGAGGGGGGGCGGGGGAAGAGCGGGGGGGTTTGGGAAGGAGGGGGGGAAGGAAAAGGATGGGGAAAAGGTATGGGTCAGAAGGTTGGTGATGGAGACAATGTGGGTGAAGGGTAGATGAAGTGTTGTCCATGTCGTGATGCTGGTAAGGAGTGAAGGTGAAAAGTAAATCAGTTGTCAACTGGCAGGAAAGAAGTGGGTGTTTGTGTGAACAAAATGTGAGATGCAGGATGAAAGTGAAGCAAAAAGACTAGATGTGCTGAATTGGGTGGGCCAGGCGAAAGAAGGAAGCAGAAGAAGAAAAGGCAATAGTGAGAAGGAACGTGTTGAAGAAGAGGAGACGAAAAGGAGCGAGTGTGAAAGGAGAAAAAGGAAGAAGAGAAGAGCAAAGAACCAGAAACAAAGAGCGGAAAACCCCTGTAGACAGCTGGTTCCTGAAGACCCAGTGGAAGCCTGTGTTAATACATAAAAACTGTAACGAATACTTTAAAGACTATTCCACTGGATTTTTTCATTGAGTCCCTTCGGTGGAAAAGTTTCCAGTTTGAATATCCAGCGCGCCTCCAATTTCAATAGTGCGCCACTTTGATCGCCCTTCACCCACATTGTCTCCATCACCAACCTTCTGACCCATCCCTTTTCCCCATCCCTTTCCTTTTTCCCCCATCCTTTGCCAACCCCCCCCCCCCCCGCTCTTCTTCCCCCCCCCCCTTGGCCCTTTACTGTCCCGCCAGTCTCTTGACACTTTTCTCTACCACACATGGTTCTGTTTCCTCCGTATTCACTATTTCCTTCTCTTTCACCACTTTCATCTTCACCACTTCGCCATTCCTCTTCCCACGTTCACACATGTCCCCACAACATTCTCCATACTCTTATTCCCCGCTTCTGCTTTCAGCTTACATTTGCCCCATGTACATTAGTCCTGAGTCAACTTCCCCAGTGTGCTTCCACACACAGTTCGTCTATTCAACTTATTCCGCTTTATCTCAGCTTTCTCTAAGGTGTTTATAGCTATATACTGTGCTGCTGTAATTTCTTGTTTTAATTTAGGGTTTTAATCTTGGGTTTTCACATTTGTTTACATTGCAGGGCCGGCGCGGGTGCTACGGGATGAGCGCTGCGGGTTGTTACGGCAACCACGTCCTGTACCCGACACCACGTCACTTCCTGGAGACGCCGGAGGGCTTCCGGCGGTCCCCGCGATTGACGGCGCCAGGCCCTGCTTTCCTCCATGTGCGGGTTTCACCGGGTGCTATAAAGGTAAGGGGCTTTTGTCTTTCACACTGTTCACGCCTTGACAAAGGGATCTTAGGACCCCAAAACGTTGGTTGTTATGTGACCACTGTTGTTGTTGTTGTTTTTTTCAATATACGTTTGACAATTTATCTGGACGGAGTGCCGCTGCCTTCTTTCATCACGTATTGTATCATTCCCGTATTTGCAAATTGCTCAGAGGGAGTGCCGGGCATTTTCTCATTGTATATATATATATATATATATATATATTAGAGATGAGCGGGTTCGGTTCGTTGAGATCCGAACCCCCCCGAACTTCACCTATTTTACACGGGTCCGAGGTACCCTCGGATCTTCCCGCCTTGCTCGGTTAACCCGAATGAGGCCGAACGTCATCATCCCGCTGTCGGATTCTCGCGAGATTCGTATTCCATATAAAGAGCCGCGCCTCGCCGCCATTTTCACTCGTGCATTGGAGATTGAACGGAGAGGACATGGCTACTTTCTCTCCCTGAAAAACTCTGTATCTGTGCTCAGTGTGCTGCAAATATCTGTGCTCAGTGTGCTGCAAATATCTGTGCTCAGTGTGCTGCAAATATCTACGTTCTCTGCCTGAAGAGCTCCATATCTGTGCTCAGTGTGCTGCAAATATCTACGTTCTCTGCCTGAAAAGCTCCATATCTGTGCTCAGTGTGCTGCAAATATCTGTGCTCAGTGTGCTGCATTGTAGGGACCACCAGTATATAATTATAGTAGTACAGTACAGTAGGCCATTGCTGTATCTTGCAGCTCCGTGTCAGACTCAGTTCTAGACAGTATCCTGATTATCAGTGCTCAATATCTGCTGCATTGTTGTGTGATCAGTATATACTATATATACATTATATATAGTAGTACAGTGCAGCATTTTTGGTGACCACCAGTATAGTAGTACAGTACAGTAGTCCATTGCTGTATCTTGCAGCTCCATGTCACTTCAAGTAGCCATATCTGTGCTGCATTGTTGTGAGCATTATATATAGTAGTAGAGTGCAGCATTTTGGGGACCAACAGTATATAGTTGTACAGTACAGTAGTCCATTGCTGTATCTTGCAGCTCCGTGTCACTTCAAATATCCATATCTGTGCTGCATTGCTGTGAGCAGCATATATAGTAGTACAGTGCAGCATTTTGGTGACCAACAGTATATAGTCTTATAGTACAGTAGGTCATTGCTGTATCTTGCAGCTCCGTGTCACTGCAAGTATCCATATCTGTGCTGCATTGTTGTGAGCAGTATATATAGTAGTACAGTGCAGCATTTTGGTGACCAACAGTATATAGTTGTACAGTACAGTAGGCCATTGCTATTGATATAATAATATTACTGGCATATAATTCCACACATTAAAAAATGGAGAACAAAAATGTGGAGGGTGAAATAGGGAAAGATCAAGATCCACTTCCACCTAGTGCTGAAGCTGCTGCCACTAGTCATGGCAGAGACGATTCAATGCCATTAACGTCGTCTGCCAAGGCCGATGCCCAATGTCATAGTAGAGAGCATGTACAATCCAAAAATCAAAAGTTCAGTAAAATGACCAAAAAATCTAAATTAAAATCGTCTGAGGAGAAGTGTAAACTTGCCAATATGCCATTTACGACACGGAGTGGCAAGGAACGGCTGAGGCCCTGGCCTATGTCCATGGCTAGTGGTTCAGCTTCACATGAGGATGGAAGCACTCATCCTCCCACTAGAAAGCTGAAAAAAGTTAAGATGGCAAAAGCACAGCAAAGAACTGTGCGTTCTTCTAAATCATAAATCCCCAAGGAGAGTCTAATTGTGTCGGCGGTTGCGATGCCTGACCTTACCAACACTGGGCGGGAAGAGGTGGCTCCTTCCACCATTTGCATGCCCCCTGCAAGTGCTGGAAGGAGCACCCACAGTCCAGTTCCTGATAGTCAAATTGAAGATGTCACTGTTGAAGTACACCAGGATGAGGATATGGGTGTTGCTGGCGCTGAGGAGGAAATTGACAAGGAGGATTCTGATGGTGAGGTGGTTTGTTTAAGTCAGGCACCCGGGGAGACACCTGTTGTCCGTGGGATGAATATGGCCATTGACATGCCTGGTTAAATTACAAAAAAAATCACCTCTTCGGTGTGGAATTATTTCAACAGAAATGCGGACAACAGGTGTCAAGCCGTGTGTTGCCTTTGTCAAGCTGTAATAAGTAGGGGTAAGGACGTTAACCACCTAGGAACATCCTCCCTTATATGTCACCTGGAGCGCATTCATCAGAAGTCATTGACAAGTTCAAAAACTTTTGGTGACAGCGGAAGCATTCCACTGACAACTAAATCCCTTCCTCTTGTACCCAAGCTCCTGCAAACCACACCACCAACTCCCTCAGTGTCAATTTCCTCCTTAGACAGGAACGCCAATAGACCTGCAGGCCATGTCACTGGAAAGTCTGACGAGTCCTCTCCTGACTGGGATTCCTCCGATGGATCCTTGAGTGTAACGCCTACTGCTGCTGGCGCTGCTGTTGTTGCTGCTGGGTGTCGATCGTCATTCCAGAGGGGAAGTCGGAAGACCACATGTACTACTTCCAGTAAGCAATTGACTGTCCAACAGTCCTTTGCTAGGAAGATGAAATAACACAGCAGTCATCCTGTTGCAAAGCGGATAACTCAGGCCTTGGCAGCTGTGTTGGTGTTAGATGTGTGTCCGGTATCCACCATTAATTCACAGGGACTTAGAGAATTTCTTGAGGTAGTGTGTCCCCGGTACCAAATCCCATCTAGGTTCCACTTCTCTAGGCAGGCGATACCGAGAATGTACACAGACGTCAGAAAAAAGAGTCACCAGTGTCCTATAAAATGCAGTTGTACCCAATATCCACTTAACCACGGACATGTGGACAAGTGGAGCAGGACAGACTCAGGACTATATGACTGTGATAGCCCACTAGGTAGATGTATTGCCTCCCGCAGCAACAACAGCAGCAGCGGCACCAGTAGCAGCATCTCGCAAACGCCAACTGGTTTCTAGGCAGGCTACACTTTGTAGCACCGCTTTCCATAAGAGGCACACAGCTGACAACCTCTTACGGAAACTGAGGAACATCATCGCAGATTGGCTTACCCCAATTGGACTCTCCTGGGAATTTGTGACATCGGACAACGCCACCAATATTGTGTGTGTGTTACATGTGGGCAAATTCCAGCATGTCCCATGTTTTGCACATACAATTAATTTGGTGGTGCAGAATTATTTTTAAAAAATGACAGGGGTGTGCAGGAGATGCTGTCGGTGGCCCGAAGAATTGCGGGCCACTTTCTGCATTCAGCCACCGCATGCCGAAGACTGGAGCACCAGCAAACACTCCTGAACCTGCCCCTCCATCATCTGAAGCAAGAGGTGGTAACGAGGTGGAATTCAACCCTCTATATGCTTCAGAGGATGGAGGAGCAGCCTATACATATGCCTACGATATAGGCAAAGGTGGGGGAATGCACCTGACTCAAGCGCAGTGGAGAATGATTTCAACGTTGTGCAAGGTTCTGCAACCCTTTGAACTTGCCACACGTGAAGTCAGTTCAGACACCGCCAGCCTGAGTCAGGTCATTCCCCTCATCAGGCTTTTGCAGAAGCAGCTGGAGAGATTGAAGGAGGAGCTAAAACTGAGCGATTCTGCTAGGCATGTGGGACTTATGGATGGAGCCCTTAATTCGCTTAACCAGGATTCACGGGTGGTCAATCTGTTGAAATCAGAGCACTACATTTTGGCCACCGTGCTTGATCCTAGGTTTAAAGCCTATGTTGTATCTCTCTTTCCGGCAGACACAGAGGTTCAAAGACCTGCTGGTGAGAAAATTGTCAAGTCCAGCGGAACGTGACCCATCAACAGCTCCTCCTTCACATTCTCCCGCAACTGGGGCTGCGAGGAAAAGGATAAGAATTCCGAGCCCACCTGCTGGCAGTGATGCAGGGCAGTCAGGAGTGAGTGCTGACATCTGGTCCGGCCTGAAGGACCTGCCAACGATTACTGACATGTCGTCTACTGTCAATGCATATGATTCTGTCACCATTGAAAGAATGGTGGAGGATTATATGAGTGACCGCATCCAAGTAGGCACGTCAGACAGCCCGTACGTATACTGGCAGGAAAAAGAGGCAATTTGGAGTCCCTTGCACAAACTGGCTTTTTTTTACCTAAGTTGCCCCCCCCCCTCCAGTGTGTATTCCGAAAGAGTGTTTAGTGCAGCCGCTCACCTTGTCAGCGATCGGCGTACGAGGTTACTTCCACAAAATGTGGAGATGATGATGTTCATCAAAATGAATTATAATCAATTCCTCCTTGGAGACATTCACCAGCAATTGCCTCCAGAAAGTACACAGGGACCTGTGATGGTGGATTCCAGTGGGGACAAATTAATCCTCTGTGAGGAGCGGGATGTACACAGTGAAAGGGGTGAGGAATCGGAGGATGATGATGAGGTCGACATCTTACCTCTATAGAGCCAGTTTGAGCAAGGAGAGATTGATTGCTTTTTTTGGTGGGGGCCCAAACCAACCAGTCATTTCAGCCACAAACGTGTGGCAGACCCTGTCGCTGAAATGATGGGTTTGTTAAAGTGTGCATGTCCTGTTTATGCAACATAAGGGTAGGTAGAAGGGCTCAAGGACAATTCCATCTTGCACCTCTTTATTTATTTATTTATTTTTGCATCATGTGATGTTTGGGGACAATTTTTATAATAGCCATCCTGTCTGACACTGCAGTGCCACTCCTAGATGGGCCAGGTGTTTGTGCCGCCCTCTTGGGTCGCTTAGCTTAGTCATCCAGCGACCTCGGTGCATATTTTAGGACTAAAAATAATATTGTGAGAAGTCAGGTGTTCAGAATAAACTGGAAGTGAGTGGAAATTATGATTATTGAGGTTAATAATACTATAGGATCAAAATTACTCCCAAATTCTATGAGTTAAGCTGTTTTTGAGGGGGTTTTGAAAAAAAATACCCGAATCCAAAACACACCCGAATCCGACAAAAACTTTTAAGGGAGGTTTTGCCAAAACGTGTCCGAATCCAAAACACGGCCGCGGAACCGAATCCAAAACCAAAACACAAAACCCGAAAATATATACAGTGTATATATATATATATATATATATACTAGGTGCTTCATCGCGCCCTACGGGCGCTCTTCACACCGTCGGAAGGGGCTACGCCCCTTTAACCCCTGCACGCCTTTCTGGGGTTCAATATATGGAGTATTCCCTGCATTCCTAGTTTTGTTAGTGTTTGAATATTGCACAATGAAAGGCCTTCTGATGGTGAAGGGGGCGTAGTCCCTTGCAACAGGAAGGGGTTTGGGGAGTGGGGACCGCGGATGGGGGAGGGGGTATGAAGGTGCTGTGGGTGGGGTAGGAGCAGGGGTGTCGCAGGTGGGGGATGGCAGCTGCAGGGCTGTTGCGGATGGAGGAGGGGTTCCGAAGGTGCTGCAGATGGGGAAGGGGTGGGTGCGGGTGTGCAGTGGATGGGGGAGGTGTCCAGGGGGCGCGGTGGGTGGGGGAGGGGTGGATGCGGGGGTAACGTGGGTGGGGAAGTGGCGGGTGCGGTGCTGTTGCGAATGGTGTAGGCGATGCGGATTGGGAAGGGCCTGCTGCGTGGGTGGGGTAGGGGATCCAAAGGTGCAGCGGGCGGGGGAGAGCCAGATGCGGGGTGTGGCGGATGGGGGAGGGGGTCCGGAGGTGATGTAGGTGGTGGAGGGGCGGGTGGCATAGGGGGTCTGGAGGCGCCGCGGGTGGGTACCGGGGGAGGGGGCCGGGGGGGCGTTGTGTGTGGGGGAGGGGCAGGTGGGGGAGGGGCAGATGCTGGGCTGGATGGGGGAGGGGTTCCAGAGGTACTGCGGGTGGGAAAGGGTGTGGCGGGTGGGTAGGAGGTGTGGAGGCGTTGCGGGTGGGAGAGGGGGGGTGCAGTGAATGGGGTTAGGGGTCCGGAGGAGGGAGGGTCCGTGTGTGTTGAGGTGTGGGGTCCGTAGGCGCTGTGGGTGGGGGTGCCACGGGTGGCGGAGGGACAGGTGTGTGGATTTGCGGTGGATGGGGGAGGGGGTCAGGAGGTGCTGCAGGTGGTGGAGGGGTGTGTGCGCGGGTGGGATAGGGGGTGGGTGCGGGGGTGCAGCGGATGGTGGAGGTGGTCCGGGAGTGTGGGAGAGGTGAGGTGCTGTGGGTGGGGGAGAGGCGGGTGAGGGGCTGTTGCGGATGAGGGAGGGGTTCCGGAGGCGCTGCAGGGTGGAAGGGTGCAGGTGTTGCGGGTGAGGTAGGGGGCCTGGAGGCGCTGCGGGTGGGGGTGCGGTGGATGGGGAGGGGCTGCAGGTGGTGGAGGAGCGGGTGGTGTAGGAGGTCCGGAGGTGCAGTGGGTGGTGGAGGGGTGGGTGCTGAGGGTGGGGTAGTGGGTCCGAAGTTGTTGCGGTTTCTGGAGAGGTGGGGGTGTAGGGGATGGGTCAGTGGGTGCAGCGGATGGGGGAGGGGTGAGTGCGGGGGTTCAGCGGATGGGGAGGGGGTCAGGGGATGCGGGAGGGGTGGGGGTGCTGTGGGTGGGGGAGGCGGGGGAGGGGATGTTGCGGATGGGGGAGGGGTTCCAGAGGCGCTGCTGGTGGAGAAGGGTGCAGGTGTTGCGGGTGAGGTAGGGGGCCTGGAGGCGCTGCGGGTGGGGGAGGGAGGGAGGGGGGTGAGGGTGCGGTGGATCGGGAGGGGCTGTAGGTGGTGGAGGAGCAGGTGGTGTAGGGGGTCCGCAGGTGGAGTGGTTGGTGGTGGGGTGAGTGCTGCGGGTGGGGTAGTGGGACCGAAAGTGTTGCGGTTGCTGGAGGGGTGGGGGTGCAGGGGATGGGTCCGGGGGTGCAGCGGATGGAGGAGGGGCTGCTGCAGATGGGGGAGGGGTTTGGAAGACACTGCGGGTGGGGTAGGGGGTCCGAAGGCGCAGTGGGTGGGGGTGCCACGGGTGGTGGAGGGGCAGGTGCGGGGGTTTGCAGGGGATGGGGAGGGGTCCAGGGGCGCTGCAGGTGGTGGAGGGGCAGATATCAGTGCACATAGTCTCTGTGGTAGTTAGTGAGGGTTGGTGATGGTGTAAGAGGGGTGAAGGCCAGTACACAGACAGGCAGTTAGAGAGCAGGATGAGGGTGACAGGGCATAGTGACGGGGAGTACTTAGCAGATATAGGGGTGGGCTACAGGTGTGATGTCACAGTGTGTGTACCTTTGCTGTCATGTGTGAGGTATGTGAGGTATATGTGAGGTATGTGTGAGGTAAGGATGTGCGAGTCGTGGTGGCCACTAACGTCCAGGCTGCTGCTGTGAGATGGTGACTGCAGAGGGAGGGAACTCAGACCCAGCAGCAATGGGTCGTGGTCAGCATTCCTTCCTGGCCCCGTTCCGCCGCACACTGTCCGCCCCGTCTGACGGGCGTCATTCCTCCATCCTGCATGGCAGCGTCAGCTGCTGTGATCGCGGAGCATAGGTAAGCGTCCGGAGCCCTGTGGGCGGGCAGGCATGGTGTTTCCCTGGAGAGGTGCGGCGCGCGTCCTTAGGCTGCAGACGGAGGGAGCTCCGGCCCAGCAGCAATGTTGATTAGTGCGTGTCCCGTCCTGGCGCTGTCCCGCTGCACATGCTCCGCACCGCTTGCCGCTGAGCATGGCAGCCCTTGTGTGTATGCTGCAGATGCTGATCTAGCGGTGCCTGAGCTAGCGCCCTCTCCCTGGGGTGTGGGTGTCAGGCGGCAGGTATGGTGTGTAGGTGGGAGAGGAGCTGCGGGCGGCGACTCGCTGCCTGCAAGTACCCTCCATATCAGCGCTGTTCCCCTCCCTGCAGATAGTGTCAGTGGCCGTGGTGTACTTTTGCTACTGGTGGCCTGTGCCGGTGCTAGGGTGTTCGGCGCCCCCCTACAAACTATGAATTTTGCGCCCTCCCATATTCCTTTGTTGTGCATCGGGAAAAGTGGTGTGGTCTCACAACTAAGGGGCATGGCCACACAATAGTACCCCCATTTAAAATTACGCCACAATGTAGCACAATCTTATTCATCTTATACGTAATGCCCCACCCGTAGTAGTAGCGTCCTTATACGTAATGCCCCACCCGTAGTAGTAGCATCCATATACGTAATGCCCCCCCAATAGTAGTAGTGTCCTTATACATAATGCCCCCCCAGTAGTAGTAGCAGTTATATGTAATGCTCCCCAACAGTAATAGTAGCATCCTTATACGTAATGCCCCACCCGTAGTAGTAGCGTCCTTATACGTAATGCCCCCCAGTAGTAGTAGCGTCCTTATACATAATGCCCCCCCAATAGTAGTAGCGTCCTTATACATAATGCCCCCCCAATAGTAGTAGCGTCCTTATACATAATGCCCCCCACAGTAGTAGTAGCAGTTATATGTAATGCCCCACAACAGTAATAGTAGCGTCCTTATACGTAATGCCCCACCCGTAGTAGTAGCGTCCTTATACGTAATGCCCCCCAGTAGTAGTAGCAGTTATATGTAATGCCTCCCAACAGTAATAGTAGCGTCCTTATACGTAATGCCACCCCTGTAGTAGTAGCATCCTTATACATAATGTGCCCCCAGTAGTAGTACCGTCCTTATACATAATGCCCCCCCAGTAGTAGTAGCATCCTTACATGTAATGCCCTCCCAGTAGTAGCGTCCTTATATGTAATGCCCCCCAGTATTAGTAGCCTCCTTATACGTAATGCCCCCCTATAGTAGTAGCGTCCTTATACGTAATGGCCCCCCATAGTAGTAGCGTCCTTATACGTAATGCCCCCCCTATAGTAGTAGCGTCCTTATACGTAATGCCCCCCCTATAGTAGTAGCGTCCTCATACGTAATGCCCCCCCTATATTAGTAGCGTCCTAATACGTAATGCCCCCCCTATATTAGTAGCGTCCTTGCATGTAATGGCCCCCCCAGCAGTGGCGTCCATAAAGTGCGCACACACAGACATACCTCACACACACACAATTCACACATATATACAAACACACACACCCCACCATATATACACACACACACACACACACACACACACACACACACACACACACACATAATTCACACATATATACAAACACACACACCCCACCATATATACACACACACACACACACACACTATATACACACACGCACACACATTTCTCTCTCACCCTCCACTTACCAAGTCTGGCTGGCCGTCACTGCAATGCTGATTCCACCACTGTTCAGCTGTCTGGCCCCGTGTAGCTCCGCCCCTCTAGTCCGTGTAGCTCCTCCCCTTCGTGACGCCGTAGCTCCGCCCCCTTTTCGGGACCCGCACTGCACAGCACACAGCCCGCTGTCACAGGTGATTGGGGGGGGGGGGGGGGAGGACAGGCACAGCAGCCGGCAGCTAGTGGCCATCCTCACCTCCTATACTGTAAGGTAGGGTCTTGCACCTGACTGCTGCTGGCGCTGGGTATGGGGTAGCTCCCTGCAGCAGATGCAGTTGACTCCGCCCAGCTCTGTGACTCCGCCCAGCGTTACGGGCACAGAGTCACAGATTAAGGCAAATATATAGGAGATTCTATATGAATGTTTATCCCTTTAAAAAGCAGCATCTGAGGAACCTGTGTGTATTTTTATTTTTATTTATTTTTTATGGAAATTAATAAATGATAGCGCCAAGTCTTATTTATCTTTATCTTTACGAGGTTAGGGTCTGGCTGTTGGGGAGGGAGGGTTAGGTTTAGACATCGAGGATGCGGGGTTAGGTTTAGGCACCTGCGGGGGGGGGGGGGGTGGCTAGGGTCAGGCACTACGGGGGGAGGTAAGGGTTGGAGTGCAGGAACAATTGGTTAGGGGGAAGGGAAGAGGTGGAGATCTCATCTACTCCCCCTTATCGGGGTTTCATACATCAGGATCCCGGTGTTGGTACTATGAATGCTGGGATCTCATGCACTGGCATTACATACTAAGGGGCGAGGGGTAGTGGCAGGCTGAGCTGGGGAGCAGAATACCAGTTGCCCCCTGTGCAAGTGCAGTTTCAGTATTTTTGGGTCACCTGTCAGTGGGAGACAGGCAGTGGATGCTCCTGTACTGTTGGGTGGCAGGGTCTAACAGACAATGGCTTCCCCCATAGCAGGCTACAAAAAGATGGCCGCCATCGACCAGTAGGCAGCCATGTTCCATTTACCAGAAACTCAAGAGTGAAAAAGGGGTTGGGTTTATCAGGCAGTGTGAGGGAAAGAGGAGCTGAAATATAGCCAACAGCCAGCATGCAGCAGTCAGCCCAGGTGGAAGCAAGCAGCTAGCCCTGTGATTGAAGACTTGACAGGCAAGTGTGTTCTCAGGGGCAGGTCTGATGCATGGGGGACGGAGGGATGGAGATGCTGTACATGTAGGAGAAATGCTTCATAGGTGGAATGCAGCAGGCAAGGTCGGACTGGCTCACAGGGGTACCAGGGAAACCACCGGTAGGCCCCATTGCCTGAGGGCCCACTCCTTCCTCTAGGGATCAGGTTCCAGACGGGTGCACTTGTATTATACATGGTAGATATGTTGCATTACACTGCACTAAATTATTGTGTATTTCAAGCCCCTGTGGAGGCTGGCCACAAACCCTTTGTAGGCTGGCCACACCCCTAAGTATGGGCCCCTATCACTGCATTCCCCCGGTGGGCCCTTCATGCCCCAGTCCGACACTGGCTGCAGGGAGGGTTTGCTACACAGGGGCTGGAATGCTGCAGGTGAGTGGGGGGACTGCTGCACAGAGGGGTGAATGCTGCACGTGTATGGGGGGACTGCTGCACAGGGGAGGGATGAAGCACTGCTGCACTAATAAAAAATATGTAAATAATAAAGGAAACCTAGGTGTAGTTTTCATTCAACCTTCTATCTCTGTACTGTAAAAAAAAAAAAATAGAACAGTGCTGAAGTAGAAGGGTAAAGTAAATATATTTTGTCTTAGAAAATCTCTAGATCACCAAATGTATGCTTTATAGTGTTGTCTTGCTGTATACTGTATTTTGTACATAGCAGTGCCGATATAGACAGGGGTGCCCCATTACCTTGCACACACTGGCACTGTAATACGTACATACTGTGTGCTGATACCACTTCTCCCCCATAATGGAGGATCATACATTTACCTCATAGTATGATATGTCCTTCTACCTTTTCTACTTTGAGGTCTGATACATTACATTTGAGTACTGACACGGCTACTATATTTCAAATGATCTGCCTGTTATTAAATTCATGTGTATACAAACCCCCACAGTGTTACATTATATGTAATCAGAAAAATATCTATACAGGTCGAGTATCCCATGTCCGAAATGCTCCAGACAGGGGCGTCTTAAGCGAGGAGGGGGCCCGTGTGCAGACTCCGGGTGGGTCCCCTCCTCTCCACGGCACCATAGGCTCCGACATTGTGCTGGAGCATACTGCACATGCGTAGGTCTCCGGAAGCATAGTGCCTGCCATGTTCCGGAGACAAAATTCAAACTGCGCATGAGCAGTGGCCATTTTGGAGGGGATTTTTCGTCACGGATGCAGCTGCAGTGCCCGACGCTGAATTCCAGAGAGGTGAGTACAAAAATATGTGTACAATGTTTGCGATGTGAACTCCCCCTTGACCCATGGGCCCGTGTGCACCGCACACATTGCACGCTTAATAGAAACGCCGATGGCTCCGGACCCATTTTGGATAAGGGATTTTTACAGTATTTTGATTACCTCTTTGCCAGCCATTGAGAGTGATCGGTGATCCCTAAAGCATCAACACCCTGCTGTTCCAGGGGCCACTTTAGGGGACTTTTCTGCTGCTACGGCAACTGCGGGATCCACTACATTTCTTCTGCACTCTACACATCCCTTCCTAGCAACCCGCACCTTGCGGGGAGTGGAGCTTTGGAGCCTTGGTTAATGCCAGGACCTTGGCAGGGGTCCACTGAGGTCCTGCAGCGGTGCGGTAAGGTCCAACAGGAGTGCAGGCTCCTGTGGTGTCTTGTGGTTGTAAGAGGTGGTGCCAGTGAGGAAATTGCTGCAAAGCCACTCCCACACTGACAGTCATTGGCCAGTGATAATAGTGACATCATGATATCAGTTCACTCCATGACTTCACGGGTGGACCGTAATATTCTCTGTTTCAGAATATTTTGGTTTTTAGAATTCCAGATAACAGAGACCTGGCCTGTATCAATGTGTCAGTGCTGAAATGTGTCAGAACTCAACGTAAAGATTTAGAGTCAGTGCCGGATTACTCACTAGGCATGCAGAGCCGGCCTTAGCTATAGGCAGGCTAGGTATTTGCCTATGGCATCCAAGCATGTCTAGGGACATTCAAGCATGTCCCTGCAGTGTCTCATGCTGGGAGGGACAGTCTGCAAACTGTTACTTTCTAAATGTATTCAATCAGTACTTGTATACTGTACACTGCTGTTTACATTTGTCAAATAGAATGCACACTGTCCCTTGAACTCCCTCCGACATGCTTGAATGCCCGTGACTTGTGAGACCTTAGAAAGCAGAAGCCCAGTAATTGCAATTCCTGGACCTGTGACATTTTCACTGACTACATAAGGTTATTACTGGATGGCTCCTTATGAGACCACATGTGTATTGTGGAAGATTGCTCCACATAAATCTGACATCACCTATACTGCTTGTGAACATGTGGGAGGGGGACCCTGCTATTCTGTGTGTGTCCCTTATCCCTGTGCAAACCCCAGGTGTCTGCAGGGATATAACATTGGCAGTGTTCTCCCCACACTTTATTTCTCATTCAGTCCATGCCATAAAAATTTCCCTTGCCATTCAGCACTGTAACGTGGTCAGTAAGTTGCGTTGTGCTATTTCTATATGAAGCGTCAGTGCAGCGTGACTTTCAGATGCGTCAGATTGGAGAGCAGAGCACATTACTCCCACAGTATAAAATAAAGGGCAAGCAGTTGCTGGGAGTAACAGACACCAGCAAACACACTGAACAGTGAAGAGAATGACAGTTGCTACATGTTCGATACTGGTCTTTTTGTATAACCAGCAAGAATGGCAGTATCTGGACTTTGCTGCCATCTGTGTCCAACCAGCAAGCTATAATAAAGGATGAGGCTTGCAAAGGACGGCATACCCTGTGAGGTCACATCCCTTGTACAGGTGCCCCTTAAACGGGTGCGAGCGCAAGCACTCACCCATCCTGCCACACCAATCTCACAAAATGCAGTCACGGATATAGCGAGCTGCATGGGTGCACACACTGAATGCAAGCACACCAGCAAGGAAAAGTAAGTTTTATTTAAAAAAAAAGCTACTAGCATTACTAATGTGTGGCATTATGTGTATTATGGGCATTACTAATGTGGGGCATATGTGTAAGTTGCATTACTGTGTGGCATTATGTGTATTATGGGCATTACTAATGCGGGGCATATGTGTAAGGTGCATTACTGTGTGGCATTATGTGTATTATGGGCATTACTAATGTGGGGCATATGTGTAAGGTGCATTACTGTGTGGAATTATGTGTATTATGGGCATTACTAATGTGGGGCATATGTGTAAGGTGCATTAATGTGTGGAATTATGTGTATTATGGGCATTACTAATGTGGGGCATATGTGTAAGGTGCATTACTGTGTGGCATTATGTGTATTATGGGCATTACTAATGTGGGGCATATGTGTAAGGTGCATTACTGTGTGGAATTATGTGTATTATGGGCATTACTAATGTGGGGCATATGTGTAAGGTGCATTAATGTGTGGAATTATGTGTATTATGGGCATTACTAATGTGGGGCATATGTGTAAGGTGCATTACTGTGTGGCATTATGTGTATTATGGGCATTACTAATGTGGGGCATATGTGTAAGGTGCATTACTGTGTGGAATTATGTGTATTATGGGCATTACTAATGTTGGGCATATGTGTAAGGTGCATTACTGTGTGGAATTATGTGTATTATGGGCATTACTAATGTGGGGCATATGTGTAAGGTGCATTACTGTGTGGAATTATGTGTATTATGGGCATTACTAATGTGGGGCATATGTGTAAGGTGCATTATTGTGTGGAATTATGTGTATTATGGGCATTACTGTGGGGCATTATGCAGGGATGAACTGGCCCACAGGGCCACAGGGTAACCCCCCCGGTGGGCCCCACTGCCCGATTGTTGCTGGATCAGATGCAGAACTAGCGGTGGTGCAAGGGGGCACGAGCCAAAATTTTGCCTAGGGCATCAAATTGGCTAGGGCCGGCTCTGTAGGCATGTGAGGCACATGCCTAGGGGCTGCACCTCCCGGGAGGGGCGGCAAATCAGGTCCCCCCCATGATGCAGGGAGAAGCGCATCACACTCGCAGCTACTGCTAAAAGCCCCCCAGGCCCTGCAACAAGGGGGTACTAAGGGTAGGGCAAAAAAAATAAACGAACGATCAAGCGAAGCTGGCTGCTCACTCCGTCACCTCCCCCCTCAGTTACCCTTGTTACCCGGTCCGGTCCGTGTGCATATCAATGACGTCCAACATCATTATGCTGATGCTGCACCCTTCGCCCATGGTCCACCTAAGAGGAGCAGGAAGTCGGAACAAGCAGCCTGGCGACAAGAATGATTTGCATGTGGAACCGCCAGGCAGTTTGCAGGGATCACCACACAACAAGCTGCAAGCATTTGCAAGCACTGTCCACTCCCTGCAGACACCCATGAAACAGACAGCCGCCGCAGCATCAGTGTCTGGTAAGTGGCAGTGCATTTTTAGTTCATTTTATTTTGATTCTCATTAAATCCTCCTATATACAGTACACTGTATACCCCTCTGTTTAACATATCCGTTGGACAGCCTGTCGCTCTCTCCCTCTCACTTTCTCTGTCTGTCTCTTTCACTTTCTTGCTGCCATGTTGTGCTTGGGGGGAAAGGCCAATAATGTTGTGCCTAGGGGTGTCCAGCCCTCTAAATCCGCCTCTAGGTAGAGTGGTATATCACACTATCACATTATAAATCACACTATTTGGTGATATTAGTACACTGTATTAGTACACTGATTATACAGCAGCCCCTTTATGGACGGGGAGAGTACCAATGAACACAGGAGCACAGCCCCTTGATGGACCAAGGCATCCCATTAGCAGCCCCAGCTCCTTGATGTACAAAAATAGAGCACCCCTGTATGGACACCACTGTGACATGTCCGTTCACTACAGCTTCCACAGTCGGAGTAAAATGGCGCGATCGCCGGGGCCTTATATAGAATCCAAAACCTGCGAGAATCCGACAGCAGGAGGATGACGTTATGGCTTGATTTGGGATCCGATTAATGCAAACAAAACAAAACAAGATAGATTGGATCCCACGTCCGATCGCAATGTTCGGGTGGGTCCCGTTCTTGGAGAACCGAACCCGCTCTAATTTTAATCAACATAAGCTGATAGTGCATCCTATTTGCATAGCAATGCGATTCAGATTCATTTAAATGGAAAACGATGCACATAAAGACGCTCTGTGCTACCGAGTCACGCCACGGCATGTGACTACAATGGCTGTATAACGTGACTGCAGCAAGGGTGTATGCAGACACATCTGAAGGCCCTGATTCTGAGGTGGAAGTACAGCAGAAAAGTGCTACTATGCACCTTGACAAACCATACTTCACTGCGGATGGGAACTAATTAAGCCTTAAATAGGAGAAAATTAAGTGGACACTGGATAACCAAAGTCATAAATTGTATAAAACCAGTGTTAAAAAAAATATGCTAATATAACACTAGTTTTCCATAATATATGACTGGTTATCCAGTGTCCACTTCATTTTATATGATTCACTAATTTCATTGTATTGATACACAGGTCTGATTTTGTTTAGCACAAGTGTCTTTTTGCAATTTGTTATTTACTGTTACCTAGGTGAAGTCCTGACAACGGTAAGGGGATGCAGAAGGAGGGGGGGGGTTGCTTTTGACAGGTATTTATTGTGTGTGTGCACTATACACTTGTGTGTGTTCCGAAATGTTGATAATAAACACCGCTTGATTCACTTTCAATTTTGGAGCTTCCAGAGTGCTGTCTTATTGGAATTTGGGGTCTATTTACTAAGCCTTGGATGGAGTGAAAGCGGATGGAGAGAAAGTATCAGCCAATCATGTGGCATGTCAGTTAGGAGCCGATTGGCTGGTACTTTTTCTCCGTCGACTTTATCTCCATCCAAGGCTTAGTAAATAGACCCTCTAGTTACATAGATGGGCAGCAGTCCCAGAGAGAAAGCACCGGAGCATATTAAAAAGCAGATACCTTGTTGTGATTGCCGGATTTTCTGATTTCATATATATTTATTTATCTAGTCGTTAGCCAAGCCTCTGTGGTGCTGGCCACATTCCCTCTGGAGGCTAGGAACACCCCTAACCATGGACCTTTACCACTTTAATTACCTGGTGGGCCCTTCGTGCACCAATCCAAGAATTCCTGCTTCTACAGGCAGAAATCTTCAAAACACGACCTGTTGGGGGTGCTTGTGGGCTGGAATTAAGAACCATTGAGCTAAATTATCCCCTTTTCAGGCTCCTGTGAATATGTCAAAGATTCATTATGCAATCATGTTTAGCCAATATGCAAAATATTGATAATATCTGAAAAAAACTGCTATACACTGGATGCGTCATGGAACCTTAAGCTGTAGGTAAACCCTAGTAATATTTAAATATCCTGATCACTAAAGATAGTATACTAGCCTGTATGCAAATGGTTTATCTTTATATGGGTTATATAGAAGTGTCCAAGGGTTGAAGTTCAATTATCTGGGTTCAGAATCACTTTATACTGTAATACTGTATGATGTGTTTCAGTTTTTGTACAATATCTCAAAGACCTCTATAGTACAGTATCAAGTGACATCGCAGGGCAGTGTAGATTTCATTTATATAGCACAGTGACTGTAGTACATTTCCTAGTATCAAGCTTCTTGTACAATGGTTGCATCCTTGCACTTATATAACCATTAAGATTTGTGACTCAACAGGTGTGTTGGAACATTTTCAAAGCTTTAGTGTAAGTTAGATTTTTCCACTCGGCTGCATTAACCTCCATATTTACCTGCTATTTCATCTGTTGCTCTTGTATTCAGTCTTCTCAAGAAAATGTTAAGAAAATACATGGTGAAAAACACTCCTTGTTTGGGGAGACGCTAATGGTTCTCAAATATCTCAGTCTGTCCGGCCTGCTCTTTGGTCGTGCCATAAAATAAGAAGTCCTATGTGTGATGAATTCACCAATTTTCATCATGGAATTCTGCATTTGTTTTTAGAAATTCATCATATCAACAGGAAGAGAAAGAACCTTTTAACCCATTGACTTTATGCCAGTAAGAACAGATTTAAAGGTTATATAGAGACATTTCAAAGCCAATATAGATAAACTTCCTATTAACAACAAGCCAGTTCTGTTCAAACTGCTATCTGCTAAATTTAGTTGGTTTACTCATAATTTATGGATTTTGCAAAGAACATGATATAACTTCACAACTTATTAAAGGGAATATATCACAACAATTCTATCAGTATAATTTATATAAATACCTTCCTATCACTTTGAACATAGTGGGTTAATGGCCATGTATCCTCATTTAAAAATGCAGATATGAGTATTTGATAATTTATGATGTTTTCCATTTTTTGGCTGTATGTTACCGTAGGAAAAGTATTTGGGATGGAGAAGAAACTAGGCAGATTCTTAAAGGAGCTTTTAATGATGCAGAAAAACATCACATGACCTTCGAAATCAATACTGTCCATACCATCTAATACCCCTTTCACTCCAAAAGACCCAGGCCTAACCTGGGTTTTTGACAGGGATGCCATTAGAAATTGTGGGGCCTGGGACTGACAACAACTATCATATAAATTCTATAATACCCTGCCTCAGCCACCTCAGTATGATACATAAATACCCTCATGGGAGCTCCACCTCTCTCACACACACCCTGCCATGCCCCAACCACCTTCCTCTTACACACCTTACACACATATACCCCAGCCACCTACCTCTCTCACATATATATTATGCTCCTGCTCCAGCCACATCCCTCTAACACATATAGATGAACTAGCCCTGCCTCAGCCACCTCAGTATGATACATAAATGCCCTCATGGAAGCTCCACCTCTCACACACACACCCTGCCATGCCCCAACCACCTTCCTCTTACACACCTTACACACATATACCCCAGCCACCTACCTCTCTCACATATATATGCTCCTGCTCCAGCCACATCCCTCTAACACATATAGATGAACTAGCCCTGCCTCAGCCACCTCAGTATGAAACATAAATACCCTCATGGTAGATCACACACACACATATACTCCAACCACCTCCCTGTTACACACATATACCTAATCCCTCCCCATCCACCTCCCTGTCACACATACATAGACTCTGTCCCAGCCACCTCCCTCTCACACACATATACCCCTGCCACCACCCTCTCACATTGATATACCCTAGCCCTGCCTCACTGCTGCCAGCTGGAGTTTTCCCAGTGTCAGTGTACTAGTTGATATGCCGCGATCCTACAGACATAATATTGCCTTTTCTCTGACTGCTGTTAAACGTGAAGCTTCCTTGTGTTGCTATGTACTGTATTTGTAAGTCCAAATTGTTGGTTGTTTTGTCTCCTCTATAGTGGTGGCCATTTTATTGAGGGCACTTCTATACTGTTATACTCTCTTACGCAGATGCAGGGCCCCTCTCTGTCCAGGCCCGAGACAACCTTCCCGGCAGCCCCCCTCCCCCTGATGGCGGCCCTAGTTATTGACCACAATATAAAGCAGTGTCACAGCAGCTTGAAACCCCGTTCCCATCACAGACTGGACCTGGTTAATTGCCGGGTCTTCTGTTTGCCAGCACTTGGACATCTCCAAGCGCCGGTAATCTGTCTCTCTATGGGCGGGATGTATTAACATACATCGCCGCCCCTCACCGGTTACCACAGCGATGTTGATCGCATATGTACTAACATATGTGATCAACATCGCGATGCGGTGACAAAGGCCCCCCGCGATACCTGTTAGGTGGTCTGCGGGGGGGTCTCCGTCACCTCCCAGGGGTCCCCACACTGGCTAGACGCCGGGAAGCAGCATCAGGCTGCCCCCGGCGCCTCCTCCTCCCCTCTGCAGCCGGAAGGACGTCCGGCTGCGTTGCTAGGGGGAGGAGGGGACTACGGTTCCGGCTCCAGAGCAGCCTGGAGGAAGGTAAGCCGGGGGGGAGGGGGGTCTGCGGCGATGTCGGCGGTGTCGGCGGTCGGCGAAAAGAAGCCCATAGACTTCTATAGGGTATTGCCATCCAGAGATGGCGATACCCTGGACGCCGAAAACGCGGCGGTAGGGTCTTAGTAAATATGTACATCCAGCCCTTTATGCTTTCAGCGTGACCTGGGTCAGATAGCGACCATGGTCGGATTCCCTGGTAACATAACACGGGTAGACTCTTTGACACCAAACCTGGACCTGGGTTGCCCCAGCAATAACCTATATTATAAATTGGGTGTGAAAGGGGTATAATACAGTCTGCCTGTCAGACCCTTGGCATAAAGCTGCATAGATTAAGGATGTTATTCTGCACATTAATGTTTTTCATGTTTGACTAGTTAATAATTAATTATTTACATGTTATAAAAATGTATTCATGCCACCGTGGGAGCAAATTGTATTCACTTAGCTTCATGAATTTATTTTATACCAATGAGTATGCAGTGGAAGATCTAGCAGTCTATCAGGAGCAGCACAGAATGTACTGTAACAAGATATTTGCTGTGACGTGTCTGCTCACCCAGTTCCAGTTCACATCTTATGTATTTTAAGAGTATCTTATTACTCTATACAGTTTAACACTGCTCTATATTCAGAAGAATGATGCACATATTATATATGCTGACAGATACTAGCACCTATAGATAGCTAGGACGATGAAGAGCACAGCCAGTGAGAGCAGTTTGATACGGGTTCAGTTTGATTTACCGGCGGCCAGGATTCCGGCTGTGGAATCCTGGCTTCCAGTATGCCAGCAGCGGAGCGAGTGCAAACAGTCCCATTGCGGTTACGAGTGGGAATGAACCTGTTACACCGGTATTCTGGCTGCCGGCATTGCCAGCTGTCGGGATTCCGGCATCGGTATCCTGAATGCCGGGATCCCGACAGCCAGCAAATTAAATGTATACCCCTCGATACAGGTTACTTATAACTCGAAAATGGGAACTATTCTTTACAGCAGCTTCAATGCCGCTTTAACAGCAGAACTTTGAGCTGAAGTTACACCTTGGGAATAAGGGGGTAATTTAGACCTGATCGCTGCTGTGCGTTTTCGCACAGCATGGGATCAGATCTGAACTGCGCTTGCATATTTACCGCTATGCACCAGCGCATCGCACAACAGCGACAGGCATCAGCGCCTAGCGACGGGATGGTGCAAAAAATCCAAACTCACGGGCATTCGCAAGGTCATTGACTAGAAGAGGGTGTTTGTGGGTGGCAACTAACTGTTTTCCAGGAGTGTCTGGAAAAACGCAGGTGGGCTCGCGTTTTGATGGAGGGTGTCTGACGTCAGCTCCGGCCCTGATCAGAAGGATTACATCACAGCGGCTGAGTAAGTCTTGGGCTGCGCAGAGATTGCACATACTGATTTTTGAGCAGCTCTGCAAAAGAAGCAAGCGCACACTTGCACATCGATTATACTCTCCCCCTACAGGCGGCGACTATCTGATCACAGGGCTGCAAAAAACGCAGCCCATCGATCAGATCTGAATTACTCCCTAAGTCAATATTCTAGGAGGCTTCAAAAACAATAACCTCAGGCCAGCTGTCTGTGCTTTAGAGGCTATTTCTATAGACAATGGCACAAGCATAAGTAAAGCACTACAGTATGGCACCAATACACACATTTCATGTGTTACACTTGCAAATGAGAAAAAGACTTATAAACACCCTATTAGCAAATGACAGACTAATACCCATGATGAAGTTCTTAAATATACAACTATAATATAAATTTATCTAAAATAAAACACATGAACAAAAATGTGGCATTTAGAAAGGTCAGTTGTTTTATTATTTATTTAAATTAAATATATAGTGGCGACAGATAGAATGGACAGTTGAGCAATAACTCCACATTTTCTGTCAAACAGATATTAACAAAAACGTACAGGGCCACATTTTCCATCTCAAGTATAATGTATCCAACTCCCATATTAATATACTGAAGGAGTGAGCACTTGCAGTTTTGCAGCGAAATGGCAACATACTGTACTACTATCCTTTCCCACCAAGAAAAAGGTTAACAAACAACAAATGAGAAAAGGCCAGGGAGGGAAACACAGTACAAGAGGCAGACTCTTGCCTGCTATCAGGGTAAGAAGTGAATTCTCCACCATTAAGCCCACACCTGCTGCAAGACTATTGGACAGAATAGTAAAAAGCTATTAACCCCTTAAAGCACTGCACTAATAACCCAAATTGTCCTTATCCTAGGAGTTTAACCACTTAACTGACAATTTTTCCCTTCAAAAGCGTTAACAACATTGTTTTTTTAAATTTATTTTATTTAATAAAGTTGGAAAAGTATTTTTTTAAATATTTAAACATTACATTATGGACATCTGCAGAACGGATCTCCTCGTCAAAAACGGGGGGTCGGGGTGGGACAACGCAGTTGCATGAAATCTGACCATGCCAGTTAAGTGGATTTATTAAGAACAATTCTGCACATTAAGTACCATCCATCATCAACACGATAAAACAAAATGCTTAGTTCAAACTCTTTAATTACACCGTCATGCCTATTATTAATTATTAGGCCTTACTGTAATACTATATGTCTTCATAATCATCTGTGAACATCTGTGTCTGTGCATAAATTCAGAGAGATTCAGATAAGTTCAAAGTTCCATAAGGACTGTGTACAGCTGCTAACATTGCTGGAAATTAAGGTCCTTGTAATACAGCAGTTGTTCCATCAGTACATTGCAGCCAACTGAATCTCCACATTCGGCAGGATGTAATAGAGCCGGAGATCACCGAAGGTGCGGGATGTAATAGTGTAATTCTGTGAGCTTCATCCCATGAAGCAAGAGAGATGTTGCCCTCTCCTAATTGGGCTAGCACCTGGAGGCCAACATCTCTGCTATCTCCAGTAGTTACACCACTGTCCGGGAGATTGGACGTATTAACATTCCGGCTATGACTGTTTGTTTTTACCCGGTTTTGTCTTCTAATTGTGTCCAGTTGTAAAGAGCAATAGAATTTGCTGCACTATATAAGAAACTGTTAATAAATAAATAATTAAAACCTAAGAAATGTAAGTTTAGCTGCAACATGTGTAGGAGCCTGTTCTCATCACACTGTAGGATTAAGTCCTGGGTTGCGCACAGACTACACACACTGGATTTTTGCAGCTCAGCATACACGTGATCGCACACTTACACGGCAAATTTACACTTCCCCTTGGGCGGTGGCTATCTGAACGCAGGACAGCAAAGTTAGCAGCCCAGCAATCAGGTCGGAATTACCCCCCATGGCACAGCATATGTAACACTAATACATTTTTTGGGTGATATATATTAAAGAACTATTTTTATAAAGTATCATGGCACTAAATAGAAATACCAATCAAACAGCAACTGTATAGTTTTTACACAAAATTCTAATTCTTCTTCCAAGAAATTAGTATAAAGAACGACAATGATACTAGCATTCCATCCTAAAAGTTTTGATGGATTTTACATGACTTAAGCCTAACCATTTGAACTAAAGACTGTTTGGAAAAAGTTTAACATTCTCAACTAATTTGAATATTCTAAAACTTGCAACATAATTATTCATTATGTTCATTTTAACAACCAGAGTCCAATTTGTTCAGTCTCTCAAGCATAGACGAGATAACAAACCAACAGAAGAGAGAACTGCTGAACTGACATTGGAACAAAAAGAGACATGTGGTCCTTGTAGTTTTATTATTAAAACCATTATACAAAGAATGACAAAATGACAGAGGTAAAGTGGAATTCACATATTACTGTGTGGTGCTGAGTGGAAAATTACAGGTTCCAAAGATCCATCATCCTAACTAGAATATAGAAAAAAAAATAACAGAGGTACGGTAGTGTATAATTATGACACTGATATGGAATATATCTAATGCAGTGGTTCTTAAACTGTATGCCGTGATGCTTTTGCAGGGGTGCCTTGGATTGGTGTTCCAGGACCAATTCAAATTATTTATGGTCAATGTAAAACCAGTGCTGGTGGCTGCCAGTCATAAACTATGTGGACAAACAGAAGCGAATCTTGTCCCTCACCACACAACTGACCCTAAGGATGACATACAGTATAAACACATTTTTTTTTTAAATATTTGTTTATTAGGCAGATGAGATACAAACAGGAACAGACAATAGTATTGTATCAGGTTATACGTACAGAGTCATAAGTACATGTTAAACATCCCCTTGGGGGTGATCAAGAACTGACATAGACAAAGTAGTGTGAGCCTGATTTCTATCTAGACAAAACTTATACTCATCAATTTTTTAAAGATTATATGAGATAATAAAAGAATAAAAAGAGCAGCAGAGGGAGAAAAAGAAGAGGGAAGAAACAGAGACACACAGTCAGAAACCAGGGATGGGGAAGAAAAGTATGAATGGTGAGGGGTAGGGTGACTCAGCCGGCCCCGTCCAGAGGAAAGAAGCCGAAAAAGAAAACGGTATGTGAGAATGTACATTGTTTGGAGCTTACGATAGGGCCAAGCCCCATTAGCAAAAAGGGGGAGAGGTCTTAAAAAAGGACGTCCATGGTTCCCAGGTCCTAAGAAAGGCCTCCAAAGAGCCCTTCAAGATACTAGTGATATGTTCCATAGTGTAGATGTGCCATATTTCCCCACAATTTCTCCCTGAGTAGGAGCCTCTGTGGATTTCCAAGTCGATGCAATGGCACATCTAGCTGCCAGGACCATATGGGTGAACAATTTAGTCTGACATCGCGAGGCCCCAGGGATTGATACAGAGAGAAGGAAGTGCTTGGGATAAAAGGGGATGTTGATCTCCAGGATCGAACTGAAAAGAGATCCCAATTCCCTCCAGAGAGGGAGGAGTCTAGGGCATTCCCACCAAATATGCAAGAACGTACCATCCATTATTTTACATCTCCAACAGAGTGGAGAAGTGTCTGGAAACATCTTGGCAAGTCGGGTGGGAACATAATACCATCTATAGAAGAGCTTGTATGCATTTTCCTTCGCTCGCAAACAAATAGAGCTCGATGCTAAGCTAGTGTAGATATCTGTCCACTCCTCAGAGTCAAATATTTCTCCCAGATCCGATTCCCACGCCCTTTCATGAGGCTCCTTATCTAATTGCCCTGGGGGAACCAGTGATCTATAGATAGTGGAATAAGTCCCTTAGTCGAGTTCGTGCGCGTTGCATGAACTTCCAAAGAAGTTAACGGCCTATGATTAATCTGTGAAAGAAGCGTGGAGTGGAAATGACGAATTTGCAGGTATTGGAAGAAGAGTGAATGAGGCAGCGCATATTTAGTTTGTAATTCTGCAAAGGTTGGGAACACTGAATCTGAGGTCAGATCATTTAGTAACATGATCCCCTCCCTTCGCCAATGGGGCAAGGCATTAGGGTGACGGCCTGGATGAAACAGAGGATTATCAAATATCGGGACCAGAGGACTAGGGGGCGGTGCCAACTGGAATTTACGATTAGCCAAATCCCAGACGTCTAGGGAGTGAGATACTACTGGGTGTGATTTGACAGAGCGGAGGCGTGTCGAAGAGGGAAGCCACAATAAAAAGGAAAGATAGTTCAAATTAAGAGAGTCGGCCTCTATTGAGACCCATACCCTATCTACTTTTGGAGTATTCCATAGAGTACATTGTGCTAGGGTGGCCGCTATATAATAGGCCTTGAAGTCTGGGACTCCTAGGCCGCCCTCCGAGGTGTGTTTTTGTAGTATAACGCATTTCACTCTGGGCTTCTTTTTGGACCAGATGAATTGGGACGAGGCGTGTTGGAGGTTTTTAAAGACATAAGGCTGCACTCGAACAGGGAGAGTTTGAAACAAATAGAGGAGTCTGGGCAACAGGTTCATTTTAACGGCGTTGATACGACCGACCCAAGAGATATACTGGCTACCCCAGTTTTCAAGGTCTTTTTGAAGTCGGGCGATCAGGTTGGGGAAATTGGCCTGAAAAAGGTGAGAGTAATTTTTAGTTATAGCAACCCCCAGGTACGTAAGTTTCTTTGCATTCCAGCGAAAATTGAACCTGTGTGTTAAATTATCTTTCATATTTTGCGGGATGTAAAAGTCTAAGACCTCAGTCTTATCAGTATTAATTTTATAGCTGGATTGTGCACCAAACTCCTCTATTTCACGAAAGAGATTGGGCAATGAATGTACAGGGTCAGAGATCGTAAGGAACACATCGTCTGCATATAATGCGATTTTGTGTTCAACAGCACCCACCTTTATCCCTCTAATGAGTGGATTGGCTCGAATCCACGCAGCAAGGGGTTCTATAGTTAGAGCGAATATCAAAGGAGAGAGCGGACAGCCTTCCCGCGTGCCATTAGTTATCCGAAAAGGAGAAGACATCACTCCATTGGCAAGTACAGCCGCCCTGGGGTTGTTATATAATGCTGTCACTCCCTGAAAAAAGCAGCCCGAAATCCCCACCTGTTGTATCGTGTGGAACATAAACGGCCATTGAATCCGATCGAATGCCTTTTCGGTGTCTAAACCTAGGACCATAGCCGGCTGTTTTTGTTTGTGTAGTTCGTGTATCAGATCCACCGTTCTTCGCGTATTATCTGAGGCTTGGCACCCAGGTATAAAACCGACTTGATCAGGATGGATCAGTTGAGGGAGCAAGGGCCCCAGCCTATTAGCCAGTAATTTTGCATAGATCTTAATGTCAACATTTAAGAGTGATATGGGCCTATAATTAGTAACCAGCTCAGGATCTTGACTGGGTTTAGGGATCACAACTATACTTGCCAAAGAAGTCAAGACATCAAAAGAAGCACCACGCAATATATCGTTAAAAAATTTTGAGAGAAAGGGAGTAAGTTCCGTCGCACACTTTTTATAGTATATAGGGGAAAAAACGTCCGGGCCTGGGGCAGCTGACACTTTAAGATTCTTAATGGCATTTAAAATTTCTATATCCGTAAAGTCAGCATTTAGGTCCAAGAGGTGCTGGTCAGAAACACGAGGGAGTATAATATTAGTGAAAAAAGAGGAAAGAGAAGGAGTATCCCGTATGTTGTGTTGGGTTGTGGAAGTAGGGAGATTATAAAGTGTTTCATAGTACAGTAGGTTTGAAATTCCCGAACAATTGTCCCTGGGTCATATGTGACATCCCCTGTGTGAAGAGACCTCAATTTATTGATTAAATTCGAGGCCTTTTTTCCCCGAAGCTTATTAGCTAAAACAGAATCAGCTTTGTCTGCCTTATCGTAGTATTTCTGTTGCAGCCGACGTAGAATAAAGGCCGATCTACGGGACAATATAGTGTTGAGTCTGCCTCTTAGTGTGTTTATTTGAGAAAGTAAGGTAGAGGAGGGGTGTAATTGATGTTCGGGCAATAGAGATGATATTTCAGTTTCTAGAGAAGAAATGTCACTTTGGGTCTGCTTTCGACGATGAGAAGCTGCGCTAATGAGCTTACCTCGAATCGTGGCTTTATGAGCCTCCCAAACAATACTATTAGCTATCTCATCAGATACGTTGACCTCAAAGTATTCCGATATGGCAGATCTAACGTCTCGGAGAGTAGACGGATCTAATAATAGGCTATCATCCAACCTCCAGGACCCTGACCTACCCCCGGAGCTACAGAGATCAAACAGGAGGATAGTTCCCGAGTGGTCTGTCCACGAGATGGGCTTTATACCTGCATAAGTGACCCTCGGTGCTAAGGAACGGGAGACTAGAATCATATCAATTCTGGCATATATTTGGTAAGGAGCAGAGTAATGGGTATAGTCCCTAGCCATAGAATTTTTGAGGCGCCAGGAATCTAGCAACATCATCCTATTAATACCGTCTCCCAATACCTGTGCCGTTCGCAGTACCTCAGGGGAATGTTTAATTAGAGTGGGGGCCTTTTTATCAATGGACGGGTCGAGCACTGCATTAAAATCCCCACCAATAAGAATATGGCCTTGTGAGAACCGCTCAATTTGCCGAAATGTACTACAGAAGAAGCGGCCTTGGCCAGTATTTGGAGCATACAGGTTAACTAGGGTGATCATCTCAGCTCCAATGGTGCCCAACAGCATAAGAAATCTGCCTTCCGGGTCTATCAGGGATTTAGAGAGAGTAAAGGGAACCTTATTAGAAATTAAGATTGCAACCCCCCTTTTTTTGCACGGGGCAGAAGCAAAATAGGATTGTGGAAAGCGCTTACCTCGTACTTGAGAATGAGTGCCAGTCATGTGAGTTTCCTGGAGCATCACGATGTCAGCTTTCTCCCACCTACAAGTATCCAGGACCAAAGACAAAAATTTAAGATATATCCCTATGCACAAATGCAGCCAACCCAAAGTCTATCCAAGTGTGTCACCTTGATAAAGACTTACATACAGTAGAAACGCGTTGGTGGTGGAGCATGTGGAAACAACACTATTTACCAGTGAATTCAACGAAACAACGGTGAGAATACCCGGGTTTTCCATCTTCTTTTTCTCACGCTGAGTAGTTGCACTATCTGGTTATGACAATATTGCACTTTGTCAAAATACAGAACCTATTGTGACGAATATTTGTGTATTTTAACTCATTTTATTAAAAATCCTTCGTACCCTCATACATTCCTTCATTTCTTTTGTGCCTATATCGAGCATGAAGTAAAATTGAAGGAATAGAAGAGAACTATACTTGAATACGTCGAAAGAAACCTTTATGTGAAAGTACACTGCATCTTGAAGTAAGCACACACGTGAGCATCCTATACATCTAGAGATAGATTCATGGGTGCTTGACTGTTTTGGATACTACGTTTATATGGGTGAAAGAAACCTTGATGGGATTTATGCCATTTTTGTAGAAGTAAGCACATGTAAGCAGCACGTTTATGTGAATCACTGAGGTGAACCTTACGAGTAGAACTGCACATCCCAAATACTGGAATAGCCGAAGGAGCCTGGGTGTATACCTACCCCTTGAGCATCTACAAAGAGTGTTATTGAACATTTGTGTTTGCATTGTGTTTTCTTTCATACATTATCTCCTGGACGACGGACTCACGTATGAACTTGCCTGTATGAAAAAGAACGGACTGTAGCCCACACGGGTAATTTCTTTGTACCATTTATTATTTGCGCCACCTAGGGATTATCCTAAAAAGTATCCAGGACCATTGTACGCCGCCTAGGGGAATTGAGGCCATTGACGTTCAAAGAGAAGACTTTCAGACCCATGGGGGAGGCCAGATACGAAAAGCTCTTACATTCTGCTGAAAGAACCTTGAAAAATTGAACAGGGCCGGTCGAGTCAGGGGAAGAGAGGAAGCCAGGGAAAAAGGAGAGGAGGGGGGGAGAGAGGAAGGAAAGACAAAGAAGGCAGAAGGAAAGAAAAGAGGAACAAGAAGAAAAGTAGAGGGCCTTAACAGGCCAGAACCCCTTGCAGAGAGGACCCCAACGATGGGGCTAAACATAATGAAAGTTAGGATTACACTTGAATAAAAAGGGGGGAAAAATAAAAAAATAAACAGGGTGAACATGGACTACCAAAATGACCTCCGTTGGAGGAGGAAAGAAAGTCTAGGGCCGGCAAAACACCATGGGCCCCCAGACCATCTAAAAGACCTCCCAGAGGGGGAGGAGTCAGAGTTGTGGATCCGCGATATACAGACCGAAGCATACAATAGTCAATAACATCTAGAATAAATGTAGAAGAGTATCCAAGAATAGAGACTGAATACAAAAATTGCAACTAACAGTGTTAATAATTAACGAGAGGTGAAACGTTGGTTAAGATCAAGGCCATAACGGTGGGCACCTATAACAACAGTCAACTGTAAGAACGTAATGCTTAATACTCCTCATTACTACTCAGCGCTAAAGAGGCTAAGCGTAAGGAGATAAACCCTTAACAATGAACACATGGTAGTAATTAGACTATTACACTCCCGTCTCCAGGTGGAATATCAGACCAACCGGTTGAGAGTTCCAAATCAAGGAGGGGCAGAGTCATTTTTCGGACCATAGCGCACCTGCTGCCATGTCGCTTGAGGAGGCCGGGTACGCTGTGGCTTAGGAGAGCCCGGTGGAACTGCACCAGAGTAAGGTTCAGGCAAAATATCTAAGTCTTCCAGTAATTTTTGACCCTGTTCCACCGTCTTGGCTGTGCGAACAGTGTTGTCCGCTAGAACTTGAAGTTGGAAGGGAAAGTTCCATCTATATTTAATGTTATGGTGGCGCAGAATTCTGGTAATAGGTTGAAGATCCCTCCTTTTCTGTATGGTGGAAGGTGCTAGATCTTGGAATAATTGGACTTGCATGTCCCTAAATGTGATGGACGGTGTGTCTCTGGTCGCAATGACGATCTTCTCTTTTATCTGATAATAGTGCAGGTGGGTGATAATATCCCGGGGCTGTTGGCCCGGAGGAGGCCTGGCTCTAAGTGCACGGTGCGCCCTATCGAGAAGAAGTTCGTTATCTTTAAGGCCGGGAAGAATATGCCGGAAAAGATCTTTAAGAAATTCGGGTATAGACAGAGCTGAGATAGTCTCAGGAACACCCCGGATCCGCAGGTTATTCCTGCGAGACCTGTTCTCCATATCCTCTTGTTTCTTCTTAATGTCGACAATTTCAGATCTGAGGAGGGAGAGCTCCCTTTCCACCGAGTCTTGGTATCGGCATATGTCGTCTGTTTTGGACTCCAAGGCGTCCGTTCTCGTACCGAGAGAGGTCAGTTCAGATTTAAAGTCATCCACTGCCCGCTTGAGCTCTTGTTGGAAGGTCAGCTTTATTCTGCCTACCAGAGTCGTGAGGACAGAGTGTATGGACGGGTCTATGTCCAGTTCCAGCGGGGAATCGGGGGGGGGGGGGGATGATCCCGCTTGATATGTATTCTGCGGCGGTGCTTTAGATTTGGATGTCAATATAGAAAGAGTAGTCGCAGCCGACGCTTTCCTGTTCTTGTTAAACATATTAACAGCCGGTAGGAGATAGCTTGGAAACACGCTATATATATATATATATACGGATCCACAGAGAGAATTAGAAAAAATGGGTGTGGGGGCCACACAGGGGCAGCATCTATCCATCACTTGTGAGGCCAGAATTCGGGGCAGTGTCCTGCTCTACAACAATGTTCCTAATCCGTTATGTATCCCAGTTCAGAGACGATGGGAATATGAAGAGGGATGAGGGGTGGGTTAGGAGATTATAGCCAGTGGCCAGGTTCACAGGGAAGATGTTGTACCCCTAGATATCAGGATGTGTCCAGTCAGGGCAGTGCGCCCACACAGTGGCAGTTATATATGCGGAGGGCCTGGATAAGAGCCGGGGGATCCCAAGGTAGTTAGGGTAGGGCTATAGATTAGCTCAAATATGACCCCCTTTGTGACGTTCGGGCTAATGCTGCACAGGCTAGTAGAGATCTGTGGTATGACTAAAGATGGCCACCGCAGCTGGGCTGTAGTTCTCAGGGGAGCAATGCAGAAATGTTGCTTACCCCTCCAAGTGCGGGTCTCTACAGAAGGTCCCTCACCTCGGTCGTCAGCAGGCTCCCACGGAGGGCGGACGCGGCGAGCGCGTCGCTCGTGGAACCGGAGGCCGGGTAGCACGGGCGTCGCGGCACCAACCTCCGGACGGAGATACAAATGCTGCTCGTCGGGGCTAGTGTGCGATCCTCCGGACCTCCTGTGGCAGCAAGAGGAGTTGCTCTCCGGGTATGTCAGCCGGGGAACCGTACCGCTGGAATCACCGGCGTGTAGTCTGAACGGGGGCCTCTGTGGCAACTTCCGGTCCGGCTCCTGAGGAAATCGAGGTCCTGGCTTCTATCTCGGTGCAGGCCGCAACCCACACGGGCACCTAAAGTGCCCGTCGGCTCCGCAGTGAGCACCGGGCGATTACTGCCAGGCACGGGAAGCACAGGGGAGGCCGCCAGAGACGTGCGGGGTGGCTCAGATAGGGTTAGATCAGAGCTTATAGTGGGAGCTGTGAGGCCACACGGCCGTCCGGAGCTTCCATATATAGCTTACCCCACCAGGCCTTCGGTTCCAGGCCGTTCTGAGAGCCCCCTCACTTCAAACGCCGGCAGGCACCCCCAGCAAGTGGTGACAGAGGATGCTTTGATCGCAGGCTCGGGGTCTGCGCCGTACGGGTGCCGCGGCCTCGACCTCCGGCGGGAGATGCCGGCGCCGCTCGCAAGGACGAGAGTGCGCTCCTCCGGATCCCTTCTGCCTCGTACTGTGGCGGCGGGCTGTGCGGCTCTCCGAGCACTTCAGATGAGGTACTGTACAGCCGTAGACAGAGGTATCCAGCGCGTCCTGGGTCCCTTGCGGCAACTTCCGGTCCGATCCCTGGGATACTCAAGGCCCCGGCTTCCAACCCGGCACAGGCCACAACCCGCACGGGCACCTAGAGTGTCCGCCGGCTCTGCAGCAAGCACCGGGCAGCTGCCGTGGGGTATGGGACGTAAGGAGATGGCCCTCAAAGTCGTGTGGGGTGGCTCAAAGAGGCTCAATTTGTTTGTAAATGTGGGAGCTGTGAGGCCACACGTCCGGCTCAGTGTTCAGCTAGCCACGCCCCCCAGTATAAACACATTTTACTTATATAAATGTAATATTTCTTTCTACATTTTTCAATAAGAAACTTTAAGAAACGGAAGTGAAACCTGTCCGTCACCTTATAACTGAACATAAGGATGACATTTGTCCCTCACCTTATAACTGAACATAAGGATGACATTTGCACAATCATAATTTTTCTGAATTTGTCAATAAGAAATGTTTGGCCTAGGGGTGCCTTGAAAAAAATCTTATACTCTAGTGCGCCTTGACTCAAAAAAGTTTGAGAACCACTGATCTAATTAAAAGGTTAGGATTACAAAAGTGATGTTAATACATTTGGACAAAATAATAAATATTTACTGTATCTTATATGACCAAGTGACCCAAAATGAAAGACCTAGCCACCACAAACAACACTAATGTATTTGTGAATGTATATGTGCTTTTAGCCAAGCTTGATGTGTCCATGTGTAGGAAAGTGTATAGCTAAGAGAAAACTATTGTCATTTCATTCTCTGTTTTGGCATTTATACTATTGGTCTCCAGGGATACGGTCATTAGGTCAACTCAACACCACTTAGGTCGGCAGTCATTAGGTCGACCACTATTGGTCGACATGCATTAGGTCGACAGGGTCATTAGGTCAACATGGTTATTAGTTCGACATGTACTAGGTCGACATGAGGTTTTCAGTTTTTTTTCCAATTTTTGGACTTTTTCATACTTTACGATCCACGTGGACTACAATTGGGAACAGTAACCTGTGTCGAGCGCAGCGGTAGCGGAGTGAGGCACCTTGCCCGAAGCATGGCGAGCAAACACGATGCACCACTTGGGGTTCCCCATCACTTTACAAAGAAAACGACACAAAAAAGTAAAAAAAACTCATGTCGACCTTTTGAACTGTCAACCTAGTACATGTCGACCTAATGACCATGTTGACCTAATGCATGTCGACCAATAGTGGTCGACCTAATGACTGTTGACCTAATGACTGCTACACGGTATGATTTTTTTTTTTAACTAATACAACCTAATAATCTCTTTTACCCTCTGCAGTAGATTACATTGTCAATGAGGTAATTTTTTTCTAACACTTTGCTCTGCACAAATTATGGAATGATGGGTACAGAGATAGCAGATCAAACATTTGTTCCCTCAACATTCTGACCTTCATTAGATAAATTATGACACTGCCCCCAAAGATATGGGAGGAGCTTAGTTGTATGAAATAAAATGTGGACATGGGGGGTTATTCAGGTTTGTTAGCAATACACAAACGTTAGCAATTGGGCAAAACCATGTGCACTACAGGTGTGGCAGATGTAACGTGCAGAGAGATTTAGATTTGGGTGGGTTATATTGTTTCTGTGCATGGTAAATACTGGCTGCTTTATTTCTACACTGCAATTTAGATTTCATTTTGAACACACCACCTAAATCTAAATCTCTCTGCACATTAGATCTACAGTACCTGGAACACAGAATGCCGGCTGTTACTATATCGACAGTGGCATCCCATTAGCCGGAATCCGGGCAGCGAGTCCCCTCACGGGCTTGCTGTGCTCGCCATGCTTTGGCCCTGGTGGCAAGCTTCACTCGCTACAGGTTATATTCCCACTCGGGTGGGGGCATGGACCCACTACCGGAGTGGGAATACTGGGCTGCGGTTGGAATTTTGACCGCTTGCATTTTCCAGGCTGTCGGGATCTGGCATCAGTATCTTGAATGCTGAGATCCCAAAAGGCGGTATATTAACTTCATCCCATCTACCCAACCTGCAGTGTAACATGGTTTTGCCCAATTGTTTATCTTTTTGGTTTGCTATCAAGCCTGAATAAGGCCCCTTTTTTTCTGGGTTTTAGTAGGACTAAAACTTCGGGACTGTAATAGTTGAGTTGAATTAAGCTTGGCTTGGCAGGTTGATGACTTCTATACCTACAGAGCCATAAGGAAGGGGTAGCCAAAAGCAATGTCTCATGGGCCACAATATTAGATTTACTTATTGCTTCTATAGTAAATACAAGTATTTGCAAATACTTTTTATTTTAAGATGAATTGCCTTTAAGCATTGTATTGCTTTTTCATTAAATTAATTGACTATAATAAGACAATAAGAAAGAAATGCAAATTCAATGCAGCACTTCTCCCATTCGTCAAACTTGTCTCGATGGCATTTAATCAAATTGTTTGTACATAAGAACAAGACTTACCAATTACTTTTTGAAAGAGGAGTGCGCTATTGTGAGATGATATATTGTGACTCTGTGGAAGACAGAAGTCTATTACTTAACTCCAGTGAGCCCTTCAATTACCTGCAATACACAAGCTGTTCTAGCACCCCTGCACTGCTACCTGTTTTCAGTTGACATTTACCAGCTGCTAAACTGCTGGACACCCTGATACTCTCAAGTTCACTCGATTACCAGTGTACATGTAACGATGAGTACAGCTGTACTTGCTATCTATCAATAACCCAACACCACTAGTTAAGTAACTGGGCTGTTCATAGTTTGCGTCATCTGCTGGTGTGTGCCTATACAGTAACTCTGCAATATCAACACATGCACACACATCATTTCCAACATTACTTTTTCTTCTACCAATGTCAAGTGAACAAGGGGTTGTGTAAATCTTTAAGGAGTTGGAGATAAATCTTCCTTTTGTCCCCAATTTAAAATATTTAAATAGTCTTGAAGGGGTGAAGGTCATGTATTTAGTGGGTCATTTCCAGTGTTTAAAGTGTCTGTAAAGTCATTTTACCCCTGACAATGGTAAATATTTTGCATTATGAAGGAGAAGCACTTACTTTATATAGGAATGTATATTCATAGATATACAAATACCAATGTAATTTATACAGTACTGTATGTTGAAAATGAAATGTGACAGATGAAACAAAGATAGCATCAACGTTCCCTTACTGTCATGACTTATTTAAAGGAGGTTAGCAATTGCCTTAAGACTAGAGCTAGCTGGCGGGAACATGATAAGAAACTTGTGATTGAAATACAGTACACAAAATGCCAGCTTCTGTGTGGGATCAGAACAATCGGAACAATCTTTTTATTATTTAAAAGCATGCTATAAAAATACAACAAATTAAATATTTTTTGTTTAGCGCAATTGCATTTATGTTATGGGGTTTGTACAACTATTTTATTATTGTACAATATGCATTTCCATATCGTCCATGAGTATACATCCATATGCAGACTTTGGTGCACCTGAAGCTTGTGGATCTTATCCTAGGCGGAATAGGGGAGGGAAGGGGGCTGTACAGCAAACACTAAGTACATGAGATCATGTTGATGAAATTGTGGCTGAGGAACCTTGGCCCAGACACAAATATACTAATATATAGGGTTGGTGCACCAATATGCAACTATATACACACACACACACACACACACACACACACACACAGTCGAGTCACATTATTATGACAACCAACGAATAGCCAGAGTAACTGCCGTGTACAGAACAGACAGCAGCTAGACAGGACGGGACTGACTTTATAAGGTGCTGGTAGGTTGACACAGATATATTTTGGTGGTGAGCTTCACCACTGTAGGATGTTAGTTGGCCCTCACACACCTTCGTAGACGATGTTCACCTCTCACATCAATGGCACCTGGTGCTCAGCAGTTTCCACGTCGGTTATTCACAATGGTGCCATTTGTCCAGTCACGAAACACCTTCACCACAGCTTCACGTGAACAGTTTACATCCTGCACTGTTTCAGAACAGCAATATTTTGGTATGACAACTTTAGATCTTTACATTTACTAATATTGTTTGTCTATTATTTTTTCTAGGACACCAACTCAGCTTTCTGTCTGAATCAAGGTTCATATTGCAGAAAGTAGGTTAAAAGACATTTAAAGATTTAATACTGCAAATATGCAAAAACAGAACAGAATAAAACACATCAATTAATCATATATTTAAATCAGTACCTTCATATAACCTAACTCCTCATCCAGCATAGATAGTTACATCTATTGTCTCAGCATAAAGTGTCAAATATATATTTTTAATAAATGTAATTAGCCATAATATTGAAGTACCTGTAGAAAAACCAAGCATACAATATATAGATTGTAAAACAAATCTGAAACAATATGACATTTGAAAACCTTGTGTTTGAAATCAACTTGCCAGGTCCCAAGAGTTCTCTTGAAGTAATAAGGCAGCAGCTTTCTTAACCTGTTCAATATGATCAAAATGTACTTTGGTATTATCAGGGATAAAGTGTAATGCTCCTTACCCATGGTGATTGGGTCACTTCCCGGCTTGCCAATATAAAATCCAAAGCCATTAATACAACTGTTCTGATTGCAGATAACAGAAACTAATACTGGATAAAGTGAAAAGCAGTTTCATCCCAGACAACAGTTACATTCCTGCAATGGTATAGATTGGATTTAAGTAACATAAACCATATTCTTAGTATAAGTTTGACCTCTTAAAGTTTCTGATGGCTGGTAGTATGTATCCTAATGCTAACTTTCAACTCAGCCAGAAAGCAAGCAACTAAAGGTTCTCTCACTACAAACAGTAGTAGTAATAATACTAATACTAATAATAATAATAATAATAATAATAATAAGTGCTTATCCATTGTGCCCAACTCAAATTGTCTTATGTGCAGGGTCGGACTGGCCCACAGGGGTACAGGGGAAACCACCGGTAGGCCCCAGTGCCTGGGGGGCCATCCTCCTCTAGGAATCAGGTTCTAGACTGTGCACTTAAATTATATATTATACATATGTTACCTTATACTGCACAGGATTATGATGTATTCTCTACAGTACATTGTTGTCATTAATCTGGCACATTATCATGCATGCACTAGCATTAATTACTATATAAATTATCAAGGAGTCAAGACCGGTACTCTATAATGGTTAGCCAAACCTCTGTGGTGGCTGGCCACACCCCCTTTGGAGGCTGGCCACACCTCTAATCATGGGCCCCTACCACTGCATACCCCCGGTGAGCCCTTCATGCTCCAGTCCGACACTGCTTATGTGTATACTCTTATTGTAATGTGCAGAATTACAATACTTAGAGAAAATTACCGTGAATATTTCTTACTAAACAGGTTAATTATTATCATAGCAAATAGATTGTAGCAATAGGTAAATACTGCTATTTATTTATTACTTCAAAATAACATACAAAGATAAAAAGTCAAACAGTAAGAAAAACAATGGGGTTGGTGAGCTGGGGAAGTATTTAGGAAAGAAAAACGGTGAGGAGATTATGGAATATCACACAGAGTGATATATACACAGCGGCTAATATGTAATATAACCTAAAGGAAAAAGATTGATACAAACAAAACTCAGCAAAGTAATACACTATCAATCAGAAAAACAGGAAGTGCATGGAATAAGGGAGAATGATCTGCCTTCTTTCAGAGGCAAATTGATGCCAACTGAACCACTTCATAAGTGGGGAAGAAGCAGTGCTGAAATAAGAGCAAGTTAAATAAGGGTGTCTCAACAGAACACAATGTATAGTTGCATTAAACTACGCATTATGCCAAAGACCTCAAGCAAAGACCCTGAAGCAATATTATTAGACCAATATATTCCCACCTAAAAACAAGTTCCCTTTTTTCCTTTTCCTGCATAAACCACAGGTTCTGAAACTTGGTCCTCAGGGCTCCAAACAGTTAATGTTTTCCAGGTCTCCTCACAGGTTCACAAGATAGAATGTGTCAGTGAGTTATGAATACACCTGTGCCCCTGCTAGGTAACTTAGAAAATGTGAGCTGTTTGACGTCATGAGAAGCCACTGGCATAAAACTATTCATGAAATAAAATCAGAATTAGCGCACTGCATTTTAAATATAGAAAAGCTATCAGGTGATCAAGCCAGTGTGGAGAAACGTATGTTCTGAAGACTAACCAGCTCCCCAGTCCCCACTGCAGGGGGAAGTCAATCTCAGCAGTAGGAGACCCCAGAGGTACTATACACCTATACTTCCTTCCAGGGTGTGTGTTTGCCACCTGCGGCACATTTGGTCTCTGCGGTGCGATCTGTACCATGGTCCACCAAACACCGAATACTGAAAGTATAGAAAACACGTGCCTCTCTTCACATTCCATCAGTGCTGTCTCTGGTCCCACTCTCATCTGCCATCCACTCACCGGATGATGATGGAAAGTAGAAGGGGCAGAGGTCACTGAGTGTTTTCTATTCTCTCTTTATTACCACCATTACAAATTACTTCGGACAGGGCCAATTATTTATTGTTTTTCACATTACCGCTATGGCTGCCATGAATAGTGCTAAAATAAGGACACATGCTGATACATATCTCCATTAAGGGTACTACTATTTATTCGGTGCATATAGAAATGGCAACTACATAGTCTGAGCACTAATATAAAGCACTCGGTGCCCACTTTTTTCGACTGATATAGCAATGAGTACTAACTACCCAAAATTTTGAGGTTGACATTTCTTAGCCCGGAATTAGGATTCAGCATACTTTGTGTTTGTTATATGTTAATCCTCCTTGAATAACCCCTCATAACAGAGAATACTGATGTAGATATAGATATTGTACGTATAGATATGTTTACAGCACTATTTGAGTAATAAAAGTGTTTTGATGTACAACCTCTTTTGGCAGATATGATGGCATACATAATTCAATTGAATTAGTTGATCTTAAGAATTCAGTGTCCTAACTAACCAAAATATGAGATTGACATTTCAGTAGCCGGAATGAGGATTCCTTATACTGCTCAATGTTATGTGTTAAACCTCTGTGAATTATCCCTCAAAACAGTTTAAACTGATCATGTAGTCATATAAATATGTTAACATCACTGTTTGAACAATAAAAGGTATTGATGTACGGATGTAGCCACACTCACCTAGCCTGCAGCTTGCCATCTCTACAGCAATTCAAGCCGTCTCTGCAGCAATCCAATCTGCGACTAGGACGTACAAGTGCGCAAGTATGTGAGTATACGTGCCCATAGGAATACATGGGTGGCATACTAAGTCGCACCTGTGGCACATGTACTGACTGAGTGCTCAGATCCATACACATCAGACTTGGGGGTTTACTTATAACGTGTCGGGTCATTTATGCTGTATCTTGCTAATGAAAGGATACCCCTTTCTAAATATCAGACATAGGGGGTAATTCCAAGATGGATGCAGACCTTGCTTCCGGCAGCATGATGTGCATCAATCTACTCACATGCTGGGGGCCACCCAGCACAGAACAAGGCCACCCAGCATGTGTGTGGTGCCACCCCGTGCTGCGCCTGAAATGTAATTATGGACGCATCGATTGAAGGTCGTCCCCTGCCAGCACAGCCTGGCATGGTCCAGTGCCAAGTTTTTTTTATCAGAGCGGCTGCGTGTGATGTCATGCAGCTGCCACGAAAACGTTCCCACATTTTATCCGCAATGCCGCATCAATGCCCCCCCGATGGCCACTGCTGTCAACCACCTTGCAACCGCATCCGCAAGGAGAAGGGTTGCACACGTGTGCCCCTGAGGTCGTACTGCAAGTTGGATGAGTATGGCTACACCTGTACAACCTCTTTTTGGTAGATATGATGACATGAATAATTCAATTGAATTAGCTGATCTCAACAATTCAGTGTCCTGAAATGAGGATTATACTGACTGATTTACTTCCTTATGTAAATTAAACACTGTAATAATTTTTTCTTTTAAACTTTTCTGCAGCATGAATTCATTGTGTTTTCCGTTTTGTCAGTATGGACTATAACTGACATAAATATATCCTGCCATTTCCAATCACTGACATACTGTACACATTGATATACTTGCAGACCATTGTGATATGAATTATTTAATGACCAGTCTTAAGGGAGAATGTGTACAATGACAATCTTCAAACTGTGATAATAGGAACTGTTAAGATATCTACTCTAAGTCTCCTCAGTTAACTGCGCAAACAAAAATTGGTATATAATTCTATATTCCCACCATGCAAAAAGAGGCAATATACTTTTATCTGTCTATAATCACAGGGTATGGTATGGAAGGTAGATAGTAACTAGGTCGACAGTGTCTAGGTCGGCCCCTGTTGGTCGACAGGAACTAGGTCGACAGGGAGGCTAGGTCGACACGGTCTCTAGGTCGACATGTTCTAGGTCAACAGGTCAAAAGGTTGACATGAGGTTTTTTCCAAAAAATTGTGTTGTTTTCTTCGTAGAGTGACCGGGAACCCCAATTAGTGCACCGTGTCCCCTTGCATGGCTCGCTTTGCTCGCCATGCTTCGGGCAAGGTTGCCATTCCCAATTGTAGTCGTTAAGTATGAAACGGTTCAAAAAAAGAAAAAAAATGTGAAAAACTCATGTCGATCTTTTGACCTGTCAACCTAGAATATGTTGAACTAGAGACCCTGTCGACCTAGAAACCCTGTTGACCTAGTTACTGTTGACCAATAGTGGTTGACCTAGATAGTGTCGACCTAGAGACCAGATCCCATAATCACAATAGTTTTATAAGAAAAATAGTTTAATAAAAGTTATATCTTATCTATGATAATTAATAAAATGTATTACATTTAAGAGTACCCCACAAAGGAATTTACTACTTCTTGAAGTTTTTGCTAATTGCTCTGTGAGTAGCTAGTATTATATTCCTGGGAGCACCACCAGTCCTATATTACATGATATACTATTGAAGGATAATTATCACTACATACTGGTTACAGAATTTCTTAACTAAGTTAGGTCCTGTGCAAGATTTAATACTTGTAGTCTCCTCATAGAACCACAAGTGAAATAATTAGCTCCACCCGTGGATCTTTTAAAATGTGTCAGTGAGTAATGACGGCACCTGTGCCCCTGCTAGGTGAGCTGGAAAACGTGAGCTGTGTGGGGTCCTGAGGACCGAGTTTGAAAACCTCTGGCATAGAACTATTCATGATATAAAATCAGAAATAATGTATTGCATTTTAAATTTTTTATATATATATATATATATATATATATTTATTTTTTTTGTTTTGTTTTGTTTTGTTTTGTTTTGCTTACAGCACTAAACCATTTCTAAAAATAACACGTTTCACTCAAATGCTAATAGGTCAAATAGAAACTACAGTTGAATGTAGTTATTGAGGGCCTGAAGACTTCTCCCAACACAAAAAATTATACTGCTCACTGCTAGCCAGTCCCTGTTATAAACAAACACACTTCAATCTATTTTAAGAACCTCGGTAGTGTTATGGCAAATGCTTAAATGTACATTTTGTGATGGAAACACTAGTAATTTCCAGCACATATTTAGAATCTCAATAAAATTTTCTTTTCAATTCATAATAAGTGTTTCAAATGAAAAACCTATAACAATTAATTGTATCCTGCAGAATCCCACCTGATACATTTGCTACAGTACTTTACATAGCTTACAAATCTACAACCACTTGCTACATTAAAATATGAAGGGGCAAAACAGGAATTCTAGAGGGGGTTTGCATATGCTTGATTTTAGGGAGTGTGTCTTGCCCGTGAAGAGGGCATAATTAGCCCTTAAAAAGCTATAGTCTACCTCGTACTGTACATACTGTATACAGATGTAGAATCGCTCAGCTTTGCCACCAAGCATCTTATCTGCGGAAAAGCAGGAGCAACTAGTGTGCCTACAACTATGATGTATGCGTACGTATGCATGCACACGACCATAGGAATAAATGGGCTGCGTACCTAGTCACAGATTGACATACTAAGGCACACCTGTGCCTTGACGCAGCACGTGTGCCCACGCAGCAGTGCCACGGGTCAGATGAGCATGGCTACATCTGTATAATAAGAACACATTCTCCCACTCATAATAAAATGCTGGTCTCCTCTTGCTGGCAGCTACTTTTTGGTCTCTTTTGACTGGTGTGCTGACTGAGTGCTCAGATCCATATACATCAGACTTGGGGGTTTATTTATAATGCGTCGTGTCATTTATGCCGTATCTTGCTAATAAAAGGATACCCCCTTCTAAATATCAGACATAGGGGGTAATTACGAGATGGACGTAGATCTTGCTTCCCGCAGCATGATCTGCATCCATCTACTCACATGCTGGGGACTGCCCAGCACAGGGCAAGGCCACCCAGCATGTGTGTGGTGCTACCCCATGATGCACCTGTAATTTAATTATGGATGCATAGATTTCAGATCGACCCTTGCCAGCGCAGCCTGGCAGTGCTGGAAGGCGGTCCAGCACCATTTTTTTCATCAGATCGTCTGCGTATGATGTCATGCAGCTGCCGTGAAAACGTTCCCCCATTTTATCCACAATGCCACATCAATGGCCCCCTGATGGCCACCGCAGTCATTCACCTTGTAACCGCATCCCCAAGGAGAAGGGTTACACATGCGCACTGCGCCCGGTGTGTGCGCGCAGACCCCCTGAATGCAGCCACTGCACACAGATGCGCGGCTGCGTTAGGGTCTGTATAGACCTCATAGACACGATCTGAAGTGCCAGGTATTGTAAACCTGTGCTTTGTAAATAAACCCGTTGATACAGTATGAGAAGATGCCGCCAGTGGACATGCACAGCAGCTCAGTTCTGTCTTTTATATGACATGTTGTGCTGTAACAAACTGCAATATGTGGTCATAATTTGAGCCACCAACTGAGCTGGGGAAGGGGGTAGCAGGAGGTTCTGGGCACCCTGTAATCAACTCCTGCATTTGCCAATGATATTACTACTAAACAAAGACTTTACATTACCCAGAACTTTGCATTCCATTATACTGCAATTTCAAGCTACAAATCACATAAGGCTTTGAGAAACAGTATTTTAAATATATATATATATATATATATATATATATGAGAAGGGGGTCCTGAGGAGCGCTTTTTGTTAATTAATTGTTTTCATACACCACAACCAATGATAAGCTGTACTGTATATCAATTTTAAAGATGATGTCTAAAGTACACTGGATATGATAGTATCAAAATGTATTAAAACACATATAAAATATTAACAATACTTTTGAAGTCTTCACATTGAATTGCATGGATGATATAGTTTAACCTATTAGTAACCCATTTCTGGGAACTTTGGTTATACTTGAAACACTCCAAATGAATTAGCGATAATGACCCAATGCGTTTCTTCTTTCCTGTAGAGAGGAGGTATCTTAGTATGGCTTGTTTGGAAATTACATCTAGTTCTGTCAGATTGATTTTATAAATCCAGCTGAAAAGTATACACTGAAAAGTATGCCTATTGAACGCATATGAATATTACTTAATATCAAATGTACATACACTTATGTATCTTCTCAATCAAACAATAATTTTTTTTTAAATAAAGGTCAACTGTATCACCCTTTGTTTACTAATTTATAGACCGAACAGTAATAAAAAACAAAGTAAAATCGTTTCCTATATGGAGTGCAGATATTATAAACTTGCAACCTGCCGCTGTGTTTCCTATTACAGAACTTGAATGTTGATTTAGGTACAGCTTTAAAAGTTAATGGGTAACCTAGTCAAGTGGTATTAAGCACTGAATTATAATATTGTTGTGTATGCATTACATTTCCACCCTATTATACCCACTTCTATGATCAATGATAGACAGAAATAAGAATATTCCGTCTCCCGTAGGACCAATGACTAGTTGTGGACTTGTAAGCTGCCACTATTCTCTATCGAACACTTTAGGTGTCAATTTAAACACAGCTTGAACATTGGTAGATGTAACCTAATGAAATAGATTAGTATTAGTACAGTATTAATAATAAGGTAATATAACAAATATAGATTTATTATTCTTAATCTTTGATACTTACAAGCCATCCTTATCAGTGTCCAATACTTTAATGATGTAAATGCTTCCTTCCAAAGGCAGTCTTATCAGACTTGGATCCTAACAAATTTAATTAAGATTTGTTATTTATACAGTATATATATATATATATATATATATATATATATATATATATATATGTGACCATATACTTAGAAGTGTCTATAAATTTCTTGTAAAGTAGTAACATTATTGGGTAAATTAAAACCCACCAATAAATGTATTAATAACTTAAAAATTCCTTTTATATGTGACTGTGTCACTGTAAATGTAAGTAAAAATATATAATTAATAGAGATGCTTTTCACTAATATATAAAGGTCCTTAAGACTTAATTACCTACCACTCAGTAATTTCACTTCATGGGGACTATTCAATTGGCCACGATAATTTCTCAATTTATCAGAGTTGCTGCGTGTGATGTCATGCAGCCACCGCAAAAATGCTCCCCTGTTTTATTCACAACACTCCCGCAATGCGCAAAAACGCTCCCCGTTGTATCTGCAATGCCCCGATTCATCCAGGGCTATCCAGTTAGCAAGAAAAGGTGTTGCCAGCCGCCACTTATCTGGGATTTTGTTTCACCTGCCTCACGTAAGTGAAACAAAATCCCCTAAAGCAGCCCGACTTTCGTGCAAAAATGGAACCGAGACTGAGAAAACGCACGTTTCACTGAAACAATGTGGTTTCATGAGAAAAGGTATTGGTTTAGGCATCCTAATAGGATTGCCCCCCAAAAAATGGGTGAAAAAAAAATCCAGTTTTTCCCTCCTGATCATTTTTCACCACTAATTGGATACCCCTCCATAGTATTTATGTGTCAATTTGTCATCATGGTCAAGCTAAATACTCATGATTAAAACTGGAATTGTTATCATAAAAAGAGAACTTTTTAAAGTTCTCTCTTTACAATGTATTTGCTGATTAAAACTAATACTGTAAAACAACCTTGAATCCAAAATGCAATTTACAGTGTGTAAAGGGCCATATCGTCCCTGTACATTACAAAATCTCTAGCTGATGTTTACTAATTTTTGCACTTTATTACATTATTTAATTAGACATCATAGACTACTGTACTTCTATGATAGATAGAGTTGAAAGTAACCAAAAAATGACATGCTTAAAAAAAATATAAGTCCAAGTATGATCATTGAGCTGCATGCCAATCACATAACCATGAGAGAGCAGTGTAAATCTAAACAGAACTACAGACATATATCTTATCTCTAATAATAATAATAATAATAATAACAACAACAAAAGGAAGAATGTATTTTCACACACTTTAATTAAGTTTGTTGTAGTTTAGTTAAACGGCATGACATTAAATAGAACATCTACATGCAAACCCATCACAGCACTCCACTACATTATAAGGAATAGGAAAAATAAAATAAAACAAAAACCTAAAAACGAATTCTGTTCTACAATTTTATGATGGAAACTCACAATACATTAGAGGGAAATAATAAGAAATCATAATACAATAAACCTTATGATATAATAACATCTTTACTATACTGTACAAATATACTTTCAAATAAACATACTTTAAATGTAAAAAAACTTTTTACTGCATAAAAATTTTAATTTTGCTCTGATTATCCCACTTCAAAGCATTTATTTTTCTGCTGCTCAGAGAGTGTTTATTTGCTGTTTAAACCACAGATTCTTTAAAAATCAAATTGATTATAGTCTTAAAAACATATTTGCAAGTACTTTTCTTTTGTAACATCATGCTTTACCTAGCATGAATTCCCAGTGGCTTATCTTTTCTCAAACTACTTAGTATATGTATTTCCATAGTCTATACCAGTTTTTCCCAAACTGGGTGCCATGGGGTTTGGGTTTGCTGGAAATTATGTGTGCAGGGGATATTGCTGAGAACTAGAGGCACACACCAGCGGATGACTCAAACTAATTTATGAACAGCCTGGTCACTTAACTAGTGGTGTTAGCTTATGTATAGACAGCAGATAAAGCTGTACTCAGTTTTACATGTACACTAGTGATGGAGCAGAACTTGAGCGTAGCAGGGTTACATATAGCTCAACAGCTGGTGAGTGTAAATTAGAATCAGAATCTGTTTTATTGGCCAAGTATACAAACATATACAAGGATTTTTTCCTGGTTAGCCAAATCTCCTAAAAAACAACAACATAAAAACAACAATTGACACAACGTACAATCACCAATGAAACAGAAAATACTCCCCCCAATCAGAATAAAAAATACCGTATATACTCGAGTATAAGCCGAGTTTTTCAGCACATTTTTTGTGCTGAAAAAGCTCCCCCTCGGCTTATACTCGAGTGATGCTCCCGGGAGTCATGTGCAGGAGCAGAGCGCAGGGAGAAGCCATTTGAGGAGGAGGAGGAGGAGGGAGGGAGGGGGACTCGGGAGCCGCAGCAGCGCACTGTAATTGGTGCATCCACCAGTGACGCTGCTGCAGCCATCCTTCTCCCTCTCCATGCTCGCTAAAGCACCGCCGCGCTGACCGCCTCCTCAGCCGCCCGCCTCCTCAGCCGCTGCGTTCCTTCCCAAGGCCGGCCACCGCTGCCCGCACCGCCTGCCGCTGCCTGTACTCCCGTGCCCCGTCATCATTGATGGTGAGTAGAGACGGGCTACGGGCTGGAGCGCGGGTGTGTCAGTGGGGGGGGGGGGGGTTGTCGTGGGGTAGTTGGGGGCTGGGCATATCTGGCACTATGAGGGCATACGGTATCTGGCACTGTGGGGGCATATGTAGCACTGTGGGGGCATATCTGGCAGTATGAGGGCATATGTGGCACTGTGGGGGATTATCTGGCAGTATGAGGGCATATGTGGCACTGTGGGGATTATCTGGCAGTATGAGGGCATATGTGGCACTGTGGGGGATTATCTGACAGTATGAGGGCATATGCGGCACTGTGGGGGCATATCTGGCACTATGAAGGCATATCTGGCACTGTGGGGGATTATCTGGCAGTATGAGGGCATATCTGGCACTGTGGGGGCATATCTGACACTGTGGGGGATTATCTGGCAGTATGAGGGCATATGTGGCACTGTGGGGGAATATGTGTATCTGGCAATGTGGGGGCATATCTGGCACTATGAGGGCAAATATCTAGCACCATGGGGGCATATTTAGCACTGTGGGGGTATATCTGGCACTGGGGGGCATATCTGGCCGTATGAGGGCTGTGTACGGCTAGAGCTGCATTTCCCACCCTAGGCTTATACTCGAGTCAATAAGTTTTCCCAGTTTTTTGGGGGAAAAGTAGGTGCCTCGGCTTATATTCGGGTCGACTTATACTCGAGTATATACGGTAATAAAAATATATTAGTAACTAGGTGATTCATCGCACCCTACGGGCGCTCTTCACACCATCGTAAGGGGCTGTGCCCCCTAAACCCTTGAACACCCTTGTGGCATGCAATATTTTTATTGTAGTAGTATTACCTCCAATCATAATTTTGTGAGTGGTGAAATACTGCACGGACAAAGAGCGTGGGATGGAAAAGGGGTCGTAGCCCCTTGCAACGGCATGAACAGCGCACGCAGGGCCTGATTAATCACCTAGTAGGTGCTGTGGTTGGGGGAGTGGTGGGTGCGGGGAGATGCGTATGGGGAGGGGGTCCGGAAGTGCCGTGGGTGGAGGAGGGGCAGTTGCGGGGGTGCCACAGGTGGGGGAGGGGCTGGTGCGGTGGTGCTGCGGGGGGGAGGGGCGAGTGCATGGGTGCTGCGGGTGGGGAAGGGGCTCCAGAGCCACCACTGGTGGGGGAGGAGCTGTTGTGGGGGTGCCACGGGTGGGGGAGGGGTGGGTGCGGTGGTGCTGCAGGTGGGGGAGGAGGTCCGGAGCCATCACGGGTGGTGGGGGTGGGTAATGCTTCTCCTGCTTCTCCTCCTGGAAGCAGCTAAGCTGTTGTCCTCCCTTTGGCAGTGGCTCTCACGGAGACTCGCACAGCAGCCAAGCAGCCATTCTCTATTGTTAGCGCTGGTGTCCCAACGCGCTGCATTACAGGGTAGAAGATGCACTCAATAAACTACAGCGCCCAGCAGCCCTTAGCGCCGGAATGCTTTGGCGCTAAGGTCTGCTGGGAGCTGTAGTTTATTTAGTGTGTCTACTTCTCTGTAATGTGGCACGTTGGGACACCTGTGCTAACAATAGTGAGTGGCTGGCAGAACTGATTGACTCGCTGAATCAATGTAAAAGGTGAGAGTGCTGTGCAGTGTCAGTCACACTGCACACCCACTGCACTGCACAGCACTGTCACCTTTTACATTGATTCAGCGTCCAGACATTACCCTCCGCGATATCACCCACTCTATCCGTTACATTAGCCATCTCGGGGCTTCCAGGCCGACAGCCCAGATGCTATGTTGCGGAGTCAGGGCCTCTGGGGATCTGGGCACGGCTGTGGTGGGGAGGCACTTTTGTGACATCCCGCGCAGAGGAGGCTCCGGGGTTTAGAGAGTATGCGGTGCAGGGAGGGCTATGAAAGCCTTCCGCTGTGCCGCTTTCTTACACATCTATGCCGGTGGCCTCAGCAGCTTTTGTTCCACCTGCGCCACGGCTAGGAAGTGGGGATTGTTGATTCCGGAGGGGGCAGGCGGACTGGCAGCAGGAAATAGGACGCTGCAGTAAAAAAAAATTTGTTCCCTAGCTACAGCGCAGAGACTTGCTGCAGATGCAGTGGCATACCCTCCAGCTGTACCTTTTTGGCAGGTACAGTACTTTTTTTATGGTCTGTACCGATTTTTGGCTCTCCAAACTTCCATTGAAAGTATAGGAAAAGGGGCATGGTCACGCCACTGTACCCGTGGCCACACCCCTTTTCGAATTTGTACCAATTTTTATGTGTAAATTGTTGGAGGGTATGTTGCTGCAGATGCAGTGGGTCTATTTTGGGGTGTGGAGCTGGAGCTGCAGCTCCATCAGCCCCATTGTTAATCCTTCTCTGGGAACACACAGCAGCAAAAGGGCAGAGACTCCCATTGGATGTAACCTGTGTGTGGGAGGATGTTTCTCACCCAATCAGCTGTGGACTGGGTGTGATAGACCTGCTGCCAACCCAATGAGAGCTCCTAACCATTGTCCAGCGTTAGACACACAGGAACAGAGTCACAGATCTTGGCTATTATATAGGAGATTCCCAAGCTGATTAACAAAGCAAGTGCTTGCGGGGAAAAAAACTGTTTGAATGCCTAGAAGTTTTAATTCGGCATGATCTATAATATAATTAGAATAACACATAACCCAAATGTGTTGAATCCACCACAATATTGCTTGCCCACTTACCAGCTCTTGTCAGTATAATTCCTGAACAGGGGGGAGAGCAATACCTGTAATTCTTTCTGCAGATCCTATAGTATTACACTTTACAGTCTATACTTCTCCTGTTTTGTTATCAATCCAAAAGGGTTGGGTATGGGTGACTAGCGGTTGGGATATCGCCAGTTACCATACCAACACTGGGATCCCTGTGTTTATATTACCGATGGGGGGGAGTGCAACAAAGCTCCTTGCAGGCTTGTTGCGCTCGCCACACAGCGGGTTCGGTGGCTCGCTGCGCTCGCCTCAGGTTCTGTTCCCACTCTATGGGTATTGTGGACATCCACGAGTTGGAATAGTCCCTGCCAGTCAGCATGCCGACTTTTGGGATTTCCACTGGGCGGGATCCCGGTGTCGGTATAGCGCTGGTCACATAACTGTATCCCATCCAAACCACATAATGATGGAAGAACAAAGGATGGACTGATTAACTGCTGGGTAAAAAAATAGTCAATAATTCTTTCTGCAAATTAGACCTCCTGAGCTGATGCAAGACGCAATGCCTTTACTGAGCTTTCTTAACAATCGCGTCCGTGTTGGAACCCCACTTTAAATTTCTGGAGATCACAGACCCCAGAAACCTACAGGAATCCACCACAGACACAGCACAATCATTGACAGTGATTAGAGACACCACAGGAGGATGCCTCCAAAAATCCACTATCACTTCCACTGTTTTTAGGGGATTTACGACTATAGCACAAGGCCAACCATTCAACTTCCCTTCTGTAAGTGGACCCCTCAATATCTATGATGAGACCAATGACCGTGGTATTGTCTACAAATTTCAGCAGCTTCACAGATGAATCACTTCAGGTGCACTCGTTTGTAAATGGAAAGAAAAACAAAGGGGAAAGGACGCATCCTTGGGGAGCCCTTATACTTGTCCTAACATTAGATGTAAACTTCACCAACCTCACCTGCTGCGTCCTATCCATAAGAAAATTGACAGTCCAGTAGCATGGTGCTACCGGAATCCCTAAACTGAAGTCCACAAACAGGACCCTCACATATGTATATACCTGTCAAATCTAGATGTTGAAAGATGTAATGCAGCCCCATATTAACTGCACAATAAGCAAACTGTATGGGGTCCAGGGGTGGCCCTGCAGTGTCAGATGGGTCAGCATCAATCGTTCAAATGTTTTCATGATCATGGACATCAGCACAACTGGTCTGTAATCATTTAAACCTAAAACAGTGGGTTTAAGACTAGAAGGGACTATGCACAATTGCAAAGAGCTTTTAAAGATCTTCGCAAATACAGGGGCCAGTTGTTCAGTACAACATCAGGTCGAGGTGCTTTCCTGGAGCACTGTCCCCTGAACAATTTAGCCACCTCCTTCTCACCCACCTTTAATGTAGGTGAAATACCTGTAAAACAAGGTTGGGAGATAACAGATGGATCCGCTAAGCAAGCAGTGTTATCCAAGGTGATAACAATGGTGGAATCAAGCTTTTCAAACCTACAATAAAAAACATTTAGCTCATCGGTGAAATCCTGGCTCACAAGAGAGTGGGTAGACATCTTCCTATAATTGGTGACAGCCTGCAGACCTCTCCGCACTGTCACAGGGTCACAAAACTGCAAATATGTTGTGCTGCAGGTATACTGGAAGTGGGTAAGGATCAGGGATGCTGCAATGGTTTTTTATGCAGGTATTAACAGGGGCTTCTGTCTCTGGCCTTGTCACTCTACACAGTCACAAATTCTCACATATGGCCCCGCAAAATGTTTAGTAGAGATCTTGGTGACCAGGAAGACTGGAGTAAGCGCAGTAGCGCACTCTTCTTTGGATGCTGCAAGCTTCTCCATATTACAATGTTAGCTTTTCTATAGCGAATTGCAAAACAAATTGGATTAAATACAAAACAAGGCATCAATATAGCACATGACTTAGCTTGTCCTTCTTGGAAGCTACATTAGTAAAAGTTCTATTACTGACAGCAAGGGCCTTAATATTAGTCTCTCAACACCTGAACTTGGGACTGCTGTCACTATCACGATTTCTGATGCTATTCACACTTGTGGTTCTTAAATCTTGAGTATCTTGGATTTCATTTCACACCAATCAGACTTTACTTTTGGTTCTGGATATCTTGAGGCTCACTGACTGCAATGTTTGCTGCCTATATTTGGTCTTGCAGAAGACCTTTTCTTATGATGCTAGCCTCTGATTCAGATACAACTCCAGTTGCTGGCATGTCCAGTGACACCTGCTTGTTCTACATATTAACTTCCAGCTGTTCTACAACTTCCACTGTTTCTTTGAAAATAACAACTATAGACTTGACTTGCTTTGTGACATTTGGATCCCATAGACTTTAGCCTTCTCTTTGATGGCAGTAACCAAGCATGATGCACTTTACTGATTATGAATCCAGCTTGCATCTTCTTTCTTTTGGTATATGGACATAGGCAATACTTTGCGATGCTTTACACTGGATTTTCTCTTTGACTACGCTTCAGTAGGTGTTATTTCCGTTAGGGCAACATTAAGGAAACTGTTCTTGAAATAGACTGTTGTGGACACAGCTTCTGGTCAAAACTGCTTGTGTAGGCCTGTATCCTTTAGTATACAACGTATAGGCAAAGGTCAATTGATTCTATATTCATATTTTATCAAGAATTGTCTAACCTCTCTGTTGAGATATTTTCCACCATTATCAGTTCTCAGGGTCTGTGACCTGTTTGATTTTCTTTAAACCTCTTGTATTATATCATATTTTTCACCACGTCAATGTCAAATTATCTATATCCAATTAGTGACTTTACTTCCATTGGACTACACACAACTGAATATACTATTTCAAGTGGTTTTGTAGCTCTAATTACTTGATTTAGGAAATGGCTGATATGCAGCTCTCACATATGGGTTTCTCAGTGTTAGTCACAGACATTGCTGTGATCATTTCATCCTGTAGCTTTTGAACTTCTTCCTTGAGTTCTAGTGACTGCAACTGACTTGCTATCATTGCATAACAGTGCTGTGTATCAGGGATGTGCTGTCCTGTTGTGCCTGTAGCTGACTGTCCCTTTTCTGTTTCTCACAATCTATTTTCCTTTAGCAAAGTGAACTATGTGGCCTCCCTGTTCTAGGACACTTATTGCTATAAGAATTGTTCCCATTTCTGGTACATAAAGTATGTCTTGGACTGCAGCTTTTGTCCTTGTTCAAATTTTTAAACCATCTTTAATTGTTTCAACTTTTGTAGCTGTATACACTTGGTTGCCAATTCCTTTGATTGTATAGGATAAAACTTGGTTAACATGAAGAACCTCTTCTCGTTGTAGCTGAAATGTCTTGTTGCACCCAAATCAATATAGCAACAATCTGTATTTGAAAGATCTGTTGCAAAAATCCTTTAAAAAATAAGTGCCAATGAATTCTCAGTTCACGCCATAAAAGCACCAGGTAAATGTTTGTCTCTTTTACATTGCTAGATAACTGGTCTGTCTGAAGTGGTGACACAATATTCTATATGTTCTCTGCCTGATTTCATAGCAAAACTTTGGATTCTTGCATGTACTGTAAAATGGGCTTTATATGGGGTTGTGCCGTAGTGCCTCAACTCTTACTGCACGTTCTTTAGATGCAGTCTGCAACTATTCACTCGCTGCAAAGCAGAGCAGCGGTGGCAGCGCTCCCCCACAACTTTCCCCTATGGAACACTGTGGCCCGTGGATGGGACAGTCCCAGAAAAACAGGATTGTCCCAGTATGTGGACATGACATCTCAGCATGGAGTAAAAAGCACTGATTTGACCTGACTTAGAAGAGGTTTATTGATTTGGACTTTAAGTTAATTAACATTTTTTTATTTTTTTTGCAATCTGAATTGTAAGAGGTTCACTTATTACTCTGTAAAACCTAAATACTATAGGTTATGTTCCATAATTATAGGTTATGTATAGCTAATAACTTAATATATGGGCATATTTTTTGTCATCAAATCAGTAATGGGTTTCATTCTTCTAGAATATTAGAAATATATCCAATTTCGTCTAGTTAAAGAAAATAAATTGCTGTTAATAAACAAACAAACAAGTAATCAAACCTTAGATCCTAAAATGTTTGAAAAATAACATCTCCAGGGTTTTTTTTTTGTAGAAATGTTATATATTTTTGTCAAAGACTCAAAACACACTTGTATTTTAGTGTTTCTCATCTGTGACTTATCTACCATAAAGTTATGTTTATTGGTTATGACAGGTTAAATATATTTGTGGCCAGTGTCCTTGAAATGGCCTGTTTGGTTTTGGTGGTTAGCCCCAAGCATTTGCTTTTGAATGCCTCCTGCTTTGGTATGCTGTCATTTGGAACAACCTGTCTCTTCGGTTCATTTGCTGAGCCAGCTTAACTTATTCAGTATAGTTGTTTGCTCTGTTCAGGTCTCAGGGATCTTACAGTAACTATACATTGAGGACACAGACATGTCGGGTTTAGGACAGTAAGTAAAATTAGCACATTTATGGTTGTCAAGTTTAGAAACATAAAAAAGGTCTATTGTGTAAGTTTGACTTACTGTACACTGAACATTTTATCTTAAGATATAATTGGCTAGTACTGGATTGTAAAGAATCATACCTTTGTGACTGAGTCTGTAATGCTGTCAGTTATACAGCATACTGTACATGTTACTAATGTAAATTTTAAAAAAAAGAAAGTGATTATTTTGGGTTATACAGTATGTACTTTGCACTTTTTCAGTAACTTTGCTAAAATGTTTATCAGTTCTAACCTTTCACACATCTGCACCACAGCTCTTACATGGGTTGTACACTTTTGTACGATCCCTGTTAGTTCCGAACATATATCATTGAGGGTGAAATGTATCAATTATCACCAGTAATATATTCAGTGGCAGGCTGGGCCAGGGTGCAGGTTACTATCTGACCCCTGGACAGGCACAATGTTACTATTTGGGGCCGCAGACATACTGTAGATTGCAGCCGGATAAATGCAGAGTGTGCTTCCAGCTGCTCTGATGATACACACAAGCAGCATTGCTACTGGGGGTGGAGTTTTGGGGGCAGAGCTATGTGGGTCACAGTCACAGCAAGTCACTGCATTAAGGGAATGCTGTGCTTCAGGATTATTATAGACTGTAATTTTCAGCCAGTTCTGTACTGTGGCTGGCCTCTCCCCTGGGACCAGCCACCAATAAGCTGAGCTCATCTCTAGGTTAGCCCCTTCTCTCCTGTTTCCCATCATTCTCCTTTCTTCTTTATTCCACACTGATTACTTTCCTCCTTGTATTCATCATTCCCTCCTCTGTGTACTGCAGAAACCAGATAAGTATCCTGTGGGGGAGGGGTGGATTAAGGTTATATGAAAAAAAAAAAGAAGATAAAATCTGTTTACTGTATATACTTGCAATCAGTTAGCATGCACTTATGTTTGCTTATGTATGTACTATATGTATTTGTGTGTTGTATGTTTGCATGTAGGTATGCATACATATATATCTTAGCAATAGGTAAAGTATAAATATTGATGCCCTCAATCCACCCCCCACTCGCCACGTCCCACCAATGCTCTCTACTGTTCTACCTCCTCCTCCCCCCCCCCACTGTGCACTCCCGCTTTCCTACTTACCTAGTAAAAATGTCAGGGTACTCCTTATAGCAACCAGGTAGGGTCTGTCCTGTTTACCTTGCAGCTGGAAGTGCTGTGGTATCCTCTGAGGCATCCACTGCTGTGTAATTTGAGGAGAAGGTCAGACCTTCTGACATTTTATATACAGTATATGTGTGTGTATGTAACAAACTGTCACACGGGTGATTTGGTGGGCACAACATTTATTTCCACTCATTTCCAGTCAATTTTGACCACCTCACAGCTCACTATATTGTTTTCTTCCTTGTTAGGCCAAAGAATGCAGCGAGCTGGCTAGCTACTAAGTGACATAACAGTGGGACAAACACACAGCAGTTTATAGTACTTCCATGAAACAATGCGACACAGCAGTGGCAGAAATGAAAAGTTGTGCAAGATGGAATTGTCCTTGGTCTCTCCAACCCACCCTTATGATGGATATAAAAAAAGACATGCAGAGTGTAACAAACCAAGCACTTCAGCGACAGGGACTGACACTTTTATGGCTGAAGTGCTTGGTTTGTTTGAAGAAGAAAAAAACAAGCTATCAATGGGCTTCAGGGTAGCTATGCCAATAGCTCTGCAGTGGCAACATGTTATCATCGCTACAATGCTCATCCTCGCCCTCATCAGTGTGCACATCATCCATACACAATAGCAATTCTTTCCCACTAGAATCCACCATTATGGAAGTCTCTGTGCTTTGAAGTAATTGTGGGTAAAGGTCTTCCTCATGAAATTTGTAGGTCATTATTCTGGACATCATCATTTCCACATTTTGAGGAAGTAGTTTCCTATGCCAATTGCTGATAAGGTTCCCGACTGTACTGAAAACTCTTTCTAAATATGCACTGGAGGGTGGGAAGCTTAAGTAATGCAGAGCCAGTTTGTACAAGGGCCTGAAAATTGCCTTTTTTTCTTTCTAGTAGTCAAAGGGACTCTGTGCATATTTGTATAGTGTCATGAAAATAATGCTCCACCACCCTTTGGAGGGTGACGCCATCAGATGAAGTTACGGTAGAGGTGTTACTAATTTTGGGCAATTCTTTTGGCCCCAGTCAAATCTCAAAATGTTGGTTTGACTCCTCTACAACACCACTAGATCTTTTGGGAAAGTTGAGTTTGTTCCTGGCAGCTGCCACATAAACTGAAGGAGGAGATAAAAAAACCAATGGAGTAGGCGCTAGTGTGCTACCTGTATGATAATGGACATGAAAAAACTTTCTCAATTCAAAAGAATACCCACGCAGACTGCAGCTACAAATAGTTTGAGAAGCTGTATCTCAAATGCAAACAATATGTGAAGAAAGAATTGAGCGCGGTCTGCGGAGGTATTTTCATTAAATTTAAAATGTATATTTAATAAAAACACAAATTGCACATAACACATACATTTAAAAAGAAAACATACACAAACAATTAAAAAAGACTCTAATATGACGGCTGCAGAGTATATTATTGTGGATTTGATTTCACTACTAATTAAGCATGAAGAGAAAATCCTTGTCAGCTGGATCAGTCCCCTTTAAAAATGTAAACAGTTGCAGTGTAAAAAGTGTCCAGTGATGTAAACAGTCTCCACATATAAAGATGACTAATGTAGCCTTTCTTATAAAGAACAATGAAACACAATTAATACACTGATATATTCCTGTTCAAAAGGATTTGTTTTATAAACAGGGTTTTTTGATCCAACGGCAACAAGAGGTATAATTAGCTCCACCTAATTAAAAATACGGATCTCAGCTCCCAGAGGGGTAAAGGACAGTACTTAAATCCAATAAGCACTGTTAAGTCTATTACATAGCTTCCCATCTACCTAATAAGATGTCCCTGCAATCTGTTTTATATAGGAAAGACCACTAGAAGTGTGAGGGAATGTATGGCCTTACACAGGTCAAGGTGGCTCTGTTGGGATCTTCATTTGAGCAGCCAGTTGCCCGACATTTTAGAGAGAAAGGTCATACACTTCAAGATCTCAAACACGTGGTTATTGACCATGTCCTATAGTCCATGCGAGGAGGGGACAGATCAGGGAAACTACTCCGCTTAAAAGCAAAGTGTATATACAATCTGAACACTATTCATCCATTTGGATTGAATGTAAAACTATCCTGGAGTGTGTTCGGCTTTTCATGAAGCCATTATAGTGACTGCTATTAAGATTATGTATTCATAATAGCTCTTATAATACTACATCAGTAATTTGCATGCTTGGTAGATTTTATATGTCCTTTACTACTCTTCTCTAATGTTTCATTAATATGTTACATATGTTGCAACTTGTATCTGTTTCAATATCCAGTATCTGTATGTATCCATACTGCTAGAGTTACACTGTGGCGTTTAATATGTGCATTATGGCACTGTCATTACAAGTACGGATCAGTGATAGATGTACCATGCACACTTTCATTTCTGTCTCCACAGCTGTGGGGTTGATCTGTCTAGCTAGGTGTGAGTGTCTGGCGCTACCTAGGCAATGGACCTCACTGGCGGTGATGACATCATCACTGTGAGTGATGTGGGACACGCTACGGATGGATGCGCTCTGGCTCCCGGACCTGGTGGCGGGCTTTCATCTTTATAGTGTGGTAAGTAAATGTCTTCTTTTGTTCTGTTCACCTAGACAAAGTGGCACGAGAGGCCCCGAAACATTGGTGTATAAGATGAGTGTTTAATACACTAAAAAATCAACTGCTTAAAAGTCTCTGAGTGCCGCCTCATTATTCCTCTACTGTTGCTATCAATTTGGAGGGCAAGTTTATCAAACACAGGAGAGTGCCGGCCAGCTACTTCACTACTTCACAATATATATGTATATATATTTAAATATTTTTTTAAAAACTGGCAGCTCAGTTCACACTGTCTGGAGCAGGTGCAGTGCGCAAAACAGTACAAACAAATTACACAAATATACATATATATATATATATATAACTGGCAGCTTGGCTCACGCTGTGTGGAGTCAGACCACTTAACTGCATATGCAATAGGGTACAGCATAATGGGGTGCAGTGCGCAGAACAGTGCAAACAATTTATACAACAATATATTTATTTTTTATTTTTTCAGAACTGGCAGCTCAAGCTCAGTTCACAATGTATAGAGTGAAACTGCTTTTCCTCATATGCAATGTGGTACAGAACATACTGGGATGCAGCATACTGTGGTGCTGTATGCAGAACAGTACAAATTATACATATATATATATATATATATATATACATACAGTCTATATATATATATAGATCCGACAGACGGTAGCACTCACATCTTCATAATAAGCAAATGCTGGGGTGTCCACTCAAATACTGAGGTATTCAAATTTGTAGATAAAAATTCAGAGGGGGCACTCTCCAGACTTTTCAATATACACAACTGTTCATTTATTTGTAGTATACTTTACATAATCAGCATAATGGCAAGATTGTCTTGCTTTAAATACAACCAGGTGGTGCTCAACTCCACAGAGATAAATCCATTGATATATATGCAGGAACAGAGGGCACTCACCAAATCCATAAGAAAAGTTTAGTAGGTAATTTATTCAATATAGAGATACATAGGTATGGTCGATGTTTCGATCAACACAATTATCTTTTTCAAGACATCATTCAATTCTAGAATGGGGATAACCCCGGAGCATCTCCACCCAATCTCCACCCAAGTTGATATAGTTTGGTTGATATAATGCCAAATTACACAATATACAGCAGCAGAGGAGAATATCAGAACCTAGATTTTAAAAGTCCAAAAGTATGCTCTAACACTGATCTAGCGAATTTATGTGCCTCATACTTATGCTCATCAGGAGACTGCACATGCAACAATCTTGTCACAAGCCAGGAGCAACAATCATAGCCAGAATCACCTTGAATTAACAAAAGTATGCGGAAAAAATTATAAATTTAACAAAAAGATAATAATAATAATATTTATATAGCACTTTTCTCCTAATAGGACTCAAAGTGCTTTACAATTGTCTAAATTGCTCAAAATACAAACCAAGCTTAACAGTAGATATTAGTGAAATGCTTGAGAAAATAGATAAGGCTTCAGTCTATTTTTAAAGGATTCTAGAGTGGGGGCTTCTCATGGTTTGTGGGGAAAAGAGTTCCATAGAGTCGGACATACAAAGTTGAAAGCTCAACCCCCAAATTAATTCAGGGAGATTCTAGGTACTGTTAATAGTCCCTCATCTACAGATTGTAGTAATTGAGTGGGAGAGTAAGAAATCAGAAGCTCCTTCCAGTACCTTGGGCCCTGGTCATATAGGGCTTTAAAAAGTGAGTAAGCCAATCTTGAAAACGATTCGCCATTTTTCAGGTAGCCAGTGAAGGGAGTAGCGAATGGGTGTTATGTGGCTGGAATGGGGCTGGTTGGTTAATAGTCTGTCAGGTGCATTTTATACTATCTGCAAGGGGTGCAATTCTTTTGCTGGTAACTAAGGTAGAGGGCATTGCAGTAATCTAGGATTATAAATATAGAAGACTCTCAATCCCTATACAGATGCATGCTTACCCCAGTTAATCTGTATATTTCTAAATTATTTCCTTAATAGCAAGATAATATACAACACAGTTCCGCCAGAAAGGACCATGCAGTAGATGTAACACTTATCCCAGTAGGACACACATTTACCAGAAGCATTTTTGTAAAAGACCCATCAAGATTTTATGAAGTACCGTACTCCTTAAAATGATATATTTGCCGCATATATCCATTGACTTTACCCAAATAGGAATTAAAAAAATCATAGGGTAACAGTGCCGTTTCTAGCGGCGGGCGAGCCGTGCAACCGCACGGGGCGCCCGCCGCGGCACTTTGTTACTCCTTCTCGCCTCTCCCGAGCGCTCCTGCTCAGGGGGCGGAGTTTTGCGGAATGACGCGTTGCGTCGTGACGTCACGACGCAAACGCGTCATTCCGCGAAACTCCGCCCCCCGAGCAGGAGCGCTCGGGAGAGGCGAGAAGGAGATAAGCATGAAGGAGGAGGCGGCCGGTGCGAGGGACGTGAGGCGGCGGGACCGAAGAGCGGAAAGACGTAAGTATTCTCTCTCTCTCTCTCCCCCTTCCTTCCCCTCAACTTGAAACCTGCCTGCCGCTGCCGCCCTGTGTAAAATGGGGACACCTGCCTGCCGCACTGTGTAAAATGGGGGCACCTGCCTGCGTACTGTGTAAAATGGGGGCACCTGCCTGCGTACTGTGTAAAATGGGGGCACCTGCCTGCGTACTGTGTAATATGGGGGCACCTGCCTGCGTACTGTGTAATATGGGGGCATCTGCCTGCGTACTGTGTAATATGGGGGCATCTGCCTGCGTACTGTGTAATATGGGGGCATCTGCCTGCGTACTGTGTAATATGGGGGCACCTGCCTGCGTACTGTGTAATATGGGGGCACCTGCCTGCGTACTGTGTAATATGGGGGCATCTGCCTGCGTACCAGGGCCGGCGCGACCCGCTCAGCAAAGGGATGCACTGCAGGGAGGCGCTTGGCCAGAGAGGCGCTTCCCTGCAACTGCATCCCTTCTGTCCATATTGTTTCTGCCAGCTACCGCTGATATCATGATGTAGCTCAGCGGCGCCGGCAGCACACTAAAGTACGGCGGCGGCGCGGATAGCTCATTATGCCCACCTCCGGCTCCAAGCTCCACACACAGCGCTGCGCCGCCCTGCCCGCACCTGTCATGCTGCGGAGACAGGCAGCAGGGGCAGGCAGCGGCGACGCGTCCTCCGTCCTCCGTCCAGGATTTCAATATTGAGCGCCGCCCCTTGCCCTATCCCCTCTCTCCTCACTATCCAGCCCCGCCCCTTGCCCTATCCCCCCTCTCTGCTCTCTAAATCTAGTGCCGCCCCTTGCCCTATCTCTGGCCGTCTCTCCTCTCTTTATGCAGTGTGCCGCCCACCCCCCTCTCTCCCCTCCCATAGGTCTCTTGCCTCTGTTGCTTATGCAACGCCCCCAATCTCCCTCCTCCCTTCTTCTCCCTCCCCTACCCTCCCTCAGGACTGGACTCTGGTGTGGAGAGGAGTGTAATGGCCGCCGAAGAGGAGCCAGACAGGAGGAGCAGGAAACGCTGAAGACAGAAGAAGCAGTTACAGAAAAAAAGGTAAGTGTTTTATTTTTATTATAAATGTAAAAAATATTTATTTAATAGTGCTTATTTATTTTAACTTTATTGGGGTTTAGATAATGGTAGGGGGTGGGGCGGGGTATGTATATGGGGATTTAGTAATGTGACCGACGGAGTACCGACGGCTATATCCCGCCCCCTCTAAATTTGACAGTCAGCATGCCGACTAGCAGGGACTATTTCCACTTGTGGGTGTCCACGACACCCATAGAGTCACCACCCACCCCGAAGCGCGGCGAGCGCAGTAAGCCCGCAAGTGGCTTGTTGCGCTCGCCCCCCCGCCGGCATTTTGACGCCAGGATCCCACGGTCAGTATGCTGACCGACTGGATCCCCAGCGGTGGTAACGCACACCCAACCGTGTATATGTAGGTGTGTGACTCTGTATCAGGTAGCGGGGGGTATGCAATTAGCTTAAAAAAATTCACCTAGACGAAAAAATTTAGCTTTGTGCTGTTTTTAGTCCGAATGGTGATTCGCCCTATGCAATAGCAGGGCCGTTTTTTTGCCTAGGTGAAAAATGCGGCACGGGCGGAAAACACGTGGATCGGCAAATCCATGTGTTTCCCGTCGAACCGCGGACCATTTTCGCCAATTTTGAGGCATTTTTCACCAATGCCTTTTCACTTACAAAAAGAGGGGAAAAGACATCGTCAAAAATGGCTCTAAAATGGACGAAAACGGTTCATAATTGAATATTTAGGGGGGCGAATTCATTAACTCCGAAACGATCAGAGCTAATTGTATATTTGGCCCGCACTATTGTATTATAGCTGCTGCCTGCTCTCTCTCTCTCTATATGTATTTTTTTATATTAAAATCTAAACATATATTTTGTACATTGCAGGTATTGGCACCTGGTGAGGACCTTCTGTCGCTGTCCGAATGGACCAATTGGAGGAAAGTAATAGTGAGTTATTTTTTTGTTTTGTTTACTGCAGTTTCCCACTGTCTGTCACCGACACTCTCTCCCCAGGGCCACCCCCTGCCCATCTCCGTTGCTGTTCTCCAGCATCACCCTCAGCCATCACCCACTATCAATCCCCAGCGTCACCCTGTAATTCTACCAGTGTCACCCCTGCCCATCTCCCACTGCCTCTCCCCAGCGCGGTTACCCTCTACCTCACCCGAGTGTCACCCACTGCCCATCTCCCACTACCTCTCCCCAGCGCGGTTACCCTCTACCTCACCCGAGTGTCACCCAATGCCCATCTCCCACTACCTCTCCCCAGCGCGGTTACCCTCTACCTCACCCCAGTGTCACCCACTGCCCATCTCCCACTACCTCTCCCCAGCGCGGTTACCCTCTACCTCACCCCAGTGTCACCCACTGCCCATCTCCCACTACCTCTCCCCAGCGCGGTTACCCTCTACCTCACCCCAGTGTCACCCACTGCCCATCTCCTACTACCTCTCCCCAGCGCGGTTACCCTCTACCTCACCCCAGTGTCACCCACTGCCTTTTCCCAACATCACCATCTCCCTCTCCTCAGTGTCACCCTCTACCACTGCCTCTCCCCAGCACCACCCTCTATCCATCCCCAGTGTCATCCACTGCCTCTCCCCAGTGCAGTTATCCTCTACCTCACCCCAGTGTCACCGACTGCCCATCTCCCACTGCCCTTTCCCAACATCACCGTCTCCCTCCCCTCAGTGTCACCCTCTACCACTGCCTCTTCATGGCCGTTATGCTTTATGTCTCCCCAGTGTCACCCTCTGCCCATTTTTTGTTGCCTTTCCCTACCGCCCTTTAAAATATGAATTATATTATTTCTTATATTACAATTTCTTATTATGTAGAATTCCTACATTAATTATAATATAAACATATATTTTGTACTTTGTAGGTATTGGCGAAGGTGAGGACCTACTCTCAATTTCCGATTGGATAAATTGGAATCAAGTAATAGTGAGGTAAGCTTACTTTTTTTATGTTTTTTTTTTGTTTAATGTGGTTTCGCACTGCCTTTCACCCACATTCTCTCCCCAGTGTGACCGCCTGCCCATCTTACGCTGCCTTTCCCTAACATAATCCTCAGCGTCACCCACAGACAGAGCCGGCGCAATCCGCTCAGCAAGGTCCGCAAAGCAGGGAGGCGCCAGGATGGAGAGGCGCTCTCCCCGCTCTGCTGCCTTGCTGATGCGCCGTGTTGCTTCTGGCTGCCGCAGCACCTGTCACACTGTGACAGGCAGCGGCGCCGCAAGTGTGAACAGAAGCTCTGCTGTCACTGTGACAGCGTGAGCTCCTAGTGTGAGTCAGCTCCCCCTCCCTCTCCTCCTTGCTCCTCCCCGCTGCCCATGTCAGTGGAACAGGGACGTGCGGTGAGCTAAATGGCTCAGGAGGCACTGGCTAACCCCAGAGCCAGATTTACATGCAATATATGAGCCAAAGCGTACATCTGGGCATTATACACATGTGCAGCATCATAAACTCCTGGAAATTTGGTGAGTTTTGATCAGAGATGTGCTGAAAAGGTAAGCAGGTGAGGCACTGCCTCCCCTGCCATAGACTTTTTACTCCAGAGTTTGGGCTGTAAAAATTATTAGAATAATGCAAAGAAGATATTTCAAACAAATTAGTAGTATTTTTCATATACTTTATTCAGTCAAAACTCTGGTTTAAACGTAAGTATGACAGGAAAGGCTCTGCCTCACCTGCCTCACCCCACCGCACGTCACTGCAGTGGAAGACAGGCAGCAGCGTCGCCTCCCCCAACTCCTCTCCTCCCTCCCCTATGTCACTGAAAACACCCCCCTTCGGGGCGGGTCTTCGGCAGGTCTTCGGCACCGCCCCCCTCTCTCCCCTTCCATCAGTTATTACGGAGTCAAATAGGAGACACCACAGGAAGTCACATGATATACATGTGACTGTGTGTACACTGTCTGGAGGAGCAAGCTGTCGTGAGGAGAGGAGGAGCAGCCAGCCAGTGTGACAGCCTGCAGCACTAGCCACCAGCTACAGAGGAGCTGACACTCAGGTAAAGTCTGCTGCTGACAAACAAAGGGAGGGAAGGGGAGGGGAGGGGGATGTTGTATCCTAGTCATGTGTCAGAGGAGGGAGGGGGGTAGTTGTATCCTAGTCATGTGTCAGAGGAGGGAGGGGGGTAGTTGTATCCTAGTCATGTGTCAGAGGAGGGAGGGAGGGGGGGGGTAGTTGTATCCTAGCCATGCGTCTGGGGAGGGGGATGGGTAGTTGCATCCTATTAATTTGTCATGTGTCTGGGGAGGAGGGGTAGTTGCATCCTATTCATGTGTCTGGGGAGGGGGGGGGTAGTTGCATCCTATTCATTTGTCATGTTACTGGGGAGGGGGGTAGTATTATATTCATGTATGCATGTTGCGGGGAGGGGGGTAGTATTATATTCATGTGTGCATGTTGCGGGGAGGGGGGTAGTATTATATTCATGTGTGGATGTTGTGGGGAGGGGGGTAGTATTATATTCATGTGTGCATGTTGCGGGGAGGGGGGTAGTATTATATTCATGTGTGCATGTTGCGGGGAGGGGGGTAGTATTATATTCATGTGTGCATGTTGTGGGGAGGGGGGTAGTATTATATTCATGTGTGCATGTTGTGGGGAGGGGGGTAGTATTATATTCATGTGTGCATGTTGCGGGGAGGGGGGTAGTTTTATATTCATGTGTGCATGTTGCGGGGAGGGGGGTAGTATTATATTCATGTGTGCATGTTGTGGGGAGGGGGGTAGTATTATATTCATGTGTGCATGTTGTGGGGAGGGGGGCAGTATCATATTTGTGTGTGCCAGGGAGGAACGGGGTAGTATCAAATTCATGTGTGTTGGGGAAGTGGGGTGTCATATTAATTTGTGCTGGGGTGTGGCAAATAAAGTGTGTGGTGGGGGAGGGGTCAGAAGTGGCATAGTAACAGTATGTTGCGGGCTAGGTTTTCTGCTTTGAAAACCCAGCGGTGCGAGGAAAGAAAAAGGGAAATGTTCATCTGCTTTGGCGCTCTGCTGTCATCTGTTCCCCACTGCTGCGCTCTCTGACCGCTGGGCCAGCACCAGCATGTGTAGTGTGTGTGGATCAAGAGGGTGCAGGGTAGTGGCAGTGTCATGTGTGGGGTTCAGGGTAGTGGTGGTAGTGTAGTGTGTGTGTGGAGAGGGGTGCAGGGTAGCAGCGGTAGTGTAATGTAGTGTGTGTGGGGAGAGGGGTGCAGGGTAGCAGCGGTAGTGTAATGTAGTGTGTGTGGGGAGAGGTGTGCAGGGTAGCAGCGGTAGTGTAATGTAGTGTGTGTGTGGAGAGGGGTGCAGGGTAGCAGCGGTAGTGTAATGTAGTGTGTGTGTGGAGAGGGGTGCAGGGTAGCAGCGGTAGTGTAATGTAGTGTGTGTGGGGAGAGGTGTGCAGGGTAGCAGCGGTAGTGTAATGTAGTGTGTGTGGGGAGAGGTGTGCAGGGTAGCAGCGGCAGTGTAATGTAGTGTGTGTGGGGAGAGGTGTGCAGGGTAGCAGCGGTAGTGTAATGTAGTGTGTGTGGGGAGAGGTGTGCAGGGTAGTAGCGGTAGTGTAATGTAGTGTGTGTGGGGAGAGGTGTGCAGGGTAGCAGCGGTAGTGTAATGTAGTGTGTGTGTGGAGAGGGGTGCAGGGTAGCAGCGGTAGTGTAATGTAGTGTGTGTGGGGAGAGGTGTGCAGGGTAGCAGCGGTAGTGTAATGTAGTGTGTGCGGGGAGAGGGGTGCAGTGTAGCAGCTGTAGTGTAGTGTGTGGGGAGGGAGGTTCAGGGTATTGGCTGCAGTGTATTGTGCATGGAGGAGGAGGTATAGTATGTACCTGTCCTGTGCCCGACAGGTCCCTGGAAAATTGCTCTGTGATGCTGAAGAAGAAGAAGAAGAGAACTGCAGGAGAGGCAGTGCTGCGGAAGGTGAGTAATTAAAGACTAAATAAGCTAATTAGAAAATTCAAATTGCTTAATTAGTCATTAGGAGGGTTACCACAGCAGTTCATAACAATTCTGACCATTTTTCCTAAAGATATAGATTTTTAGGAAAAACTGGCTTGAAGGCATTCCTGATTGTCTGGGATGTCCCACAGCAGTTAGACATGAAACGTATAGAGTTTGGACATGGTAGAACTCTCCCAATAGTTACTGTGTATACTTTACACACCATACACACTTAATGGCCCTACACATTTAACGAGCTGCCCGATGGCGGATACGGCCAATGGGCGATCTGGTGGCGGCGGGGCGGGGGGAGTGAGGTTTCTTCATTTAACCCCCGTCACCCGGCTCCATAGCACAGCAGGCAAATATGGACGAGATCATCCATATTGGCCTGCATGTACAGCCGACGGGGCACCAGCGATGAACGAGCGCGGGGCCACACATCCTTCATCGCTGGTGCCTCCACATTGAAAGATATGAACGGTATCTCGTTCATTAATGAACAAGATCGTTCATATCTTTTACTTATGTCGCCCAGTTTGTAGGGCCCAATATACCATCATCTTCTCCCAACTGCTTTCAATGGTTCTGCCGTCCCACTGCTTATTTAGTTACGATGACTGCTTATGCCGCAATGTTTGTAAACCTTGCCATGTCCTGCAATGATTTGTAATGTAAGTCACTTTTTTCTTGTTCTGTTTATGCTGTTCCTGTTTATTAACTTTGTAAGGTAGTGCAAACCCTTTGTTGTGCCATACAAGTAAATGATGATAATAGTAAAGGATATGGAATTATTTGTAGCTATTGAGCAATGTTTTCAGGAGTTATATGGCCCCAGTAGCTGACGCCACCTTTAGATAGCAATAGTTATTGTAGCCTGTGGGCTACATTTCACAAAATTTACCTGGCGAGGGATTTGTAGGATCTGCTGCTCCCCTCCTCCTGCTCCAAATTTGGCTCTTTGTAGTGGATGGGAAATGAGAAGCTCTGACGTTTTGTCCCAGGCAAGTAGACAGATTTAACTAGCGGTTGCAGTACGCCCTGTAAAATCTGCCACCTGCAGGTGGACGTGCGGTGAGGTAAATTGCTCAGGTGGCACTATCTAGTACCAGAGCCAGATTTACACAATATATCAGCCCTAGGGTTCATGTGGGCATTATACACAGGTGCAGCAGTATATACTGCTTGAATCTGGTGGGTTTTGATCAGAGATGTGCGGAAAAGATAGGCAGGGGCAGCACTTTCGTACCTTTCATAGACTTTTTACTTCAGAGTTTTGACTATAAAAATTATTAGAATAATACAAAAAGATATTTCTTATATCTTTTTTGTATTTTTCATATACGTTATATAGTCAAAACTTTGTCTTATATGTTAGTATGACTGGAAAGGCTCTGCCGTCCTGCCTCACCTCTCTACACGTCACTGCCTCCCCATCACCTATCTCTCCTGTCACCCAGTGATTCTCACCATTCCCCTGTCACCTCTCTCTCCTGTCACCCACTGACTCTCACCCTCTCCCTGTCATCCTCTCCCCCCCCCCCCTCCCCTGTAGTAAGCCTTAAAAAAAAAAGTGATTAAGTGGAGACGGATAAATAGTGACAAAGTTTCAGCTAACCAGCTCCTACCTGTCATTTTTCAAACACATCCTGTAACATGTCAGTTAGGAGCTGATTGGCTGGTATTTTATCCATCTTCACATTATCACCTTTTAAGCTCTACTAAATTTGGGCCAATGACTATGATGCGGCAGTAGTAGGGCGCAAAATTTATAGTTTGCAGGAGGGCGCCGAACACCCTAGCACCGGCCCTGCTGCGTACTGTGTAATATGGGGACATCTGCCTGCGTACTGTGTAATATGGGGGCATCTGCCTGCGTACTGTGTAATATGGGGGCACCTGCTGCGTACTGTGTAATATGGGGACATCTGCCTGCGTACTGTGTAATATGGGGGCACCTGCCTGCGTACTGTGTAATATGGGGGCATCTGCCTGCGTACTGTGTAATATGGGGGCACCTGCCTGCGTACTGTGTAATATGGGGGCATCTGCCTGCGTACTGTGTAATATGGGGGCATCTGCCTGCGTACTGTGTAATATGGGGACATCTGCCTGCGTACTGTGTAATATGGGGGCACCTGCCTGCGTACTGTGTAATATGGGGGCACCTGCCTGCGTACTGTGTAAAATGGGGATATCTGCCTGCCGTGCTGTGTAAAATGGGGATATCTGCCTGCCGTGCTGTGTAAAATGGGGATATCTGCCTGCCGTGCTGTGTAAAGTGGGGATATCTGCCTGCCGTGCTGTGTAAAATGGGGATACCTGCCTGCCGCACTGTGTAAAATGGGGATACCTGCCTGCCGCACTGTGTAAAATGGGGATACCTGCCTGCCGCACTGTGTAAAATGGGGATACCTGCCTGCTGCACTTTGTAAAATGGGGATACCTGCCTGCCGCACTGTGTAAAATGGGGATACCTGCCTGCCGCACTGTGTAAAATGGGGATACCTGCCTGCCGCACTGTGTAAAATGGGGATACCTGCCTGCTGCACTTTGTAAAATGGTGGCACCTGCCTGCGTACTGTGTAAAATGGGGATACCTGCCTACCGTACTGTGTAAAATGGGGATACCTGCCTGCCGCGCTGTGTAAAATGGGGACACCTGCCTGCCGCGCTGTGTAATATGGGGACACTTGCCTCCTGTAATGTGTAAAAAGGGGACTTTTTTATTTTTATTTTTTTTCCCCTGTGGTGGGTGTGATGATATCAGATGAGGCCATGCCCACTTTAATGAGACCACGCCCATTTTAATCAGGCCACACACCCTTGTCGTAGGCGCGTGCATGCTTTTTCTTTTTACGGCTATATGGGGGGGGGGGCACACATTTTTTTTTTAGAGCAATAGGGGGGGGGGGGCGCATTTTGAAATCTCGCACTGGGAGCCAAATTGCCTAGAAACGGCCCTGTAGGGTAATATGTTTAAAACATAATTTTTAATAGATCATTTAAAAGACCATTAGGTCACAAGTAAATATCAATAAAATACATGTAGCTGCAATCACTTCCTACCAAGCATCTGATGGTATCATGCACATCATGTACAGTAGCAGGTGCACACTGTAATGGAATACAAGCCTACACACCATCTCACGATGCCATGGGAAGGGATATACTACCCACCACTTTCCCAATGCATTTTGATGGGTAAAACAGCGTTTTCGAAGTGATGTGGCACTTGTCAAGCCTGCAGAGAAATTAAACCCAAACCACCAAGTATACAGATTCTGCCATCAATGGTAAAAAAAAATACAATATAAACAATTCTACTGTGCTACACGACCAATATCGTATATCTAATTGAATGCATCTGCAATATAATTTCCATCAGAAGAACAAGCATCACTCTGCAATGCATTCATTTCAGAACTAAACATAATTGTTCTACAAAAGAGATCGCAAAATGTATGGCTATTCAAAATAATACGTAGCAATTGGAAAAATAGTAACGATGAGGTGAATCTTGCTAAAACAGAAATGCAATGGATATTCAAATTGAAATCATTATCTCCTAATGGACTTCATCAAGAGTTTGAATCAAAATGGTTCCCTTGAATACTAATTTATTTTAAATTATTTTAAACACCAATACCACCTCTTTGTCTATGTTTTTATTGCTATGTATTTCACTTTAATACTTTTTTATTGTCCACAGACTCCATCTAGCTGGTTTCATTATAATGAAAAGCATCCAGAAGTTTTTGTTTTGGTTTATATTTATTCAGAGAAAGAACATGGAAGTCATTTTCTGTTTGTGCTTCACGATGAGCTCCAGAGACTAGACTTCATATATATATATATATATATATATATATATATATATATATATTCTGTTCCATAAGCAATTTACAGCTTTCTGGGAAATACATAACTCTAGATGAGATGCAGTTAATATACCGGCTGCTGGGATGCTGGCGATCAGAATACCAATGCCAGAATCCCGACAGCTGGTGAAATGCCGGTGGTTGCAATCCCAACCAAAGCCCCGTATTCCCACTTGGGTGGTGGATTCAGTGAGTGCAGTGAGCCCGCATGTGAACTTGCTGCCTCGCAGCCAGGATTATGGCTGTCGATATAGAAACAGCCGACATCCTGTCTGCTGGCCTCCCGTATGTATTCCTTCTAGAACATGAAGATGCATTTTGAATTAAAGAAGATTTTCTAATAGGAAACTTGTCCTAGTAAACATCTACAAATGTACTCAATTACAGCCTTATGAACTTTATTTCAGGCTTGTGAGTGTGTATATATATACTGTGCATCCAGAAATTATTCACAATGCTTCACTTTTTCCACATTTTGTTATGTTACAGCCTTATACCAACCTGGAATAAATAAAACATTTCCCTCCAAATTCTACACACAATACCCCATAATGACAATGTGAAAAAAGTTTTTTTGAGATTTTTGCAAATGTATTCAAAATAACAACATTTGTTGTTATTGGAATTAGATCTTAAAACTTCTGGTTTGTTTACATTGAATTATACAGGAAGTGATGTCACTTCCAGTTAGTGTGATGAGTGCACATGCACCCTTATCCACTTCATTGGTATAGGTATAAATATGGGGACAGGGTGCAAGACACCTCATACTCCTGAGGAAGTCCAGCAGAGGTAAAACGGACGAAACGAGTTTAGGAAGGACTGTAACTCTACCCTTAGTGCAGATAGGAGAAAAAGTCTTATCAGAAAAGCTGTTTTTACTTTTTTGAAATGTACAGGCATCAATGTTGCAATTCTATCATTACATGTGTGTGAAACATATTACACTATGATGTTCATTTGAATCTTTTTTATGTGATATGCCCTGAAAGTTGGATCGAGGACAATCTGGTGTTGCGCAATTGCATGTGGCTTTATTGATTCTGCTTGAGAAAGGGTGGTTGGATTGCCACCTGACAAGGTACTTGTGCACTTTACTGGGTATCGTTGCAAGGTGACGGATCAAAATTGGTCAAACTATTACACTAGGAGGTGCTTTTCTCACCTTTTTTTTAACATATATGTGTTAGTAATCAGCAGGGTCTGGTGTACAGCTTCTGCTATCTCTGTTCATTGTGTTCACAAGAAGTTCCAGCAGCCATATTTCCTGGTCAGCTGATCAGACTATTCACCAGGAGTAGTGCTGTTTGCTCACAGCTGACTCCTTTCACCAATGTGTTCATATCATTTGTTGCATTTTAGGAACGGCATTATTATGGTTAGAGATGAGCGGATTCGGTTTCTCTGAATCCGAACCCGCCCGAACTTCATGGTTTTTTTCACGGGTCCGAGCAGACTCGGATCCTCCCGCCTTGCTCGGTTAACCCGAGCGCGCCCGAACGTCATCATGACGCTGTCGGATTCTCGCGAGACTCGGATTCTATATAAGGAGCCGCGCGTCGCCGCCATTTTCACACGTGCATTGAGATTGATAGTGAGAGGACGTGGCTGGCGTCCTCTCCATTTAGATTATAAGAGAGAGAGATTTACTGGAGCTTAGGACTAGGAGGAGTACTGTAGAAGTGTAGAGAGTGCAGAGAGTTTACTAGTGAGTGACCACCAGACAGTGCAGTTTATTTAATATATCCGTTCTCTGCCTGAAAAAAGCGATACACACAGTGACTCAGTCACATACCATATCTGTGTGCACTGCTCAGGCTCAGCCCAGTGTGCTGCATCATCTATATATATTATATATCTGTCTGACTGCTCAGCTCACACAGCTTATAATTGTGGGGGAGACTGGGGAGCACTGCAGTGCCAGTTATAGGTTATAGCAGGAGCCAGGAGTACATAATATTATATAGTGAGTGACCACCAGACAGTGCAGTTTATTTAATATATCCGTTCTCTGCCTGAAAAAAGCGATACACACAGTGACTCAGTCACATACCATATCTGTGTGCACTGCTCAGGCTCAGCCCAGTGTGCTGCATCATCTATATATATTATATATCTGTCTGACTGCTCAGCTCACACAGCTTATAATTGTGGGGGAGACTGGGGAGCACTGCAGTGCCAGTTATAGGTTATAGCAGGAGCCAGGAGTACATAATATTATATTAAAATTAAACAGTGCACACTTTTGCTGCAGGAGTGCCACTGCCAGTGTGACTGACCAGTGACCTGACCACACTGACCACCAGTATAGTTAGTAGTATACTTATATTGTGATTGCCTGAAAAAGTTAAACACTCGTCGTGTGACTTCACTTGTGTGTTGTTGTTTTTTTTATTCTATAAAAATAAAACTCATTCTGCTGACAGACAGTGTCCAGCAGGTCCGTCATTATATAATATATAATATATACCTGTCCGGCTGCAGTAGTGATATATATATATATTTTTTATATCATTTATCATCCAGTCGCAGCAGACACAGTACGGTAGTTCACGGCTGCGGCTACCTCTGTGTCTGCACTCGGCAGGCAGTCCGTCCATAATTGTATACCACCTAACCGTGGTTTTTTTTTCTTCTTTATACATACATACTACTACGACATCTCTTTATCAACCAGTCTATATTAGCAGCAGACACAGTACAGTACGGTAGTTCACGGCTGTGGCTACCTCTGTGTCTGCACTCGGCAGGCAGTCCGTCCATAATTGTATACCACCTAACCGTGGTTTTTTTTTCTTTCTTCTTTATACATACATAGTTACATAGACATCTCTTTATCAACCAGTCTATATTAGCAGCAGACACAGTACAGTACGGTAGTTCACGGCTGTGGCTACCTCTGTGTCTGCACTCGGCAGGCAGTCCGTCCATAATTGTATACCACCTAACCGTGGTTTTTTTTTCTTTCTTCTTTATACATACATAGTTACATAGACATCTCTTTATCAACCAGTCTATATTAGCAGCAGACACAGTACAGTACGGTAGTTCACGGCTGTGGCTACCTCTGTGTCTGCACTCGGCAGGCAGTCCGTCCATAATTGTATACCACCTAACCGTGGTTTTTTTTTCTTTCTTCTTTATACATACATACTACTACGACATCTCTTTATCAACCAGTCTATATTATTAGCAGCAGACACAGTACAGTACGGTAGTTCACGGCTGTGGCTACCTCTGTGTCTGCACTCGGCAGGCAGTCCGTCCATAATTGTATACCACCTAACCGTGGTTTTTTTTTTCTTTCTTCTTTATACATACATAGTTACATAGACATCTCTTTATCAACCAGTCTATATTAGCAGCAGACACAGTACAGTACGGTAGTTCACGGCTGTGGCTACCTCTGTGTCTGCACTCGGCAGGCAGTCCATAATTGTATACTAGTATCCATCTCCATTGTTTACCTGAGGTGCCTTTTAGTTGTGCCTATTAAAATATGGAGAACAAAAATGTTGAGGTTCCAAAATTAGGGAAAGATCAAGATCCACTTCCACCTCGTGCTGAAGCTGCTGCCACTAGTCATGGCCGAGACGATGAAATGCCAGCAACGTCGTCTGCCAAGGCCGATGCCCAATGTCATAGTACAGAGCATGTCAAATCCAAAACACCAAATATCAGAAAAAAAAGGACTCCAAAACCTAAAATAAAATTGTCGGAGGAGAAGCGTAAACTTGCCAATATGCCATTTACGACATGGAGTGGCAAGGAACGGCTGAGGCCCTGGCCTATGTTCATGGCTAGTGGTTCAGCTTCACATGAGGATGGAAGCACTCAGCCTCTCGCTAGAAAAATGAAAAGACTCAAGCTGGCAAAAGCAGCACAGCAAAGAACTGTGCATTCTTCGAAATCCCAAATCCACAAGGAGAGTCCAATTGTGTCGGTTGCGATGCCTGACCTTCCCAACACTGGACGTGAAGAGCATGCGCCTTCCACCATTTGCACGCCCCCTGCAAGTGCTGGAAGGAGCACCCGCAGTCCAGTTCCTGATAGTCAGATTGAAGATGTCAGTGTTGAAGTACACCAGGATGAGGAGGATATGGGTGTTGCTGGCGCTGGGGAGGAAATTGACCAGGAGGATTCTGATGGTGAGGTGGTTTGTTTAAGTCAGGCACCCGGGGAGACACCTGTTGTCCGTGGGAGGAATATGGCCGTTGACATGCCAGGTGAAAATACCAAAAAAATCAGCTCTTCGGTGTGGAGGTATTTCACCAGAAATGCGGACAACAGGTGTCAAGCCGTGTGTTCCCTTTGTCAAGCTGTAATAAGTAGGGGTAAGGACGTTAACCACCTCGGAACATCCTCCCTTATACGTCACCTGCAGCGCATTCATAATAAGTCAGTGACAAGTTCAAAAACTTTGGGTGACAGCGGAAGCAGTCCACTGACCAGTAAATCCCTTCCTCTTGTAACCAAGCTCACGCAAACCACCCCACCAACTCCCTCAGTGTCAATTTCCTCCTTCCCCAGGAATGCCAATAGTCCTGCAGGCCATGTCACTGGCAATTCTGACGATTCCTCTCCTGCCTGGGATTCCTCCGATGCATCCTTGCGTGTAACGCCTACTGCTGCTGGCGCTGCTGTTGTTGCTGTTGGGAGTCGATGGTCATCCCAGAGGGGAAGTCGTAAGCCCACTTGTACTACTTCCAGTAAGCAATTGACTGTTCAACAGTCCTTTGCGAGGAAGATGAAATATCACAGCAGTCATCCTGCTGCAAAGCGGATAACTGAGGCCTTGACAACTATGTTGGTGTTAGACGTGCGTCCGGTATCCGCCGTTAGTTCACAGGGAACTAGACAATTTATTGAGGCAGTGTGCCCCCGTTACCAAATACCATCTAGGTTCCACTTCTCTAGGCAGGCGATACCGAGAATGTACACGGACGTCAGAAAAAGACTCACCAGTGTCCTAAAAAATGCAGTTGTACCCAATGTCCACTTAACCACGGACATGTGGACAAGTGGAGCAGGGCAGGGTCAGGACTATATGACTGTGACAGCCCACTGGGTAGATGTATGGACTCCCGCCGCAAGAACAGCAGCGGCGGCACCAGTAGCAGCATCTCGCAAACGCCAACTCTTTCCTAGGCAGGCTACGCTTTGTATCACCGGTTTCCAGAATACGCACACAGCTGAAAACCTCTTACGGCAACTGAGGAAGATCATCGCGGAATGGCTTACCCCAATTGGACTCTCCTGTGGATTTGTGGCATCGGACAACGCCAGCAATATTGTGTGTGCATTAAATATGGGCAAATTCCAGCACGTCCCATGTTTTGCACATACCTTGAATTTGGTGGTGCAGAATTTTTAAAAAAACGACAGGGGCGTGCAAGAGATGCTGTCGGTGGCCAGAAGAATTGCGGGACACTTTCGGCGTACAGGCACCACGTACAGAAGACTGGAGCACCACCAAAAACTACTGAACCTGCCCTGCCATCATCTGAAGCAAGAAGTGGTAACGAGGTGGAATTCAACCCTCTATATGCTTCAGAGGTTGGAGGAGCAGCAAAAGGCCATTCAAGCCTATACAATTGAGCACGATATAGTAGGTGGAATGCACCTGTCTCAAGCGCAGTGGAGAATGATTTCAACGTTGTGCAAGGTTCTGATGCCCTTTGAACTTGCCACACGTGAAGTCAGTTCAGACACTGCCAGCCTGAGTCAGGTCATTCCCCTCATCAGGCTTTTGCAGAAGAAGCTGGAGACATTGAAGGAGGAGCTAACACGGAGCGATTCCGCTAGGCATGTGGGACTTGTGGATGGAGCCCTTAATTCGCTTAACCAGGATTCACGGGTGGTCAATCTGTTGAAATCAGAGCACTACATTTTGGCCACCGTGCTCGATCCTAGATTTAAAGCCTACCTTGGATCTCTCTTTCCGGCAGACACAAGTCTGCTGGGGTTGAAAGACCTGCTGGTGACAAAATTGTCAAGTCAAGCGGAACGCGACCTGTCAACATCTCCTCCTTCACATTCTCCCGCAACTGGGGGTGCGAGGAAAAGGCTCAGAATTCTGAGCCCACCCGCTGGCGGTGATGCAGGGCAGTCTGGAGCGACTGCTGATGCTGACATCTGGTCCGGACTGAAGGACCTGACAACGATTACGGACATGTCGTCTACTGTCACTGCATATGATTCTCTCAACATTGATAGAATGGTGGAGGATTATATGAGTGACCGCATCCAAGTAGGCACGTCACACAGTCCGTACTTATACTGGCAGGAAAAAGAGGCAATTTGGAGGCCCTTGCACAAACTGGCTTTATTCTACCTAAGTTGCCCTCCCACAAGTGTGTACTCCGAAAGAGTGTTTAGTGCCGCCGCTCACCTTGTCAGCAATCGGCGTACGAGGTTACATCCAGAAAATGTGGAGAAGATGATGTTCATTAAAATGAATTATAATCAATTCCTCCGCGGAGACATTGACCAGCAGCAATTGCCTCCACAAAGTACACAGGGAGCTGAGATGGTGGATTCCAGTGGGGACGAATTGATAATCTGTGAGGAGGGGGATGTACACGGTGATATATCGGAGGGTGATGATGAGGTGGACATCTTGCCTCTGTAGAGCCAGTTTGTGCAAGGAGAGATTAATTGCTTCTTTTTTGGGGGGGGGTCCAAACCAACCCGTCATATCAGTCACAGTCGTGTGGCAGACCCTGTCACTGAAATGATGGGTTGGTTAAAGTGTGCATGTCCTGTTTTGTTTATACAACATAAGGGTGGGTGGGAGGGCCCAAGGACAATTCCATCTTGCACCTCTTTTTTCTTTTCTTTTTCTTTGCATCATGTGCTGATTGGGGAGGGTTTTTTGGAAGGGACATCCTGCGTGACACTGCAGTGCCACTCCTAAATGGGCCCGGTGTTTGTGTCGGCCACTAGGGTCGCTAATCTTACTCACACAGTCAGCTACCTCATTGCGCCTCTTTTTTTCTTTGCGTCATGTGCTGTTTGGGGAGGGTTTTTTGGAAGGGACATCCTGCGTGACACTGCAGTGCCACTCCTAGATGGGCCCGGTGTTTGTGACGGCCACTAGGGTCGCTAATCTTACTCACACAGCTACCTCATTGCGCCTCTTTTTTTCTTTGCGTCATGTGCTGTTTGGGGAGGGTTTTTTGGAAGGGACATCCTGCGTGACACTGCAGTGCCACTCCTAGATGGGCCCGGTGTTTGTGTCGGCCACTAGGGTCGCTAATCTTACTCACACAGCTACCTCATTGCGCCTCTTTTTTTCTTTGCGTCATGTGCTGTTTGGGGAGGGTTTTTTGGAAGGGACATCCTGCGTGACACTGCAGTGCCACTCCTAGATGGGCTCGGTGTTTGTGTCGGCCACTAGGGTCGCTTATCTTACTCACACAGCGACCTCGGTGCAAATTTTAGGACTAAAAATAATATTGTGAGGTGTGAGGTATTCAGAATAGACTGAAAATGAGTGTAAATTATGGTTTTTGAGGTTAATAATACTTTGGGATCAAAATGACCCCCAAATTCTATGATTTAAGCTGTTTTTTAGTGTTTTTTGAAAAAAACACCCGAATCCAAAACACACCCGAATCCGACAAAAAAAATTCGGTGAGGTTTTGCCAAAACGCGTTCGAACCCAAAACACGGAACCGAACCCAAAACCAAAACACAAAACCCGAAAAATTTCAGGCGCTCATCTCTAATTATGGTAAGCCTTGAATAAATGTACACAATTTGTCAGTTTTAGGGGCATGTAGCCCACTGGGTTGGTGTGGCCTTGCTGCCTTTGGGCATCACATTGTAAAATTTAATTTACCACCTTTTTACCACCTTATTACCTATGTAACACTTAGTACTATTACGTCTCACCCATGTAACACTGTTAATACATAGCTTATGCTTCTTATTAACACTTGGGGGTATATGCAATTCTGGCTGAATTGCGTCTTTTTTTCGTCCGTTTTAGGATTCGACTGTACTCGACAGCCGAAACCCTCCGCCCGTGACCATGAATTCGCCATATGCAATACAAAACGCATTCGACACTCCCCTTGTCGAATAACGGACCAATCGTCGAGTAGTGGGCGTCCTGGATTCGACTTCCCGCCGTTTTGATCCTTTTATAGGGCTTGTTTGCTGCGTGCTCAGCAGCCATTTTGTGAACCTGCAGAGTGGAGTGGAGGAGCTGCAGAGCTAGCAAATTGGTGTTTGCTGTGGTATCGTTTGGACACCCAGCAGGCTTTAATCCAGGACGGACAGGAGGATACCTGTTACCCCGGAGGAGAGTCGTTTTTGGAGCGATTTCTACATTTGTAGGTAAGTACACATGTGGTCTGGCGTTGCATGTTTGTGTTTGTGTAGTGGGGGGGGGGGGGTGCCATGAGGTGTACATGTGGCATTGCTTTGGGGTGTTTGGGGTATGTATATGTGTGCAGGTATGTGTATATAGCTCCTGCTTGTATTGCTGCATGTTATTTTGGGAGTTGTTTGTTTGGGGGTAGTTTTTCACGTGTTTTTTTTTCATAAGTGTTTTTTGGGTCATGCTTTTGCATTGGTGTACCTCCAGCATGTGCAGGAATGCTTTTTGGCTTGTTTGGGGTGATTTTAGAGTGTGTCGGTATCCAACATGTGGTCGACATGTGATGTCGTTTGTTCCCAAAACATGTTTTTTTTGCTCATATTTTAGCACTGGTGCATGCCTGCACATGCTGGAGGTACTTGTTGGCTTGTTTGGGCTGACTTTGACTGTGTCGGTTTCTGCCATGTGGCCGACATGTTGTGTAGTTTGTTTCCAAAACATGTTTTTTGCTCCTAGTTTAGCACTGGTTGACCTCCAGCATGTGCAGGGATGCTTTTTGGCTTGTTTGGGGTGATTTTAGAGTGTGTCGGTATCCAACATGTGGTCGACATGTGATGTCGTTTGTTAACAAAACATGTTTTTTTTTGCTCATATTTTAGCACTGGTGCATGCCTGCACATGCTGGAGGTACTTTTTGACTTGTTTGGGCTGACTTTGACCGTGTCAGTTTCTGCCATGTGGCCGACATGTGGTGTAGTTTGATTCCAAAATATGTTATTTGCTCCTAGTTTAGCACTGGTTGACCTCCAGCATGTGCAGGGATGCTTTTTGGCTTGTTTGGGGTGATTTTAGAGTGTGTCGGTATCCAACATGTGGTCGACATGTGATGTTGTTTGTTCACAAAACATGTTTATTTGCTCATATTTTAGCACTGGTGCATGCCTGCACATGCTGGAGGTACTTTTTGGCTTGTTTGGGCTGACTTTGACCGTGTCGGTATCTGCCATGTGGCCGACATGTGGTGTAGTTTGTTTCCAAACATGTTTTTTGCTCCTTTTGTAGCACTGGTTGACCACCAGCATGTGCAGGGATGTTTGTACGGGGGTTTTGGCTTGTTTGGCTGTGGTTTGTTTCTAATTTTCAATTTTTGTTGTTGTTTGGTCCTGCTTGAGCACTGGGGTCCCAGCAGCATGACGTGTGGTTGCATGTAATTTTGTAATGTGTGCTAAATTTGTAAAAATATATTTTTTTCTTTTTACAACAGAGATGTCCAGGGACAAGCAATGAGGAGTGGGAGCCGACCCAGGAGGAGGATACAACCGAACAGGCATCCAGTGACCAGCCGCGGTCGTCAAGGGACCAAAGGGAGAAGCAAAAGAAAAATAAAAAGCCTAGAAAGGTAAATACTGACAACACCTGCAGACACAATAGCATCCAACTTGACACACCCTAGTTTGCGCACTGCCATGCACACCTACAGTTATCTTTGCACACTGCCAGGGATACTGACACTCACAGGTACATACCGATCTTATTAAATGCATGGGTTTTTTTTTAATCCCTAAAGGCAAGAAGCCAGCCAGAGGATCAGTCGGTGGAGGAAGCCTCTGGTGAAGACACAGGACAGAAGAAGCCGCGTGGACCCAGATACACTGAGGCGGAAAACTGTGCCCTAGTGGATGGCGTCGACAGGTCCTACCACGTTCTGTATGGACCAAGGGCACAGACCACAGCAGCTAAGACCAAGCGAAACATCTGGGATGCCATCGCGAGACAAGTCACTGCAGTATCTGGAAACCACCGGAGCACCAGAAACTGCATGAAGCGGTACAGTGATTGCCACAGACAGACCAAGAAGAAGATGTGGATTCAGCGCTGACATGAGACAGCTACGGGAGGTGGTCCAGCTCTCAATCTGAAGTGGCTACCCTGGGAGGAAGTTATTAAAAGGCGCATGAACCCTGCCATGGTCCAAGGAGTTCGCGGAGGTGTGGACTCTAGCCGTCCTGCTGGCTTTCCCGAGGAGGAAGAACCGCCCAGAAGACAGAAGACGGCGGGAGACAAGCAGTCCAAAAGGAGGCCTGATGGTAAGAATACATTCAGATGAGCTGCACTAATCTTTTTTCAATTTTTTTTTTTATTTGCTAATGTGTTTGTTCTTTTTCCCCAGACACGCCTGCCTAGAGGACATCACCTGCGCACAGGACATCGCCAGCGCGCGGATCATCACCTGCGCAGCAAGCATCAGCAGCGCGCAGATCATCACCTGCGCGCCACACATCGTCAGCGTGCAGAAAGTCACCTGCGCGCCAGACATCATCAGCGCGCAGACAATCACCTGCGCGCCAGACATCAGCGCACAGAACGTCACCTGTGCGCCAGACACCGTCGACGACCACACCACCAGCTGGGCGCCAAAGTGAATCTCCTACGTGCAGGCCATCACCAGCTCGTCAGCTCTCCAGGAGATCTGGGACTGTGACCGAAGAGCCTCAACAAGACACTACCCTTGTGGACCCATCACCCGAACTGTTTGAGTCTACAGGGTTAACGGACGAGACTTTTCTTGGGTTTGAAGACAGCCGTGCAGAAGTATCCAGCCAGACCCTTGAAAAGTCTCCAGAATTGAGGACAAGTGAAGCTCCTGGAGCAGCGACACCACCGGATGGAGAAGGTTTGTATTTTTTTTGGGGGGGGCGCCATTTTTGTATAGTTTATTAACTTTATTTTTTTTTCTTTTGCAAACAGAGGTGCCACGGACCAGCAGCGGACTTGCGTCGGGGATTGGTTCATTCTTCAGGCCGGATCTCCTACAGGATTCGTCGGACAATGAGGTGGAAGTGCAGCAGCCCGCTGTTTCTACATCCCTGTGTGAGTAAATATCGAATTGTGAGCCTTCAAATAAATGTATGAATGTGTATACTAATTTCTAATTTTCTTTTCAGCTGCACAAATGCAATTGGTGGCAGACATACAGGAAGGGCAGGATCCCTCAAATGTTCAGAGGGTACACACCATGGCAGCAGAGATGACTGCCCGCCAGGATACCTACACGAATGTCGTTGAAACCAGACTGGACGCCATTGAGAAGATAATGGAGAAGATGGCAAACGGTCTGGTTGAAATGCAAAAGGCTCATGCCGACAGCACGGCAGAAACGCAAAAGACCAGACGAGAAGATCACAGGGAGACTATGGACACCCTTCACGTTCTGGCCACATCCATCAACCGGCTGGTGGATAACACATCATGCCTGGCACACAGCGTTGACAACATGTCGGAGAGCCAACGACATTCGGCATCCAGCCAACAGATCATCGCAACCACACTGCAGATGATGTACGATAAGCTCCCAGAGCCAGCTCATCAACACGCTGGTGAACCACCACTTCCGCCATCACAAGCCACACGGACGCCTCCTTCCCTTCCTCCACCACCATCCTGGTATAGACGGTCACAGCTGTACCAAGGATATACAGGGATGTACCCCACCCACCAGATGCCTCCACCACCAACACCGGCCGCATCATCAACACCCGCACGGCCACCGAGGCCAAGTCAACACACTCCCCAGCCGCCCAGGGCATCGACGCCCCATCAGGAGGAAGAAGAGAATCCGGACGGACAACCACCATAAGCCCGGTCGTATTGTTTTTATTATTTACTCTTATGTTTTTCATGTATCCCTTTCTCCCCCTCCCATTAGTTTTTTTTTTTCTTAATAATGTTATGTTTGTGTTGGGCTCCCCCACTCTCGACTGGATACTACCAAGGAGCTTTATGTCTAGGCATACATGAGCGGGCATGTATGCGGGCGCGTGTGGTAATGGATGAAAGCTCATTGTGGCTACATGTATGATGGGCCAAAGAGCTATTCTGATACCACTTTTTTATTTTTACAAAAAAACTCCTTTTGGTATTGGTGTACAATAGGCTTTCACTGTTGTGTGAATTTACTATTCACTAGTGTTTATTTTTGGCTTATTCATAGGATTGGGTGGAAAATTGAAGTGGACGGCGTAGTTCGTGTTGCGCGTACCAAGGTGAGTAAAGCCATGTTTCAATGTATATATTCAAGAAACTTTGAACCGCCTGCCCTTGTGGTACCACACAGCCCAGCAATAAGTCATGCTGGGCTGTGTGGTTCCACAAGTGCAGGCGTGTCAAAGTGCTGACCACTGACACCACTATTCCACTTTGGACCGCCTGCCCTTGTGGAACCACACAGCACAGCAATGGGTCATGCTGGGCTGTGTGGTTCCACAAGTGCAGGCGTGTCAAAGTGCTGACCACTGACACCTCTATTCCACTTTGGACCGCCTGCCCTTGTGGAACCACACAGCCCAGCAATGGGTCATGCTGGGCTGTGTGGTTCCACAAGTGCAGGCGTGTCAAAGTGCTGACCACTGACACCACTATTCCACTTTGGACCGCTTGCCCTTGTGGAACCACACAGCCCAGCAATGGGTCATGCTGGGCTGTGTGGTTCCACAAGTGCAGGCGTGTCAAAGTGCTGACCACTGACACCACTATTCCACTTTGGACCGCCTGCCCTTGTGGAACCACACAGCCCAGCAATGGGTCATGCTGGGCTGTGTGGTTCCACAAGTGCAGGCGTGTCAAAGTGCTGACCACTGACACCACTATTCCACTTTGGACCGCCTGCCCTTGTGGAACCACACAGCACAGCAATGGGTCATGCTGTGCTGTATGGTTCCACAAATGTTCTTGGGAAAGGAATGAACATGACATCATTAGTGCCTTTACTTAATATGGATTTTTTTTCCACAGATATCTACACAAGAAAAGAATGTAAGGAAGAACAAACACTACTTTTTTGTTTTATTACACTTTATTTTTTATTTCAAAATAAAATACAATTATATTTCTTCAATAAATTTTTAAAATGAGAAGTTTTGTGTGGTTTTTCTTTAAATTATTAGTAAATAAAATGTAATATATGAGATGCAGTGGTATTGTGTTAGGTCGCCCATGGTACAGCAGGGGAACTATCGTGTCCCTTTTCATCCATGAGGATTCAAGGAACTTGGGAAGGATACTCCGCAAGACCTGTGGAAGAGAATAGTATGAGGTTGCAGCTATTGGTAATAGTGTCACCCTTCTATGGAAAAGACAAGGTACAAGCAACACTTTGACACAAGCAGGTTACAGCGGCCTTTGTCCCAAATGCAGCCCTCCGGCACTTGAGAAACTACACATCCAAACATTCCCTGATGCAGCATAAGCATTGCTGTCAGGGCATGATTGGATGTGCAGTTTTGCAAATGCCGGAGGGCTGCACTTTGGACATGCCGGGGTGACTTGGACAGGAGGGAGTTTTGGCCAATACATCTCACCTGAGGGGGGTGTCTGCTACGTGGCGGAGGTTCTGGTCCACATCACAAGTAGGTCGCCCATGACATGGTACATCAGTGGAACTGTCGTGTCTCTTCACATCCACGCCACTTGGGAAGGATACTCCGCAAGACCTGTGGAAGAGAATAGTATGAGGCTCCAGCTATTGGTAATAGTGTCACCCTTCTATGGAAAAGACAAGGTACAAGCAACACTTTGACACAAGCAGGTTACAGCGGCCTTTGTCCCAAATGCAGCCATCCGGCACTTGAGAAATTACACATCCAAACATTCCCTGACGCAGCGTAAGCATTGCTGTCAGGGCATGATTGGATGTGCAGTTTTGCATATGCCGGAGGGATGCACTTTGGACATGCCGGGGTTACTTGGTCAAGAGGGAGTTTTGGGCAATACATCTCACCTGAGGGGGGTTGTCTGCTACATGTCGGAGGTTCAGGTCCACATCACAAGTAGGTCGCCCATGGTACATCAGGGGAACTGTCGTGTCCCTTCACATCCACGCAACTTGGGAAGGATACTCCGCAAGACCTGTGGAAGAGAATAGTATGAGGTTCCAGGTATTTGTGCCATCCAAAGACAAGGTACAAACAGGTTACATCGGCCTTTGTCCCAAATGCAACCCTCCGGCACTTGAGAAACTACACATCCAAACATTCCCTGACGCAGTGTAAGCATTGCTGTCAGGGCATGATTGGATGTGCATTTTTGCAAATGCCGGAGGGATGCACTTTGGACATGCCGGGGTTACTTGGTCAAGAGGGAGTTTTGGGCAATACATCTCACCTGAGGGGGGTTGTCTGCTTCATGTCGGAGGTTCAGGTCCACATCACAAGTAGGTCGCCCATGGTACATCAGGGGAACTGTTGTGTCCCTTCACATCCACGCAACTTGGGAAGGATACTCCGCAAGACCTGTGGAAGAGAATAGTATGAGGTTCCAGGTATTTGTGTCATCCAAAGACAAGGTACAAGCAGGTTACATCGGCCTTTGTCCCAAATGCAACCCTCCGGCACTTGAGAAACTACACATCCAAACATTCCCTGACGCAGCGTAAGCATTGCTGTCAGGGCATGACTGAATGTGCAGTTTTGCAAATGCCGGAGGGCTGCACTTTGGACATGCCGGGGTGACTTGGTCAAGAGGGAGTTTTGGGCAAGACATCTCACCTGAGGCGGGTTGTGAGGGGGGTTGTCTGCTACATGGCGGAGGTTCAGGTCCACATCACAAGTAGGTCGCCCATGGTAGAGTTTGATAAACGGGTCCAATATTTGCGGCAACCCAAGAACAGGAAAAAACAGGGGCTAACAGGTCGTCAACAGGACGAAACTTTGAAAACAGGCCTGGGAAGGTGCGTCAAAACTCTGAAATACATAAATAAAGATATTTTTTTTTAGAATATTACAATCTCAGTTTACACGATAATACAAATGTTACAAGTATACTCACAGGCAGTGGAAAAAAAGCTTTGGATCAATGTCCATCGGGAATCATCTCCTTCGTCCATACCCACCGGTAGAGCAGAAGAACGGTTCCCGCGTCGGAAAGCACTGCGACGAAGAGTCACCGGCAAACGGTTTGCGACACATATGTTGTGTAAAATACAACATGCATTTACCATGCCGCAAACCTTAACCGGTTAAGTACAAAAGAGCACCACCGGAAGTGTCTAAACATCTAAACCGGCTTTTAAAGTACACCGAAGGCACGCTCAATTACTTGCCTCGATGCTTTGTGTGTCTCTTGGTAACGTTTTTCTGCTCTACCAACAGGATTAGACAATGGGGTCAAGAGCCACGATTTGTTGGGATAACCCGCATCGCCTATGGAAATGAAAAAAATGGTGGGTAATATAAAAAATAAAAATAAAAAATAAAATAAAATAAAAACTATTAAAATAAATACCTAACAGCCAGCCACCCGGCATGTTTCCTGTTTCATAATTGTCAAACAGTGATGACTGACTTAGGATGAAGGAGTCGTGAGACGATCCAGGAAATCCCACAAAAATATTCAAAAATTTCATGTTGACATCACAGACCGCCTGTATATTCATGGAATGGAAATGTTTTCGGTTCCGAAAACATTCTTCCGAATTCCGTGGCGGTCTGATCTGCACGTGGGTACAGTCAATCGCAACCAGAACATTGGGAAAATTGTATTTGGTAAAAAAGCCTAATTTGATCTCACGACATCCGCTGTCCGTATCTGGAAATGTGATGAACTGGATCGTCAATTTGCGGAAAGCCCTAATGACCTGGGTTATACAGCGCGACAGTGTCGACTGTGAAAAACCGCATGTTTGAGACAAAGTAGGCTGGAATGTGCCTGACACCAAAAAATGTAACGTAGCCAGCAGTTTCTGGAAACCGCTGACTGCGCGATTGGTCCGTGCCCGAGGTTCCAGGTCGGCCTCCAACAGAGCGATACAGCGAATATATGTCGCGAGTCTATAAGCGATAATTTTGAATCACCTCGAACTCGCTGAGATCCTCCAGTTCACGCCTAGTGCGATACTGGCGTGGACGTGGAAATGAAACACGCAATACTGGCTCACCCAATGCAGACATTTGGTGACCTTGATCCTGATGTTCAGCAGCCCTTTCTTCGTCCATGCTTGCAGCCAGCATGAACATCACAATCTGGTCAGAAAAAGGCTTCATTATTGTAGTCAGTACAAAAATAGGATATAAATGTGTTTTAAAACGCAGGGATTGTCCTAAAAAAACGATTCCACAAGAGAGCTGACTGTAATGGCTCCTCTCCCTGAAGTCTCAAAAACGGGAGTGAGGAGAGGAGTGGCTTTGCAGAAGTGTATCCTGCGTAAAACTGTGGTATCATGGGTACATTTCCCTCAGCAGAGTGAAGAAAAAAATATTCTTTTAAAAAATCAATTAAATAATACTTGTGAGTCAAAAAAGACAAACCAATTAGATAATCCCTTCAAATATAAATAGATATGCTATTAGCAATCCAAAAAGCAAAAAAAAATACATTTTACATTTTTTTTTTATTAGATCCCGCCAGCAAAGTGAGGCGGAATGAAATTGACGTAATTGCTGTCGAAAAGCACTGTTGTCGAATCGACATTCTTCAATTAAATATACCTTTGTCGAAAAAGGCGCATTTTGACCATTGCAGACATGTCGAATTTTGAAAATGTCGATTTGAAAAAAGTCGAATCTGAAACGGCAGGTATTTTGACGAAAAGTACTGTATTGCATTGACAAATCCAATTCGACATGTTTTTTTTTGTCGAAAATGTCCCGTTTTTCGACTTTCGCTGCAATTCGACCGCAATTGCATATACCCCTTAATACTTTAACCTCTCACTAGTATGATGCCTTGGGGCATTTGGTCTGTGCTGACTTGGGGGTTCTCTATATAACGTGCATATTAGTGTTAGGGATCCACGTGATAATGAGGTCACCTTGATGCAGTGGGTGAGCCCATATATTTTTGGGCAAAAAATTATGCCAAGTGCCTCATTTTGTGCACCTGCAATTTTGCTTTCTGTATGGAACGACAAGTCTTAGAATGGTAACACCTCTCATTACTGTATGTTTGGAATTAGGGTGTGCAGTCTAGACACACACACACATACACACACACACACACACACACACACACACACACACACACATTGTGTAGTTTATGCTGATAGAATTTTACTTAATGTATATGATTTCTTGTTTTGCTCATTTGTTTATGTAATTTGTTAGGCACTGCAGAACCCTTGTGGTGCTATATAAATAAATAATAATAATAATAATAATAATAATAAATGATTAAATTACCCACTGGTTTGCCTTCCCCCTGAGTTTCACAGACCAGAACTTGCAGTCAACTACTTCCAGCTATGACTTTTTTGGATCTACAGTATTGAACAGTTTGAAAGAGAACATATGTTAGTGTTTATTTACTTCATGCAGACTGTATATTTAAATGGATGGATCTTTTGTATGTGATAAAAGTTTCCCATTTTTGTACTTCAGGTTTTGTCTGGATCCTGTGATTTACTTACTACTAAAGGATTTCCATGTGCCCTGTAGACACTGCTTTGATAAGATAAACAGAGCGACTGAATGAGAGCGGAGTAGAGATGAGCGCCTGAAATTTTTCGGGTTTTGTGTTTTGGTTTTGGGTTCGGTTCCGCGGCCGTGTTTTGGGTTCGAACGCGTTTTGGCAAAACCTCACCGAATTTTTTTTGTCGGATTCGGGTGTGTTTTGGATTCGGGTGTTTTTTTCAAAAAACACTAAAAAACAGCTTAAATCATAGAATTTGGGGGTCATTTTGATCCCAAAGTATTATTAACCTCAAAAACCATAATTTACACTCATTTTCAGTCTATTCTGAATACCTCACACCTCACAATATTATTTTTAGTCCTAAAATTTGCACCGAGGTCGCTGTGTGAGTAAGATAAGCGACCCTAGTGGCCGACACAAACACCGGGCCCATCTAGGAGTGGCACTGCAGTGTCACGCAGGATGTCCCTTCCAAAAAACCCTCCCCAAACAGCACATGACGCAAAGAAAAAAAGAGGCGCAATGAGGTAGTTGTGTGAGTAAGATTAGCGACCCTAGTGGCCGACACAAACACCGGGCCCATCTAGGAGTGGCACTGCAGTGTCACGCAGGATGGCCCTTCCAAAAAACCCTCCCCAAACAGCACATGACGCAAAGAAAAAAAGAGGCGCAATGAGGTAGCTGTGTGAGTAAGATTAGCGACCCTAGTGGCCGACACAAACACCGGGCCCATCTAGGAGTGGCACTGCAGTGTCACGCAGGATGTCCCTTCCAAAAAACCCTCCCCAAACAGCACATGACGCAAAGAAAAAAAGAGGCGCAATGAGGTAGCTGTGTGAGTAAGATTAGCGACCCTAGTGGCCGACACAAACACCGGGCCCATCTAGGAGTGGCACTGCAGTGTCACGCAGGATGTCCCTTCCAAAAAACCCTCCCCAAACAGCACATGACGCAAAGAAAAAAAGAGGCGCAATGAGGTAGCTGACTGTGTGAGTAAGATTAGCGACCCTAGTGGCCGACACAAACACCGGGCCCATTTAGGAGTGGCACTGCAGTGTCACGCAGGATGTCCCTTCCAAAAAACCCTCCCCAATCAGCACATGATGCAAAGAAAAAGAAAAGAAAAAAGAGGTGCAAGATGGAATTGTCCTTGGGCCCTCCCACCCACCCTTATGTTGTATAAACAAAACAGGACATGCACACTTTAACCAACCCATCATTTCAGTGACAGGGTCTGCCACACGACTGTGACTGATATGACTGGTTGGTTTGGACCCCCCCAAAAAAGAAGCAATTAATCTCTCCTTGCACAAACTGGCTCTACAGAGGCAAGATGTCCACCTCATCATCACCCTCCGATATATCACCGTGTACATCCCCCTCCTCACAGATTATCAATTCGTCCCCACTGGAATCCACCATCTCAGCTCCCTGTGTACTTTGTGGAGGCAATTGCTGCTGGTCAATGTCTCCGCGGAGGAATTGATTATAATTCATTTTAATGAACATCATCTTCTCCACATTTTCTGGATGTAACCTCGTACGCCGATTGCTGACAAGGTGAGCGGCGGCACTAAACACTCTTTCGGAGTACACACTTGTGGGAGGGCAACTTAGGTAGAATAAAGCCAGTTTGTGCAAGGGCCTCCAAATTGCCTCTTTTTCCTGCCAGTATAAGTACGGACTGTGTGACGTGCCTACTTGGATGCGGTCACTCATATAATCCTCCACCATTCTATCAATGTTGAGAGAATCATATGCAGTGACAGTAGACGACATGTCCGTAATCGTTGTCAGGTCCTTCAGTCCGGACCAGATGTCAGCATCAGCAGTCGCTCCAGACTGCCCTGCATCACCGCCAGCGGGTGGGCTCGGAATTCTGAGCCTTTTCCTCGCACCCCCAGTTGCGGGAGAATGTGAAGGAGGAGATGTTGACAGGTCGCGTTCCGCTTGACTTGACAATTTTGTCACCAGCAGGTCTTTCAACCCCAGCAGACTTGTGTCTGCCGGAAAGAGAGATCCAAGGTAGGCTTTAAATCTAGGATCGAGCACGGTGGCCAAAATGTAGTGCTCTGATTTCAACAGATTGACCACCCGTGAATCCTTGTTAAGCGAATTAAGGGCTCCATCCACAAGTCCCACATGCCTAGCGGAATCGCTCCGTGTTAGCTCCTCCTTCAATGTCTCCAGCTTCTTCTGCAAAAGCCTGATGAGGGGAATGACCTGACTCAGGCTGGCAGTGTCTGAACTGACTTCACGTGTGGCAAGTTCAAAGGGCATCAGAACCTTGCACAACGTTGAAATCATTCTCCACTGCGCTTGAGACAGGTGCATTCCACCTACTATATCGTGCTCAATTGTATAGGCTTGAATGGCCTTTTGCTGCTCCTCCAACCTCTGAAGCATATAGAGGGTTGAATTCCACCTCGTTACCACTTCTTGCTTCAGATGATGGCAGGGCAGGTTCAGTAGTTTTTGGTGGTGCTCCAGTCTTCTGTACGTGGTGCCTGTACGCCGAAAGTGTCCCGCAATTCTTCTGGCCACCGACAGCATCTCTTGCACGCCCCTGTCGTTTTTTAAAAAATTCTGCACCACCAAATTCAAGGTATGTGCAAAACATGGGACGTGCTGGAATTTGCCCATATTTAATGCACACACAATATTGCTGGCGTTGTCCGATGCCACCAATCCACAGGAGAGTCCAATTGGGGTAAGCCATTCCGCGATGATCTTCCTCAGTTGCCGTAAGAGGTTTTCAGCTGTGTGCGTATTCTGGAAAGCGGTGATACAAAGCGTAGCCTGCCTAGGAAAGAGTTGGCGTTTGCGAGATGCTGCTACTGGTGCCGCCGCTGCTGTTCTAGCGGCGGGAGTCCATACATCTACCCAGTGGGCTGTCACAGTCATATAGTCCTGACCCTGCCCTGCTCCACTTGTCCACATGTCCGTGGTTAAGTGGACATTGGGTACAACTGCATTTTTTAGGACACTGGTGAGTCTTTTTCTGACGTCCGTGTACATTCTCGGTATCGCCTGCCTAGAGAAGTGGAACCTAGATGGTATTTGGTAACGGGGGCACACTGCCTCAATAAATTGTCTAGTTCCCTGTGAACTAACGGCGGATACCGGACGCACGTCTAACACCAACATAGTTGTCAAGGCCTCAGTTATCCGCTTTGCAGTAGGATGACTGCTGTGATATTTCATCTTCCTCGCAAAGGACTGTTGAACAGTCAATTGCTTACTGGAAGTAGTACAAGTGGGCTTACGACTTCCCCTCTGGGATGACCATCGACTCCCAGCGGCAACAACAGCAGCGCCAGCAGCAGTAGGCGTTACACGCAAGGATGCATCGGAGGAATCCCAGGCAGGAGAGGACTCGTCAGAATTGCCAGTGACATGGACTGCAGGACTATTGGCATTCCTGGGGAAGGAGGAAATTGACACTGAGGGAGTTGGTGGGGTGGTTTGCGTGAGCTTGGTTACAAGAGGAAGGGATTTACTGGTCAGTGGACTGCTTCCGCTGTCACCCAAAGTTTTTGAACTTGTCACTGACTTATTATGAATGCGCTGCAGGTGACGTATAAGGGAGGATGTTCCGAGGTGGTTAACGTCCTTACCCCTACTTATTACAGCTTGACAAAGGGAACACACGGCTTGACACCTGTTGTCCGCATTTCTGGTGAAATACCTCCACACCGAAGAGCTGATTTTTTTGGTATTTTCACCTGGCATGTCAACGGCCATATTCCTCCCACGGACAACAGGTGTCTCCCCGGGTGCCTGACTTAAACAAACCACCTCACCATCAGAATCCTCCTGGTCAATTTCCTCCCCAGCGCCAGCAACACCCATATCCTCCTCATCCTGGTGTACTTCAACACTGACATCTTCAATCTGACTATCAGGAACTGGACTGCAGGTGCTCCTTCCAGCACTTGCAGGGGGCGTGCAAATGGTGGAAGGCGCATGCTCTTCACGTCCAGTGTTGGGAAGGTCAGGCATCGCAACCGACACAATTGGACTCTCCTTGTGGATTTGGGATTTCGAAGAATGCACAGTTCTTTGCTGTGCTGCTTTTGCCAGCTTGAGTCTTTTCATTTTTCTAGCGAGAGGCTGAGTGCTTCCATCCTCATGTGAAGCTGAACCACTAGCCATGAACATAGGCCAGGGCCTCAGCCGTTCCTTGCCACTCCGTGTCGTAAATGGCATATTGGCAAGTTTACGCTTCTCCTCCGACAATTTTATTTTAGGTTTTGGAGTCCTTTTTTTTCTGATATTTGGTGTTTTGGATTTGACATGCTCTGTACTATGACATTGGGCATCGGCCTTGGCAGACGACGTTGCTGGCATTTCATCATCTCGGCCATGACTAGTGGCAGCAGCTTCAGCACGAGGTGGAAGTGGATCTTGATCTTTCCCTAATTTTGGAACCTCAACATTTTTGTTCTCCATATTTTAATAGGCACAACTAAAAGGCACCTCAGGTAAACAATGGAGATGGATACTAGTATACAATTATGGACTGCCTGCCGAGTGCAGACACAGAGGTAGCCACAGCCGTGAACTACCGTACTGTACTGTGTCTGCTGCTAATATAGACTGGTTGATAAAGAGATAGTATACTCGTAACTAGTATGTATGTATAAAGAAAGAAAAAAAAACCACGGTTAGGTGGTATATACAAATATGGACGGGCTGCCGAGTGCCGACACAGAGGTAGCCACAGCCGTGAACTACCGCACTGTACTGTGTCTGCTGCTAATATATAGACTGGTTGATAAAGAGATAGTATACTCGTAACTAGTATGTATGTATAAAGAAAGAAAAAAAAACCACGGTTAGGTGGTATATACAATTATGGACGGGCTGCCGAGTGCCGACACAGAGGTAGCCACAGCCGTGAACTACCGCACTGTACTGTGTCTGCTGCTAATATAGACTGGTTGATAAAGAGATAGTATACTCGTAACTAGTATGTATGTATAAAGAAAGAAAAAAAAACCACGGTTAGGTGGTATATACAATTATGGACGGGCTGCCGAGTGCCGACACAGAGGTAGCCACAGCCGTGAACTACCGCACTGTACTGTGTCTGCTGCTAATATAGACTGGTTGATAAAGAGATAGTATACTCGTAACTAGTATGACTATAAAGAAAGAAAAAAAAACCACGGTTAGGTGGTATATACAATTATGGACGGGCTGCCGAGTGCCGACACAGAGGTAGCCACAGCCGTGAACTACCGTACTGTACTGTGTCTGCTGCTAATATAGACTGGTTGATAAAGAGATAGTATACTCGTAACTAGTATGTATGTATAAAGAAAGAAAAAAAAACCACGGTTAGGTGGTATATACAATTATGGACGGGCTGCCGAGTGCCGACACAGAGGTAGCCACAGCCGTGAACTACCGCACTGTACTGTGTCTGCTGCTAATATATAGACTGGTTGATAAAGAGATAGTATACTCGTAACTAGTATGTATGTATAAAGAAAGAAAAAAAAACCACGGTTAGGTGGTATATACAATTATGGACGGGCTGCCGAGTGCCGACACAGAGGTAGCCACAGCCGTGAACTACCGCACTGTACTGTGTCTGCTGCTAATATAGACTGGTTGATAAAGAGATAGTATACTCGTAACTAGTATGTATGTATAAAGAAAGAAAAAAAAAACCACGGTTAGGTGGTATATACAATTATGGACGGGCTGCCGAGTGCCGACACAGAGGTAGCCACAGCCGTGAACTACCGCACTGTACTGTGTCTGCTGCTAATATAGACTGGTTGATAAAGAGATAGTATACTCGTAACTAGTATGTATGTATAAAGAAAGAAAAAAAAAACACGGTTAGGTGGTATATACAATTATGGACGGGCTGCCGAGTGCCGACACAGAGGTAGCCACAGCCGTGAACTACCGCACTGTACTGTGTCTGCTGCTAATATAGACTGGTTGATAAAGAGATAGTATACTCGTAACTAGTATGACTATAAAGAAAGAAAAAAAAACCACGGTTAGGTGGTATATACAATTATGGACGGGCTGCCGAGTGCCGACACAGAGGTAGCCACAGCCGTGAACTACCGCACTGTACTGTGTCTGCTGCTAATATAGACTGGTTGATAAAGAGATAGTATACTACTAATATTATATATACTGGTGGTCAGGTCACTGGTCACTAGTCACACTGGCAGTGGCACTCCTGCAGCAAAAGTGTGCACTGTTTAATTTTAATATAATATTATGTACTCCTGGCTCCTGCTATAACCTATAACTGGCACTGCAGTGCTCCCCAGTCTCCCCCACAATTATAAGCTGTGTGAGCTGAGCACAGTCAGATATATATATATACATTGATGCAGCACACTGGGCTGAGCAGTGCACACAGATATGGTATGTGACTGAGTCACTGTGTGTATCGTTTTTTTCAGGCAGAGAACGGATATATTAAATAAAACAAACAACTGCACTGTCTGGTGGTCACTGTGGTCGTCAGTCACTAAACTCTGCACTCTCTTCTACAGTATCACAGCCTCAGGTCAATCTCTCTCTCTCTCTCTCAACCCTAATCTAAATGGAGAGGACGCCAGCCACGTCCTCTCCCTATCAATCTCAATGCACGTGTGAAAATGGCGGCGACGCGCGGCTCCTTATATAGAATCCGAGTCTCGCGAGAATCCGACAGCGTCATGATGACGTTCGGGCGCGCTCGGGTTAACCGAGCAAGGCGGGAGGATCCGAGTCTGCTCGGACCCGTGAAAAAAACATGAAGTTCGTGCGGGTTCGGATTCAGAGAAACCGAACCCGCTCATCTCTAGAGCGGAGTGGATTAAACTTCAAGTCTGGGGGCTATCCTGTGAGACACCTTATGATTGTTTTGACCAATTGTGTTTAGAGGTGTGTAGTAGGTGCTACTGTATGTGAGGCTTTGTGAGCTGTAACAAAGCCTCTTTGTTCTGAGGAGATACTGTAAGTGCTTTGCATTGTGCTCCTGTGTGAATAAAGGATCATTGACTCTTTTCTTTCTTTTTATTCATCTGTCCTACAGTATCTTAGTGTCAGGATATTGGACTATTTCATGCACGTACTAAGGGGTCTATTCATGAAGCAGTGAAAAGAGTGGAGAAGTTGCCCATGGCAAACAATCAGCTGCTCCATACAATTGTATAGTATGCAAATTATAAATGTTTCTTCAATGCTGATTGGTTGCGATGGGCGACTTCTCCACTTGCTCACTTCTCTAAACTTTTCACTGCTACATGAAAAGACCCATTAGTGTTCCGTGTACCTTACCTTCTGTTCTGCACGGATTTCAGGATTTCTCTCAGTTTTGCAAGCTCCAAACAGACTTCAGTTTTCAAGCTGCAGCATATGTCTGTGCTACTCCTTCCTGATTAAGCCACCTGTGTTGGCTTCCCTTGTGTTAGTAATCAGAAGGGTCTGGTGTACAGCTTTTGCTATCTCTGTTCATTGTGTTCACAAGAAGTTCCAGCAGACATATTTCCTGGTCAGCTGATCAGACTATTCACCAGGAGGAGTGCTGGTTACTCACATCTGACTCCTTTCACCAATGGCAGTCTACCTAAGGGTATAAAGCAGGAACAGGAAGGGGCCTGTGCAACTAGTCACATAGTGTGGTAAGTCCGGCAGTCTGGTTCTGCTGTATTTTTCAGCCGGTAGCCAGTCCAATCCAGCAGCATCTCTTCTGCCAGTAGTCATTCCGGTAAAACTATTCCTTAGCCAGTAGCCAGTCCGGTCCAGCAGCATCTCTTCAGCTAGTAGCCAGTCCGGTCCAGCTATTCCTCAGCCAATAGCCAGTACAGTACAGCAGCATCTACTCAGCCAGCAACCAGTCCAGTCCAGCTGTATTACTCAGCCGGTAACCAGTCCGGTTCAGCTGCATCTCTTTAAGCTGGTAGCCAGTCTGTCCAGCTGTATTCCTCAGCCAGTCCAGTACAGCAGCATCTCTTCAACCGGTAGCCAGTCTGTCCAGCTGTATTCCTCAGCCAGTAGCCAGTCCAGTACAGCAGCATCTCTTCAGCCGATAACCAGTCCGGTACATTACCACTGTGTGGCTCATAACCGTTAACTCATATGAAACGCAGTTCGCACTGCTACCCAAATCCCATGCAAAAGAGCAATATTCAGCCTCTTCAACTCCAGCTCTGAACCTTAGACCCTGGACGTCGATCATCACTTGACCCAGGGAATCTTGTGCACAAAACCGTGACACTTAGCTTCTGTCCCTCTGTCTTCTTTTTATCTTTTGCTATTTTTCAGTTTTTCTATACCCCCCTCCTGTTCTTTTTAGGGATTGTGTGTCCCCTATTTTGCCATGTTCCAACCGTGACATGTACAGCACCCCCCTGCCTGCTACCTGGATGGCAATGGTTCCAGGGGAAGCACTGCTGCTGTTAGTGGTGGTCCCTCTGACAGCATTGCGCAGACAAGGGGCCGCCACATAGGTGAACAGGTTGCCAGGCACAGGGCAGATATGGCGGCTTCTGGTCTGGCTGTCCTGGAGTCTGCATCACAGGCGTGAGCGGAGAAGGCCACGGTGGTGTGTGCAGGGACTAACTCCAGCTGGGGGGAAGCATGGGGCAAATGCCCGCCAGCAGTGTGCTGCTGTGGGCGTCCATGATCAGAGGGGCCGGGAGCATGTGGTGGCTCCTTCAGACGCATGTACATCCAAGGGGGCTGGGATGCGGGTCCCAGCTCGGTTGTGAGCTCCGTCATGGGTGCCCGTTACCATGGGATCAATGGCAGCCCCAGTGTGCAGCTGGGTATAAGGGAGCTTTGGGGCACAGCAGGAAGTATAATGGCAGCCGTCATAGCCATTCTCTGTCCCTGGAGTCTGTTTAGGGGGTGGGGCTTAGGCACCATTTTACTGTTTAGCATCAGGGCTTGCTGCAGGTGCGCTCTGGCATTAGCTCTGAAATGGGGGGTTTGCCGGCTCTGCCTGAGAATGACCTGCTATTCCAGGGGAGCAGTGTTAGGTTAGGCAGTGCTGCTGGTGCACAGAATCTGCAGTGCGGGCACATTAGCTGGGGTGATGGATCCTTTTGAGGAGAGTGGCACCTCTTCTTCGTCCCTGGTGTCTGATGTCAGTTGCACCGCTAGGGCACGCAAGTGAACGGCTTGAGCGAGAGGCAGACAGGCGAGATAAGTTGTCTAAATGCCATCGTCTGTGTAAGAAGGGCATGCGCATCTCACTCAAAGCGGTCTCATGGAGTTCACTGCGATAATACGCCAGTCTTACATGGCCTGCGGCAATGTTGTAAGCATATAATTGCTAAGGGTGATTATGTGGGCGTTTTTGTCCTCACAGAGAAGGTGAAGAAAGAGTTTAAGGCTGTGAAAGGCAAGGGGGCATAGGCGTTGACACTTTTAAATCCTTTTACAATTGAATTTAATTTTTTTCTGTGTTTGCCGCAAGATATTTAAAGTCCTGTCCGGAGGAACACTTGCACATTATCAGATATCTGCATCTGATTAAAAGCTTGCAGCACAGGGACAGGCTTCGCTTGTTTATGATGAGGAATTTCACTGAAAGCATGACTGGGAGCTGGTTATGCCATTTGGGTCCAAGGACGTGAAGTTGTTGCTCAAAGCGCGCAGCTCTTCCTAGTCATCATCCAATGGGTCCAGGTCGTTTAACTGCACAGACTCCGAATAAAGGCAGATGTTTTGCTTTAAATTATTTGACCTGTACGCAGGGTAAGCTGTGTTATTTTCGACACCTCAACCTGTGCAAGGCTGGCAGGGTAGCAGCAGCCCAAAACAGCTGAGACCACAGTGCTAAATAAGGCGTTGTCACCAGTGTGTTTGGATGCCATGGCAAAGTGGTTTGGATTGTATCCAAATGCGATGGATGCTCATTTCTTGTTTTCAGGGCTTGAGTTAAGTTTTAAGTTGCCCATTAAAGGGGAGGTTCGGGTTGGTGTGCATAGGAATTTACGGTCAGCACGGAAATTGCCGGGCATACTTAGGGATAAGGTGCACAAGGAGATTAGCCTCGGGCGTATGGCAGGTCCAATTATGGAGCCACCCTTGGAGGATCAGATTCTTTCCCCCATGAGTATCATCCCCAAGAAGGCTCTTGGCAAATGTAGGCTCAGTCCACATCTATCTTATCCATCTTTGTCATCGGTGAATGATGCTTTACTTCATGAGTTTTGTTAAATTATGTACATATCAGTCATTTGATGATGCTCTGGATAAGGTAATGAGTTACAGTCCGGGTTCCCTGATGGCTAAAATTGATGTTGAGTCGGCTATTAGGCTAATGCCCTTGCATCCAGATTCATTCCGGTACATAGGTTTTTGCATTGGGAGGGTACATTTCATAGACAAGTGCTTGCCTATGGGATGTTCTGTTTTTTGTGCCTTTTTTGAAAAATGAAGCAGCTTCCTTCATTGGTGCATGGAGTCTTCTTGCGGGGGTCATGGTATGGCGCACTATCTCGATGACTTTCTTTGTGCAGGCCTGGCTGATTCTGATCACTGTGCTTTTCTGTTGTTTTCTACGCAAGCGTTGTTTTATCACTTTGGAGTACCTGTTGCTCACGACAAGACAGAGGGGCCCTTCACTTGCTTGTCGTTTCTAGGGATCAAAATTGATACAGTGGCAGAATCTTGTAGGCTGCCTCAGGAAAATGTATCAAAGTTGCGTAACACTTTTGCTATGTATGTGGCGGTGTGGAAGATTACTCTTCACCAGGCTCAGTCACTCTTGAGTCTGTTGAACTTTGCTTGCAGGGTTATTCCCATGGGCAGGGTTCTCTATCGGAAACTGTGTCCAAACTGCACTATTTTATATGCCTGATATATGAAATTAAGCTAGATCTGGCCATTTGGGCCTCTTTTTTGGTAGATTTTAATGGTGTTCGGATTTAGTTGGCTTGCTTCAGTCATCGACAGTTTCCGATTGTAGCTCTTCACCAATGCAGCTTGGTCTGTGGGGTTCGGTTGCTACCTCGATGGATCCTGGTGTGCAGCACCTTGGCCTGAGGAATGGAAGCGTTTAGGTCTCAACAGGGATTTATTGCTACTTTAATTTTTCCCAATCATGGTGGCATTAGAAGTTTGGGATGAGCAGCTGCAAAATCGCAGTATAATGCTGAGGTGCGATAACCTTGGCGTTGTGCATGCGATAAATCAACAGTGAGTTAAATCTCTGTTTGTTTTGTGAGTGCTGGCGCAGTTGCTCTTAACTTGCTTGTGAAATAACATTTTGTTCAAGGCACAGCACGTTCCGGGGTGGATAATGGGATTGCAGATGCATTGTCTCAGTTTCAGTGGTCTAGATTTTGGTCATTGACTCCTGAGGCATATATTGCCCCGGGCATCTTCTGGGTTTATCGCCAAGCTTGGGAAGAGTGGGAAGCTTTTTCTTATAACCACAGGCATAGAGGTAAGAGCAGGCATCAATTGATGCTTTCTTTTATTTGGTGTCTTTATGTCGCCGGCCGATCCAGAGCAGTAGTTGTAAGATACTTAGCAGGTATTTTGTTTTTCTTCAAGTTGAGAAATTTGCCTGACCTTACCTCTAATTCAGAAGGCCTTGAAAGGTTGGGCACATTTGGCTCTGGTTGCTCCTGACAAGAGACGTCTCATTGACATCATGCTTCTTCTGTCTCTACTTGCTGCCGTGTCGGAGGTGGCAGAGTCGGTATTTGAGGTGTCGTTTCCGCAATTGGCTTTTGCGATGGCTTTTCATGCAGCCTTCTGAATATCGGAGCTGGTGGTCTCCTCCAAATGGGTGGATGCTGCATTTGCTTTGGTCAGATGTCCTAGTGGGGGAGAGGTCGTTGCTGTGCAGAATCAAACATTCCAAGACCAATCAACTGGGAAGGGGCCGGTGGATTTAGTTGGTTCCTTCATAGGACTTGCAGATTTTTTTGGTTGCTCTATCCATTATCAATTTAGTTGGGTATTGAAGCGTTTTGTTTCTCATATCGATTGCGGTACACATTCCATTCGGACCGGGGCTACCACATCCGTCGCTTCAGCGAGGTTTTCCGTAGATGAGATCAAGTCCTTGCACTGATGGAAATTGGCTAGTTACAAGAGATATATTAGGCCTTCACATTCAATGTTATGGCTATGGTTTTGCTGTTATTGCATTTTTCTGCTGTGCTGTTTGTTTTGTTAAGGTCTAGTGTCTCGTCTTTCCCTAGTCTACCCTACTCAGGTATTAGCTACTCTTGCTGTTGGTCAGCAGAGTCTGGAGGGTTTGGGCCTTTTTTTCCTGAACTGACAGACTTCATTTGGCTAATTGGGCATATTAATTACAATTCGGCAGTCCCTCAGTAAATTTCAGGTTTTACAGATGTATCCACATTTATCTTGACGGTTAATAGGATTAACTGTGACTGGCCAGTCAGATTTAATCCCCTGCTGTAATGACTTAATCCCCTGCTGTATTGTTCTCTGTATTGTATTACAGTTGAGAACAATAGCTGAAGGGTTTATGCTAATAAGTCATGCTGTGACTAGGCACAGAAAACTACTCAAGATAACGGTGGATACATCTGTACCTTGAGTTATTACTTGTGTTACCCTCACTTTCAAATATCTCCCTTTCCCCACCATTCCTACCCATCTGGTCCCTAGTTTACCCTCCTGTGTCTTTATGTTGCTTAGAATTGTGACTGAAGCTCATTTTAATTCGACTAATTGGCATTTAATAAAGATATGAATTTTATTTATTTTGGCAGATCCACCATTGCTTTATAATGATAAATTAGCGATACATTTTATAATTGTTTTTGTTTCTTTCTCCCACTTTGTAAGTGTTAAGTTTGACTCCCTTAAGGTGTGGGTTGTTGGTCAATCATATGTGTTTTGGGCAGCTAGATTTATGGCTTCCAATGGTGCTCCTTCTTTTCGTTGGTTGAATTGTGTTCGGTGGATTGGTGTAGGTTGTATGTTGTGGTGGGCCTTGCGGTCTAAGCTGTTGGAGTTTGCACAGCATTTTGGTGTTCCAGAGATCTTGATTTTGCATTTCCTGTAGGTGGTAACGATCTGGGTATGATTACAGGTTACTGGGTATTTTGTCAGCGTGGCCCTCCTGTAAGGAAATTTGGTAATTTATTGTGCCACGACTTAACTGGCGTGGAGGTCAAAATTTGAAGGCAATTGATGATGCCCGGAAGAAGGTGAATGCGGCAGTGGCGAAATTTGTGTTGGCCAAAGGTGGTAGTTGATGTGGTTTTGCATTCTAGGATTAGGTTTCGTTATTGATATCTTTATAGGTCTGACTGGGTCCATTTATCTTCCATTTATCTGAAGAAGGACTTTTGCTTTTTGTGGAGGATCTGTTTCACAGTATTGCTTCTGTGCTTTCATTTTTGCATGGTAGTGGTTCAAAGCTTCTGTAGTCAGACCTTGGCTTTGGCAGGAAGGAAAGGCAGGTCGCCGCTTCGGGTGCAAATTTGGTTAAGTTGATTAAGGTTATGGTTTTGGGTGCGCTCATCTTCATTGACTTGTTTGGTCGCTGAACCACCCTGACAGGGCAGCATCATCACCCTACCGGGTGAGTAGTCATGTTAGAGGGTTGAGTGGATACCTGTTATTGGTAGCTGTTGAGATGTATTGGTTTGTCTGCACCCTTGACGATATCAAGCAGCATTGCAGGTTGTTCGAGTGGGCTGAGTATAGCAGTCCTTTCTCTGTCACCATACCTGTACTTTAGTTTAATTAAGCATATTTAAATATTCTTGGTATGTTATTAATAAATAGCTAACAAGTTTTTATACTGCCAAATCTATGTATCCGAGTCTTTATTTCAATTAAAGTTTTATTTATGAATGTATTATTCATATGGTGTATGCATGGGACACCCCTCAGCCGATTGAAGGTTTAGATAATTAGAGTACATACATAGATAGATATTTAAAACATCGCGCTGTGTGTTACTAATTTTTTTGCTTTCCTAAATATAGGCAGTATTGAGTTGTATATATATATATAAATAAAAATATATAAACAGATATTGTAGAATCTTGAGGAAGTCCCAAGGCATTGTGGGACGAAACGCGTTGATACTGCACTCCTGAAAACCTACACTGGTATACCATCACGGGAAGCTGAGAGCACTGATCACCGTCCACTACCCACCCTGCTAATACATCTATCCGGGAGAGGTGGTGAACTTCTGCAGCCACAGGTAATCCAGCACCACAGCTATCTGGCCGATTAGTAAATATCGGAGCCCGCAGTGAGTACACCTTGGCTGAGAGTCTGCAGTTCCACCTATAAGGATATCCCATCCCGGCGTACATCACACGGGGCGGTGACGGCCTCACCACCGGGTGAAGAAAAGAGACGGATACGTCACCCCAGCAGGGAGAATCAGTGGTAACTATAAATACTGCTTTCAGTTTCACACTGAATTGTTTCTATCACAGCCGGGATGCCGGCATACAAAGTAGCAATTCTGTGTGTGGACCCAGTATCAAAGACTGCATATTACAGTGTTACACACTGTCTATTCAGGACTTCAGCTTATATTTACATAAAGTGTCACCAAGGCAGCTATTTAATCAACCTTACATATTTTATGCTAATTAGGGATTATTCCCTTGTTCAAGTTAAAACTGGCCATATGCATACTTGAAAGGTGATCATTGTTTTAGATTTTAGATGTATGATTTTATGTATGTATATGTAATAAATGTTATTTGAGTTATTTGCAGGCGTCTCCCGATCTCTTCACTGATATATACAGAGTCACTTCTACAATATATGTTTATATATGTTTATATATTTTTATTTATATATATATATACAACTCAATACTGCCTATATTTAGGAAAGCAAAAAAATCAGTAACACACAGCGCGATGTTTTAAATATCTATCTATGTATGTACCTGTACGTCTAAGACTCTAACTAAGTCTTAAAAACATACGCTGCAGTGTGTTGAATTCTTTCTTTTTTATATACATATTCACCTGTGAGATATTTTTAATTAGCGCCGGGAGGGTGGAAATGGCATACCACCAAGAGACAAGTTCTCTTTATCCTTTCCTTAGATAATTAGAGTGACTGAATGAGAGCGTAGTGGGATAAACTTCAAGTCTGGGGGCTGTCCTGTGAGATACCTTGTAATTGTTTTGACCAAATGTGTTTAGAGGTGTGTAGTAGGTGCTATGTGCGGCTTTGAGGGCTGTAACAAAGCCTAGTTGTTCCTGTCTTCCCAACCACCCTCCCCAATGGTTGTCTTAGTGGTGGTTTGTCATTAGCTATTTTTAGGTGGGAAGGAACGGCAGGTCACCGCTTCAGGTGCAATTTTTTTTAAAAGTTGATTAAGGTTTTGGTTTACGGTGTGCTCACCGTCGTTGACTTGTTTAGTAGCTGAACCACCCTGATGGGGGCAGTGCAAACACCCTATGGGGTGGGTAGTCATGTTAGAGAGTTGAATGGGTACCTGTTGTTGGTAGCTGTTGAGATTTATTGGTTTGTCTGCACCCTTGGCGATATCAGGCAGCATTGCAGGTTGTTTGTGTTTGGTGCATTGCTCGAGTGGGCTGAGTATAGCCGTCCTTTCTCTGCCACCATACTTTAGTTTAATTAAGTGTATTTAAATATTCTTGGTATGTTATCAATAAATAGCTAACAAGTTTTTATACTGCCAAATCTATGTCTCTGAGCCTTGATTTGGATTAATGTTTTATTTATGAATTTGTTAATCATATAGTGTATGCATGGAACATACCTTAGATGATTGAAGGTTTAAGAATTTCTACTCAAAATGTGTCAGTGAGTACCTGCAGGAAGAATCCATTACAAGGTATAAATGTGCCTTATCCAGATCTTTCCTGTCTAAAAGCCAGTAAAGAGGTACCGGAACCTCCACCTTTATTCTAACTAGCTGTCTTATTGGCACAGACATATGGTAAAGTCTCCAGTTACTTTCTTGTAAGCATAACATTTTATGGTGGTTCATATAGCCCTGAAAAGCTATTTACATTTATATAAGTCTTTATAAGCATATTTCTTGTATATAAGAGGGATATTGTATACTGTAATCTGTATCCTATTATATTTGTATTCTATAAAGATTAGATAGAGCCACAGTCCAATTTCAAGAGAAATGTTCCTATTCTCAATTTACATCTTTGCCTCTCCACTATTGTTATTATTACCTATTGCTAACGCCCAGCTTCTAGCCACTTTATTGCTTAGTAAATATGCCGCCAGTCTTAGGCCCTCTGCTCTTCTCTAGCAACACCACTTTCTTCAGAAAACTAATAAGCTCCTTTGATGACACCAAAATATATCTATAGTCTCTGAATCTTTCACCATCTGTGTTGGCCTAAATGTCATTTCATCTTGGATTTATTCTCGGAACTGCTTTTTTTCCCTTCTACTTTGTTGGTTGTATTCTCATCCCCTCAGGCTCAATCTTTCATAAAGTGAACTACCGTAATAATCTCATCACCAGAGACGCTCTTTATGTTACATTTCGACTTTTTAAAAACACACAATAAACACTAGCAGCTTAGTGTCTAGATGTTATTGTTGTCTCAGCAATGTCCTTTTGTCCGAACACCCAATCTGCAGCCTAATCATGTTACACACATCTAAAGAATATATTCAGAATATGTAGTGACATGCGGGCGGGTGAAGCAGGTGAGGTAGATTCTTTCCTGTCATACTAATATATACACCAGAGTTTTGACTATATAAAGTATATAAAAAAAATAGAAAGAATATAGTATAAGTATCTTCTTTGTATTATTCTAACCATTTTTCTATTATTCTAACCATTTTTCTTCGGAGTAAAAAGTCTATGATAGGTGAGGCAGTGCCTCCCCTGCCTACCTTTTCCACACATCTCTGATCAGAACTCACTAATTTTCCAGCAGAATATACTGCTGCCCCTAGTTTGTGCACGCCTCTGCCGCACATGCTCTCGACGAGGCGGCGTGGCCTTGCAGGAAAAGACGACCTTACACCCCAGTTTTTGCACCAACAGGCCTCAGCCACCACAGGCAAAAAAAAAAAACATTCCACCACACAGTAATTCCCTTTGCACCATATTATGCCCCCTGCACTATATTATTTTACACAACATAATGCCTGTGATACATTATGCCCTACAGTAAAGCTTCTAATTACTTTGAAATTACCTGCTTGTTGCCGGGGGTTTCATACACTGGGTGTCATGCTCGTTGCCAGGGGTTTCATGTGCTGGCTGTCATGCTCATTGCAAGGGGATTCATGCTCATTTCCAGGGGTGGGTAATGCTCATTGCTAGGGGTAATGCTCATTGCTAGTGGTAATGCTTGTTGCCAGGGTGTAGCAGACATACGTGCACGCGCGCGGGGGGGGGGGTTCCGAGTACCTGAAACCCCCCTGAAAAATCTGCGCAGCTGAAAGATTTTTTTGTGTTTGTTTCAGTCGGAGTAGCCTGTAATGCACCAACCTCCTTTTTAGCACACCCAGCTGTACAAAAAAGGCTAGCAGGCTCCTTTCTCTCTCACACACCATCCTGCATCTGCCGTCGCCACATCTCCACTTGTCCTCTTCCCTTTACCACCTCCAGCATCTCTGCCTGTCCCTTCCTCCCGCGCCTTTGATATTACCCCCAGCTGCCAAAGTATTGTCGGCTGTGGTGAGGTGAGCCCACCAGCGCCACTACACATGGCTGGGCGCCTGGCTGGAGGGACAACGGGGCCTCCTCCCAACCTCCAGGTAACTGCTCTGCCGGACACCTCTCCTGAAGTACTCATTGTGCTGCTGCCTCTCTCTTTCGCTCTCCCAATCCCTCCCTCCCATGCCCTCCTCTCTCTCTCTCTCTCCCCATGCCAACCCACGCTCCCCTCCTCTCTCTCTCCCCATGCCACCCTGTCTCTCTCAAGTCTCTCTCTCTCCATACCCCCTTGTCTCCCAATGCCCTCCCCCTCTCTCTCCATGCCTCTCTCTCCCTTTTCTCAAGCCCCCATCTCTCTCTATGCTCACCACCCCCTTCATGCCTCTCTCTCTATCTATCTCTCTCTGTCTCTTCATATCTCCCTTGGCTCTGTATACATGTGCACACATGGGTATATATTAAAGATGTGCAGCAGGAACTTATACGGCAGTACCCCTGGACTTATATGGCAGCACTACTGGAGTGGACTTATACGACAGTACTACCCCATGACTTATATAGATGCACCACGGGACTGGACTTATACGGCAGTACCCCTGGACTTATACAGCAGTACCCCTGAACTTATACGGCTGCACCACTGGACTGGACTTATACGGTAGTACCCCTGGACTTATACGGACGTACCCCTGAACTTATATGGCTGCACCACTGGACTGGACTTATACGGCAGTACCCCTGGACTTATATGGATGCACCAGTGGACTGGACTTATGCAGCAGTACCCCTGGACTTATACGGACGTACCCCTGAACTTATATGGCTGCACCACTGGACTGGACTTATATGGCAGTATCCCTGTACTTATATGGCAGTACCCCAGGGCTTATATGGCAGTACCTCAGAACTTACACGGCAGTACCCCTGAACATAAATGGCTGCACCACTGGACTGGACTTATATGGAAGTACCCCTGGACTTATATGGCAGTACCCCTGAAATTATACGGCTGCACCACTGGACTGGACTTATACGGCAGTACCCCTGGACTTATACGGCAGTACCCCTGGACTTATATGGATGCACCACTGGACTGGACTTATACGGCAGTACCCCTGTACTTATATGGCTGCACTACTGGAATGGACTTATACGGCAGTACCCCTGGACTTATATGGCAGTACCCTGTGAAATTCCATTATTTTAAATAAACATTTAAATACCAGTGTTATTATATACTGCAGATGCAAGTTGCGTCTTATTACCATATACAGTAATAATGCGCTGAATGTCACAGCACTATGTCCCTTAAGAGAAAGCAAGTAGTCGCTCACATGGTTTACTGAGGTCCAATGCTCAGATATATATAAATGTATTTGATATTAAAAAGGTATGCATACAAAATAACATATGTACAGTATATGATTCAGTATAACATATATAAATATAAGATAGGTACAGAGTTACAAATACATAAGAAACAGTCACAGCCAGTATACATCACCCTTATCCCAGAGGACAGTCATCACTAGATGGAATCAGCAAACACTCCACTCCCTGGCAAGGGGGATGTACTTATATACTGTGTATTGGAGAAGGTATACATCTGGGGCTGGGTCTTCTGCTATTGGTCCAGGAGAGGGAGGTTTCTCATTCATTGGGGTCAATTCAATTCGGCAACTTATGAATAGCACCGGGAATTAGCTCCCGACGCTATTCAATTCAGCTGCTAGTTACCTGCAATTGTCGGGAATTCTTCTCTCATCCCCGGGGATGAAAGTAGAAACCCGACAAAAGTGCTTCCTCGCGGCCGGCGCGAGGCTGATTCTGTCGGGAATCAGCCTCGCGCCGGGGAGTTAAGTCGGAGAATGCCCGTTCTCCCGACAATTCAACCTGTTTAGTCGGCGAGAACGGGACATCGCCGACTTAACTGGAGCTGAATTGAATAGCGTCGGGAGCTAATTCCCGGCGCTATTCATAACTTGCCGAATTTAATTGACCCCATTGTGTGTTATTGGTCAGTTCATATGTGTGCAATGTCCAGTTTTAAGATGCAGGTACAGGTGTTTGCCACTGGAAATGCTGCTGCAGGAAGTCCTTTGTCTCATAGAATGTGACTTTATAATCCTCCATTTGATCATAACTAATTGTCACAATGTGCGACAATTTACCCATAGTTATCAAATTAATCCACACATTGTCCTGACCATTTTGACACTAAGCATGATATAATTAACTTGTTTCGTCCCAATAATACATATATATCTGGTTTTACACTCTATTATATAAATACAATATAATACAAGTCTTGTGTTGGATGTGTTTTGTCTATGTGTAATTTAGGTGTTGTATGAATATGTGTCTGTGTGCGTCTTTATGGCATTTCTCAGTGATTGCGCCTTTTACTGTATACACACCCACCACGCGGCAACACGCACGCCGTGCGACTCTATGCACGATGCGCGGTAAAGAAGCATGGTGCATCCATATACGTCAATTGCATCCTTATGCCACCACCGAGAAGCACCACTCTGTGTGTCGTTTGTTTGTGTCATTTATCTGACATCGACAGTCCACCCTTTATTAGTCATTAAGAAACTATCACACTTTTATGATATTAACACATACAAATAAGATGGGTGACACAAACACATGTATACATATCCATTTTGTTCAATTGGTTAAGGATAAGGCACCCTTTACCCACTCCCGCCGGCATATACTAGATGTGGTTTTCGTTGAAACAATTGTAAGAATTTCTGGGGAATTTTAAACTAACTTTTCTGTGATATCTGTTCTTGTTCAATTAGACACATATACATGTACCTACATCATGGTATGCTGGTGTTGTTAACTGATTATAGCTTCAATTACAGGATCATATGTTAGGTCTGTTTCATCATGAGGAAGGGTTATTATTTCGGCTAGTACCCTCCTAGATAATATAAACTTTCGGAGTTTGGGGAGAGCCACTCATACACTTTTCTTCCACATATAACAATCTTTTGTACAGTCATGGTATTAATTAGCTCTTTATCTGCTCTGTGTGAATAGGCCATTGTTTGATTGTTCGTGATTACCTCCCAATTTCCTGGTTTCCTGAAATTGGTGAGATTTAAACATACCAGGGACTTATCTATGGTACTGGTGGATCTTAAGACTAGGGGGTATAGTTATATTATATTCCTTGTCCACCGGATCCCCCCTCTGTGTCATTCAAGTACCTCGGCTAACTTTAAAGAATATAGCACTAATCCTTCATTATTTTGTCTTAGAGGTACCTGTGAGCACACCCAATATTCCGTTTAATTTAAAACCTTACCCACTGCTGAATGATAATCACTCAAAGGATGTCTGTCAAATTCAACCTTACTACTTGACTGACATCTCTGGATACACTCATCTTTAATTATACAGTCGCAGTAACTACAAAATACAGTATTCCTCAGACAATAGCCTATCATGTTACCTCCGAACTCCGTAACTACTAGACCTTTGATTTACTCTGGCTTTAAACAAAGTGATAGGCTGCTCCTGGGATCCTATAAAGACATCACTATTTTCTCCAGAACCAGTTCCAGTCCCACGCTTGACTCCTCAGGAACTCTCACAAAAATAGAATGTCCTGGAAACAATGTTTGTCAACAGAAAAAGAAAGATAGAACAAAACAAATCTTGCTTGTAGCAAATCCATCTTACTATGACTGGTCTTTTTGTAATCCTTTAGTACGCTCAGATAGTGTTCAACAATGCCGCCTCTCAGTCTTCATGGAACAAATTATCGAGTGATATTTCTGCGATCTCACTCCCTTTACGAGTTCCTTCCACACTAGCGACTTTCTTGTAATGTGAAGCATGGACCCAATTCTCTCTATTGGCTACTTTTCACTGAAGTCGTGCTGGTCAACAAAACTTGGTATGGTCCTTCTCACCTGTCTATTAATCAACCTGAGCGTAAAAATAATCACACAGTCTCTTGGTTCACAATCAAGACAGTTAGTAGTAGGCATATCAGGAATCAACAGTTTCAAGGTATTTTGCTATGTTCTCAAATGCTGGCTTATCTTGATAAAGTACTGTACTGTCACCTCATTGGTGTATTTCAAATCATGGTGGATCATGACATGAGGTTGTCTTCCAAAAACAAAACAACAATTTCAAAGAGGGTGATAAGTTAAACGGGGATCTGGGAGTGGTTCCGATGCTACATGACACTAGTGGCAGTATCTTTGACTACAATAGTCCAGTTTCAGCTATCACTTTGCTCCTAATCCTAGGGATACCATATCTGCAACCAAATTCTTGCATGATTTTCTTTACAGTTAAAACACTATTGCCAGTGGCATCTGGAAATGTTTCTACCATACTTGAAAATACATCTAGTGCATATACCAATACATTTTTAAATTCCTACAGGGTATTAACTGTACAAAGTCGATTTGTATTACCTGAAAAGGTCCGTCTGCAGGAGGAATATAGGATAGCTCTGTTGGTACTACCATTCCAGACAAGTAAGGCATGACATTGCCATCTTACTTGCCTGTGAAGCGAACCCTGGGGTGCTCCAGTATGCCCTGAACAATTTGCACATACCCTACTTGCCAAGATGAGTCAGACCATGGGCCGCCTCTGCCAGTCCAAGGAGGTATGCTCTGGGGGCTACTGGTTTATCTTGTCAATCTCTCCAGAGATTCCGGAGGGAACACAAATTTTGCATCTCAATTTAAATGTTGTGTGTTTGCAAGGAAGAGTATCATGAGCATCACCCCAAAAACATTTCTAGAGTTGGTGTATATATCTTGGCTGACATATATTCTGACAACTCGCATGCCCTGATCAGTGAGACCAGCTCAGCGACCAGTGCTGCATGCGGTCTGGCCAAGGGTTTCAGCTTCTATAATACCTCGGTCATCTACAACAGCATATCCTGTGCATAAGTCTCTTGAGTCTGTCTGTGGTTACTACCGTCAGTCTAGAAAAAAATCAGGTCTGTGTTCACTAATTGGTTGTCACTTATGTCTGGTCTCATAGTAAAGGTCTGATTCAGATATTCCATACAATCATGCGCATCAGTGTCCATACAAAGTTTTCCTTCACCAGTATTCTCCTCCTCCACCCTTTTTGCATTACAATGCACATGCAATAATTTGCTGGTGCCATCAGTGACAGCTCCCATTTTGTAACTCGTGCTGATGAGACATGCCGGGTTTGGGCAGAATTTTGAAGGACTGATACAGCATGTGGTGTATGGACTATCAATTCATGTCCTGCTTACCAACAAAGCTATTTCGGCTACATTTCTTCTACAAATGAGGAGTGCGCATGCCACAGTGTCCAATTGGGCGCTGTAGTCAGGGTCGGTTCTAAGACTTGTGGCGCCCCGGGCAAAATATGAAGGCGTGGCTTCTAGAGATGAGCGGGTTCGGTTTCTCTGAATCCGAACCCGCCAGAACTTCATGTTTTTTTTCACGGGTCCGAGCGACTCGGATCTTCCCGCCTTGCTCGGTTAACCCGAGCGCGCCCGAACGTCATCATGACGCTGTCGGATTCTCGCGAGGCTCGGATTCTATCGCGAGACTCGGATTCTATATAAGGAGCCGCGCGTCGCCGCCATTTTCACACGTGCATTGAGATTGATAGGGAGAGGACGTGGCTGGCGTCCTCTCCGTTTAGAATAGATTAGAGAGACACTTGATTTACTAATTTTGGGGAGCATTAGGAGTACTCAGTACAGTGCAGAGTTTTGCTGATAGTGACCACCAGTTTTATTTATAATCCGTTCTCTGCCTGAAAAAAGCGATACACAGCACACAGTGACTCAGTCACATACCATATCTGTGTGCACTGCTCAGGCTCAGGCCAGTGTGCTGCATCATCTATTATCTATATATAATATTATATATATCTGTCTGACTGCTCAGCTCACACAGCTTATAATTGTGGGGGAGACTGGGGAGCACTACTGCAGTGCCAGTTATAGGTTATAGCAGGAGCCAGGAGTACATAATATATTATATAGTGAGTGACCACCAGACACACAGTGCAGTTTATTTAATATATCCGTTCTCTGCCTGCAAAAAGCGATACACACAGTGACTCAGTCAGTCACATACCATATCTGTGTGCACTGCTCAGGCTCAGGCCAGTGTGCTGCATCATCTATATATATTATATATCTGTCTGACTGCTCAGCTCACACAGCTTATAATTGTGGGGGAGACTGGGGAGCACTACTGCAGTGCCAGTTATAGGTTATAGCAGGAGCCAGGAGTACATAATATTATATTAAAATTAAACAGTGCACACTTTTGCTGCAGGAGTGCCACTGCCAGTGTGACTAGTGACCAGTGACCTGACCACCAGTATATATAATATTAGTAGTATACTATCTCTTTATCAACCAGTCTATATATTAGCAGCAGACACAGTACAGTGCGGTAGTTCACGGCTGTGGCTACCTCTGTGTCGGCACTCGGCAGCCCGTCCATAATTGTATATACCACCTAACCGTGGTTTTTTTTTCTTTCTTTATACATACATACTAGTTACGAGTATACTATCTCTTTATCAACCAGTCTATATTAGCAGCAGACACAGTACAGTGCGGTAGTTCACGGCTGTGGCTACCTCTGTGTCGGCACTCGGCAGCCCGTCCATAATTGTATATACCACCTAACCGTGGTTTTTTTTTCTTTCTTTATACATACATACTAGTTACGAGTATACTATCTCTTTATCAACCAGTCTATATATTAGCAGCAGACACAGTACAGTGCGGTAGTTCACGGCTGTGGCTACCTCTGTGTCGGCACTCGGCAGCCCGTCCATAATTGTATATACCACCTAACCGTGGTTTTTTTTTCTTTCTTTATACATACATACTAGTTACGAGTATACTATCTCTTTATCAACCAGTCTATATTAGCAGCAGACACAGTACAGTGCGGTAGTTCACGGCTGTGGCTACCTCTGTGTCGGCACTCGGCAGCCCGTCCATAATTGTATATACCACCTAACCGTGGTTTTTTTTTCTTTCTTTATACATACATACTAGTTACGAGTATACTATCTCTTTATCAACCAGTCTATATATTAGCAGCAGACACAGTACAGTGCGGTAGTTCACGGCTGTGGCTACCTCTGTGTCGGCACTCGGCAGCCCGTCCATAATTGTATATACCACCTAACCGTGGTTTTTTTTTCTTTCTTTATACATACATACTAGTTACGAGTATACTATCTCTTTATCAACCAGTCTATATTAGCAGCAGACACAGTACAGTGCGGTAGTTCACGGCTGTGGCTACCTCTGTGTCGGCACTCGGCAGCCCGTCCATAATTGTATATACCACCTAACCGTGTTTTTTTCTTCTTTCTTTATACATACATACTAGTTACGAGTATACTATCTCTTTATCAACCAGTCTATATATTAGCAGCAGACACAGTACAGTGCGGTAGTTCACGGCTGTGGCTACCTCTGTGTCGGCACTCGGCAGCCCGTCCATAATTGTATATACCACCTAACCGTGGTTTTTTTTTCTTTCTTTATACATACATACTAGTTACGAGTATACTATCTCTTTATCAACCAGTCTATATATTAGCAGCAGACACAGTACAGTGCGGTAGTTCACGGCTGTGGCTACCTCTGTGTCGGCACTCGGCAGCCCGTCCATAATTGTATATACCACCTAACCGTGGTTTTTTTTTCTTTCTTTATACATACATACTAGTTACGAGTATACTATCTCTTTATCAACCAGTCTATATTAGCAGCAGACACAGTACAGTGCGGTAGTTCACGGCTGTGGCTACCTCTGTGTCGGCACTCGGCAGCCCGTCCATAATTGTATATACCACCTAACCGTGGGTTTTTTTTCTTTCTTTATACATACATACTAGTTACGAGTATACTATCTCTTTATCAACCAGTCTATATATTAGCAGCAGACACAGTACAGTGCGGTAGTTCACGGCTGTGGCTACCTCTGTGTCGGCACTCGGCAGCCCGTCCATAATTGTATACTAGTATCCAATCCATCCATCTCCATTGTTTACCTGAGGTGCCTTTTAGTTGTGCCTATTAAAATATGGAGAACAAAAATGTTGAGGTTCCAAAATTAGGGAAAGATCAAGATCCACTTCCACCTCGTGCTGAAGCTGCTGCCACTAGTCATGGCCGAGACGATGAAATGCCAGCAACGTCGTCTGCCAAGGCCGATGCCCAATGTCATAGTACAGAGCATGTCAAATCCAAAACACCAAATATCAGTAAAAAAAGGACTCCAAAACCTAAAATAAAATTGCCGGAGGAGAAGCGTAAACTTGCCAATATGCCATTTACCACACGGAGTGGCAAGGAACGGCTGAGGCCCTGGCCTATGTTCATGGCTAGTGGTTCAGCTTCACATGAGGATGGAAGCACTCAGCCTCTCGCTAGAAAAATGAAAAGACTCAAGCTGGCAAAAGCAGCACAGCAAAGAACTGTGCATTCTTCGAAATCCCAAATCCACAAGGAGAGTCCAATTGTGTCGGTTGCGATGCCTGACCTTCCCAACACTGGACGTGAAGAGCATGCGCCTTCCACCATTTGCACGCCCCCTGCAAGTGCTGGAAGGAGCACCCGCAGTCCAGTTCCTGATAGTCAGATTGAAGATGTCAGTGTTGAAGTACACCAGGATGAGGATATGGGTGTTGCTGGCGCTGGGGAGGAAATTGACCAGGAGGATTCTGATGGTGAGGTGGTTTGTTTAAGTCAGGCACCCGGGGAGACACCTGTTGTCCGTGGGAGGAATATGGCCGTTGACATGCCAGGTGAAAATACCAAAAAAATCAGCTCTTCGGTGTGGAGGTATTTCACCAGAAATGCGGACAACAGGTGTCAAGCCGTGTGTTCCCTTTGTCAAGCTGTAATAAGTAGGGGTAAGGACGTTAACCACCTCGGAACATCCTCCCTTATACGTCACCTGCAGCGCATTCATAATAAGTCAGTGACAAGTTCAAAAACTTTGGGTGACAGCGGAAGCAGTCCACTGACCAGTAAATCCCTTCCTCTTGTAACCAGGCTCACGCAAACCACCCCACCAACTCCCTCAGTGTCAATTTCCTCCTTCCCCAGGAATGCCAATAGTCCTGCAGGCCATGTCACTGGCAATTCTGACGAGTCCTCTCCTGCCTGGGATTCCTCCGATGCATCCTTGCGTGTAACGCCTACTGCTGCTGGCGCTGCTGTTGTTGCCGCTGGGAGTCGATGGTCATCCCAGAGGGGAAGTCGTAAGCCCACTTGTACTACTTCCAGTAAGCAATTGACTGTTCAACAGTCCTTTGCGAGGAAGATGAAATATCACAGCAGTCATCCTACTGCAAAGCGGATAACTGAGGCCTTGGCATCCTGGGTGGTGAGAAACGTGGTTCCGGTATCCATCATTACTGCAGAGCCAACTAGAGACTTGTTGGAGGTACTGTGTCCCCGGTACCAAATACCATCTAGGTTCCATTTCTCTAGGCAGGCGATACCGAAAATGTACACAGACCTCAGAAAAAGAGTCACCAGTGTCCTAAAAAATGCAGCTGTACCCAATGTCCACTTAACCACGGACATGTGGACAAGTGGAGCAGGGCAGGGTCAGGACTATATGACTGTGACAGCCCACTGGGTAGATGTATGGACTCCCGCCGCAAGAACAGCAGCGGCGGCACCAGTAGCAGCATCTCGCAAACGCCAACTCTTTCCTAGGCAGGCTACGCTTTGTATCACCGGTTTCCAGAATACGCACACAGCTGAAAACCTCTTACGGCAACTGAGGAAGATCATCGCGGAATGGCTTACCCCAATTGGACTCTCCTGTGGATTTGTGGCATCGGACAACGCCAGCAATATTGTGTGTGCATTAAATATGGGCAAATTCCAGCACGTCCCATGTTTTGCACATACCTTGAATTTGGTGGTGCAGAATTTTTTAAAAAACGACAGGGGCGTGCAAGAGATGCTGTCGGTGGCCAGAAGAATTGCGGGACACTTTCGGCGTACAGGCACCACGTACAGAAGACTGGAGCACCACCAAAAACTACTGAACCTGCCCTGCCATCATCTGAAGCAAGAAGTGGTAACGAGGTGGAATTCAACCCTCTATATGCTTCAGAGGTTGGAGGAGCAGCAAAAGGCCATTCAAGCCTATACAATTGAGCACGATATAGTAGGTGGAATGCACCTGTCTCAGGCGCAGTGGAGAATGATTTCAACGTTGTGCAAGGTTCTGATGCCCTTTGAACTTGCCACACGTGAAGTCAGTTCAGACACTGCCAGCCTGAGTCAGGTCATTCCCCTCATCAGGCTTTTGCAGAAGAAGCTGGAGGCATTGAAGAAGGAGCTAAAAGGGAGCGATTCCGCTAGGCATGTGGGACTTGTGGATGCAGCCCTTAATTCGCTTAACAAGGATTCACGGGTGGTCAATCTGTTGAAATCAGAGCACTACATTTTGGCCACCGTGCTCGATCCTAGATTTAAAGCCTACCTTGGATCTCTCTTTCCGGCAGACACAGGTCTGCTGGGGTTGAAAGACCTGCTGGTGACAAAATTGTCAAGTCAAGCGGAACGCGACCTGTCAACATCTCCTCCTTCACATTCTCCCGCAACTGGGGGTGCGAGGAAAAGGCTCAGAATTCCGAGCCCACCCGCTGGCGGTGATGCAGGGCAGTCTGGAGCGACTGCTGATGCTGACATCTGGTCCGGACTGAAGGACCTGACAACGATTACGGACATGTCGTCTACTGTCACTGCATATGATTCTCTCAACATTGATAGAATGGTGGAGGATTATATGAGTGACCGCATCCAAGTAGGCACGTCACACAGTCCGTACTTATACTGGCAGGAAAAAGAGGCAATTTGGAGGCCCTTGCACAAACTGGCTTTATTCTACCTAAGTTGCCCTCCCACAAGTGTGTACTCCGAAAGAGTGTTTAGTGCCGCCGCTCACCTTGTCAGCAATCGGCGTACGAGGTTACATCCAGAAAATGTGGAGAAGATGATGTTCATTAAAATGAATTATAATCAATTCCTCCGCGGAGACATTGACCAGCAGCAATTGCCTCCACAAAGTACACAGGGAGCTGAGATGGTGGATTCCAGTGGGGACGAATTGATAATCTGTGAGGAGGGGGATGTACACGGTGATATATCGGAGGGTGAAGATGAGGTGGACATCTTGCCTCTGTAGAGCCAGTTTGTGCAAGGAGAGATTAATTGCTTCTTTTTTGGGGGGGGTCCAAACCAACCCGTCATATCAGTCACAGTCGTGTGGCAGACCCTGTCACTGAAATGATGGGTTGGTTAAAGTGTGCATGTCCTGTTTTGTTTATACAACATAAGGGTGGGTGGGAGGGCCCAAGGACAATTCCATCTTGCACCTCTTTTTTCTTTTCTTTTTCTTTGCATCATGTGCTGATTGGGGAGGGTTTTTTGGAAGGGACATCCTGCGTGACACTGCAGTGCCACTCCTAGATGGGCCCGGTGTTTGTGTCGGCCACTAGGGTCGCTAATCTTACTCACACAGTCAGCTACCTCATTGCGCCTCTTTTTTTCTTTGCGTCATGTGCTGTTTGGGGAGGGTTTTTTGGAAGGGACATCCTGCGTGACACTGCAGTGCCACTCCTAGATGGGCCCGGTGTTTGTGTCGGCCACTAGGGTCGCTAATCTTACTCACACAGCTACCTCATTGCGCCTCTTTTTTTCTTTGCGTCATGTGCTGTTTGGGGAGGGTTTTTTGGAAGGGACATCCTGCGTGACACTGCAGTGCCACTCCTAGATGGGCCCGGTGTTTGTGTCGGCCACTAGGGTCGCTAATCTTACTCACACAGCTACCTCATTGCGCCTCTTTTTTTCTTTGCGTCATGTGCTGTTTGGGGAGGGTTTTTTGGAAGGGACATCCTGCGTGACACTGCAGTGCCACTCCTAGATGGGCCCGGTGTTTGTGTCGGCCACTAGGGTCGCTAATCTTACTCACACAGCTACCTCATTGCGCCTCTTTTTTTCTTTGCGTCATGTGCTGTTTGGGGAGGGTTTTTTGGAAGGGACATCCTGCGTGACACTGCAGTGCCACTCCTAGATGGGCCCGGTGTTTGTGTCGGCCACTAGGGTCGCTTATCTTACTCACACAGCGACCTCGGTGCAAATTTTAGGACTAAAAATAATATTGTGAGGTGTGAGGTATTCAGAATAGACTGAAAATGAGTGTAAATTATGGTTTTTGAGGTTAATAATACTTTGGGATCAAAATGACCCCCAAATTCTATGATTTAAGCTGTTTTTTAGTGTTTTTTGAAAAAAACACCCGAATCCAAAACACACCCGAATCCGACAAAAAAAATTCGGTGAGGTTTTGCCAAAACGCGTTCGAACCCAAAACACGGCCGCGGAACCGAACCCAAAACCAAAACACAAAACCCGAAAAATTTCAGGCGCTCATCTCTAGTGGCTTCAATAGGGGGCATGGTCACGACGCTGCAAGAAAATAAATAAATAAATAAAAAGAATACTTACCATCCCCGTTCCTGATCCAGACCCCCTCCGCCGGCGGCACCGCTCTTCTCCCCTCTCTCTTCTCTTCGATCTATGGGAGAGACGTTATTACGTCTCTCCCATAGAACAGCATAGACACTAGAGGTCAATTATGACCCCTAGTGTCTGTGCCACTATGCTGTGCGGTGCGCGATGACGTCATCGCACATCGCACAGCAAAGGTCCTCTACACGAAGGGAAACTAGACCGTAGCGTCTAGTTTCCCTTCATGGAGAGGACCTTTGCTGTGCGGTGCGCGATGACGTCATCGCGCACCGCACAACTAAGGTCCTCTCAATGAAGGGAAACTAGACGCTACGCGTCTGGTTCCCTTCAAAGCAGGGGGGCACAGCAGGGCACTGCGGGGGGCACAGTGGCGGATCTTGCCCTGGTGCGGCGCCCTCCGGAAGGCGGCGCCCCGGGCAAAAGTACCGCTTGCCCGTGGCAAGAACCGCCACTGGCTGTAGTATGCTACTGGTCAGCTGGCATCATCATGTCTCTGTGTTAAAACCCCTACTGCGCACCTAGCAGTCTCTGTACTGTGTAACTCAAATGGTTTCTCGTAATCAGTAGAGATGAGCGGGTTCGGTTTCTCTGAATCCGAACCCGCCAGAACTTCATGTTTTTTTTCACGGGTCCGAGCGACTCGGATCTTCCCGCCTTGCTCGGTTAACCCGAGCGCGCCCAAACGTCATCATGACGCTGTCGGATTCTCGCGAGGCTCGGATTCTATCGCGAGACTCGGATTCTATATAAGGAGCCGCGCGTCGCCGCCATTTTCACACGTGCATTGAGATTGATAGGGAGAGGACGTGGCTGGCGTCCTCTCCGTTTAGAATAGATTAGAGAGACACTTGATTTACTAATTTTGGGGAGCATTAGGAGTACTCAGTACAGTGCAGAGTTTTGCTGATAGTGACCACACCAGTTTTATTTATAATCCGTTCTCTGCCTGAAAAAAGCGATACACAGCACACAGTGACTCAGTCGCATACCATATCTGTGTGCACTGCTCAGGCTCAGGCCAGTGTGCTGCATCATCTATTATCTATATATAATATTATATATATCTGTCTGACTGCTCAGCTCACACAGCTTATAATTGTGGGGGAGACTGGGGAGCACTACTGCAGTGCCAGTTATAGGTTATAGCAGGAGCCAGGAGTACATAATATATTATATAGTGAGTGACCACCAGACACACAGTGCAGTTTATTTAATATATCCGTTCTCTGCCTGAAAAAAGCGATACACACAGTGACTCAGTCAGTCACATACCATATCTGTGTGCACTGCTCAGGCTCAGGCCAGTGTGCTGCATCATCTATATATATTATATATCTGTCTGACTGCTCAGCTCACACAGCTTATAATTGTGGGGGAGACTGGGGAGCACTACTGCAGTGCCAGTTATAGGTTATAGCAGGAGCCAGGAGTACATAATATTATATTAAAATTAAACAGTGCACACTTTTGCTGCAGGAGTGCCACTGCCAGTGTGACTAGGTGACCAGTGACCTGACCACCAGTATATATAATATTAGTAGTATACGGGCCCTCATTCCGAGTTGATCGCTCGCAAGGCGAATTTAGCAGAGTTGCTCACGCTAAGCCTACGCCTACTGGGAGTGTATCTTAGCTTCTTAGAATTGCGACCGATGTATTCGCAATATTGCGATTACTAACTACTTAGCAGTTTCAGAGTAGCTCCAGACTTACTCTGCCTGTGCGATCAGTTCAGTGCTTGTCGTTCCTGGTTGACGTCACAAACACACCCAGCGTTCGCCCAGGCACTCCCACCGTTTCTCCGGCCACTCCTGCGTTTTTTCCGGAAACGGTAGCGTTTTCAGCCACACGCCCCTGAAACGCCGTGTTTCCGCCCAGTAACACCCATTTCCTGTCAATCACATTACGATCGCCGGAGCGAAGAAAAAGCCGTGAGTAAAAATACTATCTTCATAGTAAAGTTACTTGGCGCAATCGCAGTGCGAACATTGCGCATGCGTACTAAGCGGATTTTCACTGCGATGCGATGAAAAATACCGAGCGAACAACTCGGAATGAGGGCCACTATCTCTTTATCAACCAGTCTATATTAGCAGCAGACACAGTACAGTGCGGTAGTTCACGGCTGTGGCTACCTCTGTGTCGGCACTCGGCAGCCCGTCCATAATTGTATATACCACCTAACCGTGGTTTTTTTTTCTTTCTTTATACATACATACTAGTTACGAGTATACTATCTCTTTATCAACCAGTCTATATTAGCAGCAGACACAGTACAGTGCGGTAGTTCACGGCTGTGGCTACCTCTGTGTCGGCACTCGGCAGCCCGTCCATAATTGTATATACCACCTAACCGTGGTTTTTTTTTCTTTCTTTATACATACATACTAGTTACGAGTATACTATCTCTTTATCAACCAGTCTATATATTAGCAGCAGACACAGTACAGTGCGGTAGTTCACGGCTGTGGCTACCTCTGTGTCGGCACTCGGCAGCCCGTCCATAATTGTATATACCACCTAACCGTGGTTTTTTTTTCTTTCTTTATACATACATACTAGTTACGAGTATACTATCTCTTTATCAACCAGTCTATATATTAGCAGCAGACACAGTACAGTGCGGTAGTTCACGGCTGTGGCTACCTCTGTGTCGGCACTCGGCAGCCCGTCCATAATTGTATATACCACCTAACCGTGGTTTTTTTTTCTTTCTTTATACATACATACTAGTTACGAGTATACTATCTCTTTATCAACCAGTCTATATTAGCAGCAGACACAGTACAGTGCGGTAGTTCACGGCTGTGGCTACCTCTGTGTCGGCACTCGGCAGCCCGTCCATAATTGTATATACCACCTAACCGTGGTTTTTTTTGCTTTCTTTATACATACATACTAGTTACGAGTATACTATCTCTTTATCAACCAGTCTATATATTAGCAGCAGACACAGTACAGTGCGGTAGTTCACGGCTGTGGCTACCTCTGTGTCGGCACTCGGCAGCCCGTCCATAATTGTATATACCACCTAACCGTGTTTTTTTTTCTTTCTTTATACATACATACTAGTTACGAGTATACTATCTCTTTATCAACCAGTCTATATATTAGCAGCAGACACAGTACAGTGCGGTAGTTCACGGCTGTGGCTACCTCTGTGTCGGCACTCGGCAGCCCGTCCATAATTGTATATACCACCTAACCGTGGTTTTTTTTTCTTTCTTTATACATACATACTAGTTACGAGTATACTATCTCTTTATCAACCAGTCTATATTAGCAGCAGACACAGTACAGTGCGGTAGTTCACGGCTGTGGCTACCTCTGTCTCGGCACTCGGCAGCCCGTCCATAATTGTATATACCACCTAACCGTGGTTTTTTTTTCTTTCTTTATACATACATACTAGTTACGAGTATACTATCTCTTTATGAACCAGTCTATATATTAGCAGCAGACACAGTACAGTGCGGTAGTTCACGGCTGTGGCTACCTCTGTGTCGGCACTCGGCAGCCCGTCCATAATTGTATATACCACCTAACCGTGGTTTTTTTTTCTTTCTTTATACATACATACTAGTTACGAGTATACTATCTCTTTATCAACCAGTCTATATATTAGCAGCAGACACAGTACAGTGCGGTAGTTCACGGCTGTGGCTACCTCTGTGTCGGCACTCGGCAGCCCGTCCATAATTGTATATACCACCTAACCGTGGATTTTTTTTCTTTCTTTATACATACATACTAGTTACGAGTATACTATCTCTTTATCAAACAGTCTATATATTAGCAGCAGACACAGTACAGTGCGGTAGTTCACGGCTGTGGCTACCTCTGTGTCGGCACTCGGCAGCCCGTCCATAATTGTATATACCACCTAACCGTGGTTTTTTTTTCTTTCTTTATACATACATACTAGTTACGAGTATACTATCTCTTTATCAACCAGTCTATATATTAGCAGCAGACATAGTACAGTGCGGTAGTTCACGGCTGTGGCTACCTCTGTGTCGGCACTCGGCAGCCCGTCCATAATTGTATACTAGTATCCAATCCATCCATCTCCATTGTTTACCTGAGGTGCCTTTTAGTTGTGCCTATTAAAATATGGAGAACAAAAATGTTGAGGTTCCAAAATTAGGGAAAGATCAAGATCCACTTCCACCTCGTGCTGAAGCTGCTGCCACTAGTCATGGCCGAGACGATGAAATGCCAGCAACGTCGTCTGCCAAGGCCGATGCCCAATGTCATAGTACAGAGCATGTCAAATCCAAAACACCAAATATCAGTAAAAAAAGGACTCCAAAACCTAAAATAAAATTGTCGGAGGAGAAGCGTAAACTTGCCAATATGCCATTTACCACACGGAGTGGCAAGGAACAGCTGAGGCCCTGGCCTATGTTCATGGCTAGTGGTTCAGCTTCACATGAGGATGGAAGCACTCAGCCTCTCGCTAGAAAAATGAAAAGACTCAAGCTGGCAAAAGCAGCAAAGCAAAGAACTGTGCATTCTTCGAAATCCCAAATCCACAAGGAGAGTCCAATTGTGTCGGTTGCGATGCCTGACCTTCCCAACACTGGACGTGAAGAGCATGCGCCTTCCACCATTTGCACGCCCCCTGCAAGTGCTGGAAGGAGCACCCGCAGTCCAGTTCCTGATAGTCAGATTGAAGATGTCAGTGTTGAAGTACACCAGGATGAGGAGGATATGGGTGTTGCTGGCGCTGGGGAGGAAATTGACCAGGAGGATTCTGATGGTGAGGTGGTTTGTTTAAGTCAGGCACCCGGGGAGACACCTGTTGTCCGTGGGAGGAATATGGCCGTTGACATGCCAGGTGAAAATACCAAAAAAATCAGCTCTTCGGTGTGGAGGTATTTCACCAGAAATGCGGACAACAGGTGTCAAGCCGTGTGTTCCCTTTGTCAAGCTGTAATAAGTAGGGGTAAGGACGTTAACCACCTCGGAACATCCTCCCTTATACGTCACCTGCAGCGCATTCATAATAAGTCAGTGACAAGTTCAAAAACTTTGGGTGACAGCGGAAGCAGTCCACTGACCAGTAAATCCCTTCCTCTTGTAACCAAGCTCACGCAAACCACCCCACCAACTCCCTCAGTGTCAATTTCCTCCTTCCCCAGGAATGCCAATAGTCCTGCAGGCCATGTCACTGGCAATTCTGACGAGTCCTCTCCTGCCTGGGATTCCTCCGATGCATCCTTGCGTGTAACGCCTACTGCTGCTGGCGCTGCTGTTGTTGCCGCTGGGAGTCGATGGTCATCCCAGAGGGGAAGTCGTAAGCCCACTTGTACTACTTCCAGTAAGCAATTGACTGTTCAACAGTACTTTGCGAGGAAGATGAAATATCACAGCAGTCATCCTACTGCAAAGCGGATAACTGAGTCCTTGACAACTATGTTGGTGTTAGACGTGCGTCCGGTATCCGCCGTTAGTTCACAGGGAACTAGACAATTTATTGAGGTAGTGTGCCCCCGTTACCAAATACCATCTAGGTTCCACTTCTCTAGGCAGGCGATACCGAGAATGTACACGGACGTCAGAAAAAGACTCACCAGTGTCCTAAAAAATGCAGTTGTACCCAATGTCCACTTAACCACGGACATGTGGACAAGTGGAGCAGGGCAGGGTCAGGACTATATGACTGTGACAGCCCACTGGGTAGATGTATGGACTCCCGCGGCAAGAACAGCAGCGGCGGCACCAGTAGCAGCATCTCGCAAACGCCAACTCTTTCCTAGGCAGGCTACGCTTTGTATCACCGCTTTCCAGAATACGCACACAGCTGAAAACCTCTTACGGCAACTGAGGAAGATCATCGCGGAATGGCTTACCCCAATTGGACTCTCCTGTGGATTTGTGGCATCGGACAACGCCAGCAATATTGTGTGTGCATTAAATATGGGCAAATTCCAGCACGTCCCATGTTTTGCACATACCTTGAATTTGGTGGTGCAGAATTTTTTAAAAAACGACAGGGGCGTGCAAGAGATGCTGTCGGTGGCCAGAAAAATTGCGGGACACTTTCGGCGTACAGGCACCACGTACAGAAGACTGGAGCACCACCAAAAACTACTGAACCTGCCCTGCCATCATCTGAAGCAAGAAGTGGTAACGAGGTGGAATTCAACCCTCTATATGCTTCAGAGGTTGGAGGAGCAGCAAAAGGCCATTCAAGCCTATACAATTGAGCACGATATAGTAGGTGGAATGCACCTGTCTCAAGTGCAGTGGAGAATGATTTCAACGTTGTGCAAGGTTCTGATGCCCTTTGAACTTGCCACACGTGAAGTCAGTTCAGACACTGCCAGCCTGAGTCAGGTCATTCCCCTCATCAGGCTTTTGCAGAAGAAGCTGGAGGCATTGAAGAAGGAGCTAACACGGAGCGATTCCGCTAGGCATGTGGGACTTGTGGATGCAGCCCTTAATTCGCTTAACAAGGATTCACGGGTGGTCAATCTGTTGAAATCAGAGCACTACATTTTGGCCACCGTGCTCGATCCTAGATTTAAAGCCTACCTTGGATCTCTCTTTCCGGCAGACACAGGTCTGCTGGGGTTGAAAGACCTGCTGGTGACAAAATTGTCAAGTCAAGCGGAACGCGACCTGTCAACATCTCCTCCTTCACATTCTCCCGCAACTGGGGGTGCGAGGAAAAGGCTCAGAATTCCGAGCCCACCCGCTGGCGGTGATGCAGGGCAGTCTGGAGCGACTGCTGATGCTGACATCTGGTCCGGACTGAAGGACCTGACAACGATTACGGACATGTCGTCTACTGTCACTGCATATGATTCTCTCAACATTGATAGAATGGTGGAGGATTATATGAGTGACCGCATCCAAGTAGGCACGTCACACAGTCCGTACTTATACTGGCAGGAAAAAGAGGCAATTTGGAGGCCCTTGCACAAACTGGCTTTATTCTACCTAAGTTGCCCTCCCACAAGTGTGTACTCCGAAAGAGTGTTTAGTGCCGCCGCTCACCTTGTCAGCAATCGGCGTACGAGGTTACATCCAGAAAATGTGGAGAAGATGATGTTCATTAAAATGAATTATAATCAATTCCTCCGCGGAGACATTGACCAGCAGCAATTGCCTCCACAAAGTACACAGGGAGCTGAGATGGTGGATTCCAGTGGGGACGAATTGATAATCTGTGAGGAGGGGGATGTACACGGTGATATATCGGAGGGTGAAGATGAGGTGGACATCTTGCCTCTGTAGAGCCAGTTTGTGCAAGGAGAGATTAATTGCTTCTTTTTTGGGGGGGGTCCAAACCAACCCGTTATATCAGTCACAGTCGTGTGGCAGACCCTGTCACTGAAATGATGGGTTGGTTAAAGTGTGCATGTCCTGTTTTGTTTATACAACATAAGGGTGGGTGGGAGGGCCCAAGGACAATTCCATCTTGCACCTCTTTTTTCTTTTCTTTTTCTTTGCATCATGTGCTGATTGGGGAGGGTTTTTTGGAAGGGACATCCTGCGTGACACTGCAGTGCCACTCCTAGATGGGCCCGGTGTTTGTGTCGGCCACTAGGGTCGCTAATCTTACTCACACAGTCAGCTACCTCATTGCGCCTCTTTTTTTCTTTGCGTCATGTGCTGTTTGGGGAGGGTTTTTTGGAAGGGACATCCTGCGTGACACTGCAGTGCCACTCCTAGATGGGCCCGGTGTTTGTGTCGGCCACTAGGGTCGCTAATCTTACTCACACAGCTACCTCATTGCGCCTCTTTTTTTCTTTGCGTCATGTGCTGTTTGGGGAGGGTTTTTTGGAAGGGACATCCTGCGTGACACTGCAGTGCCACTCCTAGATGGGCCCGGTGTTTGTGTCGGCCACTAGGGTCGCTTATCTTACTCACACAGCGACCTCGGTGCAAATTTTAGGACTAAAAATAATATTGTGAGGTGTGAGGTATTCAGAATAGACTGAAAATGAGTGTAAATTATGGTTTTTGAGGTTAATAATACTTTGGGATCAAAATGACCCCCAAATTCTATGATTTAAGCTGTTTTTTAGTGTTTTTTGAAAAAAACACCCGAATCCAAAACACACCCGAATCCGACAAAAAAAATTCGGTGAGGTTTTGCCAAAACGCGTTCGAACCCAAAACACGGCCGCGGAACCGAACCCAAAACCAAAACACAAAACCCGAAAAATTTCAGGCGCTCATCTCTAGTAATCAGGCATTCCCAGCACAGGGGCTCTTGTCAAGCACTCCTTTAGCTTCTCAAGTGCCAGTTCAGATTCCTCAGTATGAGAAACCCGTTCTGGTTTGTTTGATGAAACCATTTATTGTAATGACAATGCCAAAATAGAGAAACCTCGGATTAAAGTGGAAGCGTCATGTCCTGTATCCTGTCTTTTCGTTAAATACCCCCTTTGTGAAAGCAAAGATGAAGAGGAACCAGTGAAGAAAACAGAATAGAGATTGGTGGCAGTAAAGTTAGTAGAGGTGGAGAGGATTTTATTATAATGACAGCTGGATTGGGCACTACAGGGAATTGATTTTTAACTACTTGGTTTACCCCCCTTAAATCTTGTGCTTACTGTGTCATTACTGGGACTACCTCAGCCATTAATCCAGCGTCCTGTCCATCCTTAATTCATAGGGAACCCGGTATCTGCGAGATAATTTCCTCTAACTGTGATGGACATGAATCTAGAACAGTGGAATGCAACATTAGTCTTTGAGGATTATCTAACATACCTTGTACTTCCTGAGCGGGAGTACAATATATATTTCTGCTGCGGGGTACACTGGGCTCCACAAGTCTGGACAATGGGGGGTGTAGAGTAGGATCTTGATCCGAGGCACCAACAGGCTCAAAGCTTTGACTGTTCACAGAATGCACAGCGCCGCCTCCTATATCACCCCGCCTCCAAGCACAGGAGCTCAGTTTGTCAGTTGGTGCTGCAGTAAGCAGGCACTTAACAGAGGGGCTGCTCCAAGCAGCCCTGAGAAAAGCTTTTTATGAGGTAAAAAGTGAAGACTTCAAGGGCAGCAGCGGTGGTAAATGTCTTATGACATTCACTGCTGCAGCTCCAGCTCTCCCCAGCGGCGCTGTACACTCCCGAGCCCTGGTTGCCGGGTACCTACAGCAGAGGCTCCGGTTTTCTTCATGTTAGACACACACGGCTGTGGCTCTCCAGGATCGCGTGGCCGCGCTTTGGGAGATGGTAAGTGGGTCCCGCTCGCGGGACCCGGTCTTTATAGCGATCCGGCGCGGTCAGTGGGAGGCGGGCCGCGCGCGCTGGCAGTGGACACTGTGGATACAGGCGATTCCACTAGATCACCAGGGCATGGGCGCAGGTCAGGTTTTCTCTTAAAACCAATTTTAATATCGCCCACAGTACCCGGTGGTTTTGCCAGCAAGGGGGATAAGGCTTAGACCTGAAGCCCCTCCCCCAGCCCCAGGGCGCCATTTCCAGAAAGTGTTCCCGCCCTGGAGCTGCATCTCTGTCTTTTCCTCACTCCCTGTCAGTGTCTGCGGCGCCATTACTCCTCACCTCACTGTTCCTGGGACTGCTTGGGCAAATCCTCCTATGTAAAGCCGCCTGGTTGTCAGCGCTGTGCCTTTACATGACACTTAAGTATTCTACCTGCCTTTTTAGTCAGTGTTAGTAAGAAAGAGTGCATTTAGTTAGGGGTTTATAGCACAATTACCCTGTGATATACATCCAGTTTCTTACTGTGTAGTGTTATATCTATTGACTATATAGCTGTGTAAGCTAGTCTAGTGCAGTATTATTGTCTGTAATAACCTCTGCATTGTACAAACTGTGACTATCTGTGTGTGCATTGATAGTTGAGTGGTGTCCATCTCGTGTCTTTCACTCAACTTGCTATCCCTATATTCTATAACCAGAGGGGGCTTGGTGTGTCAGGTGTTATTTAATATAGGATTTTCACAAAGATATACTGTATTACGTATTTTTCTCTGTGATTTAGTCAACATATCTCTCCTTTATCTCTGCTAGTGCTGACTACACTGCACAGGGGTTTGGGTTTAGGGATATAGTGCTGCTAATAATTGTACTGTGTTACCTCATACTGCAAGTTATATCATGTCTGCTTCTGAGGGTAACAGTTCTGGGGCAGAACACACTGCTGGTGTTGCTGAAGCCACAGGCACATATGGGGAGAATATAGCAGCTGTGGGCTCTGGTTCTGGGGGCTCCTTGCCCCCCAGTGGGACTGTGGCAACGGAGGCACATACTGACCCACCGTGGGCCGCTTTTTCCACGCTTCTGCATACGCTAGTTCATAAACGAACACCCCCTATGGGACCCACAATGCCGGTACAACCGTATGTGGTCTTTGCAGCTAACCTGCCGTGGGCGGACAATTTATCTGCTCAATTAAAGAAGTTGAACCAGTCCCTCACTACTAAAAAGTCTGACCAACGCTCGCCTAAGTCCAAGAGGTCCTCTAAGCGAGCGCTCGTCTCCTCACAATCCACTGCTGTCACTGACACCTCGTCTGATGAAGACAGCACATACACTGACCCCACAGGTTCAGACTCAGATACGGCTGATGGGGAGGGTAGTTCACATGTGGATGTTCCTGATCTTTTGGAGGCTATTAAGTTAATTCTGCAGATTACGGATGATCCCGAGCCATCCGTTCCTCCTAAGAAACCAGATAGGTTCAAGCGTCAGAGGGTGATTAAACAAGTTTTACCTCACTCTGACCACCTAGTGGATATACGTCAGGAACCCTGGCAAAGCCCGGGTACGAAGTTTGTGCCTCAAAAGCAGATGCTGGCTCGCTATCCCCTCACGCCAGAGCTGCTTAAGAATTGGGAAACTCCTCCTCCAGTAGACTCACATGTTGCTAGGATGGTGGTTTCCTCAGCTCTACCTGTCACTACCGTCACGTCTCTAAAAGAGCCTACGGATAAACGTATCGAGGGTTGTCTAAAAGCGATTTACACCCTCACGGGTGCTGCACAAAGGCCCATTATGGCAGCTACATGGGCGGCAGAGGCTATTGAAGCATGGGCCTTGGAGTTAGAAGCTGAAATCTCCTCTGACCATGCTAGACATTGCTTGTCATATATTGTCACAGCTTCTCGCTGTATAAAAGAGGCGGCTTCTGATGCCGGTATCCTAGCAGCCAAGGCCTCTACTATGTCAGTCCTGGCTTGCAGGATATTGTGGCTGAGATCCTGGTCTGTGGATCTGGACTCTAGAAAAACCCTGGAGGTACTCCCTTTCAAGGGGGATATTCTGTTTTGGGAGGACTTAAATAAGATAGTGGCTGACTTGGCTACTGCCAAAACTGCCTGTCTGCCTAATACAGCTCCTTCTGTGTCGCAGGCCAAAGGCACGTCCTTTCGCCCCTTTCATCCTTCAGGTAAAGCAAAAGGTCAGGCGTACCATAAGCAGGTCCGCACTTCCAAACCTGGTAAGCCGAAGCCCAAAAGAGCCTGGGCTGCCCGTCAGCCAGCAGCCAAGACCGATAAGCCTGCCGCATGACGGGGCGGGCCTACCCCTGGGGGATCCCAGGGTGGGGGGCCGGCTTCTAGGGTATACCCAGGAATGGTTGAAGACCACTTCAGATGCCTGTGTACAGGAAGTCGTCACTCGAGGTTACGCCATAGCCTTCAAAAACCGACCCCCTCATCGATTTTGCCAGACAGACGTCCCGTCGGACCAGACAAAGGCAAACACTCTGCATTCAGTGGTACAGACCCTCCTGGATACAGGAGTCGTAGTACAGGTGCCTCTTGCTCAGAGGGGCCGGGGATACTATTCTCCGCTGTTTCTAGTCCCGAAACCGAATGGGTCCTCCCGGCCCATTCTCAACCTCAAGGCACTGAACAAGTTTGTGAAGGTTTCCAAGTTCCGTATGGAAATCCTTCGCTCTATAGTTCTGGCCTTGGAACCTGGGGACTACATGGTCTCCCTGGACATACAGGATGCTTACCTGCATATTCCTATAGCAGTGTCACATCAACAATACCTGAGGTTCGCTATTGGCAACCTCCATTACCAGTTTCGGGCGTTATCTTTTGGTTTAACAACGGCTCCGCGAGTCTTCACCAAAGTTATGGCGGTGATGACGGTGGTACTCTGCCGTCAAGGGGTCAGGATACTGCCGTATCTGGACAACTTGTTAATCCTGGCAAATTCCCCAGATCTTCTCCTGCGTCATCTGGATATGACGGTCCGGTTTCTACAAGCCCACGGGTGGCTCATCAACTGGAAGAAATCCTCCCTGGTCCCTGCTCAGAGCATAGTGCATCTGGGAGCGCTGTTGGACACTCACAACCAGAGGTTGTTTTTGTCTCAGGAGAAAGTCCTGAAACTTCAGGACAGGATTCGTTGCTTCCTTTCTTGTCCGCAAGTGTCGATAAATTCGGCAATGCAGGTGCTGGGCCTCATGGTATCAGCATTCGACATGGTGGAGTATGCTCAATTCCATTCTTGCCCCCTCCAGAAGCTGATTCTAGCCAAGTGGGACGGCCTGCCTCACCGGATCAGGTCTCAAATGATCTCTTTGACTCCGGAGGTCCGTCTGTCGCTGCTCTGGTGGCTCTAGGACCAACAATTGTGCAGAGGCCGTCCCTTCTGGATATCCAACTGGGTCCTGTTGACAACAGATGCCAGTCTAAGAGGTTGGGGCGCGGTGCTGGAGCAGCACTCCTTGCAGGGTCGGTGGACCAAGGAGGAATCTCTCCTCTCGATCAACATTCTGGAATTGCGGGCGGTCTTCAATGCGTTGAACCTAGCCCAGCATTTGATTCAGAACCGTCCTGTTCAAGTACAATCGGATAACGCCACCACAGTGGCTTACATAAATCATCAAGGCAGCACTCGAAGCTGTTTGGCAATGAAGGAAGCCTCAGGGATTCTACGTTGGGCAGAACGCCATCTACCGGCAATATTGACAATATTCATTCCGGGAGTCCTGAATTGGGAAGCAGACTTTCTCAGTCGTCAGGACGTGCATGCCGGCGAGTGGGGCCTCCATCCAGAAGTGTTTCAACTCCTTGTGGAAAGGTAGGGTCTTCCAGATGTGAATCTGATGGCGTCTCGACACAATCACAAGGTTCCGGTCTTCGGAGCAAGGACAAGGGATCCTAAAGCAGCATTCGTGGATGCGCTGGCAGTGCCGTGGAGGTTTCGGCTGCTGTACGTGTTCCCTCCGGTGTCACTCCTGCCCAGGGTAATTCGGAAGTTCAAGCAAGAAAAAGGAAATCTGCTTCTCATAGCTCCGGCGTGGCCCAGACAGCACTGGTTCTCAGACCTGCAAGGCCTATTGTCGGAGCGTCCACTTCTACTTCCACAACACCCAGACCTCCTCGTTCAGAGCCCCTGTGTCTACCAGGACCTAGCCCGGCTGTCTTTGATGGCGTGGCTCTTGAAGCTTCCGTCTTAAGAGCTGAGGGTTTTTCTGAAGAGGTCATTAAAACTATGTTGCGGGCCCGGAAACCGGCCTCTGCTCGGATTTACCATCGGGTCTTGCATTCCTACTTTGTTTGGTGCGCATCTAACCATTATGACGCTTCAGAGTTTAGTACAGCCAAACTTTTGGCTTTTCTACAGCAGGGCCTAGATTTAGGCCTGCGTCTGGCCTCCCTCAAGGTTCATATTTCTGCCTTGTCGGTGTGGTTTCAGAGAAAAATTGCGACCTTACCTGATGTTCATACTTTCACTCAGGGTGTGTTGCATATACAACCTCCCTATGTCCCGCCTGTGGCTCCTTGGGACTTGTCGGTGGTTTTGGAGGCGTTGCAGGAGCCTCCATTTGAACCTCTTGGTTCAGCTGACCTTAAGTGGCTTTCCCTTAAGGTGGTGTTGTTGCTGGCTATTGCCTCTGCTAGAAGAGTGTCGGATTTGGGTGCCTTGTCTTGTAGTTCCCCATATCTGATTTTTCACCGTGACCGGGCGGTTCTTAGGACTCGTCCCGGATATTTACCTAAGGTGGTTTCTTCGTTCCACCTTAATCAGGAGATTGTGGCTCCAGTTTTTGTCTCTCCTGATTTGTCTCCCAAAGAGCGGTCTTTGGATGTGGTACGGGCTCTCCGTATCTATGTGAAGAGAACTACTTCTATTCGAAAGTCTGATTCTCTCTTTGTTTTGTTTGGATTTCACAAACGTGGCTGGCCTGCTCACAAGCAGATCCTGGCCAGGTGGATTAGAATGGTGACTGCGCATGCTTATGTGAAGACTGGTCTGTCAGCTCCTGTTCATATTACGGCCCATTCTACTCGGTCTGTTGGACCTTCTTGGGCGGCCCAACATGGTGCGACCCTTGATCAATTGTGCTAGGCGGCTACGTGGTCCTCCGGGAACACATTCATAAGGTTCTATGCCTTCGATACTGCCGCTTCCCAGGATGCTTCCTTTGGACGCCGGGTACTTGTGCCCGCTACAGTGCGTCCCCTCCCATAAGGAACTGCTTTAGGACATCCCCATTGTCCAGACTTGTGGAGCCCAGTGTACCCCGCAGCAGAAAACGAGTTTTATGGTAAGAACTTACCCTTGTTAAAACTCTTTCTGCGAGGTACACTGGGCTCCACAAGGCACCAACCCTGACGCACTTAGCTTCTTTGGGTTGATATGGCATTAGCCGCTGACACTTCTCTTGTCGTGAGAGTGTGGTGTATGTGGCTACTAACCGTTGTCGTCTCTTTTCCTGCTACTGCATTGGGCTGGTTAAATAAACTGAGCTCCTGTGCTGGGAGGCGGGGTGATATAGGAGGCGGCGCTGTGCATTCTGGGAACAGTCAAAGCTTTGAGCCTGTTGGTGCCTCGGATCAAGATCCTACTCTACACCCCCCATTGTCCAGACTTGTGGAGCCCAGTGTACCTCGCAGAAAGAGTTTTAACAAGGGTAAGTTCTTACCATAAAACTCGTTATTACACATTTAAATTTATACAACAAAATCTCTGTCGAGTAAGTTAGTCAGGGGCCTAGCTGCCCTCATCTCGTTGACCTATTTCCTAGAAATGAATACTTCTTAAGTGATAGTTACAAAGAAGCACCCTGGGGGTTACCCCTTCTCTGTCTGCTTTTCTACTGGGAACTACTAATGTGCGGACAGGATATTCTCCATTTATGTCATTAATTTCCTGATTTTTTTTATTTTTTATTTTGGGTCTTACTATCTATGTACTTGAATGGCACCATACTTGCTAGTTCCACTGGTCTCAGCCACTTCCCCTGCAGGCTACAGTTCCTCTTTTACCTGTTGGATATTACTCCTCTGAGTGCATGAGAAATGGCTGAAACCAGAGTCGGGTCACCATCTCCTCCTGAATAAAACTTTTGACATTCATTAGTACATAGTATAGGTTACATTTCTTTTTCATATTTTTTTTTCATTTTCTATAGTTTGCATACTGGCTGTAACTGCTTCCCCATCCACATATGGCAGTGGTGGTGTACCTGCTTTCCCTTTTTTCTTCTCCTTATTGTTGCTAAGAGTTCAAACAGTTATTATGTTTTCGTTCTTATCTTATATGACTTTGGTCAAACATATTTGTTTTCATACTACATGCAATACCTCTGGATCAAAACCACCAATCATTTGAAATTATATTTCACCATTCTCATTCATACGTACTCAATCATTACCATATGCCAATGCGTACTTAACCTTCCGCATTACCTTCAGACCCTCTAGGCCCTTCACCAACCTGAACCATGGTTGGGTCACCAATATTTCACAGAGACGATTTCACAAGGCTACATCCCTACCACCTTGAACCCGGCAGACCCTTTGGGTCTGTCTTGCTCCTGATCCCTATGTAGCATGGTCTCCCTGCGTGAACCTCTATTTCCCATTGTGATGAGATAAGATGTTCCCTATCAGCAGAGCCGGTGGGCAATTTTCCGAGGACCCGCAAAGACTCCTTCCTCAGTAGGCACAGCTAGTCCGACACCTAAGCGAGCATCGCACGCTACGAGGGAATTGTAATCTCAATCACATCCGTATCTCACCAACGGCCGTGTGGACCAATCGTACAGCACAAGGACACTTGTTCTCCTTGTACCCTGCTATTGGGTAAACTGTATGAACTCGTCAGACCCTTTGGGTCTGCTTTGTTCCAGATCTAGTATCTCTTAACCAACACTATCAATTTGGGAGACAATTTTAACTAGGCAATGCCCCCGGCACCTGGCTAATCTGTTTCAAATGGGCTACAATTCCAACACCCTCATATAACGTGAGGTAGCAATCCTCCACGCCACTGAACCTCTCTTTGGATCAGTGTAATCACTGCGGTATCTCTCGGGGTCACACTCATACAATTCACTTTCAATCTTCACACAAACAATATTTTTTCTGTACAGAAAAGGAATCATTTACCAGTGATTGATAACATCCCCTTAGAGGTATTACACTTCAATTCATATTTGCTATTGACTATAATTTAAATGCTATGATTCAGATTGGATAGCTATCTTGCAGAACACACACTAATATAAATATCCATATATCCATATAATAATATAACATATATATATATATATATATACACACACACATTAATTTATTACACTCTATGAAACTCTCATACAGCATATATATTTATACACATATACTGATGTAGCTTCTAGAGCAGCCTAATTTGCATCTCAACAGATGTCCACATACTCTTGTCCTAGGTAGTAGAACAAGTTCATTAGTGTTTCAATTACCTGGCTCTTGTAACCAAGGGTTTCACCTTAAACAATAAGCCTGTGCCTGCAAGTATTTACACACTCATTATCTCCAGTTCTAAGACAACACACAGATTAATCTCACTAGGTCTAATTGATTTCACAAGGCTACATCCCTACCACCTTGAACCCGGCAGACCCTTTGGGTCTGTCTTGCTCCTGATCCCTATGTAGCATGGTCTCCCTGCGTGAACCTCTATTTTACATTGTGATAAGATAAGATGTTCCTTCTCAGCAGAGCTGGTTGGCGATTTTCCGAGGACCCCCAAAGACTCCTTCCTCAGCAGGCACAGCTAGTCCGACACCTAAGCGAGCAGCACACGCTACGAGGGAATTGTAATCTCAATCACGTCCGTATCTCACCTACGGCCGTGTGGACCAATTGTACAGCACAAGGACACTTGTTCTCCTTGTACCCATTGATTGTGTAAACTATATGAACTCGGCAGATACTTTGGGTCTGCTTTGTTCCAGATCTAGTGTCTCTTAACCAACACTATCAATTTGGGAGACAATTTTAACTAGGCTATGCACCCGGCATCTGGCTAATCAGTTTCAAATGGGCTACGATTCAAACACCCTCATATAACGTGTGGTAGTGATCCTCCCCGCCACTGAACCTCTCTTTGGATCAGTGTAATCACTGCGGTACCTCTCGGGTTCACACTCATACAATTCACTTTCAATCTTCACACAAACAATATTTTTCCTGTACAGAAAAGGAATCATTTACCAGTGATTGATAACATCCCCATAGAGGTATTACACTTCAATTCATATTTGCTATTGACTATAATTTAAATGCTATGATTCAGATTGGATAGCTATCTTGCAGAACATACACTAATATAAATATCCATATATCCATATAATAATATAACATATATATATATATATATATATATATATATGTACACATTAATGTATTACACTCTATGAAACTCTCATACAGCATATATATTTATACACATATACTGATGTAGCTTCTAGAGCTGCCTAATTTGCATCTCAACAGATGTCCACATGCTCTTGTCCTAGGTAGTTGAACAAGTTCATCAGCGTTTCAATTTACTGTCTCTTGTAACAGACAAAGGGTTTCACCTTAAACAATAAGCCTGTGCCTACAACTATTTACACACTCATTATCTCCAGTTCTAAGACAGCACACAGATTAATCTCACTAGGTCTAATTGATACACTATTTATAATTGACTATGGCATGGGTTAGTTAAATTCGTTGGTAGGTTTTTTGTTTTTAAATGGTGATTGATTTGTACATATATATTGTTTACTTGTGACAAAGGTAACAGATTGTTTAACAATGGCTTATTGTTGTGTTTAATTTGGGAACAGCTGAAAGTTAGCTGTTAGCTAAGTGGGTAGGGAGTGACTTTAAGTTATGTTGGTTTTGATAAGACCAATGCAGATTTATGCACGATGAACAGTATGTGATACTTGCTATTCATTGCTGTAACTGCATTAGACCTAAAATGGCAACTGCTCCTCCCACCTCCAAGCCATGTGCTTGGACCCCAAATGGAGTCTGTAAGCAATGCAGACAGGACACACAAACACTAGCTCTCTCTTTTGTTACAAGTAAATCCCAAATTATACAAGCACCAGAAGTCGCCCTGATGGACAATTCCCACTGCGTGCTAACAAAGCTTCCACACGCCGAAGCTTTTTCGGCGCGAACAAAGCTTTGTTACTTCAGGCTTATGCTAGTATTATGCGGCCCAGGCGCTCACACAGTTTTTAAACTTTTTTTAAAATTAACAGATCAACAATCCAATCTGAATCAAACACAATATGACTTATTGAACTTCGTTAGCAACAATAAAGAGTACACTGTAACATTTCTAATATTGTGTGTCTTTGTCGCACCCAAAGGCAACAAAGAAATCTATTGTCCCTTGATTCATATCAGCGCCTCAATGACAGCGCAAAACGTATGTGATTCATCAGCATTAGATGCGTCCACCCTCTTCCTGTAGACCACAGTGCGTCTGTACTGCGCATCATATAAGGTTGTGATCCCGCAGCTAGAGCCCCCAACTGTGAAATTCCATTTATTTTAAATAAACATTTAAATACCTGTGTTATTATATACTGCGGATGTAAGTTGCATCTTATTACCATATACAATAATAGTGCGCTGAATGTCACAGCACTATGGCCCTCATTCCGAGTTGTTCGCTCGCAAGCTGCTTTTAGCAGCATTGCACACGCTAAGCCGCCGCCTACTGGGAGTGAATCTTAGCTTAGCAGAATTGCGAACGAAAGATTCTGAGTAGCTCGACACTTACTCTGCCACTGCAATCAGTTCAGTCAGTTTCGTTCCTGGTTTAACGTCACAAACACACCCAGCGTTCACCCAGACACTCCCCCGTTTCTTCAGACACTCCCGCGTTTTTCCCAGAAACGGCAGCGTTTTTTCACACACACCCATAAAACGGTCAGTTTCCGCCCAGAAACACCCACTTCCTGTCAATCACACTCCGATCACCAGAACGAAAAAAAACCTTGTAATGCCGTGAGTAAAATACCAAACTTCTTAGCAAATTTACTTGACGCAGCCGCAGTGCTTTCACTGTTTGGTCATCGATTTCTTCCTGGATGCAGAGGGATTTTGGATCGGTGCTGTGACAGGATATCATCTAACTTACCATGTGATTGGTGATATATGCCCTTTAAGTTTTTAAAATTGTGAGTGTATTATTTTTATTAAATTTTTCATTTTATAAGACTATATTGCACCATATTGGTCTTTTTTAATTCCTTAGTATTTCGTTGGGGATTTCTGGCTACACCTCCTATAGGGATGATACATATAGACCAATTTCATCTATAATCCTGCTGACGATTTCTGGATACACCCCTTGTGCGGATGACATGCATTGTTAAAAGTCTCTCTATGTGAGTGGAACCAGTAAAAACACATATTGGATATTTTGCCATTACATATTACACTATTGTGTTTATTTTTTATTGTTCTAGAATCCAATGCTTATGTAAGTGAATCCCACCTGGATCTTGTGGTAAATTTTAGACCACCTCTTTAATTGTGTTTGTCGTTACGGTAGCGCCACGAGTTCTCATTTTTTGGTTGGTGTTTAATTTACCCATAGCTATCCAATTAATCCACACATTGTCCTGACCATTTTGACACTAAGCATAATATAATTAACTTGTTTCATCCCAATAATACATATATATCTGGTTTTACACTCTATTATATAAATACAATATAATACAAGTCTTGTGTTGGACGTGTTTTGTCTATGTGTAATTTATGTGTTGTATGAATAAAGAAGTAAAGAAGCATGGTGCGTCCATATACATCAATTGCGTACTTATGCCACCACCGAGAAGCGCCACTCTGTGTGTCGTTTGTATGTGTCATTTATCTGACTTCGACAACCCCTGAACTTATATGGCTGCACTACTGGACTGGACTTATATTGCAGTACCCGTGGACATATATACGGCAGTACCCCTGAACAGATATGGCTGCACCACTGGACTGGACTTATACGGCAGTACCCCAGGACTTATATGGCAGTACCCCTGGACTTATACGGCAGTACCACTGGACTGGACTTATATTGCAGTACCCCTGGACTTATACGGCAGTACCCCATAACTGATATGGCTGCACCACTGGACTGGACTTATATGGCAGTACCCCTGGACTTGTACGGCAGTACCACTGGACTGGACTTATATGGCAGTACCACTGGACTGTACTTATACGGCAGTACCCCATGACTTATACACCAGTACCACTGGACTTATAAGGCAGTACCATTGGACTTATACGGCAGTACCACTGGACTTATACGGCAGTACCCCTGGACTTATACGGCAGTACCCCTGGACTTATACGGCAGTACCACTGGACTTATTCGGCAGTACCCCAGGACTTATACGGCTGCACCAATGCACTGGACTTAAACAGCAGTACCCCTGGACTTATACAGCAGCACCACTGGACTTATGGCAGCACAGGACACCACCACTGGACTGATGCAGTACAACAGCACCACTGGACTGGACATATACAGCAGCACCACTGGACTTATGGTAGCACAGGACACCACCACTGGACTGATGCAGCACAACACAGCACCACTGGACTGGAAGCAGCACCACTGTACCTCGCAGAAAGAGAGTTAACCATGGTAAGTCTACCATAACTCTCCTTTTCTGCAGCAGGGTACACTGTGTTCCATACGGAATACATCAGGGATGTCCTAAAGCAGTTTCTCAAGGGAGGGGATGTGCCTTAGCGGGTATGAGAATCCGGCGTCCAAAGGAAGCATCCTGGGAGGCGGAAGTATCAAATGCATAGAACCTAATGAATGTGTTCACTGAGGACCACGTAGCCACCTTGCACAATTGTTCTGTGGATGCGCCACGATGGGCCGCCCAAAAAGGTCCAACAGATCGAGTAGAATGGGCTGTAATAGCAGCAGGAGCTGGGAGTTCAGCCTGCGCATCAGCTTGTGCAATCACCATTCTAATCCATCTGACCAAGGTTTGCTTATTCGCAGACCAGCCACATTTGTGGAAACCAAACAGTACAGAAGGGTATCTGACCTCCTGATAGAGGCAGCTCTCTCCACATATATACAGAGAGCCCTTACCACAGCTAAAGACCACTCTTTGGGGGACAAGTCAGAAGGGATAAAGGCCTCAAACACCATCTCTAGGTTAAGGTAAAATGATGACACCACATTAGGTAAGTAACCTGGGTGAGTTCTAAAAACTGTCCGGTCACGATGGAATTTTAGAAAGGGTGGACAACAGGACAAAGCGCCTAAGTCCGACACCCTTCTAGCAGAGGCAATAGCCAGCAGAAACAGGACCTTGGCTGTGAGCCATTTAAGGACCACTGACTCAAGAGGTTCAAATGGAGACTCTTGCAGGGCATTAAGGACAATAGACAGATCCCATGGAGCCACAGGAGGGACATAGGGAGGCTGAATCCATAACACTGAGTGAATGTATGAACGTTATGTATAGACGCATTTTTTCTCTGAAACCACGCCGACAAGGCAGATATGTGAACTTTGAGGGAGGCCATACGAAGGCCTAAGTCCAGGCCTTGTTGCAGGGAAACCAGGATTCTGGATGTTTTCGATCTGTACGCATCATAGTTCTTATCAGCAGACAGGTGAAGTAAGAATTCCAGACCCTGTAATAGATCCGAGCAGACGCCGGCTTACATGCTTCCAAGATAGTTTGGATGACCGCCTCAGAAAATCCTTTGGCCCTCAGGAGTGATGCTTCAAGAGCCACACCATCAAAGCCAGTCTGGCCAGGTCTGTATAGTGACAAGGGCCCTGTACGAGGAGGTCTGGTCGTTGAGGAAGTAGAAGGGGACGCTCTGTCAATAGACCCTGCAGGTCTGAGAACCAATGCAGTCTGGGCCACGCCGGAGCGACTAGAAGTAGTAATCCTCCTTCTTGCTTGAACTTCCACAGGACCCTGGGCAGGAGTGACACTGGAGAGAACACGTACGGCAGCCAAAAGTTCCATGGAATGGCTAGTGCATCCATGAACGCTGCTTGAGGATCCCTGGTCCTTGATCCGAATACCAGAACTTTGTGATTGTTTCGAGACACAATCAGGTCTACATCTGGTAGGCCCCACGTGTCCACTAGAAGTTGAAAGACTTCCGGTTGAATACTCCACTCTCCGGTGTGTACATCCTGACGACTGAGGAAGTCTGCTTCCCAGTTGAAGACACCCGGAATGAACACTGCTGATATTGCTGGCAGATGGCGTTCCGCCCATTAAAGGATTTTTGACACTTTCAACATTGCCATGCGGCTTCGAGTGCCACCTTGATGGTTGATGTATGCCACCATGGTGGTGTTGTCTGACTATACTCAAACAGGCCTGTCTGTACCAGAGGCAGGGCGAGAGTTAACGCATTGAACACCGCCCGCAGCTCCAGAATGTTTATCGGGAGGAGAGACTCCTCCTTGGTCCAACGACCCTGGAAAAAGTGTTGCTCCAACACCGCACCCCATCTCCACAGACTGGCATCTGTTGTCAGCAGGACCCAGTCAGGGATCCAGAAGGGATGGCCCCTGCTCAATTGCTGGTTCTGTAGCCACCAGTTCAGAGACTGATGAGCCTCTGGAGTCAAAGTAATCATGTGATATCTGATCCGATGAGGCAGGCCGTCCCACTTGGCAAGAATTAATCATTGCAGAGGGCGGGAATGAAATTGAGCGTACTCCGCCATGTCGAAAGCTGACACCATCAGGGCAAGTACTTGCATCGGCGAGTGTATCGACACTCTGGGGGCGACAGAAGAAACATCTAATCCTGTCCTGAAGCTGCAGGACTTTCTCCGGAGACAAGAACAGACGTTGACTGTGTGTGTCCAGCAGTGCTCCCAGGTGCACCATGCTCTGAGCTGGGACCAACAAGGATTTCTTCCAATTCCAACTGATGAGCCACCCGTGGGCTTGTAGGAAGCTTACCGTCAGTTGTAGATGACTGAGGAGGACATTGTGGGAGTTTTTCAGGATCAGCAAGTCGTCCAGATACGGCAGGATCCTGACTCCCTGGCAACGGAGATGTGCCGTCATTACAGCGATGACCTTGGTGAAGATCCGAGGAGCCGTAGACAGTCCAAATGGCAGAGCCTGGAACTGATAGTGTAGGTTGCCAATAACAAACAGCAGATACTGCTGATGTGACTTGGCAATAGGTATATGCAGGTACGCATCCTGAATATATAGGGATAGCATATAGTCTTCGGGTTCCATCGCCAGTACAATTGAGTGCAGCATCTCCATATGGAACTTGGACACTCTCACAAACTTGTTTAGTTATTTGAGGTTGAGTATAGGCCGGAAAGACCCATTGGGTTTCGGGACTAGAAACAGGGTCGAGTAGTAACCACTGCCCCTTTGGGACAGAGGCACCGACACTACCACTCCTGTATCTAGGAGAGAACTCACAACTTTCTGCAGAGCTTGCGCCTTTAGTGGATCCGAAGGGATGACCGTGGTGCAAAACTGGTGAGACGGACGTCTCATTAAAGAGACTGCATACCCGTGAGAGACAACTTCTCGCACCCATGCGTCTGAAGTGGTCTTTAACCAGACCTGTGTGAACTGCAGAAGTCAGCCTCCCATCCTGGGGTCCCCCAGAGGGAGGCCCGCCCCGTCATGCGGCAGGCTTGTCTTGTTTAGTAGCAGGCTGATGGGCCGCCAAGGACTGCTTCGTCTTGGGCTTAGTGGTTTTGAAAGCACAAGATTGTCTCGGGTAAGCCTGACCTTTTGCTTTCCCTTGAGGTCGATAGGAACAAAAAGTGGTACCTTTTGCCTTCTGTGCAGAAGGATTAGTATTTGGGAGAAAGGCGGTCTTGGCAGCCGCCAGTACAGACACAATTTTATTTAGGTCTTCCCCAAACAATATGTCTCCCTTAAAAGGGAGTACTTCCAAGGTCTTTTTGGAGTCTAGGTCCACCTTCCATTACCTTAACCACAGAATACGGCGATCCAGGACAGACGTGGTTGACGCCTTGGCCGCCAACACACCCGCCTCAGAGGATGCCTGTTGAATATAATAAGAGGTGGTGGTTATGTGAGACAGGTATTGTCTGGCATTGTCAGATATATCCTCGGGCAGCTCTTCCTCTAATGTCTGAACCCATGCTTCAATACCTTTAGCAGCCCAGGAGGCAGCAATAGTGGGTCTATGTACAGCACCTGTCAGGAAGTAAATAGATTTCAGGCATCCCTCCACACACTTATCTGTCGGTTCTTTCAGTGAAGAGACAGTGGTGACAGGCAGAGTTGATGACACCACTAGGCGGGTGACATGAGAATCCACCGGCTGTAAATTTTCCCACTTGTTACATAACTCTGCAGGGAAAGGGTAGTGAGCTAAGCCCATTTAGAGAGAGGGAATTTAGTCCCTGGATTAGACCAGGGTTCCTGCCTGATGTCTACCAAATGGTCAGAATGTGGTAACAGATTATTAGCCACCTTCTGCCGTTTAAACATGTCAGTTGTCTTGGTGACAGTAGTGGGTTCCTCATCATCAGTGATTTGTAGGATTTGCTTAATAGCAACCACTAGAGCAGGGACGTCAATTTGCATTGTAGAATCTTCGTCAGAAACACCTGATTCACTGTCTGACAGGACTATGCTCCCCCTCCTCTTCAGGTGAAACATCTGAGAGATTTGTGGATTGTGAGGAGGAAGCAGCCCGCTTAGATGACCCAGCGACTAGTTGAGGCTGTAATAGTACAGGTGGTCCCATAGGGGGTGTTAGGTGTTACACTAGAGTATCAAGGAGGGTTGAGAATGTGGCCCAGGGTGGCTCCTGATTGGATACAGAAGCTGTGGACTGACTGGAGGGTGTACGACAAATGGTTCACAGACCCTAATACACAGCATCCCTCTTTGGTAAATCTTTGGCACATGCTCTGCATGATGCAGGAGCGTCCACAGACTTACTGCCCTTTCTGTTAAACATTGTACACAAATGCAACACAGAGCAGTTTAGTACGATGAGGCCAGACCGAGTATAATACCTGTGAATAAATCCAATACTGTGTGACTGAGTCCCCAGTACACAACACCTGCGAATAAATCCGGTATTATGTGGCTGAGTACACAGTAGAATACACTTAATAGGTAAATACTGTGATGCACTATATAAATGACCCTGACGCACCCTGTCCCTTAGGGTACAGAATAAAGAGAGAGATCTCTGGGAAACACTGAAAGTGAAACCCCACGGCAGATACAGGCACACAATGTCACATTAGCAAAGTAGATAATTATTAGTGACAATAAACTGCACTGAACTAATATATGTATATATATATATATATATATATATATATATATATATAGATATATAGATATATATAGATTTAGATATATATATAATCAAATGTGTTTCAGGCGGCACTCACGGCTTGAAGAAAGAACCACAGGAATCAACCTGAACGTGTCAACATTTCAAAGTTTATAATAAAACTTTTTCATCAGGACACGTTCAGGTTGATTCCTGTGGTTCTTTCTTCAAGCCGTGAGTGCCGCCTGAAACACATTTGATTATATTTGGGAACCATATCTTCATTGGAGGGCACCGGCTGTTTACCTGTCTATTACTTGTTCCCAGTAAGGAGTGCAGCTGACCAGTTTGCTATATATATATATATATATATATATATATATATATATATAAAACACGGCGCAGTCCTAGACAGGAGGTATATATCAGAATACTCGTACAATATATTCTGTAATTGGTACATTTTTCTTAACAAACGCTGTCTGTATAGAGACATGTAGAATACTCAAGTGTAAAGTCACAGCACTGTGTACAGGCGGCTTTACAAGGGACACCTTGCCCTGCAGTCCCAGAGACCAGCCACAGCTATACTTTTAAGATGGCACCCAGCGTCTCAGTCAGGGAGTGAGGGAGTGTCAGGAAGCTCCAGGGCGAGAAAATCTGCAGTAGATGTCGCCTTGGGCCGGGGAGGGGCTACAGGTTAAACGCTGCCTTATCAATAGGGGAGTTAGTACACCTGACCTGTACTCCTATGCCCTGGTGGATATAGTGGGGACCCTGCTCAGTGACAGTGTCCACGCCAGCGTCACAGTCCATCTCCCTAGACTGCAATTGGAATGCAATTTAATGGCAGGTCCCACCTGGTGAACCCTCTTACCTCCTCACGGTAGCAGCAACATGAACCAGGAGAGTGTCTACGACCATGTGCCTAGAGCCGTAGCATCTCCATTGCAAGTAATCGGGAACAGGCCACGGGAGTATGCGACACTGCTTGGGAGGTGACAGAGATGCAGCGCTGCAGCCCTTGAAGTCTTCTTAGAAAGCTTTTTCAGGGCTGCCCAGCGCAGCCCCCCTGTTAGGTGACCTGCTGCTACAGGCACCAACTTGAAACTGAGCTCACAGTGCCTGGAGGCAGGGTTACAGAGGAGGCCCCAATGCATCCTGGGACAGCCTAAATCTTTAGCCTGTTGGTGCCTCTGGATCAAGATCCACTCTACACCCCAATGTATTCTCTGTGGAACACAGCGTACCCCGCTGCAGAAATACTAATGCTGCAGTAGGCATCTGAAGGAAGACAACGACTCCTGGCAGTATTGCAGATCCGAGAGCTATGACCAGAGATGCAGCATTGAATCTCAATAGTCGCAATGGTCGTAGCCACCTACCCTTTGACTAAGTCTAAGCTTACTTAGAATGACCGCTAGAACTCCTCTGCCATGACATGGATATATGTGTTGTCAGAAGACGCAGACCCTCGCCTCGGCACACCTATAAAACGGGCATGACATGTCCCCGTTTTGTAGAACGGTTCCTGTCACCGCCCCCATATGGCAGCAGCTTGTCAATCATGCTGCGGTTTGGGAGCACTGCGAGCGACACTCAGTACCTGTTCTGCACATACATAAAACAGGTCCTGAGCATGTGCAGACCACCCGCCACAGGGTAGTACCTAAACCATCGGATTTGCACACTACTCTGAAACAGGTTCTCAATTCTGCATTGAGCATTGCAATTCCATACTTACAGATGTGTTTTCATACACCTGTCGTTATTGTGCCATATGGTGAGAGCTGTTTGGCGCTGCTTAGGCACTCCACCACAGGTCGCCATTTGTGTCATAGCTGCATACAAATTCGCTTATTGGGTATATTTACTAAGCTTTGATATAAGGCCAAACCACAGAAAAATCACAAGAAAAAATAACTATATAAATAAACAAATAGATGAGATTAGACCATCAGCCCCACCATCGATTTTTTTAGAACAGACACCAATAGACATCCCGGATTTACTAATCATGCAGAGCGACTGGACTACAACTGATGAAAAAATAGACTACCAAATGGCGGCTTTATCTGACCAAAGTGCTCTTAATATTTAAACCTACATCGTGATGCAAATTAAAAACTGAAATATGTGTCCTTATAAACCTACCATCAGTGGCAAACACAGGATTTCTAGAGGGGGTTTCCAAATGCAATATGCAATCTCCCACCTCTGTGGAACATTGCAGCAAGTGCGGGAGTCTGGGGGAGCAGTAGAAGAACCTAGTAACGACCCTGGACATTAATGTAAACATTGGATTTTTTTATACACTGGATGCTATATGGAATACAGTATTTCTATCTAACACTACAGATGGTCTATAGTGTAGGCTTTATCAAACATTTAAATAATATAAATAATTGGTCAGGAAAAGGTAATCATAATAAATAAAAACACAAACAATAGAATCAGTACTGCACTTTCTAAGCACATATTCTCCCACCTCATAGTAATGCTTCTGTCTCTTCTTCCTGGCAGCTACTCTCTGGTCCAGTGCGCTGAATCAGGACACAGAGCCACACACACACAGCTAACTTGGTAGAAGAAGCTGCTACCACTGGGCATGTGCAGTAGCTCTTCTCTGTCCCATAAACTACATGATGTAGTGGCAGCTCTAGTAATCAAATTATAAACCATTGATATTGTCATAATTTGAGCCATTAGCCAAGAGGAAGGGGGTTTCCAGGCAACCAGAACCCCCCCCCCCCTTGAGTTTGCCTATCCCTAATAGTTACTACATATAACACAACTGTAAATTCTAATGATTGTCTATAGTGTACTGTTAATCTGTTATTTACAATAGAACTGTCTTTTCTCAGTCACAAAAATATGGGAAGTGTGTCATCATAATTTTAGACATGACATTCATACTTGAGCCATTATTACCATTTCTGTAAATAAGAATCAGAAGTATTTTTTTTATATTTTGCTACCAAATTCACATTGCATAAGTATCAGTGTACACAGAGGGGGGAATTCAAATGTTTGAAAAGTCAGTTGGGTGTCTAATAGACAGGAACAGACACCCAACCGACTTTCAAACATTTGAATTCCCCCCAAAGTATTCTTGTTCAATAATTGGCTCTGCCTTTAAACTAAAAATATAAATAACATTGGTATCCATTTAAAATTATACCTGTGGCTCTCCAGATGTTGTGAAACTACACATTCCAGCATGCCTTGCTACTGTTTTGCTATTGGTGAATGCTAAAACTGAGGCAGTGCATGCTGGTATGTACAGTTTTCCAACAGCTGGAGAGACACACTTTGGCCAGGTCTTTCCTATGCTCAAACAAATTACTGACCAACCCAATATGACTGTAAAGGGGGGTACACACGTAGCGATGTATGCTTAAATTCTAAGCAATCTGACTAGATTGCTTAGAAATGAAGCACACATCACTCTGTGTGTATAGCCCATAGCGATGCGTGTCCCTGCGCGTCGATAACGCTGACTCTAGATTGGCCTGCAAGCATGCCAGATCTAGTCCAATCACTAACTTCACCGCTGGGTGAAGTGAGCGTTTTGTTTTGTTTTTTCTCACTCAGCCCAAATCGCGCTGTGTGCTGGGCATTCTGTGCTAGATCGCTCAGCACATATCTCTGGGAGAAATCTCCCCATGTGTACTCCCTTAAGACTGGTAGATCATATAATCCCACTAAGCACATTTCCCTGTTACTATCAGACTTGTATTATGCATTAAGAGGTGTATTTAGTATTTACCAATTATCAGGTTTTAAACCTGATAATTATAATTTTGTATCTCTACGATTCGCGGTAATAAAAAATGATGGATCGCCTGAAAGTATTATTAATCACATCTAGGGACAAAGGTATATGTGCAGCGGCCCTTGCCGTGGAAGGTTCCCATACACTCTCTCCCATCTTCGGTAAGTAGCCTATATGCCACAGAGGCTTCACATTCATAACCTTGGTAAATCTGACAGCCTAGCAGTCCCCATAGAGACCTAAGAGGGTTTTAAGCAGTTGAAAATGGAGGGACCACAGCAGACATTAGAGATATCTGTTGTGACTAGTGATGAGCGCCGGAAATTTTTCGGGTTTTGTGTTTTGGTTTTGGGTTCGGTTCCGCGGCCGTGTTTTGGGTTCGAACGCATTTTGGCAAAACCTCACCGAATTTTTTTTGTCGGATTCGGGTGTGTTTTGGATTCGGGTGTTTTTTTCAAAAAACCCTAAAAAACAGCTTAAATCATAGAATTTGGGGGTCATTTTGATCCCAAAGTATTATTAACCTCAATAACCATAATTTCCACTCATTTTCAGTCTATTCTGAACACCTCACACCTCACAATATTATTTTTAGTCCTAAAATTTGCACCGAGGTCGCTGGATGACTAAGCTCAGCGACCCAAGTGGCCGACACAAACACCTGGCCCATCTAGGAGTGGCACTGCAGTGTCACGCAGGATGGCCCTTCAAAAAACTACTCCCCAAACAGCACATGACGCAAAGAAAAAAAGAGGCGCAATGAGGTAGCTGTGTGAGTAAGCTAAGCGACCCTAGTGGCCGACACAAACACCTGGCCCATCTAGGAGTGGCACTGCAGTGTCAGACAGGATGGCACTTCAAAAAAATTGTCCCCAAACAGCACATGATGCAAAGAAAAATTAAAGAAAAAAGAGGTGCAAGATGGAATTGTCCTTGGGCCCTCCCACCCACCCTTATGTTGTATAAACAGGACATGCACACTTTAACCAACCCATCATTTCAGTGACAGGGTCTGCCACACGACTGTGACTGAAATGATGGGTTGGTTTGGACCCCCACCAAAAAAGAAGCAATTAATCTCTCCTTGCACAAACTGGCTCTACAGAGGCAAGATGTCCACCTCATCATCATCCTCCGATATATCACCGTGTACATCCCCCTCCTCACAGATTATCAATTCGTCCCCACTGGAATCCACCATCTCAGCTCCCTGTGTACTTTGTGGAGGCAATTGCTGCTGGTCAATGTCTCCACGGAGGAATTGATTATAATTCATTTTAATGAACATCATCTTCTCCACATTTTCTGGATGTAACCTCGTACGCCGATTGCTGACAAGGTGAGCGGCGGCACTAAACACTCTTTCGGAGTACACACTTGTGGGAGGGCAACTTAGGTAGAATAAAGCCAGTTTGTGCAAGGGCCTCCAAATTGCCTCTTTTTCCTGCCAGTATAAGTACGGACTGTCTGACGTGCCTACTTGGATGCGGTCACTCATATAATCCTCCACCATTCTTTCAATGGGGAGAGAATCATATGCAGTGACAGTAGATGACATGTCCGTAATCGTTGTCAGGTCCTTCAGTCCGGACCAGATGTCAGCATCAGCAGTCGCTCCAGACTGCCCTGCATCAGCAGTCGCTCCAGACTGCCCTGCATCACCGCCAGCGGGTGGGCTCGGAATTCTGAGCCTTTTCCTCGCACCCCCAGTTGCGGGAGAATGTGAAGGAGGAGATGTTGACAGGTCGTGTTCCGCTTGACTTGACAATTTTCTCACCAGCAGTTCTTTGAACCCCAGCAGACTTGTGTCTGCCGGAAAGAGAGATCCAAGGTAGGTTTTAAATCTAGGATCGAGCACGGTGGCCAAAATGTAGTGCTCTGATTTCAACAGATTGACCACCCGTGAATCCTTGTTAAGCGAATTAAGGGCTCCATCCACAAGTCCCACATGCCTAGCGGAATCGCTCTGTGTTAGCTCCTCCTTCAATCTCTCCAGCTTCTTCTGCAAAAGCCTGATGAGGGGAATGACCTGACTCAGGCTGGCAGTGTCTGAACTGACTTCACGTGTGGCAAGTTCAAAGGGCAGCAGAACCTTGCACAACGTTGAAATCATTCTCCACTGCGCTTGAGACAGGTGCATTCCACCTCCTATATCGTGCTCAGTTGTATAGGCTTGAATGGCCTTTTGCTGCTCCTCCAACCTCTGAAGCATATAGAGGGTTGAATTCCACCTCGTTACCACTTCTTGCTTCAGATGATGGCAGGGCAGGTTCAGGCGTTTTTGGTGGTGCTCCAGTCTTCTGTACGTGGTGCCTGTACGCCGAAAGTGTCCCGCAATTCTTCTGGCCACCGACAGCATCTCTTGCACGCCCCTGTCGTTTTTTAAATAATTCTGCACCACCAAATTCAAGGTATGTGCAAAACATGGGACGTGCTGGAATTTGCCCAGATTTAATGCACACACAATATTGCTGGCGTTGTCCGATGCCACAAATCCACAGGAGAGTCCAATTGGGGTAAGCCATTCCGCGATGATCTTCCTCAGTTGCCATAAGAGGTTTTCAGCTGTGTGTGTATTCTGGAAAGCTGTGATACAAAGCGTAGCCTGCCTAGGAAAGAGTTGGCGTTTGCGAGTTGCTGCTACTGGTGCCGCCGCTGCTGTTCTTGCGGCGGGAGTCCATACATCTACCCAGTGGGCTGTCACAGTCATATAGTCCTGAGCCTGCCCTGCTCCACTTGTCCACATGTCCATGGTTAAGTGGACATTGGGTACAACTGCATTTTTTAGGACACTGGTGAGTCTTTTTCTGAGGTCTGTGTACATTTTCGGTATCGCCTGCCTAGAGAAATGGAACCTAGATGGTATTTGGTACCGGGGACACAGTACCTCCAACAAGTCTCTAGTTGGCTCTGCAGTAATGATGGATACCGGAACCACGTTTCTCACCGCCAAGGATGCCAAGGCCTCAGTTATCCGCTTTGCAGCAGGATGACTGCTGTGATATTTCATCTTCCTCGCAAAGGACTGTTGGACAGTCAATTGCTTGGTGGAAGTAGTAAAAGTGGTCTTACGATTTCCCCTCTGGGATGACCATCGACTCCCAGCAGCAACAACAGCAGCGCCAGCAGCAGTAGGCGTTACACGCAAGGATGCATCGGAGGAATCCCAGGCAGGAGAGGACTCGTCAGAATTGCCAGTGACATGGCCTGCAGGACTATTGGCATTCCTGGGGAAGGAGGAAATTGACACTGAGGGAGTTGGTGGGGTGGTTTGCGTGAGCTTGGTTACAAGAGGAAGGGATTTACTGGTCAGTGGACTGCTTCCGCTGTCGCCCAAAGTTTTTGAACTTGTCACTGACTTATGATGAATGCGCTGCAGGTGACGTATAAGGGAGGATGTTCCGAGGTGGTTAACGTCCTTACCCCTACTTATTACAGCTTGACAAAGGCAACACACGGCTCGACAAATGTTGTCCGCATTTCTGGTGAAATACTTCCACACCGAAGAGCTGATTTTTTTGGTATTTTCACCAGGCATGTCAATGGCCATATTCCTCCCACGGACATCAGGTGTCTCCCCGGGTGCCTGACTTAAACAAACCACCTCACCATCAGAATCCTCCTTGTCAATTTCCTCCCCAGCGCCAGCAACACCCATATCCTCCTCATCCTGGTGTACTTCAACACTGACATCTTCAATCTGACTATCAGGAACTGGACTGCGGGTGCTCCTTCCAGCACTTGCAGGGGGCGTGCAAATGGTGGAAGGCGCATGCTCTTCACGTCCAGTGTTGGGAAGGTCAGGCATCGCAACCGACACAATTGGACTCTCCTTGTGGATTTGGGATTTCGAAGAACGCACAGTTCTTTGCTGTGCTTTTGCCAGCTTGAGTCTTTTCATTTTTCTAGCGAGAGGCTGAGTGCTTCCATCCTCATGTGAAGCTGAACCACTAGCCATGAACATAGGCCAGGGCCTCAGCCGTTCCTTGCCACTCCGTGTGGTAAATGGCATATTGGCAAGTTTACGCTTCTCCTCCGACAATTTTATTTTAGATTTTTGAGTCCTTTTTTTACTGATATTTGGTGTTTTGGATTTTACATGCTCTGTACTATGACATTGGGCATCGGCCTTGGCAGACGAAGTTGATGGCATTTCATCGTCTCGGCCATGACTAGTGGCAGCAGCTTCAGCACGAGGTGGAAGTGGATCTTGATCTTTCCCTATTTTTGGAACCTCAACATTTTTGTTCTCCATATTTTAATAGGCACAACTAAAAGGCACCTCAGGTAAACAATGGAGATGGATGGATACTAGTATACTTATGGATGACGAGCGACTGCCGACACAGAGGTAGCTACAGCCGTGGACTACCGTACTGCGTCTGCTGCTAATATAGACTGGATGATAATGAGATATAAAATATATATATCACTACTGCAGCCGGACAGGTATATATTATATAATGACGGACCTGCTGGACACTGTCAGCTCAGCACTGCAGACTCCTAAAGTAAGCTACTAGTATCAAGAAGATAGAAAAAAAAAAACACCACGGGTAGGTGGTATACAATTATGGAAGGACGAGCGACTGCCGACACAGAGGTAGCTACAGCCGTGGACTACCATACGGCGTCTGCTGCTAATATAGACTGGATGATAATGAGATATAAAATATATATATCACTACTGCAGCCGGACAGGTATATATTATATAATGACGGACCTGCTGGACACTGTCAGCTCAGCACTGCAGACTCCTAAAGTAAGCTACTAGTATCAAGAAGATAGAAAAAAAAAAAACACCACGGGTAGGTGGTATACAATTATGGATGGACGAGCGACTGCCGACACAGAGGTTAGAGATGAGCGCCTGAAATTTTTCGGGTTTTGTGTTTTGGTTTTGGGTTCGGTTCCGCGGCCGTGTTTTGGGTTCGACCGCGTTTTGGCAAAACCTCACCGAATTTTTTTTGTCGGATTCGGGTGTGTTTTGGATTCGGGTGTTTTTTTCAAAAAACCCTAAAAAACAGCTTAAATCATAGAATTTGGGGGTAATTTTGATCCAAAAGTATTATTAACCTCAAAAAACATAATTTACACTCATTTTCAGCCTATTCTGAACACATCACACCTCACAATATTATTTTTAGTCCTAAAATTTGCACCGAGGTCGCTGTGTGAGTAAGATAAGCGACCCTAGTGGCCGACACAAACACCGGGCCCATCTAGGAGTGGCACTGCAGTGTCACGCAGGATGTCCCTTCCAAAAAACCCTCCCCAAACAGCACATGACGCAAAGAAAAAAAGAGGCGCAATGAGGTAGCTGACTGTGTGAGAAAGATAAGCGACCCTAGTGGCCGACACAAACACCGGGCCCATCTAGGAGTGGCACTGCAGTGTCACGCAGGATGTCCCTTCCAAAAAACCCTCCCCAATCAGCACATGATGCAAAGAAAAAGAAAAGAAAAAAGAGGTGCAAGATGGAATTATCCTTGGGCCCTCCCACCCACCCTTATGTTGTATAAACAAAACAGGACATGCACACTTTAACCAACCCATCATTTCAGTGACAGGGTCTGCCACACGACTGTGACTGATATGACGGGTTGGTTTGGACCCCCCCCAAAAAAGAAGCAATTAATCTCTCCTTGCACAAACTGGCTCTACAGAGGCTAGATGTCCACCTCATCTTCACCCTCCGATATATCACCGTGTACATCCCCCTCCTCACAGATTATCAATTCGTCCCCACTGGAATCCACCATCTCAGCTCCCTGTGTACTTTGTGGAGGCAATTGCTGCTGGTCAATGTCTCCGCGGAGGAATTGATTATAATTCATTTTAATGAACATCATCTTCTCCACATTTTCTGGATGTAACCTCGTACGCCGATTGCTGACAAGGTGAGCGGCGGCACTAAACACTCTTTCGGAGTACACACTTGTGGGAGGGCAACTTAGGTAGAATAAAGCCAGTTTGTGCAAGGGCCTCCAAATTGCCTCTTTTTCCTGCCAGTATAAGTACGGACTGTGTGACGTGCCTACTTGGATGCGGTCACTCATATAATCCTCCACCATTCTATCAATGTTGAGAGAATCATATGCAGTGACAGTAGACGACATGTCCGTAATCGTTGTCAGGTCCTTCAGTCCGGACCAGATGTCAGCATCAGCAGTCGCTCCAGACTGCCCTGCATCACCGCCAGCGGGTGGGCTCGGAATTCTGAGCCTTTTCCTCGCACCCCCAGTTGCGGGAGAATGTGAAGGAGGAGATGTTGACAGGTCGCGTTCCGCTTGACTTGACAATTTTGTCACCAGCAGGTCTTTCAACCCCAGCAGACCTGTGTCTGCCGGAAAGAGAGATCCAAGGTAGGCTTTAAATCTAGGATCGAGCACGGTGGCCAAAATGTAGTGCTCTGATTTCAACAGATTGACCACCCGTGAATCCTTGTTAAGCGAATTAAGGGCTGCATCCACAAGTCCCACATGCCTAGCGGAATCGCTCCGTGTTAGCTCCTTCTTCAATGCCTCCAGCTTCTTCTGCAAAAGCCTGATGAGGGGAATGACCTGACTCAGGCTGGCAGTGTCTGAACTGACTTCACGTGTGGCAAGTTCAAAGGGCATCAGAACCTTGCACAACGTTGAAATCATTCTCCACTGCACTTGAGACAGGTGCATTCCATCTCCTATATCGTGCTCAATTGTATAGGCTTGAATGGCCTTTTGCTGCTCCTCCAACCTCTGAAGCATATAGAGGGTTGAATTCCACCTCGTTACCACTTCTTGCTTCAGATGATGGCAGGGCAGGTTCAGTAGTTTTTGGTGGTGCTCCAGTCTTCTGTACGTGGTGCCTGTACGCCGAAAGTGTCCCGCAATTTTTCTGGCCACCGACAGCATCTCTTGCACGCCCCTGTCGTTTTTTTAAAAATTCTGCACCACCAAATTCAAGGTATGTGCAAAACATGGGACGTGCTGGAATTTGCCCATATTTAATGCACACACAATATTGCTGGCGTTGTCCGATGCCACAAATCCACAGGAGAGTCCAATTGGGGTAAGCCATTCCGCGATGATCTTCCTCAGTTGCCGTAAGAGGTTTTCAGCTGTGTGCGTATTCTGGAAAGCGGTGATACAAAGCGTAGCCTGCCTAGGAAAGAGTTGGCGTTTGCGAGATGCTGCTACTGGTGCCGCCGCTGCTGTTCTTGCGGCGGGAGTCCATACATCTACCCAGTGGGCTGTCACAGTCATATAGTCCTGACCCTGCCCTGCTCCACTTGTCCACATGTCCGTGGTTAAGTGGACATTGGGTACAACTGCATTTTTTAGGACACTGGTGAGTCTTTTTCTGACGTCCGTGTACATTCTCGGTATCGCCTGCCTAGAGAAGTGGAACCTAGATGGTATTTGGTAACGGGGGCACACTGCCTCAATAAATTGTCTAGTTCCCTGTGAACTAACGGCGGATACCGGACGCACGTCTAACACCAACATAGTTGTCAAGGACTCAGTTATCCGCTTTGCAGTAGGATGACTGCTGTGATATTTCATCTTCCTCGCAAAGGACTGTTGAACAGTCAATTGCTTACTGGAAGTAGTACAAGTGGGCTTACGACTTCCCCTCTGGGATGACCATCGACTCCCAGCGGCAACAACAGCAGCGCCAGCAGCAGTAGGCGTTACACGCAAGGATGCATCGGAGGAATCACAGGCAGGAGAGGACTCGTCAGACTTGCCAGTGACATGGCCTGCAGGACTATTGGCATTCCTGGGGAAGGAGGAAATTGACACTGAGGGAGTTGGTGGGGTGGTTTGCGTGAGCTTGGTTACAAGAGGAAGGGATTTACTGGTCAGTGGACTGCTTCTGCTGTCACCCAAAGTTTTTGAACTTGTCACTGACTTATTATGAATGCGCTGCAGGTGACGTATAAGGGAGGATGTTCCGAGGTGGTTAACGTCCTTACCCCTACTTATTACAGCTTGACAAAGGGAACACACGGCTTGACACCTGTTGTCCGCATTTCTGGTGAAATACCTCCACACCGAAGAGCTGATTTTTTTGGTATTTTCACCTGGCATGTCAATGGCCATATTCCTCCCACGGACAACAGGTGTCTCCCCGGGTGCCTGACTTAAACAAACCACCTCACCATCAGAATCCTCCTGGTCAATTTCCTCCCCAGCGCCAGCAACACCCATATCCTCCTCATCCTGGTGTACTTCAACACTGACATCTTCAATCTGACTATCAGGAACTGGACTGCGGGTGCTCCTTCCAGCACTTGCAGGGGGCATGCAAATAGTGGAAGGCGCATGCTCTTCACGTCCAGTGTTGGGAAGGTCAGGCATCGCAAACGACACAATTGGACTCTCCTTGTGGATTTGGGATTTCAAAGAACGCACAGTTCTTTGCGGTGCTTTTGCCAGCTTGAGTCTTTTCAGTTTTCTAGCGAGAGGCTGAGTGCTTCCATCCTCATGTGAAGCTGAACCACTAGCCATGAACATAGGCCAGGGCCTCAGCCGTTCCTTGCCACTCCGTGTGGTAAATGGCATATTGGCAAGTTTACGCTTCTCCTCCGACAATTTTATTTTAGGTTTTGGAGTCCTTTTTTTTCTGATATTTGGTGTTTTGGATTTGACATGCTCTGTACTATGACATTGGGCATCGGCCTTGGCAGACGACGTTGCTGGCATTTCATCGTCTCGGCCATGACTAGTGGCAGCAGCTTCAGCACGAGGTGGAAGTGGATCTTGATCTTTCCCTAATTTTGGAACCTCAACTTTTTTGTTCTCCATATTTTATAGGCAGAACTAAAAGGCACCTCAGGTAAACAATGGAGATGGATGGATTGGATACTAGTATACAATTATGGACGGACTGCCACGGTTAGGTGGTATAAAAAAACCACGGTTAGGTGGTATATATTATAATAATAATACAATTATGGATGGACGGACTGCCTGCCGACTGCCGACACAGAGGTAGCCACAGCCGTGAACTACCGCACTGTACACTGGTTGATAAAGAGATAGTAGTATACTCGTAACAACTAGTATGACACTATGACGACGGTATAAAGAAAGAAAAAAAAATACCACAGTTAGGTGGTATATATTATAATAATAATACAATTATGGATGGACGGACTGCCTGCCGACTGCCGACACAGAGGTAGCCACAGCCGTGAACTACCGCACTGTACACTGGTTGATAAAGAGATAGTAGTATACTCGTAACAACTAGTATGACACTATGACGACGGTATAAAGAATGAAAAAAAAACCACGGTTAGGTGGTATATATTATAATAATAATACAATTATGGATGGACGGACTGCCTGCCGAGTGCCGACACAGAGGTAGCCACAGCCGTGAACTACCGCACTGTACACTGGTTGATAAAGAGATAGTAGTATACTCGTAACAACTAGTATGACACTATGACGACGGTATAAAGAAAGAAAAAAAAATACCACGGTTAGGTGGTATATATTATAATAATAATACAATTATGGATGGACGGACTGCCTGCCGACTGCCGACACAGAGGTAGCCACAGCCGTGAACTACCGCACTGTACACTGGTTGATAAAGAGATAGTAGTATACTCGTAACAACTAGTATGACACTATGACGACGGTATAAAGAAAGAAAAAAAAATACCACAGTTAGGTGGTATATATTATAATAATAATACAATTATGGATGGACGGACTGCCTGCCGAGTGCCGACACAGAGGTAGCCACAGCCGTGAACTACCGCACTGTACACTGGTTGATAAAGAGATAGTAGTATACTCGTAACAACTAGTATGACACTATGACGACGGTATAAAGAATGAAAAAAAAACCACGGTTAGGTGGTATATATTATAATAATAATACAATTATGGATGGACGGACTGCCTGCCGACTGCCGACACAGAGGTAGCCACAGCCGTGAACTACCGCACTGTACACTGGTTGATAAAGAGATAGTAGTATACTCGTAACAACTAGTATGACACTATGACGACGGTATAAAGAATGAAAAAAAAACCACGGTTAGGTGGTATATATTATAATAATAATACAATTATGGATGGACGGACTGCCTGCCGACTGCCGACACAGAGGTAGCCACAGCCGTGAACTACCGCACTGTACACTGGTTGATAAAGAGATAGTAGTATACTCGTAACAACTAGTATGACACTATGACGGTATAAAGAATGAAAAAAAAACCACGGTTAGGTGGTATATATTATAATAATAATACAATTATGGATGGACGGACTGCCTGCCGACTGCCGACACAGAGGTAGCCACAGCCGTGAACTACCGCACTGTACACTGGTTGATAAAGAGATAGTAGTATACTCGTAACAACTAGTATGACACTATGACGACGGTATAAAGAAAGAAAAAAAAATACCACGGTTAGGTGGTATATATTGTAATACAATTATGGATGGACGGACTGCCTGCCGAGTTCCGACTGCCGACACAGAGGTAGCCACAGCCGTGAACTACCGCACTGTACTGTGTCTGCTGCTAATATAGACTGGTTGATAAAGAGATAGTATACAATACATACAACAATATACTACTATACTGGTGGTCAGGCACTGGTCACCACTAGTCACACTGGCAGTGGCACTCCTGCAGCAAAAGTGTGCACTGTTTAATTTTAAATTAATATAATATTATGTACTCCTGGGGGCTCCTGCTATAACAACCTGCAGTGCTCCCCAGTCTCCCCCACAATTATTATAAGCTTTGCCTTTTATACATTGATGTGCAGCACACTGGGCTGAGCTGAGTGCACACAGACTGAGTCACACTGTGTGACTGGCTGCTGCTGTGTATCGTTTTTTTTCAGGCAGAGAACGGATATAGCAGAGAACGGATATATTATATTAAAATAAATAAAAGTTAACTAACAACAACTGCACTGGTCACTGTGGTAAACTCTGTCTGACTCTGCACAATCTCTCTCTCTCTTCTAATCTAATTTCTAATGGAGAGGACGCCAGCCACGTCCTCTCCCTATCAATCTCAATGCACGTGTGAAAATGGCGGCGACGCGCGGCTCCTTATATAGAATCCGAGTCTCGCGAGAATCCGACAGCGTCATGATGACGTTCGGGCGCGCTCGGGTTAACCGAGCAAGGCGGGAGGATCCGAGTCTGCTCGGACCCGTAAAAAAAACATGAAGTTCGTGCGGGTTCGGTTTCAGAGAAACCGAACCCGCTCATCTCTAACAGAGGTAGCTACAGCCGTGGACTACCGTACTGCGTCTGCTGCTAATATAGACTGGATGATAATGAGATATAAAATATATATATATCACTACTGCAGCCGGACAGGTATATATTATATAATGACGGACCTGCTGGACACTGTCAGCTCAGCACTGCAGACTCCTAAAGTAAGCTACTAGTATCAAGAAGATAGAAAAAAAAAAAACACCACGGGTAGGTGGTATACAATTATGGATGGACGAGCGACTGCCGACACAGAGGTAGCTACAGCCGTGGACTACCGTACTGCGTCTGCTGCTAATATAGACTGGATGATAATGAGATATAAAATATATATATATCACTACTGCAGCCGGACAGGTATATATTATATAATGACGGACCTGCTGGACACTGTCAGCTCAGCACTGCAGACTCCTAAAGTAAGCTACTAGTATCAAGAAGATAGACAAAAAAAAAACACCACGGGTAGGTGGTATACAATTATGGATGGACGAGCGACTGCCGACACAGAGGTAGCTACAGCCGTGGACTACCGTACTGCGTCTGCTGCAGTGCTAATATAGACTGGATGATAATGAGATATAAAATATATATATATCACTACTGCAGCCGGACAGGTATATATTATATAATGACGGACCTGCTGGACACTGTCAGCTCTGCACTGCAGACTCCTAAAGTAAGCTACTAGTATCAAGAAGATAGAAAAAAAAAAACACCACGGGTAGGAGGTATACAATTATGGATGGACGAGCGACTGCCGACACAGAGGTAGCTACAGCCGTGGACTACCGTACTGCGTCTGCTGCTAATATAGACTGGATGATAATGAGATATAATATATATATATATATATATCACTACTGCAGCCGGACAGGTATATATTATATAATGACGGACCTGCCAGACACTGTCAGCTCAGCACTGCAGACTCCTAAAGTAAGCTACTAGTATCAAGAAGATAGAAAAAAAAAAACACCACCGGTAGGTGGTATACAATTATGGATGGACGAGCGACTGCCGACACAGAGGTAGCTACAGCCGTGGACTACCGTACTGCGTCTGCTGCTAATATAGACTGTATGATAATGAGATATAAAATATATATATATATATCACTACTGCAGCCGGACAGGTATATATTATATAATGACGGACCTGCTGGACACTGTCAGCTCAGCACTGCAGACTCCTAAAGTAAGCTACTAGTATCAAGAAGATAGAAAAAAAAAAAAACACCACGGGTAGGTGGTATACAATTATGGATGGACGAGCGACTGCCGACACAGAGGTAGCTACAGCCGTGGACTACCGTACTGCGTCTGCTGCTAATATAGACTGGATGATAATGAGATATAAAATATATATATATCACTACTGCAGCCGGACAGGTATATATTATATAATGACGGACCTGCTGGACACTGTCAGCTTAGCACTGCAGACTCCTAAAGTAAGCTACTAGTATCAAGAAGATAGAAAAAAAAAACACCACGGGTAGGTGGTATACAATTATGGATGGATGAGCGACTGCCGACACAGAGGTAGCTACAGCCGTGGACTACCGTACTGCGTCTGCTGCTAATATAGACTGGATGATAATGAGATATAAAATATATATATATCACTACTGCAGCCGGACAGGTATATATTATATAATGACGGACCTGCTGGACACTGTCAGCTCAGCACTGCAGACTCCTAAAGTAAGCTACTAGTATGAAGAAGATAGAAAAAAAAAAAACACCACGGGTAGGTGGTATACAATTATGGATGGACGAGCGACTGCCGACACAGAGGTAGCTACAGCCGTGGACTACCGTACTGCGTCTGCTGCAGTGCTAATATAGACTGGATGATAATGAGATATAAAATATATATATATCACTACTGCAGCCGGACAGGTATATATTATATAATGACGGACCTGCTGGACACTGTCAGCAGAATGCGTTTATAGAATAAAAACACCACACGACGAGTGTTTAACTTTTTCAGGCAGACAATCACAATATACTGGTGGTCAGTGGTCACTGGTCAGTCACACTGGCAGTGGCACTCTGGCAGCAAAAGTGTGCACTGTTAAAATATGTACTCCTGCTATAACTGCTCCCCAGTCTCCCCCACAATTAAGCTGTGTGAGCACTGAGCACTCAGCACAGTCAGATATACAGTATTACATAGATGATGCAGCACACTGAGGCTGAGCACAGATATGGTATGTGACTGTGTCACACTGTGTATCGTTTTTTTTCAGGCAGAGAACGGATTAATTAAACTGGTGGTCACTGGTCACACTATCAGCAAGTAGTACTCCTAATATGCTCCCCAAAATTAGTAAATCAAGTGTCTCTACTACTCTCTAGTCTACTCTAAACGGAGAGGACGCCAGCCACGTCCTCTCCCTATCAATCTCAATGCACGTGTGAAAATGGCGGCGACGCGCGGCTCCTTATATAGAATCCGAGTCTCGCGATAGAATCCGAGCCTCGCGAGAATCCGACAGCGGGATGATGACGTTCGGGCGCGCTCGGGTTAGCCGAGCAAGGTGGGAAGATCCGAGTCTGCCTCGGATCCGTGTAAAAAGGCTGAAGTTCGGGGGGGTTCGGTTTCCGAGAAACCGAACCCGCTCATTACTAGTTGTGACCCCTGCTTGTTACATCCTGAGGGGTCTTAATAGTTCTGGGTGTCCCTCAAACCTGTTTTCAGGACATATCCCGCAAATATAATTTGATAAATAGGCACTTTAGTCTCATGTATCTAGCTATTATTTTCACAAAGATTTTAAACTTGCAAGCAGGACCTTTTTACCTTTAATACCCAGTCTGGTTTTATTAATGTGCTTGTTCCCAATTTGTCCAAGATTTGTGTCTAATTTATAATAAAGTACGTATTTCGTTTTTAGGATTTTTTTTTCCATAACAAACTGATTAAATGTGCTGTTACCAACGTCATATTAAAAAAAAACACCTTCACAATATTTTTTTTATAGGGTACAGAAATATTCCTGTAAGTGTGCATTTTTACACCTTTTACTAAGTGTGTGAGAAAACATGGTTATGTAATTAGTGGTGTGATATCACTTACGTAAAAGTAATACAAACCTTTTTATCTGTTACTTTAGCTTTCTTAGAGCAGCAATATTATGTACAGTTTCTGTAAACAATAAATTCAGCTCTTGCATACAGTTCAAGCAGTTAAACCTGTTTATATGCATCGTATGCTGGACAAGGAGACAAGTATTAATTTAGCTACTGTAACACATATCAGTTGCTCTGATGTCTTAGACCAGGGGTGGGCAATTATTTCAGCTGGGGGGCCGCTTAACACTTCCAGCGAATATTCGAGGGCCACACACAAAATACTCGAAAAGAGATCCCTTTTTACACATTACGGCAGACAGCGTGCCCTTTTTACACATTACGACAGGCTGCGTCCCCCTTTATACACATTACGACAGACTGCGTCCCCTTTTTACACATTACGACAGACGGCGCCCCCGTTTTTATAATTACGGCAGACGGCGCCCCCGTTTTTACACATTACGGCAGACAGCGCCCCCGTTTTTACACATTACGGCATACAGCGCCCCCGTTTTTACACATTACGGCAGACAGCGCCCCCTTTTTACACATTACGGCAGACAGCGCCCCCGTTTTTACACATTACGGCAGACAGCGCCCCCGTTTTTACACATTACGGCAGACAGCGCCCCCGTTTTTACACATTACGGCAGGCAGCGCCCCCGTTTTTACACATTACGGCAGACAGTCCCTACCCCCCTTTCCCCCCCCCCTCCCCTAGACCCATATTGCAGTTTTTAAATCCCCTCCCTCCCCACCCTAAACCTATATAGCAGCTTAAGCAGTGATCCAGGGGCTGGCTGGACAGGGGGTTTACCTGTGTGTCACAGTGGCAGACGATCCCCGCTGTCCGATGATCTGCGCTGCTGCCGGCCGGAGTCACTGCTGATGTGGCCTCTCCTGCTCCCGCTCGCTGCCCGCCGCTTCCTCTCCTCACTGGCCGCCGCTTCTCGTCCGCCGCTCCTGCTCACTGCAGTGCCCGCCCCCCGTGCCGCCCAGCGCATGATAACAGAGGAAATCCCGGTCAGCTGACCCTGTGACGTGACCGGGATTTCCTCAGCGGCGCCGCGTCTGAGAGCAGTGCAATGACAAGCGGCATGTCGGGCCGCTTGTCATTGCACTCTGGTGGGGCACAGCGGGCCAGGCAGGATCGGTCTGCGGGCCGCATCCGGCCCGCGGGCCGCCTGTTGCCCACCCCTATCTTAGACAATACACTTTGTTAAAATGGGAATAATGGGCCATTCTCAGAGTTGAGACCAACTTTGTGGCCCAAGGCCCTCATTCCGAGTTGATCGCTAGCTGCCGTTGGTTGCTGCGTAGCGATCAGTCAAAAAAATGGCAAAACTGCGCATGCGTATGCACCGCAATGCGCATGTGTGGCGTACGGGTACAAAGAGCATCGTGGTTTTGCACAGGTTCTAGCGACACTTTCAGCCGAACGGCCGCTCGCAAGGAGATTGACAGGAAGTAGGAGTTTCTGGGTGTCAACTGACCGTTTTCTGGGAGTGTTTGGAAAAACGCAGGCGTGGCCGGGCGTTTGCTGGGTGGGTATTTGACGTTATTACCGTGTCATTCGTCACAGCAATTATCACACAGAATAGGTAACTACAGGGCTGGTCTTGTTCTGCACAAAATGTGTTTGCAGCCGCTCTGCTGCACAGGCATTCGCAGTCCTGCAAAGCGAAAATACACTCCCCCGTGAGCGGCGACTATGCATTTGCACGGCTGCTAAAAGTAGCTAGCGAGCGATCAACTCGGAATGAGGGCTCAACAGTACTCTTGAAATGGGGACTGTACTAGCAATCAGACATTTAATTCATGCACAGTTCTTTTTAGGCCAGGACTGACCCTTATAACTCACTTAGGGGGATATGCATCAAAGCTCCTAAATAGTGGAGAAGTGGACAAGTGGAGAAGTTGCCCATAGTAAGCAATCAGCTTCTACCTATCATTTTTTTTAAATCAAGTGTATTTTATTGATTTTTTGAAGAAATATACAAACAAATAAAACATTGAAACAAAAAGAACCTTGCATTTTTTGAAGAGAATCAGCAACAATAGATCTCAGTCACAGGTGAACAAAAAGAAAAAATGCACCATACAAGCCGACATACAAAGTGTAGGCAAATAGCAGAGAGAATACAGAGATCAGCAAAGTAAATACATATATGTACAGAGGGGGTAGCTCGGCAAATGCTAGAGGCGAGGGATACTCAAGTAACCAATATCCTACAATGGGGCCGGAGAATCAATGGTATATTTAGATTTCAGCCAGAGACCACAGTCCATATCATATGTACACGGACATTTGTGTTTAGCATACATAAAAAGCTCATGAGAGAGCATAGTGTTAACAAGCGCCGTCCATGCAGGAAAGGCGGGAGGGTCCCGCGCCATCCAGGTGCATGCGATACATATGCGTGCCAAAGTAAATAGATTATTAAGATACAATTTAAGAGGACCACTGAAGGATTCCTCCAAATCCAGCCCAAATATACAGATACGAGGGGTCAGAATAGGGAACTGAATACCCGTATCATGGATACAGTTCATCACCTCCTCCCAATAAGCAGAATCTTGTGGACATAGCCAGAGCAGAAGTCAGCATCCAGAGCCTTACATTTCAGAAAAGCATTAGACGGTAATACACCTATACAAAATAACCTACTCAGAGTCCAATAAATTCTGTGCAGAATATAGAGCTGGATTTGTTGCGATCTAGCACAGGCCATAGTGATTCTAGGAGAGCCGAGCATACAATCCCAGTCCTCATCGTCGAGAGGACCCAGGTCAGACACCCATTTATCTCTCAATGGTCCTAAACCACCACGCCCAGAGGAGGAGAGGAGAGAGGAGGAGAGAGCCGACACAGCCTTGCGCTCAGGCATGTTGCGAACCAGCGCATGAATGGAAGACTCAGAAAATTGCGGAGTAGCATTACCCCACTGTGCAGATAAGGCATGTCTGAGCTGTAAGTAATGATAAAAATATTGTCTAGGAACAGCATATGTGGTTGAGAAGTATTCAAACATGTGAAGGACACTGTCCTGATAAAGTTGACCCACAGCTGAGATACCAAAAGAGGTTCACCCCGGGCCACTGTCCAACAACCGAACCTCAGGTAAAGCCATATTATTCCACAAGGGGGAACAAGGGTCAACAGTACTATCCCCCAACAATTTCTCCACTGCAAGCCAAACCCGCCGAACCTGTTGCAATATGGGGGGAAGAGAGGCAAGCGAATAGCGAGCTAGTAGGAATTGCAGCAAAGAAAACGCCAAGCCAGCCTTATCCAGAAGGGCCACAGGGAGGTTACCATAATCCCAAGGAGAAACCCATTCCCTCAACTGAGCTACCTGAGTGGCCACATAATAAAGATACAAATCTGGCAGGGCCAAACCCCCCTCATGCCAAGGTCTGTCACGACACTGCCGGCCAATTCCACAAATATGCTAGTTCGGAAATTGCCACATGCGACGTGTGGGTCACTTTTGGACAAATGGGATTAATCAAACACCTTAGCTGCCACCAGCAATAACATTTCAACGTATTATGGAGGTTGCAGACGTCTTTAGCTTTACCTGTCACACACACACTGCAATACTTAAAAAAGGTAGACGTGAGCCACTCGGGCCCTGAGTTCATAAAAATCACAGAATCAGAACTAAAATTAGATGTTTAATTTCAAGAATACTTCAGCGCATTATTTACAAAAAGGTTACAAAGACTATTAAGAATATTTTTAAAAACACACACAGAATATAGCAATCTCAATAAATAAAAAATACAGAAACCCTAACTCACTTACTCAAACGAACTTAGATGATTCTGTTGTGGGGGATTTCACAGGATAACTCAGGTCATCTCCAACATATAAGTTGAGTCCCCTAGAGATGCACTTTGTGTCCCAGTGAGAGACACAGATATAGTCCACAGCTTCCTCAGCCCCCACCCTTGGGATTTTTTACTACTTCCCTGCTGGATACTACACATACACCAGTTTTACATACTTGGTGCTTGGAAAAAGGTAGGGGGAGGGGGTGTAGCCCAAATGCATACTGTATGAATCTCTTTCAACGAGAGTAAGGTCTGGGCTCTGGGTGTCACATCTTCCTTGGTCTGTTTACAAAGCCCCCTTGTTAACATAACACTAATTGGGCTTAACAGCCCTCAATATCCAGAGCTTGGCAATATCTGCTTTTGATGTAGAAATGCAATCGCCTTTTACAACTTCATGTCAGGGTCCCAGGCCACAGATAATTTATATTTTAGACAATATACTATTCTGAAGTCAGCTTGATTTCCCTGACATCTCCCTCTTTTCAGTATTTATAGCTTCCGGTCAGGTCATTGCACAACTGTCATACTAAACTTTATGGTCTGTAGATCTCCCCCAGCCTGGATGTATGGAGGTTAAATGCAGGACATTGCCTGTCAGCCATTTTGTCACATCTAAGCTGAAAGAATACAAAATTATATGTATACAGTCACTTGAAAACATTATTGGTGATTATTCCTGCAGGTAATCACCACACCTTAGATCACATATAATTTGTGATCCTCCTTTCTGTATTTAAACATGACAAGGCCTATACAATGCGCTTAACAGCAATACGGGCCTGCTTCCAGCCCCAAATAAAAGAGGTAATGTGACAAGTAATCAGATTAAATTGGGAAAGGGGAATATAGAGTGGGGAATTATGTAATATATATTTGAACTTTGGCTGAACAATCATTTTGACAAGGTTCACTCGACCTGTAACGTTTCTGCCAAACATGTGACTTTTCTCGCAAATGCAAAATTTGGGGAGTTAAGTTCAGAGCAATAAAGTCAGCCAGGGACTGAGAAATCTTAATGCCTAGATACTTAAATTGGGAGCATAATTTCAAGGGAAAGTCATAAGGGGGGGGGGGCTGCAAGGTGGATGGAAAGAATGGGAACACCACCGACTTGTCCCAATTTTTGTGGATTTCTGAATAAAAGACAAATTCTTCAACCAGCTTGAGAAGCCGAGGTAAAGAATGAGACACATCAGACAGGAAGAGAATCATGTCATCAGCGCATAGGCCAATTTTTTCTTCACAGTCTTCAACCTTGATACCCTTGATGGCAGAGGAGGCTCTAATCTTACATGCCAGGGGCTCTATTGCCAGCACAAAGAGTAAAGGGAACAAGTGGCAACCCAGGCACATTCCCCTCTCTAGGAGAAATTAGTTGGTGGTAAAGCCATTAACATTTACCCTTGCAGCTGGGGAGGAATATAAAAGTTTAACCCATGCTATAAAATTCAGGCCCAAGCCAAACCTAGCCAGTACTTTCCATAAATATATTCATTCCATGGAATCAAAGACATGGGCAGCATCCAGGTAAACAATGACCACATTGTTTATCTCCTCACCAGCCAACTGCATATAAGTAAAACGGTCTAAATTAAGGGCAGTAGATCTGCCTGGCAGAAAACCACCTTGGTCCCTACGTACTATTTAAAGTACCACAGTATTAAGACGTAGAGCCAGCAATTTTGCCAGTATTTTAATATCAGTGGAAAGTAAGGAGATAGGACAATACGAGTCATGTAAACAAGAGTCTTTACCCGGCTTTGGAATCAAGCTTCGACCACCAATGCTTCCATCATAGAAGAGGGGAGACAAAGAGTTAAAGATTTCCAGAAGCTTAGGCACAAAAAAATCTATATATGTTTTATACAATTCAATGGGAATGCCATCTACCCCAGGAGCCCTTATTATTAGGAAAAGACCGAATAGCAATCTCCACTTCCTCCAAAGTAAACAAACCATTCAGAAATTGTTGGGAGTCTGAACAGAGCACCACCTCATCCAATTATGTAGACAGCTGTAAAGTAGAATAGCACACTTTAGACTTATAGACATTAACAAAGTGAGCATAAAAACTAGCCGCTATAGAAGGAGTATCAACACACATAGTACAAACCTAATCAAATCACGCACAGTAGTAGGGGAAAACTCCTCTCTAGCTAAATAAGCCAAAAACTTTCCCGTCCTATCACCCTGAATGTAGAAATCATGTGCCCGGAAAAGCAAACTCTGTTTAAATTTATCCAGGAGCAGGTCTGTCCATTGCTTATGGACGACCAGCCACTCTACTCAATCAGCCAGTAAACCGCTACGCAGATAAATCTGCTCCAGCTCCAAACTCCGTCTCTCCAACTCCTCCTCAGACTTTCTATTAAACACTTTATTTTGGGCAACCCTGGAGATCAAGGAGCCTCGCAGAAAGGCCTTAAAAGCATCCCATGTCAGAGGGGCATTGTCACACACTGGGTTATTCACAAAAAATTCCTCCCACAGCACTAGTAACTCAGAGGCAGCCCCCATCTGAGATAACCAAAAGGGGTTAATTCTCCAGAAGGATGCTTCCCTAGGGATATGGAAGTCTAAAGAAAGAAGTATGGGACAGTGATCCGTGATCCCTCGAGCCAAATAGTCTACAAAGGAGACAGATGGAAGGAGGGTGCGGGATAAGAGGGCCATATCTATATGGGAAAACACACCAAATAAGCTAGAAAAGCATGAATAGCGTTTAACCGAGGGAGAACGTAAACGGCAAACATCATGGAGACCCATTTCAGCAACCAAAAGGACAAAGGTAGTAGTAACCTCCCCTTCCCCTCCCCCTCTCCCCGAACAGTTTGAGAACCAGGTCTCCATGTATCCATTTCTTTGTGCATAACAGCATTAAAGTAACCAATACAGATGACCGGTGTCGAGGGAGAATCCTGTATAAACGCACAGGCTTTGACTAAAATAGCAGAGTTATAGGGAGGGGGAATGTAGACCGCCAGAAGTATAAATGGAGCATTATGGATGGTGCCAGCTAAAAAAACATAACAACCCAATGGATCAATCGGCACCCTCTGACAAAGGAGACCCCTATTTTTATGGATTAAAACTGACACCCCCCTGGAGTTAGAATGAAAGATAGAATGAAAGGCCCAGCCCACCCATGGTTTTTTTAAGGTAAGCACATGACTACCTACTAAGTGGGTTTCCAATAAACACACCAAACCTTGGGAATGGGCCTTAAGCTGTTTTAAAACAAGGGAGTGCTTCACCTTATCATTAAGGCCTCTGACGTTCCATGAGACAATGTGAACCATTGTAAGGCAGTAAATACAATAAAGAGACGGGCCAGCGCCAGTAGCGCCCCATCACATAGCCGATCAGCCTCCACCCATCGGCATTACAAACCAAAGACCAATCAAGAAATGCAGAAAAAGAAAAAACACAAAGGTAAGAAAAATAACAAAACTCCAACCCTTACCACCCAAACATAGGTATACCTATTCCCAAAACCAAAACAACCAGACTCCAATAGACAGTCAGGCAAAATTAGACTAAACTAAACACGGGGCAGCTATTCCCATAAACTATGGGCATGAGGTCCCCAGCCAATAGCAAAACAGACCTGTGAGAAACACTAACAGTCACCAAGCCATTGTAAGGACACAAGGGGTTCAAACAGCGTTCATGGTAATCTAACAGAACATGTCACAATTACGGTGAATACCCAGGGAAGAACAGATGGCACTGAACAAAACAACAGTGCAAAGGAAACAGTACACAATGGTAAATGAACAGAGCAAAGAAATAATCAGAGGCAGAAGTCCTGACCAGGTGGAGCAGCCTGCGAAACCGGTTGCAGATCAATCCAGGCTGAAGCAGATTGAGGAGAATCAAAAAAGTGGGTGGAGACGGGCAGGAAATTACATTGAATACTGTAACTGATGGTCACGCAGTCTCTGCTTCACTTGAGCGAACTGGGAACGGGACTTCTGGACATCGGCAGAAAAATCTTGGAAAGCAACAACTCTTTGACCCCCATGCTCCAAAAGGCCCTGAATCCTGGCAAAGCAAAGAACAGCATCCCTGTCCTTGTAATGCAGAAAGTTAGCAATAAAGGTGCAAGGTGGAGCACCAGGGGGGAGAGGGCAGGTAGGCACCCTGTGAGCCCGCTCAACAGCAAATTGCGGAGTGAAGGAATTCTTTCCGAACAGGGAGAGCAGCCAGGCTTCTAAAAAGTGTTCAGGCAGAGAGCCCTCAGTTTTTCAGGGAGACCCACAAAACGCACATTGTTCCTCCTAAGACGCCCTTCTATATCCGTGAGCTTAAGTTTACAGGCCAACTTCTGAAATGTCAAGGAGGAGAGACGACTTGGAATAGGCATATAGGAATACTCCAGAGTCAAAATACGGTTTTCTGTCTCACCGATCCTATCATGAAGCTTTGGCATATTCTGACAAATAAAATAAATGTCAACATGTACCTCCGCCACTCTGTCGACAAGGCGTTTCTCAGAGTCAGTGATAGCTTGCAAAAGCTGGGACATGGTAACTTCAGGAGATCCAGCTATAACGGGAGAGGGAGGACAGGAATCAGTATGATAAGGAGACGTCGGCATTGAAGAAGCTGGAGTCTGATCGTCTCAGGCAAATCTCTCCAAGCGGTCCGCAGCCGACCGATTGTGCCCCCAGACCATCAGAGATCCACAGAGTAAGCAGTCCAGAAATATATAGGGCACCAGGAGGGGGACAGCAACACAGAGGCAATAGGACCGGTAACAAGCTTCCAGCAGTTATAATCCACAGGCAGAGCAATATTAAACTTACAGCGCCCACAAGCAGGAGTCACAAATGCCTAGTGAGCAATGCAGGAAAAAAGAAATAGGAGAAGAGCTATCTCCCCTCAGCACCTAACTCACTGCCATCAGAGAGTCCCAGGGAGCAACAGCTTCCAAAATGGTGGAGGGTATCTTAGAGCCGGATTAAGGGGGGGTCCCGGGGATACGTACCCCCTGGCCCCCCTATCCAAAAGGGCCCCCTGCCCCACCACAGATCGGATCTCTCTTCCGATCCAATCTGTGGTGCTGTAGAGATGTGCCCTGTGTTCCAGGGCACATCAGAGCGGCAGGGTGCAGGGGATCTGCGTCCCCTGCAGAGTACAGCGGTGACCTGTCAGTAAGCGGTGGGTGTCCGGTGCAGGGACCAGGTGTTTCCCTGCACCAGACTGGAAGTGGCGACGGGTAGCAGCGCTTCAAACTTGGCGTCGTTTTGGCAGCCAATCTGAAGCGCTGGCGGCGGGAGTTCAAATCCGGCGCCGTCCGCGAGCCAATCACGGCTCGCGGGGCGCCGGCCAATCAGAAGATGGCGCGGCGAGCCAATCGGTGCTCGCCGCGTCATAGGCCCTGCCCCCGGCATCTGAAGTCAGACGCCGGGTGGGAGCTGAAGAAGACGACCGCGCGGAAGAGCGCAGAAGACACTGGGCGGGAGCCGAAGAGGGAGGCCGCGCTGAAGAGCAGTGAAGAGCCGGACGGAGGGAGAAGAGCTCCGGTGGCCGCTGAAGAGGCCGGAAGACGCCGTGCTCCTGATGGAAGATGACCCGGACCAGGTGAGGCTGATCTCACCCGCCCCCCCCCATCCTCTCCTCCCTAGACCTTCAGGGATCGGGCACTAGGCCCGTAGGTAGAGTCAGGCCCTCCCGGCCTGTGGGTATGTAGTCGGGCCCTCTCAGCCCGTGGCCATTTATAGTCGGGCCCTCCCGGCCCAAGGGAGCATGGTGGGCATTAGGCCCCGTTAATAGGTGTGCCCCCCACCCCTCTCTTCAATAGGAGCCCCACTGTCTAAAGTACCCCGGGCCCCCCATGGTCTTAATCTGGCTCTGGGGTATCTCCCACTCCGCAGGCACCACAGCCAGGAACAGGAAAGAGCAGCAGGGTGGCTCAGCAATGTGCCCAGGAGACATGCTGTGTCCTCACAAACACAGCAGCGGTAATCAGGGTTAGACAGAAGCCCCCAGCAGGAGCCCTGCAGTGTCCGGACTCCAGCGCCGAAGCCGTCATGCAAGGTGTGCAGGTCAGCGGAGCCCAGAGGACAGATCCCTGTACAGGGGAAGAGCCGGCGGGTGAGTCACTCTGAAGGGGCAGCCGCCGCAGGCAGACCAGCGGCACCCAGGAGATCACGGTCCATCCGGCGGGGAAAGCAGGCAGGTGAATCACTACAGAGGGGCAGCAGGCAGACCAGCGTCACTTGGGGAGATTGCGGTCCTGCCGGCAAGGAAGCAGGGGAAATGGCTCAGGAAGCTGCACCTCACTCCAAGATGGCGCCCGATGTATCCGAGGAGCACTGTGCTGGGACACACTGCCGAGCTGAAGCAGACGAGCAGGAGGCAGAGCAGTGGCGTGCGGTGAGGTCACTGGCTGGGGAGGCACTGAGAATATATATATATATATATATATATATATATATATATTGGTCGAAGTTGAAATTTTGAAGTGGGGTTATGGAAAAGACAAGGACGCAATTATGCACGCCGAAGGCACGCGCTTGCTCCAGAAAAGGGGATGTGGTCACCCAAAAGGGGGCGTGTCCCTTTCACCTTATAGCACACGGTACGAGCCGAAATTCACATTATAGCACACTGAATGAGCTGAAATTCACATTGTAGCACACTGAATGAGCCGAAATTCACCTTGTAGCACACTAAATGAGCCGAAATTCACATTATAGCACATTGAATGAGCTGAAATTGTGACAGCAGGGACAGCCAGAGTGACAGCAGGGACAGGGAGAGAGAGTGACGACAAGGAGAGAGAGTGACGACAGGGAGAGAGAGAGTGACGACAGTGTCAGCAGGGAGAGAGAGAGTGACGAGCGTTAAAGCAGGGAGAGAGAGAGAGTGACGACAGTGACAGCAGGGAGAGAGAGAGTGACGACAGTGACAGCAGGGAGAGAGAGAGAGTGACGACAGTGACAGCAGGGAGAGAGCGAGTGACAATAGGGACAGTAACAACAGGGAGAGAGGGTGACAGCAGTTGAACATTACCTGACTGTGGTCGGCGGAGGCACCAATAGGCAGCGGCGGTAAGGTCCCTCTGACTGCCATTTGTTGCAGGTGGCGGCGGTGGGCAGCTGGTGGTGGTGAGCAGCAGGTGGCTGGAGGCGGTGAGCGGGGGCGGTACCTGCTCCAGTAGTGCAGCAGCGGGCAGCCATGGCCCATTCAGGGTCTCTTGTTCCACACTGGCACCGCGGGACCCTTCCCAGACGACAGGGGGGAGGGCAATCCACCACTGCCTCCACCAGTTCCCTGGCATCGCGGGAGGGCTGGGAGCGGGAGGTCACACCATTGAGGGCACATTTCTCAGAGGACAGGAGGGGGGGGGGCAATCCGCCACTGTCTCCCCCAGTTCCCTAGCATCGCGGGAGGGCTAGGAGCAGGCGGACACCCAGCGGCATCCAGGCACAGTGGGCGGTCTGCTGTTTACGCGGCCGGCACTGGCTTCAACTCCGGGTCCCGCTGCCTCTTCACCCCGCCGCGCTACTATAACTGTGGTGACAGCTCCACAGAGTAGCGCTGGGTCCTTCTGCCTCTTTGGGTGATTGGACGAGCGGATCCAGCCTTTGGGTGATTGGACGAGCGGATCCAGCCTCGCTGACAGGGGTGGGTTTCCCCTGTCAACGAGGCACTTGGATAAGTGCCACTTTCTGCTCCAGTTTTCAATGGGCTTTGACAGCCCAGTACTTGGCCCCGCCCCTCCCGCTTTAACCAGTTCCTATAGTTAACGGGAGGCACTGTTATCAGTGCCTCCCAAACTACTTTTTAGGCTTAAAATGATTAGGATAAGATGAAGAAATTACTTATGACACAGAATATGTGTCATAAGTATCTTCTTTATATTATTTTAATCATTAATGACAGGGGAGGCACTGCCTCCCCTGCCTCCCCTGACTGCACGTCCCTGAGGCAGAGACACCGCAGTACCCTACACAGGTCAGACAGGGGCCGTTCAGCAACAGGCCAGTGACATCCAAGCGTGTACACCGGGGTACAGGATAGGGAAAAAGGAGTATTTAGCTGGGGACCACAGCAGACACACGACCTACTCCATGCCCCGCTAGGCCACGCCCCTTTTACCTATCATTTTATAGACTGTACATAATTGCTTCCTAGAACGTGGTTATTTCTCCACTTTTTAAAAGCTTTGATACATCTCCTCCATAATTTGGATCACCCACTCTGTAACTTAGGTCACCAAATGTCTTTGCCTTTGGAAAAGCCCAAAAGTGGAACTAGCAGTGGTGCAGCTGGTGCAATGCATTGGGACCACTGCAGAGTAGGGGCCACACAGCCAGCGTCATTAAAATGAGTCATCCTCACTCATTAAACACTGTACGGCACAGCGCTGTGGGCCGCAACAGAGAATTAACCCTAGGTGATGATGGAGGGGAAAACCACAGCAGCAGCATCAAATTAATGAAAGGTGATGAGCTCAATCATCACCCTACAACTTGGCACCACTGTGGCTGAAGTCTTGTCTGGGGAGAGAGTTAGGAAGCAGATGGGGGAGCCTGAGGTGGAGGAGTGTGCAATTACAGTACTCTGCAGACAGGCAGGTGGCTGGCTACTACAGGCTCCTCCCACCATACAGTCGTATGGCCGCCTGCAGGGAGTGCTGCATCTGGGATTCATCTCTGACACATCAGGGCCCTTGATGGAAGATTGCGCTGCAGTCTTATCCACCCAGACCATAGGCGTGCGCAGCTACTTTTTTTAGGGGGTGCACCGCCAGAGGGGTGTGTCTAGCACTGCCTTTTGGATGTGTCTACACCACCTTTTGGGCGTGTCTAGCACCACCCAGGAACATGTCTAGCACTATTTTACATTCTCTCAGTAAAATCACATGGCTTAATCTAATTTTTCCCTAGTTCCTAATAATAAAGTACTAGTAGATATCATACACCCCAGAGAAATAAAATTAAACATAAAGGTGTGATCACCGGCCAGTACTGACTGTCTACTACAGCATAACCCTGAGTCCTAGATGCTGCTGCACCCTATTGCTGCTTATACTTCCCCAACCTATCCCTGACCCAGTGGTGGAACTAGACAGTTGTAGACCTAGGTGCATATGTATTCTCCTCCCCACCCACCCCCGCACACCCCTTCCCCACACACCCCTTGCACCCCCTGCACTACACCCTGTTTTTGAGTGGGCCACTCTGAAAAGTATGGGAGATTTAGGGAGACGAACATTTCAGTTTTAATAGAACACAAGTAAGTTTATAATTTACACATGTTCCATCGGAGCACCATTTGCCTCTTTCTATGGCATCAGACTCCTCTGCAGAACACCAGCATTTGTCGCACATGTCCCCATGCTCACCAGCTACTTACAGTAGTGTCCCTTATTCACATTATACCACACAATATGAGTCAAAATTCACATTACGCCACAAAGTGTGAGCCAAAATTCACACTACGCCACACAGTATATGGCAAAACTCATATTACGATGCAAAGTATAAGACAAACTCACCTTACACCACACAGTATGAGACGAAATTCACATTACACCACACAGTATGAGCCGAAATTCACATTACACCACACAGTATGAGACGAAATTCACATTACACCACACAGTATGAGCCGAAATTCACATTACACCACACAGTATGAGCCAAAATGCACATTACACCACACAGAATGAGCCGAAATTCACATTACACCACACAGTATGAGCCGAAATTCACATTACACCACACAGAATGAGCCGAAATTCACATTACACCACACAGAATGAGCCAAAATTCACATTATACCACACAGAATGAGCCAAAATTCACATTATACCGCACAGAATGAGCCAAAATTCACATTACGCCACACAGTAGAGCCGGACACATATAATATCCCCAGCCCTGCCAGTTACATATAATGCCCCAGCAGTGCAAGATACACATAATGCCCCTGCCATGCCAGATACAGGTAATGCCCTCAGCGGTGCCAAATACCCATAATGTGCCCAGTAATGATCACTGTTATTATATAATGAGTAAACAGACATTATTTATATATATATATATATATATATATATATATAAAACATGTTTCACCAGCTCACAATACTGCATTGAAATGCTGGTCACTAAAGCAGACTCTTGCCCTTATTGTGTGCAGTTGGAGAAACATATATGCTGCAGCCGTTTGGATTTGCATGCGGAGGGCATCTAAGTAATGATCATATTGATTTTGTGAGGAGTGCTGCTTGGGAAACACACATATTTATATATATAGTCAAAGAAATCAGGTGGCACTCACAGACTTGTAATCAACGTGAAAACTCCGCAAGGAGATTTATTGTGCAAAACAAGTAACGTTTCGGGGACGTGTCCCCTTCCTCAGACAACAAAAACATGATATGTGCATTATATAAATAGTCTATAGTGACCCCACTTACCCCCTTCATCATGACTCCCAGCTGCGTGGACCACGGCTTGCCTCGGCGTCTCCCGTCCCGCACTTCCGGTTTCGGCGTCACCGCTCAGCCGGAAGTGACGCAAGCGGGCTTCGCCGGTCACCATGGCGACGCGCCGGGAGCCCTGGCAATATAAAAACAACACAGAGCACAAATACTTAATAACAGTGAGAAACTGACACGTAGAAAAACAGCGCTCAATCAGAGCTAGAGTGTCAGAAAATCAAATAACACATAAAATCACTTATTAAAACACAAACATTTTAAAACGAGAATAGTGTTAAAAAAGTGTTTATAACATTAAAAAGTGACAAATGGAGCAGGTGCTACACAATCTTAACTCCGGTACTCTTTTCTTCTAAAATATCTACCTGGGTGGCACAGAGCTAGAATGGCTCCTAATCTACAGGGCGATATACAGGTATAATAGGGTTACCCCACTAAAAAGGACTCTGTCACTAACTGGCCATCCTCCATCACCGTAGTGATTCTTGGGTCGGTATCACTATTACCCCCAGGTTTATCCCAAAATTGATTGCCACTAGTTTTAGACTCACAACAGTATGGACTGGTTCATAGAAAGTTAATTAGTCCAAGGGACTCATTTAGCCCTTTGGGGGCTAAGCAATCCAGGCGGAAAATCCACCTGGATTCCAACTGCAACAGTTTCTTTCCTCTGTCACCACCTCTTAAAGAAGCTGGAACCTGATCGATGGCTCTATATCTCAGACTCGCCAGTGAGTGGTGCTTTATGGCAAAGTGTCTAGCCACCGGTTGGTCGCTAGTCCCTGAGGCCAGGGCTGCCCGTATGGCTGACCTGTGCTGAGTTAGTCTGACTTTTAATTGGCACTCCGTTTTGCCCACATAATAGAGTCCACATGGGCACACTATTATGTAAATGACAAAACGGGACGTGCAAGTGAGTGGCCACCCGATCTTCAATCTCTGGCCGGTGTGTGGATGGGGAAAAGACTCTCCCACTAGGAAAAATGAACACGTCGTGCACCCCAGGCATTTAAAGCATCAATTTTTCTTGCTCAAAAAATGCCTGGGTGCATCCTTGGCGTCAAAACCTGTAATGTCGGTCTTGACCACCAAGTCTTTCAGGTTTTTGCCCCTGGAGAAACTTGCCAACAGTTTACTCTTATGAAAGCATTTTAACTCTGGGTCCGTGGTGACCATCTGCCACATGTTCCTAACTTGTTTGACCAAGGTCGGGCTGTTGGCATTGTACTCGGTTACCCATGGAATGGTTTCTCTGGGCAGCGTTTTATTGCGATGTTTGGCCTGTTTTTGAAAGTTGGCCAATGCCCTGTCTCGTGCTTTCTTAAGCTCAGTTATAGCATAACCACGCTCACTAAATTTAGTTATCATCTCCTCAAGCTGCATCTCACGTATGTTTGGATCTGTATTATTTCTGCAGACTCTGAGGAGTTGTGAGTAGGGTAAACTGCGGATCATCGCTTTGGGATGAGAGCTTTCGGCCCGGAGCACTGTGTTCCGGTCCGTAGGTTTTTTGTACAGGGATGTCACAACCTTTCCCTCGGCAAGCTGAATCCGGACATCGAGGTAACAGATATCTGTCTTACTTGATGTCCAGGTTAATTTGATGGGACTATTCGTGTCATTATGTTTCAAAATAATATCGATGAGTTTTTGTATATCATCATTCCATAAGACCAGGAGGTCATCAATGTAGCGGAAATATAGGGAGATTTTGCTTGAGATGTTAGTGTCTACGAAAAAAAGGTCCCGTTCCACCTCCCACATGAAACTATTGGCGAATGCTGGGGCCACCGGTGACCCCATCGAGCAGCCCTGGAGTTGCCTATAAAACTTCCCATTGAACAAAAAGAAATTATGTGTCAATGTGAAAGTCAGTAATTCAATAAACAGATCAATATCAGGGCCCGAATAGAGGCTATTGCCCGTGATCAGCCGTCTAACTGCCTCCAGCCCATCCTCGTGGGGGATACATGTATAGAGGCTGGTCACGTCCAATGTGACCATGCTTGTTTCACTGGGAACCTGTCCCAAGCCTATCAGTCTCTCTAACAGCATATTCGTGTCCTTCAAATACGTAAAAGTGGCCTGTACACAAGGCTGCAAGAACGTGTCTAAATACACCGCCACTGGTTCGCACAGAGACCCCCGGGCCGAGATGATAGGTCTCCCCGGTGGCCTCTGTGCGTCCTTGTGGACTTTCGGCAAAGTGTAAAATATTGGCACAACCGGACATTTAGTAGTTAATTTGTCACATATTACCTGTGTTATCAACCCCTCTTCCACCGCTCTTTTTAGAATAGTATCAAGCTTTTGTTTAAACACCGGTGTGGGGTCTCGGTCAAGTTGACAATATGTTTTGCTGTCGCTAAGCAGCCTATCACATTCTGCAACGTAAAGTGTTGTGTCCTGAATGACGACTGAGCCACCCTTATCGGCGGCCCTGATCACAATATCAGTCCTCTGTTGCAGATTTTTCAATGCTTGCCGTTCATCTCTGGGTAGATTGTGTTTCACTGTTGATACTCCAGTTCCCGCGATGCCATCCATTAATCTGTGGAAGGTTTTCAAGGTCGCATTATTTGACTGTGGGTCAAATCTGGAGTGGTTGCCCAGTTTAGAGATGCGGCTAGGTAGTGTCGGTTCAGGATTTACCGTCGGGTGTTTGAAGAAATGTTCCTTAATCTTTAAAGAACGTGCCAATTTGAATGATTCCACCTTCCAGTTGAATGGGTTCATGTAGTTGGTGGGGATAAATGTGAGTCCCTTGCTGAGCAGTCTTTGTTCTGGGTCTTGAAGGGTGTGTGAGGACAGGTTAAAAATTAGGTGGCTTTGTTCTTGGGTGGTCTTCCCACTCTGCCTCCTCGTTTGGCCTCCCCGTCTTGTTTTGGTCTTCCCCGGGAGGAGGCCACTGCCCGGGTATTGGCCCCTAAAGGGGTCACGGGTTTTCTGGCTTCATAACCTGTTACTCCCCCTTCGTCGTTATCACTGGCAGAGGTACTTGAGAAACGTACCCGTTGTGGTCGTCTCAGATTACCAGCTCCTCGGCCCCGTCCTCGGGTTTGAGTACTCTGCCCCAGCCAGGTGTATACTCGATGCTGGGCATAATCGTTAACCACCTTTTTGTGTTTCTCTTTCTTGTATTTAACCAGGTTGTTTTTATATTCGTCAAGTTGGGCCTTTAATCTAGAGACCCAATCAATGGACTTGTCAGCAGTCATGGTGGTCAGATGTTCGGTTTCAAATGCGCTGATTTTATCAGTTGTTACTTTTAGCTCCCTCGTTGATTCCTCTATGACCAGTAACATGAGGTCCATGGAGCATTTATTGAGGATTGAAATCCAGCGCTTGCAGAAGGTGGTATTGTACCGGCCAATGGTTGGAATATTATGGACCCGGAAGCCACGGGGTATGTGTTTTGCCCTGTAGTAATCGGACAAGGTGCGACTATGGTAGAGGAAATCTAACTCTCTTTTCTTTAATTTAAACAGTTCACGATAGACCTCAGTGCTAGATTCCGTATAGTCATCAGACAGTGCCCTGTCTTTATGTAGAATCTTCTCAGCATCTATGTCTGAGAAGCTGAGCGTCTCGTAGTTGTCACACTCTAATAAAAATGACGTGAAATCTCCCTCACCTTCCGATGTCGCCATTCTGGGTTCTTATGCCGGTCCCGGTGCTGCACCTGCTTGTGAATGTGCTTCTCACCAACGTGTCGGCACCGTGCAAGTCGGTGTTTAAAGTGAATAAAACCAAGGTGAACTTCCGAGGGAGGAGGTTTTGTTGGAGGGTGCCATGGGCTGGTTCTACGTGCTTATCTACCGCAGCAGTGCGTGAAACCAAATATTTTCGGAAAGCTTGCCCCGTCACTCCTCAGAAATAGCTGGCTGTGGTGCCCTTCCTTGTGGACCAGCAGGCCCACCAGTATGCAGTCAAAGAAATCAGGTGGCACTCACAGACTTGTAATCAACGTGAAGACTCCGCAAGGAGATTTATTGTGCAAAACAAGTAACGTTTCGGGGACGTGTCCCCTTCCTCAGACAACAAAAACATGATATGTGCATTATATAAATAGTCTATAGTGACCCCACTTACCCCCTTCATCATGACTCCCAGCTGCGTGGACCACGGCTTGCCTCGGCGTCTCCCGTCCCGCACTTCCGGTTTCGGCGTCACCGCTCAGCCGGAAGTGACGCAAGCGGGCTTCGCCGGTCACCATGGCGACGCGCCGGGAGCCCTGGCAATATAAAAACAACACAGAGCACAAATACTTAATAACAGTGAGAAACTGACACGTAGAAAAACAGCGCTCAATCAGAGCTAGAGTGTCAGAAAATCAAATAACACATAAAATCACTTATTAAAACACAAACATTTTAAAACGAGAATAGTGTTAAAAAAGTGTTTATAACATTAAAAAGTGACAAATGGAGCAGGTGCTACACAATCTTAACTCCGGTACTCTTTTCTTCTAAAATATCTACCTGGGTGGCACAGAGCTAGAATGGCTCCTAATCTACAGGGCGATATACAGGTATAATAGGGTTACCCCACTAAAAAGGACTCTGTCACTAACTGGCCATCCTCCATCACCGTAGTGATTCTTGGGTCGGTATCACTATTACCCCCAGGTTTATCCCAAAATTGATTGCCACTAGTTTTAGACTCACAACAGTATGGACTGGTTCATAGAAAGTTAATTAGTCCAAGGGACTCATTTAGCCCTTTGGGGGCTAAGCAATCCAGGCGGAAAATCCACCTGGATTCCAACTGCAACAGTTTCTTTCCTCTGTCACCACCTCTTAAAGAAGCTGGAACCTGATCGATGGCTCTATATCTCAGACTCGCCAGTGAGTGGTGCTTTATGGCAAAGTGTCTAGCCACCGGTTGGTCGCTAGTCCCTGAGGCCAGGGCTGCCCGTATGGCTGACCTGCCAGTTACATATAATGCCCCAGCAGTGCAAGATACACATAATGCCCCTGCCATGCCAGATACAGGTAATGCCCTCAGCGGTGCCAAATACCCATAATGTGCCCAGTAATGATCACTGTTATCATATAATGAGTAAACAGACATTATTTATATATATATATATATATATATATATATATATATAAAACATGTTTCACCAGCTCACAATACTGCATTGAAATGCTGGTCACTAAAGCAGACTCTTGCCCTTATTGTGTGCAGTTGGAGAAACATATATGCTGCAGCCGTTTGGATTTGCATGCGGAGGGCATCTAAGTAATGATCATATTGATTTTGTGAGGAGTGCTGCTTGGGAAACACACATATTTATATATATATATATATTGAAGCAGCACTCTCAATAAAAGGATTACTTTACTGATACCTTCCTAGGTATCTCTACAGGTCCACCAAATAGCTCCATTGCGGTGGGACTGAGAAACAATATTCAGACAAGGCAGGTGTAATATCAAATATATTTTACTTGCCTTGTCTGAATATTGTTTCTGAGTGCCGCTGCGATGTTACACCCCCCAAAAAAAAATCCCCCTGGCCCCCTCTCTTTCCTCTGCAGAAACTGACCTCCGCTACAGACCTGTGGCACGGGAGGCTGTGGCATTGATTGGGGTGGCGGCACATGAGGAGCAGTCCTGCAAGTGGGCGGGTACGGGCGGGTACGGCGTACCCTTAAGAATTTTGCCGCGGGTACGCCGTACCCACTCCGCCGGGCCGCGCCGCTCACTGTACTTTTATGTGTTCCCCAGGACCCGCTGCTGCCGCTGTGCGCCTCCCCGTCTCAGCCTGCTGGGAGCGTGATCATGACGTCATCACGCTCCCGCGGCTGAGGACTGGCAGGGCGCGCGGGTCTGAGGAGGCTTGAGAGGGGGAGCCATTACTGTTAGGCGCAGCAGAGCACAGTTTGTAGTGATGCTGGGACTGGGAGCTGGAGCGCTAGCAGCCTAACTGCCTGAGTGAGGTACACAGCTCAGTGTAAATTTATAAACAGTACTGTCTATGTGTGTGCATATATAAATTAAAAAAAAAATAAAAAAATATATATATATATATATATATATATATACACACACACTGCCCCAGGCTGCTGACACTGTTTTAATAGTATATATACCAGACTAGTACAGACTGTACTGTCTGTACTAGTTTAGTATATAAATATATGTATATATACTATAAAACAGTGTCAGCGGCCTGGGGCAGTGTGTGTGTGTGTATGTATATATATATATATATATATATATGTATGTTTATATATATATGTATGTGTATATATAATATATATATATTATGTGTGTGTGTATATATATATATATATATATGTGTGTGTGTGTGTGTATATATATATGTGGGGCAGTGTATATAATTATATATATATATATATATATATACACACGTACACTTATTAGGATAGTTATATTTGGTGCTGCTGTACAGCGGACATGATGATTTGAAGTACAGCTGCAGCACTAAATATAATTATCCTAATATGTGTGTACGTGTATATATAATGCGTGTGTATATATATATATATATATATAAAATCACTTTATGCACCGTGATTAAAAGTCTCCCAGTGCCGTCTGTTTTTGAAGCTATTTTACGGAAGAACCGCTCTTGTTCTGGTGGGAACGGGAGCACAATATTTGCCTTTGGGGAATGGGGCGAGTGCCGGATCTCATGTATGTATGTGTGTATATATATATATATGATACAGGCGGCACTCAGAAGACTTCATATAACTCCTTTTATTATAGGTGAGTCATCATTGGATGATTCACCTATAATAAAAAGAGTTATATGAAGTCTTCTGAGTGCCGCCTGTATCTACATCTATCCATGGACTATCATTCCCTAGGAGGGCACTGGAGCAATTGTTGTTTGTATCACGTGAGTGCCAGGTGCTTCAAAAGTCTCTCTCTCTCTATATTTTTTTTTTAATATATATATGTGTGTGTGTGTGTATATATATATATATATATATATATATATATACGTGTATGTATGTATATATATATTTATATATATATCCACGTAAGTGCTGCTGTTTTGTGATGGACTGTATATGTGTGTGTGTATATAAATATATATATATGGCAGATATGCCCTGCCAAAAAAGCCGTTGCTTTGAAACGTTGGCTACAACACACAGTATTGTGTCTTTATTTACCTGAGTGCTGCCGTCTATGTGTACACTATATTGGGGAGCTGCACAGCCCTCTAATATGGAAGGCAACTGGAGAGGTATACTTTTTTATGCGGAGAGTGCCGGGCCATACATATATAGCATTGCTATCTGGCACTCTATATACTTGGAATTAAAGTTACTTGGCCCGTTGCCCTCTGATATGTGCTGTGTATCAGACACTGTATATGCAATCAGGATGGCGGCACTCAGGAAAATAAATCCATAAGAAGCAGGTTCCTTTACCACATCAACGTTTCAATGCGCCAGCATTTTCATCAGGACATGCTTCTTGTGGATTTATTTCCCTGAGTGTCGCTGTCCAGATTGCATGTGTGTGTGTATATATATGTATATATATATATATATATATATATATATATAAAGACAAAAGAGCCAGCACCTCCAGTTTAATGCAAAAATTGTGTTTATATTAAAACATCATAAAGTCCAAAGGTGTGCAAAAAACGTATTATACAAGACAGCTTAGAAAAAGCAGAGGCTCATAGATTCAAGCTTATACTCATCCTAAAATGCCAGCTGTTAGATTCACTGCTGCTATTTAGCATGAGGATGCTCTTGTGACCACCCTGGCATTTTAGGATGAGTATAAGCTTGAATCTATGAGCCTCTGCTTTTTCTAAGGTGTCTTGTATTATACGTTTTTTGCATCCTATTGGACTTTATGATGTTTTTTCTTGCATACATACTGGTTTATGTGCCTGGCACTCCTAAAAATGGACTCAATGTGTGCAGCTTGTTATTTTTAGCTATATTTTATATAATTATGATCAAAAAAGGCAGCAGCGCTCCGGGATTTAGAAAAACTGCCTCATCTAGCCAACGTTCCGGGATCCGCAGCACCTTTGTTCACGCCTTCACAAAGGGACTGCAGGCCCCAAAACGTTGGCTAGATGGAGCTGTTTTTTTTTGCACGTTACAGTTGTTTATATTTTTAAAAATCCCGGAGTGCTTCAATCATCTTGAATTCCTTAGAGAAGACTGGTGAGTGCTCTCTCTATACTTGGATTTATATTTGGCTAACTGCGAATGGATTCCTTGGAAACGCCTGAGAAAGTTTTGCACCCCAGCATGGTTTGTGGTATGATCTTTGTGAGTGCCACCACCTACTGTGAAAAAAATAAATAAAAATATATATATAAATATATATATATATATATATATATATATATACATATACACTGTAGAGATCAGCAGCACTCCATTCCGTTACAGACATATAGATAAAGCCGGTGCCTTCCCAGTAACAACCATGGAATGGATGTCCATAAATAAAGAAAGTAGTCAACGGCACTCACGGCTCCCGGACAGGGAATGAAAAAGGACACAATCGTTGTGTTGTCAGTGTTTCAATGTTATTCAAGTGAACATTTTCCTCAGGACATCCTGAGGAAAATGTTCACTTGAATAACATTGAAACGCTGACAACACAACGATTGTGTCCTTTTTCATTCCCTGTCCGGGAGCCGGTAGTGCTGCTGACTACTTTCTTTATATATATTTATATTTATATATATATATATATATATATATATATAAAACAAAGAATTTGATGGCAGATAAGAACCACTTGGCCCATCTAGTCTGCCCCTTTTTTATCCTTAAGGTAATCGCAACCCTTTTTGAACCTTAATTTTTTGTAAGGATATTCATATGCCTATCCCTAGCATGTTTAAATTGCTCTACAGTCTTAGCCTCTACCACCTCTGATGGGAGGCTATTCCACTTGTCCACTTCCCTTTCAGTGAAGTAAGTTTTCCTTAAATTTCCCCTGAACCTCCCCCCCTCCAGTCTCAGGGTATGTCCTCGAGTTCTAATACTTCTCTTCCTTTGAAGAATGTTTCCCTCCTGAATATATATATATCGTAATGGCGGCACTCCGAGACGTGTACATCAATGCAAAGACTACTTTTATTTCGAAAGTAATTTTGTCATTGACCTACACGTCTCGGAGTGCCGCCATTACGTCCGCTATATTGGAGGTCACGGAGGGCATCCGGGCAAGTATACAAATAGCCTATAAATCTGGAGTGCTGGGCACTTGTATTATATATGTAGAGATAGATATATCTATATATCAGCCCCGGAACGTTGGGATTACGTTGTGAAATACAAGTTTTGAAATCAGCCTCCGAGTGCCGCTGCTTGTTTTGTGCCAGAGGATATATTGGTTTCGGTATTTGTTTTGCTTTGCTAGGCTAGAGTTATGATTATGACTCTGTTTCCCTTACAGTGCCTTCACCCAAGGCCTGCAGTGTACTTTGATTTTTTTGGAGTGTACTTACAAACAGTCCTTGATCACCACTAAAACCAACAGTGTTCTTCACCCTTCGGAGTGGACTTCAGAATAGCCCTACATTTTCACCCAAGCTTATGGTGTTATACGATCCTTTGGACTAGACTTGGGAATACTTAATTAGGTAAGTAACGAATTTTCAGTTTTCACTAAAGTCTTCTCTCTCTCTCTCTTACCAGTATGTAACCTCTTGGATTTATTCTTGAGTTTTCTTCTCCTTACATACTGACTTTGTACAAATTGAACGTCAAAAAAATAAATCGCTGTTGTATTAACAAAATATTTTTTTTCCCTAACAGGTCTACATCTTCTGCAGCTGTCCTCTGACAGAGATTTTCACATTGATTATTGAAAAGTAGACTTTTAAAACATTGAAGACATCTATACCAGGTAATTAAATCTGTACCAGTTTACACTAAGATTTCACATAAAAAAATCCATATTAGATGTGTCATAAAAAATCTACCTCTTAAAAATACATACAGTTGGGGTTGATGTAAAAATGGATGCATTTTGTGCCAAAAAGCTGGGGGGGAGGGGAGATAAGTTCTCAAAGATGCATTCTGTGCAGTTTGTGAAGCTGGTGGGACCTCAAGATTGACACGAGGGTAGATCAGCAGTATTTGCACCTGGGTTACACCAAAGTCAAACTTTATAGAACATACACTCGTGTGTGTGTGTGTGTGTGTGTGTGTGTGTGTGTGTGTGTGTGTGTGTGTGTGTGTGTGTGTATTCTGTTACCTGTTTTGTATATTCTTAATTTAGTAACAGGTTACACATATGTCACCTCCTGTGGAAGATTAAATTCCTCACGGTGGTGGGATGGTACTCACTAACTGGTGGTCCTTGACATACATGTCTGATGTGTAAATAGTATACTACAGTACATTAATGTTATATGAGGAGGAGATAATATGGTCAAAATATTAACCATGCAAAATATTTACAATTGTAAATGTTGAACCGGTATTTTAATTTTTTTAATTAGATCCATTTTTTTTTACATTTGAATCTCTATAATATGTTAATAACAATTTTTGTTATTACCAGGCTAGCATCATGTCTAATAAAAAGCGAACAAATAGTTCAAAGCCAGGAATAATGTTCTACTTTCACCACCAACCAAAGAAAGGAAAAACTGACATTCCACTTCAAACACAGTAAGTCAGATCTTCAAACGTGTTTTGTGTGTGTGTGTGTGTGTATATGTATGTATGTGTATATATATATATATATATATATATATATTAAAAATCAAAGAAGATCCAAAGAAGTGGAGGCACTCAGACCACAAAATGCAGAAAGCATAAGTGTATTGGCCAAACGTTTTCAAGGCTGATGCCCCGTCATCAGGACCACACAAAGACAGGAGTTACTCCTTTCTTTGTGTGGTCTTGATGACGGGGCATCAGCCTTGAAAACGTTTGCCCAATATACTTATGCTTTCTGCATTTTGTAGTCTCAGTGCCTCCACTTCTTTGGATCTTCTTTGATGTATTGTTTTTTGCACCGGAGCAAGGTGATTTATATGTGGGTACCAGCATATTTTTTAAATCTTTTTTGCTAATTTATTTTGAAAGTGCAATGAATGTATATACTTAGTATTGTGTATTAATGTAAAATGGGGAGGGGACTCTTAAAGACCAGTAGACTAGCCTTCCAAAATGTTAGCCCTAAACATCTAGTTTTTTACTTGGCTGCACTGTTCTTGTTAAGATGCCTATGCATTAATAATTGCGGCACTGTTGTAATATTAACATTCTTATCCATTGTGAATTTTTCAGTTTTTATAAAAAAATATTCCTGCTATGTACTAAGTAAACCCCCCCGAAAGTTAAGTAGTAGTGATAACCGATGTCCCTTTTAGTTCCTTTGCATTTTTAAAAGATTTTTCCATTTGTGTAAAAGGCATGGGGAATCTGACACTGCGCATGCGCACAGTGACAGTTTCCAGTATTGGAGCTGGCACCAGATGGAGGCTGCAGGAGAGGGATAGAAAGATCTCTCTCTTGCTACCATGCCTCCATTGGCTTTAAGAAGTTTAGATCATCTGAAAATGGTATAAACTAACATGACCAAATTCTATAAACAATGCTTTTCAGAGTTTGGTACATACAGCAGGGATCAGATTGTAGTTCCCATTGATAATAAGGACTGCGATCTGCAGTGCTAATAAACATTCAATTTCTGCATTTGATTTCTGTGAAATCAATATCTCATAACAACAATCCATAAAATTGTAAATTTTCAGATATAATTTTCTGGGGGGAAAAAGCTTAATAAATAAGCAACTAGATATTTTACATTTCCGTGAGGGAGTAATTAGCTTAAATATGAATAAAAAATGTATAATTTTTTAAAAATATTGTAGAAAAATGAGCTACTGCTCTCTTTTTTTGTAGGAACTTAGCACTGGACAATGAAATAGTAACTATTGACTGTGAGGAAGTTGTTGCTGAGACATCAGCTGAATCACACGATAAGTCTACAGATGAAAAGCAATATCCAGCTGTGTGGTCAAAAGAACAATTTGACGAATTCAAAAAGAAACATGAGTGGCTATTTGCGTCTAGGGGAAAACTCGGCTGTACAATCTGTGCAGAAGTTTCTAACTTAAAGATTCACGCTGCTCGAGGCATAAATATTGCTTCTCAGTGGGCAGAATGTAACATTTTACCTTTTGGTAAAACTAAGGAAACAGAGCTCACATCTCTTCGCAAAAAAATTTATATACACAAAAATAGCGCTGCTCATGCAGAAGCAGAAAAAATTCTAGAAACTGCTAGAAAAGATATTCTGCTAAACATAAATGGAAGAAGTCAAGAAGCTGCTTTTGAAATCACTAGCCGTGTATTCAGAACAGCTTACTACATTGCTAAAATGAATCGCCCATTTACTGACCATGAGAGCTTGATTGACCTGCAAAAAGTGAATGGAGTTCAGATTGGGCGTTTGCTTCATAGTAGAATGGTCTGCGGAGACATTATAGAACACATTTCGGCTGAAATGAGGAAAAAGATTGTCTCACAAATTATAACAAAAAAAACTAAGATCACTATATTAGTTGATGAAGCTACTACACTTTCTAGAAAATCAACTCTTGTTATTTTTTTAAAATCAAGTGTTGATGGTGTCATGAATCCAGTAGCATTTCCTTTGGATTTGATAGAGTTAGAAAATGCCTCAGCTGAGAGCATAAAACAGGAAATAATGAAATGTTTATTCCATCATGGTTTTACTTTTGAAGTATTGACAGAGATCTTTGTCAGTTTTTGTAGTGATGGCGCAAATGTCATGCTTGGCGTAAAAGCTGGTGTTGGAAAACTCTTACAAGGAGACTTTCCCAAACTAATTCTCTGGCATTGCATGAATCACAGGCTTGAACTGGCTGTGGATCAAGCACTAGATGTGACTGGAGGTACAAATGACTTCAGGTCATTTTTAGACACCTTATACACACTTTACAGTCAGTCACCAAAAAATGTACGTGAGCTTAGTGCACAGGCTAATGAGCTGCATGTCTTGCTTAAAAAAATTGGCAGAGTTTTCAACGTAAGATGGGTAGCTTCATCGTGGAGAGCAGTGAATGCAGTCTGGCAGACGTATCCTGCATTAGCTGCACATTTTCAAAAAGCCTCACAAGATCAATCAAGGGATAGAAGGGAGCAAGTGAAATTCCAAGGTCTACATTCAAAACTGTGCTCAGTCAACTTTGTAAAAAATATGTCAATTATGTTAGATGTTCTGACTGAGCTCAAAAATTTATCAGAACTCTTACAAGACAGAAAAATGACCATTCCAAAGGCAGACAACCACATAAAAATGTATGTGCGGAGAATTGAAAGCCTAAAGAGAATACCAGGATTTCACAGTGAACAGACACAGAATGCAGAAGAGGGAATTATGTTCAAAAATACAAAGTTGACAGGCATTGGGAAAAGTCCCAAGATCAAATCCTCTCAATTCATTCAGGCTGTTGTTGACAACATGAGGTGCAAATTATTTACCACCACTGCTAATAAAGCAACAGAAAGCGTAGCAAAAGGTAGGGAAACTGCTTACCACACCCTGATTGACAGCATATCTGTTCTGAATCCTGAATCTTGGCAAACTGATGCTGATAATCCACTTTTTGGAGACCAAGAGATTCGTACACTATGTGAAATGCTGAATGTCAGTTACCATGAAACACACCTGGGATTTGTGGAATATAAATGCTGCGCAGGACGGATTGTTCCCGAAAAATTAAAGAAATTAATTCTTGCAGTAGATACTCTTGCAGCAAGCAATGCTGACTGTGAGCGAGGCTTTAGTGTTATGAACAACATAATTACAGATAAGCGGACTGCACTGACCACTCGACATGTGTCGGACTTACTTTTTATTTCAATTGTTGGTCCTCCCTTCACTGAGTGGAATCCGGACACATATGTAAAATCGTGGCTGGGCAAGGGACGTCGGGCAGCCCAATCCTGTAAAGGCATGGCAAGACAGGAGCAAGCAAGGCAACAGGATCAGGCCTACTATAAGCAGCTGTGGAAGTGCCTTTAAATTTTAAGTTCTGTGCTAGCTTGGTAATCTGCTCCAGGAAATGGGAGGGAGTTATAGTTGGTGAGAGGATGATGGGGGTTCCAGGTGCTGCTCTTGCTGGAGTTGGCCTTCTTTCTCTTAAATAGTTAGTGGGATGTTGCATGAGTGCTCCCCGTTATACCTATATGTTGTAATGTTCAGTAACAGTCTATTTATTGGGTCCCTATGACCTAGAATATGTATCGACTACAATATATTGAAGTGTTGTAAGATAATATATCAGGTAGATTCTATTGGCAGAGCCAGACTTAGGCATTATAGGAAAATGGCTAGGGCATCTGGAATGCCTAGGGGGAGCAAGGTGCAAAGGAGATGGAAGATGGAAGTGAAGTGCAGGTGTGGGAGATGGAAGGCAGGTGTTGGAGATGGAAGGTGGAAGTGATGTACAGATGTGGGAGATGGAAGGTGAAAGCGAGGTGCAGAGGAGATGGAAGGTGGAAGGCAGGTGTGGGAGATGGAAGGTGAAGGCAGGTGTGGGAGATGGAAGGTGGAAGTGAAGTACAGGTGTGGGAGATGGAAGGTGGAAGTAAAGTACAGGTGTGGAGATGGTAGGTGGAAGTAAAGTACAGGTGTGGAGATGGTAGGTGGAAGTAAAGTACAGGTGTGGAAGGTGGAAGGCAGGTGTGGGAGATGGAAGGTGGAAGTGAAGTACAGATGTGGGAGGTGGAAGTGAGGTACAGATGTGGGGGATGGAAGGTGGGAGCGAGGTGCAGAGGAGATGGAAGGTGGAAGGCAGGTGTGGGAGATGGAAGGTGGAAGTAAAGTACAGGTGTGGGAGATGGAAGGTGGAAGGCAGGTGTGGGAGATGGAAGTGAAGTACAGGTGTGGGAGATGGAAGTGAAGTACAGGTGTGGGAGATGGAAGTGAAGTACAGGTGTGGGAGATGGAAGTGAAGTACAGATGTGGGAGATGGAAGTGAAGTACAGATGTGGGAGATGGAAGTGAAGTACAGGTGTGGGAGATGGAAGTGAAGTACAGGTGTGGGAGATGGAAGGTGGAAGGCAGGTGTGGGAGATGGAAGTGAAGTACAGGTGTGGGAGATGGAAGGTGGAAGGCAGGTGTGGGAGATGGAAAGTGGAAGGCAGGTGTCGGAGATGGAAGGTGGAAGTGTAGTACAGGTGTGGGAGATGGAAGTGAAGTACAGGTGTGGGAGATGGAAGTGAAGTACAGATGTGGGAGATGGTAGTGAAGTACTGGTGTGGGAGATGGAAGTGAAGTACAGGTGTGGGAGATGGAAGGTGGAAGGCAGGTGTGGGAGATGGAAGTGAAGTACAGGTGTGGGAGATGGAAGGTGGAAGGCAGGTGTGGGAGATGGAAAGTGGAAGGCAGGTGTGGGAGATGGAAGGTGGAAGTGAAGTACAGGTGTGGGAGGTGGAATGTGGGAGTGAGGTGCAGAAGAGATGGAAAGTGGAAGGCAGGTGTGGGAGATTGAAGGTGGGAGTGAGGTGCAGATGAGATGGAAGGTGGAAGGCAGGTGTGGGAGATGGAACGTGGAAGTGAAGTACAGGTGTGGGAGATGGAAGGTGGCAGTGAAGTACAGGTGTGGGAGATGGAAGGTGGAAAGCAGGTGCGGGAGATGGAAGGTGGAAGTGAAATACAGGTGTGGGAGATGGAATGTGGGAGTGAGGTGCAGAGGAGATGGAAGGTAGAAGGCAGATGTGGGAGATGGAAGGTGGAAGTGAAATACAGGTGTGGGAGATGGAATGTGGGAGTGAGGTGCAGAGGAGATGGAAGGTAGAAGGCAGATGTGGGAGATGGAAGGTGGAAGTGAAATACAGGTGTGGGAGATGGAATGTGGGAGTGAGGTGCAGAGGAGATGGAAGGTGGAAGGCAGGTGTGGGAGATGGAAGGTGGAAGTGAAGTACAGATGTGGGAGATGGAAGGTGAGAGCGAGGTGCAGAGGAGATGGAAGGTAGAAGGCAGGTGTGGAGATGGTAGGTGGAAGTAAAGTACAGGTGTGGGAGATGGAAGGTGGAAGGCAGGTGTGGGAGGTGGAAGTGAAGTACAGGTGTGGGAGATGGAATGTGGGAGCGAGGTGTAGAGGAGATGGAAGGTAGAAGGCAGGTGTGGAGATGGTAGGTGGAAGTAAAGTACAGGTGTGGGAGATGGAAGGTGGAAGGCAGGTGTGGGAGGTGGAAGTGAAGTACAGGTGTGGGAGATGGAATGTGGGAGCGAGGTGTAGAGGAGATGGAAGGTAGAAGGCAGGTGTGGAGATGGTAGGTGGAAGTAAAGTACAGGTGTGGGAGATAGAAGGTGGAAGGCAGGTGTGGGAGGTGGAAGTGAAGTACATGTGTGGGAGATGGAATGTGGGAGCGAGGTGTAGAGGAGATGGAAGGTGGAAAGCAGGTGTGGGAGATGGTAGGTGGAAGGGAAGTACAGGTGTGGGAGATAGAAGGTGGAAGTGAAGTACAGGTGTGGGAGATGTAAGTGGAAGCAAGGTGCAGTGGAGATGGATGGAGGGATTGAGGTACAGGGGTGAGAGATGGAAGGAGGGATATTCTGTTATATAACTTATGTTATATTAAAATGTGATTGTTTTATATATTTGTACAATTCTAGCGTACATTATTCACAATGCTGGTTAATAAAATAAAAGTTTTTTTTTGGCTCAGTCAATGCTGCACTCTTTTAATTTTTAATCCAACCTAATATTGACCTAGATGTTCAGTAGCCCTGAAGTGAGATGACTTTTCTCATAGAAACCAAGTTGGCAAAAAGCTGTTAAAATCAATTGTGAAAGTAAGGTGGTACTGCTTACAATTACTGCCACAGTGCCACCATAAACTGCACTTCAGAGCAAGTCACAGTTCTCAACACTTTGCCTCCAAAGTGCAAAGAGAAGGGGCTGTGTTGTGTGACTATGCCCCCAGTGTCGTGTAGCCACTCCCCCTAGCATGTGACCACGCCCCCACACGGCACGTGACCACGCCCTTTTTTTTTGCGCGCGCGCCTACGGCGCGCGCATCACAGTACCCGTAAGAGAATTTTTCTACTTGCACCACTGATGAGGAGAGAGTGCCGGCGGGAGGAGAGAGCACAGGCAGGCAGAGAGGGAGGATACACGGACGGAGTGACATCATCATGTCACATCGTGGGGCGAGTCCGGGAGGGTGATTCATGTGCGGCTGCCGGCTAAGAAAGAAAGCACACTCCACTGTCACTTATAAGACCGGGCAGCAGGAGAGGGGTACAGGAATGTGCAGTGAAACTGTGCTGCAGGCGTGGCTTGTGGGGGGTGCCGGACATTAGAGGGTGCCTGTGCGCACCAGGCACCCCCCGTGCGCACGCCTATGACCCAGACCTTGGCTATAGTGAATGCACGCAATGCGTGTGTATAGGGAGGAGAGGGGGTCAGCTGAACAGTGTAATGTGCGGGGGGGGGGGGGGGGGGCGGTGCAGTTGAGTAGTGTGCATTAGGGGAGAGGGAAAGCTGAGTAGTGTGTAATGAGCAGTAGGGAGAGCTGATTAGTGTGTAATGTGCATGGTGTAGGGGGCAGCTGAGTAGTGTGTAATGTACAGGGAGGAGGAGGACAGCTGAGTAGTGTATAATAAGCTGGGGAGGGCAGATGAGTAGTGTGTATTGTGCAGGGGGGCAGCTGAGTAGTGTGTAATATGCAGGGGGGTGGGTGCTGCTGAGTAGTGTGTAATATGCAGGGGGGTGTAGCTCAGTAGTGTGTAATGTGCATGGGGTAGGGGGAAGCTGAGTAGTGTGCAATTTACAGGGAGGAGGGGCAGCTGAGTAGTGTATAATTTGCAGGGGGGGTGCAGCTGAGTAGTGTGTAATATGCAGGGGGGTGCAGTTGAGTGTTGTGTAATTTGCATGGGGTGGGGGGCAGTTGAGTAGTGTGCAATGTACAGGGAGGAGGGGGACAGCTGAGTAGTGTATAATACGCAGGGGGGGCAGCTGAGTATTTTGTAACATGCAGGGGGTCAGCTGAGTAGTGTGCAATGTACAGGGGGGGCAGCTGAATAGTGTGTAATATGCAGGGGGCAGCTGAGTAGTGTGTAATATGCAGGGGGCAGCTGAGTAATGTATAATATGCAGGGGGCAGCTGAGTAATGTATAATATGCAGGGGGCAGCTAAGTAGTGTGTAATATGCAGGGGGCAGCTGAGTAGTGTGTAATATGCAGGGGGCAGCTGAGTAGTGTGTAATATGCAGGGGGCAGCTAAGTAGTGTGTAATATGCAGGGAGGGCAGCTGAGTAGTGTGTAATGTGCAGGGGGGGCAGCTGAATAGTGTGTAATATGCAGGGGGCAGCTGAGTAGTGTGTAATATGCAGGGGGCAGCTGAGTAGTGTGTAATATGCAGGGGGCAGCTGAGTAGTGTGTAATATGCAGGGGGCAGCTGAGTAGTGTGTAATATGCAGGGGGGGCAGCTGAATAGTGTGTAACATGCAGGGGGCAGCTGAGTAGTGTGTAATATGCAGGGGGCAGCTAAGTAGTGTGTAATATGCAGGGAGGGCAGCTGAGTAGTGTGTAATATGCAGGGGGGGCAGCTGAATAGTGTGTAATATGCAGGGGGCAGCTAAGTAGTGTGTAATATGCAGGGAGGGCAGCTGAGTAGTGTGTAATGTGCAGGGGGGGGGGGCAGCTGATTAGTGTGTAATATGCAGGGGGCAGCTGAGTAATGTATAATATGCAGGGGGCAGCTGAGTAGTGTGTAATATGCAGGGGGCAGCTAAGTAGTGTGTAATATGCAGGGAGGGCAGCTGAGTAGTGTGTAATGTGCAGGGGGGGCAGCTGAATAGTGTGTAATATGCAGGGGGCAGCTGAGTAATGTATAATATGCAGGGGGCAGCTGAGTAGTGTGTAATATGCAGGGGGCAGCTAAGTAGTGTGTAATATGCAGGGAGGGCAGATGAGTAGTGTGTAATATGCAGGGGGCAGCTGAGTAGTGTGTAATATGCAGGGGGCAGCTAAGTAGTGTGTAATATGCAGGGAGGGCAGCTGAGTAGTGTGTAATGTGCAGGGGGGGCAGCTGAATAGTGTGTAATATGCAGGGGGCAGCTGAGTAATTTATAATATGCAGGGGGCAGCTGAGTAGTGTGTAATATGCAGGGGGCAGCTAAGTAGTGTGTAATATGCAGGGAGGGCAGATGAGTAGTGTGTAATATGCAGGGGGCAGCTGAGTAGTGTGTAATATGCAGGGGGCAGCTAAGTAGTGTGTAATATGCAGGGAGGGCAGCTGAGTAGTGTGTAATATGCAGCGTGGCAGCTGAATAGTGTGTAATATGCAGGGGGCAGCTGAGTAATGTATAATATGCAGGGGGCAGCTGAGTAGTGTGTAATATGCAGGGGGCAGCTAAGTAGTGTGTAATATGCAGGGAGGGCAGCTGAGTAGTGTGTAATGTGCAGGGGGCAGCTGAGTAGTGTGTAATATACAGGGGGCAGCTAAGTAGTGTGTAATATGCAGGGAGGGCAGCTGAGTAGTGTGTAATGTGCAGGGGGCAGCTGAGTAGTGTGTAATATACAGGGGGCAGCTAAGTAGTGTGTAATATGCAGGGAGGGCAGCTGAATAGTGTATAATATGCAAGGGAGTGCAGCTGAGTAGCGTTACATGTGCAAAGGGGTGGTAGCTGAGTAGTATTACATGTGTAGGGATTGGTAGCTGAATAACGTTGCATATGCAAGGGGGGCATCTGAGATGCTTTACATGTACAGGGGGCAGCTAAGAAGCATTACATGTGCAGGGGGGAAGGCAGCTGTGCAGTGTTGCATGTACAGCGGGACACATGTGCAGCGTTACATGTACAGGGGCTGGTGTGCGGCATTATGTGTACAGGAAAGGCAGGTGCTTAGTGTTACATGTACAGAAAGGGCAGGTGTGTAACATTATGTTCACAGGGTGTGTAGCGTTATGTATACCAGGGATGGTGCAGGTGTGTAGCATTACATGTATAGGGGAAAGGGCATATATGCTTATTCTGTGAAGAGGGTACCAACATGTCTAGCTACAGCTCTGTCAATATCCTATCTATCTATCTATCTATCTATCTATCTATCTATCTATCTATCGGGGTGATTCAGAGCTGATCGTAGATGCGCTAAATTTAGCACAACTACGATCAGTTTCTCTGACATGTGGGGGGACGCCCAGCACTGGCAGGCAGCTACCCACCATGTTCTGGGTCGCAGCGGCTGCGTGTGACGTCATGTCATATACTGTATATAGCCCTCCCAGCATGCGGCATCTTTGCTACTACTTGCTGCTAAAGTCTCTGAGTACCGCCGCATGCTGGGAGTGCTATATACCGGATGGCACCTGAGCACAATACACTATTTGGGGTGAGTGCCGATTCATCTGCTCATATATACAAGAAATCTCAAAATCTCATGTACAGGACAGGATGAAAAGTCTACCATGTATATATATATATATATATATATATATACTTAGTTTGACACTCATTAGGTCGACCACTAAATGTCGACATGCATTAGGTTGACATGGCCGTTAGGTTGACAGGTCAAAAGGTCGACATGCATTTTTCACTATTTTTTTTTCATCTTTTGTATTTTTTCATACTTAACGATCCACGAGGACTACGATTGGAATGGTAATCTGTGCCAAGCGAATTGTAAATCTACATAAGACTGTACTACAGGCCACAACTTATGTACTGTTTGCTGAATCCCTCTACTCAGCGGGTTGTATTGGTTCACCCATGGCATAATTTTGCCTGCTTCTTTCTTCCTAGTAGGAGCCAACAATTGTTGACTGTCCTTAGCTAAGGCTTTTTGTTTGGCTGCTTGTAGGACTTCAGCATGGTACCCTCTCTCTCAAATTTAACTATCATAGCATCCATTTGTGCCTCAGCCAGTGCAGGATCAGACTTAATGCGCCTAATCCGTAGAAGCTGTGAATACGAGAGCCCCCGTTTCAACGGCTCAGGATGACAGCTTTGGTAATGTAAATGGTTATTCCTATCAGTTGGCTTTGTATACAAGGAGGTAGTAATATGCCCCTCAGATAGATTAATCTGTTCATCTAAAAAGTTGATAGTATTATCACTGACAGTATAAGTGAATTTGACTGGGTGCTGTTTACTGTTGTGATTATCGATCACTGATGTAAATGATTCTTTATATATATATATATATATATATATATTCCAGTGTATATAGAGCCATGCAAGGCCTGATTTCCTTATCTGTCATAGAAGTTGTTATCAGAATCTTTTGTGACTGCACCTCCCATGTCAAATTTCATCAGATTTGTATAGTAAATTTAAGTGATTCTGCTTTAGGACATCTGCTATACATTGAGCAAGGCATACCCAAGTATTTTTGACTGTCCTTATTACCTCTACTGGTACTTTCTGTGACATTTCAGAAAATACAATAATAACATACTACTGTAAACACATTTTTATTAGTCTTTTCTGAGGATATAAATAGAAGACTGGTGATCTCCTTATATCTATTATGACAGCATCATCTGGAAAATTACCTTACGGCATCCTCTTGCATGCTGTACTGTATATACAGTACTAAATAAGTGAGATTGTAAGAACTGAAATCCATCTGTCGTACGTTTATCTGTTGCGACAACATCCTCTGGACCATTACTTGCCATCAACCTCTTAGTCTACTCTATGTTAAATAAGATTGTAAGAACTTTATACAAAAATGAAATCACAGCAAGAAAATCCTATTGATAGTAGAGAAGGATATCTGGAATTGCCAGTTACATTTTTCTTTTAAACCATAACAAACTATATTTCACTATAAAACATCTAACAGATCAATGCTGGTCCTGAGTAAGCCAGCTTTACCCATGCAGATACCCCCAGTTGTTAAAGGATGTGTTACACTATGCTTTGAAATGAGCTTAGGACTTACTCCTACAGTATTGAAGCTTTTATGTTATTGCTTAAACAATATATTAATACTCATTGTAGCTGCTACGCAGACACATTTCAGTATATTAATTGTATTATGCATACAACATGTACCGGTAAATAAACAAAACCTTCAATACTGGCCAAATAGCTACCTGAAAATAGCAAAGGTAAGTAGAATGTTTCTGTTTTTAAAAATACAGCTTAAAATAGGATGGTATTTTAAAGAAGGCAACAATTCCTGCAATAATTAAATTTTTGTGTTTTTTTGTATTACACAACGAAACTCTACCAAGAGAGAGCTTCCGTATTTCTGTCCTTATTCCTTACATATTGCAAATCAAATGTACTGTATACTTAATTTATTCCAAAATGCAGGAGTTAAAGTGGGCCCGGACTGGGGCGTAACTGGTTTCCATCAGTTGTAATTGTAGGCCGTATGCATTCCACCTCCACTGACCCATGTGGCACTCAGAGTCTCGGGCTGGCTTCCCTTTGATGTCCCCACTGTGCTTCGCCTGCCAGCACCACCCATATCAATAGATGCAGTGGGCGAGTGGCACAACTGACAGTGATTGACTTGACAAGAAAAAAAGGGGGATGCGGGTGTACTATGCAGTCATTACTACTCAAAATTTAAATAAATATTACAATGAAATATCCCAAAGATTGTTAGCATAAATTTGGCCAAAGATATGGGTTTGCCCACCAACGTCCAGGTGACCTCTTTCTCGGGCAAGTCCCTAACATTCTGGGGGTTCACATCTGAGAAACAAGGCACCCTCAAAACCAGCCCAGCCACACACCCCTGCCCAGTGCTTAAAGTGGTCCTGGAGAGGTGGTGGCACTCATCCCCCTCCCCCCCTCCCATTAGGCAAAGCCAGGACCAGTGCTAGGGTTTAGTCATCCCTGGGTTGCAAAAAAGGGTGTGGTTTCACAATAGTACCCCCAATTCAAAAGATGCCACACAGTAGAACATCAATTTTATGTACATTACACAGCATGTAGTGCCCCTGATTCACATTACACCACATAGTAATCCCCCTTATTCACATAACAACACACAGTAGTGCCCCTTAATCACATTACATCAAACATTAGTGTCCCTTATTCACATTACATCAATCAGTAGTGTCCCTTATACACAATGACCACAGTAGTAGTGCTTCTTACACACAATGCCCACAATAGTAGTGCCCTTACACATAATGCCCACAGTAGTGGTGCTTATACACATAATGCCCACAGCAGTGCCCCTTATATACTTCTCTGCATTTGTCACACTGGCAGCTCACTGCCCATGTCCCTCCAGCAGCTTACTGCCCATGTCCCTCCAGCAGGTTCCCCACCTCTCTGTGTCTCTACAGACCCCTCTCACCTTGTCTTCAGCCTACACAAAACCTGTTCCTCTTCATGGCTCTTCTTTGCTTCAGCAGCGGTGATGGCATGACATCACATACGCCGTGCCAAAAAAGGAAGCCACTGGGACCTGAGAAGGCGGTGAATGCCATCCTACAGACACAGCTTATGTGAGTACCAGGAGGGGTGGGCCATAGGCAGAGGACCATGGAGCTTCCAGGACCTTAGGAAGGTAGCTGCAGCTCATCAGTGACACTAGCACCATCCACATCATCAATTGACAAGGGTGGTAGGGCGAGCTTTCCTGTTGGAGTTACTGTGCCAGCTCGTGGAGGAGGTGGAACTAGTTCCACCTTCCATTACAGGTGGCGGAGCTTGGTTCCACCCTGTTCCCCCCACTTTAACCACTACCCCCACCCCAGGGAACCACAATTAAAAATAGCAGAGAAGTATTATAATGTATCAGATAAGTTAAAGCAGTGCTAGGTGTGTTACAAGAGTAAAAAATGTGTGAGAAAATGTACATAGATAAAAAACAAACAAGGAAAGTGATTTAACATGCTAATATAAAGTGTTAAGTGGTGATGCCCTGAAATGGCCCTGCCAGAGCAGCTCAGGGGGCCTCACACCCCAATGCTTACCCCACAACTGACACTCTATAAACATTGGGGCGTGGGACCCCCTGAGCTGCTCTAGCGGGGCGACTGCAGGTCTTCACCACTTAACACTTACAGTATATTAACATTTTATATTTCTTTCTTTCTTTGTTTTTTTTATCTATGTATATTTTCTCACACAGTGATTGACTTGACCTGCCTCCTCCAGTCCATTTCCTCTGGTGGTAGCTTGAATGAGATGATGCAGTGACACTATTGAGCATCTCTCTCCTGCCAAGTGAAGTGGAGCTGCCCTGAAAGGACTCACATGGACGCTGAGTCCAGAGATTTATCAGAGCTGGACTAGCGACTGGTATGAAATACTGTACTCTGTAGCAGTGCAGCTGCTGGAAGTTATGGCTTATGGAGTAACTTTTATGAGAGTATTCTGCATACAACATGTTCAGCATCAGTTCTGATTACTGGTGTGTGTGTGTGTGTGTGTGTGTGTGTGTGTGTGTGTGTGTGTGTGTGTGTGTGTGTGTTTACTTGTTTGTTTGTATTTCATTTTAGCTGAGGAAATGCAAATGAGCCTAGTTCAGCTAGTGAATTGATTATTCTATGACAAAAGGAGCATGAAAGTCTCTATGTCCTAATCATGTAATAAAGTTAATAAGCATTCCATTAGCAATCATACCCCATAAGCTGTGCAGCTAAAGAAATAAGGTGACATTTCACACTCCAAATAAGAGTACTGCATAAAAACACAGATATACCTGAACTAGGAAGGTGATACAGTTACCATGCTTCCCTTCCGTCCACTGTGTGTATATGATTATCCTGCTTCAACTGTACCCCTACCCCCCCATATGTGATTTACCTGCTCCCTCTGTCCATAGGTGTTTCTAGATAGCAGATACCCTGAAGGGGAGATTTGCTGTATATGTAATTTACTGTACAGGTCAAATGTACTCAGCAGTAAATCATTAAATGGCATTGCTCTGTAGTATGTTGAACTGTTTTATAATTGCATATCTATAGAACATAATTTCTATACTATCTACGCAGAACCGGCCCTAACCAATATGATGCCCAAGGCAAGATTTTGTCTGGTGCCCCCTAGCACCGCTGCTGGTTCTGCCTCTGACCCTGCACCCTGTCCCAGCACCATCACCCCTCACCCATAGCAGTCCACATTTTTGGTGCTCCTACTCCCTACATTTTAAATAGGAACAGTGCACACATTCGGCGCACAGCCCAAAAAGGGGCGTATTCTTGCTTGGAAGGGGCATGGCCACACAATAGTACCCCAAATTCAAATTATGCCACACAGTAGTGCAACTTTATTCACATTATATCATGCGATAATGTACCTTATTCACGTTACGTCACACAGTATTGCTACTTATTCACATTAGACCACACAGCAGTGCCCTTTCTATACGTTACAACTAGAGATGTGCAGCGGGCATTTTTTGTGTTTTGTGTTTTGGTTTTGGATTTGGGTCCGCGGTCGTGTTTTGGATTCGGACGCGTTTTGGCAAAACCACCATAGAATTTTGGGGCAATTTTGATCCTATAGTATTATTAACCTCAATAACCATAATTTCCACTCATTTCCAGTCTGTTCTGAACACCTCACAATATTATTTTTAGTCCTAAAATTTGCACCGAGGTCGCTGGATGACTAAGCTAAGCGACCCAAGTGGGCGTCACAAACACCTGGCCCATCTAGGAGTCGCACTGCAGTGTCAGACAGGATGGCACTTAAAAAAAAAAGTCCCAAAACAGCACATGATGCAAAGATAAGTAAAAAAAGAGGTACAAGATGGAATTGTCCTTGGGCCCTCCCACCCACCCTTATGTTGTATAAACAGGACATGCACACTTTAACAAACCAATCATTTCAGTGACAGGGTCGGCCACACGACTGTGGCTGAAATGACTGGTTGGTTTGGGCCCCCACCAAAAAATAAGCAATCAATCTCTCCTTGCACAAACTGGCTCTACAGAGGCAAGATGTCCACCTCATCCTCATCCTCCGATTCCTCACCCCATTCACTGTGTACATCCTCCTCCTCACAGAGTATTAATTTGTCCCCACTGGAATCCACCATCACAGGTCCCTGTGTACTTTCTGGAGGCAATTGCTGGTAAATGTCGCCACGGAGGATTTTATTATAATTAATTTTGACGAACATCATCTTCTCCACATTTTCTGGAAGTAACCTCCTACGCCGATCGCTGACAAGATGAAAAGATGACCGGCTGAACTAAACACTCTTTCGGAGTACACACTGGAGACGGGGGAAGGGGGGGACAACTTAGGTAAAATAAAGCAAGTTTGTGCAAGGGCCTCCAAATTGCCTCTTTTTCCTTCCAGTATACGTACGGACTGACTGACATGCCTACAGTGATGCTGTCACTCATATAATCCTCCACCATTCTTTCAATGGTGACAGAATCATATGCAGTGACAGTAGACATGTCAGCAATCGTTGGCAGGTCCTTCAGTCCGGACCAGATGTCAGCACTTGTTCCTGACTGCCCTGCATCACTGCCAGCGGGTGGTTTTGGAAATGTTATCCTTTTTCTGGCAGCTCCAGGAGAAAATGAAGGAGGAGCTGTTAGCGGGTCACATTCCGCTTGACTTGACAATTGTCTCACCAGCAGGTCTTTGAACATCTGCAGACTTGTGTCTGCCAGAAAGAGAGATACAACGTAGGCTTTAAATCTAGGATCATATAGTCCTTAGTCTGCCCTACTCCACTTGTCCACATGTCCATGGTTAAGTGGACAGTGGGTGCCCAACTCCACTTGTCCACATGTCCGTGGTTAAGTGGACAGTGGGTACAACTGCATTTTTTAGGACACTGAGGACACTTTTTCTGACGTCTGTGTACATTTACGGTATCGCCTGCCTAGAAAAGTGGAACCTAGATGGGATTTGGTACCGGGGACACACTACCTCAAGCAATTCTCTAAGTCCCTTTGAACTAACGGTGGATACCGGACGCACGTCTAACACCAACATAGTTGTCAAGGCCTGAGTGATCCGCTTTGCAACAGGATGACTGCTGTGATATTTCATCTTCCTCGCAAAGGACTGTTGGACAGTCAATTGCTTACTGAAAGTAGTACAAGTGGTCTTCCGACTTCCCCTCTGGGATGAAGATCGACTCCCAGCAGCAACAACAGCAGCGTTAGCAGCAACAGCAGCAGTAGGCATTCCACTCAAGGATCCATCGGTGGAATCCCAGTTAAGAGAGGACTCATCAGACATGCCAGTGACATGGCCTGCAGGACTATTGGTGTTCCTGTCTAAGGAGGAAATTGACACTGAGGGAGTTGGTGGTGTGGTTTGCAAGAGCTTGGGTACAAGAGGAAGAAGGGATTTAGTTGTCAGTGGACTGCTTCCGCTGTCACCCAAAGTTTTTGAACTTGTCAATTACTTCTGATGAATGCGCTCCAGGTGACGTATAAGGGAGGATGTTCCTAGGTGGTTAACGTCCTTACCCCTACTTATTACAGCTTGACACAGGCAACACACGGCTTGACACCTGTTGTCCGCATTTCTGTTGAAATAATTCCACACCGAAGAGGTGATTTTTTTTTGTATTTTGACCAGGCATGTCAATGGCCTTATTCATCCCATGGACAACAGGTGTCTTCCCGGGTGCCTGACTTAAACAAACCACCTCACCATAAGAATCCTCCTCGTCATTTTCCTCCTCAGCGCCAGCAACACCCATATCCTCATCCTGGTGTACTTCAACAGTAATATCTTCAATATGAATATCAGGAACTGGACTGTGGACTCCTTTCAGCACTTGCAGGGGGCATGCAAATGGTGGAAGGAGCCACCTCTTCCCGTCCAGTGTTGGGAAGGTCAGTCATTGCAACCGACACAATTTGACTCTCCTTGGGGATTTGGGATTTAGAAGAATGCACAGTTCTTTGCTGTGCTTTTGCCAGCTTAACTCTTTTCATTTTTCTAGCGGGAGGATGAGTGCTTCCATCTTCATGTGAAGCTGAACCACTAGTATTGAGTAACATAGGAAAGGGCCTTAGCCGTTCCTTGCCACTCCGTGTCGTAAATGGCATAGTGGCAAGTTTAAGCTTCTCCTCAGACGATTTTAATTTAGATTTTTGGGTAATTTTACTGAACTTTTGCTTTTAGGATTTTACATGCTCTCTACTATGACATTGGGCATCGGCCTTGGCAGACGACGTTGATGGCATTTCATCGTTTCTGCCATGACTAGTGGCAGCAGCTTCAGCACTAGGTGGAAGTAGATCTTGATCTTTACCTATTTTACCCTCCAAATTTTTGTTCTCCGTTTTTTAATGTGTAGAATTATATGCCAGTAATATATCTGGAATTAGACGGCAGTAATGTCTGGAATTAGTTACCACTAGATAGATACCAGATACCACTGTGACTGGAATGATGATGACCTATGCACAGTGACAGGACACTACCACAGCACCCTACAGCAGCAAGATGAGGCACAATACACTGTACTAGTATTAGTAATGTAGTATTACTGAGCATCACAAGACAATGAGCAGTGATACTGAGCACTGATGATACTACGGAGAACTGACACTGAGCAGCACGATTAGCACAAGACACTGTACTAGTATTAGTAATGTAGTATTACTGAGCACCACAAGACAATGAGCAGTGACACTGAGCACTGATGATACTGAGCACTGATGATACTGAGCACTGATGATACTATGGAGAACTGTCACTGAGCAGCACGATGCAGCACAAGACACTGTACTAGTTTTAGTGAGCAGCACAAAAACACTCTAGAATTGTCACCCACCCCTTCCCCCCCAGATACCACTGTGACTGGAATGATGATGACCGATACACAGTCACAGGACACTACTATCACAGCACCCTTACAGCAGCAAGATGCAGCACAAGAGAGACACTGTACTAGTATTACTGAGCAGCACAAAAGCACTCTGAAATTGCCACGTCCTCTCTGTACCATCTACAATGCACGAGTGAAAATGGCGGCGACGCGTGGCTCTTTATATGGAATCCGAATCTCGCAAGAATCCGACAGCGGGATGATGACGTTTTGCCTCGTTCAGGTTTTCCATGTCAGGCGTGAACAACAGCCTTTCTCGGACCCGTGTTTGACATGTGAAGTTTGGTAGGGTTCGGTTCTCAGAGAACTGAACCCACTCATCTCTAGTTACAACACACAGTAGAACACCTTGTACACATAATCCCACACATTAGTAACGCATTTATACACATAATCCCACACAGTAATGACCCTTACACATTTGACATCTTATTAATGTCTTTATTAACATACACTGTAGCTGTATCTGCATACGAAATGCTACGTTACAGTGATTTCCAGGAATAAACTGTAACGTAACATTTCATATGAAGATATAGACACAGTCACACACAGAATATAGTCATGCTGCATATCATTTTAATCAGCTGAAGCTGCTTGTGCCCCTAGGCATGCTAAATTCCCTAGGCAATTGCCTAGTATGCCTATGACTAAGGCCAGCTCTGTATCTACGTTTGAGCTGTTTAGGATTTGTTTTACATTTCCTACAGACATTCTTCCTCTTCTGCCTATTGTGACAGTCCACTCATATATCCCCTGTAAACTATAAGCTTGTGGTCCATCCCCATTGTCTTCTGAACATAATGTGTAATACCGTGAAGATATTTTTGTCAGTTTGTACTTATTGTATGTGACTAGTTGTGTGCTCTATTTTCTGTGCACGGTGGTAAATAACACTTGTGGCACCTTATAAATGAAAGATAATAATCTTATTAACATTACTAATAATATTTTAATAAGTGTATTATATGTGGTATACAATGAAGTTACATTAACATATGTATACTGAGCAATTGTGACAAGTTACATTATTTAATACATAATAGCTGTCATCTGCTGGATCTTGTAAGGCAAAAAGATCTAATGTTCTGGGAACACGTAGCACTAAGCTGCTAATTAGCTAGAAAACACTATCTCTTTTTAATGGGACAGGTGCTTTTTAAATCACAAATCTATACAGTAAGGAAAGAACAGAATGTGAGCAGGAATTGATAATGTGGAAGAATATTGTGCCTGTTTTGTGCCTCCAACAGTGTAGGAAGATCGTTATATAACAAATATATTTAATTTGTATTGTGACCCTAAGCACCCAGAAGCACAGTGGAAATAATGTACTTACACATCAACTGGATTTGCAAGATGTAAGTTCAATTTTTACCATAGTTGTTATGGCAACCGCTGTCAATCTTTCTCCCCATATTATTATTCAAATGAGAAAACAACTTCCTAGCATTAGGTACTACTGAAGCATAAAACATATTCAATTACTTGGTACAATTGTTTCATAAAGTAACAATCTGTTTTCCAGCATTATGTACTTAGGAGGCTGTTGTGTTTCTATCTACAGCTGAAAAAAGAAAATTACATTGAAAAGCAGCATCATATATTTAACTTTACTTCCAGCGTAATAGTTTTGTTCAGTGATGTAAACAATTGATATTGGTTTATTGGCATTTTGAGAAGTGTTGGTCTCATTTCCCTTTTAGCTCTGATTGATGATGACATAATTTATTTACAATGATATACCAGCAGATAACTCACTTAGGCCATTTCTGCCAAGTTTAGCCAATGAGCATGACATCCAGCAAACTGTTGTTGTTCATTAAGTGGATTTGATTTACAAATAAAATACAGTAAAGTATGTGCAAGAACTTTACCTGTAGCAGGTCTAGGTTAACAGGAAAGTAGAACCTCATATACACCCTGTTTTATGGTGACTCGGACCCATATGGTTCAGTTTGTCAGACATTTACTAATGTCTACAGTATGTAACTGTGTCATCTGATGCCTAATGTTCATTTTAGAGATCTGCTGTTCAGTTTTCCTGAAATATGAACACACCCAAACATAGGGGCTCTGAGTAAAATGACGTAACAATTCGGAATCTCTTTGGGGTTTCGATCTGAACTGAGTCCCGTCTCGGGTCTGTTGTCAGTTTGGAACTCGGAATTAAAAAATAAACTTGGGTTTTGGATTGCATGTAAATAGGTCCAAATTAAATGATTTTAGCTTCATTCCTTTTGCTAAGGGCATGGTGACTGTAGCCTACGGCAAGAACTGAGGATGAGGGGCTCTGGATCAAAGCCGTAGCCAGTGGTAGGCCAGAATGGCGCCCACCAAGGGTACCATTTGAGGGGGGCCACAGCAAGAAGAGGATTAGATTATACACCTGCAACCCCTTGGCCTTAGCTGTCAGCCATCAGTTACTAATGTATAACAAAGCAGATTACCTCTGTGGAAGTACGTCTGACACAGCTTTTTTTAACAGGCCGCCAAATACATCTCCCTTTCTAAGCGCCCATAGCAATCCCTCACAGTTGGAGGCAGCATTTGAGGCCAACAGGAACCGAGTGTAAGCTCCCAGTAATCCCAGAAACAGTAACACTCTCCTGATGAGCACCCATAGCAGCCACTAACACTTGGAGGCAAAACGCACAGGGGCACCAGAGACTGGTAAGAGCAAGTTTCGGTTCTCAGAGCACTGACACTATTGACGTCCCCGATAGCTTCCTTTGGCAATTTCCATCCAGAGCTGTGAACAGACAGACAGTAACACCCAGTGACGTTTCTAGGGCCAGGTGAGCGATGCAATTGCACTGGGTGCTGTGGCCACAGCAACTGCATGTAACAGTATTCCTTCTGGAATACTATTAAAAATGTGCCCCCCAAAATGGCCACCATCTCATAGAAGATGCTAAAGGAGGCGGTGGCCATTTTGAGAAGGTCATTTTCAATATGAACAGCGGTCCCCACTGAGACTGCAGAGACCCAATGAGCAGAACCCCTTGACAACGAGCAGGTACTGTGGCATACTATATTACAGTAGGGTCAAAATATAGTGACAGGGGCATGTGGGGGCATAATATGGTGTCAGGAGCATTACAGTGGGGGCATAATATTGTGCAAGAGGATTACTGCGTGGGGCATAATATGATGTAAGGGACACTATGTCAGTGAAAAGTAGCCTTTTCATGCAAAACCACGCCCATTCCAGTGAGTCCACGCCCCCTTTTGGGGGTACACATGCCTTCAGCGCCTGCAAATGTTAATTTTTTTTTCAGTGTTTGCATTGGGAGCCAAATTGTCTAGAAATGGCTCTACTAACACCTAAGCACGATCCACAAACATCGGAGCAACACATATTACTTAGGCTGTGTTTGATTACACAAATGTGTTATCTCCAGTTATTTTACTGTTATAAACTCAGAACATTGCCAAACTATTGGCAACATAGTATTGGTGCAACATATTTTATAGATCATTTGGATCCTGGGAATATTGCTCACAATTTTATAGGATATAGGGGCCAATTCAGTAAGGTTAGCAAATTCTGCTAATCAGCAGAATTTGCTAACCAGTAGCACGCATGATGGGGGCCGCCCAGTGCTGGGCAAGGCCGCCCAGCATGCTGACTGGCGCCTCCTCCCCGCTTCAAGCAGAAATTGCGAACAGCACACAATTTCTGCTTGTTATCAGAAATTAAGGATGACTCCTGCCGGCGCAGCTTAGCTGCGGCCGCAGGAGTCCCGGCGCCATTTTTGTTGTCGCAGCAGCTGCATGTGACATCACACAGCTGCTGTGGCCACACCCCCGACACGCCCCGTTTGGGCTGGCACGCCCCCGCAATGCTCCGTTTCCACACAGAAAACAGAGCGTTGCCACCCCCCTCCCACTCCGCGACCGCCTCTGCCTGATTGACAGGCAGAGGCGATCGTAATTTCTGCGGCCACCTGCAGAAATTGCGCCCGAGGCCCCTCAGCAAAAATTCTGGACGAATTGCTTGCGATTCATACTGAATTTGCCCCATAATCAGAATGGAATTTACCATCTATAAATGGTGTGCCTGTTCTCTCCTATACTTAATAATATATAATTTCTCTACATCAATGTTTGGAATTGTTTACTTTACAAGTGAGTGTCATTTATCTGGAAGATACCTGATCTGTGTACGGGATCCATTCAGGATCGACATACCAAAGCTGGCATATCATACCCAACCCCTATGCACAACACTTGTGCAAGTATTCTTTTAAGATTGTCTTTTTTTGAGGACTCACAGGCAACTTATGCTGATTAAAATGATAATTGGCATGCCTATATTCTGTGTGACTGAGGCTGTATCTGCATATGAAATGGTACGTTACAGTGATTTCCAAGAAAGCACTGTAACACAGCATTTTGAATGCAGATACTGTACAGCTGCAGTCACACACAGAATATAGGCATGCCACATATTATTATAATCAGCATAAGCTGCTTGTGAGTCTTATTACGAGATGTGCACCGGAAATTTTTCGGGTTTTGTGTTTTGGTTTTGGATTCGGTTCCACGGCCGTGTTTTGGATTCGGACGAGTTTTGGCAAAACCTCCCTGAAAATGTTTTGTCGGATTCGGGTGTGTTTTGGATTCGGGTGTTTTTTTTTCAAAAACCCCTCAAAAACAGCTTAAGTCATAGAATTTGGGGGTAATTTTGATTCTATAGTATTATTAACATCAATAACCACAATTTCCACTCATTTCCAGTCTATTCTGAACACCTCACACCTCACAATATTATTTTTAGTCCTAAAATTTGCACCGAGGTCGCTGGATGACTAAGCTAAGCGACCCAAGTGGGTGGCACAAACACCTGGCCCATCTAGGAGTGGCACTGCAGTGTCAGACAGGATGGCACTTAAAAAAAATTAGCCCCAAACATCACATGATGCAGAGATAAATAAAAAAAAAAAGAGGTGCAAGATGGAATTGTCGTTGGGCCCTCCCTCCCACCCTTATGTTGTATAAACAGGACATGCACACTTTAACAAACCCATCATTTCAGCCACAGGATCTGCCACACGACTGTGGCTGAAATGACTGGTTGGTTTGGGCCCCCACCAAAAAAGAAGCAATCAATCTCTCCTTGCACAAACTGGCTCTACAGAGGCAAGATGTCCACCTTCTCCTCATCGTCCAATTCATCACCCCTTTCACTGTGTACATCCCCCTCCTCACAGAGTATTAATTCGTCCCCACTGGAATCCACCATCACATGTCCCTGTGTACTTTCTGGAGGCAATTGCTGGTGAATGTCTCCATGGAGGAATTGATTATAATTCATTGTGATGAACATCATCTTCTCCACATTTTCTGGAAGTAACCTCATATGCCGATTGCTGACAAGGTGACTGGCTGCACTAAACACTCTTTCGGTGTACACACTGGAGGGGGGGCAACTTAAGTAAAATAAAGAAAGTTTGTGCAAGGGCCTCCAAATTGCCTTTTTTTTCTACCAGTATATGTACGGACTGTCTGACGTGCCTACTTGGATGCGGTCACTCATATAATCCTCCACCATTCTTTCAATGGTGACAGAATCATATGCAGTGACAGTAGACGACATGTCAGTAATCGTTGGCAGGTCCTTCAGTCCGGACCAGATGTCAGCACTCGCTCCAGACTGCCCTGCATCACCGCCAGCGGGTAGGCTCGGAATTCTTGGCCTTTTCCTCGCAGCCCCAGTTGCGGGAGAATGTGAAGGAGGAGCTGTTGACGGGTCACGTTCCGCTTGCCTTTACAAGTGTCTCACCAGCAGGTCTATGAACATGTGCAGACTTGTGTCTGCCGGAAAGAGAGATACAATGTAGGCTTTAAACCTAGTATCGAGCACAGTGGCCAAAATGTAGTGCTCTGATTTCAACAGATTGACCACCCGTGAATCCTGGTTAAGCGAATTAAGGGCTCCATCCACAAGTCCCACATGCCTAGCGGAATCGCTCCATTTTAGCTCCTCCTTCAATCTCTCCAGCTGCTTCTGCAAAAGCCTGATGAGGGGAATGACCAGACTCAGGCTGGCAGTGTCTGAACTGACTTCACGTGTGGCAAGTTCAAAGGGTTGCAGAACCTTGCACAACGTTGAAATCATTCTCCACTGCGCTTGAGTCAGGTGCATTCCCCCTCCTTTGCCTATATCGTAGGCAGATGTATAGGCTTCAATGGCCTTTTGCTGTTCCTCCATCCTCTGAAGCATATAGAGGGTTGAATTCCACCTCGTTACCACCTCTTGCTTCAGATGATGGTGGGGCAGGTTCAGGAGTGTTTGTTGGTGCTCCAGTCTTCGTCACGCGGTGGCTGAATGCCGAAAGTGGCCCGCAATTCTTCGGGCCACCGACAGCATCTCTTGCATGCCCCTGTCGTTTTTTTTAAAAATTCTGCACCACCAAATTCAATGTATGTGCAAAACATGGGACATGCTGGAATTTGCCCACATGTAATGCACGCACAATATTGGTGGCATTGTCCGATGTCACAAATCCCCAGGAGAGTCCAATTGGGGTAAGCCATTCTGCGATGATGTTCCTCAGTTTCCGTAAGAGGTTGTTAGCTGTGTGCCTCTTATGGAAAGCGGTGATACAAAGCGTAGCCTGCCTAGGAACGAGTTGGCATTTGCGAGATGCTGCTACTGGTGCCGCCGCTGGTGTTCTTGTTGCGGGAGGCAATACATCTACCCAGTGGGCTGTCACAGTCATATAGTCCTGAGTCTGCCCTGCTCCACTTGTCCACATGTCCGTGGTTAAGTGGACATTGGGTACAACTGCATTTTTTAGGACACTGGTGACTCTTTTTCTGACGTCTGTGTACATTCTCGGTATCGCCTGCCTAGAGAAGTGGAACCTAGATGGTATTTGTTACCGGGGACACAGTACCTCAAGCAATTCTCTAATTCCCTGTGAATTAACGGTGCATACCTGACACACGTTTAACACCAACACAGCTGCCAAGTCCTGAGTAATCCGCTTTGCAGCAGGATGACTGCTGATATATTTCATCTTCCTCGCAAAGGACTGTTGGACAGTCAATTGCTTACTGGAAGTAGTACAAGTGGTCTTCCGACTTCCCCTCTGGGATGACGATCGACACCCAGCAGCAACAACAGCAGCGCCAGCAGCAGTAGGCATTACACTCAAGGATCCATCGGAGGAATCCCAGTTAGGAGAGGACTCGTCAGACTTGCCAGTGACATGGCCTGCAGGACTATTGGCGTTCCTGTCTAAGGAGGAAATTGACACTGAGGGAGTTGGTGGTGTGGTTTGCAGGAGCTTGGGTACAAAAGGAAGGGATTTAGTTGTCAGTGAACTGCTTCCACTGTCACCCAGAGTTTTTGAACTTGTCAATGACTTCTGATGAATGCGCTACAGATGACGTATAAGGGAGGATGTTCCTAGGTTGTTAACGTCCTTACCCCTACTTATTACAGCTTGACAAAGGCAACACATGGCTTGACACCTGTTGTCCGCATTTCTGTTAAAATAATTCCACACCGAAGAGGTGATTTTTTTTGTAATTTGACCAGGCATGTCAATGGCCATATTCATCCCACGGACAACAGGTGTCTCCCCGGGTGCCTGACTTAAACAAACCACCTCACCATCAGAATCCTCCTTGTCAATTTCCTCCTCAGCGCCAGCAACACCCATATCCTCATCCTGGTGTACTTCAGAAGTGACATCTTCAATTTGAGTATCAGGAACTGGACTGTGGGTGCTCCTTCCAGCACTTGCAGGGGGCGTGCAAATGGTGGAAGGCGCCACCTCTTCCCGTCCAGTGTTGGGAAGGTCAGGCATCGCAACCGACACAATTGGACTCTCCTTGGGGATTTGTGATTTAGAAGAACGCACAGTTCTTTGCTGTGCTTTTGCCATCTTAACTCTTTTCAGTTTTCTAGCGGGAGGATGAGTGCTTCCATCCTCATGTGAAGCTGAACCACTAGCCATGAACATAGGCCAGGGCCTCAGCCGTTCCTTGCCACTCCGTGTCGTAAATGGCATATTGGCTAGTTTACGCTTCTCCTCAGATGCTTTTAATTTAGATTTTTGGGTAATTTTACTGAACTTTAGTTTTTTGGATTTTACATGCTCTCTACTATGACATTGGGCATCTGCCTTGGCAGACAACGTTGATGGCATTTCATCGTCTCGGCCATGACTAGTGGCAGCAGCTTCAGCACAAGGTGGAAGTGGATCTTGATCTTTCCCTATTTTACCCTTAACATTTTTGTTCTCCATTTTTTAATGTGTGGAATTATATGCCAGTAATATATCAATAGCAATGGCCTACTGTACTATATATGTATACTGTTGGTCACCAAAATGCTGCACTGTAATACTATATATACTGCTCACAAAAATGCAGCACAGATATGGAATGGATACTTGCAGTGACACAGAGCTGCAAGATACAGCAATGGCCTACTGTACACAACTATATACTGTTGGGTCACCAAAATGCTTCACTGTAATACTATATATACTGCTCACAAAAATGCAGCACAGATATGGAATGGATACTTGCAGTGACACAGAGCTGCAAGATACAGCAATGGCCTACTGTACACAACTATATACTGTTGGGTCACCAAAATGCTGCACTGTAATACTATATATACTGCTCACAAAAATGCAGCACAGATATGGAATGGATACTTGCAGTGACACAGAGCTGCAAGATACAGCAATGGCCTACTGTACACAACTATATACTGTTGGGTCACCAAAATGCTGCACTGTAATACTATATATACTGCTCACAAAAATGTTGCACAGATATGGAATGGATACTTGCAGTGACACAGAGCTGCAAGATACAGCAATGGCCTACTGTACTGTACTACTATAAGTATATTTATATACTGGTGGTCCCCAGTCCCCACAATAAAGCACACTGAGCACAGATATTTGAGGCACACTGAGCACAGATATGGAGCGTTTTCAGGCAGAGAACGTAGATATTTTCAGCACACTGAGCACAGATATTTGCAGCACACTGAGCACAGATATTTGCAGCACACTGAGCACAGATTACGGAGCTTTTCAGGGAGAGAACGCAGCCACGTCCTCTCCGTTCAATCTCCAATGCACGAGTGAAAATGTCGGCGACGCGCGGCTCTTTATATAGAATACGAATCTCGCGAGAATCCGACAGCGGGATGATGACATTCGGGCGTGTTCGGGTTAACCGAGCAAGGCGGGAAGATCTGAGGCTGCCTCGGAACTGTGTAAAATGGGTGAAGTTCGGGGGGGTTCGGATCTTGGAGAACCGAACCCGCTCATCTCTAATTACAATACAGTAGCAATGCGACTTAGACTCATTTAAATGGAAAAAAGTCGCCGATAAAGATGCTCAGCGCAACCGAGTCACGCCACGGCATGGTGTGAACAGAAAGTCTGGTTAGTGTGACTGCAGCAAGGCTGTAGTAGGACACATCTGTACATTACTACAATAATTGTTGAAATCTTAAACGACATTAAATATTTGTAGCTCATATGTCAGCAATTGATTTAATGCATAGAATGTATTTTTTTTATACAATTTTTTTATTTAACTGCAAAAAGAGTTATGTACATAGCATAATCCAAAATAAAACAATGGAACACGACAACAAATGTGTAAATTATTCAATTGCTGTTCATAGTGATATTGCTGTAGATTTTTCCATTATTTAACTGAACAAGTTCGTAACCGATCAGAGAAAGGAAAGGAGGATCGAAAAGAGCATAAGAAGTAAAACAAATAAACTCCACACTAAATCCAGAGTATTATCTTAGAAATTAATACCTTTTACCAATTCGTACCCTCAGAGCAATCGTCATAGCTACAGAGCGTACTCTGGGAATCAAAAAGGGAAGGAATTAGTAAAAAAAAGCAGAGAAACTGGGTGTATAAATGGGGCAGAAGGAGAAGGTAGGAAATCCCTTCTTCAAGTACGTACAGTCCAAGACATAACCCAAAAGAACCTAAATATATAAATAAACTTAGGTATCTGTTTTAATAAGTGATTTGGTGTAACATAGTGTATACCATTTTGTGTTCTCAAATATTTTCCAGATTGATACCTGCTTTTGGGTTGGTAATATCTCAATGTATTTGTCCCATTTCTTCTGAAATGATATCACCCCTTTTTCAATGTCAAAGGTGGCCATCCTTCGTTCATGGTAAAGAACCTCCAGCAAGGTTGTTTTCCATTTGCTCAGAGTTGGAGAGGATTTGTGGATCCAGTGTTTTAAAATGGTTTGTTTGGCCACAGTGACCATGACCGCCAAGTGCATAGTATGTATCACTGAATGCTGGTTTGTTTTTATAAAGTCATATCTGGATTTTATTGTGTATTTTTTGTATATTGTATAAAAAAAATTATCCGTAAGTCTTGTTCACTAAGACAGCGCATCCTTTCTTTTTATTGCATAATCATCTGCTCTCGATGAAAGAAATAATTTTTTGTAACACTGAGCCTCAGACACTGGACTCGACCAGGTTAACAACCCCACTGTAGCTCAGCTACTGTTATGCACACCAGTGCCTGCAGGAAAGTACTGGTGTCAGAACTGTTATGCACTCCAGTGTCTGCAGGAATGTACTGGTGTTTGAACTGTTATGCAAAACAAATGGACTCACAGACAAACTGGGGAATATGACATAACGTACACAGAAGGTAATAGGGTAACAAAATACACACAAAGTGAACAGAGAAGCCCAGAGGCTAAGGAACTGGGTATCTCCTTTGTATTAGAACTGCACAGATGGAAAAAGCAAGATGTTGTGTTTTAATACATAGAGAACCCGAAATGCTGTTGCTAAGGGCAACAGCAAAACCCTAAAGGGTTACCAACGGGTGTGGCAGTAAACTCCTTGGTCAGAGATGGAATGATAGACACAAGGAGAGTCTCCACAATCCTATTTCTCACTTGCAGTGCACAGGTTTTAGCTTACTGCCACTAAACTGACCCCTGACACCTAGCACAGTGAGACAGGATTAGACAGGCAAGTCTTAGAATACAGCCGCAAACTTGCTAAGTTCACAGAGTGGTAACAGAACCCCAGCAAGCTAAACGACTGACTCCAGTCTTACTGCTAGGTCTGGATTGGCAGAGTGTAATACCAAATCCCCAGGCCTATTTGCAGTAAGCAACAAACAAATACAAAGCTACACAGTACTGGCTAACTTTCATGAACTGACTAACCAACAAAGATTCAGCAGCATCTGCTTACCCTGAAAAGAGGCCTTATAAAGCAGGTGCTGTCCACGCCCCACTCAGACCTCACAGACTGTGAGCACAAAAACCAGCACCGGATCCCCTGCCGTGCACAGAGCCTATAACCACTGCACAGCAAAAGACCCGAACCGGAGTATCAGCTGCGCTCAGGTTACTCCACTAGCACTTGTCTCCCGGTTGCCATGACGACGTGGCAGCACAGGGCAGGAGACCCTAACAGTACCCCCCCTCTGACGAGGGGTCAAAGAACCCCTACCACCGGGTTTATCGGGGAACTGCGAGAAGAAAGAGCGTATCAGTCTGGGGGCATGAAGATCACAACTGCGCACCCACGACCGCTCCTCCGGGCCATACCCCTTCCAGTGCACCAAAAATGACAGCCGACCCCGAACCACCTTGGAGTCAAGAATCCTTTCAACAACAAACTCCCTCTGGCCACGTATCAGAAGAGGGGAAGGTCTTCCACTGGAAGAAGGATTACTAATCGCCCGTTTTAAAAGGGAACAATGAAATGTTTTATTGATACCCAAAGAACGGGGCAGATCTAACTGAAATGCCACCGGATTGATAACCCTGGTGATCTTATAAGGGCCGATGAACCGGGGCCCTAACTTATGAGATGGCTGTCTCAACTTCAAATTCTTGGTAGACAACCAGACGAAGTCTCCTAATTTGAAGCTGCAGGGTCTTTTCCGCTTATCAAAAACCCTTTTGGTCACTAATGACACAGACACAAGGGCTTTCTTCACTTTCCGCCAAATACCTCTAAGGACCGAAACCACAGAGGAACCACCAGGCGTGGAGTCCAGGGGGTCAAAAGAATTGGCCTTAGGATGATGCCCATACACACAAAGGAAGGGAGAGATCCCTGTAGCAGAGTGAGCCGCGTTGTTATAGGCAAACTCCGCCATGGACAGATGAGCAACCCAGTCAGTCTGACACTTGGAGACATAACACCTGAGGAACTGCTCCAAGGACTGGTTCACCCTTTCAGTCTGCCCATTAGACTGCGGATGGTAGCCTGACGACAAGCTGACAGAAATCTGGAGATCGGAACAAAATGCCCTCCAGAATTTGGCCACAAACTGGGATCCGCGGTCAGAGACCACATCAAGTGGCAACCCGTGGAGACGCACAACATGCAGCATAAATAATTCAGACAGGCGTCTGGCTGATGGCAGCCCAACCAGTGGAACGAAGTGCGCCATCTTCGAAAACCTGTCAACGACAACCCAGATGGCTGTCATCCCCGAGGATTTGGGCAAGTCCACCACAAAATCCATTGAAATGTGGGTCCATGGCTTAGATGGGATAGAGAGTGGATGTAATGGGCCAACAGGAACCCCTCTAGGAGTCTTATTTCGGGCACAGATGTCACATGCCCGAACCCACTGATCCACATCCTTAGCCACCGAGGGCCACCACACCGCCCTAGATAGCAACTCCCGAGTTCTGGCAATACCCGGGTGACCTGCCGACTTCTTGGCATGGAATTCCAGGAACACTCGCTGTCTTAACCTAGGAGGCACAAACAAAAGACCTACCGGAAGGTCTGGAGGAGCCTGCTCCTGTGCTCTAAGGACTAATGATAAGAGGTCCTGGGTAATGCCCACTTTAATACATGATGGGGAAACAATGGGCAACGGCTCCTCGGTGGTCTCCTGGATTGGAGCAAAACTCCGCGAGAGCGCATCAGCCTTGATGTTTTTTGACCCAGGGCGATATGTTATCAAAAAATTAAAGCGAGCAAAAAACAAAGCCCATCGTGCCTGCCTGGCATTGAGACGCTTCGCTGACTCTTATGGTCAGTGAGAATTGAGACCACAAACTTAGCCCCCTCAAGCCAGTGTCTCCACTCCTCGAGTGCATCCTTAATAGCCAACAATTCCCGGTTACCCACGTCATAATTCATCTCGGCAGGCGAAAATTTACGGGAAAAGTAAGCACAGGGATGAAGGCGATTATCAGACACTCCCATCTGAGAAAGCACTGCCCCAATACCCATCTCAGAGGCATCCACCTCCACCACAAAAGGACGCTCTGGATCTGGGTGTCGCAGCACCTTGGCCGAAACAAATGCCCTTTTGAGACGGGCAAAAGCCGCTTTAGCCTCACAAGACCAGTGAGCAACATCCGCCCCTTTCTTAGTGAGTGCCACCAAGGGCGCCACTATAGACGAAAATCCAGCGATAAATCGTCTATAAAAATTTGCAAAGCCCAGGAAACGCTGAAGCGCCTTCAAACTAGTGGGCTGCACCCAATCCAGGACTGCCTGTACCTTGGAACCCTCCATTTGGAAACCTTCTGGGGAGATAATATATCCTAGAAATGCGATTTGCTGAACTTCAAATTCGCACTTCTCCAGCTTCGCCCCAAGCCGGTGGTCTCTGAGTTTCTGGAGGACTAAGCGTACATGCTTCCGATGTTCCTCCAGGGAATGGGAGAAGATTAGGATGTCATCTAAGTGTACAACTAAGAATCTATCCAAATATTCCCTGAGCACATCATTCATGAAATCCTGGAAGACTGCCGGGGCATTACAGAGTCCAAAAGGCATCACCAAATATTCATAATGCCCTGAGTGGGTATTAAAGGCAGTCTTCCATTCATCCCCCTCTCTTATTCGGATTAGATTGTACGCACCGCGTAGGTCAATCTTAGAAAAAATGGTGGCAGTACGAAGCTGGTCAAACAAGACCGAAATGAGAGGCAGTGGGTATGAGTTTTTAATCGTGATACGGTTCAATTCCCTGAAGTCGATGCAGGGTCGCAACGAACCGTCCTTTTTACCCACGAAGAAGAACCCCGACCCAACTGGAGACTGTGAAGGTCTGATAAATCCCTTAGCCAAGTTCTCCTGAATGTACTCTGCCATAGCCTGAGTCTCAGGACGTGACAGGGAGTACAACCTGCTCTTGGGAAGCTTAGCATTTGGCAACAAATCAATGGCACAGTCATAGGGGCGATGGGGAGGTAGTACCTCTGCAACTTTTTTGGAGAACACGTCCGCAAAATCTGCATAACACCCTGGCAATCCTGGCAAACTTAGCTGCGAGAGCCTGACTGGAAGGCTCAAGCAACTCCTGAAACAATCAGTACCCCAACTAAGAATCTCCCTAGAGACCCAGTCAAATTGAGGATTGTGGGCCCTTAACCAGGGTAACCCCAACACCAATGGGGCAAAAGTACAGACAGTCACATAAAAGGACAATTTTTCAGAGTGTGTGGCTCCAATAAACAAAGAAATCTGGCTAGTGCAAGAGGTAATTTTACCTTGGGATAATGGTTCCCCGTTTAACCCACAAATCTCAATTTCCGATGCCAAGGGTACTAAGGGAACAGAGTGTTTCAGGGCGAATTGGCGGTCCATAAAAACCCCGTCGGCCCCACTGTCCACAAAGGCCTCAGTCTTGACAGTTTGACCGAGGATCTTCAAGGTCACCGGAATGATAAAAGTCTTCTTGGGAAATTCTGACTTCTGGCCTGACAGGATATTTCCCATCACCCTCAGGCCCTGAAGTTTTCCGGCTTTTCTGGGCATGATACTACCACATGACCTTTATTCCCACAGTACAAACACAACCCCTGCTGTCTCCTCCGCGTCTTCTCACGCGAGGAGAGGCGGGTAGCCCCAATCTGCATAGGCTCCTCAGAAAATTCCTCAGAGTCTGAGGTTCCCTTGGGAAGGAAGGAAATCTCAGTCTCCCTTTCAAGCCTACGCTCTCTCAGCCGTCTATCCACCCGGATGGATAACTGCATGAGCTGATCCAAGCTATCAGGCAAGGGATATTGTACCAGTTGGTCCTTTATCTGGTTAGAAAGACCTCTTCGGTACTGGTGTCTCAGGGCTGGGTCATTCCACTGGGTATCATGGGCCAACCTCCGAAACTCCGTACAGTAAACCTCAACTGGCCTTCGCCCTTGCTTAAGGATCGAAATCTGAGCCTCGGCTGAGGCCGTCTTGTCAGGGTCATCATACAACATGCCCAGCGCCGTAAAAAAAGCATCAACACTTTTAAGCGACGGACAGTCAGGCTGCAACCCATATGCCCAGACCTGTGGGTCTCCTTGTAGCAAGGAAATCACTATGCCCACCCGCTGAATCTCCGACCCAGAAGACTGAGGCCTAAGCCGGAAGTATAGCTTGCAGCTCTCCTTGAAACAAAAGAACTGCGAGCGATCTCCAGAAAAACGATCCGGGAGATTTACTTTCGGCTCCTTAACCCCTGCAGGTGCTGCTGCTGCGGGAGCTCCACCAGCAGCCTGGGAGGTGTGCATTTTAATGGACAAATCATTAAATTGTCGAGTCAGGACCTGCACCTGATCGACCACCTGTTGCAACGTATTTTGAGGGGTATGCTCCATATTCCCACAAAATTTCAACAGGAGTATTAGGCTGCTGAATATGTTATGCACACCAGTGCCTGCAGGAAAGTACTGGTGTCAGAACTGTTATGCACTCCAGTGTCTGCAGGAATGTACTGGTGTTTGAACTGTTATGCAAAACAAATGGACTCACAGACAAACTGGGGAATATGACATAACGTACACAGAAGGTAATAGGGTAACAAAATACACACAAAGTGAACAGAGAAGCCCAGAGGCTAAGGAACTGGGTATCTCCTTTGTATTAGAACTGCACAGATGGAAAAAGCAAGATGTTGTGTTTTAATACATAGAGAACCCGAAATGCTGTTGCTAAGGGCAACAGCAAAACCCTAAAGGGTTACCAACGGGTGTGGCAGTAAACTCCTTGGTCAGAGATGGAATGATAGACACAAGGAGAGTCTCCACAATCCTATTTCTCACTTGCAGTGCACAGGTTTTAGCTTACTGCCACTAAACTGACCCCTGACACCTAGCACAGTGAGACAGGATTAGACAGGCAAGTCTTAGAATACAGCCGCAAACTTGCTAAGTTCACAGAGTGGTAACAGAACCCCAGCAAGCTAAACGACTGACTCCAGTCTTACTGCTAGGTCTGGATTGGCAGAGTGTAATACCAAATCCCCAGGCCTATTTGCAGTAAGCAACAAACAAATACAAAGCTACACAGTACTGGCTAACTTTCATGAACTGACTAACCAACAAAGATTCAGCAGCATCTGCTTACCCTGAAAAGAGGCCTTATAAAGCAGGTGCTGTCCACGCCCCACTCAGACCTCACAGACTGTGAGCACAAAAACCAGCACCGGATCCCCTGCCGTGCACAGAGCCTATAACCACTGCACAGCAAAAGACCCGAACCGGAGTATCAGCTGCGCTCAGGTTACTCCACTAGCACTTGTCTCCCGGTTGCCATGACGACGTGGCAGCACAGGGCAGGAGACCCTAACAGCTACTCAGCTTACACACCTTTGGATAGCCAGTGCTTATAAGCACATATTGAATAAACATTTGCTGTGATTTATGTGCTGATTGATTAGCCACAACACAGAGTAATGCTATCTGCTATATTGGTCCTTAAAAGTTGGGAGTACTAGCTAGGCTTTGGATGTTTTAAAGTTGGGATTACTTTTTGAATCCATACTTGATGCAGAGCTGAATGACCATCCCTTTCCCTCACATAGACGACTAGGGGGGCGTCAAGTCTTTCACTTTGCCTGGGGTGCCCGGACCCCTAAATACAGCACTACACCTGATGAAGCATCCTTGTTACCAATCCAAATGCACTTTGCATCACTATCTGAGCAGATGCTTGACTGACCCATACTGTATGCAATATGATAGCATCTAGACTCTGATGCAAAAACTTGGTTGGTACCACATGTACTATATGAGGACCATAAGGAAGCACCACTGAATTCTTCAGGGAGTGTTGTGCAAGGAAGTTGCATTCCCTAGTTTCCTGTATCTGTTAAACACCCATGGTGGTGCCCTCAGTATGTTAAACAAGAAGTAACCCTAAGTACATGCAGCATATCGGTGTCTCGGGAGTCTCCAAAGCTTCTACTGTTACACATTGTGCTATTCCATTGGTCTAGTTGGGCCTTTCTTACAAAGTCATAGCTGGAGATTTAACAAAAACCTCTAAAGAGGACCAGCCAAGGTGTTGCCCATAGCAACCAATCATCATTTATCTAATCCATTCTATTCTATAAAATGATAGTTAGAATCTGATTGCTTGCTATGATCAATGCCTCCATTAGTGAACTTCAGAAGGCTTAATAAATGTACCGCGTAGTAATGAAGGTCTAGCGATTTGCTAGGTTGGTAATGAGCCTGTGCCAGTAAAAGAAAGTGGAAGTAAAGCAGTCATTACTTAGCACTCCATACAACTCACTGAGTACAAGATGAGACTGGGTAGTTTCTTGCTTACAAATATAAAGTAATACTGTATGTGGTGACATGGAGAAACCAGGGCCTTAAATAGGGGTGTGTGAGTGGTGCTGTTGACCAGGATGCCGGGCTCTGGGTGCAGCACTGCATTTGCTTGTAGGGTGTCTGGAATGGCTCCCTGCAGCCAGCATTGCTGTTACAGAGCTGCCCAGAGTGTCCTTTGGGAGCTCCAGGAAGGGCTGTACTTCATGTGTTGGAAGACCTGCCCCTTTGATGTGATATCATAATGTCATGTGTTTTGGGGTGGCACAGGGGGCCCTGCTTTGGCACTGGGGGGCACAAAAGACAACAAGGGAGCATGGAGGCAAGCAACAGGAAAAGGTGATGCAAAATAATTGGCTGGACAAGAAACGTGGCAATAGCATTATTTTGGCACCTATTGGTAAGTGTCCAGAATAATGAATAGGTACTGTAGTTATGGTGCTCTAGTTCTTGGATCAGTTGCATTCAGCTCTTATGTCTTTGACAGTTATGGACAATCATTTGTGAAGCTAGTCAAATAACTGTACTCATGTGCAAAAACAAGATTCTTTGGCACTTACCAGTTAAATCTCTTTCTCTGACTTCATCTTGGGGACACTTCATACCATGTGATAGTGAGGGATAGAGGCATCAGCACTTAATGAGCTAACTTTTTAGTGGTTTATAAGCTCCTCCCCTCCAACCCCTTCCTCAGTTTGAACTTAAGCCTCAAGAATAGGTTGATTACAAAGCTATTGATATCCTTCTCATATACTCAACCAATATGGGAGGGATGAAAGTTTGCTTCAAAATCATGTCATACCCAACCCCTGGGGAACACTTCTTACCATGGGGATGTACGTCTGGGGAACACTTCTTACCATGGAGATGTACAAAAGCTGTCCCTAGGGGAGGGTGTGTTCAGTCCTATCTGAACTTAACACTTTACGTCCAAAGACAGATACACTGGATGCAAAATCATGAAATCTGTAGAATTTGGTGAATGTATGAACCAAGGGCCATGTACAAGATGTAAGTCCCATAGCTCTATAGGATGCTTATATGATGGCTGTTTGTGTAAAACACCCTAGAAACAGGTATGTACTACTGGAATGACAGCCCACCACTTCTGAAAGTAGGTAGAAAGAGCTGATACCTGCACCTGCAAAGAACCTAGCCTGAGACCTAATGAACAAACAGCCTGTAGGAAAGAAAGGACTCTAGGCAATGAAAGCAAAGAATGCAAAACTTTTTTCTTTTTTACACCAATAAATATTTTTTTTTTTCCAAACGCTCTGGTAATTGTCTGCAGAAACCTACTTTCTGGCTTTATTCATAGTCTGAATTACTGAGTCCGAAAAAACTCTTTACTTTAAAATCCTGGGTTCAAGAGCCATGCCATTAAATGTAGTTTCTGAATGACACACAGGACCCCCGCATCCACTGCCATTTTCATGTCTACGTACCAAACCAGATTGGTGTTAGTAGTTTAGGTGTTTAGTATTACTGAAAATCTTTTCCTTTTTTCTTTTCCTTAGAACCTGCAGAAGCATTGCTATCAGCTGAAATATGTATGCCAGTTGAAATATACATGGAACTGCCGTTGCATCTATTAGGAATGCTGACGGATCCCTGGTTCTGCAACAAAACCTGTCCATCTTGTTGTTTTACTGGGAGGACATCAAAGCTATCGCTTGTTTTTCTTCATCTCATAACCATAATGAGGAAAACTTTCAGGTGTAGAGACCATTCCCCTGGTAGAATAGCCTGGCAACATAATAAGTCTACCTTCCCATTCTCTAACCCTGGAATAAAAATTGCTGATATTGCTGGGACCCTGTTGTTTGCCAAAGACTGGTTTTGAATAGTTTCTCTCATAGGATTAGCCAGGGAACTTCTTGTCACTCCCTGGTGATTTATGAATGCTACAGTTGCAGCATTGTATGACTAAATTCTTATTGGTTTCCCCAGAAGATCTTCTGCCTTCTTTAATGTGTTCAGAACAGCTTATAACTCTAGCACATTTATGGGTAGCCTTTTTTCTTTCTTGAACCCTAGACCCTGAAAGTGGCCACTTCCTATCCCTAGAGACTGGTGTCTGTAGTTATAACTGTCCAGCCCAGTGAAAGGAAATTCCTGCCTTTGTTTAGGTTTTCCATATGAGTCCAACCCCTAAGTGACTGTCTTGTCTCTTGAGTAATGAGCTGTTTTGAAAGGTGATGGACCCTGACCAACCCTTTATAATGTTTAATTGAAGCATCCTGGAATGGAATCTTGCATATTGTATATGGGAGTGTGTGTATGCGTGTCTGGGGGGGGGGGGGGGGGGGGGGCTTGCACTGCACACCCTAATTCTAAATATAATTAGAGGTGCTATCAAGCTGAGAAAAAAAGAGAAAATGCAGATGCACACTCTGAGCACTAAGCACTGCTAGGTTAAGTATTATAATATGATGCACCAAAGCAGCTAGGCCACACCAACCCAGTGGGTCCTACGCTCCGAACTCATCCTTAAAACTGACAAATTGTATATACAGTACAGTACGTATGTATTCAGGACTTATCATTTATAGTGCATTTTGCAATATGAAGTCTACAAATGGCAGAAATCGATGCTAATTAAAAACACCCTTGAGCAGGTGGAAGGGGTGCTTATCCAAGCCAAAGTAGTCTCTGCCTTCAAGTCTACACATGTACACAATATAGAATATATGGGAGTGGGGGGCCTTGGACTACACACCCTAATTCTAAATGTAATGAGAGGTGCTGCCATTCTGATACTTGAAGTTCACACATAAAAAAAGAGAAAATGCAGGTGCACACTCTAAATACTAAGCACTGCTAATCAGAATAATTATGATAAACTGTTCAAAATGACATAGATTAAAACTGAGGTGCCTAGCATAATTTGGGCCAAAAATATGGGCCCACCAGTCGCGAACCAGGTGACCTCAGCTGGTGGGTCCCTAACAATAAGGTTCAAGTCCAGAACATGGGACCCCCCAAGTCAGCACAAGTCAATCACCCCCAGGCATCACACTCGTGAGAGGTTTAAGTGTTAAAAAGTGTAACATAATTGTTAATGTGTTCCGAGCAGCTATTAGCTCCAGCAAAGTATAGGAAGCCTTGTTTCCTTCTTGGGCCATAGTCCGTGAATGTGGTGGTTCCCCATGACCCCCCCCCCCACCCCCCCATTCCTAAAGACTGGCATCTGTAGTGATCACTATTCAGTCCAGGGAAAGGAAACTACTGCCTTTGTTTAGGAATTCAGCATGAGTCTATCACCTGAGTGACTGTCTTGTCTCTTGGGTCAGAGTAATGAACCATTTTGTGAGGTGATGGATAGACCCTGACCAACTCTTTACAATGTTGATTTGGAATATCCTGGAATAGATTCTTGCACATTGGATAGTTTTGAATGAAAATACCATTTTCCCTAAAAGTTTCATTCAAAAGAGAACTGATGGACTTCTGAGTCCGAAAATCCTTTTGACTAAATTTTGAATGTCTCTGTTTTTTCTTCTGTTAGAAAATCCTGGCCAATTTTGTTTTGAAACGGAGACTCAAAAAAACCCTCTGCTGACTGGGAGTCAACTTGGACTCTTTCCACTTGATAATCCAACCATGGCACTGCAACACTTCTAGTTCCCAGAACAATGCAGTCTGCAAATGCCCAGAACAATGCAGTCTGCAAATTATAATTTTTTTCCTTTTTCCCTTAGGGGACCCATCATATCTGCCATGACCTTTGTAAATACACAAGGAGCTGTCACTAGCCCAAAAGGCATGGCCCTGAAATGGAAGTGCCTTTCCTTGATTGCAAATCTTAACAGATTTCAATTGCTCTTCCAAATGGGTATGTGAAGATAGGCATGTCTCCATTCCGTTTAGAACTGACCTTATAGAATCCTTTCTGAATTTGTCTATTCTTAATTTTGTATTTAATTTCTTAGACTTAAAATGGGTCTGTGACTCCCAACAAGTTTTTGGATGAAAAAAACCCCAGATTGGAATAAATCCCCATCTTTCTTTGGCAATTGGGTACAGGTATGATTACCCATGAATCCTGATGGTCTTTTATAGCTCAATTAAACTCTATACATTTCTGTTTGGCCACTTTGTTACAAAAAATGTTCTTGGCGTTAGACTTGAGATGCTGATAACATAACCTCTTTCTATTATGTCTGTTACCCATTTGTCTGTGGAAGACATCCTCCATTGGTCCCTAAATGACAGTAGACTGGGTCCTCCCCATCAAACAGATTTATCCTGGAGCTTGGATTTGTTAACCTCTATAACAGAAATCTTTTGCTGTGGAAAACAGACTCTTGGGCCTCGAAAGGACTAAGTTGTTTGCTGTTTAAAGGATGGGCAAAAAGTCCTGTTTTGGACTTAATTTTTTTTAATGGCAAAAAAGAACTCTTTCTACCTGTGGCCTTAGAAATCCTTTTTTTCTACTTCAGGACCAAATAAAAATGTACCCTCAATTGGTAAACGCTCCAAAAATGTCTTTGTTTCTGTATCCACATACCATTATTTCAACCTCATTACTCGTCAAGCCACCACTGCTAAACCTGATATTTTTGGCTGTGTCTAAGGCAGTGGTTCTTAAATTGTGTGCTGTGACACCCTGGGGAGCCTCGGGACACTTGTAGGGGTGCTTTGGATTGGTGGTTCAGGACCAATTCAAGTTATTTATGGTCAATGTAATAGGAATAATTAGTGCTGGTAGCTGCCAATCATAAGCTAGTTAGATAAACAGAAGTGAATCCTGCCCCTCACCACATAACTGACCCTAAGAATGACATTTACACAATATTTTGGTCAAAATTTATCAATAAGAAACTTTTGGCCTAGGGGTGCCATGAAAAAAAATCTGATACTCTAGGGCGCGGTGAGTCAAAAAAGCTTAGGAACCACTGGTCTAAGGTGCCCTCACCCAAGTATTCTGCTCCTAATCTGAGATTTTCTGCCATAGACAACAACTGAGACTTAGGGAAGTCTTCTTGAATCCTTTCTACTGTACCAACAGGTCAAGCCATTTCTCCATAGCCTTTACTACCCAAGCTGTGACCATACTAGATCTAAGAGAAGTCCATGCAGCCATATAAATGGACTTTAGTATACTTTCACATTTAAAGTCTGAGTGGTCTTTAAGGGAATGCCATGGCCTTAGACACTCATACTTTAGGAACATCTACCCTTGGTGACTGTTCTCTATGTGCAATATCACTATCTGGGATAGGCTATATTGAAGGAAACCTGCATGGCACCTGGCATTTCTTATCAGGATAATCAAACAGTTCTGCAATAATTCACACTATTGCACTGGGACAGAAAAAACACACACCACCATCCGGGCTGGAATCTCCACAGTGCCATCAAAGGAGTGCCAAACTACAAAGCCTGCCAATATAAGCTACCTGCCTTCATGGACCAGCTTTGATCCAGTGGATGTAAAGGATACTGCTGAAATTGCTCGGATGTTGCGTCCCACCACCTGTGATCTGGACCCAGCCTCAACCAAGCTTCTAATAGGTTGTATGGATATAATTGGTCCTGTCTTTACAAAAATTGTTCAATGCTCGTTGCAGACAGGCATTTTTCCTGAACCCCTAAAGGAAGCAATTGTTAGACCGCTTTTTAAAAAACCTAATTTAGATCCCGACTGCATGACCAACTACAGACCGGTATCAAACCTTCCTTTCCTAGGAAAGGTTATTGAGAAAGTCGTTGCAAATCAACTGGAAACCTGCCTGACAACCCATGATATAAATGATCCATTTCAATCAGGATTCAGGAGAAGACATAGCACTGAAACACTGGTGTGTGTGTTTAATGGTCTTCTGATGGCAAAAGACAGAGGTGACTGTTCAATATTAATCCTTCTGGATCTCTCGGCATCATTTGATACCGTGGACCATGGGCTTCTGTTTGAGCGACTGATACATTTCTGTGGTCTGGATGGCACAGTCCTAAGCTGGTTCAAATCATTTCTCACAGGCAGGTCACAGAGAGTATCATCTGGATTATACTCCTCACCACCAGTGCCATTGCCATGTGGTGTCCCACAAGGTTCTATACTATCCCCCATGCTTTTTGCAGTATACATGCTCCCATTGGGCGAAATAATCAGGCGCCATGGCCTGGTCTACCACTGCTATGTAGATGATACACAACTGTACTTGTCCTTTGCTCCGGGCACTGATAACCCAATAGCAACCCTAAATGGCTGTCTAGCTGAACTACAGGAGTGGATGAGTGCCAGTTGGCTGCGACTGAACCCGGATAAAACAGAGGTCCTTATGATACGACCGCAACATCAAAGGACAAGACTGCAGCATAGCCAACCAACTGGACTTACACTCGGGATTCAGAATTACAGACCAGTGATCGTGTGCGGAATCTTGGCGTTGTCCTGGATGGTGGCTTGACACTTAAACATCAGATATCATCCACAATCAAATCCTCATTCTTTCACCTGAGGAACATAGCCAGAATCAAGCACTTAATTCCCTCAGATGATATGCCAAAAGTCATACATGCATTTGTATCATCTCGTTTAGACTACTGTAATGCCCTCTACCTTGGTCTACCAGCAAAAGAATTGCAGCGCTTACAGCTGGTGCAAAACACAGCTGCCAGGCTATTAACCAACCAGCCCCATTCTAGCCACATAACACCCATCCTCTACTCCCTTCACTGGCTGCCTGTACGATGGCGAATCATCTTCAAGATTGGCTTACTGAGTTTCAAAGCATTACATGACCAAGGCCCAAGGTACCTGAAACAGCTTCTGACCCCATACTACCCCACTTGATTACTGCGATCTGTAGATGAAGGACTTTTAGCAGTACCTAAAATCTATCGTAATTCATCTGGGGGTCGAGCTTTTAGTCATGCGGCTCCGACTCTATGGAACTCACTTCCCCGCACAGTGCGAGAGGCCCCAACTATAGAATCCTTCAAAAGTAGACTCAAGACTTTTCTGTTTACTCAAGCATTTCCATAATGTCCCTTTTAGTATCTTCATGCTTCTGTATTTTATGAAAATGTACTTCATTATTTTCTGTACTATATTATGCTATGTATCTGTTAAGCGCCTTGAGTCCTATTGGAGAAAGAGCGCTATATAAATAAAATTATTATTATTATTATTATCTTTTTAGTCCTAAACAAATCACTAGATACATTCAGAGGCGGGGATTCTGAGTATATGAGTCAGCTGATGAAAGCTGCTGCTCCAGAGCCAAATGTAAGTGTAACCTAGCGCACGTGCACACACATACACACACGCACAGCATCATACATACACACAACACACAAAGCATAGATACAAACATGCAAGCACACACATGTGTAAAAGGGGCTCTACCTGGCTTAATGTGTAAATGGGGACTCTACATGGCATAATGTGTAAAATGGAGCTCTACCTGGAGTAATGTGTAAAAGGTGGCTCTACCTGGCGTAATGTGTATTAGGGGCTCTACCTGGAGTAATGTGTATAAGGGGCACTACTGCGTGTTGTAATTTAAATAATGGAGACTTCAGTGGTGTGTTATATGAATTGATACTATTTTGTGACCACTCCCCTTCCCCATGAAGCCATACCCCTATATTCAAGGCTCTGTCCCTGTTTTAAATACGGGGGGAGGGGCACCAATTCTCTTTCTGGCACAGGGCATCAAAAGTTTATTTTCTTGTTTTATCTTGGATGAACCCAGCTGTGAGTGGACACAAAATTAGACAATTCATCCCACATAACAGAAGCTATAGACAGGGCAAAAGATCTAACCCAAGCTGATTCCTCCACCTGTCCAGCTGAAGTCTGTCCCACCTGATGCAGAACTTCATCACAAGCAGTACATCGAACATGTATGTCCCCAGTTGGTAATTAAGCCTGACAACATAAACAAAAAATATGTGAACTGAACTTCCCTCCTCCAGACTTAGAATCACATAGCATATATACAGACATCTTTTTATACAATAAATATCTGAGTAAAACATAAATTAACATAAAACATAAATTAACTTTGTCAGATACTTATCTAGACTCCCAACAAATGGAGTCACTGAGGAAAGAAAGAGAAGAGAGGAGATTTGCAGGTGTCATCAGCAGATCCTCTTTTCAGCTGTCAGACTGAACCATGGGGCAAATGTATTAAGCCTGGAGAAGTGATAAAGCAGTGATAAGTGCAAGGTGATAACACAATAGCCATTCAGCTCCTACCTGTAAATTTACATATTGGAGCTGATTGGCTGGTGCATTATCACTTTACACTTATCACTGCTTTATCACTACTCCAGGCTTAATACATCTGCCCCATCATGTGCCAACAGGTAGGGACGTATTTAGGGGTCAGTATGCCCCATAGCACAACAGTAATGGCCGCCCTTCTCTGCCCAGTTTTTTTCATCGGTTATAGTTGTTATACCACTTTCAGACAGAAAAATCTCAAATTTCCAGATTTTTTCCGTTTTTGTGAAGCCGGGAAAAACCTGGGTTCCAGTTCCTAACCCCATTTCACACAGCACATTTAACCCGGATTATTCCCGGGTCGGCCCCATTCAGACAGAACCTGTCAGCCCTGCAATAGACTTGTGTGTCATAAGAAATGGACTGTTTTTATGGGACACAGAGATGAGGTCATGAAAAGTGAGTGGTGACTGCTCACAGCATTGCAGTAACCATGGCCGATGAGTTACTGCTGAGTAGCCCAGAGTTCCTGAGTTCTTGCTGTTTTTTGTTGTTTCACACAGCAAATGAGAGCCTGATGCAGCTGCTTGCACTGTGCTACCTGGCACAGTCTTATGCCAAGAGGAGAAGGGAGCAATTTCTGGCAGAGAGGTCTAATACTCGACGCCGGTATTTGCGCAGGAGGAGAGCCCTGATTTTGGGCCGTATTACATCTACCCTGAGATTTACCAGTGCAACTAATCGATCATTGTGGACCAGAGACCGCAGGCATGGACAAGCTTCCTGGGCAACCGTGGAAGCTTATCAGTCAGAGCAGTGGATGGCACACTTTCGGATGTTGCGTGGTATGTTTTACTACCTGCTGGAACTTCTCACTCCAGCACTCACAAGGGGAAGCACCAACTACCGCAAGGCCATCAAGCCATACAGGAGACTGCCAATTGTGTTGTGGTGGTATGCAACCCCGGGGGAATACCGCGCCATCTCCTGCTTGTTCTTTGTTGGTATATCAACGGTGTGTGTGCTAGTGAGGGAACTGACCCAGGCATTGCTGGAAACCCTTTATCTCCTTACCACAAGGTGCCCGGCTGGATGATACTATAAAAGGTTTCCTGTGACATAAATATCCCCAGTGTGCTGGAGCCATAGATGGAGCCCACATACTCATTATTGCCCCCAGAGACAACCCAGCCAATTACTACAACTGAAAAGGCTGGCACTCCATCATCCTGCAGGCTGTAGTGGACCATAAGTATTGGTAAGTAGTATGGGGTGTTTTAATCAGTAGCGGATCTTGCCACGGGCAAGCAGTACTTTTGCCCGGGGCGCCGCCTTCCGGAGGGCGCTGGCGCCATCCGGAGGGCGCCGCACCATGGCAAGATCCGCCACTGCTGTGCCCTCCGCTGCCCGCTGTGTCCCCCGGCTCCTGCGGCTCTGGTCCCGTGAAGGGAACTAGAGGCGTAGCGTCTAGTTTCCCTTCGCAAAGAGGACCATTACTGAGCGGTGCGCGATGACGTCATCACGCACCGCACAGCAAAGGTCCTCTCCGCGAAGGGAACTAGACACTACGCGTCTAGTTTCCCTTCGCGGAGAGGACCTTTTGCTGTGCGGTGCGCGATGACGTCATCGCGCACCACTCAGCATTTAAGCGGCGCTTCTGCTATACAGGGGGCGTGACTGACCACGCCCCCTGTAGTAAGCCACACCCCCATTCCCTGCCCAGGGCGCCGAGGGCATTCGAACCGGCCCTGGTTTTCATGCGAGTCATATGCTGGGCCCATGATGTGTATTGTTAAGCACAGCTAATACGTATACTGTTCAGTTTCACAGATGTCTTCGTTGGCTGGCCGGGTCGTGCTCACAATTCCTGGGTACTTGGCAACTCTGAATTGTTCCAGATTGCAGAGGAGAACCAACATGGCTGGTTGATCCCTAGAGAGGTAAATATATCTCTTTTGATGGGTTATATTTTTCACAGCAGAATAATAATACAATAGATTGCAATTATGATATAGGGCCGGCCTCTTACGCTGTGTAGCAGGGGTGTTAAACTATAGGAGCTGTGGAACTAAACCTCCCAGCATGCCCCTGGCACAAATTTTCTATTTGGGGGTGCTGCAACTGTGGTAGGGCATGCTGGCATGTGTAGTTCCACAGCAGCACACAAGTTTGACACCGTTTTGTTTCACCATGGAATATGGTAAAGGTTTGCAGTGAGGATCCTCACAGCTGTGACTCCAAAGGTGGCTATGGATGGATGGAGGGTAGGGTTAGGCTGGTGAAAGGGAGGGTTAGGCGGTAGGGAAGGGGTTGGAGGGTTTAGAATACTTATCTCACCCATGTCAGGATTAGATTGTTGGTATGCCTAATTATTCCCTGTACTTTCCTGAACATTATGTATTCCACCTACTGTATACTATATATTTATTTTTTTTCCCATTACAGAAATCAAAGTTTGTTGATGGGGTGGAGATCCCGGTGCACCTTATTGGAGATGTGGCATACCCTTTGAGGTGTTGGCTCATCAAGGGCTTCGCACAGCATCTCCCACTCTCTCTGGAACAAGTGCTCGGCCAGGATGGTGGTGGAGAACGCCTTTGGGAGACTGAAAGGGCACTGGCGGTGTCTACAAAAGTGCAATGACATTGCCATTACCCTGGTGCCGGATGTGGTGGCTGCTTTCTGTATCATCCACAACTTTTGCGAGATACAGAAGGAGCACTTTTTACCGGAGTGAAATGTTAAGTACTCTAAACTGTGTGATACTCCTGTAGAAGGAGCAGCAGCAGCAGCCTACGAGGGAGAGATAAGTAGTGGCAATACTGAGGAAATCCGCAACACAATCACAGCTAACTTAACTACTATAACACAGTAGGGGACACAAGGGATATGTTGCAAAAAAAGTTTTATTTTTATTGTTTTTGACAAAAAGTTTTGGTTTTATTGTTTCTGAAAAAGCTATGTACATGTTACCTCAAATGTATCATTTTAAATATAACATCTTTACAGTTTAAAATGCTTCTTAAATGTTTGAACATAAATAGGCCATAATGTGTGTAGACACTAGACACATAAGTAGAAGGCATAATGTGTGTAGATAACGGGCAGGTGTGATCTGGGCACTTGACAGGCCTGTAAAGTGCTGGATACACATGAACATTTTCAAAAAGACAGAAGACGAAGAATAAAGATTATTTGCCACTGTAGGCACATAAATAGAGGGCATAATGCTTGTACATTTAGCCTAACATACACCCCCATCTGTAGAAGTGGCGGAGGTAATGGCCAGGTATGGGCCGGACACTTGACAGGCCTGTAAAGTGCTGAATACACATGAACAATTTCAAAAAGACAAAAGATGAAGAAAAAATATTATTTACAACTGTCTGTAAGAAGTGCTGCCCAGTGGACGGCTGTGAGTAGTGCCATCTGGATAAGTATACTCAGTGCCATGTGAAGGATTGTTCCCTGTGCCATCTGGATAAGTATACTCAGTGCCATGTGGAGGATTATTCCCTGTGCCATCTGGATAAGTATACACAGTGCATGTGGAGAATTATTCACTGTGCCATCTGGACTATTATGCACAGTGGCATGTGGACTGCTATGCACTGTACCATCAGGACCTGTCTGCTTATTGGCATGTGGATTGCTACACGCAGGGCTGTGTGAAAGATTATTCCCTTTGCCATCTAGATAACTATGCACTGTGCCATAGTGAGTAGTATTCCCTGTGCCATCTGGACTATTATGCACAGTGCCTTGTGGAGTAGCATTAGGTGGATTTGAGGGGTTTGTTTGCATAAACTGCATGCCTCTGCTATGATGCTGGTAGTTGGAAAAATGTCCCTCAGAATAGTGAGGAAGGGTCCTGGATAAGGGTGTGGAGGGTGCGGATTGTGTAATCTAGACACCAGACCGTTAAGAAAGGACATCTGTGCCCCTCTGTTTTCCCTAGAAATGCGTTCATGCATACCCACAAGTTGCGTGAGAAATTAATTTTGTAACTCTTTCTCGTTGTCAAAAACTTTTTTGTAACTCTTTCTCGTTGTCAAAAACTTTTTTGTAACTTTTTCTCGTTGTCAAAAAAGTGTTAGAGTCAGGAATCCTCTGGTGCCTGCCAGAGCCTTAACTATGTGTAATAAGTCAAATTCACTCATTACAAGCCGCCTTTGCTGTGTGCGCCGGAGGAAGAGAAGAGAGGAGCAGCTTTGGAGGCAGGGGAGGAGGAGGGAGAGGGACTGGAGCCGCAGCAGCGCTATGTAATTGGTAGCGGCACTGCTGCAGCTGTCCCTCTCCTTCTGCATTGGCTAGCCTGCGCTGCTGTGAATGCTGCAATGCACTTGCCTCATCCCAGCATTCACAGTGGCGGCGGCCAGCCAATGCGGAAGGAGAGGGACAGCTGCAGCGGTAACACCACCAATTACACTGTGCTGCTGCGGCTCCGAAGTCACCCTCCCTCCTCCTCCTTCTCTCCTGCCCGTGATCTGCCAGCACTGAGGAGCCTAACTGCCTGAGCCAGCGGGAAGAGATGGTAAGTATCTATCTGTCTGTCTATCTATCTATATATCTCTGTCTGTCTATCTATCTATTCTGTCTGCCGTACTGTGTAAAAAGGGGATGCTGTCTGCCATACTGTGTACAAAGGGGATGCTGTCTGCCGTACTGTGTAAAAAGGGGGATGTTGTCTGCCATAGTGTGTAAAAAGGGGACGCTGTCTGCCATACTGTGTAAAAAGGGGGGGGGCGCTGCATAATGGGTAAAAAGGGGACACTGTCTGCTATACTGTGTAAAAAGGGGACGCTGTCTGCTGTACTGTGTAAAAAGGGGAACGCTGTCTGCCATAATGTGTAAAAATGGGATGCTGTCTGCCGTAATGTGTAAAAAGGGGGACGCTGTCTGCCGTAATGTGTAAAAAGAGGACGCTGTCTGCCGTAATGTGTAAAAAGGGGGACGCTGTCTGCCGTAACATGTAAAAAGGGACGCTAACTGCCGTAATGTTTAAAAAGGAGACGTTGTCTGCCGTACTGTGTAAAAAGGGGGACGCTGTCTGCCGTAAAGTGTAAAAAGAAGGACGCTGTCTGCCGTAATATGTAAAAAGGGGACGTATTTGCCATACTGTGTAAAAAGGGGACTGTCTGCCGTAATGTGTAAAAAGAGGATGCTGTCTGCCGTAATGTGTAAAAAGGGGATGCTGTCTGCCGTACTGTGTAAAAAGGGGGACGCTGTCTGCCGTAATGTGTAAAAAGGGGATGCTGTCTGCTGTAATGTGTAAAAAGAGGATGCTGTCTGCCGTAATGTGTAAAAAGGGGATGCTGTCTGCAGTAATGTGTAAAAGGGGATGCTGTCTGCTGTACTGTGTAAAAAGGGGGACGCTGTCTGCCGTAATGTGTAAAAAGGTTGACGCTGTCTGCTGTACTGTGTAAAAAGGGGGATGCTGTCTGCCTTAATGTGTAAAAAGGGATGCTGTCTGCCGTAATGTGTAAAAAGGTGACGCCTTCTGCCGTAATATGTAAAAAGGAGACGCTGTCTGCTGTAATGTGTAAAAAGGGGGACGCTGTCTGCCATAATGTGTAAAAAGGGGGACGCTGACTGCTGTAATATGTAAAAAGGGGACGCTGTCTGCCGTACTGTGTAAAAAGAGGATGCTCTCTGCCGTACTGTGTAAAAAGGGGGACTGGCTGCCGTACTGTGTAAAAAGGAGGACTGTCTGCCGTAATGTGTAAAAGGGGCTCTACCTGGTGTAGTGGCGCTACTGTGCGGCATAATTTGAATAATGGAGACTACTGTGCACCGTAATATGAATTGGTATTATTTTGTGGCCACACCCCTTCCCCAGGAAGCCATGCCCCTATATTTTTTGCGCGCGCCTAAGGCATGCACTGCCCACATTTTACATTAAGGGGGGGCGGCAATGCCGTTTCTTGCACACAGCGCTAAAATGCCTTGTTACAGCACTGGTGCCTGCATTTCTGCATCGGAAATCTCGCAGCTGATTGACCCGGATTCTTGTCATTGGTGGTCATTCCGAGTTGTTTGCTCGCTAGCAGTTTGTAGCAGTCGTGCAAACGCTAAGCCGCCGCCATCTGGGAGTGTATTTTAGCTTAGCAGAAGTGCAAACGAAAGGATCGCAGAGCGGCTACAAAAAAAATTGTGCAGTTTCAGAGCAGCTCCAGACCTACTCAGCGCTTGCGATCGCTTTAGACTATTCAGTTCCTGTTTTGACGTCACGAACGTGCCCTGCGTTCTCCCAGCCACGCCTGCATTTTTCCTGGCACGCCTGCGTTTTTTCGAACACTCCCTGAAAACGGTCAGTACAGACCCAGAAACACCCTCTTTCTGTCAATCACTCTGCGGCCAGCAGTGCGACTGAAATGCGTCGCTAGACCTTGTGTAAAACTGCTCCGGCCGTTGTGAAAGTACATCTCGCATGCGCCGCATACGCATGCGCAGAAGTGCCGCTTTTTGTCTGATCAATGCGCAGCGACCGAAAACAGCTAGTGAACAACTCGGAATGATTATCATTATACGTGTAGCTTGCTCCATCTTTGAAGTTTTTTTCTTCCATTCAGGTACATCAAAGACTAGAAATGGAGGGAAAACAACAATTTTAAAAAATCAAATAGCAGTGATATCAGCATATATGTGCTTGAGGCCTTCTTCCTCCTGCGCACTAGCTTCACACTGCAACATATACATTTTGAGTATTGGTCAAGACAAAGATCTCATGTGCGAGTTATGGAAGTGCGCAATTGTACAAACACTGATAAATCATGCTATTAGCGTGCAGGTGTGGCCTATGATGTTATTAGCAGTCATTATTACTCATAAACAACATCATTGTGGAATACGGCCCATACTACATACTGGATTTTAAATAAAACAAAAATCTTGTGTGTGCAAAATGAAACAAAAACAACTTATTGTTCCTACGCAACTTTGGGGTCTCACTCTGCGCAGAAGTCAGTATCCCAGTCGGAGTGCCTGTGCTGCTTCCACTGGCATTGACCTCAATAGTATTGGTGACTGGGTCCCCCACAGCAGCCAATGAATCTGGGTTGCTGATCTCAGTGATGTCATCACAGAACATTGGTGGCGTCGGTGGAATGGATTGGCTGTTCTCTGGGGTAGCGCTTCGTGAGGACGCACAACTGGATGATGAAATGGCAATGGGATTAACAGTGCAGAATTGGCAAAAACTTAATTGCACTGATCATAGTAAGCCCACTCCATGCTAGCACTACCTGCTGCTGTGTACGCACAATGCCCCTTGAGGTAAGTATCTTGGCAATGTTGGTGTACACTGTGGCGTCCTTCACTGTCCCAGTGATCTGCTTCCGGATCTCCTCCTCCCTTCTAACAGAAAGCAGCTCCCTTATCTCTTCCTCCTTCCAGTGCGCCATGCTGTCTCTCTCATCCGTCTCCCCTGCAGCAAAATTGTGACCTCAGATGCCAGCACCAGTGCCACGCCCGCTCAGCCAATCAGAGAGACCCTGCTGCTCAGCCAATCGCCAGTGCCCCACCAGCTGAGCCAATAAGCGCTGTTAACCGTGACCCATTTCTAAAATACCTGGTCGGACCCTTTCAGACAGACAGCAACCCATGTACGATCCGGGAAAAACCCAGGTAGAAACCTGTGTTGAAGTCCCGGGAATGCAGTCCCGTGTTGACCCTTTCAAACAGAAAAATTCCGAGCTGGGAAATGACCAGGTTCTTTTCTCTATCTGAAAGGGGTATTACTGATAAATGTCAGACTGCCAACACTATACAGTAGGTGCGCACACACTAGGCCAGTGATGGCTAACCTTGACACTCCAGCTGTTGTTGAACTACACATCCCAGCATGCACTGCATCAGTTTTAGCATGGCCAAATAACAAAACTGTAGCAGAGCATGCTGGGATGTGTAGTTCAACAACAGCTGGAGTGTCAAGGTTAGCCATCACTGCACTAGGCAATATTTTAAACAATATAGCTCATTTTCACCCTTCTGAGCGATATTGTTTGTAACATTGCCCAGTGTATACGCTAGAAAAAATGAATGAAGTGCGCTCCCGCGGGTTATTAACAAGGTCTTCTGTTGTCTATGCATGCAGCTCAATTTTGGCTGTGTCGTCAATGATAAGGTCCATATCGTTCACTGTGTACGCTAAGAAAGATGGACAATGAACGATCCCCATGTAGCTGATAAACCCGAGCACTGGATGACTCCTGTGTATCGTTGGTTGTTTGTAAAAATCACTGAGTGTGTACTGTACACTCAATATTGTTTGTCCATGACTCCGGGAAGTTCAAGGGAAATTGTTCAACGATATTGCTCACAGACCGTATCGTCTAGTGTGTGCACACCTTAAAACAAGCATCCAAGTGCAGCCCCCCCAACAGGTGGCACCCCTAGGTAGGTACCCCATATTCCTAACTGGAAATTCACCACTGCCAACAGCATACCTCCAAACTTTTTACTGCAGAGATTCGGGACCCTCACACAGCATAGCCAAACGTGACACGAGAAAGGTGCATGGCCTTGGATTTGAGGGGTGTGACCTATGTCAAGTGGGCATGGCTGCGCAACACAGACCCATTATACAGCATTTTGGGGGCATGCCCAGTGCTCCCTAAGCAGATGGGAAAGCCACCTGCTCACCTCCGAGCACTGAATAGATGCCGTCACCATGCGCACACATCTATTCAGAGATCACTTGTTGCTTTGCAGAGCATAGCAGTGGGTGATCAAACGATCCCCCATGTGCCCCACCCCCACGCACCTGGCACTGTGACCCATGGGTGGGATAGTGGGACAGTGTCTAAATAGCAGGACTGTCCGATTGGAATTGGGACAGTTGGGAGGTATGCAACAGTGTAACTCCTTCCAGTCTGAATTGCATCTCTGCTCAGCCAGATGCCTTAGCTCTGCGCGTTACCTCAACCCTTTCACTAGAGTGAGAGAGGAGTCCATTACTAGTAATCCAGCCACCCTCCCCTTTCATTAAACAGGGTGGATTGGTCTGGGGCTACTAATACCACTTTTTTAATTACACTTTTCACATGTGTATCATCTTTTAGATATAGCTTCTGCTTACTAATATTCATTAACACTTTAGCCTCTCACTGGTGTGCTACCCTGGGGTGTGTTGCCCTTGCCGGTTTATGGGGTACAGTGCTCCGGACTTAATGTTAGGTACCTAAGAATGCCAAATTGATTTCTCACAAATATTTAAAATGCCCGCTCTAATATATATTGTAAATGCCTGCATCTCTTATTACCATATCTCATGAATGTCCGCTGTACATCGCAAAACACTGCATCCCATAAGAGAAAACAATACACCCACACATTATCTGAGTTCCAAAGCTCATTGATGTATATATTTGTTATTAAAAGGATATGGATTCAATATATATTACAAAGTACAGTATACCTATAGTTACATTACAACTCACACAGTAAGCAGTTAATACATAAAGTTACATACAGTTACATGCCATTACATACAGTTTCAGTTACAGGCCAGCGATACAATTACCATTCCCTCCAATGCATCTTATGTCTCTCTCTCAGTAAATAAATACAGGAACTGAACTGGCAGCAAGTCCATCATCCTCTCAGACCGATCAGCAACTCTGAGACCAAAACAGGAACTACCTTCCTGTGTGATCAGCAAAATGTGTTATCTAGTTTGGGGAGGGGACTCTCTCATTCATGATGAGTCACTAGTTTCTTTGTATATGCTGAACAGGTTCTGCCTTGGGGACGTCCAAAGGGCTGGCCTGAGTTTCCTGTCCACTACCTGTTTGGTCTATGTATTGTTCTAATAAAAGTGATTTTAGCTTTTATACATGTAATCATAATTATCCGCTGCAATGTCCCACAACTTCACAACAAGCATCAAATGAATCTACACATCAATCTGGTTGCTTCAATAGTAAACATGACAGGTCTATCTGGTTTCGTTCAAATAATACACATACATGACATTACTTCATTATCTATAATTCTAAATCATCATGATGTCTGGCGCTTGATACCACCACAATTATGTACTGCATGAAATAAGTGTCGAATTCATCTCTGTGGCATGTCCGTGTAAATGCGGGTGCTACCATATATTGCTGTGCTCGCTGCGCATATTTGCAAGTATAGCGACTCATAATGTGTGTAGTTTGTATGTTCTCTTTATGCATTTTTTTTTTAATTTGACAGTCCACCCTTTGGCAGTAAACAATAACTGCCATCAATTATTAACATAAGAAAAAATATTTCATACCATAATCGGTGACCTAGACACAAGTATGTATGCATTTCGCAAATCAGACACTTGACTATATTTGGGGAAGACAGGGAGGAGGCCGAGATATCCTTTATATGCACTCGGCGGTCACGGGACCACTGGTTGGGTGTGGGACAACATTCAACCTATAGAGTATGCTGGGACAGTGCTTTGGCCTATAATGTCTGATTTGCGACGAACATTTCACACATACATGTACCTACGTCTTTGTACACTGATGTTTGGATTCAATTGAGGTTCTGCTGGGTAGGTGAAGAAGACACAAACAAATCGTGACAGTGACATATAAAATTTTCATGATCTACATATTCCTATCATTTTCTGAACATTGTTTCCATTTCTGGAACGTATGCTAGGTCTGTTTAATCATTGAACAAGGGTTATAAGTAGTGTCCTTCCTAAATAACATAAACCTTTGAAGTTCGGGGAGAGCCACTTATAAACCTTTCTTCCACATATATTAATGAGCTCTTTATCTGCAATGTGTGAATAGCCATTGTCTGATTGTTCCTGATTACCTCTGAACTCCATAACTACTAGACCTTTGATTTTTCTCTGATTTTAACAAACTGATCGGCTAATCCTGGGATCCTATAAGGAAATCACTCCTTCCTACAGAACCAGTTCCAGTCCCACACTCGACTGCTCATAAAAAAAACCTCGCAAAAATAGAATATCCTGAAAGAAAGTGTTTGTCAGCGGGAAAGAGAGAAAAGAGAAATAGAACAAAACAACTCTTGCTCATAACAAATCAATTACAATGACTGGTCTTTCTGCAGTCCTTTAGTACGCTCAGGTAGTGTTCAACAGTGCCGCCTCTCAGTCTTCACGGAACAGAGTCTCTGGTGATACTTTTGCGATCTCTTTGCCTTGCTCTTTGAACACAGAGTTCACTTGGAACACACAGTACACTTTGCTCTCCACCTTGCTCTTTGAACACACAGTTCACTTGGAACACACAGTTACCAAACTACACAAACTCGATGAATGTGAGCAATAAACTACTTTGTCACGAGTTCTCTCCGGGTCAGCGACCTTCTTGCAGTGGGACGAGTGGACCCAAGTCTCTCTTTCGGCGACCTTTAGTGCTGGCATCAAAACTTGGTATGGTCCTTCCCACCTGTCTATTAAGCAACCTGAGCGTAAGAACAATCACACAGTCTCTTGGTTCACAATCAAGACAGTTAGCATTTGGCATACCAGCAATCAACATTTTCAAGTTCTTTTGTCAAGTTCTCAAATGCTGGCTCATCTCAACAAGGTACTGTACTGTCACCTCATTGGTGTATCTCTGATCATTGTGCGGATCAATCATGACATGAGGTTGTCTTCCAAAAACAACCCAAAAAAAACCACAAATACCAAAACCAAAACAACAACAAATTTCGAAGAGGGTGATTCGTTGAGTGAAGATCTGGGAGTGGTTCCGAAGCTACATAATACTAGTGGCAGTATCTATGATCACAATAGTACAATTTCAGGCTTTGCTCCTACTTCTAGGGGTACCATTATCTACACACAAATTTCTGCACAATTTTTCTTTGTGGTAAACACAGCAGCATCCGTGGCGGCAGGAAATGCCTCTACCCAGTTTGAGAAAACATCAGTGCACACCAATACATAACAATAATTCCTAAAGGGTGTTTACTGTACGAAGTCGATTTGTATTTCCTGAAAAGATCCGTCTGCAGGAGGGATATGGGATGGCTCTGCTGGTATTGCTTTACCAATATTCTTCCTCAAGCAAGCAAGACAGGTCATTGCTCTCTTACCTGCACGAGAATAGAATCCTGGTGCACACCAGTAGGCTCTTATCAGCCTGCACCTACCCTCTTTGCCTAGATGAGTCAGACCGTGTGCCACCTCAGCTAGACTAGGAAGGTATGCTCTGGGGGCTACTGGCTTACCATGTCCACCTGCCCACAGTCCTGAGGACTCCTGGCCATACCCCTTTGTCCTCCAGACTGCCTCTTCCTGCAGGGAACACAATTTTTTTTTTTCATTTTAATTTTCTATCGTGTGTTTGCAATGTAGAGTACCATGGGCATAACTCAAAAAGAAAAAGAAAAAAGAAACATCTCTAGAGGAGAGAAAGAAAAGAAACATCTCTAGAGGAGAGAAAGAAGAAGAAAATGAAAAAGAAAATGTCAGGTTTGCCATTCACCAACAGGCATATCAGTGTCTATACAAAATTTCCCTTCACCAGTATTCCCATTCTCCACCCTTTGTGCATGACAAGGCACACTGCAGTAATACTGGTGTCATTGTGCTGTTGAGATATACTGGGTTTGGGCAGAACTCTGAAGGACCTAGGCATGTGGAGTTTGAACTGTACTTGGGACCATGTATTGTACCACCCTGTGTGAACGCAAAAGATGAAGAGGAAAACTGTTGAGAAACAGAATATAGGTTGGTGACAGATGAGTTTGTAGAGGTGGAGAAGATTTTATAAAAATTTGACAACTGGATTGGGCACTAAGTGATTCTCTACTTGGTCTATACCCCTTAAAAAAAATCTGTGTTTATCGTACCGCTATTGGGACTAGCCCAGCCATCAATCCAGTGTCCTGTCCATTCTAAGTTCATAGGGAACCCGGTATCTGTGATATAATTTCCTCTACCTGTGATGGACATGCATCTAGAACAGTAGAATGCGACATTAGCCTTTGAGGGGTGTCTAGTATATTTTGTACTTCTTGAGCATGGTTCTCAGGTATATCCAAGAAGACACCCTCAGGAGTACAATATGTGACACACCGCATTTTACACACTAAGTTTCTGCCGAGTAGATTAGTCGGAGCCGATGCAGCCAGCAGAAAAGACTGTTTGGTTTGCAAGGGCCCTATCGTAATCTCTGCAGGTGTACTCAAAGGGTATTGTTGCATCGTTCCTGTTACTCCCATTGCCCGAATCTGTGTTTTCTATATGGCTCGTGATTCCTTACTATATGTCCCTTGGTCACGTCTATGTGTTTAATAATGTGGCTTGTGTTTTCTGTCTAGGGGATCTATATTGACTATGTGTCCTACTACTCCTACAATCTCTGGCAAAATGCCCTTCCTTCCTACAAGTGTAACATATTATTGACCATTAGGGATATGGGGTTTGGACTGATGGATCTTTCCTGTATGTGCCAGTATACTTACCGTCCTCAACCTCTCCACCTGTTGTTCTCTGCGCCTAACACTATTCTTGTGATGTTCAATAGCACACTATCTAAGATTAGCTACTGTGACCCCTTTCCAATTTTGCAAAGAAGTCTGCACCCTGACACTCAATGCCTTATTGAGCCCCAACACTGAAATCAAGCACTCTGTCACTCTAAACCTATTAGATTAAAAAATCAAACAAGAAACAAAGGAACTGATGTTACAGCGCATATACTGTAGATTAGAACTAAAAAAATTTGTTTATTAATACACATACAACCATGTATATAAATTTAAATCTATGCAATTTGTACCACCGGCCGGTCAACGTACTCTTTCAATAATTTATAAACAAACTAAATACAACATATAATATGACATATTACTCTGTATCCACTTATAACTCTTAGCAGCACGTACTGTGGTAGCTAGAATGTAACTTTTCCGATATTTACTGAAACTTAATAGCACAGTGAGTTCTTCTTTGTGTAATTAGAGCAGTCACTTTTGGGAAAAGAAAAGCTTTTTCTTCACAATAAATGTGAGCTTAAGAGCTGTTTAACTGTCCCATTATGGTAGCCAAAGTCCGTTACTAAAGTGAGGCTGTACTTCCTCTAAAAGCGTGTCTGGCCAGACAATTAAACAGTAACGATCTCACCACTCCTATTTATGGATTCTTTCACCAAGAGCGTCCTCCCCGGCTGCTGGTGCTCTACCCTTTATCATGCAGTCATCTCTGGGGGATCGTGAATGAAAGTGAAGGATCCGTGGAGCGTTGTAGCTGGCTATCGAGATCTCCGGATACAGTGGTGCAAACAGCAATTAGATGAGTGAATGACGCATTTCCCCGCCTCCCTCCGGGTTCAGCGGCTACCAAAATGGGACAGTTAAACAGCTCTTAAGCTCACATTTATTGTGAAGAAAAAGCTTTTGTTTTCACAAAAATGACTGCTCTAATTACACAAAGAAGAACTCACTGTGCTATTAAGTTTCAGTAAATATCGGAAAAGTTACATTCTAGCTACCACAGTATGTGCTGCTAAGAGTTATAAGTGGATACAGAGTAATATGTCATATTATATGTTGTATTTAGTTTGTTTATAAATTATTGAAAGAGTGCGTTGAACGGCCGGTGGTTCAAATTGCATAGATTTAAATTTATATACATGGTTGTATGTGTTTTAATAAAAAAAATTTTTTAGTTCTAATCTATATGCGCTGTAACATCAGTTCCTTTGTTCCTTATTGAGCCCGTCCATTTGCACAGAGACAGCCATCTCCCATTTGCCGAATTAGTGTTTACCAGTGGTCTTATCCAGATGGAGAGTTTTCTATTTCTGCAAAAGACAAAAACAAAAAAAAGTTTAACAAGCTTCTAGGTCATGCGAAGTATTCATTCAATCCTTCTCATCCCGTATTAAGGGTCTGTACATGGTCCAACAAACATTTCCGAGCTTATCTTGACTAGGGGCATTACTAGGAATGAATACTTCTTATATGGTAACTGAAAGAAATACCCTGGGGTTACCTTGTCTCTGTCCGCTTTCCTACTGGCAAATACAAATGTGCGGACAGGTTTTTTCTCCATTTCTGACGTTACTCTTGATTTTTTTGTTTTGTTTTATTTTTGGGTTTTACTATATATGTACACGAATGATACCATACTTACCTGTTCCACTGGTCTCAGCCACTTCCCCCACAGGCTACTGCTCTTCTTTTACCGGTTGGATACTCCTCTGGGTGCATGAGAAATGGCTGAAAACGATCAGGTCACCTTCTCCTCCTAAATAAAACTTCAACATTCATTAGTACATATATAGGTTACAGTCATATTTTTCATATTTTTATTATTTTCTATCGTTTGTACGCTGGCCGTAACTGCTTCCACATCTACATATGGCGGTGTACTTGCATTCTCTTTTTTTTCTTCCTACTTATTTATTATTGCTAAAAGTTCAAACAGTTCTTATATTTCCATTCTTGTCTTATATGACTTTGGTTAAACATACCACCTGCAATACCTTAGGATCAAACTCACCAACCCCTCTTGCTGTCACAGTTTTAAACAATTTGTATGTCTGACCCTTTGTTTTCGGGATTTTATCAGACATATTCTTATCCTTAAGTTCTGCAATACCTCTGGTTCAAAGTTGCCCACCCTAGGGAATGGTACCCTATCTTTGTCAGTCATACGTACCCATTCAGACAAAAAGTCTTCCGTGTGATCCATATTTACCACACATAACAAACCTCGCTGACCCCTTGGGCCGCGGCACCTCAACCTGAACCCTGGCAACAAAACGTCCACCGCTTGTGCAATTGGATCCCATCGCGGACTTTTTCCTTTTTACGCAATCCCCAATGCACAATACGAATAGACGGTGAAAGTTCTTAGAGCACTTTCACCCACTCCTTCTCCGTCGAGTACCACGACTCACTCCAATAGTGACCACCGCGAACCCAGTGAGGCCTCTATCTGGTTTCTATTCACTGGAAGTGTTTAGGAGTGACTTACCTATTCCAGTGAATATACACCGCTGGAGATTTTCCTGAGAGAGACCAGCGAAAACTCCCTATACACTTATACACAAATCACGCTTGCATATGCTCTACACAGCGCTAATGATACCGCGATTTTACGCAAAAGTTCGTAAAGGGGTATCAAGTTGCACTGTATCTAACGCACCCACAAACGCGAGGTCCAATTGCACAGCGTATAGGTACTTGTTACCTATCTGCCATACAACCACGGGTCAATGTACAAACTGTGACCCTCAGCCCGGAGCGTAATACAAAAACCTTTTTACTTCAATACTTTGCAATACTTATGCACTATCACGCTCCTTTGCAAATCACCCCATGATTTGCGTATTAAACCTTATACTAACGTGAGTCAGCCACTTCACGTCACCAAGCCTCCTCTTACTTGATGTACCACACGACGGGATCCCGATTTCCCTGGGTTCAAATATCCACTCACTCCTACGTTCGCTCACTCAAATACACTTTGTTTTTCTGTACAGAAAATTTGGATTCATTCAGATAGGCAGCTTTACCCCAGAGGCAATACAGTTTTTAAACTAAATTTAGAGTAACCTGCTTTTGAAATCTGATAGTTATGTGCTATTGTATTTAATGTCTACTATCCCACCTTTGAACTAAACGACACTATTGTATAATTTGTACTCAGCGCCCGCATTCTTACGCACTTTGCGCAAACACGCGAACGTGCGTGTCTCTTACGCTGCGTGCGCAGTCCTTTACTTTGTCCAAGACACGTGTACAAAACCCTGCGTCCGCAATAAAACAAATCACACAGCTCTAAGTATAAATGTGAATAATACTAATTACTATTGCCCACTAGACACAACTTGTTCTGTATAAACTTTTATGCAGACCTGCGTTTGTGTCTTTACGCTTACTTCCTTAAAATACTGTTATTTCAGTTTTAACTATATAGCAACAAATGTATCCTATTTCACACAGATCTATAATGAATCTAGCAATAATCAATAATTTAAATCATATGATTCAGATTGGATAGCTATCTTGCAGAACATACACTGATATAAACACACACATAATTATAATAATATTATATATATGTACCATTCACTGGTCTCCTATGAGACTCATTTACCCATTCAGTGCTTCTAATTTGCATATCAACAGAGGTTCATATGCCTGTTCAAGAGGGTAGTGGGACAGGTTAATTAACATTTCAATGGCTATCCTAAACTAGCAAGCAGATTTAACTAAATCCTGGAGGAAAAAGAAAAAAACTTTTATATCTGTGTGTAATTCTTACATCAAGTATTCATCTATTAACTCTCACTAGGCCCAGCTGAAACTATTTGTAATTGACTATGGCATGGGTTAAATAAATGCATTGGTAACTCATAAATGGTGTTTGATGTGACCAAGGAAAGCTGATTATTCTGAGCAGTGAAAATCAGCCATTTAGAAAATGACCTTCCCAAAATGGCCGCTGCTCCTCCCCCTTCCACATCCATGAGGATTACACAAAATGGTGGACAGGCCATGTGGTTAGTCTAAAATGGAGGACAGATCATGCGGCTTCCTTTGTCACAAAGAAATCACACATCATACAAGCACCAGAAGTAATTTTAGGCCTGAGTTAAAAAAAAAAACTATATCAAGGCTATGCAGCAACTTTTAAACCTACTTAACAGATAAACAATCCAATCTGAATCAAATACAATATGACTTATTTGAACCTTGTTTTGCAATAATAAAAATACATTTTAGCATCTTAAATATTATGAGAAACACATTGTCCCTTGAATTTCATATCAGCGTCTTACTAATAACACAACAAAACACATGGATATGATTTTCTGAGCTTTTAGGATCACAAGCTGATCGACCACAGCGTCACGTTTATAATGTACAGTGCATCATTAAGAACGTGATATTGCAGACCAGCCCCCATCTAAGAATGCCAAATTGATTTCTCACAAATATTTAAAATGCCCGCTCTAATATATATTGTTAATGCCTGCATCTCTTATTACCATAGCTCATGAATATGCGCTATACATCGCAAAACACTGCATCCCATAAGAGAAAACAATACACCCACACATTATCTGAGTTCCAAAGCTCATTTATGTATATATTTGTTATTAAAAGGATATGGATTCAATATATATTACAAAGTACAGTATACCTATAGTTACATGATTACAACTCACACAGTAAGCAGTTAATACATAAAGTTACATACAGTTACATGCCATTACATACAGTTTCAGTTACAGGCCAGCGATACAATTACCATTCCCTCCAATGCATCTTATGTCTCTCTCTCTCTCAGTAAATAAATACAGGAACTGAACTGGCAGCAAGTCCATCATCCTCTCAGCCCGATCAGCAACTCTGAGACCAAAACAGGAACTACCTTCCTGTGTGATCAGCAAAATGTGTTATCTAGTTTGGGAAAGGGGACTCTCTCTCATTCATGATGAGTCACTAGTTTCTTTGTATATGCTGAACAGGTTCAGCCTTGGGGACGTCCAAAGGGCTGGCCTGAGTTTCCTGTCCACTACCTGTTTGGTCTATGTATTGTTCTAATAAAAGTGATTTTAGCTTTTATACATGTAATCATAATTATCCGCTGCAATGTCCCACAACTTCACAACAAGCATCAAATGAATCTACACATCAATCTGGTTGCTTCAATAGTAAACATGACAGGTCTATCTGATTTCGTTCAAATAATACACATACATGACATTACTTTATTATCTATAATTCTAAATCATCATGATGTCTGGCACTTGATACCACCACAATTATGTACTGCATGAAATAAGTGTCGAATCCATCTCTGTAGCATGTCCGTGTAAATGCGGGTGTTACCATATATTGCTGTGCTCGCTGCGCATATTTGCAAGTATAGCGACTCATAATGTGTGTAGTTTGTATGTTCTCTTTATGTAATATTTATTGGACTTCGACATACCCCCAGTACTCAGAGACGCCTTGAAGCTGGCCTGAGGGCTTACCATATATTTGCAAATATATGCAACTGAGATCTCTGAAATATCTCCCACCATGTAGTTTTCAAATCCTGTTGCTGTGAGATACTTTTGTTTTTTGTTTCTTGTTTAGAAAAACCCCTCCCTTTCAGGCACCTGGGCATTACTAATTGGATTGAACAGTTACCAAATTTCTTGTTGCTGGTCTGGGGCTACTCCCTGGTTTGTGGCTAACGTCATCTGTTATGGTCGCTGGCTGGCTCTGTCCCTTTAAGTGGACCTGTCAGCTCCACTCTCCCAGCCAGCCTGCTGCCAAATCTCTAGTGCGGTTGGCAAGAATTCCTCCACTGCCATCCTCTCCTGCATGCCTCTGTATGACATCCTCCTCTGCCATCGACATCTTCTCCCTTAGTGTCTCTGGTATCTTCAAATGCCGCCCCACCACTCATCCATACAACAGACTTCTGCCACCGGAATCAGCCAAGGAGCCAGATGCCCTTTGGTTTTCAGGTAAGGAGATGGTTCTGAGCCACATCCTACAGAGACCTAACCACACTCACATCCTAGGGGTGTTGCTGGGGAGCAAGGGGGAACTTACACCTTCCAGCACTTAATGAAAACTGAGGGAGGGGTTGGAAGAGCAGAGCTTATGTAGCACTAAAAAGTTAGTTCATTAAGTGCTGACACCTCAATCCTTCACTACCTCCATGGTAGGAAGGAAAGAGAAACTCTCATTAGATTGATATAACTTTCCATAATGAGTACAAAAATGCATACACTGTTCAGCATGTCAAATTATTTTTCTTAAAAAAAAAAATGGCATAGCTGGAAAATTGCATGGAGTTAATAAAAAAAAATATCTGGGATAATGTACTGTACTCTACTGTAAATTATAGAGATAAATTACTGAAGACTTCTGTGACCATATAAAAGAATGACGCTCTAAGTAAAGTGTTTTTATAGAAATCACAGAAGTCCTAAGTAGAGATGAGCGGGTTCGGTTTCTTTGAATCCGAACCCGCACGAACTTCACTTTTTTTTTCACGGGTCCGAGCGACTCGGATCTTCCCGCCTTGCTCGGTTAACCCGAGCGCGCCCGAACGTCATCATGACGCTGTCGGATTCTCGCGAGACTCGGATTCTATATAAGGAGCCGCGCGTCGCCGCCATTTTCACACGTGCATTGAGATTGATAGGGAGAGGACGTGGCTGGCGTCCTCTCCATTAGAATAGATTAGAAGAGAGAGAGAGAGAGAGAGATTGTGCAGACAGAGTTTACCACAGTGACCAGTGCAGTTGTTGTTAAGTTAACTTTTATTTAATATATCCGTTCTCTGCTATATCCGTTCTCTGCCTGAAAAAAACGATACACAGCAGTCACACAGTGTGACTCAGTCTGTGTGCACTCAGCTCAGCCCAGTGTGCTGCACATCAATGTATAAAAGCTTATAATAATTGTGGGGGAGACTGGGGAGCACTGCAGGTTGTTATAGCAGGAGCCAGGAGTACATAATATTATATTAATTTAAAATTAAACAGTGCACACTTTTGCTGCAGGAGTGCCACTGCCAGTGTGACTAGTGGTGACCAGTGCCTGACCACCAGTATAGTAGTATATTGTTGTATACTATCTCTTTATCAACCAGTCTATATTAGCAGCAGACACAGTACAGTGCGGTAGTTCACGGCTGTGGCTACCTCTGTGTCGGCAGTCGGCACTCGGCAGGCAGTCCGTCCATCCATAATTGTATAATTATATACCACCTAACCGTGGTATTTTTTTTTCTTTCTTTATACCGTCGTCATAGTCATACTAGTTGTTACGAGTATACTACTATCTCTTTATCAACCAGTGTACAGTGCGGTAGTTCACGGCTGTGGCTACCTCTGTGTCGGCAGTCGGCAGGCAGTCCGTCCATCCATAATTGTATTATTATAATATATACCACCTAACCGTGGTTTTTTTTTTCATTCTTTATACCGTCATAGTGTCATACTAGTTGTTACGAGTATACTACTATCTCTTTATCAACCAGTGTACAGTGCGGTAGTTCACGGCTGTGGCTACCTCTGTGTCGGCAGTCGGCAGGCAGTCCGTCCATCCATAATTGTATTATAATATATACCACCTAACCGTGGTTTTTTTTTCATTCTTTATACCGTCATAGTGTCATACTAGTTGTTACGAGTATACTACTATCTCTTTATCAACCACTGTACAGTGCGGTAGTTCACGGCTGTGGCTACCTCTGTGTCGGCAGTCGGCAGGCAGTCCGTCCATCCATAATTGTATTATAATATATACCACCTAACCGTGGTTTTTTTTTTCATTCTTTATACCGTCATAGTCAGTCATACTAGTTGTTACGAGTATACTACTATCTCTTTATCAACCAGTGTACAGTGCGGTAGTTCACGGCTGTGGCTACCTCTGTGTCGGCACTCGGCAGGCAGTCCGTCCATCCATAATTGTATTATAATATATACCACCTAACCGTGGTTTTTTTTTTCATTCTTTATACCGTCATAGTGTCATACTAGTTGTTACGAGTATACTACTATCTCTTTATCAACCAGTGTACAGTGCGGTAGTTCACGGCTGTGGCTACCTCTGTGTCGGCAGTCGGCAGGCAGTCCGTCCATCCATAATTGTATTATAATATATACCACCTAACCGTGGTTTTTTTTTCATTCTTTATACCGTCATAGTGTCATACTAGTTGTTACGAGTATACTACTATCTCTTTATCAACCAGTGTACAGTGCGGTAGTTCACGGCTGTGGCTACCTCTGTGTCGGCAGTCGGCAGGCAGTCCGTCCATCCATAATTGTATTATAATATATACCACCTAACCGTGGTTTTTTTTCCATTCTTTATACCGTCATAGTCAGTCATACTAGTTGTTACGAGTATACTACTATCTCTTTATCAACCAGTGTACAGTGCGGTAGTTCACGGCTGTGGCTACCTCTGTGTCGGCACTCGGCAGGCAGTCCGTCCATCCATAATTGTATTATAATATATACCACCTAACCGTGGTTTTTTTTTCATTCTTTATACCGTCATAGTGTCATACTAGTTGTTACGAGTATACTACTATCTCTTTATCAACCAGTGTACAGTGCGGTAGTTCACGGCTGTGGCTACCTCTGTGTCGGCAGTCGGCAGGCAGTCCGTCCATCCATAATTGTATTATAATATATACCACCTAACCGTGGTTTTTTTTTCATTCTTTATACCGTCATAGTCAGTCATACTAGTTGTTACGAGTATACTACTATCTCTTTATCAACCAGTGTACAGTGCGGTAGTTCACGGCTGTGGCTACCTCTGTGTCGGAACTCGGCAGGCAGTCCGTCCATCCATAATTGTATTACAATATATACCACCTAACCGTGGTTTTTTTTTCATTCTTTATACCGTCATAGTCAGTCATACTAGTTGTTACGAGTATACTACTATCTCTTTATCAACCAGTGTACAGTGCGGTAGTTCACGGCTGTGGCTACCTCTGTGTCGGCACTCGGCAGGCAGTCCGTCCATCCATAATTGTATTACAATATATACCACCTAACCGTGGTTTTTTTATACCACCTAACCGTGGCAGTCCGTCCATAATTGTATACTAGTATCCAATCCATCCATCTCCATTGTTTACCTGAGGTGCCTTTTAGTTCTGCCTATAAAATATGGAGAACAAAAAAGTTGAGGTTCCAAAATTAGGGAAAGATCAAGATCCACTTCCACCTCGTGCTGAAGCTGCTGCCACTAGTCATGGCCGAGACGATGAAATGCCAGCAACGTCGTCTGCCAAGGCCGATGCCCAATGTCATAGTACAGAACATGTCAAATCCAAAACACCAAATATCAGAAAAAAAAGGACTCCAAAACCTAAAATAAAATTGTCGGAGGAGAAGCGTAAACTTGCCAATATGCCATTTACCACACGGAGTGGCAAGGAACGGCTGAGGCCCTGGCCTATGTTCATGGCTAGTGGTTCAGCTTCACATGAGGATGGAAGCACTCAGCCTCTCGCTAGAAAACTGAAAAGACTCAAGCTGGCAAAAGCACCGCAAAGAACTGTGCGTTCTTTGAAATCCCAAATCCACAAGGAGAGTCCAATTGTGTCGTTTGCGATGCCTGACCTTCCCAACACTGGACGTGAAGAGCATGCGCCTTCCACTATTTGCATGCCCCCTGCAAGTGCTGGAAGGAGCACCCGCAGTCCAGTTCCTGATAGTCAGATTGAAGATGTCAGTGTTGAAGTACACCAGGATGAGGAGGATATGGGTGTTGCTGGCGCTGGGGAGGAAATTGACCAGAAGGATTCTGATGGTGAGGTGGTTTGTTTAAGTCAGGCACCCGGGGAGACACCTGTTGTCCGTGGGAGGAATATGGCCGTTGACATGCCAGGTGAAAATACCAAAAAAATCAGCTCTTCGGTGTGGAGGTATTTCACCAGAAATGCGGACAACAGGTGTCAAGCCGTGTGTTCCCTTTGTCAAGCTGTAATAAGTAGGGGTAAGGACGTTAACCACCTCGGAACATCCTCCCTTATACGTCACCTGCAGCGCATTCATAATAAGTCAGTGACAAGTTCAAAAACTTTGGGTGACAGCGGAAGCAGTCCACTGACCAGTAAATCCCTTCCTCTTGTAACCAAGCTCACGCAAACCACCCCACCAACTCCCTCAGTGTCAATTTCCTCCTTCCCCAGGAATGCCAATAGTCCTGCAGGCCATGTCACTGGCAAGTCTGACGAGTCCTCTCCTGCCTGGGATTCCTCCAATGCATCCTTGCGTGTAACGCCTACTGCTGCTGGCGCTGCTGTTGTTGCCGCTGGGAGTCGATGGTCATCCCAGAGGGGAAGTCGTAAGCCCACTTGTACTACTTCCAGTAAGCAATTGACTGTTCAACAGTCCTTTGCGAGGAAGATGAAATATCACAGCAGTCATCCTACTGCAAAGCGGATAACTGAGGCCTTTGCATCCTGGGTGGTGAGAAACGTGGTTCCGGTATCCATCATTACTGCAGAGCCAACTAGAGACTTGTTGGAGGTACTGTGTCCCCGGTACCAAATACCATCTAGGTTCCATTTCTCTAGGCAGGCGATACCGAAAATGTACACAGACCTCAGAAAAAGAGTCACCAGTGTCCTAAAAAATGCAGCTGTACCCAATGTCCACTTAACCACGGACATGTGGACAAGTGGAGCAGGGCAGGGTCAGGACTATATGACTGTGACAGCCCACTGGGTAGATGTATGGACTCCCGCCGCAAGAACAGCAGCGGCGGCACCAGTAGCAGCATCTCGCAAACGCCAACTCTTTCCTAGGCAGGCTACGCTTTGTATCACCGCTTTCCAGAATACGCACACAGCTGAAAACCTCTTACGGCAACTGAGGAAGATCATCGCGGAATGGCTTACCCCAATTGGACTCTCCTGTGGATTTGTGGCATCGGACAACGCCAGCAATATTGTGTGTGCATTAAATCTGGGCCAATTCCAGCACGTCCCATGTTTTGCACATACCTTGAATTTGGTGGTGCAGAATTTTTTAAAAAACGACAGGGGCGTGCAAGAGATGCTGTCGGTGGCCAGAAGAATTGCGGGACACTTTCGGCGTACAGGCACCACGTACAGAAAACTGGAGCACCACCAAAAACTACTGAACCTGCCCTGCCATCATCTGAAGCAAGAAGTGGTAACGAGGTGGAATTCAACCCTCTATATGCTTCAGAGGTTGGAGGAGCAGCAAAAGGCCATTCAAGCCTATACAATTGAGCACGATATAGTAGGTGGAATGCACCTGTCTCAAGTGCAGTGGAGAATGATTTCAACGTTGTGCAAGGTTCTGATGCCCTTTGAACTTGCCACACGTGAAGTCAGTTCAGACACTGCCAGCCTGAGTCAGGTCATTCCCCTCATCAGGCTTTTGCAGAAGAAGCTGGAGGCATTGAAGGAGGAGCTAACACGGAGCGATTCCGCTAGGCATGTGGGACTTGTGGATGCAGCCCTTAATTCGCTTAACAAGGATTCACGGGTGGTCAATCTGTTGAAATCAGAGCACTACATTTTGGCCACCGTGCTCGATCCTAGATTTAAAGCCTACCTTGGATCTCTCTTTCCGGCAGACACAGGTCTGCTGGGGTTGAAAGACCTGCTGGTGACAAAATTGTCAAGTCAAGCGGAACGCGACCTGTCAACATCTCCTCCTTCACATTCTCCCGCAACTGGGGGTGCGAGGAAAAGGCTCAGAATTCCGAGCCCACCCGCTGGCGGTGATGCAGGGCAGTCTGGAGCGACTGCTGATGCTGACATCTGGTCCGGACTGAAGGACCTGACAACGATTACGGACATGTCGTCTACTGTCACTGCATATGATTCTCTCAACATTGATAGAATGGTGGAGGATTATATGAGTGACCGTATCCAAGTAGGCACGTCACACAGTCCGTACTTATACTGGCAGGAAAAAGAGGCAATTTGGAGGCCCTTGCACAAACTGGCTTTATTCTACCTAAGTTGCCCTCCCACAAGTGTGTACTCCGAAAGAGTGTTTAGTGCCGCCGCTCACCTTGTCAGCAATCGGCGTACGAGGTTACATCCAGAAAATGTGGAGAAGATGATGTTCATTAAAATGAATTATAATCAATTCCTCCGCGGAGACATTGACCAGCAGCAATTGCCTCCACAAAGTACACAGGGAGCTGAGATGGTGGATTCCAGTGGGTACGAATTGATAATCTGTGAGGAGGGGGATGTACACGGTGATATATCGGAGGGTGAAGATGAGGTGGACATCTTGCCTCTGTAGAGCCAGTTTGTGCAAGGAGAGATTAATTGCTTCTTTTTTGGGGGGGGTCCAAACCAACCCGTCATATCAGTCACAGTCGTGTGGCAGACCCTGTCACTGAAATGATGGGTTGGTTAAAGTGTGCATGTCCTGTTTTGTTTATACAACATAAGGGTGGGTGGGAGGGCCCAAGGATAATTCCATCTTGCACCTCTTTTTTCTTTTCTTTTTCTTTGCATCATGTGCTGATTGGGGAGGGTTTTTTGGAAGGGACATCCTGCGTGACACTGCAGTGCCACTCCTAGAAGGGCCCGGTGTTTGTGTCGGCCACTAGGGTCGCTAATCTTACTCACACAGCTACCTCATTGCGCCTCTTTTTTTCTTTGCGTCATGTGCTGTTTGGGGAGGGTTTTTTGGAAGGGACATCCTGCGTGACACTGCAGTGCCACTCCTAGATGTGCCCGGTGTTTGTGTCGGCCACTAGGGTCGCTAATCTTACTCACACAGTCAGCTACCTCATTGCGCCTCTTTTTTTCTTTGCGTCATGTGCTGTTTGGGGAGGGTTTTTTGGAAGGGCCATCCTGCGTGACACTGCAGTGCCACTCCTAGATGGGCCCGGTGTTTGTGTCGGCCACTAGGGTCGCTAATCTTACTCACACAGCTACCTCATTGCGCCTCTTTTTTTCTTTGCGTCATGTGCTGTTTGGGGAGGGTTTTTTGGAAGGGACATCCTGCGTGACACTGCAGTGCCACTCCTAGATGGGCCCGGTGTTTGTGTCGGCCACTAGGGTCGCTTATCTTACTCACACAGCGACCTCGGTGCAAATTTTAGGACTAAAAATAATATTGTGAGGTGTGAGGTATTCAGAATAGACTGAAAATGAGTGTAAATTATGGTTTTTGAGGTTAATAATACTTTGGGATCAAAATGACCCCCAAATTCTATGATTTAAGCTGTTTTTTAGTGTTTTTGGAAAAAAACACCCGAATCCAAAACACACCCGAATCCGACAAAAATAATTCGGTGAGGTTTTGCCAAAACGCGTTCGAACCCAAAACACGGCCGCGGAACCGAACCCAAAACCAAAACACAAAACCCGAAAAATTTCAGGCGCTCATCTCTAGTCCTAAGTGATCACTATTATCCATAATAATGTAGAGTAGATGGTGTAATATTCTGTATAAAACACACACTTTCCTAATTAAAACTAATGTACTGACATCAGAAGCTTTTACAGATTTTATACATGGAATATAAAGTCTGGATATAATATTGTACATTTTCAGTACAACTCATGTAATAAGAGCAGATTAGTGACAGATTAGTGACACTGAATACAATATACAGATCAGAGAAGTGGTTGTTTACAGATAGTCTATGTTTAACATAAGGTAAAAAAAAAAACAGCAGCTACAAAAATAAGACCTTTAAAAGCCTCTGGAAATGAATTGATCATTTTGGCTAAAGATGAATGGACAAGATCGCACTAGGAGAATACAGGAGAAAATCAAGAAATACTTTCTGAAACTATGGAAACAAAGTATTTTTTAAAGAGAGAATTACAAAGCCTTCGCAGTGTTGGTTGCTAGGCTTTCTGTAATGTGTTATCCTGGGTTTTAATCCTCCTATACAGTCCTGAGTCTGGAGATAAACCATCATTTTACAAAATCCTGGGGTTTGTAAAATAATTTGTGAAACAAGTATTATATGGGTGTCTCACAGACCTGATACATTTCCAGTTGGATTTTTCTTTGGAGACAGGTAGCACACATTTCCCAGCAGGCGCTTGGTGCAATTAGACCTACAAAAGTTTTCCATATGTTTCTGTATGTGGAGATAATCTGAAGGATGTTCAAGAATAGTAGACCTTAATCTTAGGTGAAAGCATTCCTTACTGTATGTGTGTTGCCAGTATTTAATCAGAGCACTATTCATTGATGGGATCGGTATGGGATCCTGGTGCACAGGATGCCCGCTGTCACTATACCAACAGTGGCATCCCATCCGCCAGAATGCTGGCAGCGGGGCGATGGCATCAAGGCTCCTTGCAGGCTCACTGCGTTCGCCAAGCTGTGGGCACCCACAGAGGGAGAATCACTTTCCTCGCCAGTATTCCAGCGGCAGCATTGTACCCCTGTCAGTATTCTGGCATCAGTATTGTGACCGCCGGGATCCCGAAGAAAGGTATGTTAAACTTGTACCCATTGATGCATATAATATTAGGAAAGAATGTATACTATACAAACATATAAATAATGCACAATCCATTGTATTCTCAGTTACAGCAGTGTAGTATACTTAGAAAATAGTGTGTGCACATCACTCCCCCTTGGAAATATATACACCTTCCCCCCACGGCTTACCTCCCCGATGTCCCAGCAGTCACTCGATCCGGATCCCTGCTGTCAGGATGCCAGCTCTGGCATCATGTTCCTATTCAGGATGCCGGTGCCGGCATTCTGTTCGGAGTCGGTATTGCAATGTTGGTCTTTGTCTGTCTGGTTATGCATTCAGACACCCCTTCAAGAATTGTGATGAAACCAATGTGAGGTGCTCCAGTTAGATCTTTACCAGGTTTTAGGGGGGTTGGGGTCCCGGTTGGAACTTTGACAAAGGAAGCCTGTTCTGTGCATTCCAAGGGATGGATTTGTAAGAAAACTACACAGAGTGATAACATTGGATCCTAGAAGACATACTAGGAGGTTAGGGTCCCGGTCGGACCTCCTGTTGATGTATGCTGGGCAGAACTTTTACACAGGGAGCCTGTTCTGGGCCTTTCACTAGATGTACTTGGATGAAAACTTTAATGAACTGTAATAACTGACAGAAATAACCATAAATTAATTAACTAAATAACTGAATGAAATAACCATAAATCAATTAAATAAAATAACTGACAGAAATGAAGGTGGGAAGACAAAAAAATGTCATGTACCCAAAAGCCTTGGAATAGCAACATTGATAACAGAAGTAAAACTTTAAACCCATGTCGCAATAGAAAAGTGATCATAAAACTGAACAGAAAGAAAAGCTGGGGATCAGGGCTACTGGCGACATCCCAAAAGCAAAAATTACACTGGTCAGCAACTTCATGGGTGTGTTGGAACCATAAATAAGTCCAACAACTGGGTGGCACTTACTGCACAGATACCCACATTCAAATGTTTTGATTAATCCAACATTCCGGGAGCTTTATTGTGTGTCCTTTCCTCAGGGATACAATATTAAATGACAATTACTATATATACCTTATATCTCAAGTGCAAGGTGAATAAATTGGTAAGCAGCACATGTCAAGCTGTTTTTTTGTTTGTTTTTTTCATTTAATAATTTTATTGGACAAAATATTCCTTAGTGGCATCTCGCACCCTTCATGTCCATTGTCCAATACACAATTACCACCCACCTGGCTGCAAGTGCAATAGACTTCCAAGTGGCAATAGGTTCTCAGTACTATTACCCTCTATGGGATACATCCATGTCAGTGTAAGCACAGCTGGCTATTATTACATCCCATACTTCTGCACCAGTTAAGTGATTAATCCTGTTCAAAAGCTAGAAGAAGAGAAAGATGTAGATCTTGGTGCGAGACAGAGCCTGGTATGCAAGAGATAATTCTGCAATAAATAGGTGAAATCCTCAATCATGTACAAAAGGAAATTGCGGCTGAGAGCGCATAGGAGTAATTAGCATTGAGACACAGTTTCACAATTATGAAAACAATAACAATTTTATTTGGAAGTAAAGGATTATAAAAAAAAACTCCTAGTAAAATGTAATCTTAATCCGCAGTATTTGCTACATGTCGATGTATTATTAATTTGGCACAATGTTCTTGGTCATTCATGTGTAGATAAATTGTCCAGCTCTTTCATGAATACAAGTTACATGGGTCTTTTCATCCATTAATAATGAATATCCTTTTGATAATGGTTTTGATTAATGCATTTAATAATTCATGTTGAAGGTATTAAAACAAATTAAGTGCGATGAAGTGAGCATTAGTAATGTAAAGGTAAGCTAATAGAACATGCTAATATAGTTAAAATTTAGCTGTAGGCTTTTCATAAACAACCTTCCACTACATTACATATAAATTAGATGGTAGATAAGAGATCTACCAACTTAGAGACCAAAACCATTGTTATCTAAGTAAAAAATGCCCAGGCAGATGTTTTGCAAGACATTTATTCCATGTATTTATCCATTTATGCAGAAGGGGAATTACATATAGTACATTATGTTATGTAAACAAATTGCTATATGAAAATCATAATAAATTGAGAATATCGTGGAAAATACCTATTGAATGAGAGCACATTAAATCTTTTAAAATGCTCAGTCTGTAATCCCAAAAGAAGTGTCTACACTCTACAGGCATGCACATGGATTATTTTTTTGCTAAAACTGAAATACTATATCACTTCTAGTGGTGTATGGACCAAGCGTGCAGGGTGTACAGTGCACATGGGCAGGAGCGGAGTACGGCAGATTGAGTGGCGTGTGCTCCAGACACCGGCAGGGACAGATGATTTTATTTTCTAAATTTGTAGTGATTTGTCCCAATCAATGACCCTATTGGCAGAATAGCACTAAGATGATCTTTATCTTCACATGCAGCTGCACGACCTCTGCTCTGCCCGCTATACCTAGTACAATCATATTCATTTGGACCTCTGCTTCTACCCCTGCTGTCTCCCTCACATCACAGGTTATGCAAGTGTTTAGCTATAGTGCATCCCCCTCCCCCACGTAAGTCTCCTGTTTGCTTGTGTATACCTGTATGCTTCCATTTACCCTCTGGCCTGTCCCCTACCTACTTCCATCATTTGTCCACTCTACCCACCTTCCCTCTGTGCCCTTCACCAGCCAGTGTTCCTCTTTCTGGCACCCCAGCCACTCATTTTTCTTGCACTTCTGTCCGGTTTATACCTTGCCTTCTTCCTTCTCATCTGCTGTAGTTGCTGGAGTCCTGATGACCACCAATCCAAAGCAACATGAAGGATCCTGAGAATGGCAGATAAGCACAATGTTCAATAATTTTAATATTTTGCCCTAAAGTTCAGGCAGATTTTACAGAATTTGTGTTGTGTATGTGATTGAGGCAATGTTATGTAGAAATTATTATTGAATTCAAATATCTAGGCTGCATTTGTTTTATTTTTCATAGATTTCCATACTAACATTGTCTGCAGTCATCCAGTCAGCAATAGTCGACACGAGTATCAATTATGCTGAATGCCAGTTGATTTGTATCGGCTGAACGGTTGGTTTTTTTTTTGCAATGACTGATCTTTGTACCACATATGTGTCCTTATACACCAAGCCCCAATATGCCATACTGTGCAAGACTACCCATCATGATTCAACTGTAACAAGAGGATTAGCATAGCGACTCTTTCTTTACATTTTGCTTGTTATTGCATCACATTGAAACAGCACTCAAAGGCCTGGCTCTAAGATGGATTCTGCTGCGTCTACTCTAGTACCCGTTGCTGAATTTATGGGTTCTAGTTTCAGCCTTCCCCTTGTACACTAGCATGCACCAGAACGTGTAAGCATTTTCTGCACACCTGTATGCATTAACACCACTGTTGGAACCAGGCAGTACACCATTGGTGCACCATTACGTCCAGTATCCACTTTTGCACCAGCCCTATGGCAGGTGCAGTGTCTCCGTCTGAGCATGGCCTCTGTGGAAGTAGCTCTGTGTCTGAGTAGGCAGGCCACTTGCAGTGACATGCCAACAAAACTCGTTACACATCCACGTTATGGATTTTTTTTGCACCTCACTTACACTGCCCGGGAATGCTATTACTTTGCCTCTCCGGTTCTGATATCAGCTGTCCCATACACAATAGCAAAATTGTGCGTATGCTCAAGGTAACCGTAGCGGTTTCCAGGATCTTTTGCACATGCACAGTAGCAAATAATTTCTCAAACATCTCATTGCATGTGGTTCGTGTGCAACTCTGAATCAGGCCTAAAGTGTACTATAGAGCTTGTGCTTCGACTTTACCCACACAGGAATAAGTTAAAAAAAATGTACAAAGTCACAGATGAAGCACAGAGGAACTTGACGTCAGAAATAGCTCCGTCAAGTGCATTGTAGCACTTCGTATACAGATTCAGCCTCATTAATGAGTGTAACCTACAAGAGTAGTTTTGCCAGTTCCAGCTGTTTTATTTGTGTGAATAAGATTCACAGAAGCTTTGCACTTAAAACATATATTATATACACTTCAAGCTGTATTCTCTATACTTTATAAACAGGGCATGTTTCAATTGATGCAACATTTGTTAAGCTGGCGAACTTTGCCAACGTTTTCCACATTTGGTCAGTCCTACTTTATCACTCACAACTATAAACATTGAAATTGCTATCACAACAGTGTTAAACAAAAGACATGCTTTCTGGTTTGAAGCTCCCCCACACACAAGCTTTTAAAGATAAGATTTCCATCAAGCATATCAGCTATAAAACGCCAAGGATCCCCTTTAATTAGCACTTTGCTAGTCCTTCCATACAATGGTGACCAGGTCCCCCCAAAGATAGTATGTCATTTTCCATATCAAAGGGGTAGTGCCCTCCAACCAGCATCTGCATTCAAAATGGTCCAAAGATCACTGCCTTCTCTTCAAACTGGGCCTCACCCATTGGAAGGAAAATTAAAAACACACCCAACAAGAACCATTATAAAGAGATACAAACCAATGGTCGGGTGGGTAAGTGGGGCGAAATATGGAAAGCAGGCAAGTTTCTGTTTAATAAGATATATGAATCTCATTCAAATTCCACTCCTGACTAGCTATTGGCTGACAATCTAACACCTCCCCTATCACAAAGCAAAACCAAATGAGCTAACAGGGGGAGACTGGATTCTACCACTGTCATGGAAAACCTGGGGGGTTACATGCTCTTGGGCATAGGGCAAGCCTCCAGTTACAGTATGATTATTATTATAAATAATCATAGTAATAATAAACTGTCCATCAACCTTATTGCTGTCTTGTTCACTATAAGCACACGTAAAACTTGAAGATGTATGGTTCTGTCAATGTTGCATTTGACTGTAGGCCATTGGTTTCTTTCAAGTATATAAGTCACCATTAAATTATGTAACCATTAAATAGGCATATATAGCATTTGAAAATGAAACATTGTATTCAGTTTTAAAATACACAAATGTATTTTTAAGACTTGCTAAAAGATAAAAATAACTGTGGGAAATAAAACCATATTTACCGTGAAATTTACTTCAGTGAAAAACAGGTGTATAAAAACAGGCAATTTCGTGCTTCTATAACGATGATTATACTAGTATAACCACACCCACAGTAGCATTCATTTCATCAGAACCAGAACAGCTGAAAGACTGTATAAGCTGTAAAACAAATCAAAGTTACTGGGGAAAAACCTGCTCTAATTTGCATAATGTAAATTACACCAACAAAATTATTATAACTATTTAGAATTTGAAATATGGTTTATTTTCTGTAAATGTAAAGTGGTTTGTGTCCTTCTGGAGAAATGCGCTATGTAAATAAACATTATTATTATTATTATTATTATTATTATTATTATTATTATTACAAACTCTGTAAATTTTCCAGAGCGGTCATGTAATAAATAATGATTTGTTAAAATTATAATTTTTCAGGAATTCTTGCTGTACGGTTTTAAAGAAGTGTTTTTACAGACAAAATCATGCTTGAATATTTTTTATTCAATGAATCAGGATAGATGTCCAAGTCAGAATAGATTCACAAATTGTCTTTCATATTTAATTGAAACATTTCAACAACAGATCAGATGGATTCATTCTTTCATACATACAGAGACTCCACTACAGATATGTCCTTTTGTACTGTTGCTTCAGTCGTACCAAATAGCCTCTTCTTGGTGTGCCAGGTGGGTGTGGTATACAAGATCTACATGCATTAGGTCTACAGTCATTAGGACAACCCCATATGTAGACAGACAAAGGGTTGACACAGAAAAGGGGTCTACATGGACAAAAGGTCAACATATGAAAGGTCAACATGGGGAAAAGGTCAACAGGGTCAAAGGTCATCATGACAATAGTCGACACAAAACTGGTCAACACTTGTTTGCATTTTTGGTGTTACTATGGATAGTTTTTTCATATGGGGCCACCATTTGATTGCATTTGCACTTTGGGTAAGGTGTCTCACTTCGCTCACCACAGGGTTTGTGACATGGATAGTTAAGGATGGAAAAAGTCAGAAAACATGGGGGGAAAAACAAAAAATGTGGGTCAAGCATATGTGTGGGTCAACCATTGTTGACCATATGAACCTGTCAACCTTTTGAACCTGCTGACCTTTTCTAGTGTCGACTTTTCATATGTTTACCCTTTTTACATGTCAACCTTTTGTCATTGTCGACCTTTTGTCTGTCGACCTTTTGTCTGTCTACTCATAGTCTGGATTCCATGCCAGGTCCTGTGCGACTTGGCAACGCAGAGCATCTTTCTTACTGAAAATAGGCATGTTATTTGCATATATAAAACAACTACATTGTTATCTTGCATTGATCAATTTCATGTGTAACATTTGTGCAACATTTGTACATCTGTATGTGACCAAGTTTGAATCTGTGTAAAAGGGCTTGATGCGAAAAGCCATGCTGAGTTCAGTTATGCATCATCTGTGACATTGTACAAGTGTTACAATTATTCCTGTGCAGTTAAAGTGGCAGCCCAGCTTCTCTAGAGCACTGTAAGTGGCTTTTTACTGCGTCTGTGATGCAACTAAGATGCAAAATGTTAGCAAAAATACGGAACGCTACTCCTCTTAGAACATCCCGCACATTATGTACTACTGACAACCAGTAAGTGAGGGCACATCTGTACTTATACTACAGCACAAATTTCTTTAAAGACATACTGTAAGCCATAAACAGTGATACAATATCCTCAAATTGTAGTAACATGCACTGCTATGTCTGCATCTATGAAGTCTGTACCCAAAGTTCTAGTATGCTTTCCTTCTCTCCTTTTTGCTCATAAAATCAAGAGAAAATAAGATTCATTTTATGGGGAAAAAAAACAGTTATGATTTTAAGAGTTGTGGTTTAATTTTTAAAAAGTATGTAACTTATGTATCCCAGGCATTAAATTGCACAGAAAAAAAAACCCAGTCTTGCTCCAAGACACACACATATTACTGCGTATTTATTTTATGATCTGTGGCATCTTGTCTGCAGAATAAACAGAATAAAGGAGAAGAAAGATGAAAGACATACATTGAAGTCAAGGGCTGTTTGTTAGTCTCTCTCCGCTGCAGAGGCTGGACCAGCACTGAACATCAGGCGGTCTTTGAAGCCAAGAAATACAGAAATACAATTGTATGAGTCATTTCATAAAGTACTCAGGTCGATAATATGAACCTCACAAAAAATGCTGGAAAACATCTAAGAAAAATATAGATTATATAAAGAATTGCAGGCATGTACATACACCCTACTCTGAAGCTTGCTTGAAACATGTTCTGTCTTGTATACAGATAAGATACAGCACACAGTATGAGCTTGTGTGTCTGTCCTATCTGATTTCATATGTAACTTGTTAATAAATAAGGGTCAGGTTAGAGAAGCAATATTTTTACTTTTTCTATTGACCCCTGTTGTCTGTTTAGCTTCTATTATAATCATATATCTGCCATTATCAGAGATGATAATGGACAAATAGACACATATACTAAAGGCATACTCAAATCAAGCTGTACTGCTATTTTATATGGCTTCTTCTATGAACATTAAAGGAGCATATTAAATATAATGCATTCCTGTCACTGCTGTTCCCACATTGCATGTACAAAACTATAGTTCGTTTTGATTGTGTATATTGTTCCATAGATCTAATAAATTAATTGATATTCAGAAAGCATCCAGTGTCTGCCCCTGCCCCAGTAGGGGAATATAGTGTAGGTCACGATCAAGAATTAACTAGCAACAGTGACCCTATCATTGCTCTGTGTGAATTTAAGTGCGCTCTGTCTAAGCAATTTCGAAGCCATAGCCCAGCGGCCAAAATCTATATCTCGTACTGGAAAGACCTGATAAGGTGGATATATGACTTGGAGTGCTGGTGATAGTGCTGTGTCTTACTATATTTGTATGCGTTAAAGGCAGTTGGCAAGCAGCACAAATGTTACTGCTTGTTTACTTTCTGTAAATAACATGAGTGTTTAGGCAATGATCTACTGGTAAAATAGATGAGTAAAGTAAGATGTACCATAGTGCAATTTTGACATTAAATTAATTGTTTTCATAGAAAAAATATAAGTCTGTAATTTAGACAGAGACATGCAGGAAAGATGTACCATAAGTGAAGTCTGGCTACAAGGAACATGAAGGAGAGAGGCAGGAGTGTTACTTGTATGAAGCATGGGTGTTTTAGTATGCAGTGTGCAGGGGTAATGTCTTAACAATGTCTCAGAGGCATATACAATTGGCAGTGAGATTTTTGCGGGAAAAATCACGGTAGGAATTTTTACTGCAAATACTCCTGGTAGTTTTTATTTTTTTATTTAGAAAAGCCTGTACCCCTAAAAAATAAAAATACAAAATGTTAGATAACAGTAATAATGTTTATTACTGACCCAAAGAAAAAAAAATTATGTTAAAAAATGCATCAAATACTGTAGCTTGTGTGTGCATTTAAAAATAAATAAATAATTACAAATAAATAAAGTACAAATTTAATTACAAATGAATAAAACAAAAAAAGCAAATATAAGTAGAAAAAAGGTGATTTTAGGGTAATTTTTTTTTAAATAATAAAAAGCTATTTGTTTTGTTAAAATAAATAATACAATACATTTGGGGTACATAAATTAACAAAAGAGTTGGAAATTTGAGGCAATTTTTTTTTTATACAAGCAATGATATAATTCTTGCACTAATTAAGCTAACTGGAAACTTCCAATTGCCTAATTAGTCATGCAGGGCAGGTATTCTGACAGATCCTCTACATTTTTATCTTTAATTAGGGATTTTAAAAAATTTTTTAGACCTCCCGGGGCTGCAATAAAATAGCTGTGGAAATTCCTATAGAAATTATTGATTATCTGCCTGACATTGCATAGGAAAAACATTGCGACTGCAATGTTTTTTTTTTAAATCCTGCCAACAATTGAATATGCCCCTTAGCTTGAGGTCATTATGGTGTATCTCCTTTTTATTGGCTGCTGTTATACTTCAATACATTTATCTACAGTTTTGTAAGTTTACTGTAATGGGGATAGGTTCTGTATATCAGCTCATTGTGCAGTGACCTCTATGTGTGGACAATCAGTGTGGCATATCTATTCCGTTACTCAGCAAAAGGGATGGTCATCAACTATCAATGGGTAATCACTGATGGTAGATGGTTTTGCCATCGAGTGCGGATCCAAGGGTCTGACATCAATAGCGCAAGGCCCCCATGATATTTTTCTTTCTCCTTGGCATCAGGACATGGAGCCAAGCCCATGAAACCTCATTCTGCTGACCAGGGAGCAATAAAGCAGGGATGACCATTGGTGGGCGAAACAAATACTGGCTCACCTGTCAATGGTTTCATGCCATCGAGGTCAACCTACAGTGGTACCATCCATGGTGACCATAAATGGTTAACCCTGTAAAATTGTAAATAACTGTCCACTTTGCTGTCTCTTGTACCAAGTCTAATTTTGCTTTATGTTTTAGCCTCTTTGTACAGAACCACAAAATCCTTGATGTGACTTATAAAGAAAAGATGACATTATAATAATAATAATAATAATAATAATAATAATAATAATTAATAATAATAAAATACATGATAAAATAAGTAATGTCCCCATTTTTTTGTTAGACTTAAAAAGAAATAAAGACAATATAAAACCAATTTCAAAACAACTAATAAGCCTTCATTAGTACTTGAAACGATTTCAACATCAAGGGACTGGAGGTGTCATGGAATAGCTGCAATATTCTATTACCTAAATGTGTATCTTGGATACTGTGATTATCTGACATTGTGCACAGTACAGTTAAAAGTAACAAAATATTTCAAAGACCATTCTCCTTACTTGTGACTGCAAAGGAAATCATTTTAAATCTCCATTATAGGTATAAAATAGTTGGCTAAGTTGCCTAGCAATGCTTTATATAGTAGCCCAGCACTCAGTTTTGTGATTACAGACAAAGCGACATATTGTATAATGTAATAACCTTGAGACTTTTGTCTGACTCTAAAAATGTTAGTCTGGTTTGGACAAGGAGCCCACGATCCAATTTATTTGTCACTGAAAAAAGTGTATTACAGTGTACCCACTGTACAAAAAAAAAACTAAACATAATATTTATATAAATTTCACTACAGTTTAGGAACACTTACAGCCTTCATAAGAGTACAGTAGTTTCTCCAGGGAAACCTATAGCTTCACACAATAAGGGTCTAATTCAGAGGTTTGTCTGCTTTTGCTTCTGTTGGCGGAGTCGTGGGAGCGATAATATGCAGATGCTGGTATCAGCCTTCCCTGGTGTACCAGCATGTGCCTGACTGTGAAACATTGAGATGCACCTTTAGCATCTCTGCACACTGTAACACCACTCAAGATTTTTGACACGTCACCATTGGTCCTTGCACCTGCCCTATGGCAGCCGCTCTCACTGACATGCTTGTGTTACTCCCAAACATGCCCACAAGACTGACTTTTTTTTTTACTTCAGGCAATCTCCCCCCAGTCTCCGCCCAGGAACGCTCATGAATCTGATGCTCCATTTCAGATATAGTTTACCCCGATGACATTAGCACCTTTGTACATACACTCAGGGTAAAGCATGCTCCATAGGGGTTTTCTGAATTTTGTGTACATGCACAGTTGCAAAATTAAAAAATTGTTCCACTACATGAACATTGGCATTGTATGCAGATTGCATGTGACTCAGAATCAGGCCATAATTGTCTAACACAAAACCCCAAGGTTTATGTATGTAAGATATTCTTACTGTCCTTCCATCTTACACTTACACAGAATTTAGGCCTTTTAAGAAACATAAACCTTCTAGCTGCTGAGGATTGGCCTGTGCGTGCATCAAGTATAGTCAAACAATAATACTTAATGATTAAAATGAAGACACGGAGACATGTATTTGGCGGAAATATTGTCAGCTATTTATTTAAATGAATTATGACATTTAATCACAGTATCAGATAATTAAAATTAAAAGTATGGTGGCAACGAAAGAAAGACAATAAACAGCATTAACCCAAAATACACCTCCCACTCTATAAAAAGAAAATCCATGGAGCAAAGTAACTAAATACAAAAGGTATCCACTCAACCTTCTACCTTGACTACCCACCTGTAAGGGTGATGAGGCTGCCCCCATAAAGGTGGTCCAGCAAATGTACAGCAATCAACGAAGGTGAGCACACCTAAAACCAACCACCAACTGAACTATAACCAATTTCCGAATCAAAAACAGGTGACTTACCGTTCTTTCCCGCCTCAGTATATCCAACGCAGAACTCCCCACATCTCCATACATCTGATAGGGAGGGAGAGAGGGTGGGAAGACTGTAACAAAAGATGTTGACCCAGCCGCCTCATCAGTCTCAAAATACACTTAAATCTCCACCCTCTTCCCCTATAGAACAATCCCAACACATGATCCCCCCACCCATACAGTAGGTCTGCCCCAAGACTACTAGGTTTAACCCACTCCATTCCTATTCAGACATTTTGTTCTGCTGATGATGTTTGCATATTAATATACCACATCGGCTTGGCAGTTTACAAACCTCAAAAAGTTTATATTTATTTTTTTGTTCAATGGGTTAACACACATTTATTTTCTCTTCAGGTAAAAGATCTACAACCAATAAAGACACTTGGTAAAGTTTTGGGGCCACGGATTCTAATTATGCCATGAGACCCCTCCCTACATGTGATTCTTGGCTAATAGTAAATGTATATTATGTGCCATATGGCACCACGTTTTCCAGAAGCAGGTTTAGATTTGTTGTTAACAATAGTATGCCCATGATAACAATACTAACCACTTAACTGGCAACTGTTTTTCCCCAAAAACCGCTCAGAAATTGCCATGCTTTTAATGATTGAATTAAATATATTTTTACAACATATATAAAAACATATATTTACAACTTTTCCAAAATTTAAAAAACAAACATGTTTTTAACATTTTTAAAATATTGCTTTTTAAAACATTGGAATATCGCTACCAGCACCTTCAGACCATCGTAGCTTTGATTTCTGGAGGGCTGAGGGGGGGTTAACTTACATTTCCTGGGCAGCTGTTCCTATGTGCAGATGCCGGGTATGTGTGTGTGTGTGTGTGTGTGTGTGTGTGTGTGTGTGTGTGTGTGTGTGTGGGAGGGTCTTATGTGCTTACCGATCAGCAGTGATTGACAGCACGGCAGACACTGGGGGAGGGTTTAGGGATGCAGAGGTGCCAGGAGGACACTCTGTGATTGGCGGCTGGTAGAAGAATATTTCTGTTTCTGACTGGTCGCATAGTACACTAACGGGACTTGTTTGTGGCAGAAAAGTGACAAAACATTTAAAAAAAATGGTGTCTACCTTTTTTGTGTGGACCATTTCCATGTTGACCTTTTGACCCTGTCGACCTTTCCTGCTGTCCTCTTATTCTATGTCGACCTTTTGACCTTGTTGACCAATTGCATGTCTACCATTAGTGGTAGACCTATTGACTGTAGACCTTTTTAGTGTAGATCTAATAATCCACACCCAGTTTTATCTATACCGCCTCTTCTCTTGTGTTGTTCTTTTGCTTACCTTCACAGAAACTCCTTTTTAAAGCAATGGTATGCAGTAACAATGTCACTAATCACCAGGTTGCCATTCACACTGTTCACAAGGAAGGTTGACACAGCAGATGTTGATGTTAACATGATTAAAATGTCAACACCATTAATGTTGATATATACAAAATGTCAACATTGACAGACTGTCTACATCAGAAATGTCAACATTGTTACAATGTCGACATTTCCAGCAGATTTAAGACTAGGGTTAACATACGGGTTTGGTTTGCTGTTAGAATTAGCATTATGTTTATGGATAAAATAATAATAAGAAAACCAATATTTTGACATTCAAACAATGTCAAGATAACATTGTTATAGATATGCTGAATATTGACATGGTCAATGTCTACTGTACATCATGAACATGCCAACGTTATGATCTTGTTGACATTCTAATGACAACATGATGGATGAAGACATTGCCTAACATACATTCTGAACCAATAGCAACATCTCTTCATGTGCTAACCATAAAAAAATACATAGCTCCATACCATGAGTTATAGCAATATGGTGCACTGGCAAAAAATGCCCCCAAGTTTGGGCCACATACAAAATGAGGCACTATATCCCCTGATAGCAGTCCAGTCTAGTTTATATGAGGTCAAAACTATAGGCCATCATGTTGTACTGGCCCAGGAGTAATTGTCTCATACACAGCTATTACTGTATAATCTGCAACTGGTTCCAATAGGGCAGTATTTAAGCTCAGGTAAGAGCTTGCCAGGAAGTAATGCTGGAAGAGAGTTACAGCAAAACCCTTCCATGACAGTATACTCTCTTGTTCCTTCAAGGCAATTTCAAAATGTGTCTTAAAGCTTCTTGTCAGTGAGTAATTAGGTATTTGTAACAAAGGGTAGATTAGTATCTGCATCGTTTGGCACATATTAACACTGATAATATAATTAATGATAATATGATAATATGTTAATGTAGTAGAAGGTGTTACATTTTCTGCTTGCATTAGTGATCCGAGCTGCATCCTAGGATACAGCATCGGATCATCTGCGACACCTTCGGCCGTCTGCATGAGCACATGGCTGCTTCAGATCCCACAAAGAGGTCAGTCACCCAATGGAGATCCTGACCTCGTCACTCCCCCCACAATGGTGGCAACACACCACCGTTTTCACCAACCGCTCCCCGTCCCCAACCATCACTGACAGTCTGCTGCTGATTTGCGTCCAACATCACAGACCAATACTGCACATGTTCACATGTGCAGTACGGCTCAGGCGCTTGTGCAAAGCACCGAACAAAGGAGCTTTGCAGCATGTGCCGCACATCCTTTCAGGACCTTAATGAGGCCCTTGTATTTCAGGTCCCTTTGGTAAAACCGACTGGCTGGGAAAGCTGTGCCACTGGAAACTGGATAGCAATACTGTCAAAGTCCCAGAGATCAGGACAGAAAAAACATCAGGCCCAGATACAAGATCAGGACAGAAGAAACATCAGGCCCAGACACAAGAGCAGCATAAACATCAGGAAGCAAAATTATTTCTATGGAAGACACATTCCATACAGTCTTGAAAGTAGGTCAGCATCATAGACCACTAAGAGCTCCTGGGTCAGAGGACTGGCAGTGAATAACAGAAGGTTCACCAAAGTAAACTGCTGGTAAGAGAAGAATCCACTGTGTCATAGTGCAACATTCTTTAGAACCACAAGGATCTCCAAGGGCACACTGAAGCATTATAAATTCTTATGAGTCACACAGGATCTCATACAGGAAACACTACAATCACTATGTTTTCAGGACACAGACCTTTCTTGATTCTCTTCCTACCTATCTAATCGTTTTTTCAGTGTCCGCTTCTCTGACTCCACCTCCTCTTTGCTACCTCTATCAGTTGGAGTACCACAAGGCTCAGTCTTCTGCTTTTCTCAATCTATACCACATCTCTTTGCAAGCTAATCAACTCTTTTGGAATTCAGTATGTAACCCCTCCCTACTTACTACTCCCGTGGGGATGTAAGGTTACCACTATGTATGGCTAAAGTGTGCCTCCACCCAAGCGGTTTTAATGTGGGCTAGCTTGGGACAGCCCTTAGTATGAAATGTTACTAATGATGGTAAACCATAAATGTAGTACAGTATATACTATTTCGTTCACCTTACCTATGTTCTCCTTTATTGTATTACAGATGGGCACCAGTGAGTTTCTCCGGAATCCCGAATGACAGGTAAGTTGAGTAAATATAAATACCAAACATCCAACCACTTTTTTTTTGTGTATTTGTATTATGTTATTTCACTAGTATAATTATAGCTCCATAAACCTGTCAATACAACTATACTCTATAATTATACAATAAGGTTTGCATGCACTACAAAAAAACAGGGGAAACCGGTCACCAATAAAATAAAATCTCTGGGCCCAAATATTATAGGTCACAGTTAAGCTTGCGCAGTTGCTAGAGTAGTACTCTTAAGATCCCTACCCTCAAATGGTTCGTAGGTGCACACGTTGGGGCCCGGTAGACTATGCGAAAGAGTAGCTGAATACGTTGGGATGACAAAGGTACTTATATCTTCCTAGGGTTATAGAGTCTAATGACGGGGAATAAGGTGAGTTTGTTCCAGATCTCCTAGTGTATCAGTCGGATATATGGACCCCGACGGAGTAATCAATTTCCCGTGTCCTTGATGCTATTTGAGGTTACCAATAAGGCTCCACCGGTCCAGCCGATCCTCCCGTTGACAGGGTGTGGGGGTATCCACTTCACTAGATACTCTAATTAATGCATTACCGCAGGAGGCCTTTTCCTTAGTACCACTTTGCAGTTCTCCGGTGGTGCCGGGCACTGTCTTCCTGACACTATAAGTCTCTCGCCCTGTGTCGAAGATGCTAGGCTGACCCTAACAATGAAAAGGGATAGCGATATGTGGTCGTCCCTCTACGGTGCAATCTCTCCGCAATTACTTACATCTCATTGCATAGCCCTAGGTGGAAGGTAGACCTCCTTGGGACAGCTCCTCCCCCGAGGCTGCTCTGAAGAAGGACGCTCCTGTGGTAATTCCTTCCCCCAGTGGCCACTTCCCTGATGCTGGGTCCTGCCACTTTAACTAGAGTGAAAATCTGAGAAACTGAGTCCATCCAAAACTGCTGAAATGTAAGAAGCTGAAATGGAGCCTGAATTAACAGAATTGCAGCACTGTCTTTGGCTAATAAATATTACAGGGGTCTGACGAATGAGAAGAGGTTTCTCTGGATTTACTTTCAGGGAGTTACTTAACCAGTGAGGTATTATCAGGGAAATACGGGATGCTATTCGCCTTGAGCGGACAAATTATATAATAGCGGACCTCCCAGCGGCATCTATGGCGGCAGTAAGTTCCTTATGTGGTTCCACCTCTGACTGAGGTAATCCAAGAAATGGCTTCAAGACAGTGCACAGCTAAATATTTTGGTCCCTTTGCACTGCTAAATGTCAATTGACTTTATTATGGTTGTCTAAACCCTGCGGTGCCTAATATTAGCCCTAGGGTACTGTAATTTAACAACTCCCCTTCTTTATAGTGCCACTGTGCTAGGTGAGTTATCAACTCCCTTCAGTGAGAGGCCTTTCTCTGGTCGAGGATCAGTCACTGTACTCCCATTGTACCTTATATGGGCTTATCTTACTGTCTCCTTCCTGGGAGTATATCTGCCCTCAATCACTGTCAAGGAGGGAGTTTACCTCCCAGTAGGCGTCTCCTCACCGGAGCTTTAGATTAGTGCAGCCCAGCCAGGCCTCTCCTTTCAGTGAGACGTCACTCACCGTCGCCCCCTCTGACAGCGTCCTCGGCCGTGATCATCCGCTCTCCGGAACCCGACCACCGCACTCTCCTCTATTCCCTCCTCTGCAGGTGAAGTTCTTTTGGGGAAAGGGTACTGCGGGGTAACCAGCTCAGTCGAGCGAATCCGTCTCTCTTGGCTCTCTCCTCACCTCAGCTGTTACCGCTCTCCTTCTTCCTTGGTCATCACCGTTACCCCCCTGCGCGCTGTTCTTCTCCCTCTCTCTCGCGCCAGCCCCTGTACCCCTCCTCTACGCACGAGGGGAGTCTAGAAAAATCCGTCATCCAGTTTTCCAGCCCCATAGAGCTATTATACCTCAGTGTTTTTCTGTTTAAAGTTCAGAGGGATTAAAATGGACACATACATATAATAGTCATATTCCTCTATTTACAATTGGGTTACCTTATGCCACTATGTACAATATTATCTATATAACACTATTTACACTCCTTATCCAAATGGTTATCATCATAGGGGGCTACACTCTCCCCCTGGTGAGTACACTTACTGGAATAGTGGACATCACCATTTACCCCAGTGCTATACAGTTCGCTTGGATAACGACCTGGGATATACCCAAAATACGGCCATGATGCTATCATGTGGGGATTAAATACTAATGGACTTTCAGTTGGCGTTCCTAATTGATCATAGGTGAGTATTCTAGGTGGTTTGCGAATCCGTTGAGGCCTAGGTAATATCACCGTTTGATTAGACCCAGTGCTTAACTCTTCCCCAGAATCACTCCTATTATCCCACTCGTCACGTACTCCCCATCCCCCATCATCTCCGATAACCTCATCCTCTAATTCCCGGGGATGGGAAGAACAGGGTACTATGGATTCAGAAGATACATCTCTTATAACAGAATGGACCCCGGGATCATCATCCTTATCTTGATAGTAATATCCAGGGGCATACCCATCCACCTTGACTTCATTCTCCTCTTCCCTCTCATCAATATAATCAGAGAGGTCCAGCCTAGGTATGGATATCGGAACATCGGGAATCCTACTGTCATCCTTATTATGGTCCATCTCCTCCCACCTGATGTCCTGCGCAATGGGAAGCAGATGTTGCCTATGGTATGTAAGTACAGGTCCCCTCCCATCCACCGAGACTAATTGGTATACTGGAAGGTTAGGCAACTGTTTCAACACAGTATAAGGTTCATTCTTCCATCTGTTATGTAATTTTTGCTTCCTGGGTACGCCAAGGGCTCGAATTAGGACTTTATCTCCTGGCTGCAAACACTGCTCTTTGACCTTGCTATGAAAGTGGGCATCATTTTTTTTTTCCATCTTTTGTGCCGTATTTTGCGCCAATTGATAGGCATCCTTTAGTTGTTGCTTAAGTTGCTTCACATACTTAGTATGGGAGGGGGCCGATATTGAGTTAGGCTGAGTTCCCAAACACACATCGATCGGTAATCGTGCCTCCCGACCAAACATGAGGTAATAAGGCGTATACCCTGTGGATTCATTACGGGTACAGTTATATGCATGAACCAACGGAGACACATGACCACGCCATTGCTGTTTTCGTTTAAAACTCAGAGTACCTAGCATGTTTAGTAGAGTCCGGTTGAATCTCTCCGGCTGGGGATCCCCTTGAGGGTGGTAGGGAATGGTTCGCGACTTCTGGATTCCACAGCAGTTACACAATTCTTGAATTAACCGACTTTCGAACTCTCTTCCCTGGTCTGAATGTATCCTGGCTGGCAAGCCGTAATGAACGAAGAATTTCTCCCATAACGTCTTGGCAACGGTCACAGCTTTTTGATTTGTTGTTATATATGCCTGAGCATACCGTGTAAAGTGGTCGGTTACCACCAGGATGTGACAATCCTGTCCTCCGGGACTCTCAAAGGTTAGGAAATCAATGCATACTAATTCCATTGGCCCGGAACTACTAATATGCACCATTGGAGTAGATTTCGTTGGGAGGGTCTTCCGAAGAATACAGCGTCCACAAGTGCGACAGAAGTGATCAATGTCTTGATTCATAAAGGGCCAGAAAAATCGGTCTGCTACTAGTCCTTGTGTCTTGTCATACCCTAAATGACCATGCTTATTGTGTAGCGATTCCAACACCATCTGTTTGTACCTGGTAGGCAATATCATTTGCAGTCTAATGGTTCCATCATTTTTCTGGACTTTCCGATACAAGACTCCCTTACTCGTGATCAGTTTTTTCTTTTGTCTCAATAAAACTCGTGACACCCGAGACAGCTGAGATCGATTAATGTTCAATTTAGGGTCTTTTACCAATTGTAATATGGGAGAAATGTCTGGATCATCCCGTTGCTCTTGGGCCATTCTTTCTCGGGACATCTTCCCAAGCCCGTCCATCTCCGCCTTACTCAGCCAACAATAGGAAGATGGTATGGATCGGTCTGATGCTCCTATCGTTAATATAGCCGCCATCTCTAAGTGTCGGTTGATGCTGATATGCTGACACAATCCCCTCACTGCTGCCGCTGGTAGCTCAATCCAATCATCTGTTATACAATATTCATCTCCACGGGGCATTCTGGACAAAGAGTCAGCATCCTGGTTATTGGCTCCGGGACGGTACTTGATCGTAAAGTCATAGGTGGTTAGAGCCGCTAACCACCTATGTCCGGTAGCATCCAACTTAGCTGAGGAATGAATATACGTTAACGGATTGTTGTCTGTTTGTACAGTGAAAGGGACTCCATAGAGGTAATCATGGAACTTCTCACTAACAGCCCATTTTAAGGCTAAGAATTCCAATTTATGAACGGGATAGTTCCTCTCACTAGGGGATAGCCCTCGGCTGATATAGGAGATAGGTCTTAACTGTTGTTCCTGTACCTGATACAACACTCCCCCCAGACCATCATAAGAGGCATCGATATGCACTTCATAAGGGAGTCCTGGTTTGACATAAGCTAGTACGGGGGAGTGGGTTAGCTGATGTTTCAAATGGATGAATGCTTCTTCACACTTGATAGTCCACCTCTCTCCAAAGGGCTCCTTAGGTTTATAATATTGCCCATCTCCCTGCGGTTTACGATGGTTATTATTCTGGATCGGAGGATACCCTCTTGTCAGTTCGGTTAAGGGTTTTACTACTATAGAATACTGTGGCACAAATTTTCTATAATAACCGCAGAATCCGAGAAAAGATCTTAAGTCTTTAAGGTTATCGGGTCTAGGCCAATTCTTTACGGTGGCAACTTTATCTGGGTCGGTGGATATCCCTTGTCTACTCACGATATGCCCAAGGTACTTAACCGAAGATCGACAAAACTTGCATTTCTCAACTGACAACTTCAGTCCTCGAGCCTGCAGTCGATCTAATACTTTGAGCAACCGCTCATTATGTTCCTGCAAATCTTTACCAAATACGATAATGTCATCCAGATATACGAGTACTTCCCGGTAGCACATATCTCCTACCGTCTTTTCCATCGTTCTCTGAAATGTGGCGGGTGCTCCTTTTATGCCTTGGGGCATTTTCAAAAACTCAAAGAAGCCTATGGGGCAAATAAAAGCGGTTTTTGATCGGTCAGCCACACTCATTGGAATCTGATAGTATCCGCAGCGGAGATCAAGAACGGAGAACCATTGACTCCCCTGAAGACAGTCTAATGCCTCGTCAACTTTAGGTACAGTGTACTGATCTGGTACTGTGCGATTATTCAGGGTGCGATAGTCGATGCAAAGTCTTATCTCTCCACTTTTCTTACGGGCGACTACGATAGGGGAGGCATAAGGGCTCTCTGAATCGGCAATGACGTTGTTTTCCAATAAACTTCGGAGGTGGGCCCTGACGTCCTCAAAGTCAGCGGGAGCTAACCTCCTCGATCTTTCCCTAAAGGGGGTATTATCAGTCAGCCTGATGTGATGCTCTACCCCAGAAGCAGTCCCTAAATCCCAATCACTTTTGGAAAAAACAGCATCCCTCTTCCGAAGAAGTTCCAATAATATTTGTTTACTCTCATCATCAACATCACTTCCCTGAAAACACAATTCCAGATCAGTAAACACTGGTGGTATATTACCCCCATTGCTAGCCTCAGCAGCATCCATAGTTATAAGGCCCTCGAGACAATGACATCTGGGTACCTCGTCACAGATGTGATGAGCGGGTGAATCAGACTTTTCCTTATCTTGCTTCTCACACCACCGACTGAGATTTCGGAACATGTTGGTATTGGTTCCCACAATCGCTGATAGCTGCCCATTGTCCCCAGGTGAATCAGGACAGACTAAAGCGATGAAGGGCACAGTATCATTGGGCGAAATCAATCCGGGTTCAAAGGTGATTTGGGTGGCTATATATCCTAAATATGGGTATTTCTGCTCACTTAGGCCCCAAACAGTCAGGCCATGGAGTGGCTGTATGGGGACATCAGACAAATGGTCACGGTACCATGATTCGAAGACAATGGATACTTGGGAGCCACTATCCATCAAAATGGTGCAGCCCTGCCCATTAATCATAGCTTTCACCATTGGTGCCTGTCCCATTAGACTTTCGGGTATGGTGGCCGACCACTGGGCACTCCCCATTGCATAAATATTTATAATTGGGGAGTCTGTGAGGGGGTCACAGCACTCCCATTGGAGTTTTCCAACGGAGTCGTTCCTCTCTGCTCCAAGTTATTGGAGTTGTTGTAGCTCCCCCTTCTTCTTGATCCGGTAACCAGGCACTCGAAGGATTTATGACCAATCTGTCCACAGCTGTAACATGTAATTGAGGGTCGGTTTCCACTTCCCCGCATCATTCTTCTTTCCGATCTCGGGGCCCAATACTGACTAGAATGGACATCAGTTTGTAGCGCGATCAACTGATCTATTTTTTTGTTCTGTTCTTCCAACAATTTTAACAATCGTTCGTCTGCCGTGGAAGAGGAGGGGGTAGGTAAAACAACCTTCACTTTCTTGATGGTATTTTCTCTAGTTTCAATTTGAACTTCTTCCAATTTGACCTCTTTGACTAATTCCGTTAAAGTAGGGGGAGGTCCAGTAGTCCTAGTACATCTCAATCTCTGTGCCACAGGATTGTTGGTCAAGGCCCCTTTTAACACTTGTCTCATTCGACTATCATCGACAGATGCATTGCCTATACCACCTTTGTCTACAATTTTGTAGATTAATTTATCGACTCTATAGATGTAATGGGTCAACGTCTCGCCTGGTTCTTGAAAGGTTCGGTTTAATCTCGCCATCAAATCCCCCACTTCCTCGAGGGTACCGAATGAAAAATCTAAGGCCTCTAAATAATCTTTTAGTGTGGCTGTCGACTTGCTTCTCCTGGTAGCCTGAATCACCCCCATAGCTGGTCCTCGGAGGCTTTCCACTATGCGCTGTTTTTTTATATGTTCAGGGCACTGCCATTCCTCCGAATGCTGAACAGCCGCTTCCCTCCAAGAGTCATATGTCTCTTCCCCAGCTGGCACGGGGATAATCCCGGAGAAGATCCGTAACCTACGATATCCACCTTCATAGTGCCAGCGTTCCAGATGACTGACCATCTTATCCACCACTCGTTCAACCCCTGTTCCCACAGTATCATCCTTATTCTCTGGGGGTCCAGTTTCCTGTCCAGTTTCCATAGCACCGGTAGTCAGACACTCCCCCGAGGGGGGTACATCTATCCCATGGTCTCCTCTAGAGGTAGCTTCCTCATCAACCCTAGGATTCCCGTTAGGCCATAACACCTGAATCTTACAACCTGGAACCTCTCCCACTACCACCCTGCTTGGTATTAAGGTCTTGTCCAGCGGATTTCGATTACTGATTAGCATGGCGAAAGTCTCACCACTGTGCCCTTTCCACCGGTCCACCAGGCAGGGCTGGCTGATACCATACAGTTTACCCACAGCTGTTAGTACGGCATCATCACTGACATTAGACAGATTTCCCTTTAATCCGAAACTACATAGGGGCTCTACTCCCTTTTCTTCACACCAATGGTGGATATCATTGCCCGATATCTCTTCCATGTTTTACCAGCTGATTACCGACTACGTCTGAGCCTCTGGGATCTCAGCAGTGCCTCCAAAATGTAACCCCTCCCTACTTACTACTCCCGTGGGGATGTAAGGTTACCACTATGTATGGCTAAAGTGTGCCTCCACCCAAGCGGTTTTAATGTGGGCTAGCTTGGGACAGCCCTTAGTATGAAATGTTACTAATGATGGTAAACCATAAATGTAGTACAGTATATACTATTTCGTTCACCTTACCTATGTTCTCCTTTATTGTATTACAGATGGGCACCAGTGAGTTTCTCCGGAATCCCGAATGACAGGTAAGTTGAGTAAATATAAATACCAAACATCCAACCACTTTTTTTTTGTGTATTTGTATTATGTTATTTCACTAGTATAATTATAGCTCCATAAACCTGTCAATACAACTATACTCTATAATTATACAATAAGGTTTGCATGCACTACAAAAAAACAGGGGAAACCGGTCACCAATAAAATAAAATCTCTGGGCCCAAATATTATAGGTCACAGTTAAGCTTGCGCAGTTGCTAGAGTAGTACTCTTAAGATCCCTACCCTCAAATGGTTCGTAGGTGCACACGTTGGGGCCCGGTAGACTATGCGAAAGAGTAGCTGAATACGTTGGGATGACAAAGGTACTTATATCTTCCTAGGGTTATAGAGTCTAATGACGGGGAATAAGGTGAGTTTGTTCCAGATCTCCTAGTGTATCAGTCGGATATATGGACCCCGACGGAGTAATCAATTTCCCGTGTCCTTGATGCTATTTGAGGTTACCAATAAGGCTCCACCGGTCCAGCCGATCCTCCCGTTGACAGGGTGTGGGGGTATCCACTTCACTAGATACTCTAATTAATGCATTACCGCAGGAGGCCTTTTCCTTAGTACCACTTTGCAGTTCTCCGGTGGTGCCGGGCACTGTCTTCCTGACACTATAAGTCTCTCGCCCTGTGTCGAAGATGCTAGGCTGACCCTAACAATGAAAAGGGATAGCGATATGTGGTCGTCCCTCTACGGTGCAATCTCTCCGCAATTACTTACATCTCATTGCATAGCCCTAGGTGGAAGGTAGACCTCCTTGGGACAGCTCCTCCCCCGAGGCTGCTCTGAAGAAGGACGCTCCTGTGGTAATTCCTTCCCCCAGTGGCCACTTCCCTGATGCTGGGTCCTGCCACTTTAACTAGAGTGAAAATCTGAGAAACTGAGTCCATCCAAAACTGCTGAAATGTAAGAAGCTGAAATGGAGCCTGAATTAACAGAATTGCAGCACTGTCTTTGGCTAATAAATATTACAGGGGTCTGACGAATGAGAAGAGGTTTCTCTGGATTTACTTTCAGGGAGTTACTTAACCAGTGAGGTATTATCAGGGAAATACGGGATGCTATTCGCCTTGAGCGGACAAATTATATAATAGCGGACCTCCCAGCGGCATCTATGGCGGCAGTAAGTTCCTTATGTGGTTCCACCTCTGACTGAGGTAATCCAAGAAATGGCTTCAAGACAGTGCACAGCTAAATATTTTGGTCCCTTTGCACTGCTAAATGTCAATTGACTTTATTATGGTTGTCTAAACCCTGCGGTGCCTAATATTAGCCCTAGGGTACTGTAATTTAACAACTCCCCTTCTTTATAGTGCCACTGTGCTAGGTGAGTTATCAACTCCCTTCAGTGAGAGGCCTTTCTCTGGTCGAGGATCAGTCACTGTACTCCCATTGTACCTTATATGGGCTTATCTTACTGTCTCCTTCCTGGGAGTATATCTGCCCTCAATCACTGTCAAGGAGGGAGTTTACCTCCCAGTAGGCGTCTCCTCACCGGAGCTTTAGATTAGTGCAGCCCAGCCAGGCCTCTCCTTTCAGTGAGACGTCACTCACCGTCGCCCCCTCTGACAGCGTCCTCGGCCGTGATCATCCGCTCTCCGGAACCCGACCACCGCACTCTCCTCTATTCCCTCCTCTGCAGGTGAAGTTCTTTTGGGGAAAGGGTACTGCGGGGTAACCAGCTCAGTCGAGCGAATCCGTCTCTCTTGGCTCTCTCCTCACCTCAGCTGTTACCGCTCTCCTTCTTCCTTGGTCATCACCGTTACCCCCCTGCGCGCTGTTCTTCTCCCTCTCTCTCGCGCCAGCCCCTGTACCCCTCCTCTACGCACGAGGGGAGTCTAGAAAAATCCGTCATCCAGTTTTCCAGCCCCATAGAGCTATTATACCTCAGTGTTTTTCTGTTTAAAGTTCAGAGGGATTAAAATGGACACATACATATAATAGTCATATTCCTCTATTTACAATTGGGTTACCTTATGCCACTATGTACAATATTATCTATATAACACTATTTACACTCCTTATCCAAATGGTTATCATCATAGGGGGCTACACTATCATCTGTACGTGGATGATACTCAAATCTACCTATCCTCCCTGGATTTATCACCATCTTTATTGGTCCATGTCACTGAATGCCTTTCTGCCATTTCCTCTTGGATGTCATCTCACCACCTTAAAGTTAATATTTCCAAAACAGAATCAATTATATTTCCACCGACCAAAAGTAGTTACCAACCTGATATCTTTATCCTTGTTGAGAACTCGAAAATCAATCCTACGCAACAAGTTCATTGCCTAGGTGTCATACTCGACTCTGAACTGCCCTTTTTTCCCCACAATCTCAATCTGTCTTTAAATCTTGCTAAATGCACCTAAAAACATATCCAAAATATGACCATACCTTACACAAGACACTGCAAAAACTCTAATTCATGCCCTAATTATCTCCCACATTGATTATTGCAATAGTCTCCTAACTGGTCTTACCAAAAAAAGACTTTCACCACTACAATACATTCTGAATGCAGCTGCAAGGCTAATCTTCCTCACTAGATGCTCACCATCTGCAGATTCACGCTGTCAGTCTCTCCACTGGTTACCTGTATTCTATCGTATTCAATCTAAAATACTTATACTCACATACAAGGCCATTAACCAAACTACACCAATGTACATCTGTTTACTTATCTCAAAATATCTCCCAACCTGACCGCATCTCTCTTTACATGATCTAAAACTTTCATCCACACTTATTAGTTGCTTCCATTCACGATTGCAGGACTTTCTTCGGGCTGCACCCACTCTGTGGAAAGCCCTCCCATGCACAATAAGACTCTCCTCTAGTCTCCACACTTTCAAGCATTCCCTGAAAACTCACCTCTTCAGGCAAGCTTATCAAATTCTAAAACAGCCCACATAACCTTCATAAACTTTTCTATCCAGTACCATCCCCACTGTAGAGTCCACACATATCCTCACATATTTTCTCTTTCTTCACTTTCCCATCCTCCTAACCCCAGACCAACATTGCTGTGTGACCATATCATACAGTCCACCAAGAGCCTTTGCAATCTGGTGGACCATTATGCAATAGATAACACCTATCCTGTTAGGTTCCTGGTGCTCAGAACAAGGGAGATGTTATAAAGAGAGTCCAGAGCACCAGGACGTAATGCTGGGAAAGGGAAACGGAATGGGAATAGCCCCTGGCACCCTACCTCCGTTGCTTTACCCGTGCTGTCAATTCACTCTTGCGAGACTATGGTTTCTTGGGCCCATGGCAGCCGCGTTTGAAGGGCAGATTAAGTCTGCCCAACTCTGATGCCCCCTTAGGTCTTAAGGAGAGACAAAGAGTGAACTGAGACAGGGTAATAACAAGGGGCCCTCTAACTGAAACAACCAAAGCCAGGGGCTACTGACTAGCCTAAAAACTAAATGTATATGCGGCTTGCCGCCAAAGGAAAAGAACAACAAAGGAAATGCTGTCCACACGCCGACACGATACTTTTGTGTATCGGCGGTGACAGCATAAGCAGAACCCTCTGCAAAACACCAGTGACAGATATAACCAAGGAATACAGCGGCCTAGGCCGACGGACGCGGCAGAGCCGCTACTCACGGTACCGGTACCAATACTGGCAAACGGACAGGAACCCCCAATGCTGCCGACACAGACTCTCAGAACTGGAGGACAGGCAGAATCCCAAACGACAGACCGGTGGACACCAAGAAGCCAGAAACTCGACCAGGCATAGGCAAAGCCACAGGACTTCTGGACAGGAATGCTCCACGGCAGGACACGGGATCAGACACAGGAATCGACACAGGGACTGACACAGGAATCGACACAGGAAGCAGCTAGACAGACACTGCTAGACAGGAGCTCAGGAACTGGCAGGAACAAGCTCAGAACTCAAGCACTCTGGAAGACTGGAAACCTAGAAATATCACCAGCGTCTGTGAATTGCACTCAGCCAGCATATAACAGAGAGGCCTAATTAATTATGTCATGCAGCTGCCCTGTTGCATGACTCCAAACTGACAAGATGCAATTAGCAGCCAGGTGAGGCTGAACACATGGGAACAAGCTGCAATTACACAGACTCACCACCGGCAGCAAACAAGAGTATTCTTAAATAGAGCAACGGGAAATCCTGGCCTGCAAGACAACTTATAAACATAAAATAGGAATGAACCACTACCTGTGGTTCATAACAGTATCCTCTCCTTAAGGGTGAGATCCGAGCACCCCATGACACCCACGGGGAACATAAACAGAAGTATAACATAAAATACATAACCAAAATGCAAAATGGAAATGAGCCACAGCCGTGGCTCATAACATATCCTTGTGTATCAATGCCTATTTCCCTATAGAGTGTAAGCTTGCGAGCAGGGCCTTCCTACCTCTATGAATGTCTGTTATTACCTAGTTTTGCTTTGCCACTGTTGTTTCCAATTGTTTTTTATGTTATCAATATTGTTTCCAATTGTAAAGCACAATTGAATTGCTGCACTATATAAGTAACGAATAATAAATAAATAAATAATAGGAATCCACCAGGTTCCACACTAACTAGGAGACCACTGAAATGGGACCAAACTCAGATACCACTGCCATTGGGCCAAATCCAGAAAACACAACACAAACAATGGGAGAACTGTTAGTGTCCAAGGAAGCAAACAGATCACCAAGTTCAACACAGATACTCAGGGAAAGCTATGAGTTAAGGGGGGTACACACGGAGCGATAATCTAAGCAAACTAACTAGATTGCTTAGATTTTCAGCAAGATCGCTCCGTTTGTAGCCCTAACAGCGATAGCGATGCGCAGCCCCGCGCATCGCTATCGCTGGTGCTAAATTGTCCTGCATGCAGGCCAAACTAGCGGGTCGCTCACTTCACCCGCTGGGTGAAATGAGCGCCCCCCCCCCCCCCCGCACGCTCAGCACAGATCGCGCTGTTCTGAGCGCCGGGAGAGATATGTGCTGAGCGGTTCGCTCAGGACATATCTCTCCCGCATCGGGCCATGAGTACTGGCCTTTAGAAAAAACGATGACATCAGAAATTCTACTTTGAAACTAAATATGCAGTACAGGAATAAGAGCTAGTACAAATCCTAACACATACAGTAGTCTCGGAAAATATTTCTGAACTAGGGTACAAAACTTCAGGTTCTTAAAGAATAACAGGAACAAACTAACTTTACAAAACAAAGGGGATTATATGTATTCCCTGACAAAGCAAATAGAATAGGAGACTTAATATCAGGCAAAGATTCCTAGTTGACAAAACTTTTAGCGAAACAAGCTGAACAAGTGACAAAACTGAAAAACAGTTGTTATAAGTGCTCTGACAAGCACTTAAGATCTCTGTGTATCTAACAAATAAAAACATGGGTATTTGTTCAGATTTTGATTAGAGAAGTACGGCGGGCACTTTTCGTGTTTTGTGTTTTGGTTCTAATTCCCAGCTCGTGTTTTGGTTTTTGGGTTGGTTTTGCCAAAACCACACTTTCGTGTTTTGGTTTTGGATCTGGATGATTTTTAAATAAACATAAAAACAGCTAAAATCACAGAATTTGGAGGTAATTTTGATCCTAAGGTATTATTAACATCAATAACATTAATTTCCACTCATTTCCAGACTATTCTGAATACCACACAGTATTGTTTTTAGGCCAAAAGGTTGCACCGAAGTGGCTGTATGACTAAGCTAAGCAACACAAGTGTGTGGCACAAACACCTGGCCCATCTAGGAGTGGCACTGCAGTAGCAGACAGGATGGCATTTAAAAGAAATAGGTCCCAAACAGCACATCAAGCAAAGCAGAAAAAGAGGTGCAATGAGGTAGCGGTATGACTAAGCTAAGCGCCACAAGTGTGCGGCACAAACACCTGGCCCATCTAGGAGTGGCACTGCAGTGGCAGACAGGATGGCACTTAAAAAAACTAGGCCCCAAACAGCACATGATGCAAGAAGATAAAGAGGTGCAAAGGAATTGTCCTTGGGCCCTCCCACCCACCCTTATGTTGTATAAACAGGACATGCACACTTTAACAAGCCAATCATTTCAGCGACAGGGTCTGCCACACGACAGTGGCTGAAATTACTGGTTTGTTTGGGCCCCCACCAAAAAAGAAGCAATCAATCTCTCCTTGCACAAACTGTCTCTATAGAGGCAAGATGTTGACCTCATCCTCTGATTCCTCACCCCTTTCAGTGTTTACATCCCCTCCTCACAGAGTATTAATTCGTCTCCACTGGAATCTACCATCACAGGTCCCTGTGTACTTTCTGGAGGCAATTGCTCGTCAAGGCTTTCCTGGAGGTATTTATAATTCATTTTGATGAACATCATCTTCTCCACATATAATGGCAGTAACCTCCTACACCGATCGCTGACAAGGTTACCGGCTGCACTAAACACTCTTTCGGAGTACACACTGGAGGCAGGGTTACTTAGGTAAAATAAATCCAGTTTGTGCAAGGGCATCCAAATTGCCTCCTTTTCCTGCCAGTATACATACGGACTGTCTGACATGCCTACTTGGATGCTGTCACTCATATAATCCTCCACCATTCTATCAATGCAGTGACAGTAGACATGTCAGTAATCTTTGGCAGGTTCTTCAGTCCGGACCAGATGTTAGCACTCGCTCCTGACTGCCCTGCATCACCGCCAGCAGGTGGGCTAGGAAATCTTATCCTTTTCCTCGCAGCCCCAGTTACGGGAGAAAGTGAAGGAGGAGCTGTTGACGGGTTACGTTCCGCTTGAGTTGACAATTTTCTCACCAGCAGGTCTTTGAACCTCTGCAAACTTGTGTCTGCCGGAAAGAGAGATACAATGTAGGCTTTAAACCTAGGATCGAGCACAGTGGCCAAAATGTAGTGCTCTGATTTCAACAGATTGACAACCCATGAATCATGGCAAAGCGAATGAAGGGCTCCAACCACAAGTCCCACATACTTTGCAGAATCGCTCCATCTTAGCTCTGTCAGATTGTGTTTGGGCTGTGTCCCCGGAGGGGGCGCTAGTGGGTCAGTGGAGGTAGATGGGAGAAAACGAGGAGGCTGGATAACGTTCCTGCGCATGAGCGCAATGGTATTTATTTGGCAGATGATATTATACAGAATGGTAGCAGAAACAATAATAACAGATGAATAAAGTCAATCACTCAGTATGATAACTGAAAGTCTATGGCAATGGATGACAGATGACTTGAGAAAATAATATCCGGTAAAATATAAACAGAAGAACAAGTGCTTGTGAAATGGTTCTGGTTTGGAAACCAGTGCAGGTTTTAACACAGGAAACTTAGGCAGCAAGGTGGAAATGGCAAACCTGAGCAGAGGCAGGAGTCTGACTTCACAGTGCAGGTGATGAGGCACTGGCAGCAGCAAGCTGTATCACAGGTGGAGGAATGAAACACACCTGGAGTCAGTCTTCAACTGCAGGCTGAAGCACACAAGGTGGTGATGAGTGTGAAGCCTTGTTTGCAGGTTGCAGGTATTGCTGGGCCTTGAAGTTCCACGGAGCTGTGCAGAGTAACCAGGAGTACAAGTTCTTAACAGAGAACCAGGAACACAGGAGGAACAGGAACAGATCCTTTCACATGGGTCGCTGGAGTGACACAAAGTCCAGGATGCCTGCAGACTGATCCTGCAGTCTCTTATGTACCCCATGGTGCACAGGGATTGGATGAGTGAAGGAAAGTGGGTGCGGCCAAGCACCGGATTGGCCGCAGTGTACTGGCTGTTTACAGACTGTCATGGCGGCGCCCACGCTGCGGCCTAGCAGGGACGCGGCGCGCTACATGCCCGCTGTCTCAGGAGTGTTCCCAGGCCCTTGATGATGTCCCATGGCAGGGGCATAGGCGACAGGTGACCGCAGGGAGCCAGGACGGAGTCCGCAGCGGCGGACGGATGTCAGCCTGGTAAGTCGATTCCTGACAGTACCCCCTCCTTTAGGGGTGGACACCGAACACCCACGTGATTTGGAGGGATGAGTGCTGTGGAAGACACGGACCAACCTAGGAGCATGGACATCGGACGAATTCACCCAACTTCTCTCCTCTGGGCCATAACCGGACCAATCGACCAGGTACTGGAGACGTCCATACCGACAACGGGAGTCCAGAATTTTGTTGATCTCGAATTCCACGCCCCGCTGAGTTCGAACCTTGGGACCTACTGGAAGAGTATTCTGAAAGCGGTTTAGGACTAGAGGTCTGAGGAGAGAAATATGAAAAGCGTTAGGTATACGAAGGGAAGATGGTAACTTTAATTTATAGGCCACTGGGTTGATGACTCTTTCGACAGGGTAAGGACCAATGAAGCGTGGTGCAAACTTCATGGATGGGACCCTGAGACGGAGGTTACGGGTTGATAGCCAAACCTTGTCCCCAGGTTTCAAATGGGGAACCGCACGTCTCTTGCGGTCGGCAAAGACCTTGTACCGACTGGAGGCCTTTTTGAGGGAAACGTGAATTTTTCTCCAAATAGATGAAAACTGAGTCAGAGCAGTAGTGGCAGCAGGAACATCCATATGAGGGAGTTCTTGGAAATCAGGTACACGGGGATGTTGCCCATATACTGCAAAGAATGGTGTCATTTCAGTGGCAGTATGGTATCGAAAGTTGTGGGCAAACTCGGCCCATGGGAGCAGATCGAACCAGTCATCCTGGGAAGATGAAACATATAATCTTAAAAAAGTCTCAAGTTCTTGATTGACCCTCTCTGTCTGCCCATTCGTCTGAGGATGGTATGAAGATGAAAACTTCAGTTTGACCTGCATGGCAGAACAGAGGGCCCTCCAAAACCTCGCTACAAACTGTACCCCCCGGTCAGATATTATTTCAGAGGGTAAACCATGTAAGCGGAAAATCTCCCGTAGGAAGATTTGGGCAAGTTTTGGGGCAGAAGGGAGACCCTGGAGAGGAACAAAATGAGCCATCTTGGTGAATCTGTCCACTACAACCCAAATGGTATTATGTCCTTGAGAAGGAGGAAGGTCGGTGATAAAATCCATGGACAGGTGTGACCAGGGACGACTAGGGATAGACAGTGGTTGTAACTGACCTGCTGGAGACTGACGAGGAGTCTTGTGCTGCACACATTTAGGACAGGATGCCACGAAATCCTGGATGTCCATTTTCATCTTTGGCCACCAATATGTAGCAGAAAGGAACTTGTAGGTCTTCAGGACCCCAGGATGACCAGTAAACTTGGATTGATGGGCCCAAGATAGCAACTTGGGACGGAGATCTGGGGAAACAAAAGTCTTACCAGGAGGAGGAGCTGGGGAGACTTGAGATGCAGCGAAAACCACGGGACTCAGGATGGAATGTGGCACTGAGTCAGATGTTCCTTCTTCAGATTCCATGGATCGGGATAACGCGTCGGCTTTCACATTCTGCGAACCTGGGCGGAAATGAAGCTTGAAATTAAAACGTGAGAAAAACATAGCCCACCTGGACTGGCGAGGGTTAAGGCACTGAGCTGCCTTTAAATATAGCAGGTTTTTATGATCCGTGTAGATATTAAACGGATGTTTGGCCCCTTCTAGGAGATATCTCCATTCCTCGAGAGCCAGCTTGATCGCCAGTAGTTCTTGATCTCCCACGGAGTAGTTAGCTTCTGCAGGAAGAAACTTTCGAGAATAAAATCCACAAGGGTGGACTTTCCCATCGGATCCCTTCTGGGAGAGAACAGCTCCAACCCCAACTGTAGAGGCATCTACCTCCAACTCGAATGGTCTGTTGACATCTGGCTGAGACAGCACTGGAGCAGACATAAAGGCTAGCTTGATCTTCTGGAAGGCTGCCAAGGCTTCTTCTGACCAGTTGGAATGGTCTGCCCCTTTCCGAGTCAGGTTGGTAATAGGAGCGATGAGAGTGGAGAATCCTCGAATAAATTTTCTATAGTAGTTGGCGAAACCCAGGAATCGCTGGATAGACTTGAGAGAGTTTGGAATGGACCAATTGGCAATAGCTTCCAATTTTGTCGGGTCCATCTGAAGATCCGATCCGGAAATTATATAACCCAGGAAGGGTATAGAGGGAACTTCAAAGGTGCATTTAGATAGTTTCCCGTAGAGCCGGTTCTCACGAAGACGTCGGAGAACTTCACAAACTTGTAGACGATGAGATGGAAGGTCTTGGGAGAAGATAAGGATATCATCTAAGTAAACAACGAGGTACTTATACAGGACATCACGAAAGATTTCGTTCACAAAGTGTTGGAACACTGCTGGAGCATTACTCAACCCAAATGGCATTACCAGGTATTCATAATGGCCATCTCGAGTGTTGAAAGCTGTCTTCCACTCGTCACCACTCCGGATTCTGACGAGATTATAGGCACCGCGGAGATCTAACTTGGTGAAGATGCGGGCTCCTTTAACTCTGTCAAATAATTCGGTAATGAGTGGTAATGGATAACTATTCTTGATAGTAATGTCATTGAGACCCCGATAGTCAATGCATGGACGCAGTCCTCCATCCTTCTTTTTAACAAAGAAGAAACCTGCACCAGCGGGAGATGATGACGGACGGATGAATCCCTTCTGAAGATTCTCTCTGATGTAATTACTCATCGCCTCAGTTTCAGGAACAGACAACGGGTAGGTGCGCCCCCTAGGTGGCTTCTTGCCAGGAAGGAGATCGATGGGACAATCCCATTCCCTATGGGGCGGCAGGATATCAGCAGCCTTTTCACAGAAGACGTCTGAGAAGTCTTGATAAGCTGCTGGGAGACTTGACTGTGTCTTTACTTCGGTAGACTTAATGGGACACACTTGGGCTAAGCAGGATTGATGACAATGTGAACCCCATGAGGTAAGCTGCAACGTTGACCAGTCAAACTGTGGATTATGTAGCTGGAGCCAGGGCATGCCCAAGACAATCTCCTGGGTGGCTTGAGGGATGACCAGGAACTTGATCAGTTCAGAATGGAGAAATCCAACTCCCAGAACCACTGGAACAGTTTGATGAGAAATGTTCCCCTTGGAGATTCGACTACCATCCACAGCAGTAATGTAAACTGGACAAGAAAGTTCACAGGTAGATAGGCAAAATTTATTTACCGCAGCTTGGGTGATAAAGTTTCCTGCAGCACCGCAGTCCACTAATGCTGACGCAGACTGGAGCCCAACTGGAGTCTCTAGCATCACTGGAAGGATGAGGTCTTGTTGAGAAGGAGCTTGACTGAAAGATCCTAACTTGACTCCTCCCTTACAAGTCAGGATCTGGCGTTTCCCGAACGCACCGTGCAGGAGTTAATCTGATGGCCCGCAGCAGCACAGTATAGGCAGAGTCTCTCACGTATTCTTCTTGCCCGCTCTTCAGGAGTTAGGCGGGACCTATTTATCTGCATAGGCTCGTCAGAAGAGGGAGACTGGAACTGTACAGAAGGTATGAACCTTGATCTGCGTGGCTCACTCCGAGCGCGTTCATTATTGCGTTCGCGGATGCGAGAGTCCAACTTAATGCACAGGGAGGTCAAATCAGACAGTTGAACAGGAATGTCACGGGTCGCCAATTCATCCTTGATCCGATCCGAGAGTCCGTGCCAGAAAGCTGCTACCAGAGCTTGGTTGTTCCACTGAACCTCTGCAGCCAACGTCTGGAACTGGATGACATATTGTCCCATGCTTCGGGTACCTTGACGAAGTTGGATCAGGTCTGCCGAAGCTGATGTCGCACGACCAGGCTCGTCAAAGATCCGTCTGAAGGTTGACACGAAGTCTGTGTAGTTGTTAATCAGAGGATCAGCACGTTCCCACAGAGGAGACACCCAACTCAGAGCAGATCCAGAGAGTAAGGAGATGATGTAGGCAACCTTGGATCTTGGCGTGGGGAAATTATGTGGCAATAACTCAAACTGTATTTCACATTGATTGAGAAACCCGCGACATAACTTAGGACTGCCATCATACTTGCTCGGCACGGGCAGATGCAGACGTGACACTGGAGCTGATGCAGCCGGCATAGAAGAACTCACAGCACTGGCAGGTGCTGGAGTAACAGGAACAGTAGGAGAGAGTACACTAGGCAGGGATTGCTGTAGTGTATCTAATCGGGAGGACATCCCTTGCAGGAATTGAAGCATCTGCTGCTGCGCAACCTCTTGACCATCCAGACGGGAGACCAGATTTTGCAAGGCCTCTGACCCCACACTCCGTCCACCATCCGAGTCCATCGATCCTGGACTTACTGTCAGATTGTGTTTGGGCTGTGTCCCCGGAGGGGGCGCTAGTGGGTCAGTGGAGGTAGATGGGAGAAAACGAGGAGGCTGGATAACGTTCCTGCGCATGAGCGCAATGGTATTTATTTGGCAGATGATATTATACAGAATGGTAGCAGAAACAATAATAACAGATGAATAAAGTCAATCACTCAGTATGATAACTGAAAGTCTATGGCAATGGATGACAGATGACTTGAGAAAATAATATCCGGTAAAATATAAACAGAAGAACAAGTGCTTGTGAAATGGTTCTGGTTTGGAAACCAGTGCAGGTTTTAACACAGGAAACTTAGGCAGCAAGGTGGAAATGGCAAACCTGAGCAGAGGCAGGAGTCTGACTTCACAGTGCAGGTGATGAGGCACTGGCAGCAGCAAGCTGTATCACAGGTGGAGGAATGAAACACACCTGGAGTCAGTCTTCAACTGCAGGCTGAAGCACACAAGGTGGTGATGAGTGTGAAGCCTTGTTTGCAGGTTGCAGGTATTGCTGGGCCTTGAAGTTCCACGGAGCTGTGCAGAGTAACCAGGAGTACAAGTTCTTAACAGAGAACCAGGAACACAGGAGGAACAGGAACAGATCCTTTCACATGGGTCGCTGGAGTGACACAAAGTCCAGGATGCCTGCAGACTGATCCTGCAGTCTCTTATGTACCCCATGGTGCACAGGGATTGGATGAGTGAAGGAAAGTGGGTGCGGCCAAGCACCGGATTGGCCGCAGTGTACTGGCTGTTTACAGACTGTCATGGCGGCGCCCACGCTGCGGCCTAGCAGGGACGCGGCGCGCTACATGCCCGCTGTCTCAGGAGTGTTCCCAGGCCCTTGATGATGTCCCATGGCAGGGGCATAGGCGACAGGTGACCGCAGGGAGCCAGGACGGAGTCCGCAGCGGCGGACGGATGTCAGCCTGGTAAGTCGATTCCTGACAAGCTCCTCCTTCAATTTCTCCAGCTGCTTCTGCAAAAGCCTGATGAGGGGAATGTTCTGACTCAAGCTGGCAGTGTCTGAACTGACTTCACATGTGGCAAGTTCGAAGGGTTGGAGAACCTTGCACAAGACGGAAATCATTCTCCACCACACTTGAGTCAGGTGCATTCCCCTTCCTTTGCCTATATCGTTGGTGGATGTATAGGCTTGAATGGCCTTTTGCTCCTCCTCCATCCTCTGAAGCATATAGAGTGTTGGATTCCACCTCGTTACCACCTCTTGCTTTAGGTGATGGCAGGGCAGGTTCAGGTGTGTTTGATGGCACTCCAATCTTCGGCACGTGGTGGCTGAATGCTGAAAGTGGCCCGCAATTTTTCAGGCCACCGACAGCATCTCCTGCACGCCCCAGTGAGTCATTTTTCAAAAAATTCTGTACCACCAAATTAATTGTATGTGCAAAACATGGGACGTGCTGGAATGTGCCCAGATGTAATGCACGCACAATATTGGTGGCATTGTCCGATATCACAAATCCCCAGGAGAGTCTAATTGGGGTGAGCCATTGTGTAATGATGTCCCTCAGTTTCTGTAAGAGGTTGTCAGCGGTGTGCCTCTTACGGAAAGCGGTGATACATAGCATAGCCTGCCTAGGAACGAGTTGGCATTTGCGAGATGCTGCTACTGGTGCTGCTGCTGTTGTTGCTGAATGGAGCCCATACATCTACCCAGTGGGCTGTCACAGTGATATAGTCCTTAGTCTGCCCTGTTCCACTTGTCCACATGTCCGTGGTTAAGTGGAAAGTGGGTACAACTGCATTTTGTAGGACACTGAGGACACTTTTTCTGACGTCTCTGTATATTCTTGGTATCGCCTGCCTAGTGAAGTAGAACCTAGATGGGAGTTAATACCGTGGACACCGTACCTCAAACAATTCTCTAAGTCCAACTGAACTAATGGCAGATACTGGACGCACATCTACACCAACATAGCTGTCAAGGCCTCAGTTTACTACTTTGCAAAAGGATGACTGCTGTCATATTTCATCTTCCTCACAAAGGACTGTTGGACAGTCAATTGCTTAGTTGAAGTAGTACAAGTGGTCTTCCGACTTCCCCTCTGGGATGACGATCGACTCCCAGCAGCAACAACAGCAGAGCCAGCAACAACAACAGCAGAGCCAGCAGCAACAGCAGGCGTACCACTCAAGGATCCTCCGGAGGAATCCCAGTTAGGAGAGGACTCCTCAGTCTAGCCAGTGTCATGGCCTGCAGGACTACTGACGTTCCTGACTGAGGAGGTAGTTGACGTTGAGGGAGTTGGTGTTGTGGCATGCAGGAGCTTGGGTACAAGAAGAAAAAGGCATTTAGGTGTCAGTGAACTGCTTATGCTCTTACCCAAAGTTTCACAACATGACACTGACTTCTGATGAATGCGCTGCAGGTGGGGAGGATGTTCCTAGGTGGTTAACGTCCTTACCCCTACTTATTACAGGTTGACAGAGGCAACACACGGCTTGACACCTGTTGTCCGGATTTGTGAAGAAATAATTCCACACCGAAGAGGTGGCTTTTTTGGTATCTTGCCCAGGCATCACAATGGGCTTATTCATCCCACGGACAACAGGTGTCTCCCCCGGTGCCTGATTTAAACAAACCACATCACCATCAGAATCCTCATCATCAACTTCCTCCTCAGCGCAAGTAACACCCATATCCTCATCCTGGTGTACTTAAACAGTGACATCTTCAATTTGAATATCAGAAACTGAACTGTGGGTGCTACTTCCAGCACTTGCAGAGGGCGTGCAAATGGTGGAAGCAGCCACCTCTTCCCATCCAGTGTTGGTAAGGTCAGGCATTGCAACCGCCGACACACTTGGACTCTCCTTGGGGATTTGTGATACCATCTTAGAATGCACAGTACTTTGTTGTGCTTTTATCAGCTTAACTATTATAATTTTTCTAGTGGGAGGATGAGGGCTTCCATCGTCATGTGAAGCTGAACGACTAGTCATGAACATAGGCCAGGGCCTTAGCCGTTCCTTGCCACTCCTTGTCGTAAATGGCATATTGGCAAGTTTACGTTTCTCCTCAGACCATTTAAATTTATTTTTGGGTCTTTTTACCGAACTTTGGCTTTTTGGATTTTACATGCCCTCTACTATCACATTGGCCTTGGGAGATGACATTGATGGGATTTCATTGTCTATGTCATGACTAGTAGCAGCAGCTTCAGCACTAGGAGGAAGTGGTCCATGATCTTTTCCTATTTTATCCTCCAAATTTTTGTTGTCCATTATTTTTCTGGAGTTATATAACAATATGCGGTACAGGAGAGCATACCTCTACACCACACCAAACCCTGTGAAAATTATTTGGATTAAATATAAGTAACCCCTTTATTTGGAGTAAATAATATACAGCACAGGACAGCACCACTGAACTTATATGGCAGCACCACTGGACTGGATTTATATATAATTATATGGATTTATATGGCAGGATCACTGGAATTATACAGCAGGATCACTGGAATTATACAGCAGGATCACTGCAATTATACGGCAGGATCACTGGAATTATACGGCAGGCTCACTGGATTTATAGGCCAGTACCACTGGAATTATACGGCAGGATCACTGGAATTATACAGCAGTACCGCTGGAGATATACTGCAGTACCGCTGGACACATACGGCAGTATCAATGGAAATACACGGCAATATCACTGGACATATACGGCAGTATCACTGGACTGGATTTATACACCAGTACCACTGTAATTATATGGAAGGATCACTGGACTTATACGCCAGTACCACTGGAATTATACGGCAGGATTACTAGACATATATGGCAGGATAACTGCAATTATACAGCAGGATCACTGGAATTATACGGCAGGATCACTGGATTTATACGGCAGTACCGCTGGACGTATATACGGCAGTACCGCTGGACATATATGGCAGTATCACTGGACTGGACTTACACACCAGTACCACTGTAATTATACAGCAGGATCACTGGATTTATACGCCAGTACCACAGGAATTATACGGCAGGATTACTGGAATTATACGGCAGGATCACAGGATTTATATGGCAGGATCACTGCAATTATACGGCAGGATCACTGGACATATACGGCAGGATCACTGGATTTATATGCCAGTACTACTGGAATTACACGGCAGGATCACTGGACTTATACGGCAGGGTCACTGGATTTATACGGCAGTACAACTGGACAAATACGGCAATATCAATGGATTTATACGGTAGTATCACTGGATTTATATGCCACTGGAATTACAAGGCAGTATCACTGGATTTATAAGGCAGTACCGCTGGACATACATGGAAGTACCGCTGGACATATATGGCAGTATCACTGGACATATACAGCAGTATCACTGGACTGGACTTATACGGTAGAATCACTGGATTTATATGCCAGTACCACTGGAATTATACGGCAGGATCACTGGAATTATACGGCAGGATCACTGGAATTATACGGCAGGATCACTGGATTTATACGGCAGTACCGCTGGACATATACGGCAGTATCAATAGACATATACGGCAGGATCACTGGACTTATACGGCAGTACCACTGGAATTATATGGCAGGATCACTCGATTTATACGGCAGTACCGCTGGACATATACGGCAGTACCGCTGGACATATACGGCAGTATCACTGGACATATACGGCAGTATCACTGGACTGGACTTATACGTCAGTACCACTGTAATAATACGGCAGGATCACTGGACTTATACGCCAGTACCACTGGAATTATACGGCAGGATAACTGGATTTATACAGCAGTACCGCTGGACATATATACGGCAGTACTGCTGAACATATACGGCAGTATCAATGGACATATATGGCAGGATCACTGGATTTATACGGCAGGATCACTGGAATTATATGGCATGATCACTGGATTTATACGGCAGTACCATTGTACATACTGTATACAGCAGTATCAATGGACATATACTTAACACAGACTATAGGGACTACGGCCAGAAATTAAAAAAAGGACATCTAAGGTAATATTCGCCGAAATATTACCAGTGCCACGCGCTAGCCCAGGGAGACAGAGGGAGATTAGGGAGGTAAATGTGTGGCTTAGGGACTGGTGTAGGAAAGAGGGGTTTGTGTTCTTGGAACACTGGGCGGACTTCTCAGTCAGGTGCCCTCTTTTTTCTCGCGATGGATTGCACCTGAATGAAGAAGGGGCTGCGGTGCTGGGGGGAAGGATGGTTAGTAGGTCGGAGGAGCTTTTAAACTTGGAGCCGGGGGGGAGGGGGGGGGGTTTAGCTAGAGACTATGGGTCATGCAGTGAGAATAGTAGGGATGGTGGTAGTGAGATAAATGGGGGTGGAGAAGGGGGGAGGGAAAGTGCAGCCGGTAAGGGCATTTACATGGGTTCTAATAAGGGTATCAAGAAAGGTATTGCCAAAGCATTAACTAATAACAATTATGTGTCATCTTTACAGCCTATAGAAAATGATGTACGGGACAAAAGGGAAAATACTTATGTCAGGGCGGTAAATTTAGATGGGAATTTTGGGTTGATCAAAGAGAAAAGTAAGGTGGGCAATACTAAGTACAGTGGGGTTGGAGAGGGAGCGAGAAGGACAGTCTGTATCAGTAACTCAAGGGATGCACTAGCAAAGGATAGGATATCTTTAAAAAAACAAACGAATAAAGGAACCGCTAAACTAAAATGTATGCTTGCAAACTCTAGAAGTCTAGCAGGTAAAATGGGGGAATTGGAATTGTTAGCATCAAAGGCTGAGTATAACATTATAGGTATTACGGAAACATGGTGGGACGACTCTCACGACTGGGTTGCAAACTTGGAGGGGTATTCTCTTTTCAGGAGGGACAGGGCAAGTAAAAGAGGAGGGGGTGTATGTCTTTATGTTAAACCATCACTTAAACCATACTTAAAGGAGGTTATCTGTGAGGAAACTGGTGATAATGTCGAGTCACTATGAGTTGAAATCTCAAGTGGGGGTATTGATGCAAAAAAAACTAGTCATAGGCACGTGCTACAAACATCCGGATATTAGCATACATGGGGAAGAACAACTCTTGCAACAAATTGAAACGGCTGCGGAATTGGGGGACACCCTTGTGATTGGGTATTTTAATTACCTGGATTTAAACTGGAGTAACGATTCATGTGCTAAAACAAGGGGCAATAGGTTCTTAAATATGTTAAAGGATCACTACTTATCTCAATTAGTTGAGGACCCATCTAGGGGTAAAGCTATCTTGGATCTAGTAATTACTAATAATGTGGATATTATATCAAACTCTAAAGTTGGGGAGACCTTGGGTAACAGTGACCACTATATGATCACATTCGACATCAGTTTCAGGAAACATAGATACAGGGGTTCCATCAAAACTTTTAATTTTATGAAGGCTAATTTCAGTATGCTGAGATGTGCACTTAACGGCATAGAGTGGGAGATTTTGTTTAATAACAAGAATACTTCGGAAACGTGGGATGTTTTAAAGGGGTTGCTGGATAGCAATATTCATAAATTTATTCCCATGGGCAGTAAACGCAGGAGTATTAAACTCAAGCCGATGTGGCTTAACAAGAAGGTTAAGGCAGAAATGGATAAAAAAAAGCGGTCTTTCAAAGCATTTAAAGCTAATGGAAAGGAAGAGTCCTTCAAGTATTACAAGGAAAGTAATAAGAAATGCAAAAAAGCAATAAGAGCAGCTAAAATTAAAAATGAAAAGCAAATTGCTATATTGAGTAAAACCAATCCTAATTTTTTTTTAAATACATAAACGAAAAAAGGCTAAAAAAGGAGAATATAGGTCCATTAAAAGATGAATTTGGAGAATTGATAAATGATGACGAATTAAAAGCGGAAATACTGAACAATTTTTTTTCATCAGTATTCACCAGAGATGAACTGTTGGTGGGAGTAGAGCATAACAATTGTGACAGTAAAGATCCATGGTTAGAAACTTGTTTAAGTGAAGAAGTAATCCGAGAGAGACTAAGCAAAATTAAGGTTAATAAATCACCTGGTCCCGATGGACTTCACCCGAGGGTTCTTATGGAGCTTAGTTCACAACTAGCATGACCCCTATACTTGATTTTCAATAGTTCAATTAGATCAGGCATGGTACCGAAGGATTGGCATATAGCTGAGGTAGTACCATTATTTAAAAAGGGATCCAAAAACCTTCCGGGTAACTACAGACCAGTTAGTTTGACGTCTATAGTGGGGAAAATATTGGAAGGAATTCTAAGGGACAGCATACAGGAGTATCTACAAACCACTAGGATTATCAGCAAGAACCAGCATGGGTTTGTGAGAGACAGGTCATGTCAGACTAACTTAATTAGCTTCTATGAGGAAGTGAGCAATAATCTTGATCAGGGAAAAGCAGTGGATGTAGTCTTCCTAGATTTTGCAAAAGCATTCGATACAGTGCCTCACAGGAGACTGATCATCAAATTAAAGGAGCTTGGCCTAGGAAAACTATTTGCACATGGATAAGCAACTGGTTGGATAGCAGAGTACAGCGAGTAGTGGTCAATGGGAAGTACTCAACCTGATCCCCAGTAGTCAGCGGTATACCACAAGGGTCCGTACTCGGTCCACTACTGCTCAACATATTTATCAATGACCTAGAAATAGGCCTGGAAAGCACAGTGTCAATCTTTGCAGATGATACTAAACTGTGTAAGGTAATTAACTCAGAATTGGATGTGGAGTCCTTACAGAATGATCTATCTAAACTCGAACTCTGGGCATCTAAATGGAAAATGAGGTTCAATACAGACAAATGCAAGGTTATGCATTTCGGGACTAAGAACAAACTTGCAGCCTACATACTAAATGGGGAACGACTAGGTAAAACAGATTTGGAAAAGGATTTGGGGGTACTCATTGATAATAGGCTTAATAACCATACACAATGTCAAAGCGCAGTAAAGAAGGCTAGTAAGGTGCTAGCGTGCATAAAACGGGGAATTGAGTAAAGGGACTCGGATGTAATCCTACCGCTGTATAAAGCATTGGTACGTCCACACCTGGAATATTGTGTTCAGTTTTGGGCACCACTGTATAAAAAAGATATCGGTGAACTCGAAAGGGTTCAGAGGCGAGCTACTAAATTGATTAAAGGCCTAGAGGGACTGGATTATGAGGAAAGGCTTAATAGGTTGAATATGTATACACTAGAAAAGAGGCGTCTAAGAGGGGATATTATTAATATCTTCAAATATGTAAAGGGGCATTACAAAGAGTTATCAGAGGAATTATTTATTAAAAGAACACAGTTTAGGACACGTGGGCACTCGCTGCGGCTGGAGGAGAGAAAGTTCAGAACGCGAGGAAAGGGTTCTTCACTGTTAGGGCAATTAGGATGTGGAATTCCCTGCCAGGGAAGGTGGTAATGGCGGACTCTGTAAATGGATTTAAAAAAGGAATGGATACATTTCTGAATGAAAATTATATCCAGGGTTATAATATTTAAAATATCAAAATCGTTAATCCGGGGGTTATATGAGTTATAGTAGTTAACTGGTCATAAAACATTACTCAGCGGGTATGTAAACTCATCACAACTTAATACAGGTTGAACATGATGGGCAAATTGCCTCTTTTCAACCTCAATTACTATGTTACTATGTACGGCAGGATCACTGGACTTATACGCCAGTACCACTGGAATTATACGGCAGGATCACTGGATTTATACGGCAGTACAGCTGTACATATACGGCAGTATCAATGGACATATGCGGCAGTATCACTGGACCGGATTTATATGCCAGTACCACTGTGATTATACGGCTGGTTCACTGGACTTATACACCAGTACCACTGGAATTATACGGCGGGATCATTGGAATTATACAGCAGGATCACTGGATTTATACGGCAGTACCACTGGACATATACGGCAGTACCGTTGGACATATACGGCAGTATCAATGGACTGGATTTATATGCCAGTACCACTGTAATTATATGGCTGGTTCACTGGACTTATACACCAGTACCACTGGAATTATACGGCACCACCACTGTGACTGGACTGATGCAGCACAACACACCACCACTGGACTGATGCGGCACAACACAGCACCACTGGACTGGACTTATACAGCAGCACTGGACATATGGCAGCAGAGGACACTACCACTGTGACTGGACTGGATGCAGCACATTACACCACCACTGAACAGATGCAGCACAACACAGCAATACTGTAAGGGACTTATACAGCAGCACTGGACATATGGCAGCAGAGGACACAACAACTGTGACTGGACAAATGCAGCACAAGACACGGACACTGAGGACACTGAGAGGACCGAGACACGTCCTCTCTCTACACTCTCCAATGCCGGAGTGAAAATGGCGGGGACACGCGGCTCCTTATATAGAATTCAAACCCTGCAAGAATCCGACAGCGGGATGATGACGTTTTGCCTCATTCTGGTTTGCGAGTCAGGCAGGAAAACCCGAGCCTGACTCGGATCCGGGCTCGGATGGTGAAGTCCAGTAGGGTTCGGTTCTCTGAGAATCGAACCCGCTCATCTCTAATTTTGATCAAAACATAAAAGCTTGCAGCCCATGGTCAAGGGACCCAAATACCTACACTAACATATATGCTTAACACACTATTAACTTGCACTCACCTCTCATGTACAAGGTTTATACCCAGACAAATCAGACAAGGTGACTTTGGCTGAGGGACAGACAGAACATCAGGAAAGGAAGGCTGAGTGAAAATATTCAGACTGAAACAATAGATTCAGATTGGGGAGCGATATTTCTTAATTATCACAATGAACATTATTGCATATTTACCTATGGTAAGGTCCGCCAGAATTTACCCAGCTGTCCTGACAAGGGGGGTCATTCCTAGTTGATCGTAGCTGTGCTAAGTTTAGCACAGCTACGATCATTCACACTGACATGCGGGGGGACGCCCAGCACAGGGCTAGTCCGCCCTGCATGTCAGTGCCGCTCCCCTTCCCCTGCAGTAGTGCAAAGGCATCCCACAGCGGCGATGCCTTTGCACTTCAAGAGTAGCTCCCGGCCAGCGCAGCTTTAGTGTGCTGGCTGGGAGCTACTCATCGCTCCCCGGCCCGCAGTGGCTGCGTGTGACATCACGCAGCCATCGCGCCACACACCACCAACGGTCCGGCCACGCCTGCATTGGCCGGACCATGACCCCTAAACGGTGGCTTAACACTGCTGTCCAGCCCCCTCCCGCCCAGCGACCGCCTCTGCCTCAGAGGCGATCGCTAGGCAACGACAGCTGACATGCGCCGGCACACTGCGGTTCCGGTGCATGTACAGCTCCAACCCGATTGCTGCGCTGTGAGAACCGGCAGTGAGCAATCAGGTCGGTATGACCCCCAATGTCACCACTTCTAGGTTTATGATCCAGCTGATGTAATGCACAGGAGGAGTCATCAGGTGATGTTAATTATTGGGTCATATTACAGACCCATAGCTATGGGGGGATCCGGTCTGAAGATTGACACTGTCTAGGTCAGGGGTGGGCAATTATATCAGCTGAGGGGCCACTTGACACTTTCCTGTCAGTATTCGAGGGCCGCACACAAAATAGCAGCTCCCCCACATGCCAAAAATATAGGGACTGTGATGTTAGTGTATTAGAATGCTTAATATTTGTAGACACTCCCTTACTAATCTGTGTAAGCCTGAATCTTCAGTGATGGTCCCTGGGACCAGGGGGATGCTTGGAAGTGGGTGGTCCAGTGTGCAGTGTGCCTGGAGTTGGTGAGGGAATAAACAGCACAGCAGTGAACTCACATGTCTCTGTGTCCTGATGACTGGATTTACAAACGTATGAACAAAACATGGTGTCAGAAGAAGTTTAACTTGGACTGCTAGTGCTCTCAGAGTGTGAAAGAATCTTGCAGAAGTCTGTGGCTGTGATACTCTGTGTCTGCAAAGCCTGCCGTGTGCTCCTATCTTCAAACAGTGAGTAACCATGGATAAACTGGCTCCTCCAACCGGCATGCTGATGTCTGGTAACTTGTCTGAAAACTGGAAAAGATTTAAGCAAAGGTTTAATATATATCTTGCTGCATGTGGACTTGATTCAGAGGCTGACAAAACGAAGGCATCCATTTTCCTCCATGTGATAGGAGAGGATGTGCTGGACATTTATAATAGTTTTCAGTTTGATGAGGGGCAGAATATGGTGCTATCTTCTATAATGCAAAAGTTTGAAGATTACTTTGTGCCAAGGAAAAATGTGACATATGAAAGATATAAGTTTTTCACATGTGATCAGAAGTCTGTAGATGGATTTGATCATTATGTTACAGAGCTGCAATCACTCAGTAAAACCTGTGAGTTTGGTGATTTAAAGTATTCACTGATTAGAGATCGTATTGTCTGTGGAATACCTGATAATGGACTCAGAGAGAGATTGCTGAGAGAGCAAGACCTAACACTAGAAAAGGCAGTGACTATGTGTAGATCTGCAGAAATAACTAGATTTCAAGCCAAAAAGTTACACAAGGAAGCTGATGTGCATGTAGTGCAGAAAACAGAGCCATGCAAACCTCCATTCTCAAGAATGAAGCAGTCTAAGCCACAGTCTAATAAGGAAATGTGTAGTAGATGTGGAAATGCTCACAATCCTAAAATGTGCCCTGCTTATGGTAAAACCTGCATGAAATGTGGTAGACTTAATCACTTTGCCAAATGCTGTAAAATTAAAAGTAAAACAACCAAAGTGCATGCTGTTAAACAAACAGATGAATTCTTTGTGGATTGCATTGAACTTTGCAGTGCAGATAAAAAATAATGGATTGTCCCTTTAACTGTGAACGAGATTGTCATTCCCTTTAAGCTTGATACTGGTGCGCAGGTGAATTTAATATCCTTTCAAAACTATAAGACTTTTAGAGTAAAACCTAAAATTCATCCAGCCAAAGTGAAAGTTACAGGGTACACTGGCGAGGAAATTCCTGTGAAAGGTACATGCTTAGTGACACTGAAAAATAAGGGACAACAGTTTAAAACATCTCTACTGATTGTGGATAAAAATGTGCAACCGATTCTAGGATTAAGTTCCTGTGAGAAACTAAGCTTGCTAAAGAAAGTTTTTATGGTGACATCCCAAGTAGAAGATGACTGCAAATCGATGTTTACAGAATACAGAGACTTGTTTGATGGCCTAGGTTGTTTGCCTGGAGAGCATAAAATAATTATAGACACGCAAGTTTCTTCAGTGATACACCCCTGTAAAAAAAGTGCAGTTTGCGCTGAGAGAAAAACTGAAACAAGAGTTAAATCGCATGGAAGCCTTGGGTGTGATAGAGAAAGTTGATGAGCCTACTGAATGGGTAAGCTCCTTAGTAATTGTTGAAAAGAATAAGAATTTCAGCAGATGCTTCGCAATTTGGCCTAGGCTCAGTGCTGTTACAAGAACATGAGGATACATGGCAACCAGTAATCTATGCATCAAGAGCACTGACAAGTGCTGAAACAAGGTATGCTCAGATAGAAAAAGAACTTCTAGCGATCACATATGCATGTGAGCGATTTCATCAGTTTGTGTATGGTCAAACATTTACAGTGGAAACTGACCACAAGCCATTGATAGCTATCATGACTAAATCATTACATGACTGTCCCATGAGAATTCAATGAATGCTTATCAGACTACAGAAATATGATGTACACTTGCTGTGCTGTCCCGGCAAATACATGTACATTGCTGATACACTTTCTCATGCTGTGGACAAAAGTGAAGGTTCCAAAAGTCTGATGGATGAAGAGATAGAAGCCTATGTTAATTTGATCGTTGCTTCTCTACCAGTGTTTCTTGCAAGACAAGAACAGATTAGGAGAGAAACTGAGACAGATGACACAATGAAAGTGTTGAAAGATATCATTCTGAAAGGTTGGCCAGCAGAAAAACATGTGTACCCGCTGTCTATCCATGATTATTGGATGTACCGCAGTGACCTTACAGTTGTCGATGGTATTATTTACAAAGGCAGTAGGTTTGTCATACCTGTACGACTAAGAAAACTATGCTTTGCAAGATACATGAAGGCCACTTAGGAGAAGAAAAATGTAAGCGGAGAGCGCGTGAAGTTATGTATTAGCCAAGAATGAACCAAGACATAGCACAGACTACAGCTACATGCGAATTACGTCTTACGTATAAACCGAAACAACAAGTCGAGCCACTGAGTCCTCACGCAGTGCCAGAGAGACCGTACCAGAAAGTTAGCGCAGAATTGTTTGATTGTAATGGGAAAACGTACATTGTCATGACTGATTATTACTCTAACTACCCTGAGGTGAAGACACTACATACAACTACTAGTAAAGCCGTAATCAATTGCATGAAGTCAATCTTTGCAAGGCATGATGTTCCTATGGAAGTGTTCACTGACAATGGTCCTCAGTTTTCCAGTGCTGAATTTAGACAATTTGCTGATGAGTGGGAATTTAACCATACTACGTCAAGTCCCCACTATCCACGCTCAAATGGGTTGGTGGAAAGTTCAGTAAAAACTGTAAAGAGTCTCATGAAAAAAGGTAAAGAAGGTAAAGAAGATTTCTACAAAAGTCTTTTAATCTACCGCAGTACACCTTTACAGATTGGACTTTCTCCTGCACAAATGCTGATGTGAAGGAGGATTAGAGCAAATCTCCCAATACATGATGAACTGCTTAATACACATAACTCAGCGTTGGTCAGACTGAGTAAGGAACGTCAACAGGAGAAACAGAAACTGTTCCATGACAGGTGAGCAAAAAGCTTATCTGATCTAAAATTTGGTGACCAAGTCCGTCTCAGAGATCACGAGAAAGGTATTGTGCAAGCACAAGTAGCACCAAGATCTTATACTATACGTACAGAGCGTGGAACGGAAGTAAGAAGAAATCGGGTGGATTTAAGATCTCAACCTAACCATAATGAAGACAACATGACTGAAGAATACCCTTCATCTGACATGTATGATGATCCTGATAATGGTGAACAAACCACGATTCTAGAAAGGTCCAACATGGTCGATGAAACACAGACTGTGTATGAAAGACCCAAAAGGGAAATACGCAGACCTGAGAGACTCATTGAAACGTGTTAGATGATGTTCTTAATATGACGTTGTTAATTGTTGCATTGAAGCGTACAGGGCATATCTTTAAAGAAAAGAGGATGTGATGTTAGTACAGTATATTAGAATGCTTAATATTTGTTGACACTCCCTTACTAATCTGTGTAAGCCTGAATCTTCAGTGATGGTCCCTGGGACCAGGGGGATGCTGGGAAGTGGGTGGTCCAGTGTGCAGTGTGCCTGGAGTTGGTGAGGGAATAAACAGCACAGCAGTGAACTCACATGTCTCTGTGTCCTGATGACTGGATTTACAAACGTATGAACAAAACAGGGACGTGGCTTCATGGGGAAGGGGTGTGGCCAAAAAATAATACAGATTCATATTAGGCCGCACAATAGTCTCCATTATTCAAATTACGCCACACAGTAGTGCCACTTACACACATTACTCCAGGTAGAGCCCCTGTCACACATTACGCCAGGTAGAGCTCTCTTTTACACATTACAGCAGGTAAAGCCCCCTTTTACACATTACAGAAGGTAGACACGGTGACAGAACACGGGGGTGACACGGTGACAGAACGCGGGGGTGACACGGTGACAGAATGCGGGGGGGCGACGCGGTGTCAGAATGCGGGGGGTGACACGGTGACAGAACACCGGGGTGGTGACGCTGACAGAACACGGCGGGTGACTGTGACAGAACATGGTGGGGGTGACACAGTGACAGAACACGAGGGGGGTGACACAGTGACAGAACATGGGGGGATGACACAGTGACAGAACACGGGGGAGTGACACGGTGACAGAACAATGGGGGGTGACACTGACAGAACATGGGGGGTGACACGGTGACAGAACACGGGGGGGCTGACTCAGTGGCAGAACATGGGGGTGACACAGTGGCTGAACGTGGGGGGGTGTCACGGTGACAGAACACGGGGGTGACAAGACACAGTGACAGAACACGGGAGGTGACACAGTAACAACACGGCAGGGTGACTTAGTGACAGAATACGGGGGGGCTGGCTCAGTGGCAGAACACGGGGGTGACACAGTGACAGAACGTGGGGGGGTGTCACAGTGACAGAACACGGGGGTGACAGGACACGGTGAAAGAACACGGGAGGTGACACGGTAACAACATAGGGGGGGTGACTTAGTGACAGAACACAGGGGATGACACGGTGAAAGAATCCGGGGGAGGGGGGGTTGGGGGTGGTACAGCGAGTGGTTAAAGATCTCCCCCCGAACCTAAAAACAGTCTGACGCCACTGCCCGCACACACAAACATATACCCACACACTAACACACACACCCACTCTCTCTCATATACACACATAGACCCACACACACACACACACGCACACACACGCACACACACAGACATACACTTTCTTTCCCTCACTTTTTCCATTAACTTACTGATCTGTGTCTGGCTGGCAGTGGCAGGAAGGATGGATCTGTAGCAGTGGCTTATGTCCCGTGTAGCTCTGCCCCCTGAGGTCCCACGTAGCCCCGCTCCCTCATCTCCGCATAGCTCTGCACCCTTTTCGCCTGATCACTGCCTTTGTCACTGGGGACTCTGGAGGCGGGCTGTATTTTGCTCACCCCTAGTTTAGGTCGACAATGTTTAGGTCGACTACTATAGGTCGACAGTCACTAGGTCGACAGGACCTGAAGGTCGACAGGGTTTCTAGGTCGACATGTGCTAGGTCGACAGGTTAAAAGGTTGACATGCAGTTTTCATATTTTTTTCTTTTTTTTTACTTTTTCATACTTAACGATCCACGTGGACTACGATTGGAACAGTAATCTTTGCCAAGCAAAGCGGAGCGAGGCACCTTGCCTAAAGCATGGCGAGCGAAGCAAGCCATGCAAGGGGTTACTGTGCACTAATTGGACTTCCCGGTCACTGTACGGAGAAAACGACACCAAAAAAACATGAAAAACTAATGTCGACCTTTTGACCTGTCGACCTATCACATGTCGACCTAGAAAACCTGTCGACCTTCAGACCCTGTCGATCTATAGTGGTCGACCTAAACATTGTCGACCTATACACTGTCGATTTGATGATCCACACCCGCTATGGGGACTGTTGTGCCACAGGACCACAGGATATATATGCTAATGACCATAATAATACATCCTAAAGTCATACCTCAGAAAACAGAAGTTTTCTGTGATTTTACCGCAGGACTCTGGACCACCCATGCTTAAAGGAAACAGGACAGGGTGTTCACATCAGTCAAAAACTGACAGATCAGATTGTACACTTAAGTTTTCACTTAGAGTTTCATGATCTGGACATTCAGAAAACAGAGCAGCTCTGGTAGTAGTCTTCCTCAAACCATTCAGAAATACATATCGGAGATAGACTGGAGATCCTTCAGCTGATGTGATCCCCTCTTTCTTATTGTCTTCCACAGGTAAATTGAACTACTACTCCTACCATCCCTGTTTCTGTTTTGTGCTTTTTCTGTATAATACTGCTAGGTTAACTGGTCTATAATTTCTGATAGTAGCTGGTAGTCTGTAGTAAGGCAGGAAATCGTTGTGTATTAGTGGGGGTGTACTCAGGGACGTGCAGTGATCTAAATAGCTCAGGAGGCACTGGCTAAACCCAGAGCCAGAATTCCATGCAATATATGAGCCGATGGGTACATGTGGGCATTATACAGAGGTGCAGCAGTATAAACTCCTGGAAATTTGGTGAGTTTTGATCAGAGATGTGCGGAAAAGATAGACAGGTGAGGCACTGCCTCACCTGCCATAGACTTTTTACTCCAGAGTTTGGGCTAAAAAAATTATTAGAATAATGCAAAGAAGATATTTCAAACAAATTATTAGTATTTTTCATATACTTTATTTAGTCAAAAGTAAGTATGACAGGAAAGGATCTGCCTCACCCCACCACACTGTGAGTAGAGTTTTTTGAGTATGGGGGTTTTAATCATGCCCTTACCCATGTCCACATCCTTATTTAATACAATATAGTCTAGGCTGTGAAGCCATGTTAGGCTGTGAAGTGTGTTAGTGTAATGTGTGATGAAACATTAATATGAATATTGGAGATAGACAGGAGAAAAACAGAGGGTCAGCGATCTAACTTCTATACCTTCTCCAAAAGGACTGCTATCAACATACAACAGTAAAAAACATTTTCATGTTTCTATATCTGAGTTTCCCATCTATCTCTGGGTACACTTTTCACATCCCAAGAAAGTTTGTATGCCACTGTGATCCTGTCTGCAATGCAACACCCCCTCTGCTAATTATATTGCTGAACATACTGTAGAACACACCTTACCCTGAGCTAGCTGATAGAGTGTGTAGTATTTAAGAACATTATTGACAATGCCTGCAGTTCGGGCCTTTGCCTACATTTAAGAATGCATTTTAAGGTTGTAATTTCAGGGATGCAGTTAGAGTCTTAACTTGTTTTGGACTAGATTGTAAAATGAAACAATGTTTACAAACACTGCAGCTCAGGATCATTATGTGGCCTCTCATCACCTCTTCCATGAGAACCTCAGGACCAGACCTCCCAGCCTTCCAGCTGAGAACATCAGAACTGCCCCCAGGCCTACTCCTCAAGTTGAGCATGCAACTGTGGGGGAAAAGCTCCAAGACCAGGCTCAGCAGGGACATTTCCATCAGACTCTACTGTGCACCCCACCTTCTCATACCCTCCCATTCTGCTCACCTGAGACCAGGACATTTATAGTTTTAGAAAAATAATGTTTTCCCAATTTTCCCCCGTTCCGTTGGTTACCTGCAAATGTGTTCTTACCATGTGCTGTTTTTTCCCACTAAGAGCATACCTCCACCCCACTGTGTGCTATTCCTGTAATGTGTAGCTCTAATGACTGGACAACCTGCAATCAGCAACCTGTGGTTCTTCAGGGGGCAGGATGTACTTCAGGTTGATCTTTCCATATCCATATCATACTACTACTACTACTACTACTACTACTACTACTACTACTACTACACAAATGTCAGTTTTCCCATGTATGCATTGGGCTCTTCTTGTATGGCTCATCTCCCACAGTGTAACCTTTGTAGTCTGCCCAACATGGCTGCCTCTCTGGGACCCTACTCTGAGCATTAGGATGCTGAAATCACCCCATTTTTTGTCATCTCTTCTAAGGGTAGACTATTCCACCCAGGGTAATCCTGCACAGTGTGCCCAAGATGGCTTCCTTACCTGGTACCTTGTGATGGTGAAATACACAACCCGTGGAAGTTATTACCCAAAATACCTAGACCAATCCTGCATTATCCTTAGTGTGCACTTGAGGTTTTCTTTTTAAGTCTGTGTGGCTTATCTATTGCTGTATTACTTAAATCTTCTACATTGTTTTTTTTTTAGCAAGCTCTTGGTTCTAGGCTGTGGTGGAAATGTTTGTGGGTATATTAATAGCTCAGATGAAGAATTGCTCCAATGTTTGTTTGACTGTGGTTCTTAATTCTTCTTTCAGAAAAAAAAATAAGAATTAACTCACCGGTAATTCTATTTCTCGTAGTCCGTAGTGGATGCTGGGAACACGGTAAGGACCATGGGGAATAGACGGGCTCCGCAGGAGACTGGGCACTCTAAAGAAAAGATTAGGTACTATCTGGTGTGCACTGGCTCCTCCCTCTATGCCCCTCCTCCAGACCTCAGTTAGGGAAAATGTGCCCGGAAGAGCTGACATTACAAGGAAAGGAAATTTTGAATCCAGGGTAAGACTCATACCAGCCACACCAATCACACCGTACAACTTGTGATACCTTACCCAGTTAACAGTATGAACAACAACTGAGCCTCACTCAACGGATGGCTCATAACAATAACCCTTAGTTAAGCAATAACTATATACATGTATTGCAGAAAGTCCTCACTTGGGACGGGCGCCCAGCATCCACTACGGACTACGAGAAATAGAATTACCGGTGAGTAAATTCTTATTTTCTCTGACGTCCTAGTGGATGCTGGGAACTCCGTAAGGACCATGGGGATTATACCAAAGCTCCCAAACGGGCGGGAGAGTGCGGATGACTCTGCAGCACCGAATGAGCAAACACAAGGTCCTCCTCAGCCAGGGTATCAAACTTGTAGAACTTTGAAAATGTGTTTGAACCCGACCAAGTAGCCGCTCGGCAAAGCTGTAAAGCCGAGACCCCTCGGGCAGCCGCCCAAGAAGAGCCCACCTTCCTTGTGGAATGGGCTTTTACTGATTTTGGATGCGGCAATCCAGCCGCAGAATGAGCCTGCTGAATCGTGCTACAGATCCAGCGAGCAATAGTTTGCTTTGAAGCAGGAGCACCCAGCTTGTTGGGGGCATGCAAGATAAACAGCGAGTCAGTCTTCCTGACTCCAGCCGTTCTGGAAACATATATTTTCAAAGCCCTGACTACGTCCAGCAACTTGGAGTCCTCCAAGTCCCGAGTAGCCGCAGGCACCACAATAGGTTGGTTCAAATGAAACGAGGACACCACCTTTGGGAGAAATTGGGGACGAGTCCTCAATTCTGCCCTGTCCATATGGAAGATCAGATATGGGCTTTTACATGACAAAGCCGCCAATTCCGACACACGCCTAGCCGATGCTAAGGCCAACAGCATGACCACTTTCCACGTGAGATACTTCAGTTCCACGGTCTTAAGTGGCTCAAACCAGTGGGATTTCAGGAAATCTAACACAACGTTAAGATCCCAGGGTGCCACTGGTGGCACAAAAGGGGGCTGAATATGCAGCACTCCTTTAACAAATGTCTGAACCTCAGGCAGTGTAGCCAGTTCTTTTTGAAAGAAAATGGATAGGGCCGAAATCTGGACCTTTATGGACCCCGATTTTAGGCCCATAGTCACCCCTGACTGTAGGAAGTGCAGGAAACGACCCAGCTGGAATTCCTCTGTAGGGGCCTTCCTGGCCTCACACCAAGCAACATATTTTCGCCATATACCGTGATAATGCTTTGCTGTCACGTCTTTCCTAACCTTTATCAGCGTAGGAATAACTTCATCCGGAATGCCTTTTTCCGCTAGGATCCGGCGTTTAACCGCCATGCCGTCAAACGCATCCGCGGTAAGTCTTGGAACAGACAGGGCCCTTGTTGCTCAGGTCCTGTCTGAGAGGCAGAGGCCAAGGGTCTTCTGTGCGCATTTCTTGCAGTTCCGGGTACCAAGTCCTTCTTGGCCAGTCCGGAACAATGAGTATTGTTCTTATTCCTCTCTTTCTTACTATTCTCAGTACTTTTGGTATGAAAGGAAGAGGAGGAAACACATATACCGACTGGTACACCCACGGTGTCACTAGAGCATCCACAGCTATCGCCTGAGGGTCCCTTGACCTGGCGCAATATCTTTTTAGCTTTTTTTGATGCGGGACGCCATCATGTCCACCTGTGGCAGTTCCCATCAGTTGGAAGACTTCTTGATGAAGTCCCCACTCTCCCAGGTGGAGGTCGTGTCTGCTGAGGAAGTCTGCTTCCCAGTTGTCCACTCCCGGAATGAACACTGCTGACAGTGCTTGCACGTGATTCTCCGCCCATCGAAGAATCTTTGTGGCTTCCGCCATTGCCATCCTACTTCTTGTGCCGCCCTGGCGGTTTACATGGGCGACCGCTGTGATGTTGTCTGACTGAATCAGCACTGGCCGGTTTCGAAGCAGGGGCTCTGCTTGACTCAGGGCGTTGTAAATGGCCCTTAATTCCAGTATATTTATGTGTAGAGAAGTCTCCAGACTTGACCACAGCCCTTGGAAGTTTCTTCCCTGAGTGACTGCCCCCCATCCTCGGAGGCTTGTATCCGTGGTCACCAGGACCCAGTCCTGTATGCCGAACCTGCGGCCCTCGAGAAGGTGAGCACTCTGCAGCCACCACAGAAGAGACACCCTGGCCCTTGGGGACAGGGTGATCAGCCGATGCATCTGAAGATGCGATCCGGACCACTTGTCCAACAGATCCCACTGAAAGATCCTTGCATGGAACCTGCCGAAGGGAATGGCTTCGTATGAAGCCACCATCTTTCCCAGGACTCGCGTGCAGTGATGCACCGATACCTGTTTTGGTTTCAGGAGGTCCCTGACCAGAGATGCTAATTCCTGGGCCTTCTCCACCGGGAGAAACACCTTCTTCTGTTCTGTGTCCAGAATCATGCCCAGGAAAAGCAGATGCGCCGTAGGTATCAGCTGCGACTTTGGAACATTCAGAATCCAGCCGTGCTGTTGCAACACTTCCTGAGAGAGTGCTACGCTGATCAACAACTGCTCCCTGGACCTCGCCTTTATGAGGAGATCGTCCAAGTACGGGATAATTATAACTCCCTTCTGCCGAAGGAGTATCATCATTTCGGCCATTACCTTGGTAAATATTCTCGGTGCCGTGGACAGGCCAAATGGCAACGTCTGGAACTGGTAATGACAGTCCTGTACCACAAATCTGAGGTACTCCTGGTGAGGTGGGTAAATGGGGACATGCAAGTAAGCATCTTTGATGTCCAGCGACACCATAAAATCCCCCTCTTCCAGGCTTGCAATAACCGCTCTGAGCGATTCCATTTTGAACTTGAATTTCTTTATATAAGTGTTCAAGGACTTTAAATTCAGAATGGGTCTCACCGAACCGTCCGGTTTCGGTACCACAAACATTGTGGAATAGTAACCCCTTCCCTGTTGAAGGAGGGGGACCCTGACAATCACTTGCTGGAGGTACAGCTTGTGAATTGCCGCCAGCACTACCTCCCTTTCCATGGGGGAAGCTGGCAAGGCTGATTTGAGGTAACGGCGGGGGGGGGGGGGGTCGCTTCGAATTCCAGCTTGTATCCCTGAGATACAATTTGTATAGCCCAGAAATCCACCTGTGAGCGAACCCACTGGCTGCTGAAGTTTCGGAGACGCGTCCCCACCGCACCTGGCTCCGCCTGTGGAGCCCCAACGTCATGCGGTGGACTTAGTGGAAGCAGGGGAGGACTTTTGTTCCTGGGAACTGGCTGCATGGTGCAGCTTCTTACCTCTACCCCTGCCTCTGGCAAGAAAGGATGCACCCCTGACCCTCTTGCCTTTTGGGAACGAAAGGACTGCATTTGATAATACAGTGCTTTCTTAGGCTGTGAGGAAACCTGAGGCAAGAAAGTGGACTTTCCAGCTGTCGCTGTAGACACGAGGTCCGACAGACCGTCCCCAAACAATTCCTCACCCTTATAAGGCAAAACCTCCATGTGTTTTTTAGAATCAGCATCTCCTGTCCATTGCCGAGTCCATAAGACCCTCCTGGCAGAAATGGACATAGCATTAATTCTAGAGCCCAGCAGGCAAATGTCCCTCTGAGCATCTCGCATATATAAGACGACGTCTTTGATATTGCCCAGGGTTAGCAAAACAGTATCTCTGTCGAGGGAATCTATGTCGTCTAACAGAGTATCTGTCCACGCTGCTACAGCACTACACATCCAGGCTGAAGCAATAGCAGGTCTCAGTAGAGTACCAGAGTGTGTATACACTGACTTCAGGATAGCTTCCTGCTTTCTATCCGCAGGCTCCTTTAGGGCGGCCGTATCCTGAGACGGCAGGGCCACCTTTTTAGATAAGCGTGTCAGCGCCTTGTCCACCCTAGGGGATGTTTCTCAACGTAACCTGTCCGTTGGCGGGAAAGGGTACGCCATCAGTAACCTCTTAGAAATCACTAATTTCTTATCAGGGGAACTCCACGCTTCTTCACACAATTCATTTAATTCATCAGATGGGGGAAAAGTCACTGGCTGCTTTTTCTCCCCAAACATATAAACCCTCTTGGTATTAACGGGGTTACTCTCAGAAATGTGTAATACATCCTTCATTGCAATAATCATGTATCGGATGGCCTTAGTCATTTTAGACTGTAAATGTGCCTCATCATCGTCGACACTGGAGTCGGACTCCGTGTCGACATCTGTGTCAACCATCTGCGATAGAGGGCGTTTATGAGCCCCTGACGGTTTCTGAGTCGCCTGGGCAGGCGCGGGCTGAGACCCCGGCTGTCCCAAGGCTGCAGCGTCATCAAACCTTTTATGTAAGGAGTTTACATTGACCTTAAGACCTTCCACATATCCATCCAATCAGGTGTCGGCCCCGACGGGGGCGATACCAAACTTATCTGCCCTTGCTCCGCCTCCACGTAACCTTCCTCATCAAACATGTCGACACAGCCGTACCGACACACCGCACACACACAGGGAATGCTCAGACTGAGGACAGGACCCCACAAAGTCTTTTGGGGAGACAGAGAGAGAGTATGCCAGCACACACCACAGCGCTATATAACACAGGGATTTTCACTGCTAATAAGTGATATACCCAATAGCTGCTTTTTTAGCGCCTAAATTTATGTGCCCCCCCTCTCTTTTTAACCCGTCTTGTACCTGGATACTGCAGGGGAGAGCCTGGGGAGCTGCTTCCAGCGGAGCTGTGAAGAAAAAATGGCGCTGGTGTGCTGAGGAAGAAGGCCCCGCCCCCTCAGTGGCAGGCTTCTGTCCCGCTTTCAGTGTAAAATAATGGCGGGGTTTTTTACATATATACAGTGCTAGACTGTATATATGTATTTTTATGTATTTTTAAGCCAAAGGTACTTCAATTGCAGCCCAGGGCGCCCCCCCCCCAGCGCCCTGCACCCTACAGTGACCGGAGTGTGTAAGTGTGCTGGGAGCAATGGCGCACAGCTGCGGTGCTGTGCGCTACCTTAATGAAGACAGGAGTCTTCAGCCGCCGATTTCGTCGTCTTCTAGCTTCTGTTCTTCTGGCTCTGCAAGGGGGACGGCGGCGCGGCTCCGGGAACGGACGATCGAGGACAGGTGCCTGTGTTCGAACCCTCTGGAGCTAATGGTGTCCAGTAGCCTAAGAACCACAAGCTAGCTGCAAGCAGGTAGGTTTGCTTCTCTCCCCTTAGTCCCACGTAGCAGTGAGTCTGTTGCCAGCAGAAGCTCACTGAAAATAAAAAACCTAATAAATACTTTCTTTACTAGTAAGCTCAGGAGAGCCCACTAGGAGCACCCAGCTCTGGCCGGGCACAGATTCTAACTGAGGTCTGGAGGAGGGGCATAGAGGGAGGAGCCAGTGCACACCAGATAGTACCTAATCTTTTCTTTAGAGTGCCCAGTCTCCTGCGGAGCCCGTCTATTCCCCATGGTCCTTACGGAGTTCCCAGCATCCACTAGGACGTCAGAGAAAATGAGTTTACATTTCTCACAGCATACTGTCACAGTCACTGCTTCAGGGAATTTCTGAAAATATGGCATCTTGTCCATCATAGTGGGTCAACATGGGTAAGATGCAGGTCTGTAGTTTGGTGGCCATTTCCATCTTGGAAGAAGCAACCCAAAAATCTGTTGTAAGGTTTTATCAGGTGATGCCTTAGCATTTTAGCTGGAATGTCAGGTGGCAGGCACTACTGAGGGAGTCTACGTTACCCATAATACCTGTAACAGGATAGACACATACTCAGTGCTGCAAGTATGGCGGTACGGGGTGGAACGGCGTACCGTAAGAAATTCCCAGCCGGTGCGCTGTACCACCAGGTCGTCCACCATACCTGCATCCCGCTGGCTGCTATGTGAGGGGAGGAGAGCGTAGCGCCTCTCTTGCTCCTCAATTCTCTGTGATGTCCGGTGGTGGTCTCTGCCAGCTGCGGCGGGGTGCATCTCAATAAGGCACTGGTTTGCTAGCCAATCAGAGCTCGCGGACCGGTAGCCACTGCTCCGCGAGCTATGATTGGCTAACGAACCGTCTCCTCATTTCAGATACCCGCCTCCGGAGACCAGACTTCACGAGCATTGAGGGGCAGGAGAGGAGCTGCGCTCCCCTCACATTGTTCAACAGATTGAGGCAGCGGTGAGCTTGGGGGGGGGGGGGGGGGGCACTCTGTGGCAATCTATATCTGGCACTGTGGAGGCAATTGTGTATCTGGCACTGTGCAGCAATGTGTATCTGGCACTGTGGGAGCATTTGTGTGGTCTGGCACTGTGGGGCAATGTATATCTGGCACTGTGGGGGCATTTGTGTATCTGGCACTGTGGGGGCATTTATGTATCTGGCACTGTGGGGGCATTTGTGTATCTGGCACTGTGGGACAATGTATATCTGACACTGTGGGGGCAATTGTGTATCTGGTACTGTGGGGGCATTTGTGTATCTGGCACTGGGGGGCAATGTGTATCTGGCACTGTGGGGGCATTTGTGTATCTGGCACGCTTCTGAGGAAGAACCCAGGAGGGTTCGAAATGCATTAAGCAGAGTGGCTATCAATATATATCTGGACTGGAGGATTTGCACCAGAGCTCACCCCATAGAACTATTCATCTTGTAGTATCCTGTTGAAGTATTCCTCTGTTATCATCGAGAAACTCATTGGATCAGATGATTGTGCATCTACGCAGATCTGGATCATACTACATGCTTGACAAATCTGAGATGTTTGTGAGTGCAAAGCCTAACCACAAATAAAAATATCTTCCCTTTAACTTGGTTGTCTGCACTATTGTGCTTCCTTCTGTCATTTCAGTTCAATATGTGGATGTTGCATAAGGTTTTCCGTCCATTTAAATTCCTTAAAGTTGAATGAAAGCTGCTGCATTTCCTTGTCCTTTGTGATTCTCGTGAAAAAACAAGGAGAGCAGTTCTACTTTTTGGGAGGAATCGGTTAAAAGTGAATTCAGCCTGTGTATTCATGTTACCAGTGTAAGCGCAATTATACATTTTTATTATCTTTGTGTATCTGGCACTGTGGGGCAATGTATATCTGGCACTGTGGGGTAATGTGTATCTGGCACTGTGGGGCAATGTGTATCAATGTGGGGCAATGTATATCTGGCACTGTGGAGGCATTTGTGTATTTGGCACTGTGGGGGCAATGTGTATCTGGCACTCTGGGGTAATGTATATCTGGCACCGTGGGGGCATTTGTGTATCTGGCACCGTGGAGTAATGTGTATCTGGCACTTTGGGGGCAATGTGTATCTGGCACTGTGGGGCAATGTCTATCTAGCACTGTGGGATCATTTGTGTATTTGACACTGTGTGGGCATTTGTGTATCTGGCACTGTGGGGGCATTTGTGTATCTGGCACTGTGGGGCAATGTATATCTGGCACTGTGGGGGCATTTGTGTATCTGGCACTTTGGGGGCAATGTGTATCTGGCACTGTGGGGCAATGTCTATCTAGCACTGTGGGGTCATTTGTGTATTTGACACTGTGTGGGCATTTGTGTATCTGGCACTGTGGGGGCATTTGTGTATCTGGCACTGTGGGGCAATGTATATCTGGCACTGTGGGGGCATTTGTGTAACAGGCACTGTGGGGCAAAGTCTATCTGACACTGTGGGGGCATTTGTGTATCTGGCACTGTGGGGGCATTTGTGTATCTGGCACTGTGGGGTAATTTGTGTATCTGGCACTGTGGGGCAATGTGTATCTGGCACTGTGGGGGCATTTGTGTATCTGGCACTGTGGGGGCATTTGTGTATCTGGCACTGTGGGGCAATGTATATCTGGCACTGTGGGGCAATGTATATCTGGCACTGTGGGGCAATGTCTATCTGGCACTATTGGGGTCAAATGTGTATCTGCCCCCCCCCCCCCCCCATGTGTACGATGCCCGTTTTTACATTGGCCACGCCCCATGTGGTATTTGGTCACACCCATTTTTTTGGCATGCGCACACAGGCCCTCATTCCGAGTTGTTCGCTCGTTCTTTTTCATCGCATCGCAGTGAAAATCCGCTTTGTACGCATGCGCAAAGTTCGCACTGCGACTGCGCCAAGTAACTTTACTATGAAGAAAGTATTTTTACTCACGGCTTTTTCTTCGCTCCGGCGATCGTAATGTGATTGACAGGAAATGGGTGTTACTGGGCGGAAACACGGCGTTTCAGGGGCGTGTGGCTGAAAACGCTACCGTTTCCGGAAAAAACGCAGGAGTGGCCGGAGAAACGGTGGGAGTGCCTGGGCGAACGCTGGGTGTGTTTGTGACGTCAACCAGGAACGACAAGCACTGAACTGATCGCACAGGCAGAGTAAGTCTGGAGCTACTCTGAAACTGCTAAGTAGTTAGTAATCGCAATATTGCGAATACATCGGTCGCAATTTTAAGAAGCTAAGATTCACTCCCAGTAGGCGGCGGCTTAGCGTGTGTAACTCTGCTAAATTCGCCTTGCGACCGATCAACTCGGAATGAGGGCCCTAGTACCTATAAGACATTTTTTCTACTTGCACCACTGCACATACTAAAAGCAGTATGATACATGGATTTCTGGAATAAAGGTAGTAGTATTCTCTGTTTAACTGCACAGTTACCAAAGCAACTGAAGGTATAAACAGAGATTGGCCTTAAAACGGCTGTGGAAAGCTCACATTTAGCTGAGTGATGGAATCTTTGTCAGACAATACAGGTTAAGGGCAGGCAACAGAGGCAGATCATTCACTAGACCATTGAGCCTAATGCTGTATACAGTGGCGGAACAAGCAAGCGGTGGGCCCAGGTGCGACAAAATGCTTTGGGCCCCCCCCCATCCAAGTCCACCCCGGGGGCAGTGCGCGCCGTAGGCGCGCGCAAAAATACATAGTGGCGTGGCTTCGTGGGGAAGGGGTGTGGCCACAAAATAATACCAACACAGTAGTCTCCATTATTCAAATTACGCCGCACAGTAGCACCACTACACCAGGTAGAGACCCTTTTACACCTTACAGCGAACAGATTCCTCTTTTTACACATTACAGCAGACAGCGTGCCCTTTTTACACATAACGGCAGACAGCGTGCCCTTTTTACACATAACGGCAGACCGCGTGCCCTTGTTACACATTACGGCAGACAGCGTGCCCTTTTTACACATTACGGTAGACAGCGTGCCCTTGTTACACATTACGGCAGACAGCGTGCCCTTGTTACACATTACGGCAGACAGCGTCCCCATTTTTACACATTACGGCAGGCAGATTCCTCCTTTTTACACATAGCAGCAGGCAGATTCCCCATTTTTACACATAACGTCAGGCAGCCCCCCTTTTTTACACATTACGGCAGGCAGATTCCCCATTTTTACACATAGCGTCGGGCAGATTACCCCTTTTTACACATAACGGCAGACCGCGTGCCCTTGTTACACATTACGGCAGACAGCGTGCCCTTTTTACACATTACGGCAGACAGCGTGCCCTTGTTACACATTACGGCAGACAGCGTCCCCATTTTTACACATTACGGCAGGCAGATTCCCCTTTTTACACATAGTGGCAGGCAGTCCCCCCTTTTTACACATTGCGGCAGGCAGTCCCCCCTTTTTACACATTGCGGCAGGCAGTCCCCCCTTTTTACACAGTGCGGCAGGCAGTCCCCCCTTTTTACACATTGCGGCAGGCAGTCCCCCCTTTTTACACATTGCGGCAGGTAGTCCCCCCTTTTTACACATTGCGGCAGGCAGTCCCCCCTTTTTACACATTGCGGCAGGCAGTCCCCCCTTTTTACACATTGCGGCAGGCAGTCCCCCCTTTTTACACAGTGCGGCAGACAGTCCCCCCTTTTTACACATTGCGGCAGGTAGTCCCCCCTTTTTACACATTGCGGCAGGCAGGCACAAGAAAGAAAGAAAGAAAAGAAAGAAAGAAAAGAAAGAAAGAAAGAAAGAAAGAAAGAAAGAAAGAAAGAAAGAAAGAAAGAAAGAAAGAAAGAAAGAAAGAAAGAAAGAAAGAAAGAAAGAAGGAAGAATTATACTTACCCTCAGGCTCCTCGGTGCAGCTGCGTCAGACGACGATTCCCGGGCAGTAGAGGAGGTGGAGGAGGGAGCCGGAGGACGGAGCCGCAGCAGCGCTTTGTTACTGGTGGAGGCGCTGCTGCTGCTGCCCCTCTGCTTCCCTAAAGGCTGTTCTCGGAAGACAGCCTATAGGGAAGCAGAGGAGCAGCAGCGCCTCCACCAGTAACAAAGCGCTGCTGCGGCTCCGTCCTCCGGCTCCCTCCTCCTTCCCCCGTCTGTACCGCTGCTCAGCTCCTATCTCCGGGCGGCTGTGCGCTGCGGGCAGCGGTTGCCTGCAGCGCACAGCGGCATGTAATGAGTCAGTTTGACTCATTACATGCTTGGGCCCCTGGACAGAGGCGGGCCCCAGTGCAGTGCACTGCCTGCACTGCCGGTAGTTCCGCCTCTGGCTGTATAATAAAATATGGTGAGAACAAGGCGATATTTGTTTGTTTGTTTGTTTTGGGGGCACAGGCAGTGGTGGAAGACCCCTCATCTCAGGCCCCTAGATGCAGCACAGTAATGGTGGTAGTTCTGCCTGTCCTTTCTGCAGTCCTTTCTCTAGCTTTCACAGGAACTCTTCTCTAAAGTAACATCTCATGGACACATGATAAATAGTTCTGGGCCTTTTATCTGCGCTAAATCACTGATCAATTTACCTAAGTGTGTATACAGTATGTGATAATCCCTAAATCTATTGCAGTAATAAATCAGAAGGATGTTTCAAAAGAATCTACTCCATCTCTGATGTCTTTTGTTACTTTTAACAGTTTCTTATATACAATAAATGCCAAGTAATCGCAGTATCAAAGATAGACATTTAGAAAATGGAATATTGTTTGTAACTAGAGAAGAGCGGGTCCGGTTCTCCGAGTTCTCTCTCGCGCGGGTTTTGGATTCTGTAAAGATCCCCGGTGATTGGCACCATCTTCACACATCTCACTACTGTGTTGTCTGGCATGAAGTGGGTGCACTATCTGCTGTGTCTTAAAGGGGTGCTCTGTCTGCTGTATCTGAAAGGGGTGCTCTGCTGTATCAGTCTAGGTGGGGTGCTCTGTCTCCTGTAACTGAAAGGGGTGCTCTGTTGTATCAGTCCAGGGAGGGGTGCTTTGTCTGCTGTATCTGAAAGGAGTGCTCTGTCTGCTGTATCTGAAAGGGGTGCTCTGCTGTATCAGTCTAGGTGGGGTGCTCTGTCTCCTGTAACTGAAAGGGGTGCTCTGCTGTATCAGTCTAGGTGGGATGATCTGTCTGCTGTATCTGAAAGGGGTGCTCTGTCTGCTGTATCTAAAAAAGGGGTGCTCTGTCTGCTATATCTGAAAAAGGGATGCTCTGTCTGCTGTATCTCAAATGGGTGCTCTGTCTGTAGTATCTGTATGGGGTGCTCTGTCTGCTGTATCAGTCCAGGGGTGCTCTGTCTGCTGTATCTGATAGGGCTGCTCTGCTATATCAGTCCAGGGAGGGATGCTCTGTCTGCTGTATCTGAAAGGGGTGCTCTGCTGTATCAGTCCAGGGAGGGGTGCTCTGTCTGCTGTATCTGAAAGGGGTGCTCTGTCTGCTGTATCTAAAAAAGAGGTGCTCTGTCTGCTATATCTGAAAAAGGGATGCTCTGTCTGCTGTATCTCAAATGGGTGCTCTGTCTGTAGTATCTGAAAGGGGTGCTCTGCTGTCAGTAGCAGCTATTGCCACGGGCAAGCAAGCTTTTTGCACCGCTGTTCTGAGGACGCTGCCGCCGCTGTCGTGGCAAGAGCCGCTAATGGTGCCGAGCGGTTTGCCTGATGTCATCGCGCACCGCACAGCATTGTGGGAGCGGACGCAGACGCTAGAGGTCATAATTGACCTCTAGTGTCTGTGCAGTGTGCGGCGCTATGGGAGAGACATCATGACGTCTCTCTCATAGATCCGAGGAGCGGCGGCCAGAGCGGTCGGGATGCAGGAGCGCGGCTGGTATTTTTTTTGTAAGTGCTGCTACTAGGGGCACATCTACAGGGGGGCACATCTACAGGAGGGAACATCTACTGAGGGCAAAACTACTGGAGGCACAGCTACTGGGGGCACAACTACTGAGGGCACAGCTACTGGGGGCACAACTACTGAGGGCACAGCTACTGGGGGCAAAACTACAGGGGACACATCTACAGGGGGCACAACTACTGAGGGCACAGCTACAGGGGGCAAACCTACAGGGTGCAAATCTACTGGGGCACAGCTACAGGGGCACAACTGTGGCCATGCCCCTTCCCTATGACCTATGAAGCCACACCCCTATTTATTTGCACACGCCTACGGCGTGCACTAGCCCTATTTTGGGGGCGGGAGGGTTGGGGGCCCTAATGGAAACTTTTGCCCTCGGCGCCACAAGGTCTAGAACAGGCCCTGTCTGCTGTATCAGTCCAGGTGAGGGTGATCTGTCTGCTGTATCTAAAAGGCGTGCTCTGTTTGAGGTATCTGAAAGAGGTGCTCTGCTGCATCAGTCCAGGCGGGGTGCTCTGTCTTCTGTATCTGAAAGGGGTGCTCTGTGCATGCATCCAGTGGCTCCGCCCCAGTGTAAAATTAAAATAATAAAAGCTAAAAACTAGTGATGAGCGGGTTCGGATCCTCGGGATCCGAACCCGCCCGAACTTCACCTTTTTTTCACGGGTCCGAGCAACTCGGATCCTCCCGCCTTGCTCGGTTAACCCGAGCGCGCCCGAACGTCATCATCCCGCGGTCGGATTCTCGCGAGATTCGTATTCTATATAAGGAGCCGCGCGTCGCCGCCATTTTTCACTCGTGCATTGGAGATGATCGTGAGAGGACGTGGCTGGCGTCCTCTTAGTTTCTGTGTTCAGTGGGCTGCAAATTGTGCTGCAAATATCTGTGCTCAGTGTGCTGCAAATATCTGTGCTCAGTGTGCTGCAAGTGCAAATATCTACGTTCTCTGCCTGAAAAACGCTCCATATCTGACTGTGCTCAGTGTGCTGCAAATATCTGTGCTCAGTGTGCTAATTGCTTTATTGTGGGGACTGGGGACCAGCAGTATTATATAGTAGGAGGACAGTGCAGAGTTTTGCTAACCAGTGACCATCAGTATTATACGTTCTCTGCCTGAAAAATGCTCCATATCTGTGCTTCATTGTAGTATATAGTAGGAGGACAGTGCAGAATTTTGCTGACCACCAGTATAACAATATATATAGCAGTACGGTACAGTAGTCCACTGCTCTACCTACCTCTGTGTCGTCAAGTAAACTATCCATCCATACCTGTGGTGCATTTCAGTTTTGCACAGTTTGCTGACCACCAGTATATACTATATAGCAGTACGGTACAGAAGGCCACTGCTCTACCTACCTCTGTGTCGTCAAGTATACTATCCATCCATACCTGTGGTGCATTTCAGTTTTGCACAGTTTGCTGACCACCAGTATATACTATATAGCAGTACGGTACAGTAGGCCACTGCTCTACCTACCTCTGTGTCGTCAAGTATACTATCCATCCATACCTGTGGTGCATTTCAGTTTTGCACAGTTTGCTGACCACCAGTATATACTATATAGCAGTACGGTACAGTAGGCCACTGCTCTACCTACCTCTGTGTCGTCAAGTATACTATCCATCCATACATGTGGTGCATTTCAGTTTTGCACAGTTTGCTGACCACCAGTATATACTATATAGCAGTACGGTATAGTAGGCCACTGCTCTTCCTACCTCTGTGTCGTCAAGTATACTATCCATCCATACCTGTGGTGCATTTCAGTTTTGCACAGTATATATAGTAGTAGGCCATTGCTATTGATATATTACTGGCATATAATTCCACACATTAAAAAATGGAGAACAAAAATGTGGAGGGTAAAATAGGGAAAGATCAAGATCCACTTCCACCTCATGCTGAAGCTGCTGCCACTAGTCATGGCCGAGATGATGAAATGCCATCAACGTCGTCTGCCAAGGCCGATGCAAAATGTCATAATAGAGAGCATGTAAAATCCAAAAAAATAAAGCTCAGTAAAATGACCCAAAAATCTAAATCTAAATCGTCTGAGGAGAAGCATAAACTTGCCAATGTGCCATTTACGACACGGAGTGGCAAGGAACGTCTGAGGCCCTGGCCTATGTTCAAGGCTAGTGGTTCAGCTTCACCTGAGGATGGAAGCACTCATCCTCCTGCTAGAAAACTTAAAAGAGTTAAGATGGCAAAAGCACAGCAAAGAACTGTGCATTCTTCTAAATCACAAATCCCCAAGGAGAGTCCAATTGTGTCGGTTGCGATGCCTGACCTTCCCAACACTGGACGGGAAGAGGTTGCGCCTTCCACCATTTGCACGCCCCCTGCAAGTGCTGGAAGGAGCACCTGCAGTCCAGTTCCTGATAGTCAAATTGAAGATGTCACTGTTGAAGTACACCAGGATGAGGATATGGGTGTTGCTGGCGCTGGGGAGGATTTTGATGGTGAGGTGGTTTGTTTAAGTCAGGCACCCGGGGAGACACCTGTTGTCCGTGGGACGAATATGGCCATTGACATGCCTGGTCAAAATACAAAAAAAATCACCTCTTCGGTGTGGAATTATTTCAACAGAAATGCGGACAACTGGTGTCAAGCCGTGTGTTGCCTTTGTCAAGCTGTAATAAGTAGGGGTAAGGACGTTAACCACCTAGGAACATCCTCCCTTATATGTCAACTGGACCGCATTCATCAGAAGTCAGTGACAAGTTCAAAAACTTTGGATGACAGCGGAAGCAGTCCACTGACCACTAAATCCCTTCCTCTTGTAACCAAGCTCCTGCAAACCACACCACCAACTTCCTCAGTGTCAATTTCCTCCTTAGACAGGAAAGCCAATAGTCCTGCAGGCCATGTCACTGTCAAGTCTGACGAGTCCTCTCCTGCCTAGGATTCCTCCGATGCATCCTTGAGTGTAACGCCTACTGCTGCTGGCGCTGCTGTTGTTGCTGCTGGGAGTCGATCGTTATCCCAGAGGGGAAGTCGGAAAAGACCACTTGTACTACTTCCAGTAAGCAATTGACTGTCCAACAGTCCTTTGCGAGGAAGATGAAATATCACAGCAGTCCTCCTGCTGCAAAGCAGATAACTCAGGCCTTGGCAGCCTGGGTGGTGAGAAACGTGTATCCGGTATCCACCGTTAATTCACAGGGAACTAGAGACTTGATTGAGGTACTGTGTCCCTGGTACCAAATACCATCTAGGTTCCATTTCTCTAGTCAGGCGATACCGAAAATGTACACAGACGTCAGAAAAAGAGTCACCAGTGTCCAAAAAAATGCAGTTGTACCCAATGTCCACTTAACCACGGACATGTGGACAAGTGGAGCAGGGCAGACTCAGGACTATATGACTGTGACAGCCCAATGGGTAGATGTATTGCCTCCCGCAGCAAGAACAGCAGCGGCGGCACCAGTAGCAGCATCTCGCAAACGCCAACTCGTTCCTAGGCAGGCTACGCTTTGTATCACCGCTTTTAATAAGAGGTACACAGCTGACAACCTCTTACGGAAACTGAGGAACATTATCGCAGAATGGCTTACCCCAATTGGACTCTCCTGGGGATTTGTGACATCGGACAACGCCACCAGTCATGTGCGTGCATTACATCTGGGCAAATTCCAGCACGTCCCATGTTTTGCACATACATTGAATTTGGTGGTGCAGAATTATTTAAAAAAACGACAGGGGCGTGCAAGAGATGCTGTCGGTGGCCCGAAGAATTGCGGGCAACTTTCGGCATTCAGCCACCACGTGCCGAAGACTGGAGCACCAGCAAACAGTCCTGAACCTGCCCTGCCATCATCTGAAGCAAGAGGTGGTAACGAGGTGGAATTCAACCCTATATATGCTTCAGAGGATGGAGGAGCAGCAAAAGGCCATTCAAGCCTATACATCTGCCTACGATATAGGCAAAGGAGGGGGAATGCACCTGACTCAAGCGCAGTGGAGAATGATTTCAACGTTGTGCAAGGTTCTGCAACCCTTTGAACTTGCCACACGTGAAGTCAGTTCAGACACTGCCAGCCTGAGTCAGGTCATTCCCCTCATCAGGCTTTTGCAGAAGAAGCTGGAGACATTGAAGGAGGAGCTAAAACAGAGCGATTCCGCTAGGCATGTGGGACTTGTGGATGGAGCCCTTCATTCGCTTAACCAGGATTTACGGGTGGTCAATCTGTTGAAATCAGAGCACTACATTTTGGCCACCGTGCTCGATCCTAAATTTAAAACCTACGTTGTATCTCTCTTTCCGGCAGACACAAGTCTGCAGAGGTTCAAAGACCTGCTGGTGAGAAAATTGTCAAGTCAAGCGGAACGTGACCCGTCAACAGCTCCTCCTTCACATTCTCCCGCAACTGGGGCTGCGAGGAAAAGGCTAAGAATTCCGAGCCCACCCACTGGCGGTGATGCAGGGCAGTCTGGAGCGAGTGCTGACATCTGGTCCGGACTGAAAGACCTGCCAACGATTACTGACATATCGTCTACTGTCACTGCATATGATTCTGTAACCATTGAAAGAATGGTGGAGGATTATATGAGTGACCGCATCCAAGTAGGCACGTCAGACAGTCCGTACATATACTGGCAGGAAAAAGAGGCAATTTGGAGGCCCTTGCACAAACTGGCTTTATTCTACCTAAGTTGCCCCCCCTCCAGTGTGTACACCGAAAGAGTGTTTAGTGCAGCCGCTCACCTTGTCAGCAATCGGCGTACGAGGTTACTTCCAGAAAATGTGGAGAAGATGATGTTCATCAAAATGAATTATAATCAATTCCTCCGTGGAGACATTCACCAGCAATTGCCTCCAGAAAGTACACAGGGACCTGAGATGGTGGATTCCAGTGGGGACAAATTAATAATCTGTGAGGAGGGGGATGTACACAGTGAAAGGGGTGAGGAATCGGACGATGAGGAGGAAGTGGACATCTTGCCTCTGTAGAGCCAGTTTGTGCAAGGAGAGATTGATTGCTTCTTTTTTGGTGGGGCCCCAAACCAACCAGTCATTTCAGTCACAGTCGTGTGGCAGACCCTGTCGCTGAAATGATGGGTTCGTTAAAGTGTGCATGTCCTGTTTATACAACATAAGGGTGGGTGGGAGGGCCCACGGACAATTCCATATTGCACCTCTTTTTTCTTTCATTTTTCTTTGCATCATGTGCTTTTTGGGTACTATTTTTTTGAAGTGCCATCCTGCCTGACACTCCAGTGCCACTCCTAGATGGGCCAGGTGTTTGTGTCGGCCACTTGTGTCGCTTGGCTTAGCCATCCAGCGACCTTGGTGCACCTCTTTTTTTCTTTGCATCATGTGCTGTTTGGGGACTATTTTTTTAAATCTGCCATCCTGTCTGACACTGCAGTGCCACTCCTAGATGGGCCAGGTGTTTGTGTCGGCCACTTGGGTTACTTAGCTTAGTCACACAGCTACCTCATTGCACCTCTTTTTTTCTTTGCATCATGTGCAGTTTGGGGACTATTTTTTTGAAGTGCCATCCAGCCTGACACTGCAGTGCTACTCCTAGATGGGCCAGGTGTTTGTGTCGGCCACTTGTGTCGCTTAGCTTAGCCATCCAGCGACCTTGGTGCACCTCTTTTTTTCTTTGCATCATGTGCTGTTTGGGGACTATTTTTTAAATCTGCCATCCTGTCTGACACTGCAGTGCCACTCCTAGATGGGCCAGGTGTTTGTGTCGGCCACTTGGGTCACTTAGCTTAGTCACACAGCTACCTCATTGCACCTCTTTTTTTTCTTTGCATCATGTGCTGTTTGGGGACTATTTTTTTGAAGTGCCATCCTGCCTGACACTGCAGTGCTACTCCTAGATGGGCCAGGTGTTTGTGTCGGCCACTTGTGTCGCTTAGCTTAGCCATCCAGCGACCTTGGTGCACCTCTTTTTTTCTTTGCATCATGTGCTGTTTGGGGACTATTTTTTAAATTTGACATCCTGTCTGACACTGCAGTGCCACTCCTAGATGGGCCAGGTGTTTGTGTCAGCCACTTGGGTCGCTTAGCTTAGTCACACAGCTACCTCATTGCGCCTCTTTTTTTCTTTGCATCATGTGCTGTTTGGGGACTATTTTTTGAAGTGCCATCCTGTCTGACACTGCAGTGCCACTCCTAGATGGGCCAGGTGTTTGTGTCGGCCACTTGGGTCGCTTAGCTTAGTCATCCAGCGACCTCGGTGCAAATTTTAGGACTAAAAATAATATTGTGAGGTGTGAGGTGTTCAGAATAGACTGAAAATGAGTGGAAATTATGGTTATTGAGGTTAATAATACTATGGGATCAAAATGACCCCCAAATTCTATGATTTAAGCTGTTTTTGAGGGTTTTTTGTAAAAAAAAACACCCGAATCCGACAAAAAATTTTCAGGGAGGTTGTGCCAAAACGCATCGGAATCCAAAACACGGCCTCGGAACCGAATCCAAAACCAAAACACAAAACCTGAAAAATTTCCGGTGCACATCACTACTAAAAACAACAAGCCTAAAAATATAATTTTTAAAAAATATATATTTTTTTTGTTTGTGCTGTACCCCAGTGTACTATACAATTTTTATTTTATAAGTACTGTGACACTGCCAGTCAGACGGCAGTATATTATTTTTTCGTACTGCTACACATATTGTGCGACACTGTTGGTGAAAGTCAACCACAGAGGTCGATTACTATTTCTGATGCACACACGTATTGTGTGATGCTGTGGTTGAAGGTGGTACCACAGTAATACATTTTATTTCCTACTCATACACATATTGTGTGACACAGCTGGTGAAGGTCAACCACAAACATGTATTGTGTTACTCGAGGGGTGAAGGTGGTACGACAGTAATATGTTTTATTTCCTACTCATACACATATTGTGTGACAATGTTGGTGAAGATCAACTGCAGTGTAGCATATTTTATTTCATACTCATACACATATTGTGTGACACTGGGTGAAGGTGTTACCACAGTAATATATTTTATTTCCTACTCATACACGTATTGTGTGCCACAGTTGGTGAAGGTAGACTGCAGTGTAGTATATTTAATTTCATACTCATACAAGTGTTGTGCGACGCTGCTTGAAGGTGGTACCACAGTAATATATTTTATTTCCTACTCATTCACGTATTGTGTGACACTGTTGGTGAGAATCAACCGCAGTGTAGTATAGTTTATTTTGTACTCATACACGTATTGTGTGACACTGTTGATGTATTTAAACTGCAATGTTCGTTTACTATCTCTGACTCATACGTTTTGTGCAACGCTGTTGATGATATTAAACTGCAGTATGGAATTACTATTTCTGACTCATACATGTATTGTGCCAAACTGAAGGTGTTACATTTTTTGTACAAATTTTGTGTGCTGTACCCTACCTCATTTGTGTTTTGTGGATAGATATGGAAGACAAACAATTGAAAGGAGAGCAGGAAGCACATACTAGCATTGCAGGTGCTGCCAGCAGTCATGACGAGACAAGTCTGTCAATGTCATCTACTAAGGCCAATGCCCAAGGGCATAGACTGCTTAAGTCAGGGTATGTAAAATCAAAGAAGCTTTATAATTCTACAGTGGCAAAGAAAAAAAACAACAAAAATAAAGTTAGCTACAGACAAAAATAAATTTGGCAACAAGCCATTCACCACATGCAGTGGCGAGGAAAGGCTAAAGCCTTGGCCTTTACTTATGTCTAGAGGTTCTGCCTTTTATGATGATGTAAGCCCTTCTCTCTGTAGAAGGGTCAATAAAATGAAACTTGTTAAGGCACAGGAACCAACTGTGTGCTCCAAAAAAATCACAAATCCTTGAGGAGAGTCCAAGTTCGTCCGCAGGTGCCATGTGTGAGCCTGACCATTCCAATACTGTACTCAAAGAGGAGGCTTCTTCCACCATTTGTGCTCCCTCTGCAAATGTGGAGATGAGCAGCACAAGTCAACATGCTGACATAGAAATCAAGGATGCTTCTGTAGAAGTGCATCAGGATGAGGAGGAGAATTGTGTAGCTGGCGCTAATAAGGATGCTGATGATGAGGATGTTGATGAGGATGTTGTTTGTGTAAATCAGGCACCAATCGAAATAGTTGTTGCTCATGATATAAAAAAGCCCATTGTCTTGCCTGGGCAAAAGACAAAAAAATCCACCTCTTCCGTGTGGAATTATTTCTACCCAAATCCAGACAGCAACTGTCAAACAATTTATTGCCTTTGTAAAGTGATAGTAAGTAGAGGCAAGGATGTTATCCACCTAGGAACATCCTTCCTGTTACATCACTTGTAGCGTATTCATCAACAGTTATTGCCAAATTTAGAAACTTTGGCTAAAAAAAAATGTAACAGGCAGTCCAGTGTCACCTAGCTGCTCTCTTCTCTCTGTTAGATCCAAGGGCCTACAGGGAAAGAAATGGGTGCAGATGCACTATACAATCATTACTGTAAATTACAATGTATAATATAATAAGAGGTTGTTAGCATATTATTGGCCAATGATATGGGCTTGCTCACCGCGTCGAGGTCACCTCTATCGAGCAAGTCCCTAACACTTTGGGGCTCACACTGGGACACAGGACACCCCCAAATCAGCCCAGCCACAAACTCCCCCAAGGCATCACACTAGTGGAAAATCATGAGGTGTAATAAAGTATAGGAGAAGCATCGGTAGTTACTGAGTGTAGAAAGTGTTTTAAAATTAGATATAAAGTGGGTGAAAAAAATACATGGATAAAATGACACATAGGAGGTAGTGAAAAAATAGTGACTATAAGTGTTTAGGGTGTGATGCCCCGGAGTGGCCCAGACGAAACAGTTCAGGGGACCTCATGTCCCAATGCTTACCCCCAAATAGACTGACACTGCATAAAATAATAGGACTTACTTTGTGTTACACCTGAATCATTGATGTGCAGTTAGATGTAGGTTCCTACTTAAAATCAGTTTGGTAGGTGAGGGAGGGGTGCTAGTCAGAATGAAGTAATCTCAGACTTCAGGTGTGTATTTATACACATAGTATAGACTATACAGAGGAAATGAGTCTAGACTGCACACCCTAGTGGTTGTAATGAAAGGTGCTATCTGCTGAGATTTTATGGTAATACAGGGGAAGAAATGGGTGCAGATGCACTATATACAATCATTACTGTAAATTACAATATATAACATATAATATAATAAGAGGTTGTTAGCATATAATTGGCCAATGATATGGGCTTGCTCACTGCGTCAAGGTCACCTCTATTGAGCAAGTCCCTAACACTTTGGGGTTCACACTGGGATTCAGGGCACCCCCAAATCAGCCCAGCGACGAACCAGATCCAAGGGCCTGAAATCTTCACCACCAACACCTTCGTCATCAACATCCTCAGCCATGATCGGAAGTAGTCCTGCTTCCAATCTCCTAAGCGTGGCTGACTCCTCTCCTATCCGGGCTTCCTCAGAAGCATCTTTGAGTGCTACGCCTGTTGCTGCTGCTGCTGATGCTACTGTCCAGACGGGGACCAGGAAGACTACTTGTAGTTTAACTAAACAATTAACTGTTAAACAATCCTTTGCAAGGGGGAGCAAGTATGACAGCAGTCACCCAGTTGCTCAGCGGATCACTGACGCCCTAACAACTATGCTGGTTTTAAACATGCGTCTAGTATCCGCCATTAATACAGTGGGTTTTAAACAGTTGATAGAGGTCCTGTGTCCCCAGTACCAAATCCCATCTAGATTCCACTTTACTAGGAAAGCAATACCCAGCCTGTACAAGGACATTAAAAAAATCATTGTTAGTGTCCTCAGAAATGCCGTTGTGCCCACTGTCCACTTAACCACGGATATGTGGACAAGCAGAACAGGGCAAACTAAAGACTACATGACTGTGACAGCCCACTGGGTAGATGTATTGCCTTCAGCAACACCAACAGCAGCAGAATCATCTCACAAATGGCAACTCATTCATAGGCAGGCTAGTCTGTGTATCACCGGTTTCACTAAGAGGCATAACGCAGACAACCGCTTAGAGAAACTCACGGAAATCATTGCAAAATGGCTTACCCCACTTAGACTCTCCCCGGGATTTGTGATATTGGACAATGCCACCAATATTGTGAGAGCATTAGATCTTGGCCAATTCCAGCACGTCCCATGTTTTGCTCACACAATTGTTTTGGTGGTGCAAAATATTTTATTAAATGATAGGGGTGTGCAGGAGATGCTGTCTGTGGTCCGGAAAATTTTGGGACACTTTTGCCATTCTGCAAGTGCATGTAAAAGATTGCAGCACTTGCAAGAAATGTTGAATTTGCCCTACCATCAGCTGAAGCAAGAGGTAGTAACAAGGTGGAATTCAACCCTCTATATGTTTCAGCGGCTGGAGGAGCAGCATAAGGCCATCCAAAGCTACACATCGACCTATGACATGGGGAAAGGACCTGGAATGCACCTTAGTCAATTACAGTGGTGAATAATTTCCATGTTGTGCAAGTTCCTCAAACCCTTCAAAGTTGCCACATATGAAGTTAGTTCAGACACTGCCAGATTGAGTCAGGTCATTCCCCTCATTAGACTCTTAGAATATAAGCTGGACAAATTGAAGGAGGAGCTGAAAGGAAGCGAGTACGCTAAGCATGTCAGACTTGTAGATGAAGCCCTTCATTGGTTACGCCAGGATCCAAGGGTCGTCAATCTCTTGAAATCAGATAACTATATTTTGGCTACCATACTAACCAAGGTTTAAGTCTTACTTTGTATCTTTTTTTCCGATGAATACAAATCTGAAGAGATGCAAAAAACTGCAGATGAACAAATTGTCAGCTCAAGCGGCACGTGACACAACAAAATCTACTCCTTCAATTTCTCCGGCAACTGCGGTTGTGAGGAAAAACTCACTTTTCCTAAGCGACCCATTGGTCCGGACTGAAGTAGCAGCCTACTGTCACTGCATATGATGCTGTCACCATTCAAAGAATGGTTGATGATTATTTCAATGATAGCAGCCAAATAGGCATATAGTGGCAGGAAAAAAAGGCAATTTGGAGGCCCTTGCACAAACTGGCTTTGCTTTACTTAAATTGCCCCATCTCCAGTGTGTACTTAGAAAGAGTTTTCAGCGCAGTTGGGAACCTTGTCAGGGATCGGCGTAGGAAATGTGGAAAAGATGATGTATGAATGACCAATTCCACGAAGAAGACCTTTACCGACAATTACATCCACAAAGAGGCACCTGTAATGATGGATTCCAGCGGGGATTAATATTGGGCCTAATTCTGAGTTGATCGCAGCAGCAATTTTGTTAGCAGTTAGGCAAAACCATGTGCACTGCAGGGGGGGCAGATAAACATGTGCAGTGAGAGTTAGATTTGGGTGGGGTGTGTTCAAACTGAAATCTAAATTGCAGTGTAAAAATAAAGCAGCCAGTATTTACCCTGCACAGAAACAATATAACCCACCCAAATCTAACTCTCCCTACAAATGTTATATCTGCCCCCCCCCCCCCCCCCCCCCATGCAGTGCACATGGTTTTGCCCAATTGCTAACAAACTTGCTGCTGTGATCAACTCAGAATTACCCCCATTGTGTGAAGAAGAGGATGTACACACTGATGGGGATGAAGAATCGGATGCTGATGACTCCATCTTGCCTATGTAGAGCCAGTTTGTGCACTGCCCATTGCAAGCTTGTTTTGTGAGGGCCCAAACAAACCAATCATTTCAGCAACAACTTAAGTGACATTCTTAAGTCGCAGAAATGATTGGTTTGCTAAGCTGTGCATGTCCTGTTTAATATATACTACACAAGGGTGGGTGGGAGGGCCCAAGGACAATTGTATCTTGCACCTATTTTCTTTGCATTATGTGTTGCTTGGAGCATTGCTGACTGTGACGACAAACATTTGTATAGTTTATAAAACTGCCACTCTGTCTGCCACTGCAGTGCCATTCTGTTTCCTAGATGGCCGTGTTGGAAATTTAAGTGCCACGTTTGTGCCGCCTACTGCTGTTGCTTAGCTCAGTCATCCCGCTATTTCGGTGCAAACTGTATGAAAACAATATTGTGAGCTGTGAGGTTTTTTTTTTTAATTAAAAATACAGACTCAAAACCAAAACAGATCCAAAACTCGCAAGGGAGGTTTTAGCAAAACAAATACAATCCAAAATACGAAGGAAATACAGATCCAAGACAAGAACCCAAAACCTGAGAATTGGGACGGCGCACATCCCTAATTGTAACACTTTAATGAAGCCTCCTCTCCCTTAATCTCGAAACAGATTGTGGTACAGAATCAGATACAGGCTTATTAGACGAGTCCGGTATATAATACCGTCAGTCGGGATCCAGGCGGTCAGAAGAATGATTTCGGAATCCTGACAGCCGGTAAATTAACTGCATCCCTATTAGACAGTGGTGTTGTTTAGAATGTTGACTTCATATCGATTTATCTTTCGTTTGGTCTAACAATAAATAGGATCTTTTGCCTGAGGTTTATTATACTGTATTATTTTGCTACAAATACTGTTCAATAAACACAGTGTTGTCTGTACAATACATACAGTCTATGATCTCCTATTTATATGATTTATAGCTTCCATATCCACATATCAAGATGTGCTCAAATATAATCAAGAAAAATGATGTATACTCACAATTTGTTTTTAATTACCTTTCTTCAATGCAAGTTAATAAACGTTAAGAGTTATATTTAGTCTATAAATCAATGTCTTCCTTTTCTATTTCATCCCTATGTTTTGGCTTGTGGCTGTGCTGTGTTAATAAATAGTATGTCATACATGTCACATCTCTCCTGCTCCCGACTATTATTAAGCTACATGCAATACTGGAAAGAACACAGTCTGTTTATTAGAGGCTGGTTGTGCAATGGGCAAGAACTGCTGCTTGGCTTCAGAGGAAATCATTTTAAAATCAAATAATGATGGGAAATAATTTAGGAGTCTGCTGCTTACTGCCAAAAGAAAGTGAAGGCTCAATCATTTTTTTTATAGCACGGCATTTCGTATTGTGGTTAATTTATGGTAAAGATCTTCCACAGAAATATAAGCAAGAACATTTTATTACCATTGAACAACCCTAAGAAATATACAAACAACTATATTATATTTAGGATTGGGGGAGCAACAATTAAAAGTATTAAGGGGCCTGTGTTGTTTTCATGCCATCAGACAAATGCCTTGAGGATGTTTAGATGATGCCATATGCTGTATGGTCAAAACGTCTGCCGCCACATCTCAACTAAGTGTAAGCAGCAGGGGTGCCAGAGGAAGAGACCGAAGTGGAGAACTCAGAGAGGAGCAAAGCTGTCAAATTCTAAAAGACAAATATGTAGTGTATTGTGTTATTGAACAACATATGTTACTATATGTATTTCCTATACAGCATTAATAGTAAATTAATGTTGAACAATAAACAGGAATATTCAGTGTACCGAACAATTTGTATCCTATTTCCTTTATTAATGGTTGAACAAAATATTATTGGGATTTTTGTTCAACAAGAAATTAATGACATGTTTTTGTCATATCTTTCTTTAGTAAGTAGACATTTTACATGTGATGTAATTCTCAAAGTTCTCTGTCTGACCCGCTTGATATTTCTTCTCTCTGAAATTTTGCATAAAGGGAAGACTGGCATGGGATATAAATCATGGAATTACTGAGAACAGCCTTTTAAAAGGCGAAGCAGTTACCTTCCCGACAGACAGGATCCCGGCGGTCAAAATACTGATGCCGGGATCCCGAAGTAGGACACAATGCCGACGTCTTGATGCTGCTTTGGAAGCCGCGTCACATTACTGACAGCCGGCATCCCAATTGTCCAAACAGCGGGATGGGGGCAAGGGGGGGGGGGGCGAGGTTAGGTTTAGGCAGGAGATGGGGGCAAGGGTTAGAGGGCAGGGCCAGGAAAGTTAGGGTTAGGGACTGGGGAGGGAGGGTTAGAGTGCAGGGCCAGGAAGGTTAGGGTTAGGGACTGGGGAGGGAGGGTTAGAGTGCAGGGCCAGGAAGGTTAGGGTTAGGGACCAGGGAGGGAGGGTTAGGGTTAGGCACATAGAAGCGGAGGTTAATGTTAGGCATCAAGTGACACCCACAGGGGAGGGTTAGGGTAGTGGGCAGAGGAGGGTTAGGGGGTTAGGGGGCTTACTGGTGGCCTGTCGGGATTATGATGGACGGGGTGCCACTGTCGGTATACTGACCATCGGCAAATCATACTGAACCATTTTAGAACACTCATTACATGCGTGTTTACAACAGACCACCTGCACATTTACCCTGTGCTCTCTACATTTTTGTGTACCAGCCTCTGACATCAATCACTTACAATGTTCCCAGCTAGGCTAAACACTCTTTCAGAGTAGACACTAGAGGGTGGGAAGCTTTTGGGGTCGATTTTTCACCATCCGCATCCAAGGATGCGGATGGCATGTGATAAAATCGACCCATTTCGCACTGCGATAATTGATTACATCGCACGGATGTATCAATTATTGTATGCAGGGACAGAGCTTGCTGTCCCCGCGATGACAATCCGTAACAGTATTGGGGTGTTTTTTTGTGAAAAATACCCCGAAGTCCTGCTGCACATGCGCCGCCACCACCGACATTGCCGCTACTGCCGCTGCCAGGTCGACTCCCCGTCACGACTATTCTCCCTCCTGTGCTGCAGACCCCCCCAAGGTAAATATTCTTACCAGTCCAGGGAGACGATAATCGCTGCTCCTGCAGGGCTGCTGTGACCCCTGTGGTGTAAATGCAGTCCAGTGGTACTGCTGTATAAATCCAGTGATACTGCCATATAAGTCGAGTACTACTGCCGTATATGTCCATTGATACTGCCGTATATGTCCAGCGGTACTGCCGTATATGTCCATTGATACTGCCGTATATGTCCAGCAGTACTGCTGTATATGTCCAGCGGTACTGCCGTATATGTCCAGTGGTACTGCCGTATATGTCCAGTGGTACTGCCGTATATGTCCAGTGGTACTGCCATATAATTCCAGTGATGCTGCTATATATATATATATATATATATATACAGTGAGGTTTGAAAGTTTGGGCACCCCAGGCAAAAATGCATTTTAATGTGCAAAAAGAAGCCAAGGAAAGATGGAAAAATCTCCAAAAGACATCAAATTACAGATTAGACATTCTTATAACATGTCAATAAAAGTTTGATTTTATTTCCATCATTTTCACTTTCAAAAGAACATAAAACAAAAAATGGCGTCTGCAAAAGTTTGGGCACCCTGCAGAGTTAATACCTTGTACTGCCCCCTATGGACAGCTGAGACCTGGCAGTGTCATGGATTTTTCTCAATCATCGTCTGGAAAGACCAGGTGATGTCAATCTCAAAGATTTTAAAAACCCAGACTCATCTGACCTTGCTCCAACAATCAGCACCATGGGTTCCTCTAAGCAGTTGTGTAGAACACTGAAACTGAGAATAGTTGACGCTCACAAAGCAGGAGAAGGCTATAAGAATATAGCAAAGCGTTATCAGATGCCCATATCCTCTGTTCGGAATGTAATTAAGAAATGGCAGTCATCAGGAACAGTGGAAGTTAAAGCAAGATCTGGAAGACCAAGAAAAATATCAGACAGAACAGCTCGCAGGATTGTGAGAAAAGCAAGTCAAAATCCACGTTTGACTGCACGATCCCTCCAGGAAGATCTGGCAGACACTGGAGTTGTTGTACACTATTCCACTATAAAGAGATACTTGTACAAATATGATCTTCATGGAAGAGTCATCAGAAGAAAACCTCTTCTACATCCTCACCACAAAAATCAGCGTTTGAAGTTTGCAAATGAACATATAGACAAGCCTGATGCATTTTGGAATAAAGTTCTGTGGACCAATGAGGTTAAAATAGAACTTTTTGGCCAGAATGAGCAAAGGTATGTTTGGAGAAGGAAGGGCACAGAATTTAATGAAAAGAACCTCTGTCCAACTGTTAAGCATGGGGGTGGATCAATCCTGCTTTGGGGTTGTATTGCAGCCAGTGGCACAGGGAACATTTCACGAGTAGAAGGAAAAATGGATTCAATAAGATTCCAGCAAATTTTGGACGCTAACTTGATGCCATCTGTGAAAAAGCTGAAGTTAAAGAGAGGCTGGCTTCTACAAATGGATAATGATCCTAATCACACCTCAAAATCCACGGTGGATTACATCAAGAGGCGTAAACTGAAGGTTTTGCCATGGCCTTCACAATCTCCTGACCTCAACATAATTGAAAATCTATGGATAGACCTTAAAAGAGCAGTGTGTCACAGACAGCCCAGTAATCTCAAAAGAACTGGAAGACTTTTGTAAGGAAGAATGGGCGAAGATACCTCAAACAAGAATTGAAAGACTCTTGGCTGGCTACAAACAGCATTTACAAGCTGTGATACTTGCCAAAGGGGGCAGTACAAGGTATTAACTCTGCAGGGTGCCCAAACTTTTGCAGACGCCATTTTTTGTTTTCTGTCCTTTTGAAAGTGTAAATGATGGAAATAAAATCAAACTTTTTTTGACATGTTATAAGAATGTCTAATCTGTAATTTGATGCCTTTTGGAGATTTTTCCATCTTTCCTTGGCTTCTTTTTGCACATTAAAATGAATTTTTGCCTGGGGTGCCCAAACTTTCAATCCCCACTGTATATATATATATATATATATATATATATATATACGCTGTTTCAAAGCAGATTACTGCGGCCATAACAACTATGCTGGTGTTAGACGTGCGTCTGGTATCCACCATTAGTGCAGTGGGACTGCAGTGCCAACCCTAGATGGGCCAGGTGTTTGTGTCGCACACTTGTGTCGCTTAGCTTAGTCATACAACTACCTCATTGCCCTCTTTACTTCTTGGCATGATGTGCTGTTTGGGTACTATTTTTTTCAAAGCCAAAACACGAAAAGGGTGGTTTTCGCAAAACCAATCCAAAACCAAAACACGAGCGGGGAATTAGAACCAAAACCAAAACACAAAACATGAAAAGTGCCCGCCGCACATCCCTAGTTAAAGGGCTTTTGGAGCAGTTTTCATGAAAAACTGCTCCAAACCCTTTAATTCACTTTTTTTTAGTAATCAGATCGTCTAATAATACTGCAGTATATGTCCAGTGGTACTGCCATAGAAGTCCAGTGATACTGTCGTATAAATCTGGTCCAGTAGTACTGCCGTATTAGTCTAGTGATACTGCCGTATAAGTCCAGTGATACTGACGTATATATGTCCAGTGGCACTGCCATATAAGTCCAGTGATACTGGCGTATAAATCCAGTCCATTGGTACTGCCATATAAATCCAGTGATACTGCCGTATAAATTCAGTGATACTGCTGTATAAATCCAGTCCAGTGGTACTGCCGTATAAGTCCAGTGATACTGACGTATATATGTCCAGTGATACTGCCGTATAAGTCCAGTGATACTGCCGTATAAATCCAGTCCAGTGGTACTGCTATATAAATCCAGTGATACTGCCGTATAAGTCCAGTGATACTGCCGTATAAATCCAGTCCAGTGGTACTGCTATATAAATCCAGTGATACTGCTGTATAAATCCAGTCCAGTGGTACTGCCGTATAAATCCAGTCATACTGCCGTATAAGTCCAGTGATACTGCCGTATACTGTATGTCCAGTGGTACTGATGTATAAGTCCAGTGATACTGCCGTATATGTCCAGTGGTACTGATGTATAAGTCCAGTGATACTGCTGTATAAGTCCAGTGGTACTGCCATATAAGTCCAGTCCAGTGTTGGTGCCATATAAGTTCAGTGGTGCTGTCCTGTGCTGTATATTATTTACTCCAAATAAAGGGGTTATTAATATTTAATCGAAATCATTTTTACAGGGTTTGCCCTGTGTGGTGTAGAGGTACGCTGTCCTGTGCTGCATTTTGTTATATAACTCCAGAAAAATAATGGAGAACAAAAAGGTGGAGGATAAAATAGGGAAAGATCAAGAACCACTTCCTCCTACTGCTTCTGCTGCAGCTGCTGTTGTTGCTGCTGGGAGTCAATCGTCATCCCAGAGGGGAAGTAGGAAGACCACTTGTACTACTTTAGCCAAGCAAATGACTGTCAAACAGTCCTTTGCGAGGAAGATGAAATATGACAACAGTCTGGTATCAGCCATTAGTGCAGTCGGACTGCAGTGCCACTACTAGATGGGTCAGGTGTTTGTGTCGCACACTTGTGTCACTTAGCTTAGTCATACAGCTACCTCATTGCACCTTTTTCACTTCTTTGCATGATGTGCTGTTTGGGGCCTAATTTTTTTTAAGTGCCATCCTCTCTGTCACTGCAATGCCACTTCTAGATGGGCCAGGTGTTTGTGCCGCACACTTGTGTCGCTTAGCTTAGTCATACAGCCACCTCAGTGCAACTTTTAGGCCTAAAAACAATATTGTGAGGTGTTCAGAATAGACTGGAAATGAATGTTATTGAGGTTAATAATACCTTAGGATCAAAACCCCACATTCTGTGATTTTAGCTATTTTTATGCTTTTTTAAAACAAATCATCCAGATCAAAAACCAAAACCCGAAAGGGTGGTTTTGGCGAAACCTATCCAGATCCAAAACACGAGCGGGGATCCAGATCCAAAACTCAAAACCCGAAAAGTGCCCGCCGCATATCTCTAATACACACACACACAGAGACACACACACGCACACACACATACACTTTCTAAACCTCACTCTTTCCATCTTCTTACCAAAGGAAGTCTGGCTGGCCAGAGGTCTCCATCCTCCTGTTTATCCTCATGATCAGCCTGGTCCCATGTAGCTCCGTCCCACCATCACACAGCCACGGAGGTGGAGTGGACAGTGGACACTGGGGGTCATTCAGAGTTGATCGCTCGCTAGCAACTTTTTGCTGTGCTGCGATCAGATAGTCGTCGCCTATGGGGGAGTGTATTTTCGCTTTGCAAGTGTGCAAACGCTTTTGCAGCCGACGGCACAAAAAAGTTTGTTGCAGTTTCTGAGTAGCTCTGGACTTACTGAGCCGATGCGATCACTTCAGACTTTTTGGTCCCAGAATTGACGTCAGACACCCGCCCTCCAAATGCTTGGACACGCCTGCATTTTTCCAACCACTCCCAGAAAACGGTCAGTTGACATCCATAAACGCCTTCATCCTGTAAATCTACTTGCGACCAGCTGTGCGAATGGATTCTTCATTAAATCCATCGACCAGCACCGATCCGCTTTGTACCCATACGACGCGCCAGCGCATTGCGGGTTTTAACCTGATTGCAGTGTGACAGGCGTAGCAGCAGCTGGCAGCATAAGCAGAGGTGACAGCAGCTCAGCACAGGGATGAAAAGCAGGGAGAGCGCCACTCCAGCCTGGCACCTCCCTGCTTTGCAACCCTTTGCTGAGCGGGTGGCACCAGGCCTGATGCATGGTTTTTTTTTGTTTCACATTTTTTTTTTTTAGTACATTTTTTTAGTAAATTCAGCCCAGATCGCATTTCCCATTATAAGTATGGGAAATGCGATCTGATTACTAAAAAAAGTGAATTAAAGGGTTTGGAGCAGTTTTTCATGAAAACTGCTCCAAAAGCCCTTTAATTAGAGATGTGTGGCGGGCACTTTTTGTGTTTTGGTTCTAATTCCCCACTCGTGTTTTGGTTTTGGATTGGTTTTGCCAAAACCACCCTTTCGTGTTTTGATTTTGAAAAAAATAGTCCCCAAACAGCACATCATGCCAAGAAGTAAAGAGGGCAATGATGTAGCTGTATGACTAAGCTAAGCGACACAAGTGTGCGACACAAACACCTGGCCCATCTAGGGTTGGCACTGCAGTCCCACTGCACTAATGGCAGATACCGGACGCACGTCTAACACCAGAATAGTTGTTATGGCCTCAGTAATCTGCTTTGAAACAGGGTATATATATATATATATATATATTGTCAAAGTCAGAAAAATATCACGCTGCACATTGCCATATATGCACCTCATGCGTGTGCCCGCTGCACGTGCACAGACCCTCCCGTGCGTGCGCACACTCGCCGTCACGGGCGCACGGTGTGCGCATTTACGGTAGAGTTTGTGCGCATCTAGCATGCGACACGATCGCTACATATCTAATCAAAATAATGTATTTTATAAGTTAATATTCCCCTGAGTTCAGCAAAGTATGGTATATTTAAAATGGCTCTTTGACCTTAGAGATTCCCCAAACAATAGCTTTCATGTTGGGAGGGCTTCACATGTTCTTATGCATAGTTAAGCACAGGAATAGTAATTGAAGATTAATTGTATTCCGAATAAATTACACCTAAGACCAGTCAGTTTCTTTACCGCAGACGGAATACAATAGCCTTTAATTACACTAAGCTTTGAGACTCAATGAAGAGGGCTGGCACTTTGTTTACGAATGGGGCTGGGTTTGTCTCCAAAAGAATGATTGCTGAGATGTCATTGTCTCAACTGAAAGTGGACAGTGAGACAGTATTCGCCAAACAATAGCTTCCCACAAGACAGGAATTTGTTAGTCATCACCCAACGTTTTGCATAACCAAGATCACATGGCCAGCTCAGCTCAGTGATACAGCTAGCCCACATGCTGTGAAAGACACACCCACAGGTTGCATGCATACCTGAGAACTTGATATCAGAGCTCACTCTCCCAAAACCACAGATGGCAGATGTACTGTAGCTACACACAGCTACCTAGCACCCAGAAGCATGGCTGGCTCGTCACCAGGACTGAACTCCTTACGAAGGCTAAGTATTGTATACACATGGTTTAATGGCATAGAATAGTTAAATATGTGTTTGTGGTAAAGTAGTTGTGAAATGATTGGCATAGAATAGTTAGTTTGGAGATACAAATGGCTTAAGGTTAATGATGCTTGTGCAGTTGTGTGATTGTTGGGTGTTTGTGATGATACTCTATGAAATCTGTAATGAATTGGAACAGTAGACAATCTGTAGCATAGCATCTCTGGTATACATTTATGGATGGTGATTTATAACAGATTATAGTAGTTTTACATGATGCATCTTGCTGAAGGTTAGAAGTCAAAACATACTTCCTTTTGTTACTGTAGTCATGTGCTTGTAGCAATAACAGGCTGATACTTGTGGGTACCTGGTAATCTGGCCTTGTGATGGCTCATATCGACAGCATGAGATATGTGGTGCTGATTCTGGAAGGATAGCATAGTCAGCATACCATATGCTCTGGTTATGGAGATACTGTGTTGGCTTGAAATTGTGAAAGGTGATTTAGATGGTTTGGAATTGTAAAATCAGCACATATGCATTATATTGAAGCTTAGACATTTTGGAATATAGTGGAGTCTTATGTCTTCTGCTATGTGATTATGGTGTAGCAAAGAATGCCATGTGTGTGGACTTGCAAATCTAAAATGGCTGCTGGCATTCCCTTTTGAACCATATGTTACAGACTTTGGAATCATGGGAGTTTTTCCCAAAATGGAGTCTAGCTTCTGTCCCATGCGGTATTGTAGGGACCATTGTGTTGTTGCTGTGTGTTGTGTATATAGGGACAGCCAGCCTGGGTGAGCTCAAGTTTCTCAACACAAAGGTTCTCAGCATTGACTAACTGCGCAGCGATCATTCCCACATGTGTAAATTCTCTGCAGACATTTTGTCTCTTATTAATGTTGTAAGCCATTCTCTCTCTCCTTCCCCTTAAATGTAATCGTGTCGTTATTGTATTTTATGTGTAGTAATTCGGTTAGGTATTTAATGTTATTTTGGTAGTGTATAACTTGTATTGTGTATTCTTTTGCAATTGAACGTTCATTCTCTCCCTTAAAGGTGTTAGAACCTTAGACCGGTATTTGAGTGTTTATTATATTGCTAAAGGGTTCTCAGAGCGTCACAGACGCTCATACAGCTTTTAAGCTAACAAGGATACACTGTATTACATCTACACATTATCACTGCACAAAGGTTTACAGTATAAGTACATTCCTTAAGGTATAGTTATTAAAGTTTAATTCTGTAAGTATCTGCGACGCCTGTGTTCACACCCTGTGCACAGCGTCTGCTACGCTAAGGGCGTACCCTTGCGGTACTTTTTGCGCCAATTGCGTACTGTGTCTCCTAACCTTTTAGAGTGTTTTAAATAGGATAAATATATAGGCTTTATCAATTGCGGGCTCTCACGGGATATCACGTTCTTAATGATGCACTGTACATTACAAATGCGGCTGTAATTGACCGGCTAATGATGGACGCATCGCAAAATGCTGACGAAAAAAAAAAAAACATCCACGTTAATGTATTGTTGTGGTATCAGTAAGACGCTGATAGGAAATTTTAAGGGACAAGGCGTTTCTCATAATATTTAAGATGCTAAAAAGGTATTTTTATTGTTGCAAAACAAGGTTCAAATGGATCATATCGTGTTTGATTAAGATTAGATTGTTTATCTGTTTAAATAGGTTTCAAATTATTTTTAATCGCTCTGCATAGCGTGATAACTAAAAGGAGCTGGCATGATGATTTTCTTTGTGACAAAAGGTCTGTCCCCCATTTTGTGTAAACCTCATGGAGGTGGAAGGGGGAGGAGCAGCGGCCATTTTGGGAAGGAAAAAAAAAAAATTCCCCCTTAGCGGCTGATTTTCAGTTGACTCAGGAAATAATCAGCCATCCATTGTCAAAAAGAAATCATCATTTAATGAGTTTTTTTTTTATGCATTTATTTAATCTATATCATAGTCAATCATAAGTGGTTCAGATACAGTTTAATAAAAGTTAATAATAAATTAAATATTTGATTAAGGAAATACACAAATAAAACGTAGTGGTTTTTTTTTGTTTTTGTTTTTGTTTTGTCACTGTCTCTCTTCAAGAGCTTTAACTCTGCTTGGTGTAGGATAACCATTGAAGTGCAAATTAACCTTTGGATTTTTTTTTTCTCTCCCAGCAGTGAAAGAAATCGCCTTTACAGAGTTAGTTAAAAAAAAAAAAAGCACTGAATAAGGTCTCACATAAGGAATAGTGATTGGTACATATATGTAATATCTATATGCGTATGCTTACATCAATGTATGTTATTAGATTAAATTTAGAATTGCATTTTCATCTGTGTATTTTCACATATCATTCTCCTGATTGCCACATACTAGTGATAACGTGCTGAGACATTTGTTGTTATTAATAGTTAAAAGATAAAAAGTAATATTTAAGGGAATAATTGTAAAAGGCACGCACACAGTCTCGCCTAGAAAACAAGGGAGATTTGGGTGGTGTTCAGTGAATGATTACTGTTAAAAAATCATTCACATTGATAAACGTGTAGTGTGTTACTGTGGACGTACTTGGTCTGTGTACACGTGTCCTTACAAGGGCAGGGCGTACGCAACAAGGGTCGACGCACGGAGCGTATATTACGCAACGGAGCGTACGGATACACCCACATAATACAAACCGCACGATAGTATTGTTTAGTAGGCGATAAGGAAATAACGCGATAATAACACAGATCTATCTCAAATCCAAAAGTTTAAAGTTAAAAGAAAAAAACCTTCTCTATTGCAATTCTTCTGGGTTAGGCTAATACCGAATGAAAGGAATTCTGTACAGAAATAAGAGTGTTTGAATGTAAGAGTGTGTATATATAAGATTTCTCTTTTATTACGGAAGTGGGAACCATAGGCCAGTAGAAAGAGGTACACCAGCGAGAGTGATATCGTGGGGTGGCTTGGGAGGCGTCCCTTGTTAGTCTCGACATATTAATGAGCAGTAGAGTATGCTGTACATAACAGACCAGGAGGTCACAGACCAGGAGGTCACAGACCAGGAGGTCAAAGAACAGGAGGTTCAGGTACAGCAGACTAGAAGTAGAGAGCACAACCGAAGAGGGTTGGTGCGAGACCCATATAGGCCAAAAAAGCTCATCGCTGAAGGAATTTGCAGCAGAAATTTTCAATTCCGATGATCGTTCCGCACATAAGATTAGTTGCTTGTGTGCAGATACGATTGTACCGCATGTGATTGTGTGCATTAGCGTGTCTTGAATTCAGAAGATCGCTACTTGCACATTGTTAACATGATTTGTGTAAGTTTTTTATTTTAAGGAAGTAGCCTGATCACTCAGGGACATTCCAGCGACTGACACTTGCTGGGGAGGGTAAGACACTCCCACACGCCCGAGCAAGTAGACGTACTTAGGTGCCCTTGGTTGGGTACGGAACCTCTGGGAACTTTGGTCGCCGTATTGGCAAGCGTGGGCGGAGTTAAGTGGGCGGACCTCGTTGCAAAACCCCCACTGCAGCCTTACCCCGGACATCTTGGTTTTCTGTAAGGGTTGCCGAAGACCCTGATTTGAAGTCAGAGGTAGTGAAAGCAGCACCTGCAGAGATGGGGGCCATTTGTTCAGGTAAGGGGCGATCAACCGAGGTTCAGGTTGATTTGAAACCGATCAATCAGGTCGGCAAGGTCATGTGTGAGAAATCAGACCAGGATGGTCATCACACAGAAATGTTATGCAATGAATGGGAAGGGATGACTGTGCATGATGGGGAGAAGTTTTCCCGGGTAGGTACTCTTAACCCAGAAGTGTTACAAAATTTAAAGAGAAGAGTTTGCCTGATTAAATCTTCAAAAAGGCGTATTAGACATTATGATTATTTAACATTGTGGCAACAGGAAAGTGAAATGCAAAGAAATTTAACTTGCATATCTGACTCTCATCTTGGGAAGAGAGACATGGCAATGGAGAGGATTATGGCTGCAGAGAATGGCGCGATGGTGTACGATAAAAATGCACTTAGTAACTGTATTAAGAATGAAAGTAACAAATGTAATAATGTTTATAAAAATGAAAGTGTCAAAATTACAAATGTTAACCTGTGCAAGTCGCACCCCATGTTAAACTCCCCTCAGGATTACCAGCGAGAAGGTGAAACCAACACGATGTCAACACTCTACCCAGCAGTCATCATACGAGAAACCCAGAGGGACACGGCCAAGTTGGTAAAGGCAATAGCAGAACCCCCTAACGGAGGGTCAGGTGAGGTCATGTCAACAGGTAAGTACGGTATTGTATGTTACTCACAGACAAATGCATCTTACACCAAAGAGTTAACACAAAATAGCATAATGGAACAAAATCCTGTCAGGGTGAACACAATATATTAAAACAAATGTACACTACAGGAAAGTAGCAGTTTATGTGTTAATAAATGGTTTAAAGGAAGTATTAAGAACGAGTATACAAGCCTCTCTACCTAACTGGAGAAATAACTCAGTAACTGCATTAAGGAACTCCGCTGTTGGGCATGAGCAAAACATCATCAAGCACAGGGAAATAAAGAAGCCCCAGATCCCTGTGGGTAAGTCAAAGGTGAAAAAGTGTTATAATTGCCAGAAGGAAGGTCATTTTGCAAGAGATTGTAGATCAAGAAGTAGACCAAATTCATATAAACCCCCTAGACAAAGATATGAGCAAAGTTATGACACACCAAATTGTAATCAGAGATCACATAGGAAGGAGTTTGGGCCGCACCTGTAACATGCAATCAGGAAAGGTGATCATTAGGACTGATAGTAAGCCTGAGGTTACAGTTAATGAAATGGGAGGTCAGTTCCTTGCAGGCACAAGGACGGCCGGGTAGACGTTGTAATTTATCTGTAAATGTTCTTTTTCCCATCTCTGACGTTCATCGGCAGGACCCAAATATCACATAGCTATTTGGTCCTTGCAGAAGTCTACCAAACCCCAGTATGACCTACCAGCATCGATGTATCCTGGCCAGATACAAAGGGTAGGTATGGAAATACTGGTGGGAGAGACTATGCAAGGATACCATTGGACATGTAGATGTGACAGCCTGATGGTGAACGGAAGATCTGACAATGTTTTTTTCTCTCCTGAAAAATGTTTGAAAAATGTTTTTTTTTCTGTTGTTGTTTATTGTTGATTTATGTGATGCATATATATATGAACGGTTCTCTCTCTCTCGTTGTTTTTTTCTCTCTCTCTCTCTCTCTTCTTTCTCATGTTCTCATAACGTTACAGATGGTATGTCACACATTAGTTGGACAAATGGTAATGCAAGATTTATTCTCCTTACAGAAAGAGCGCTGAGCTAGAAGAAATATTGTATCACCAGAATGTTTAGAAGACTGAGAGACAGCACCTTTGAGATGACAGCAGAACAAGAAGAACAACAAGACTAGAGAACTAATTATCGTAACAAGTTTCTCTCCCCCTCAAACTGTTTTCCTGTACCCCCATTACAAATTTCTCCTTTCTCCTCCTGTAAGATGGACTCGCCTCAAGAGACTGTGATCCGTGTTTTCATGTTGACCCTGATGTTGACCAGAGCAGTCTGTTTCGGTGAGAGTACCAGTGAGGTCGAGAAAGGATCCAGAAAGGTTCTGATGACAGAGATGGAGGCGTAGATTTCCAAGAACAACATAATCACCAAGCAAAGGCGAGTATCAGAAAACGATCTGGTAGCATTGACCATAGAAGGAATTGTGAAGGATTGTTAGCTTTAGAAAATTGCATCTGTAGGCATTGTGATAACTTAGTTGAGGATGGGTGCATCAAGAAATGTCAGTGCAGTTTTAACATTAACATGGACCGGCATCCATTGGGTGACTATCACTCATTAGTGGGTAAGGTGTTAAACCAAACAGACTGTTGGGTATGCTCTCAAGTACCTCAAGGTCACAGCAAGCCAGGACTAGTACCATTTCCTTTAACGATAGGGGAGGTACTTGAGTTAAGTGGTGGGAGACCGGTGGACAAGAGGTTTAATATCTCTAGTCCTCCTAGTTTGAAGCTCCACCAATACCATGTGGATAGGCCCTTAGTGTGTTTTAACATTTCCAATCCCCGAAAGCCGGGAAATTGGGAAGTGTCATGGAATAACAAAACCATGACCTTTTCATATAGAGCCGATAGAATGCCTACAGATACAGAGCTCATACGCCACATAGCCGATAGTGGAAAATATTTCCGATATAGGTATACCCTAAGAAGTAGGACCATGAGAGTTGGAGAAGTATCACCAGGATACTGTGCACAGATCGTACAAACTGATAGGTGTACTAAACAGATGGGAGAATTAGGGTTAGGAGAGTTCACATGGAAAATGTGTAACATGGTAATGACATATTCAGTCCCATATGTTCTCCCCGATGATGCATATTTCATATGCGGGAGAAAGGCGTATGAGCGGCTTGCCCCAAACTCAGAGGGATTATGTTATATTGAAAAAGTACCGCCTGAAGTAATGACTGTATCGCATAACAAAATTGATTTGATTTACGACCCAACCATTGAAACCACGCTGTGATAAAAGGTGATTCCACGACCTGTTTCTTTCACCCGTTTCTCCTTTGTTTTCCTCCAAGGTACAAAGACATCCGCTTGGAAGAAGAATTTGACAACCTTTTACACAGACAACTGATGGACTATGCCATAGACCCCCCATATCCCTAGTAACTTTAACTTTACGCTAGCCCAACATTTTTTGTAAGTCTATGGACATTGAAAAAGCTTTTTGCACACCGTTTATAGCAAAAGCATCGGGAGACTACAGTCAATATGTACATCGAGACAAGACAAGACAAGACACAAGACAAGACCTCAATCGGCAAATGTATATTAAACTCACATAGTTTATGACTGCATTTACCATAATTGCTCTTTATCTTCATTTCTACAACCTTCAGGTAATGACACACATAGTCGATAGGGAATACAGGCACAGATATCAGCACTCACATATCCCCCCATTCATGTATCATCAACTAAAATGTGCTCCCCCATTTTGTTGCAACCAAAAGCCGAAAAGAGCTTGGTAAAGTTTGACAGCCCATCCACAGACCCTTAATACGGGATATGAAGGAATTCAAATATATACTTCGCAATACCTCGAAGCTTGATTTAAAACACGTACGGCACGATGATACATAACCCCCCAAACATGGATTCATACACACATGCTTCTGCTATCTCACTAGGTCATACCCTTTTCCTACCTTCTTCTCTCCTCCCTTACCCAATCATAGAAATGTATTTACATATGACATATATTTTTCTCTTTTTGAACTGTTTTAGGAAGTGGCAGTTATTGGTGACTGCCAAAGGGTGGACTGTCAAAGTCAGAAAAATATCATGCTGCACATTGCCATATATGCACCTCATGCGTGTGCCCGCTGCACGTGCACAGACCCTCCCGTGCGTGCGCACACTCGCCGTCACGGGCGCACGGTGTGCGCATTTACGGTAGAGTTTGTGCGCATCTAGCATGCGACACGATCGCTACATATCTAATCAAAATAATGTATTTTATAAGTTAATATTCCCCTGAGTTCAGCAAAGTATGGTATATTTAAAATGGCTCTTTGACCTTAGAGATTCCCCAAACAATAGCTTTCATGTTGGGAGGGCTTCACATGTTCTTATGCATAGTTAAGCACAGGAATAGAAATTGAAGATTAATTGTATTCCGAATAAATTACACCTAAGACCAGTCAGTTTCTTTCCCGCAGACGGAATACAATAGCCTTTAATTACACTAAGCTTTGAGACTCAATGAAGAGGGCTGGCACTTTGTTTACGAATGGGGCTGGGTTTGTCTCCAGAAGAATGATTGCTGAGATGTCATTGTCTCAACTGAAAGTGGACAGTGAGACAGTATTCGCCAAACAATAGCTTCCCACAAGACAGGAATTTGTTAGTAATCACCCAACGTTTTGCATAACCAAGATCACATGGCCAGCTCAGCTCACTGATACAGCTAGCCCACATGCTGTGAAAGACACACCCACAGGTTGCATGCATACCTGAGAACTTGATATCAGAGCTCACTCTCCCAAAACCACAGATGGCAGATGTACTGTAGCTACACACAGCTACCTAGCATCCAGAAGCATGGCTGGCTCGTTACCAGGACTGATCTCCTTACGAAGGCTAAGTATTGTATACACATGGTTTAATGGCATAGAATAGTTAAATATGTGTTTGTGGTAAAGTAGTTGTGAAATGATTGGCATAGAATAGTTAGTTTGGAGATACAAATGGCTTAAGGTTAATGTTGCTTGTGCAGTTGTGTGATTGTTGGGTGTTTGTGATGATACTCTATGAAATCTGTAATGAATTGGAACAGTAGACAATCTGTAGCATAGCATCTCTGGTATACATTTATGGATGGTGATTTATAACAGATTATAGTAGTTTTACATGATGCATCTTGCTGAAGGTTAGAAGTCAAAACATACTTCCTTTTGTTACTGTAGTCATGTGCTTGTAGCAATAGCAGGCTGATACTTGTGGGTACCTGGTAATCTGGCCTTGTGATGGCTCATATGGACAGCATGAGATATGTGGTGCTGATTCTGGAAGGATAGCATAGTCAGCATACCATATGCTCTGGTTATGGAGATACTGTGTTGGCTTGAAATTGTGAAAGGTGATTTAGATGGTTTGGAATTGTAAAATCAGCACATATGCATTATATTGAAGCTTAGACATTTTGGAATATAGTGGAGTCTTATGTCTTCTGCTATGTGATTATGGTGTAGCAAAGAATGCCATGTGTGTGGACTTGCAAATCTAAAATGGCTGCTGGCATTCCCTTTTGAACCATATGTTACAGACTTTGGAATCATGGGAGTTTTTCCCAAAATGGAGTCTAGCTTCTGTCCCATGCGGTATTGTAGGGACCATTGTGTTGTTGCTGTGTGTTGTGTATATAGGGACAGCCAGCCTGGGTGAGCTCAAGTTTCTCAACACAAAGGTTCTCAGCATTGACTAACTGCGCAGCGATCATTCCCACATGTGTAAATTCTCTGCAGACATTTTGTCTCTTATTAATGTTGTAAGCCATTCTCTCTCTCCTTCCCCTTAAATGTAATCGTGTCGTTATTGTATTTTATGTGTAGTAATTCGGTTAGGTATTTTATGTTATTTTGGTAGTGTATAACTTGTATTGTGTATTCTTTTGCAATTGAACGTTCATTCTCTCCCTTAAAGGTGTTAGAACCTTAGACCCCCCCCCCCCCCTCCCCACGGTGCCCATGTAATAAAGAAATTGCGCTGCAAAAAGGGGTGTGGCCTCAAAAAGAAAGGGGCATTGTCACACAATAGTAATAATGCCCACAGTGGTAGCACCCCATAATACACATAATGCCCACACCAGTAGCGCCCCTTATACAAAGCCCACAGTAGTAGTGCTCCTTATGCAATGTCCACTGTACTGCTAGTGCTCACAGTGGTAGTTCCCCTTATATAGAGCCCATAGTAGTGGTGCCCCTTACGCAATGCCCACAATAGTAGTGCCCCTTATGTCCCCAGGAGTGATGCCCCTTATGAAGTGCCCCCTTTACAATGCCCTCATTAGTAGTGCTCGCAGTAGTAAGTGTTAGGTTCCTGGTGCTCAGAACAAGGGAGATGTTCATGAAGTGAGTCCAGAGCACCAGGACGTAACGCTGGGAAAGGGGAATGGAAAGGGAATAGCCCCTGGCGCCCTAACTCTGTTGTCTCACCCGTGCTATCGGAAATCCCTTGCGAGACTATGGTTTCTTGAGCCCTTGGCAGCCACGTTTGAAGGGCGGATTATGTCTGCCCAACTCCGGTGCCCCCCGGTCTTAATGAGAGACAAAGGGAAATCCGAGGCAGAATGATAACAAGAAGACCTCTAACTAAGCAAACAGGCCAGGGGCTACAAGCTAACTAAAAACCTAAAGTATGTGCGGAGAAACCGCCAAAGGAAAAGAACAACAAAGGAAATGCTGATCACACGCCGACACAATACCTTTGTGTACCGGCGGTGACAGCATAAGCAGAACCCTCTGCAAAACACCAGGGACAGAAACAATAATGGAATACAGCGGCCTAGGCCAACGGACGCGGGAGAGCCGCTACTCACGGAACCGGTACGAATACTGGCAAACGGACAGGAACTTCTAATGCTGCCGACACCGACTCTCAGAACAGGAGGACAGGCAGAATCCCAAACGACAGACCGGTGGACACCAGGAAGCCAGAAGACTTGACCAGGGACAGGCAAAGCCACTGGAACTCAGGGCAGGAACTAGAGATGTGCACTTGAAATTTTTCGGGTTTTGTGTTTTGGTTTTGGGTTCGGTTCCGCGGCCGTGTTTTGGGTTCGACCGCGTTTTGGCAAAACCTCACCGAATTTTTTTTGTCGGATTCGGGTGTGTTTTGGATTCGGGTGTTTTTTTCAAAAAACACTAAAAAACAGCTTAAATCATAGAATTTGGGGGTCATTTTGATCCCAAAGTATTATTAACCTCAAAAACCATAATTTCCACTCATTTTCAGTCTATTCTGAATACCTCACACCTCACAATATTATTTTTAGTCCTAAAATTTGCACCGAGGTCGCTGGATGACTAAGCTAAGCGACCCTAGTGGCCGACACAAACACCTGGCCCATCTAGGAGTGGCACTGCAGTGTCACGCAGGATGGCCCTTCCAAAAAACCCTCCCCAAACAGCACATGACGCAAAGAAGAAAAAAAGAGGCGCAATGAGGTAGCTGTGTGAGTAAGATAAGCGACCCTAGTGGCCGACACAAACACCTGGCCCATCTAGGAGTGGCACTGCAGTGGCACGCAGGATGGCCCTTCCAAAAAACACTCCCCAAACAGCACATGACGCAAAGAAAAAAAGAGGCGCAATGAGGTAGCTGTGTGAGTAAGATAAGCGACCCTAGTGGCCGACACAAACACCTGGCCCATCTAGGAGTGGCACTGCAGTGTCACGCAGGATGGCCCTTCCAAAAAACACTCCCCAAACAGCACATGACGCAAAGAAGAAAAAAAGAGGCGCAATGAGGTAGCTGTGTGAGTAAGATAAGCGACCCTAGTGGCCGACACAAACACCTGGCCCATCTAGGAGTGGCACTGCAGTGTCACGCAGGATGGCCCTTCCAAAAAACACTCCCCAAACAGCACATGACGCAAAGAAGAAAAAAAGAGGCGCAATGAGGTAGCTGTGTGAGTAAGATAAGCGACCCTAGTGGCCGACACAAACACCTGGCCCATCTAGGAGTGGCACTGCAGTGGCACGCAGGATGGCCCTTCCAAAAAACACTCCCCAAACAGCACATGACGCAAAGAAGAAAAAAAGAGGCGCAATGAGGTAGCTGTGTGAGTAAGATAAGCGACCCTAGTGGCCGACACAAACACCTGGCCCATCTAGGAGTGGCACTGCAGTGGCACGCAGGATGGCCCTTCCAAAAAACACTCCCCAAACAGCACATGACGCAAAGAAGAAAAAAAGAGGCGCAATGAGGTAGCTGTGTGAGTAAGATAAGCGACCCTAGTGGCCGACACAAACACCTGGCCCATCTAGGAGTGGCACTGCAGTGTCACGCAGGATGGCCCTTCCAAAAAACACTCCCCAAACAGCACATGACGCAAAGAAGAAAAAAAGAGGCGCAATGAGGTAGCTGTGTGAGTAAGATAAGCGACCCTAGTGGCCGACACAAACACCTGGCCCATCTAGGAGTGGCACTGCAGTGGCACGCAGGATGGCCCTTCCAAAAAACACTCCCCAAACAGCACATGACGCAAAGAAGAAAAAAAGAGGCGCAATGAGGTAGCTGTGTGAGTAAGATAAGCGACCCTAGTGGCCGACACAAACACCTGGCCCATCTAGGAGTGGCACTGCAGTGGCACGCAGGATGGCCCTTCCAAAAAACACTCCCCAAACAGCACATGACGCAAATAAAAATGAAAGAAAAAAGAGGTGCAAGATGGAATTGTCCTTGGGCCCTCCCACCCACCCTTATGTTGTATAAACAGGACATGCACACTTTAACCAACCCATCATTTCAGTGACAGGGTCTGCCACACGACTGTGACTGAAATGACGGGTTGGTTTGGACACCCACCGAAAAAGAAGCAATTAATCTCTCCTTGCACAAACTGGCTCTACAGAGGCAAGATGTCCACCTCATCATCATCCTCCGATATATCACTGTGTACATCCCGCTCCTCACAGATTATCAATTCGTCCCCACTGGAATCCACCATCTCAGCTCCCTGTGTACTACTTTGTGGAGGCAATTGCTGCTGGTCAATGTCTCCACGGAGGAATTGATTATAATTCATTTTAATGAACATCATCTTCTCCACATTTTCTGGAAGTAACCTCGTACGCCGATTGCTGACAAGGTGAGCGGCGGCACTAAACACTCTTTCGGAGTACACACTTGTGGGAGGGCAACTTAGGTAGAATAAAGCCAGTTTGTGCAAGGGCCTCCAAATTGCCTCTTTTTCCTGCCAGTATAAGTACGGACTGTCTGACGTGCCTACTTGGATGCGGTCACTCATATAATCCTCCACCATTCTTTCAATGGGGAGAGAATCATATGCAGTGACAGTAGACGACATGTCCGTAATCGTTGTCAGGTCCTTCAGTCCGGACCAGATGTCAGCATCAGCAGTCGCTCCAGACTGCCCTGCATCACCGCCAGCGGGTGGGCTCGGAATTCTGAGCCTTTTCCTCGCACCCCCAGTTGCGGGAGAATGTGAAGGAGGAGATGTTGACAGGTCGCGTTCCGCTTGACTTGACAATTTTGTCACCAGCAGGTCTTTGAACCCCAGCAGACTTGTGTCTGCCGGAAAGAGAGATCCAAGGTAGGTTTTAAATCTAGGATCGAGCACGGTGGCCAAAATGTAGTGCTCTGATTTCAACAGATTGACCACCCGTGAATCCTTGTTAAGCGAATTAAGGGCTCCATCCACAAGTCCCACATGCCTAGCGGAATCGCTCCCTTTTTGCTCCTCCTTCAATGCCTCCAGCTTCTTCTGCAAAAGCCTGATGAGGGGAATGACCTGACTCAGGCTGGCAGTGTCTGAACTGACTTCACGTGTGGCAAGTTCAAAAGGTTGCAGAACCTTGCACAACGTTGAAATCATTCTCCACTGCGCTTGAGACAGGTACATTCCACCTCCTATATCGTGCTCAATTGTATAGGCTTGAATGGCCTTTTGCTGCTCCTCCAACCTCTGAAGCATATATAGGGTTGAATTCCACCTCGTTACCACTTCTTGCTTCAGATGATGGCAGGGCAGGTTCAGGCGTTTTTGGTGGTGCTCCAGTCTTCTGTACGTGGTGCCTGTACGCCGAAAGTGTCCCGCAATTCTTCTGGCCACCGACAGCATCTCTTGCACGCCCCTGTCGTTTTTTAAAAAATTCTGCACCACCAAATTCAAGGTATGTGCAAAACATGGGACGTGCTGGAATTTGCCCATATTTAATGCACACACAATATTGCTGGCGTTGTCCGATGCCACAAATCCACAGGAGAGTCCAATTGGGGTAAGCCATTCCGCGATGATCTTCCTCAGTTGCCGTAAGAGGTTTTCAGCTGTGTGCGTATTCTGGAAACCGATGATACAAAGCGTAGCCTGCCTAGGAAAGAGTTGGCGTTTGCGAGATGCTGCTACTGGTGCCGCCGCTGCTGTTCTTGCGGCGGGCGTCCATACATCTACCCAGTGGGCTGTCACAGTCATATAGTCCTGACCCTGCCCTGCTCCACTTGTCCACATGTCCGTGGTTAAGTGGACATTGGGTACAACTGCATTTTTTAGGACACTGGTGAGTCTTTTTCTGACGTCCGTGTACATTCTCGGTATCGCCTGCCTAGAGAAGTGGAACCTAGATGGTATTTGGTAACGGGGGCACATCACCTCAACAAATTGTCTAGTTCCCTGTGAACTAACGGCGGATACCGGACGCACGTCTAACACCAACATAGTTGTCAAGGCCTCAGTTATCCGCTTTGCAACAGGATGACTGCTGTGATATTTCATCTTCCTCGCAAAGGACTGTTGGACAGTCAATTGCTTGGTGGAAGTAGTAAAAGTGGGCTTACGACTTCCCCTCTGGGATGACCATCGACTCCCAGCAGCAACAACAGCAGCGCCAGCAGCAGTAGGCGTTACACGCAAGGATGCATCGGAGGAATCCCAGTCAGGAGAGGACTCGTCAGAATTGCCAGTGACATGGCCTGCAGGACTATTGGCATTCCTGGGGAAGGAGGAAATTGACACTGAGGGAGTTGGTGGGGTGGTTTGCGTGAGCTTGGTTACAAGAGGAAGGGATTTACTGGTCAGTGGACTGCTTCCGCTGTCGCCCAAAGTTTTTGAACTTGTCACTGACTTATTATGAATGCGCTGCAGGTGACGTATAAGGGAGGATGTTCCGAGGTGGTTAACGTCCTTACCCCTACTTATTACAGCTTGACAAAGGCAACACACGGCTTGACAAATGTTGTCCGCATTTCTGTTGAAATACTTCCACACCGAAGAGCTGATTTTTTTGGTATTTTCACCAGGCATGTCAACGGCCCTATTCCTCCCATGGACAACAGGTGTCTCCCCGGGTGCCTGACTTAAACAAACCACCTCACCATCAGAATCCTCCTTGTCAATTTCCTCCCCAGCGCCAGCAACACCCATATCCTCCTCATCCTGGTGTACTTCAACACTGACATCTTCAATCTGACTATCAGGAACTGGACTGCGGGTGCTCCTTCCAGCACTTGCAGGGGGCGTGCAAATGGTGGAAGGCGCATGCTCTTCACATCCAGTGTTGGGAAGGTCAGGCATCGCAACCGACACAATTGGACTCTCCTTGTGGATTTGGGATTTGGAAGAACGCACAGTTCTTTGCGGTGCTTTTGCCAGCTTGAGTCTTTTCATTTTTCTAGCGAGAGGCTGAGTGCTTCCATCCTCATGTGAAGCTGAACCACTAGCCATGAACATAGGCCAGGGCCTCAGCCGTTCCTTGCCACTCCGTGTGGTAAATGGCATATTGGCAAGTTTACGCTTCTCCTCCGACAATTTTATTTTAGATTTTGGAGTCCTTTTTTTACTGATATTTGGTGTTTTGGATTTTACATGCTCTGTACTATGACATTGGGCATCGGCCTTGGCAGACGACGTTGCTGGCATTTCATCGTCTCGGCCATGACTAGTGGCAGCAGCTTCAGCACGAGGTGGAAGTGGATCTTGATCTTTCCCTAATTTTGGAACCTCAACATTTTTGTTCTCCATATTTTAATAGGCACAACTAAAAGGCACCTCAGGTAAACAATGGAGATGGATGGATACTAGTATACTTATGGATGGACCAGCGACTGCCGACACAGAGGTAGCTACAGCCGTGGACTACCGTACTGTGTCTGCTGCTAATATAGACTGGATGATAATGAGATGAAATTAATATATATATATATATAATATCACTAGTACTGCAGCCGGACAGGTATATATATTTATTATGTAATGACTGATGACGGACCTGCTGGACACTGTCAGCTCAGCAGCACTGCAGACTGCTACAGTAAGCTACTATAGTAGTATGTATCAAGAAGAAAGAAAAAAAAAAAAGCACGGGTAGGTGGTATACAATTATGGATGGACCAGCGACTGCCGACACAGAGGTAGCTACAGCCGTGGACTACCGTACTGTGTCTGCTGCTAATATAGACTGGATGATAATGAGATGAAATTTATATATATATATATATAATATCACTAGTACTGCAGCCGGACAGGTATATATATTTATTATGTAATGACTGATGACGGACCTGCTGGACACTGTCAGCTCAGCAGCACCGCAGACTGCTACAGTAAGCTACTATAGTAGTATGTATCAAGAAGAAAGGAAAAAAAAAAAAAACCACGGGTAGGTGGTATACAATTATGGATGGACCAGCGACTGCCGACACAGAGGTAGCTACAGCCGTGGACTACCGTACTGTGTCTGCTGCTAATATAGACTGGATGATAATGAGATGAAATTAATATATATATATATATAATATCACTAGTACTGCAGCCGGACAGGTATATATATTTATTATGTAATGACTGATGACGGACCTGATGGACACTGTCAGCTCAGCAGCACCGCAGACTGCTACAGTAAGCTACTATAGTAGTATGTATCAAGAAGAAAAAAAAAAAAACCACGGGTAGGTGGTATACAATTATGGATGGACCAGCGACTGCCGACACAGAGGTAGCTACAGCCGTGGACTACCGTACTGTGTCTGCTGCTAATATAGACTGGATGATAATGAGATGAAATTAATATATATATATATATAATATCACTAGTACTGCAGCCGGACAGGTATATATATTTATTATGTAATGACTGATGACGGACCTGATGGACACTGTCAGCTCAGCAGCACCGCAGACTGCTACAGTAAGCTACTATAGTAGTATGTATCAAGAAGAAAGAAAGAAAAAAAAACACGGGTAGGTGGTATACAATTATGGATGGACCAGCGACTGCCGACACAGAGGTAGCTACAGCCGTGGACTACCGTACTGTGTCTGCTGCTAATATAGACTGGATGATAATGAGATGAAATTAATATATATATATATATATATATATAATATCACTAGTACTGCAGCCGGACAGGTATATATATTTATTATGTAATGACTGATGACGGACCTGCTGGACACTGTCAGCTCAGCAGCACCGCAGACTGCTACAGTAAGCTACTATAGTAGTATGTATAAAGAAGAAGAAAGAAAAGAAAAAAACGGGTAGGTGGTATACAATATTATATATATATTATATACAATTATATATATATATATATATATATATATATATATATATATATATATTAAACTGGTGGTGATTATTAAACTGGTGGTCAGGTCACTGGTCACACTATCAGCAACTTGCAAGTAGTACTCCTAAGCAGACAATCACAATATATATTATACTGGTGGTCAGTGTGGTCACAATGGCAGTGTGGCACTCTGGCAGCAAAAGTGTGCACTGTACGTTATATGTACTCCTGAGTCCTGCTCTCAGACTCTAACTGCTCCCCACTGTCAGTGTCTCCCCCACAAGTCAGATATACATTATACAGTCACACTATCTATCTATCTATCACTTCAGCAAGTAGTAGTACTCCTCCTAATGCTCCCCAAAATTACTACTGTGTCTCTCTCTACTCTAGTCTCACTCTCTTCTTCTCTTCTCTATAAACGGAGAGGACGCCAGCCACGTCCTCTCCCTATGAATCTCAATGCACGTGTGAAAATGGCGGCGACGCGCGGCTCCTTATATAGAATCCGAGTCTCGCGATAGAATCCGAGCCTCGCGAGAATCCGACAGCGGGATGATGACGTTCGGGCGCGCTCGGGTTAACCGAGCAAGGCGGGAAGATCCGAGTCGCTCGGACCCGTGTAAAAAAACATGAAGTTCGGGCGGGTTCGGTTTCCGAGGAACCGAACCCGCTCATCTCTAGCAGGAACGCCTCACAGCAGGACACGGGATCAGACACAGGAATCGACACAGGGACTGACACAGGAATCAACACAGGGACTGACAGGAACCAGCTCAAACTTCAAGCAGACTGCAAACCAAGGAATATCACCAGCATCTGTGAATTGCAGTCAGCCAGCATATAACAGAGAGGCCTAATAAATAATCCCATGCAGCTGCCCTGTTGCATGATTCCAAACTGACAAGATGCAATTAGCAGCCAGGTGAGGCTGAACACATGGGAACAAGCTGCAATTACACAGACTCACCAGCGGCAGCAGACAAGAGTATTCTAAAACAGAGCAACAGGAAATCCTGGCATGCAAGGCAACTTTATAAACATAAAATAGGAATGAACCACTACCTGTGGTTCATAACAGTATCCCCTCCTTAAGGGTGAGCTCCGAGCACCCCATGACACCCACGGGGAACATAAACAGAAGTATAACATGAAATACAGAACAAAACTGCAAAACAGGAATGAGCCACAGCCGTGGCTCATAACATTACCCCCCCCCCCCCCTTGAGGAGGGGTCAGAAGACCCCAAAATTCAGACTATCCAGAACAAGGGATACAAAAAAAAAAAAAAACCTGACACACTGGTCTAACAGACAAGAAAACAAAAAACTAGCTGTAGCAACAACTTGTAACAGTGCCCTCCCCTTGATGGTGGCCACTGGACACAAGACAAGGAGAAAAAAGAAATCTCTCTTTTTTTTTTTTTTTTTTTTCAAGGCAAGAGTCAAAAATTACTTCTTTTTCTTCTTCTTCTTCTTTTTACAAAGCTCTTTAGGTCTGACCAAGGTAATTCCCCAAACATTGTCTGAACTGATGGTACCACCCAGCAAGGCTGCGTTCAAATCAGAGACAGGTCTCTTACCCTTGGGAGCTGAATTTTAATTTTCTGGTAAAGTACTATTATTAGAAGAAGAAGTCAAAAAAGCACATCCTGCAGTCAAAACAACGGGCTGGGACTCTTGTGCAGAGTTTACAGTATTTGGTGGACTCTCAGCAGACAAGACGGGTGACTTAGAGGAACCTGAACCAATTTCTTTGGAACCGTATCTTTTAACAATTGCATCACAGAATGCTAGGGGATCCTGAAGAATGGGATCTTCAGCTTTCATTAGGCTGGTCGCCCACTCAGAAGGCTCTCCTCTAAAAGAATAAATCAGATAGAGCCCAAGGTTTTCTGAAGTGATGCCCAGAAATGGTCTAGACAACATAATGATGTAATAGTGTTTGAAAAGCGCCAGAAATTGGGCGAAGTCCCCATCAAAGGTTATGGATGTTGAGATATCAGAGTCAGGATCTGTTTCCTTCTCATCTGACTGACTGGAGAGATTTGCTAGGACCTGGTCACTATTGACCTTACTCGAGGCTGAGACTCTCTGAACCCCACCCGGGGCTGAGACTTTCTGAACCCCACCCGGGGCAGTGACTTTCTGAACCCCACCCGGGGCAGTGACTTTCTGAACCCCACCCGGGGCAGTGACTTTCTGAACCCCACCCGGGGCAGTGACTTCCGGGAACCCCGCTGGGGCAGTGGCCTCCGGGAACCCCGCTGGGGCAGTGGCCTCCGGGAACCCCGCTGGGGCAGTGGCCTCCGGGAACCCCGCTGGGGCAGTGGCCTCCGAGAACCCCGCTGGGACAGTGGCCTCCGAGAACCCCGCTGGGGCAGTGGCCTCCGAGAACCCAGCTGGGGCAGTGGCCTCCGAGAACCCCGCTGGGGCCAGCACCTCGGATTCTTTTACTGGGACCGGGCCGTTGGCCTCCCTGACTGGGATCGGGCCATCGGCCTCCCTCTCTGAGTCGATAATTATCGAAAGTTCTCCCGGGACTATGACTTCCGGGACTTTTGCTGAAGCAATAACGTTCAGATCCTCCACTAATGCTATGCTTCTTAAGTTCTTTCCTGGGGAAGCGACTTCTAGACCCTTCTTTGGGGCTGCGTCTCTCGAGACCCCACTTGGGGATATTACTTCAAAGATCCCTTCTGGGGTTTTGCTTCTTGAGTTCCCCTCAAGAACTATGGTTTTAGAGACCCTTTCTAGGGTTGCGCTTTTCAAGTCCCTACCTGGGGTAACAGCTTCTGAGACCCCTTCCGGTATGGACACCTGAACTATAATATTTGATGTCCCTCTATAAGCTAGGGCATCGGGTACCGCTCCAGCACTCTGGGCATCGGGTACCGCTCCAGCACTCTGGGCATCAGGTACCGCTCCAGCACTCTGGGCATCGGGTACCGCTCCAGCACTCTGGGCATCGGGTACCGCTCCAGCACTCTGGGCATCGGGTACCGCTTCAGGACCCTGGGCTACGGGCACCACTCCAGGACCCTGGGCTACGGGCACCACTCCAGGACCCTGGGCTACGGGCACCACTCCAGGACCCTGAGCTACGGGCACCACTCCAGGACCCTGAGCTACGGGCACCACTCCAGGACCCTGGGCATCGGGCACCACTCCAGGAACCTGGGCATCGGGCACCACTCCAGGAACCTGGGCATCGGGCACCACTCCAGGAACCTGGGCATCGGGCACCACTCCAGGGACTTGCAACTCCGCTTCCACAGGAACCTCAAGAGAGGAGAGAAACATTCTCTTTTGATTCCTGAATCTATAATGGGGCTCCCTTGCCCAAGGACCCCAATTATAGGACAGAGAGCCTTTTTGTGTGGGTTGTGTGACAAGTACCTCTGCCACAGTAGAGACAGGAGTAGGTCTTGTATCATGACTCAACTTGGCCAGAGGGCAAGACTCGTCACCACACTTTGGCTTGCGCAACTCACAGGTCTGCAGATAATGGCCTAAACCCCCACAATATAGGCATAAGTTTAAGTTTCTGCAACGCAGACGCTCTTCTTCTGAGAGCCTGGGCCGCAGAAAACTTTTAAACCTTTTCTCTTCAATTAAACCAGAGGATTCTCTTGTCACCATACTGTGAACAAGAGTCTCTTTAGAGATAGATGTACTCTCAACGACTTCTGGCAAAATGAGCAAGATTTTAGTCAGAAGGTTTTGCAGTTGCTTTAGGGATTGCTGCAAAACTTCTAGTCGCTCTGGTCTCAAAGCACTGAATACAGAGTTCAGGGCTGCGAGAGATGCCTGCAGGGCTTGCATAGTAGACATAGGAGGATTTAAAACTAGACAAGACAAGACAAGGCAAGACAAGGCAAGACAAGGCAAGGCAAGACAAGGCAAGACTAAATTTTGCTAAACAAAACAAGACTTTTTTTTTTTTTTTTAAACACCGGACTGGATTCTAAACACCGGACTGGATTCTAAACACCGGACTGGATTCTGCACACTGAATTCTAGACAGGACTGGATTCTAAATACCGGATTGGATTCTGCACACTGAATTCTAGACAAGACTGGATTCTAGACTAGACACTGGACTGGGCCAAAAAAGAAAAAAAAGTTTTATTTCTTTTTTGTGGTATGGCTGGTGATAATGTTAGGTTCCTGGTGCTCAGAACAAGGGAGATGTTCATGAAGTGAGTCCAGAGCACCAGGACGTAACGCTGGGAAAGGGGAATGGAAAGGGAATAGCCCCTGGCGCCCTAACTCTGTTGTCTCACCCGTGCTATCGGAAATCCCTTGCGAGACTATGGTTTCTTGAGCCCTTGGCAGCCACGTTTGAAGGGCGGATTATGTCTGCCCAACTCCGGTGCCCCCCGGTCTTAATGAGAGACAAAGGGAAATCCGAGGCAGAATGATAACAAGAGGACCTCTAACTAAGCAAACAGGCCAGGGGCTACAAGCTAACTAAAAACCTAAAGTATGTGCGGAGAAACCGCCAAAGGAAAAGAACAACAAAGGAAATGCTGATCACACGCCGACACAATACCTTTGTGTACCGGCGGTGACAGCATAAGCAGAACCCTCTGCAAAACACCAGGGACAGAAACAATAATGGAATACAGCGGCCTAGGCCAATGGACGCGGGAGAGCCGCTACTCACGGAACCGAAACGAATACTGGCAAACGGACAGGAACTTCTAATGCTGCTGACACCGACTCTCAGAACTGGAGGACAGGCAGAATCCCAAACGACAGACCGGTGGACACCAGGAAGCCAGAAGACTTGACCAGGGACAGGCAAAGCCACTGGAACTCAGGGCAGGAACGCCTCACAGCAGGACACGGGATCAGACACAGGAATCGACACAGGGACTGACACAGGAATCAACACAGGGACTGACAGGAACCAGCTCAAACTTCAAGCAGACTGCAAACCACGGAATATCACCAGCATCTGTGAATTGCAGTCAGCCAGCATATAACAGAGAGGCCTAATTAATAATCCCATGCAGCTGCCCTGTTGCATGATTCCAAACTGACAAGATGCAATTAGCAGCCAGGTGAGGTTGAACACATGGGAACAAGCTGCAATTACACAGACTCACCAGCGGCAGCAGACAAGAGTATTCTAAAACAGAGCAACAGGAAATCCTGGCATGCAAGACAACTTTATAAACATAAAATAGGAATGAACCACTACCTGTGGTTCATAACAGTAAGGCCCTTAATGGTAATGCCCCGTGTAGTATTGCCCCCAGTAGTAATGTTGCCTGTACTAATGTCCCCAGTCATTTAGCCCCCTGTAGTTTAGCCCCAGTAGTTATGCCCCCAGTGGTAATGCCCCTGCAGTTATGACCCTATTAGTTTACCTCCCTTTAGTTTAGCCTCGCAGTGGCAATGACCCAAGTAGTTTAGCCCTTATGTAGTTTGCCCCTTGTAGTTTAGCCTCCCAGTAGTAATGCCCCCAGTAGTAATGCCTCCCTGTAGTTTGCCCCCTGGTAGTTTAGCCCCTGTAGTTATGCCCCCAGTAGTTTAGCCTCCAGTAGTTTAGCCCCCAGTAGTAATGCCTCCAAGTAGTAATGCCCCCAGTAGTTTAGCCCCTGTAGTTATGCCCTCCAGTAGTTTAGCCCCCAGTAGTAATGCCCCCAAGTAGTAATGCCCTCCTGTAGTTATGCCCTCCTGTAGTTATGCCCTCCTGTAGTTTGCCCCCTTGTAGTTTGCCCTCAGTAGCTTGCCCCCTTGTAGTTTGCCCCAGTAATAATGACCCCCAGTAGTTTGCCCCCCAGTAAATTGCACCCAGTAGTAATGCCCCCCAGTAAATTGCCCCAGTAGATGCCCCTCAATAGTAATGCCCCCCAGTAAATTGCCCCCAGTAGATGCGCCGCTACAGAAAGGACAAAAAACAAAACAAAAATCACAATACTTACCAAGCCCCGCTCCCGTGTCCGGCCGTTGCAGTCCTCTGGGCGTCCCCTGCTCGGCACTATGGGAGAGACGTCATGACGTCTCTCCCATAGCGCACAGTGACAGCGTCAGAAGCCGGAGCTCAGTAGTGAGCTCCTGCTTCCGGCTGCCGCTGTGGAGAGAGAGCTGGGCGCCCGCTGGTAACACAGTCTCAGCGGGCGCCCGGCATCTCCCTGCAGCGCTGGCCACACATCAGGTTAGGTGAGCCAGAGGAGGCGGAACTGCGTTCCGTCTCCAAGTGGAACTGACAGAACGCAGTTCCGCCCCGTTCCGGATCACGTTAACCCCTGCCTGCAAGCACCTCCTCTCCTCTCCAAGGAGACTGCTCATGCAAACCAAGTGAGGAAGGAATACCTGGCCTATTTTAAGGGCGCAGTCCACTGGCAGGAGAATGCAATAACGTAACGTGAGTGGAGTGTGGTGTGTGGTGGATTGGGGGCCATGGTTAACAATTAAAGTGGCAATGACTAAATACTTACAGATACGGCCTGCAAAGCTTTACCCATTTCACTCTCCACTGCGTCTGCCCATGGGATGGAGTAGAATCCAGTCCTTGTTGGTTCTGGCTCATTGAGGAAGGACATCAGACTGTAATACCATAACGTAGGCCTATAGATTTAGTCTGTGCCTGCCCCGGACCATTTCGAATCCTCCATCTTTTTCTGTTCTTTTTTGTAGACTGTGCAGAGGTTATGCCATTTTTTTTACCCACGCCACATCAGCTGCAACAAAGAATGGCTTGCTAAATTCCACCAGCTCCTTATTGGCGGAAATGTGTTTGGCCTTATTGGAGTACTCCTTGGACTTGACTTTCCACAAGCATTCCTTGTACTGTACCAGCTCAATGAGGCCAGTGATGAAATCCAAATTTTAGTCACGAGACATATCTGAAATAAAGGATCCAGGCAAAATTTTGTTTTTGTTTTATTACTTGGTTATGTAGAAATGTTGTTCTTTATGGTTAATGTTGTAAAAATTATTAAAAATAAAGTTTGTATGGAAACAAATGTGTCATTAATTAGCACCAACAGGTTCATTGAACACTTTGGCACAGCAGTAGCAATGTGAGCCACAATAGGGGGTACAGTGTAGGTAATGAGAATGGGCACCAACAGGTTCTATAAACACTTTAGGAGAAGCTGGGACACATAAACGTGATGCACATGTTTGGGGGGAGGTGGGCAGTGTACAGTGATTTAAACAATGGTGGTCAGGGTTTACAAGCAATACTTTGGAGCTAGTGTGATTGGAGCAGATGCTGATACTCACTTGCAATCTGATTGCAGTCCATTTGGTATCAGGAATCACAAGTAGTAGCAGTGTGCAGTCCCGATCTGCTGCTGCTGAGCGTGTGTATGGGAGTGTCCAAGCTGCCAGTCGCAAGTGCCGGATCGCAAGTGTTCAAAAGCACTGCAATGTGCGCCTATTTCCATGTGATTGAGATAAATATAACGTGCAGCCCGTGTGATCTGCGATTGCGATGGGAGACACACGGGAACGCGCCTTGCATCGCAATCGCAGGAAAAGGGCATGCAATGTGACACCTTTCATGCTATCCGTCTCAGGAATTCGTCTCAATGGCATAAAAACAGGCAATATCGTACTAGTGGATGGGGGCCCTTAGTACTCCATAGCTAGTGTCTACAAGTTGCTCCAAATTTCCTTTTTCCCTCCTAATATTCCAATTACAGCTATGTGATGCCAATTTGTGTATTGACATTAATGTATTCCTCCACCTTTCTACACATTGACACTTCATCACAATGAGTTATCACTGACAAAATTGGGCATTTGATGTTAGCATGTCCAGATGTTATTATTAACAACTTTTAAATTCATCGCCAGTGAATATCAGTGAAAATGTGAAGCTATTTTTTTTCCTGCCATTATTATTACTACTACTAATAGCAGCACTAGGAGAAGCTGAAGCAGAGGATGTGGCACTTGAGACTTGTCTATCATCCTTCTTACATGTCTTAACATATTGAAAAAAAGACATGACATAGGACTAGCATTATACGTGACAAAATGAAGCCATCATTTTGCAAGCTCTTACCCACTTTGGATCATTATGAAGGGCGTTGACATTGATCTATTAGGCCAACATACTCTGCAGACTTGTTTGCTTCTTTCAGTGCTGTTCTAGTAGTTTAGCTAGGGGTATAACTTGACTCGGGCTGGCAGTGCCAGAACTCATTTTGTGTGTTCCACTTTCAAATGGCTTTAGTAGCTGCATACAACTGAAATGATTCTCTAGTGTGCTGCAGTAATGTAATAAGTCCCCCTTCTCTATATCATATCGATAGATGTGTAGGTCTTGATGACTTTCTGATGTTTCTCCAGTCTCTCAAACATATAAAGGGGTCATTTACTGTGACTAATTGATCCCCAGAGGGGCTATCCAACTAGCCCAGAAAGGCAGGCTAACAAAATCCCCGATAAGTGCCATGTTTTCGTGCCCGCAATCATGAAAACACATAGGTTCTTGGCTGTTATGTCGAATCCTGTTTTTTGCCTGAAAACTGGATTTGTTTTAGAAATTGCTGCGGCGCCATCATATGCCCAAGCCATCATTGTTCTCTCAAACTGGGAGTCCTAGTCTCCCAGAATGCCGGTGCCTGGCGTGATATTGTCACGCATGGCATTCTGGGAGCATTTGGAGAAAGGACGGAGGAGCAGCAACATCCACCCAACACCCATGCGCTGCAGTCTGAGCCTGCCTGCCTGCCTCTAATCCCTGGCCCCTGAGGGATTAGTGTGAGTTAATGTTTCTTTTTTGCTAATAAAATTTTTAAGAGCCTGTAGCCACACTGTCACAATCTATAGCTGCCCTTTAGCAGAAGTACTGCTTTATCTGTCACTAAGGCTCAAGGTGAATAATACCAAGGGTGTCACTTTCTTCAGCTATGCATTATTCTTAGTTCTGCTGCAGAATTGGTATTATTCACCTTGAGCATTAGTGACTTTCTGATGGGCATGCATATCACAAAACCACACCCCTTTTTCTGGAGCATGTGTTTTTTTGGGGTTTGTTTATTTTTTTGGGGGGGAGGGGCACCATTAGAAACTTTCGCTTTGAGCTCCACAGGGTCTAGAACCGGCTATGGTCTGCAGGTAGATTGCTGTTCATAGGCTGAATGCTAGCCCTGGCCTGCCGCACCTTGGCACTCTACTTGGTAGGCAACATGGGCCCTGACAGTCGGACATTCCCATTTCTAGGATCGGCACTCACAGCTGTGCTGCTGTTCATAGAAAGGCAGCAGCAGTTTATGAAACATCTTCATAGCACTGGCGAGCAGGTTCACCCCTTAGCAAGAGCAGTGTAAGCTGCAACCTGTCATGACTTCATGTCGTGGCCAAGCATAGAGAGAGGAGCCGCAGCACACAGCAACACCACCGTCCAGGAGTGAGGCGGAGGATGCTACAGCCATTAGGACTCCAACTTGGGAGGTAGACAGTGACCACGGCTGATGGTGAGTGTTTTGATAAAAGATTTCTATTTTTAAAAAAAACTGGTTCTATAAAAAAATAATATTCTCAATTATATGATTATATTGGTAGATCGTTATTCTTTACAGTTTAAAATAGCAAACACTATATCATAATGACTATTTTAAACTCTAACTGATATGCTACTAATACAATTACATAATTGAGAATATTAAAGTGTTTCTTTTTTATAGTACCTTTTACTATTGTATCTCTCTCTCTCTCTCTCTCTCTCTCTTTAGTGCAGGAAGTAGTTACAGGATGAGCAGTGAATATGTGGATCTCAGAATCTAGGTGACGGCATGTTGACAACGTGCTACTTACAGCATGTTAGCCAACTCAAGAGCACAACTTTAAACATGCTGCCTACCATGCAAGGTTACAACTGTAATGCAGATCCAGTTAAAATGCTCTCAGAAATTTTAGCTTTGTTCACATGCCAATGCCTGCATTCTGGGATTGACATTGTCAGATTTGATCAGAGGTGCAAGTAGAAAAAAATGTCTTATAGGTACTGTGTGGGCGCACGCGCCAAAAAAATGGGTGTGGCCAAATGCCACATGGGGCATGGCCAATGAAAATGGGGGCGTGATACACATATGGGGGAGGGGCAGATACACATATGACCCCAATAGTGCCAGATACACGTTGCCCCACAGTGCCAGATATACATTGCCCCACAGTGCCAGATATACATTGCCCCACAGTGCCAGATACACATTGCCTCACTGTGCCAGATACACAAATGCCCCCAGAGTGCCAGATACACAAATGCCCCTAGAGTGCCAGATACACAAATGCCCCCAGAGTGCCAGATACACATTGCTCCATAGTGCCAGATACACAAATGCCCCCAGAGTGCCAGATATAATTGCCTCACAGTGCCAGATACACATTGCCCCACAGTGCCAGATACACAAATGCCCCCAGAAGTCAGATATACATTGCCTCACAGTGCCAGAAACACAAATGCCCCCAGAGTGCCAAATACACGTTGCCCCACAGTGCCAGATATACATTGCCCCACAGTGCCAGATATACATTGCCCCACAGTGCCAGATACACATTGCCTCACTGTGCCAGATACACAAATGCCCCCAGAGTGCCAGATACACAAATGCCCCTAGAGTGCCAGATACACAAATGCCTCCAGAGTGCCAGATACACAAATGCCTCCAGAGTGCCAGATAAACATTGCCCCATAGTGCCAGATACACAAATGCCCCCGGAGTGTCAGATATAATTGCCTCACAGTGCCAGATACACATTGCCCCACAGTGCCAGATACACAAATGCCCCCAGAAGCCAGATATACATTGCCTCACAGTGCCAGAAACACAAATGCCCCCAGAGTGCAAGATACACATTGCCCTACAGTGCCAGATACACAAATGCCCCCACTGTACCAGATATACATTGCCCCCAGTGCCAGATATAGAAATGCCCCCACAGTGCCAGATATGCCCCCAGTGCCCGATACAGAAATGCTCCCACAGTGCCAGAAATGCCCCCAGTGCCAGATATGCCTCCAGTGACAGATACAGAAATGCCCCCAGTGCCAGATACACGTCCCCGCAGTGCCAGATATGCCCCTAGTGCCAGATACACATGTCCCCCGCAGTGCCAGATATGCCCCCAGTGCCAGATACACATGTCCCCCCAGTGCCAGATATTCCCCCAGTGCCAGAAACACATGTCCTCCGCAGTGCCAGATATGCCCCCAGTGCCAGGTATACATGTTCTCCAGTGCCAGATATGCCCTCAGTGCCAGTTATGCCCCCAGTGCCAGATATGCCCCCAGTGAAAGATACACATGTCCCCCCAGTGCCAGATATGCCCCCAGTGCCAGGTATACATACCTCTCCGCCCCTCCTTCCTGCTCACTGCTGCTGCTGTCCTGTGTCTGTGAGGGGAGGAGAGCACAGCGTGCGCCTCTCCTGCCCCTCAGTCGGTGCAGGTATCTTTTTTCAATTCAGCGCCAATGGGTGAGCCAATCAAAGCTCACAGTCCGGCAGCATTGGCTGCCGGTCCGCGAGCTCTGATTGGCTCATGGGCCGGGCGCTGAATTGAAGAAAGACACTGAGGGGCAGGAGAGCGAATGCTGCGCTCTCCTCCCCTCATGCAGCAGCTGTGATCAGCGGTGATCAGCGGAGGGAGGGGAGTAAGCGGCGAGGAGAAGCAGCCCGTCGGCGTGGGTACGGCGTACCCACGGCTATATTCTTAAGGGTACGCCATACCCACCCATACCTGCCCACTTGCACCGCTGGATTTGATCCTACATACCCATCCCTTTCAGCCATCCCCTCTTTTTTGCATTCTTATGCTCTCCCACTTGCACTAATTGTTAAATAGTGCTAGACACGCCCAATAGGCGGAGCTATACATGCAAATAAGTGGTGCCAGACACACCCAATAGGTGGTGCTATAGATGCAAATAAGCGGTGCTAGACACACCCAATAGGCAGTGCTAGACACACCCAATAGGCAGTGCTAGACATGCCCCACTAGCAGTGTACACCTTAATAATATGTGCTGAGCACGCCTATGCATTTCACTTAGCATTGCTGCACATGTGTACACTTTGCTCTGTGTAGTGCAAAAACATGCAAGACACATTCACAAAACCAGCTCATGTTCAACTCTACATCGACCCCATATTTTCCAGTAGAATGCAAAGATATTTGAAAATATGATGGCTGCAAAAGCAACTAACATGTACTGGTACAATTATCAACAACTCCACATTTGAAATTGTGGTTTTTCACAGTCGCTGTTCATGTTCAAGGTTCTTGTTCAAGTTCACAGTTTGCGTTCTTTTTCAGTTTGTATCTTAATAGATTTTTATTTTATTTTTAAGCCCTATTATACAAAAGTTAAAAATAATAAAAAGTATTTTCCATTTAGGTTTAATTTGAGGAGTTTAATCTTGGGGAGATGGTTATGTCTTCTTTAATGACCTGAGCCCACCTTGCCTCTCTGTGCTGCTATATATATATATACACTGTAAGACAATGCAGTAAACAGTTATTCACTCTTGTCAATGAATTCTATCATTAGACAGGAAATTACTTGCCTACAGTATGTTTATTTTATTTCTACCTAACCTAATGATAACAGTTTTGCATTATTTGATACAGTGATGTTTATGTGACATGCCAACTTGGCAGGAAAACTTATTTACATTTAAAACTAAAATTTCCATCACTGGACATAGTATAGCACACAGTAATAAGATACGACTATTAATGAGTTCTGCCTGTATATTTGCATTCACAGATTAAAAATAAATTAGGAGAAGCTTTATTATATATACAAAAATGATTTACAAATGCTCATAAAAACTGTGAACGTACATCATATTTGTTCTTTAATGGATGTTCCATTAACAGCCACCAGCTGCCGAAGGACAATTCTAAAAGCTGAAATTAGAGCTTCTGTTATCAGAGTCAAAACATCCTCTGAGTCTGAATTATTACATTTTTTTTCAATTACAGATGGACAGAAAACACAGCCTGAGCCCCAGTGTAAGGTTCTATTTATGCCATGGGATGTGTTTGCGAGGCCAAGGGTATATAGTGCAAGTATTCATTTAGCAAAGTCCTAGGCAGCCGCTGCTGCTTTCAGAATACACACACAGCTGGCTCAGTTAGTTTTGGATGATACATTGAACTGTGTGTTACGGAAAGCTGGCTTTCTCTTTTCACGCGGGCATTCTGTCACCTGCACGCTATTATAAGGTCCCTGAGTTTAGACCAACTCTATGCAGAGTTATTTTAAATGATTTTCTTTCATAGCCCTCTTATTTGCAGCTACTCTGGTCATTTTTAAGAACTCTCCTATTTCTGTTTTGGCTGCTTCTAAACATGTTGGTAAGAAGCATTTCTGCAAAGCTAAACATACCTACAGTGTATGGCAGAGATGACTGAAAAATTCAAAGCTGTCCCATAATATATTCATAGTATTCTATATTTGCTGTGAAATTTCACTTTTCTCTGGCAGAACTTGTCCATAAATGTTCAGTCCTACTCAAACCACACCAAGGACTTCAAGAGCTTCAAGCACAACATGTTTCTTTGCTATATTAACCTACATTAAAGTACAGTACAGTAGGCCTAATGTCCCCTATCTGTCTATAGTCACTGTAAAAATGTGTCTGGCCAGTCCATAATATTATGTATCTATATGTCTAATGTGTACTCAGAGGTGTATCTAGGGGTCCAAGCGCCCCTGGCGAAGTAAGGGACTGGCGCCCTCCCCCCTGCAGAAAAAGCATTGCAGTCCGTTGGCGGTTACCATGTTGGAGCCACAGCAACTGACCCCCTCCCCCACACGCTGCCCTACATCATCGGCTGGGATTCACTGTCAGTGCGAAGCCACCGGGAACATTCTGGTAGCATTAGCAGCAGTCTGTGTCATAGATAGGGTAGGCAGAAGGTTAGCTAGCTAATAGCAGTCTGTTGGCAGCAGAGGCTGGGCGGGGGGCTGAGAATGAGCCAACGCTGATCAGTGTCCAGTCTGCTCAGACAAAAATATTTTGTGATCAGGGCTGGTTCTAGACCAAAGGAGCCAATGGCAAAAATTTCCTTTGGCGTTTCCCCCACACACACACACACACCAAAAATGAACATATCCCAGTGTAACATAACGCTATCTGGTGCAAGGTATGGAGCTGGTCACTTGTATCAGACCTCTGACATTTTGCCTTTTCACCCATATTGCATACTTTTTCTTGCAGGTTGTGTCTTAATTCAAGAAGTGTTCTAAGTACTTCAGCTTAGTATCTTTACTGACCCCTCTTTACCCCACACTACATAACTGACCCCTTTATACCCTACACTACATCACTGACCTTTCTATAACCATCACTACATTACTGACCCCTCTATACAGTACAATACATTACTGACCTCTATATACCTGCTAGTACATTACTGATGCCTATATTCCCTACGCTACATCCCTGATGCCTATATTCCCTATGCTACATCCCTGATGCCTCTATACCCTACGCTACATCCCTGACGCCTCTATACCCTACGCTACATCCCTGATGCCTCTATTCCCTACGCTACATTCCTGATGCCTCTATACCCTACGCTACATCTCCGATGCCTCTATACCCTACGCTACATCCCTGATACCTCTATACAGTACAATGCATTACTGATCCCTCTAGACCATACATCTTCATTACATAAGTGAGATAGAGAAACACTGGAAAAAATAAGAGTAAAGTGGACTACAAAAACTGATGTTCTAAACGAAGGAGAGAGAGAGTAAAGCACAAGGGAAAGTGGGCAATCGGAACACCATAGAGAGAGGAGAGATAGAAATGCCTGAAAAAGTAAAGGGGGTTGGGTATGGCATCCGGCGGTCGGGATTCCAGCGGTCACATGACCCCCAATCCTAATACTAACCATCTGGGGGGTGGGGTGGCGGATAGGGCTAACCCTCAGGGGGTGGCAGCTAGGGCTAACCCCCCCCCTCCTAGTGCCTTCCATAAAACCCCCTCCCCCGGTCCTAACCCCCCCTCCAATACTCGCCTTCGGGATGTTGGCTGTCAGTGTGCCGGCACCAGTCTCCAAAAGTGGTGTCAGGAATCCAGATTCGGTCAAATGACCGCCGGTATACCATCTGCCGGGATGGTAAATGTATCCTGAGGACAGGTAGTGAGTGTGGAGGGATAGGTGGTTCAGTAAAATGTAACAGCTCAAACTGCGATCATTCACTGATAAATAAGAATTTACTTACCGATAATTCTATTTCTCGGAGTCCGTAGTGGATGCTGGGGTTCCTGAAAGGACCATGGGGAATAGCGGCTCCGCAGGAGACAGGGCACAAAAAAGTAAAGCTTTACTAGGTCAGGTGGTGTGCACTGGCTCCTCCCCCTATGACCCTCCTCCAGACTCCAGTTAGGTACTGTGCCCGGACGAGCATACACAATAAGGGAGGCATTTTGAATCCCGGGTAAGACTCATACCAGCCACACCAATCACACCGTACAACTTGTGATCTAAACCCAGTTAACAGTATGACAACAGAAAGGGCCTCTTAAAGATGGCTCCTTAACAATAACCCGAATTAGTTAACAATAACTATGTACAAGTATTGCAGATAATCCGCACTTGGGATGGGCGCCCAGCATCCACTACGGACTCCGAGAAATAGAATTATCGGTAAGTAAATTCTTATTTTCTCTATCGTCCTAAGTGGATGCTGGGGTTCCTGAAAGGACCATGGGGATTATACCAAAGCTCCCAAACGGGCGGGAGAGTGCGGATGACTCTGCAGCACCGAATGAGAGAACTCCAGGTCCTCCTTTGCCAGGGTATCAAATTTGTAAAATTTTACAAACGTGTTCTCCCCCGACCACGTAGCTGCTCGGCAGAGTTGTAATGCCGAGACCCCTCGGGCAACCGCCCAAGATGAGCCCACCTTCCTTGTGGAGTGGGCTTTTACAGTTTTAGGCTGTGGCAGGCCTGCCACAGAATGTGCAAGTTGAATTGTGTTACAAATCCAACGAGCAATCGACTGCTTAGAAGCAGGTGCGCCCAACTTGTTGGGTGCATACAATATAAACAGCGAGTCAGATTTTCTGACTCCAGCCGTCCTTGCAATGTATTTTTAAGGCTCTGACAACGTCCAACAACTTGGAGTCCTCCAAGTCGCTAGTGGCCGCAGGCACCACAATAGGTTGGTTCAGATGAAATGCTGATACCACTTTAGGGAGAAAATGCGGACGAGTCCGCAGTTCTGCCCTATCCGAATGGAAGATTAGATAAGGACTTTTATAAGATAAAGCCGCCAATTCAGATACTCTCCTGGCAGAGGCCAGGGCTAGTAACATAGTCACTTTCAATGTGAGATATTTCAAATCCACCTTTTTCAATGGTTCAAACCAATGGGATTTGAGGAAATCTAAAACTACATTTAGATCCCACGGTGCCACCGGAGGCACCACAGGAGGCTGTATATGCAGTACTCCCTTGACAAAAGTCTGGACCTCAGGGACAGAGGCCAATTCTTTTTGGAAGAATATTGACAGGGCCGAAATTTGAACCTTAATGGATCCCAATTTGAGACCCATAGATAATCCTGATTGCAGGAAATGTAGGAAACGACCCAGTTGGAATTCCTCCGTCGGAACCCTCCGATCCTCGCACCACGCTACATATTTTCGCCAAATGCGGTGATAATGTTTCACGGTGACTTCCTTCCGTGCCTTAATCAAGGTAGGAATGACTTCTTCTGGAATGCCTTTCCCTTTTAGGATCTGGCGTTCAACCGCCATGCCGTCAAACGCAGCCGCGGTAAGTCTTGAAAAAGACAGGGACCCTGCTGTAGCAGGTCCCTTCTCAGAGGTAGAGGCCACGGTTCGTCCGTGAGCATCTCTTGAAGTTCCGGATACCAAGTCCTTCTCGGCCAATCCGGAACCACTAGTATTGTTCTTACTCTTCTTTGCCGTATGATCTTCAATACCTTTGGTATGAGCGGCAGAGGAGGAAACACATACACTGACTGGTACACCCAAGGAGTTACCAGTGCGTCCACAGCTATTGCCTGTGGATCTCTTGACCTGGCGCAATATTTGTCCAGTTTCTTGTTGAGGCGAGACGCCATCATGTCTACAATTGGTCTTTCCCAACGGTCTATTAACATGTTGAAGACTTCTGGATGTAGACCCCACTCTCCCGGATGAAGATCGTGTCTGCTGAGGAAGTCTGCTTCCCAGTTGTCCACGCCCGGGATGAACACTGCTGACAGTGCTATCACGTGATTCTCCGCCCAGCGAAGAATCTTGGCAGCTTCTGCCATTGCACTCCTGCTTCTTGTGCCGCCCTGCCTGTTTACATGGGCGACCGCCGTGATGTTGTCCGACTGAATCAACACCGGCTTTCCTTGCAGGAGAAGTTCCGCCTGGCTTAGAGCATTGTAGATTGCTCTTAGTTCCAGAATGTTTATGTGAAGAGACTTTTCCAGACTCGTCCATACTCCCTGGAAGTTTCTTCCTTGTGTGACTGCTCCCCAGCCTCTCAGGCTGGCGTCCGTGGTCACCAGGATCCAATCCTGAATGCCGAATCTGCTGTCTTCTAATAGGTGAGCCTTCTGCAACCACCACAGAAGTGACACCCTTGTCTTTGGTGACAGGGTTATTCGCAGGTGCATCTGCAGATGCGACCCTGACCATTTGTCCAACAGATCCCTTTGGAATATTCTTGCATGGAATCTGCCGAATGGAATTGCTTCGTAAGAAGCCACCATTTTTCCCAGGACTCTTGTGCATTGATGTACTGACACTTTTCCTGGTTTTAGGAGGTTCCTGACCAGATCGGATAACTCCTTGGCTTTTTCCTCTGGAAGGAAAACCTTTTTCTGAACCGTGTCCAGAATCATTCCTAGGAACAGCAGACGAGTTGTCGGGATTAAATGGGATTTTGGAATATTCAGAATCCACCCGTGTTGTCTTAGCACCTCTTGAGATAGTGCTAAAGCTGTCTCCAGCTGTTCTCTGGACCTTGCCCTTATTAGGAGATCGTCCAAGTATGGGATAACTAATACGCCTTTTCTTCGAAGAAGAATCATCATCTCGGCCATTACCTTGGTAAAGACCCGAGGCGCCGTGGACAATCCGAACGGCAGCGTCTGAAACTGATAGTGACAGTTTTGAACAATGAACCTGAGGTACCCCTGGTGTGCGGGGTAAATCGGAACGTGTAGATACGCATCCTTGATGTCCAAGGATACCATAAAGTCCCCTTCTTCCAGGTTCGCTATCACTGCTCTGAGTGACTCCATCTTGAACTTGAACTTTTTTATGTAGAGGTTCAAGGACTTCAGATTTAGAATAGGCCTTACCGAGCCATCCGGCTTCGGTACCACAAATAGAGTGGAATAATACCCCTTTCCTTGTTGTAATAGGGGTACTTTGACTATCACCTGCTGAGCGTACAGCTTGTGAATGGCTTCCAACACCCTCTCCCTTTCGGAAGAGACGGTTGGTAAGGCAGACTTCAGGAAACGATGAGGAGGATCCGTCTCTAATTCCAACCTGTACCCCTGAGATATTATCTGCAGGATCCAGGGGTCTACCTGCGAGTGAGCCCACTGCGCGCTGTAATTTTTGAGACGGCCCCCCACTGTCCCCGAGTCCGCTTGAGAGGCCCCAGCGTCATGCTGAGGTTTTTGCAGGAGCCGGGGAGGGCTTCTGTTCCTGGGAAGGAGCTGCCTGTTGGTGTCTCTTCCCTCTTCCTCTGCCTCGTGGCAGGTACGACAAGCCCTTTGCTCTCTTATTTTTGTAGGAGCGAAAAGGCTGCGGTTGAAAGGTCGGTGCCTTTCTCTGTTGGGGAGTGACTTGAGGTAAAAAAGTGGATTTCCCGGCAGTAGCCGTGGCCACCAAGTCTGATAGACCAACTCCAAATAACTCCTCCCCTTTATACGGCAAAACCTCCATGTGACGTTTTGAATCCGCATCGCCTGTCCACTGTCGTGTCCATAAGGCTCTTCTGGCTGAAATGGACATAGCACTCACCCGAGATGCCAGTGTGCAAATATCCCTCTGTGCATCACGCATATAGATAAATGCATCCTTTATTTGTTCTAACGACAGTAAAACATTGTCCCTATCTAGGGTATCAATATTTTCAATCAGGGATTCTGACCAAACTACTCCAGCACTGCACATCCAGGCAGTTGCTATAGCTGGTCGTAGTATAACACCTGCATGTGTGTATATATTCTTTTGAATAACTTCCATCTTTCTATCTGATGGATCCTTAAGTGCGGCCGTCTCAGGAGAGGGTAACGCCACTTGTTTGGATAAGCGTGTGAGCGCCTTGTCCACCTTAGGGGGTGTTTCCCAGCGCGCCCTAACCTCTGGCGGGAAAGGGTATAATGCCAATAACTTTTTTGAAATTATCAACTTTTTATCAGGAGCAACCCACGCTTCATCACACACGTCATTTAATTCTTCTGATTCAGGAAAAACTGTTTGTAGTTTTTTCACACCATACATAATACCCTGTTTTACGGTATCTGTAGTATCAGCTAAATGTAACGTCTCCTTCATTGCCAAAATCATATAACGTGTGGCCCTACTGGAAAATACGTTTGAATTTCTACCGTCGTCACTGGAATCAGTGCCCGTGTCTGGGTCTGTGTCGACCGACTGAGGCAAAGGGCGTTTTACAGCCCCTGACGGTGTTTGAGGCGCCTGGACAGGCATTAATTGATTGTCCGGCCGCCTCATGTCCTCAACTGACTGTTTAAGGGAAGATAAACCATCACGTAATTCCACAAATAAAGGCATCCATTCTGGTGTCGACCCCCTGGGGGGTGACATCTGCATATTTGGCAATTGCTCCGCCTCCACACCAATATCGTCCTCATACATGTCGACACCACGTACTGACACACACCGCAAACTCACAGGGAATGCTCTAATGAAGACAGGACCCACTAGCCCTTTTGGGGAGACAGAGGGAGAGTCTGCCAGCACACACCACAAAGCGCTATATATACAAGGGATATCCTTATATTAAGTGCTCCCTTATAGCTGCTTTAATATATATATATATATAGCCATTAATGTGCCCCCCCTCTCTGTTTTACCCTGTTTCTGTAGTGCAGTGCAGGGGAGAGACCTGGGAGCCGTTCTGACCAGCGGAGCTGTGACAGAAAATGGCGCCGTGTGCTGAGGAGATAGGCCCCGCCCCTTTTTCGGCGGGTTCTTCTCCCGCTATTTTTCCAGTCAGGCAGGGGTTAAATATCTCCATATAGCCCCTATGGGCTATATGTGAGGTATTTTTAGCCTTGTATAAGGTTTATATTTGCCTCTCAGAGCGCCCCCCCCCAGCGCTCTGCACCCTCAGTGACTGCCCAGTGAAGTGTGCTGAGAGGAAAATGGCGCACAGCTGCAGTGCTGTGCGCTACCTTATGAAGACTGAGGAGTCTTCAGCCGCCGGTTTCCGGACCTCTTCACGCTTCAGCATCTGCAAGGGGGTCGGCGGCGCGGCTCCGGGACCGGACTCCACGGCTGGGCCTGTGTTCGATCCCTCTGGAGCTAATGGTGTCCAGTAGCCAAGCAGCAAATCCACTCTGCATGCAGGTGAGTTTACTACTTTCCCCCTAAGTCCCACGTTGCAGTGATCCTGTTGCCAGCAGGACTCACTGTAAAGAAAAAAACCTAAACTAAACTTTCTCTAAGCAGCTCTTTAGGAGAGCCACCTAGATTGCACCCTTCTCGTTCGGGCACAAAATCTAACTGGAGTCTGGAGGAGGGTCATAGGGGGAGGAGCCAGTGCACACCACCTGACCTAGTAAAGCTTTACTTTTTTGTGCCCTGTCTCCTGCGGAGCCGCTATTCCCCATGGTCCTTTCAGGAACCCCAGCATCCACTTAGGACGATAGAGAAAATTTATTTATAGCTCTCCCTTTTTAACCATTCCAGTCATAAAAGCAATGTTTTTTAAACTTTTAAATAAAGCTTGTTAGCATCCCCAGCACACTGTGTATGCTGGGAGATGCAGTTCTCCATATCAAAACACTAAATTACTGTATGAACTCTTATCCCCCAACTGAAACCTCTCACAAACACACACTCCTAAATCTAGTACGTACACACACACACACACACACACACACACACACACACACACACACACACACTTCCCCTGTACTGACAACTCTCATCACTTCCACAAACTGACAACTCCCTCTCCCCACTGACACTGACAGCTCCCTCACAGTCACACACATCCTCCCCCCTCCCCACCCCACACACACACACACACACACACACTGATAGCACACATACACAAATCCCCCCCCCCCCCCCCCTCCTCGACACTAACTGTCATGGACTGCTTGGGCTCATCACGATGTCAGCAGGGGGCAGGCTCTGACTCGAAGTGCTGAAATTCAACAGCTCTCTCGAACTTGCAAGGTATGGCTGTGCAGCTGTCTCCAGCCATCTCCTTGCCCACTGTGTAATTCGTGGCGGGCACCTCCTCTGATGTTCCCCGCTCTGCCTCTACAACGGGCACATAATGTACAGCAGTGGTGACTCCTGAGTATGGGTCTGGAGAACTCCGCCTACCGGGGGTCAGGGATTAATAATTTCAAAGGGGCAGAGCTAGGAGTGACACAGTGGACAGCAGTTGAGGGGCGTTTTATACTGTAACAGGGTTGGGACAATTTCAGTATCCTTCCCTCGCCATCTAATTGGTCAGTCCCACGCTGATTGCCATAGTGCCTTTCGAGACTGCAGAACTCTATCCCTTAGCTATGGTTGGCACAGCTGGATGGTGCCCCCCATCTGCGGGTGCCCCTGGCAAGTGCCATCCTGGCCAAGGGGTAGATACGCCCCTGTGTGTACTGTACATAGGTCACCTGTTCTTGAGAAGAGCCCAGGTACAAGAAATCTTCTACAGACTTCTCACAGACTAGAAGTCTAGTCTGTGAGGCGTATGGACATGTTGGAAAAAGCAATAATGTCACTTTGAATACTTGCTGAGTATCATTATTGGATCACCCATTTAATTAATTACAGTGTTTCAATGTTTCTCCTTAAAAATACTGCTTGTTCAAGTCTTAAATAAATCACGTGAGCAAGAGGTTATAAAGTCAGTCTTAATGTCAAACTTTACATTTGTAGTTAATATTTTTATTATGTTGCTATAAGTACGTTTATAAATGTACTTTCCCGTATAAAGTTTTTAAAAAAACACATAAAATTTTTTTTTGAATGTTTTAGCCAATACCCAATCTCCAGAACTTCTGAGACTTATAAGATTAGTCCTTCTGTTTAAGCCAAAAGCCTTGCATTAAATAAGTAAACTGATAATGCTACAATGAAGGTGCAATATGGAACCCTTGTAGAACATCATGTCCTGCTAAACAAAACTTTGCTCTTTCTTTTTGCAGAAGAATCATGTACATAAATAATGCTAGTCATGCTTGGATCAATGGCGTTGCACCCATTACTGTATTCTAAAATTGTACTGTTCTGTCTAATAGTCTATGTATTAAACATAGACTTTATGTTGCTGACTATACCCACCTTCATTTCACATGCATGCAGTGGTGCGCCAATGGTGGCATGCAGGGACTGACCGGGGCTCCTAATCAGCCCGGCCATTTGTGAACGCGTGCTCATATCATGCCTTCGGTGTGTGCCTATCACAGGGAGCGTGCGCATGTCACGGGGGCGCGCAGATACGGCGCATGGGGGAATGCCACGAGTCAAGGGTCGTGGACAAACGGCATGCCCCCATTTCCATGGAGACCTGTGGGGGCAGCTAAACCAGAGAGCCGAAAGCTGTGCTGCGCACGGCCTTCCCGGCTCTATGTGGGGCTGGACCGGCCCACCAGTTCATTGGCCCTTCTAGCATATGCCAGATGGACAGTCCGGCCCTAGTGGCATGCAAAGACACTGAAAGTGGGCATCTCAGTGCTTGCACATTCAGGCGCACACTTGTACACCAGGGTAAGGCTGCCTGGCATTAGCATATTATTTATCACTCCCGCAACTCCACCCCAACAGATGCAAGAGCAGATGTAGCAGCGTCCACCTCTGACTGAGTAAAATGCCTCAGATGTAGTTGGAAATGATCAGATATCATGTAAATTGAAGTGAGTTATTTATTAATAACATATTCTCTGAAATGTATTCATGCTCCTATAAATGTTGATGGGAGCAAAAAAATAATTGTCCTACTTAAAAAGCTGTTGTAGAGTGAAGGAATAATAATCATGATGCCCGATATATATTTGTACCAGATAAACTATAATGATAATCTCTAAGTCACCGGTTACAGTTTGTGTCTCTCTGGAACTTCTGATTGCCACATCTTTCTCGTTGGAAATACATGGAGCAGTGACATCCTGATTTCAAATGCGAGGCGACAGCTGCCTTGTGCTATGCAGTGGTGTCCAGCATTGTGCTGGCCATTCTGCTTAACGTGCCTTTTTCTGCATGCTGTACTACATCACATTGCATCTGGAATATCATTTCCCACATGGCTTTCAAAGCTGATTTAGAGTACTGTATATCATGTGACATTAAATGGCATCACAGAGCCATATGCATCACAGCATCACCACAGGCTCTTACAGGCTGCCATTCAGAGTACAATTTTTGCAGTGTGGCAGGGCGCAATATCCGCCTGAAAGAGGCCATTGCCACCACCATTGCCCTGAAGGCGTGTGATGGGCTGCAATGTTTTAGTTGGTGGTATGTGTCGCAGTTACATCCACATGAATGCCAGGAGCCAAGGTTTCCCAGCAGAATATTTGCCATAGCACAAGATGCCTCCACCAACTTTCCTTTTTCCCATAATGCTTCCTAGTGCCATCTTTTCCCCAGGTAAACACAAAGCAGACACACTCGGCCGCCCAAATAATGTCAAGGAATAAGTGATTCATCAGACCGGGCTATGGCCCTCATTCCGAGTTGATCGGTCGCAAGGCGAATTTAGCAGAGTTACACACGCTAAGCCGCCGCCTACTGGGAGTGAATCTTAGCTTCTTAAAATTGCGACCGATGTATTCGCAATATTGCGATTACTAACTACTTAGCAGTTTCAGAGTAGCTTCAGACTTACTCTGCCTGTGCGATCATTTCAGTGCTTGTCGTTCCTGTTTGACGTCACAAACACACCCAGCGTTCGCCCAGGCACTCCCACCGTTTCTCCGGCCACTCCTGCGTTTTTTTCGGAAACGGTAGCGTTTTCAGCCACACGCCCCTGAAACGCCGTGTTTCCGCCCAGTAACACCCATTTCCTGTCAATCACATTACGATCGCCGGAGCGATGAAAAAGCCGTGAGTAAAATTACTTTCTACATAGCAAAGTTACTTGGCGCAGTCGCAGTGCGAACATTGCGCATGCGTACTAAGCGGATTTTCACTGCGATGCGATGAAAAATACAGAGCGAACAACTCGGAATGAGGGCCTATATTCTTCCATTGCTTATTTCTGATGCTCATGTAGCCATAATAGACACTTTTGGAGGTGATCAGCATGGGCTATGCAGCCCTATACGCAGTAGGCGTGTATATATGTATATGCAGATATAAAAGGTTATGCAGCCCTATACGCAGTAGGCGTGTATATATGTATATGCAGATATTAAAGGTTATGCAGACCTATGCTTGGTCATTTATACAGTACGTGAATCCGTCCTGACACTTTTTTTTTCCTGAAATCATGAGCACTCAAAGGGTTAAAAAGAATGTCCTGTCTGGAACTTTTTTCCCTACTACCTGTTGCTTAGACTCTTCATGCATAGGGTACAGTTTAGTCTTTAAGGTGTCTTATACATATCTAGTAGATAAGCACCCCAAAATTTATCATTTTGTTTAGAGATGTGCGGTTCAATTTTTTAGCAATTCGATCATCCGAATTTAGGGGATCCGAGTTGAACTAAGTCCTGGTTCAGATCCCTTTTGGGAATCGGAGTCCCGATTCAAAGACCGCCCTCGGTTCGGAACACGGATATAAAAATCAGAACCTTGGGTTTTGGATTGCTTGTAAGTCCACCCCTTGGGATTTCAGGGGCCCTTTCTCACAGGAGAGTGTGGTTAAAATTGACTGGAAATTAATGTTATTGATGTTAATAATACTGTAAATCAATAAATCTGAACCAAAACACTAGAGGGTGGGTTTGCTAAAATTGAAATCCAAAACCAAAATATACGGGTGACTCTGCACAGAACTCTAATTGCATGGATTAGTAACCAATCTGCCTAAGGAGAGTTTTCTGTCCTCCCTGAGCTCACCTTAGGTCGCAGGTGTTACGGTTTGACAGGTGTACCGCCCAGGAAACTCCCCCCCATAGTATACAATATTGAATTTCTGCATCATTTTTCCATTGTAGCATATTCCATTCTACTAATCATATTAACAAATAATAAGAACACTATAAAAAGATGTTACAGTGATATGTAATCATTTAACTACAGAAACACCAACTGATTAATTCTTTAATGAATAGTTTGAGCCCTAGGAAGAACAGGTTCTCATGGTAAGAAATTGCATAAAGACTGTTTTGCAGTACTGAATTCACCGCCAAGAAAAAATATCCTCCTTCTGCCTGTCTACAAAAGGTCATCTGTATTTAGGGTTTGTTTTTCTTCTAAATCTCTCTGCTGCCTCAGGAAATTCCAGCAAGGCCACCTTTTCCCTCAAGCACCCCGCCTCTAAGAGACCCCGGGAATGTGGGGAAGCCAAAAAAGCCACAGCACATAACACATGTATGTGTCTGCTTCATAACCAAAGTGTGTGTTTGCTACTGTCAGAACATTGATTAAGAACCGAGCCCTTGTGTCTGTGCAGAACATATGTTTGCATTTATATCATGCCACTGATGCATAATGCACTTTGCAATTCAGCAATGGTAGATAAAGTGCGGGTGCAACTAGGACATGTGGTGTTCTGTCTGGCTATATTGTTTTACATTGAAATTAACTTAAAATGAATGCCGTATAAAAGAGGGGAGTAATGTGGAAATTCTCAAACAAAAAAAGTTTAAGATGAAAGCAATATCATGCATATTATGCAGGTAGCGCATTTAAAAAAAAAAAATAAGTTTGTTCTCGTGGTCTTCTCAGGAGATTACTAATTGTGTTGCATTTTTTACACTATATGTGTCACATACAGTGTAATAAATGCAAGAGAAATTAAGGGCCTACAGTAATTCAGTAAGGATAGCAAATTCTGCTAATTTGCAGAATTTGCTAACCTTTGGATCACATGCTGGGGGCCGCCCATGTCTGGGCAAGGCCGCCCAACATGCTGACCGGAGCCTCACCCATTAAACAAGCAGAAATTGCATTGTGATCGCAATTTCTGCTTGTTAGCAGAAACTAAGGAAGCCTCCTGCTGGCGCAGCTTAGCTGTGCCCGCAGGAGACCTGTCTCCATCTTCCTGATCACGGTGGCTGCGTGTGACATCAAGCAGCTACCATGATCATGCTTCTGATACGCTCCCATTTGGCCTCCTCCGTCCCCCCTTCACACCGAACCGCCCCCACAACGCTCCTTCTTTTCCCTGGAAACGGAGTGTTGCCCGCCCCGCGACAGCCTCTGCCTGATTGACAGGCAGAGGCAATCTCATTTTCCGTGGCCGCCCAACAGAAAATGCAGGCGCATGCGCAGGATGGGCGCTATGCATGCGCTCACATCTTTTTCTCAGAAATTGCGGTTGGATCGCTTATTGCGATCCAACCTGAATAAGGCCCCAAATTTGTAATCTCATATGTCCACAGTTTTTCTGCGTGCCGTTGAGTACCTTCTGAATAAGCTTTGGAGAGCGATAAAGTGTAGAGAACCAATCCAAATTGGAGAAACTGGAGAGTACCAGCCAATCAGCTCCTCTCATTTTTCAAACACACCCTGTAATATGGCAGGAGCTAATTGGCTGGTACTTTATCTCTCTCCACTTTAGCACTCTACAAGGTTTAGTGCATCTCCCCCCTATATGTACTCATATATATTTCAGGGAGTACACAACTGTTTCTTTCATATTCATTATAGATATATTATTTTTGCATGTTGAAACCTTTTATAAAACTAGAATCTTCTACAAATCTACAAATGTACTAATTATCCTATTACCTATTACCACCATTCAGAAATGTTTCTCACCTGAAATAGTAATTCAAAATGCCAGATGTGTCCTTATTCAGCTAGCACTTTTGCACTACTGTATATGGTGTATGACACCTGGCGCTAGACTATGGATTGCTAGTTTTGGACTTTTGCACTTCATAAAAACATAGAATGTGACGGCAGATAAGAACCACATGACCCATCTAGTCTGCCCCTTTTTTTACCATATTTTTACTTCAAACCTTATTTTATACTTATTTATTTGTAACTTAGGGAAATCCTTATGTCTAGCCCATGCATGTTTAAATTGCTCTACTGTCTTAGCCTCTACCACCTCTGATGGGAGGCTATTCCACTTGTCCACTACCCTTTTTCTGTGAAGTAATTTTTCCTCATATTTCTCCTGAACCTCCCCCCTCCAGTCTCAGGACATGTCCTCGTGTCCTATTGCTTCTCTTCATATGGAGAATGTTTCCCTCCTGGACTTTGTTAAAACCCTTGATATATTTGAAAGTTTCTATCATGTCCCCCATTTCCCTTCTCTGCTCCAAACTATACATATTGAGATTTTTTAGTCTTTCTGGGTATGTTTTGTGATGTAGGCCATGCATCATTTTAGTTACCCTTCTCTGCACAGCATAGAGCATCTTATTTGCACGGCATAGAGTCTTTTTATTATCACAACAACCACAAATAGGATTGTAGTATACTGTGAGCTTAGAATTTCTTGCAATTGTGGCTATGTAAATTCGCACACTGTTGCATAGTGGAACGCATGGCCCAGATCAGTCATATCGACTCCCAGTCTTTATTTCCCACTATAGCATCTCTGTCACACCAGCATAGTGCGCAAATCCCCTAGTGGGGTACAGGGAACTCGTCCTTAGGGGGCGATTCAAAGATGGACGCAGCCGCGCATCTGGTGCAGCAGCCGTGTCTGTTTGGTCTGTTCCTGTGCACCAACCGCAGTGCACATGTGCAACCCTTCTCCTTGCAGCTGCATCCAGGAAGGATGCAGCCACAAGGTGATTGACAGTGCGGGCATTCGTAGGGCAGTGTTTTGGCATTTTGTGGGCATAGCGGGCAAAGCATGTGTGTGTTGGGAGCTTTTTGTGGCGTGGATGTATGACGTCACACACAGCGGCTCCAAGAAAAAATGGCACCGGACCTCCTGCCAGCACAGCCAGGCTGCACTGGCAGGGGTAAACCTCTAATGGATGCGTCCGCCACATACATGCTGGGCGGCCTTGCCCTGTGCTGGGTGGCCCCCAGCATCTGAGTAGATGGATGCAGATCTTGCTGCAGGAAACAAGATCTGCATTCATCTCTGAATAACCCCCTTAGTGTTTTATCGCATAAGTAGTACGAAACATGCAAATCCAGCAAATACTGAGCAACGGGACGCATGGTGCAGCTTAGTCGCAATTTTCATAGGACGCCAAAAGGGGCTATTTGCTGCAACATGAGGATCAGTGAGTAAGGACAAATCTGTATACAGACTGGACTTATGTTTAGATTAAATATTATTAAAATAATGTATTTTCTCTGACGTTCTAGTGGATGCTGGGGACTCCGTAAGGACCATGGGGAATAGACGGCTCCGCAGGAGACTGGGCACATCTAAGAAAGATTTAGGACTATCTGGTGTGCACTGGCTCCTCCCCCTATGACCCTCCTCCAAGCCCCAGTTAGATTTCTGTGCCCGGCTGAGCTGGATGCACACTAGGGGCTCTCCTGAGCTCCTAGAAGAAAGTATAGTTTAGGTTTTTTATTTTCAGTGAGACCTGCTGGCAACAGGCTCACTGCAACGAGGGACTAAGGGGAGAAGAAGCGAACCTACCTAAGTGGTGGTAGCTTGGGCTTCTTAGGCTACTGGACACCATTAGCTCCAGAGGGATCGAACACAGGACCCGACCTCGTCGTCCGTTCCCGGAGCCGCGCCGCCGTCCCCTTACAGAGCCAGAAACAAGAAGGTGGTCCGGAAAATCGGCGGCTGAAGACTTCTGTCTTCTCCAAGGTAGTGCACAGCACTGCAGCTGTGCGCCATTGCTCCTCATGCACACCACACACTGCGGTCACTGATGGGTGCAGGGCGCTGGGGGGGGGGGCGCCCTGAGCAGCAATAATAACACCTTGGCTGGCAAAACTAACACCATATATAGCCCCAGAGGCTATATAGGTGTATATTAACCCCTGCCAGAAACGATAAAATAGCGGGAGAAAGCCCGCCGAAAAAGGGGCGGAGCCAACTCCCTCAGCACACTGGCGCCATTATTCCCTCACAGCTTCGCTGGAAGGAAGCTCCCTGGCTCTCCCCTGCAGTCCTGCACTACAGAAAGGGTAAAAAAGAGAGGGGGGGGCACAATTTAGGCGCAGTATATATATATATTATAGGCAGCTATAGGGGAAAACACTCTGTATAGTGATATCCCTGTGTTATATAGCGCCCTGGTATGTGCTGGCATACTCTCCCTCTGTCTCCCCAAAGGGCTTTGTGGGGTCCTGTCCTCTGTAAGAGCATTCCCTGTGTGTCTGCTGTGTGTCGGTACTGCTGTGTCGACATGTATGATGAGGATAATGATGTGGAGGCGGAGCAAATGCCTGTGAATGTGATGTCACCCCCTGCGGGGTCGACACCAGTGTGGATGGACTTATGGAAGGAATTACGTGACAGTGTCAGCTCCTTACATAAAAGGTTTGACGACATAGGACAGCCGGCTACTCAGCTTGTGCCTGTCCAAGCGTCTCAAATGTCATCAGGGGCTATAAAACGCCCGCTACCTCAGATGACAGATACAGATGTCGACACGGATACCGACTCCAGTGTCGACGATGATGAGACGAGTGTACCCTCCAATAGATCCACCCGTTATATGATTGAGGCTATGAAAAATGTTTTACACATTTCTGATGATACCCCAGGTACCACAAAAAAGGGTATTATGTTTGGTGAGAAAAAACTACCAGTAGTTTTTCCTGCATCTGACGAATTAAATGAGGTGTGTGAGGAAGCGTGGACTTCCCCAGATAAGAAATTGATCATTTCTAAACGGTTAATGGCTGCGTACCCTTTCCCGCCAGAGGATAGGTCACGCTGGGAAACACCCCCTAGGGTAGATAAAGCATTGACACGCTTATCAAAGAAGGTGGCACTACCGTCTCCGGATACGGCCGCCCTAAAAGAACCTGCTGATAGAAAGCTGGAAAGTACCCTAAAAGCTATATACACACACACTGGCATTATATTGAGACCCGCTATTGCATCAGCTTGGATGTGCAGTGCTGCTGCTGCGTGGTCAGACTCCCTGTCGGAAAACATTGATACCATGGATAGGGACAATATTTTGCTAACGATTGACCATATAAAAGACGCGGTCTTATACATGCGTGATGCACAGAGGGATATTTGCCGGCTGGCATCAAAAATAAGCACTATGTCCATTGCCGCCAGACGTGGGTTATGGACTAGGCAATGGTCAGGTGATGCCGACTCCAAGCGGCACATGGAAGTTTTACCCTATAAAGGGGTGGAACTTTTTGGGGAAGGTCTTTCAGACCTCGTTTCCACAGCTACTGCTGGGAAATCGACTTTTTTGCCACAGGCTACCCCACAGCAAAAGAAAGCACCGTATTATCAGGTACAGTCCTTTCGGCCCCAGAAAAATAAGCGGGCTAGAGGCTCATCCTTTCTGCCGAGGGGCAGAGGTAGGGGGGGAAAAGCAGCAGCACACAGCTAGTTCCCAGGAGCAGAAGTCCTCCCCTGCGTCCGGTAAGTCCACAGCATGACGCTGGGGCTGCTCAGGCGGAATCGGGAACGGTGGGGGCACGTCTCAGGTTTTTCAGCACACAGTGGGCTCTCTCACAAGTGGATCCCTGGGTCCTTCAAGTAGTATCTCAGGGGTACAGGCTGGAATTCGAGACGTCTCCCCCCCGCCGTTTCCTAAAATCTGCCTTGCCGGCAACTCCCTCTGCCAGGGAGGCAGTGTTGGTGGCTATTCAAAAACTGTATTCACAGAAGTGATCGTCAAGGTACCCCTCCTTCAGCAAGGAAAGGGTTACTACTCCACAATGTTTGTGGTACCGAAACCGGACGGTTCGGTGAGACCCATTTTAAATTTAAAAACCTTGAACACTTATATCAAAAGGTTCAAGTTCAAGATGGAATCGCTCAGGGCGGTTATTGCGAGCCTGGAGGAGGGGGATTACATGGTATCCCTGGACATCAAGGATGCGTACCTGCATGTCCCCATTTACCCTCCGCACCAGGAGTACCTCAGATTTGTGGTACAGGACTGTCACTATCAGTTCCAGACGCTGCCGTTCGGGTTATCCACGGCACCGAGGGTCTTTACCAAGGTAATGGCCGAAATGATGATACTCCTTCGCAAGAAGGGAGTTTTAATTATCCCGTACTTGGACGATCTCCTGATAAAGGCGAGGTCCAAAGAACAGTTGATAGTGGGGGTGGCACTTTCTCAGGAAGTGCTACAACAGCACGGCTGGATTCTAAACATTCCAAAGTCACAGCTGGTCCCGACGACACGTCTTCTGTTCCTGGGAATGATTCTGGACACAGACCAGAAAAGAGTGTTTCTTCCACTGGAAAAAGCCGAGGAATTGTCATCTCTGGTCAGAGACATCCTAAAACCAGGAAAAGTGTCGGTACATCAATGCACACGAGTCCTGGGAAAAATGGTAGCTTCGTACGAAGCAATTCCATTCGGAAAGGTTCCACGCAAGGACGTTCCAGTGGGACCTGTTGGACAAATGGTCCGGGTCCCATCTCCAGATGCAACAGCGGACAACCCTATCGGCCAGAACCAGGGTGTCGCTGCTGTGGTGGCTGCAGAGGGCTCATCTACTAGAGGGCCGCAGATTCGGAATACAGGACTGGGTCCTGGTGACCACGGATGCCAGCCTTCGGGGCTGGGGGGCAGTCACAAAGGGAAGAAATTTCCAAGGACTGTGGTCAAATCAGGAGATTTCTCTTCACATAAATATCCTGGAGCTAAGGGCCATTTACAATGCCCTAAGCCAGGCAAGACCCCTGCTTCAAAACCAGCCGGTACTGATCCAGTCAGACAACATCACGGCGGTCGCCCATGTAAACAGACAGGGCGGCACGAGAAGCAGGATGGCGATGGCAGAAGCCACAAGGATTCTCAGATGGGCAGAGAATCATGTGTTAGCACTGACGGCAGTGTTCATTCCGGGAGTGGACAACTGGGAAGCAGACTTCCTCAGCAGGCACGACCTCCACCCGGGAGAATGGGGACTTCATCCAGAAGTCTTCCAAATGCTGGTCAACCGGTGGGAAAAACCACAGGTAGACATGATGGCGTCCCGCCTCAACAAGAAGTTGAAAAGATATTGCGCCCGGTCAAGAGACCCTCAGGCGATAGCGGTGGACGCTCTAGTGACACCATGGGTGTACCAGTCGGTTTATGTGTTTCCTCCTCTACCTCTCATACCCAAGGTACTGAGAATAATAAGAAGGCGAGGAGTGAAAACCATACTCGTGGTTCCGGATTGGCCAAGAAGAGCTTGGTACCCGGAACTTCAAGAGATGCTTACAGAGGACCCTTGGCCTCTGCCGCTCAGACAAGACCTGCTGCAGCAGGGACCCTGTCTGTTCCAAGACTTACCGCGGCTGCGTTTGACGGCATGGCGGTTGAACACCGGACCCTGAAGGAAAAGGGTATTCCGGAGGAAGACATCCCTACCCTGATCAAAGCCAGGAAGGATGTCACTGCAAGACATTATCACCGCATTTGGCGAAAATATGTTGCTTGGTGTGAGGCCATGAAGGCCCCGACGGAGGAATTTCAACTGGGTCGATTCCTGCACTTCCTGCAAGCAGGGGTGACGTTGGGCCTCAAATTGGGGTCCATAAAGGTCCAGATTTCGGCTCTATCGATTTTCTTCCAAAAAGAACTGGCTTCACTGCCCGAAGTTCAGACTTTTGTCAAAGGAGTACTGCATATTCAGCCTCCTTTTGTGCCCCCAGTGGCACCTTGGGATCTCAATGTGGTTTTGGCATTCCTGAAATCACATTGGTTCGAACCACTTAAGACTGTGGATTTAAAATATCTCATGTGGAAAGTGGTCATGCTGTTGGCCTTGGCGTCGGCCAGGCGGGTTTCAGAATTGGCGGCTTTGTCTTGTAAAAGCCCTTATCTGATTTTCCATATGGATAGGGCAGAATTGAGGACTCGTCCTCAGTTTCTCCCAAAGGTGGTCTCAGCTTTTCACTTGAACCAACCTATTGTGGTGCCTGCGGCTACTAGGGACTTGGAGGATTCCAAGTTGCTGGACGTAGTCAGGGCCCTAAAAATTTATATTTCCAGGACGGCTGGAGTCAGAAAGACTGACTCGCTGTTTATCCTGTATGCACCCACCAAGCTGGGTGCTCCTGCTTCTAAGCAGTCTATTGCGCGCTGGATTTGTAGCACTATTCAGCTGGCGCATTCTGCGGTAGGCTTACCGCAGTCTAAATCTGTAAAAGCCCATTCCACACAGAAGGTGGGCTCATCTTGGGCGGCTGCCCGAGGGGTCTCGGCTTTACAACTTTGCCGAGCAGCTACTTGGTCGGGGGCAAACACGTTTGCAAAATTCTACAAATTTGATACCCTGGCTGAGGAGGACCTGGAATTCTCTCATTCGGTGCTGCAGAGTCATCCGCACTCTCCCGCCCGTTTGGGAGCTTTGGTATAATCCCCATGGTCCTTACGGAGTCCCCAGCATCCACTAGGACGTCAGAGAAAATAAGAATTTACTCACCGGTAATTCAATTTCTCGTAGTCCGTAGTGGATGCTGGGCGCCCATCCCAAGTGCGGATTGTCTGCAATACCTGTACATAGTTATTGTTACAAAAATCGGGTTTTGTTGTGAGCCATCTCTTCAGAGGCTCCATTTGTTATCATACTGTTAACCGGGGTTCCTATCACGTGTTATATGGTGTGATTGGTGTGGCTGGTATGAGTCTTACCCGGGATTCAAAAATCCTTCCTTATTGTGTCAACTCTTCCGGGCACAGTTCCTAACTGAGGCTTGGAGGAGGGTCATAGGGGGAGGAGCCAGTGCACACCAGATAGTCCTAAATCTTTCTTAGATGTGCCCAGTCTCCTGCGGAGGCGTCTATTCCCCATGGTCCTTACGGAGTCCCCAGCATCCACTACGGACTACGAGAAATAGAATTACCGGTGAGTAAATTCTTATTATTAAAATGCAGCATATAAAAATAAGTGATGAGCGGGTTCGGTTCCTCGGAATCCGATCCCCCCCGAACTTCACCCATTCTACACGGTTCCGAGGCAGACTCGGATCCTCCGCCTTGCTCGGTTAACCCGAGCGCGCCCGAACATCATCATCCCGCTGACGGATTCTCGCGAGATTCGTATTCAATATAAGGAGCCGCGCGTCGCCGCCATTTTCACTCGTGCATTGTAGATGATAGGGAGAGGACGTGCAGCGTTCTCTCAGTTTCTGTGTTCAGTGTGCTGCAAATATCTGTGCTCAGTGTGCTGCAAATATCTGTGCTCAGTGTGCTGAAAATATCTATGTTCTCTGCCTGAAAAACGCTCCATATCTGTGCTGCATTGTAGTATATAGTAGGAGGACAGTGCAGAATTTTGCTGACCAGTGACCACCAGTATTATATAGCAGTACGGTACAGTAGTCCACTGTGTCGTCAAGTATACTATCCATCCATACCTGTGGTGCATTTTAGTTGTGCGCAGTATATATAGTAGGAGGACAGTGCAGAATTTTGCTGACAACCAGTATATAATATATAGCAGTACGGTACAGTAGACCACTGCTCTACCTACCTCTGTGTCGTCAAGTATACTATCCATCCATACCTGTGGTGCATTTTAGTTGTGCGCAGTATATATAGTAGGAGGACAGTGCAGAATTTTGCTGACCACCAGTATATAATATATAGCAGTACGGTACAGTAGACCACTGCTTTACCTACCTCTGTGTCATCAAGTATACTATCCATCCATACCTGTGGTGCATTTTAGTTGTGCGCAGTATATATAGTAGGAGGACAGTGCAGAATTTTGCTGACCACCAGTATATAATATATAGCAGTACGGTACAGTAGGACACTGCTCTACCTACCTCTGTGTCGTCAAGTATACTATCCATCCATACCTGTGGTGCATTTTAGTTTGCGCAGTATATATAGTAGGAGGACAGTGCAGAATTTTGCTGACCACCAGTATATAATATATAGCAGTACGGTACAGTAGGCCACTGCTCTACCTACCTCTGTGTCATCAAGTATACTATCCATCCATACCTGTGGTGCATTTTAGTTGTGCGCAGTATATATAGTAGGAGGACAGTGCAGAATTTTGTGGACCACCAGTATATAATATATAGCAGTACGGTACAGTAGGCCACTGCTCTACCTACCTCTGTGTCGTCAAGTATACTATCCATCCATACCTGTGGTGCATTTTAGTTGTGTGCAGTATATATAGTAGGAGGACACTGCAGAATTTTGCTGACCACCAGTATATAAAATATAGCAGTACGGTACAGTAGGCCACTGCTCTACCTACCTCTGTGTCGTCAAGTATACTATCCATCCATACCTGTGGTGCATTTTAGTTGTGCGCAGTATGTATAGTAGGAGGACAGTGCAGAATTTTGCTGACCACCAGTATATAATATATAGCAGTACGGTACAGTAGTCCACTGCTCTACCTACCTCTGTGTCATCAAGTATACTATCCATCCATACCTGTGGTGCATTTTAGTTGTGCGCAGTATATATAGTAGGAGGTCAGTGCAGAATTTTGATGACCACCAGTATATAATATATAGCAGTACGGTACAGTAGGCCACTGCTCTACCTACCTCTGTATCGTCAAGTATACTATCCATCCATACCTGTGGTGCATTTTAGTTGTGCGCAGTATATATAGTAGGAGGACAGTGCAGTATTTTGCTGACCACCAGTATATAATATATAGCAGTACGGTACAGTAGTCCACTGCTCTACCTACCTCTGTGTCGTCAAGTATACTGTCCATCCATACCTGTGGTGCATTTTAGTTGTGCGCAGTATATATAGTAGGAGGACAGTGCAGAATTTTGATGACCACCAGTATATAATATATAGCAGTACGGTACAGTAGTCCACTGCTCTACCTACCTCTGTGTCGTCAAGTATACTATCCATCCATACCTGTGGTGCATTTTAGTTGTGTGCAGTATATATATAGTAGAAGGACAGTGCAGAATTTTGCTGACCACCAGTACATAATATATAGCAGTACGGTACAGTAGTCCACTGCTCTACCTCTGTGTCCTCAAGTATACTACAAAAGTTCAGTAAAATGACCCAAAAATCAAAATTAAAAGCGTCTGATGAGAAGCGTAAACTTGCCAATATGCCATTTTCGACACGGACTGGCAAGGAATGGCTGAGGCCCTGGCCTATGTTCATGGCTAGTGGTTCAGATTCACATGAGGATGGAAGCACTCATCCTCTCGCTAGAAAACTGCAGTGCCACTCCTAGGATGGGCCAGGTGTTTGTGTCGGCCACTTGGGTCGCTTAGCTTAGCCATCCAGCGACCTTGGTTCACCTCTTTTTTTCTTTGCATCATGTGCTGTTTGGGGACTATTTTTTAAATCTGCCATCCTGTCTGACACTGCAGTGCTACTCCTAGATGGGCCAGGTGTTTGTGTCGGCCACTTGGGTCGCTTAGTTTAGCCATCCAGCGACCTTGGTGCACCTCTTTTTTTCTTTGCATCATGTGCTGTTTGGGGACTATTTTTTAAATCTGCCATCCTGTCTGACACTGCAGTGCCACTCCTAGATGGGCCAGGTGTTTGTGTCGGCCACTTGGGTTTGCTTAGCTTAGCCATCCAGCGACCTTGGTGCACCTCTTTTTTTCTTTGCATCATGTGCTGTTTGGGGACTATTTTTTTAAATCTGCCATCCTGTCTGACACTGCAGTGCCACTCCTAGATGGGCCAGGTGTTTGTGTCGGCCACTTGAGTCGCTTAGCTTAGCCATCCAGCGACCTTGGTGCACCTCTTTTTTTCTTTGCATCGTGTGCTGTTTGGGGACTATTTTTTAAATCTGCCATCCTGTCTGACACTGCAGTGCCACTCCTAGATGGGCCAGGTGTTTGTGTCGGCCACTTGAGTCGCTTAGCTTAGCGATCCAGCGACCTTGGTGCACCTCGTTTTTTCTTTGCATCATGTGCTGTTTGGGGACTATTTTTTAAATCTGCCATCCTGTTCGACACTGCCGTGCCACTCCTAGATGGGCCAGGTGTTTGTGTCGGCCACTTGGGTCGCTTAGCTAAGCCATCCAGTGACCTTGGTGCACCTCTTTTTTTCTTTGCATCATGTGCTGTTTGGGGACTATTTTTTAAATCTGCCATCCTGTCTGACACTGCAGTGCCACTCCTAGATGGGCCAGGTGTTTGTGTCAGCCACTTGGGTCGCTTAGCTTAGCCATCCAGCGACCTTGGTTCACCTCTTTTTTTCTTTGCATCATGTGCTGTTTGGGGACTATTTTTTAAATTTGCTATCCTGTCTGACACTGCAGTGCCACTCCTAGAAGGGCCAGATGTTTGTGTCGGCCACTTGGGTCGCTTAGCTTAGCCATCCAGCGACCTTGGTGCAAATTTTAGGACTAAAAATAATATTGTGAGGTGTGAGGTGTTCAGAATAGACTGGAAATGAGTGGAAATTATGATTAGTGAGGTTAATAATACTATGGGATCAAAATGACCCCCAAATTCTATGATTTAAGCTGTTTTTGAGGTTTTTTTTGTAAAAAAAACACCCGAATCCGACAAAAAAATTTCAGGGAGGTTTTGCCAAAACGCGTCCGAATCCAAAACACGGCCGCGGAACCGAATCCAAAACCAAAACACAAAACCCGAAAAATTTCCGGTGCACATCACTAATAAAAATGTGTGGAAAAAAAAATCTGAAAGCAACAATAACTGACAGAAGCTAGGCCTTTCATACACATAGCGATTTTCTGCATCGTTACTCTATGCACTTGGCATTATGTAAAACAAGCATCAACACAATGTGACTGGTTCTCTATAAGTTGCTCTGGGAGGAGAGGGGGGATAGATAAAAAATAACTAATTAGGAAAATCCCCATTGAAGCACAGTCTCACAACAACAGATAGCAGGAGGCTGTGTAGATGATTTCATCTATCTGTACCCGTGATAATGGATGAGAGTTACACAATAGCAGATGGGGTGGTCTTCAGTATGCCGAATGTCGGGATCCCGGCGCACAGTATACCGGCGCCAGAATCCCGACACCCGGCATACCGACACATATTCTCCCTCGTGGGGGTCCACGACCCCCCTGGAGGGAGAATAAAATAGCATGGCTCGTGTAGCATGGCAAGCGCAGCGAGCCTGCAAGGGGCTCCTTTGCGCTCGCCACGGTGTCGGTATGCCGGCGGCCGGGCTCCCGGCGCCGGTATGCTGGTCGCCGGAAGCCCGGCCGCTGGCATTCCATAGTACACCCTAGTAGATGAGATGAATACAAGAGCATGAAATTGAAAGACATTTGTTTAATAACTACTATATTTCAGTGTAGTGACATTGGGGGTCATTATGAGTTGATTGTAGCTTTGCTAAATTTAGCACAGCTACGATCGTAAACTCAGACATGCGGGGGGGCGCCCAGCGCAGGGCTAGCCCGCCCCGCATGTCAGTGCCGGCCACCCCGCACATATACAAAAGCATCGCACAGCGGCGATGCCTTTGTATTTGAGGAGTATCTCCCGGCCAGCGCAGCTCCTACTGCTGGCCGGGAGTTGCTCATCGCTCCCGCTGGCCGCAGCGGCTGCGTGAGACGTCACGCAGCCGCCACGGCCCGCCCCCCAAACGGTCCGGCCACGCCTGCGTTGGCCAGACCGCTCCCCCTAAATGGCGGCTTAACGCCGCCGTTCAGCCCCCTCCCACCTAGCGACCTCCTCTGTCTCAGAGGATCATTAGGTAACGAAAGCTGCCATGAGCATGCGCAGTTCCGACCCAAACGCTGTGCTGCAACAAACTGCAGCGAGCGATCGGGTCGGAATGACCCCCCATAACTTCTGCATCAGCAATCTACTGTACAAGGGAACAGCATCATACCTCCCAACTGTCCCGATTTTCACAGGATAGTCCTGTTTTTTGGGAACTATCGCACTGTCCCACCCGCGGGCAGCTGTGTCCCGCATTGGGGTGGTCTAGTTGGGAGGCCCCCCATCACTCACAAGCAGAGCAGCGATAAATAAATGCTACGCACACATCGTCCATTCATGGAAGACATGCTGGGCATGCCACTATAGTTAAGAATGGGAGGTGTGGCCTGCGATTGTGGCATTCCAGTGAGGCCATGCCCCTTTTTCATAGGCCACACCCCCTTTGGGGGCACGTATGGCAAAGAAATGCACAGTCCCGAGTTGCCAATCCTGGACGTTGGGAGGTATGCTGTATTTATGTATAAAGCAGCATGGCTTATATATTGCCGCTAATGTAACATCTGATGTATATATCATACAAATTGTATATCTAAAATGATGGTTATTGCATTTTAAAATCCAGCTGTTTAAATAAATAGTACATTTTTTTGTTTCTCCACTGAAGTAGTCCGTAAATTGTGATATACTGTAGATAGAAAGTGATAGATTGACTGGTTCTTAAACTCAGTAGACAATGATCTACCTGGCTATTCTGTATAATGACTTGCTTCTATTAAGCACTCCATTGAATAATTCCTCTCTATTTTCAGCTCCAGCACAGACCATTACAAACAACCATCTCACAGGGAGCATGACTGTTAGGATCTTTGAGTCTTCTGGACTCAAAGCAGGATCTGTGGCCTCTCTATAGCTGGAGGCCGCTTGTTGAAAACTTGGAGGTACAATGTGAAAATGAAGTGGAACTTGTTTATTGATACTGGCAGATACAAGTAGAGATCAATGTGTGAGCACAATGATACAGTCGCTGATTACTAATAGGGACCAGCAAATATGATCAAGACAGGGCACTGTGGAAAATGCCCAGCACAGACTTAACATAGAGAGTTTCTGAGGATAATTGGTTGCAATAACTGTAGTAAAGGAGACAACTGATATACAGAGGACACTCTGTATAATGGTACAGAGGAATGTATACTGGAAGGAGGTATACTGGAAGTTGTGTAGATTGTATCACAGATCCAAGTGTTGCGTCCATAGCATCAGATCACCCGCAAGCAGCGGTGCAAGTATGCGGGTACGCTCGGGTACAGAGTACCCATAAGAATTTGGCAACGGGTATGCAGTACAACCTGAAACACACTTTGCCATTACCACAATTATAATGTGCCACAAAGCAACAAGACCATGGTGCTTGGCAATATGACGGCTCCTCACACTTTGTCAGGGTTACTGGGAGTGCGACAGTGGCTGTATTTTCCTGTTATAATGGAGGCATTACTATATATTGATATTAAATTGGGGGCATTACTATATATTTCTATTATACTGGAGGTATCACTATATATTTCTATTATACTGGAGGCATTACTATATATTTTTAGCCTTGCCTCCAGATTTTTTAAAAAAAAGGGGGCTGTCATGTGGCATTGCCGCTAGTGTCATGTAGCCACTCCCACTAGCAGTATGTGGCCATGCCCCCTCACAACACATGACCACGCGCATTTCTCAGCACTCAGTACCACTAAGAAAATATTTCTACTTGCACCATTGCCCGCAAGACCTGTTCGGTGCATCATGTACAGAATGGGTTTTTTCGATGTCGCTTGCAGCCCCCTGTCAGCTGCAGCCTGATTGACATGCTGCAGCATTTAAGGGGTGGCAAAATAACCGTTTTTCAAAATGGGGGCAAGTCTTCACCGTTCTTCAAAATGGGGGCATGTCTTCCCCGCTTTGTGGGCATGATGGATTCAGACTTTCTGGGCCCCAGTGTACTACAGCCAGCCTGAGCAAGCTTCAACTTACGCTGGCTGGCCAGTGCCTAAAAGCATTGGGAATCTTGACCGATAGTCTCAATGGTTGCGATTGTGATATGAGACTGCATCCTTAGACACAGCTCTCCAATCCTCATTAATGCAAACAGGAGGCATCTATCATCTACAGACATCTCCTGCTGCATTAGAAATGTAAAGATATGGAAATGCACAGCCGCTTCCTTGCGGCTGTACATTTCCTTACAAACATGGATCAGGCCAAAAGTTCCTTTGTGCTTCCTATACAGACTCAGTTGCACACAGATATACAAATGTCGAATATCAAATTAATCATCTCCTTCTACTGGTGTGTCCTAGTCACATTACATTGCAGTTTCAGGTAAAAAGACACGGAAAAGACCACTGGCCCTACTAGCGTCGCACAGGACCTATCGTCTCTCTCACGCCAGGCGTCTCGCATTACATGGTGTGTTGAGGCTAGTTGTATGAGGACACATCTAAACCTGTATGTGATCTATTCTAGGTCCTACTGTAATTCAGACCCTGTTGCTGATGCGCTAAACTTGCTATGAAGTGATTTTTGAACATCTGCACATGCGTGTACACTGGTACGCACATGCAGGGCAGCCATCAGGGGGGGACTGTGGGGACTGGTGTCCCGGGCCCTTGCAGAGTGGGGGACTCACTCCTGGCGCTTACCACCAATACCTGTAGAGCTGCACCAGTCTGTGAATCAACAGTGGGCTGATGCACATGGAGGACTTCTTAGAACAAGGCCAAGCCTTTCCTGCGCATCAGCTCTCTGTGAACCATTCCTGTAGGTCTGCAACGCTCCACCTATATGTAATATCACAATATATGACATCACATAGGGGTGGAGCAGTGCGGCAAAAATTTTTTGGGGAGAGCGGGGCCCTGTCTACTTTGTCAGTCCCGGGCCGCACAATTTCTGATGGCAGCCCTGCGCACATGTGCAAGGTCCGAAACAGTGTTCTTTTTAGAACGCAGTTTATGACCTAGAGGGGGCAGGAATGGGACGTCAATGCCGTGTTTTGTGGGCGTTGATGCTCCATTTAAGGGGTGCGGTCTGGACATACCCATTGCTGAGGCGGGTCATGATGGCTGCGTAGGAAGAGGGCTACTCGAAACATGCATAAGCATTGCCACCGTGCGATGCTTTCGCATATCTACAGGGGGGCTGAACCCGGCATGCGGGGCAGACTTGTCCTGTGCTAGGCGTACCCCCGCATGTCCAAGAGTTTGGTCGTAGATGTGCTTTTTATTCGCACATTTACGATCAGGTCTGAATTACCCCAATACTCTGAAAAGGGCCATGACAGAACTTTCTATACAACTACCAGAATTTGGACTGGGTATAATCAGATATTAGTTTTATCTTTAGCATGTTGGGACTGAGCATCAATACCTGTTAAATTGTTTTATTCTATGCTGTATAATGAGGGATAGGTGGCCCTCTCTTTTCGAGGTGGCTGCATAGGTAACTGTTGCGCCTTGGGTTCTTGATTGTATTATTTTCATGTTTGTCTTCATTAACTGGACTTTATTCTGTAAAGATGGAAATTTAGTACATTTTATTATCTGCACTATTATTGATAATGGATGTGGGGGCGGAGGAGTTAGACACCTTTTATCTTGAAAATAATCTAGTGTGTCACCATCTCCATATTTACGGTTTAAGGAAATATCTACATTTTGCTGTTGTGGTAAGTGCCATGACTCTAGTGCCTGCCTTCACACTTATTTTGCATTGGATTTGTCCATAAAGTGTGGTGACTTTGCAGCAGACATCTATTTCCTCATTACAGACGTGATACATTATGTCAGCATACTATATAATAAAAGGCCAACACTGTTCCTCACCTCTATGGGGGGAAATCAAGTGTTTTTCACACGGGCGGCCACTAGATGGTGCCCCGTTGAGCAATTCAAGTGTTCCTCCTTTCGGACTTGTATAGTTGCCAGCGTTGACATTAGTGTTATGTTGTGCCATCATTTTGAATGGCTGGTAACTAGTCCATAATAATGGAGAATTGGTCTGAAAATAACATTACAAATGAAGTATAGAGGAGAAAATACTTCATTACATTTGTTTCTAGCAAACAGTACTAGAAAGGAGGGTAAGAGAGGATAAAACCTTTTAATTTCATGCTTTGAATAAATGATCTGTATGGTAATGTGTCTTTTTGGCTTTAGCTGTCCATTAAGCATGATTGGGACTCTGTAATTATTCAACCACTTTAGAAATATCTTCAATTAGACCTAACTGTTCAGGTAATAGCTCATTTTATTTTATTTTTCAATAGACTGAACTGCAACCTTAAGAGAAACAGGGCCAGTAATTTCTAACATATGTCATGAAAAACTGTAATGAATACAGTCTCTCAAGTGTAAATACAGGTATAATACCCTCATGTACCACTGTGTCAAAAATGTCACAAAATGTAAAATAAATTTGCAATAGCAAAATAAATATAAATAAGATGTCATATGCACACATTTATTAGTGTAAATGATCATCTGCAAACATTCGCTAGGTTTTGCCAAAAAGGCCCAAAACACGAGTGCCACTGATGAATATGACATCCTCCGTGTAGACCTTATGTGTACGTTCAAGATGAGTGTTTTCCTGTATAAATATTGCCAGTTTACTTCAAATGCAAAAGAGTGTTATAGTCATATTCAGTAAACATGACCTGGGGGCGACTGGAGCAAGCCAAGGTTCACTCAGATACCAAAGGTGGATTTAGACCTCATGGGTCATAAGGAAGATACCAATTTAGTCTCCCCTCCCACAACAATCCACTACAGTATATTTTCATTTTTGATTTATGCCCCTTACATTATGTGTTGTTTTTCTCCTTATATTGTATTACAGTATACTACTTTCCCTCTTTACTGATTATACCATGTCCCTATCCCTCTCATTTCCATTATTACACCACTCAGTTACTGCATTTTAGATCTGTGCTCCCCTCACTGACTGCAGCAGGTCCCCATACCCCATTATTATGCCCTCACTCTCTGACCGCATTGTATATAAGTAACCTAGGCCTACTGAGTGTAGCAAGCCCCATCCAGGGCTGCCATCAGAAATAGTGGGGCCCGGTACTGACAAAACAGACAGGGCCCCCCCCCCTCCAAAAAAAGTTTCTACCGCACCACTCCACCCCTATGTGATGTCATAGACCTGAGGACCTGCAGGAATGATTCACGGAGAGCTGATGCATAGGGAAAGCTTGTTTTAAGAAGTCCTTTTTGGGCATCAGCCCGCTGTTGTTACAGTCCCCGTAGACCCCCCTGATGGCTGCCCTGGCCCCATCACCTAAAATACTCTCACTCAGTGACTACATTTTATAACAGCATTTTATAATACCCATTATTACACCCCTCAGTCAGTGACTGTATTGATTATATATCAGTGCCCCCCAACTCCCCCTAACTCACTGATTGTAGTGCCTGCCACAATCAGTGAGGAAAGGGGAGGGGGAGGCATTGATATTTGAGGTCTTACAATTAAGTGCGCAAACTCATTGCCGTAAAAGTGCTACATATCTCATTGCTGAATATCATTGTGGTCACCTTCAAAGTACTTCCCTTGTAAAACTATGCACTGATGCTAGCTCCTAGTGCACCCTTCAAAACAATGGGCGTGATGTAATGGCGTCCGAGATCGCATGAGATGCAGGTTGCCAACTGCTCTCAGATGTTTTTTTAAAGGGGCAATCACTTAGGTATGGTTTTGACTTGTAAGTGATAGCCTCTTTAAAAAACATAGAGATCTGCTGGCATCCCACACCTCTGGCAATCTTGGACGCCATTACATCCTGTTGCATTTTGGAACTGATTTTGTGGAATGGCCTTCAGAGCTGCCCTTCGAATTACTCCTGATGTCATCAATGTCATCAGAATACCTTCCTTTTAATATTTCCTGTATCTTCGGGAACAGAAAAAGTAATTGGGGGCTAGATCTGGTGAATAGGGAGGGTGTTCCAACAGTTATTTGTTTTACTAGCTAAAAACTCCCTCTCTGACAGTGCCGTGTGAGCAGGTGCATTGTCATGATGTAAGATCTATGAGTTGCTGGCAAAAGTTAGGATTGTTCTGTCTAACTCTTTCATGTAGCCTTTTCAGTACATCCAAATAGTAAACTTGTTTAATGTTCACTTGTTCAGCTATGCTCCTGAGAGTCAGTTGACGATTTTTCATGCACAGTTTAAAGAACTTTTGCAATGTTTTCTTCAGTTTTACTCGTTCCTGGCCATCCTGATATCTCATCGTCAGTGACACTTTCTCTTCCCTCAGAAAAACGTTTCACCCACATGTAAACTGTTGTTTTCTTCATAGCATTATACCCAAAAACTTGCGCTAACAGTTATCTGATTTAGAATTCCTCTCTTGTCAAGCTTAACAAAAAACTGAATGTTCGTTCATTGCCAGGGCCGGTGCAAGGTTTTTTGGCACCCTAGGCAAAACTTCTGCCTACTGCCCCCCAATACCACCAAATACCCAGCCGTCTGACTGCATTGAGTACAACAAGGCTGTATCTCTCAAAGACATCCTTAATTATTTGATGGGTACACTCAGTGGCACCCCCTTCCCAGATCCTGGCACCCTACCCAGCTGCCTATCTTTCTATTTAATTCTGTCTCTCATACATACATATATATACATACACACATCCATACACTGCATCTTTCATGCATACATACAAACACTGTCTCTCTCATACTTACATACAGTCATACACTGCCTCTCGCATACATACATACATACATACATACATACATACATACACTGTCTCTCTTATACTTACATACAGTACATCCATACACTGCCTCTCTCATGCATACATACATACATACATACATACATACAGTGCCGTAACTAGACATTTTAGCGCTGTGTGCAAGAAATGGCATTGGCACCCCCTCAATGCAAGATAGGGGCAGTGCGCGCCGTAGGCGCGCAAAAAATATATAGAGGCACGGTGTCATGGGGAAGGGGCGTGGCCACAAAATAATACCAATTCGTACTACGGTGCACAGTAGTCTCCATTATTCAAATTACGCTGCACAGTAGCACCACTACACCAGGTAGAGCCCCTTTTTACACATTACGGTGCACAGATTCCCCTTTTACACATTACGGCAGACAGCGTCCCCTTATTACACATTACGGCAAACAGCGTCACCCTTTTTACACATTATGGAAGACAGCGTCCCCCTTTTTACACACTGTGGCAGACAGAAGAGAAAGAGAGCGAGATACTTACCATCTCTCCCCGCTGGCAGTCAGGCTCTTCATGGAAGCAAATCCATTCCCGGGCAGTTGGGAAGAAGGAGGAGGGAGGGGGACTGGAGCCGCAGCAGCGCTATGTAATTGGTGGAGATGCCACTGCAGCAGCCCCCTCTCCTTCCGCATTGGCTGCCCGCCGCTGTGAATGCTGGGATGAGGGAACTGCATCTCAGCATTCACAGCAGCGCCGGGCAGCCAATACGGAAGGAGAGGGGGATGCTGCAGCGGCGCTACTACCAATAACATAGCGCTGCTGTGGCTCCAGTCCCCCTCCCTCCTCCTCCTTCTCTGCCTCCAGCGCTACTGCTCTCCTCCAGCACGGCACAGAACAGGGGGCTTGTAATGAGTCAATTTGACTCATTACAACCGCTGGCCGTGCGCCCTCAGGGCAACTGCGCTGTGTGCCAGGCACACAGGTAGTAATGGCGCTGCATACATACATACACTGCCCCTTTCATACATATATACACCCATATACTGCCTGCATATATCCATCCATACACTGCCTCCATACATACAGCCATACACTGCCTACATACATATAAACACTGTCTTTATACATAAATCCAGCCCCCCTCCTACCCCATCCAGGGCAGACTTTGGTCACTACCACTTCCCCCGGGTGTGACTCCAGGCAGCCACTACTCTAGGTGCGCTTCCCTTAGCTACATATGTCAATCTCTGGCACTTCAGATCCCAGCTTTGTGATCTACCCTGACTACCTTGTTTCCTGAGCCCCCTGCATTTCAGTCCACACTACCTGCCACTGAACCACACTACATCAAACCTTCGACCATCTTTTACTGTAGCTCAGCCTCTTACTGCAACCTGTTGAGCCTGGCTACTAGCCACTGGGATCCACCCCCCTCCACCTGCACAATAAAACCTTACCATCTTACCGCTGGAAGCCGTGAAGGGATTATTACTCCCCACTGCTGCTGCCATCATCTCCCGGCTCACGGTGCCGACTGGGTTAGTACTGCTGCTTGTGGAGAGGCACTGCTTCCGTTGCTGCCGCTGGCTCCGTAAGTGAAGTGCGGACGGCTGCTGCTGGCGATGGGCGGCTGCTGCTCCTGGCGATGGGTGGGCGGCTGCTGCTGGCGAGGAGCAGGTGGCTGCTGCTGGCGAGGAGCGGGTGGCTGCTGCTGGCGAGGGGCGGGCGGCTGCTGCTGGCGAGGGGTGGCTGCTGCTCCTGGCGATGGGTGGGCGGCTGCTGCTGGCGAGGAGCGGGTGGCTGCTGCTGGCGAGGGGCGGGCGGCTGCTGCTGGCGAAGGGCGGGCGGCTGCTGGTGCTAATTATTTGCCTGTACTTATCCTCACTCCCCCCCGCCCCTCCAGAACCCGCAAAAATATTTCTAAGCAAAAACGGTGCTGTGGGGAGTTGCGGGTGAACAGTGGCGGCAGCTTGTCTCTCATTTCAATGTTGAGCTGCTGACCAAGTGCCGCCCTCCAGCGGCCGGCGCTCTAGGCAGCTGCCTAAAGCTGCCTAATGGTAGCGCCGGCCCTGTTCATTGCTCTAATTCAAGCTCCAACATTCTTGCGACCAGAGCCGGTTCTACACCTTGTGGCGCCCAGTGCAAAAGTTTCCACTGGCGCCTCCCACCACTTACCTACGGCAAAACAGTGCGTGCCGAAGGCGTGCAGCAAAAAATAGAGGCGTGGCTTCATAGGGGAGGGGCCACAGTTATGCCCCCAGTAGTTGTGCCCCCAGTAGATTTGCCCCAAGTAGCTGTGCCCCCCAGTTGATTTGCCCACAGTAGATTTGCCCCCTGTAGCTATGCCCCCAGTAGATTTGCCCCCAGTAGCTATGCCCTCACTAGATTTGCCCCAGTAGTTGTGCCCCCTGTCACTGTGCCCCCAGTAGTTGTGCCCCCTGTTGCTGTGCCCCTTAGTAGCTGCTTACAAACACACACACACACACAATAAAAACAATTCTTACCACTGCCCCGCTCCTGCTTCCCGACCGCTGCTGCTGCTGCTCCGTCTGGCCGACCGCGGCTCCTCTCTATGAGAGAGATGTAATGACGTCTCTCCCATAGCAGCGCCGCACAGACACTAGATGTCAATAATGACTAGTGCGCCGGCTGCAGCGGATGCCGACACATCCCACGGCGTCTGCTGCAGCTGGGGAGTGGGGTGCGCAGTGGTGCAAGTGTGTGGGTACGGGTGGGTATGGCGTACCCGTTAGAATTTAGCCGTGGGTACGCCGTACCCACCGATGGGCCGCCGCTCCTCTTCCCTCCCTCCCTCCCTCTGCTGCTCCCCGCCGCACCCGCCGCTGATGTGAGGGAAGGAGAGCGCAACCTGCGCCTCTCCTTCCCCTCAGTCTCCAGCGGGTGTCTCAGTTTAATGCAGCGCCGATCCGTGAGCCAATCAGAGCTGTATCTGACACTGTGGGGCAATGTGTATCTAACACAGTGAGGCAATGTGTATCTGGCACTCCGGGGGCATTTGTGTATCTGGCACAGTGAGGCAATGTGTATCTGGCACTGTGGGGCAATATATATCTGGCACTGTGGGGCAATGTATATCTGGCACTGTGGGGCAATGTATATCTGGCACTGTGGGGCAATGTATATCTGGCACTGTGGGGCAATGTATATCTGGCACTGTGGGGCAATGTATATCTGGCACTGTGAGGCAATGTATATCTGGCACTGTGGGGGCATTTGTGTATCTGGCACTCTGGGGCAATGTATATCTGACACAGTGAGGCTATGTATATCTGGCACTCTGGGGGCATTTGTGTATCTGGCACTGTGGGGCAATGTATATCTGGCACTCTGGGGGCATTTGTGTATCTGGCACTGTGGGGAGGCAGATATAGCATGTGCAGAGAGAGTTAGATTTGGGTGTGGTGTGTTCAATCTGCAATCTAATTTGCAGTGTAAAAATAAAGCAGCCAGTATTTACCCTGCACAGAAATAAATGTTATATCTGCCCCCCCTGCAGTGCACATGGTTTTGCCCAACTGCTATCAAAAATCCTGCTGCAATCAACTTGGAATTACCCCCATGGTTTTGCCCAACTGCTAAAAAATTTCCTGCTGCGATCAACTTGGAATTACCCTCATAGTTGTCAGACCTTGTATAATGGAGTTACACTAAAGGCAATGATATATAATCAATACAGTCACTGAGGGGTGCAATAATGGGTATTATAATGATGTGGAAGCTTCTAATAGGGTATTGGGGATGTGCTACAATCAGTCAGTGGAGAGGCACTGATATATAATGCAGGCATCCACGTGGCCATAGACAGCGTGGCTGAGCCTAGGTAATGGTGGCGTAGCCTAATGTAAGGGGCGTTACCAAGCCTCCTTACCCCAAAAAAATTTAAAAATAGATTTTAAGGCAATGCATGCTTTATAGGGGGGCGCCGTTGTGCACCCCAGCGAGGAGCAAATGAGGAGGGGTGCACGAACAGTACGATCTCTGCCCCCTCTGCTGAACGGACTGCAGCCCAGGCTGGGGACACAAAAAGGCAGCTGACAGGTAAGGGGGGGGGGGGGGCAGTTTCCTCCTTCTTAAAGCCCGGGTCCATGTAATTAGTACCCGCCCCCTCTCAGCACCACTGGACACCCATACTTTATTATACATAATATAACACCCAATCACAATAGTGTTGATTACATTATATATGAGTGCCTCTGCCCCACTTACTGATGGTAGCAGCCTAGCAGGTCGCCCTTCCCTTATAATACCCTTTATTAAACCCCCCAGTCCATGTAACTATATTGATTATATATCTGTGCCCCACTGATTGTAGCAAGCATCTCCTGTACACAGTAGTACTTAAAACAGAGTATAATAGCTTACTGATATATCACCAGTCAGTGAGTGTCTACCCTTCCAACCATGATTGTAGCAGGTGGATGTTAAGTTGTGTAATAAAGGTGGTCATTCCGAGTTGATCTCAGCCAGCAACGTTTTGCTGCTGCTGTGATCAACTAGTCCACGCCTATGAGGGAGTGTATTTTAGCTTAGCAGGGCTGCGATCGCTTGTGCAGCCCTGCTAAGCTAAAAAAAATTTCAAGCACAACATGACTAGCCCTGGACATACTTACCCTGTGCGATGATCTCTGCGAGGCTGGGGCCGGCTTTGACATCAGACATCCGCCCTCCGTTCTCCTGGACACACCTGCGTTTTCTTCTCCACTCCCCGAAACGGCTCCAAACGGTCCGGATCCGCCCAGGAACGCCTTCTTTCTGTCACTCTTCTTGCGGTCGGCTCTGCGGGCGATTTCTTTGTAAGACGCAACGTGACCCCTGTCGCCGAGCAATGGTACACATGCCCAGTGCGCCCGCCGCGCATGTGCATTCCAGACCCGTTCGCACAGCAGCGACAAACCGCTGCGTGCGAATTGGTCGGAATGACCCCCAAAGTACAATGGAAAATGTTTTCCTCTGTGTGCATCCAGGCTCATCTCTATGTGCATCTCACATCATACACACGTGTCATAATGGGTCACATGCACAATACTGGAGAATTAGAGACACAGGCATGCGCCGGAGCTGGCACCCAACATCTGTCTAATCACTGACAGCATGCCGGGGGTATCCAGCCAGCCCATCCCAGGAGCTCGCAGTCCTCCGGAAATGCCCTTTATACAGCCTTGTCGACTGCACCCCCCCCCCACACACACACACACACACACAAACACACACCATAAGCAGCCGTTAATCTACCACTAATCTCTGTATATTCTCAACTCTGCAAAGTCCACAATTCCATCTACTGTAAATGGCCCTCAGAACACTTATCCTACAATCAATTCAAACCCCCCATTGCCATCCAGTTACACCCACTCAGCTGCAAGTGGAATGCAACAGAGATGTGTGTGACTGAATCATCCACAGCTGCTCATATTTGTGTATGCCTGACTAAGAGCACAAGAGCATACACATTGCTAATGATAAAGATGGAAACCATCTTTGTTCATAGACTCCATATTGCTAAGCTGTTTGTAATTGTTTATCAGATCAGAGTTGATATTGGAAAGAACTGCAAGGCGTTGCACTTTGAGTGAACTATATTGAAACCTTCTTATGATCTATTTTTATTACTTTTCTGAGTAAAATATAAATGTCAGCAGCTAGACATATAGGCTTCACAGGTGTCCAGTAGTTTGCGGTATGAGAGGTGTGAAAAACATAACTAGACATAGCATGTCTCACTGTTAGCAAAATGCCCCTAACTAACCCTTTTAAAAGCACATACAGTATAAAAAATATAGGCGTTGGCAAATATATTACGTATAAGATAAGAGTTTTATTAGCCAATAGGATTAAGCTTCGTGTCAGGAATCGACGACACCATATGTTAATTTGTATCCTTTATAATGTACTGCTTGTAGGAAATAAAGCTCTCTCTGCTCTATTACTTTCCACTTTATACATGTGTGGCTAGTTATTACAAAGGTTATTTTGTTGACTGGTCACTGGCTGAAGCCGTGTATGAACCTGATGCTGACTGACTGAATGCGTGCTTGAACTTGGTTAAGCAAAGGGTGCCCTTTCCTGGGGTTACCTTTAACAATATGGAGGTTCCGAATCCGAGATCCCACATCACCTGTTGAACAGCGGACGACTGGGCGGACGGTTCCTGGACTGAGACTCAAAATCCATGCATGGTACGTAGAGATATTTCTCTATAGACTCTCATTCCTGTTAACTATCCACTCTGTTCCACTGGGAGACAGGCATCGGGATCGCACGCACAAAGTTCACTCAGTAAACAGGTTTTTCTCATTTTCATTCTATCTCTTACTTATATGTGCTTATATATGTGTTATAAAGGCGTAACAATGAATGAATGTGGAAGTAAATGAATTCTGAGTATTTAGAGTGTGTCTGCATATGACCAACTGATGGGTTGTTAAACTAAACGTTGCTGCGACCACTGTCTTGTTTGTCTTATATTGAGAATTAAAACGTAGGTTAAGTTTGTGTTACTGCAGTCTATATGTGTAGAATATTGTAGAAAGACTTTAAAAAAAATAAGTCAGAGTTATGAAACAGACATGTCCCCTTTGTAAGTGTGTAGTACTCTTAGTAAAGGCACACCATGATCAGAAATTTTATTTACATTATATTTGTAGTCCAGGAGAATCACCCTTATTCTCTGAACCGTGGGAAGAGGGGTTTAACATTTTTGTACCAATAGGTTGTCATTTTATTCTTAAAGTAAGAAATATTGGAAAGGATTGGTCAGATATACTGTCTGAATTGGAAGGTTCAGAACAATATATTGTACATAATATAAAAGTCTAAGTTGTACTCACAGTAGAATATCATTGCATCTGACTTGCATACCTTGTTAGTACCATAAAACCACGTCCTGTCGCTTTAAAAATTATAGCGTACAGAGTTAAGGGAAAAAAATCAGAAACGGAAGCCGTTTAAAATTTCTTTTTTTTTCTCTCTCTTTCGTGAGCTGTAACCACAGACTGCTGCAAGCAATGAATGCAAGTTGAATGTCCTGTCAGAATTGTGTCTGCATAGCTATTATACATAGGTTAGGAGAGGGACATCCATTTGTTTTAAAAGCAGTAGTGTACTTTGCAGAAGAAGGGGTTTGGGAAAATAGAAAAAACCCAGATGATGTGTTCATATTGATGGGATGTCATTTCATTCCAAAGGATAGTGACATAGGTAAAAATTTGTTACAAATTACCTCTGTTTCAGGCAATTTTCCTCACAGTTATATCTCTGAGGATCCGTTAGATCCAGGCTACTGATATTTCCCGAATTTTGAATTCTTACTGGCCATAAGAATGGGAAATACAAATACTTATCCTTCGGATGTAGCACCTCGGAGTGCCATGGACATTATGAAGAATGTACATGGTGAGCAATGCCTGAAGGGTATGAGACAATTGTTTCAATGGGCAAAAGTGACTACAAATGGCACTCTAGACCCGGATAGGTTGAAACAAATTAGAGTAACCTATGGGAGATATGTGAAGGATAATAATCTGGAACAGAGTCTTGATTTGTGGATTAAAACAGGTAAATTACTTCAGTATAAGAAAAAGTTAGAAGAGTTAGGACAAACTCAAAAACAAATGGCTCTAATTAATATGGATGATTTTAAAGATGCAGACATATCTGGACAGGAAACAATGATACATAGAGGTCCCAAGAAAACCAAAGGGTATCCTTACTGGGCATGTCCAAATTGTGGACATTGTAACCCACCAGATAACACAATATGTCCAGTTTGTCAGACACCCTGGTCTTACAAATGTAAACCCTGTAAAAGACCAAATGTTAGGAAATCTGTTAAATCTAAAAAGTTAATCAGTGAATGGTTGCCATTACTTAAAAATAACAAACCTACAAAATATACTTGGAGATGCGGATGCCCTAAACTTATACATTGGCATCTGCACCTCCAGCATATACTAAACCCGAGGGACCAGTCCCCTATGGATTGTATCCGGAATGTACACAAGATTCAATCACACCTGCTGTAGCAGCTGCGGATGGTAACGCAGCGCAGGCAGAGCGGCGCAAAACCACAACATGGTACAAGCCATAAACAAATTCAGAACTCTTACCATAACAGTTACAGAACTCCCTGATGTTAAACAACAATTTATGAAGTTCATTAAACATGTAAAAAAATAAAAAATAATGTAAACCTAAAAATAGAATCCAAAAAGGGTTATGAGTTTTCTGGATCCTGCTTAGTGATGGACAATTGGACTCAGGTGGCATGGAAATGCAAACATAAAACCAGCTGGTGGTAATCTATTCTTTACTCCTTTTTTGCCTTCCCATGTGAGCTGGTCTGGTCTGTCATTAGGTAAAACTGGGGTCCAAAAGTCTCAGTTTCAGGCTGCTTTTGTCTCTGAAACTGCATGCTTATCAAATTGTGTAAAGAAATTATTCATAAATTGTAATCAGTGTGTTTGCACTTTTCTGTCAATTTGTGCCACAGAATAGCAAAATATATAGTCTGTAAATTACATTGGTAAATATGTATTGAATCAGTGGCTACAAATGACTTGTAGACTTCAATGGAAGTGTGTAATATAATGTATTATGTAAGTTCTAATGGTTTATCATTAAACTCCAGCTAACCCCTGTTCGGAGTTGGGGGAGTGCTGGCTCACTCTCAGTGTTTTATTTGTGTGTGTAAAATAGTATTATCTTAATATAAAGTTTTGGATAAGTATAATAAAATGTGTTGTGGCCAAATGAATATTGCCCCAGCCAATAGCAAAGGGCTGTCATAAGACTACAAATATGACATGTATTTGCATTAAAAAAAAAATCTCCACAGTAAAATGAATATCTCTGTGTCTAAAACAGTAACAGTTCATAGGTAAATAATTAGGAACATGTTACAGATGTAAAAAAATATTTTCTTTAATGTACAGCTCGTTACTGTTCCAGTTACAGTATGTAATGAAATGCCAGAGAATCAGGAAGTGTTTGGGTAACTTATACAAGGGGTGGGGCCAAGTAATGAGGTAAACTAGGTATGAGAAGTGGGCAGAACTGTAGTTATAGTCCATACCCCTAAGATAAAAGTCTGCCCTGATGATACAATTACAATTACATGGTATAAAATCAAGATTGTAACTGTAAACTGTAACAATGCATAAATGATACCTCGGAAAGATGTTAGGTGAACCTACATTAACATTGCATCACTGTTGATGCTTGGCATATAACAGTAAAGGAGGGAGGTTTATTTTAGAAATATCTCTATGACGCACCTTACAACAGCTTCAGTCATTTCTAGAATTAATCACCTATTGTACAAAATACATTCCAAGGGCATCAAAGAAAACTAAGTTTTATATGATGCCATCAAAAGAGCCACAAGTGTAAGGTATTTTTAAATAGAACCCAAATGTCAACCCTTATTGCTATTCATATATTAAAAAAAAAAAATGTAGGGTACATAGAAATAAGTTATAATATGCACAAAACAAAGTACACTGCATTTCTGCTTATAGTAAGCATATCACTACAAAAAGGAGGAAAATTATTTCAAAAGTTAAACCTCCTCAAACATGTAAACAACTTATATCCTTTTAGGACTAATCACTTATTGCAAAGAGTGGATTGTAGGCGCATCACAGAAACTACAAGTGTTATATGATGCCCTAAAGGGACAAAATGCACAAGGTGCATTACTCATGACACAAGAACAGCTAGATGCTTTTTGTCAGCTAAAAACAGACATAATATCAGCACCAGCATTAGGACTTCATGATTATGCAAGGCCTTTCAATTTGTTTTGTTGTGAAATTTCAGGCCATGCGCAAGGAATACTAACGCAGGTACATTGTAACAAACAGCGACCCCTAGCGTATTACTCAGTACAGTTAGACCCAGTCATACGCGCAGCACCAACCTGTGTCAAGTCAGTAGTAGCAGCAGCAGCGTTACTGTTAGACAAGGCTGCTGATATTGTTCTGGGTCATCCCTTAACTGTACAGGTGCCTCACTCAGTGACTGAAATTCTGAACCAAGCGCAGACTAAACATTTATCTGCTGCTAGACTGACCAAATATGAAGTAGCATTGCTTACACCATCCAATGTCACTATCAAACGTTGTACTTCTTTGAACCCAGCTACATTATTGCCGCTGGTTTCAAAAGAGGGGAATGGTGCGAGTGATGATGAAATGACAGGCACAGAAAACCAATCAAATTTTTCAATTTCTATACACGATCAAGAACATGATTGTATAGAGTTAATGAATCTTGAAACCGCAAGTACACCAGAAATACAGGAACATCCTCTACTAAATGCAGATTTACATTTATTTGTGGATGGCTCCAGGTACTATGTGGATGGGGAACTGCATACAGGTTTTGCAGTTACCACAGAAACAGACATCTTAATACAGGAACCCTTGCCATCAGGTAGTTCAGCTCAGGAGGCAGAACTTAGGGCACTGATAGTAGCCTGTATTTATGCTGAAGGTCAAACAGTTAACATTTATACAGACTCAAGGTAATGCTTTGGTATTGCCCATGACTATGCAGTTGTCTGGAAGAGCAGAGATTTTATAGATTCTTCAGGAAAACCAATAAAACATGCAGACTGTATTAGGGCATTATTTGCTGCCTTTCAATTGCCAAAGAAATTAGCAGTCATAAAGGTCAAAGCGCACACTAAAGAGGATACTGCAGAGGTCAGAGGAAACGCTCTAGCTGATCAGGCTGCAAAAGCTGCAGCAGTCCAGCCTTTGCCAAATACTCAGGTGATGTTAACTGTCACACCAGAGTCATTAGACTTACAGTTATTGTGCAAATTACAAGCACAAACCTTAGGCAAGGAGAAAAAGATTGTGAAAAATTAGGTGGGCGAATACACGGTGACAGTTGGATGGTGGGAAACAGTCTCTGTTTACCACGCTCACTTTACCCAGTCTTAGCACAAATATTGCATTAAAAAACTCACCAATCAAGAGATGTAATGGTGAGGATTCTGAACCAGCATTGGGTGGCACCAGGTTTCACACAAGCAGCACAGGCTTATGTTGCAGGGTGTGTAGCTTGTGCTTTACATAACCCAGGAAAGGTTGTAAATGTACCAGCAAATAGTACCCCACAAATTTGCTACCCCTTTCAGAGATTACAAATAGACTTTATCCAGTTGCCTAAATGTTCTGGGTATGAAAATGTACTTGTGTGTAAAGACCTATTCTCAAATTGGGTTGAAGCTTGGCCTTGTAGAGCAGCAAATGCCAAGACAGTTGCAAAAAAGCTAATGCAAGAAGTAATATGTAGATATGGAGTACCTTAAGTTATTGAAAGCAACAGAGGTACCCATTTCACAGGAAAAGTATTAGGCAAAATTCTGTCAAATTTAGGTGTTACTCAGGCCTTTTACACTCCCTATAGGCAAAGTAGTAAACATGTAGAAAAACTTATTACCTTAAACCTAAAGCTATAAAAATAAGTTACAGAAACAGGCAAAACATGACTAGAAGGTTTACCCATTGCTTTGTTCTCACAAATACTTCAAGTGAAAAGCATGGGTTAATACCATATGAAATCTTATTTTGGTATTGTTGCTAGGACAGTATGCTATTTTCCACAGCAACTGCAACATGAACATGGTAACTTAACTTATTATGTAATGCATATACAACAGCAACTAACCAAATTGCATGGCAAAGTTTTTGATTCTATTCCCAGATTCCAACTGTTCCCAAAACTCACATGAACTAAAGCAAGGTGATTGGGTGGTCACTAAGAAAGAGAAAGTCTCTTGAACCCAAATTCAAAGGACCGTTTTAAGTTCTGTTGACTACCGCCACTTCAATCACGTTGAGTGAAAGAGACTCGTGAATAGACGCATCTCATTGCAAGAAAGTGACAAAGGAAGTATTATCCAATCACGATACATAATCAAAATATATAGACACTATTTAATAGGCCCCAGGCCATATAAGGGTCTGGGGGATGTATAATGTGTAACTTAGTTCTTCTTGTTAGCATGGTTATTCTTATATAAACAGTAATGATTGAATCTTACTTAAATGAGGAGTCAAGTGATAGTGCAATAATCAGTAACTATGCCAAAAATAACAGAACAAAAGGGAATACACATAGGATGTCAACAATTACCCAGGTAAAGACAAATAGGCATAGAAGATGCTAGTCATTAAATGTAAAACAGGACCAATATAAACAGTTGTCACCAATTGTTTACTGTATCTGCAGGCTAGTATGTCACTTTGCAGACCATGTATGGAGTAAAATGTTGTACTTATTTAATAAATTATACTAGCCCAGAAGATATTATTGATGAAAAGATGAATGAAGTAATACAGTTGAAAAATCAGTTCGCTACTAATCATAATTATACCAGTGTATTTCCAGATTCTTTCTTTTCTTGGTTTTATAAACACTATACAACCAATTGCTTTTCAGGAATATTATCTATTGTTGCTAAGGGACTTGTTTTGCTATTAATTGCATATTGTAAGGCTTATTATGTGGATACTGACACTAAAATGTTTTTCTACCTAAGGCATTGCTGAAACTGCTAAACTGCAACCAATTTATATGAAACTTATTGGAGGAGCTATAATATACAATTCCACATTCTTCTACTGTGAAACCTGCCATACCAAATACACAGAAGCTTCCGGCTGTCCCTGCTGTTATGATGACGTAATCTAATGAACTTTGCTGTCACAATATTGAGTAAAAAAAATCTTTTAAGGACTATTGAGCAAGGACTATGGACATTATGATGATTCCATCTTCAGAAGATACCTCTGATTTATGAACTCTTATAATAATTTAGAAATTAGGGATAAGAGAATAGGGAACATTGATTCTGCATAAGTATAGGGGTGTTGAATGGATTAGCCCATGTCTCGAGTGCCCTTAAGGCACACTTGATGTGAAAGTAGGTGTCCCTATAGAATCAATTGGCAGGTAAAGGAAGGGTAGAATAGAGGTAAAAATTGTAAACAAAGAGGGGAAATTGATAAAGATGGAAACCATCTTTGTTCATAGACTCCATATTGCTAAGCTGTTTATAATTGTTTATCAGATCAGAGTTGATATTGGAAAGAACTGCAAGGCGTTGCACTTTGAGTGAACTATATTGAAACCTTCTTATGATCTATTTTTATTACTTTTCTGAGTAAAATATAAATGTCAGCAGCTAGACATATAGGCTTCACAGGTGTCCAGTAGTTTGCGGTATGAGAGGTGTGAAAAACATAACTAGACATAGCATGTCTCACTGTTAGCAAAATTCCCCTAATTAACCCATTTAAAAGCACATACAGTATAAAAAATATAGGCGTTGGCAAATATATTACGTATAAGATAAGAGTTTTATTAGCCAATAGGATTAAGCTTCGTGTCAGGAATCGACGACACCATATGTTAATTTGTATCCTCTATAATGTACTGCTTGTAGGAAATAAAGCTCTCTCTGCTCTATTACTTTCCACTTTATATACGTGTGGCTAGTTATTACAAAGGTTATTTTGTTGACTGGTCACTGGCTGCAGCCATGTATGAACCTGATGCTGACTGACTGAATGCGTGCTTGAACTTGGTTAAGCAAAGGGTGCCCTTTCCTGGGGTTACCTTTAACACTAACAATTGAAGGATCCATCAACAAAATGAAGTTACAGTATGAACAACTCTAAGCAATACTGTATGTGTGTAGATAGATAGAGAGATAGATAGATAGATATAGACAGAGTACTGTGCATAAGTTTTAGGCAGTTGTGGAAAAAATGCTGGTAAGTAAGGATGATTTCAAAAATAGAAGTGTAACTAGTTTATTTTTATCAGTTAACAAAAAGAAAAGTGAATGAACACAAGAGAAATCTAAATCAAATCAGTATTTGGTGTGACCACCCTTTCAAAACAGCATGAGTTCTTCTATGTACACTTGCATATTGTGTGCCTCGGCAGGAGGTGTGACAAGCACTGCGGTGGTATGACTGGTGATGTGGGGGTGTGACCAGAGTGGTGTGGGTGTGGTATAAATAGGGGGTGTGGTCTATAACATGTGAGTGACACAGTCACCACTTACTGATAGAATTACTTACTGACACACACGTACAACACAGATAAACTTACTGACACAGACACCACTTACTGACAGACACTACTTACTGAGACACACACACAACACAATACTTACTGACATAGACACCACTTATTGACAGACACTACACACTGACACACAAACGGCACAACACAAAACTTACTGACACAGACATCACTTACTGACAGACACTACTTACTGACACACACACACATAACACAAAACATACAGACAAAGACACCACTTACTGACTGTCACTACTTAGTAACACACACACACACACACAAAACACACAGATAAACTTACTGACACAGACAGACACTACTTACTGACAGACAATACTTACTGACACACACACACAAAACACAATACTTATACCGCTTTCACATCGCAATGCTGGATCCCATCTGGGAATTGGAAACGGGTCCTTCCCGAGGGGCCCCAGCTTTGGACCCTAAACATCGCCATCCCGACCCGGCAATATGCTGGGTCGGGTTGCCAACCGGTAGCAGGGGCGGAGCCGGCATCGGGGGCAGCACTGGGAGATGACATCATCTCCGCGTCACCTCTCCATATGCAGTGAACGGGTCCCGGGTCGCATCGACGCGACAACTCATTCACACTGTACTTGGCCCGGTATTTAAAAACCCTTCTTTATTCCCAGGTTGAATTACCGGGTCAGGCGACCCAGGAATTCGTCCATGACCCCTTTCACACCACACAGCGACCCATGTTGACCCGACAATATACCAAGTTGATACCGGGTTATTTTTGCGGTGTGAAAGGGGTATTATTGACACAGACACTACTTACTGACACACACAAGACAATGACAAGACACAGGCAGGGCGATCGGGCACAGGTAGTATAAGATGTAATGATATATATATACAAAGAAAAAAACAAAATTGGACGATACGTGACCCTTGTTAGCGGGGAGGAGAAAATAAAATTACCATTTTCTCCTATTATATACTGTCCTAGTTGGTGGTGCGCCCAGAGCCAGAAAGCACACAGACTTACAATGGAAGAGAAAAGACACAACACAATACTTACGGACATAGACACCAATTACTGACAGTCACTACATACTGACATACAAACGGCACAACACAAAACTTACTGACAGACACTACTTACTGACACACACACACAACGCAAAACATTCTGACAAAGACACCACTTACTGACAGACACTACATACTGACACACACACGCACAGCACAAAACTTACTGACACAGACACCAATTACTGATAGACTCTACCGACTGACACACAAACACATCACAAAACTTTCTGACACCACACAAAATGTACTGACACAGAAACTACTTGCTGACACCAGTGGTGCTAGTAGAATTGTTTTCTTAGTGGTACTGTGCCTGCGTGCCTACGGCATGTGCCAAAAAATGAGTGTGGTCACATGTCATTGTGTGTGTGGCCATGTGACACTAGGTGGAGTGGTTATATATTATGTAAATCCATGGCACAGACACCCCCTGTCCCTGTGGACTACAGAGAAAAGGACAGCAGTACGTGACACGGGTTATAGAATTAAAAAAATAATAATAATAATATTTAATATATATATCTGTACACTGAAAAAAAATAGGAGGCGCACAATAGTGAAGTACTTTAGAAACTCTTTTAGCTTTACTTCAATTGATTAAAACCACTGACAAGGAACATGTGTTATATATGCAATATCACAGAAAGCGCATTATAACAAAGGCATGTAGTTTCTCACGCTGGGACCACTTAGCTAAATCCCCATCCACAGTGCTCTCCACGCTTGTCAGACTTGTCTCACGGACTCCAAACGCTCCCACATCACGTCAGCGTTCTCCTCAGCAGCCACACCCAGATGCATTTCGTCCAATAGGACTTCGTCAGTGGATGTGGCAAGCACCGTCATTTCTAAGTCATAAATAGCTCCTAGCTCCAATCACATGTCCATTTACAACTAATCAAAACACATAAAACTTTTTTCAGGAACTAGAGGAACAGCTGGTGATTACTGATACACTATATGCTCCATACAGGCGCCATTTTTATGTAGTCCAAATACTATTATAAGCAATTAGAAGGTGCTATTCTATTTTTACACTTTTTATTATTGCAAATATCGCTTAGGTTAGTTAAATGCCGATATACCATCCGTGGTTATCACCCACCTATACTCTAAAAAGATATTCATTTACTAGAGCTTACATTAATTATGCAACCCACATTGCCTTCCCTTAAAGTTATATAGCACTATGTATCAGTAAGCACACAAAACACATATAATTACATATACAATACATTAAAAAGCAGAAATACACTAAAATAAATTATATTTAAAAGGAACAACCCTTGTTTCTGAATAAACTCATAACCACTATATCATGTCAACAAAAATAGCGAGATTTTTTTCTTGGGATACTTGTATAGATATTTTTAAAAAATGCACATTTCCATAGTATACCTGTATATTCCATATATATTTTTAACCATCTATATACTGTACGATCAGCAGGAAAACAATGGAGACATGAAAAACTGCACCATTCAGGTCAAAACAGGGGTAAAATCACCCAACAACCGCTCTGACCAAGACGCACCATTCACATCCCACACAAGAAGGAACCAAGAGGAGTGTCATTTTTCAGACCAAATAAGGCACTATATCGCACCCTTCATTCAAGCCATTGAGGCACAGAGTATTTAATTTGTGTATCCACCATGTTTCTCTTTTTGCCAGTTTATTAAGCAGGTCACCTTTTCTTACATCCTGTGTGACCCATGCAATGGCTTTAAAATTTAAATTTGTTAGTGATGAATTGTGACACGCTGCAAAATGTTGAGGTACACTTTGATTGGTAACTTTATTCAGTATGTTCCTCATATGCTCTAGCACTCGCAGCTTGAGGTGACGTTTTGTCTTACCAATATACTTTATACTGCACTGGCATTCAATTTTATATATATATATATATATATATATATATATATATATGTATATATATATAAATATCTTGAAGAGAACTGGCACTCACCCCAGAAGAAAAATGCTCCGGTGCCCTCTGGAGTAATAAACATGCAGCAATAGGGATCATGCAGCGGCACTCAGAGACTAGAATCCGGTAAATAACGTGAAAAAAGGACTTTAATCCATAACAGCAAATGGGGTCACCCCATTTGCTGTTATGGATTAAAGTCCTTTTTTCACGTTATTTACCGGATTCTAGTCTCTGAGTGCCGCTGCATGATCCCTATTGCTGCATATATATATATATATATATATATATATAGCATGGGTGGATAAACAATTCATTAAACTGTCTATTTTAGAGGACCTGGTATTATCAAAATTGCAAAAACTATCTCCCATTGTTTAGACTCCACATTTTGCAGTAGGCTGGGTGCCAAACAGCCTTTTACAGAATTAACTTGTTTAAAAATTACTTGTGGGGTCCTGACAATTATCACCCCTAATACTGGATCCAGTTGTAATACATTCCAATGTCTTTTTAGTACATTCTTGATTTCTTTTTCTCTACTGTTATATTTGGTTACAAAAGGTACAAAAAAGCACCATCCTCCACCATTTCCCCCTTTTCCCTTTTATTGGAGTAATTGTTGTCTTGGAATCAATTTTGCCCTTTCTATACTATTTTCACTTAGCGTTTTTGGATATTTTTTTCTCCAACAATTTCTCACTGTATATTTTGGCTTGTTCCTCAAACTTATAGTGTGTACACACGGTGAGATATTTTCTTACGATTTAGACTATATAGTCAAAATCGTAATAAAAGTTAGTGCTGATCGCAAGATGAAAGTCACCTTGCGATCCAGATCCGATGCCGATGCATGGTCCCGCGCGGTCGGCATCGCAAGCCTAGATAGACTGTGCAGGCAAGTCAATTTTGAATATCTCTATAGAAAAGATAGTCAAAATTGACACTTAGCCAAAATCGCGCATAGTCATTATCGCAAGCACACTCCTTATGTGGTTGCGATGCCAACCTAGCCCCTGTCGCATAGTGAGAATCGGGCATAGCCCGAATCTCACTGTGTGTATGGGCCTTTTACACTCTTCATTACAATTCCTTCGCAATCTAATGAGCTGAGAGTAAGGTATATTTTGTTTCCATTTACCCAAATGCAACTGTTAAAATGAACATAGCTATTGCAATCTACTTGTTTTATATATGTATATGTATCAACTGTTTTATTATTTATTATATCACATTTTGATACATCCAGATCCAGATCCAAAAATTCTATACTATGTTTCTGAATATTCTAGGTAAACTACAGATTTACATCATTTTTTTTTATATATGCTCCATAAATTGTAGGAAGACCATTTCACTCCCCTGACAATTACAGTATATAAATATACTCAAGCAGCGAGTGCTAGAGCATATGAGGAACATACTGAATAAAGTTACCAATCAAAGTGTACCTCGACATTTTGCAGCGTGTCACAATTCATCACTAACAAATTTTAAGTTTAAAGCCATTGAATGGGTCACACAGGATGTAAGAAAAGGTGACCTGCTTTATAAACTGGCAAAAAGAGAAACATGGTGGACACACAAATTAAATACTCTGTGCCCCAATGGCTTGAATGAAGGGTGCGATATAGTGCCTTATTTGGTCTGAAAAATGACACTCCTCTTGGTTCCTTCTTGTATGGGATGTGAATGGTACGTCTTGGTGTGAGCGGTTGTTGGGTGATTTCACCCCTGTTTTGACCTGAACGGTGCAGTTTTTCATGTCTCCATTGTTTTCCTGCTGTTCGTACAGTATATAGATGGTTAAAAATATATATGGAATATGCAGGTATACTATGGAAATGTGTATTTTTTAAAAAATATCTATACAAGTATCCCAAGAAAAAAATCTCACTGTTTTTGTTGACGTGATATAATGGTTATGAATTTATTCAGAAACAAGGGTTGTTCCTTTTAAATGTAATTTATTTTAGTGTATTTCTGCTTTTTTATGTATTGTATATGTAATTATATGTGTTTTGTGTGCTTACTGATACATAGTGCTATATAACTTTAAGGGAAGGCAATGTGGGTTGCATAATGAATGTAAGCTCTAGTAAATGAATATCTTTTTAGAGTATAGGTGGGTGATAACCACTGATGGTATATCGGCATTTAACTAACCTAAGCAACATATGCAATAATACAAAGTGTAAAAATAGTATAGCACCTTCGAATTGCTTATAATAGTATTTGGACTACATAAAAATGGTGCCTGTATGGAGCATATAGTGTATCAGCCAAAAACTGTTCCTCTAGTTCCTGAAAAAAGTTTTATGTGTTTTGATTGGTTGTAAATGGACATGTGATTGTAGCTATGAGCTATTTATGACTTAGTAATGACGATGCTAGCCACACCCAATGACAAAGTCCTATTGTCACGATCCGGGTATCTGGACGCCATTTCTTACCCATCAGATGCCTCCTAAGGCTGGCTCAGCGCTCCAGGACCGGATCCCATCTGTTATCCTGATGTTTACATTCCTGTATCTTCTCCTGTCACTCTGAGACGCTGTCACAGTAAACGCCATATTACACCTGGCATCGCGTCTCCCGCGGCCTCCGCCGCCGTCCCTGAGCTTCTGCATGTAGAGTGTCTGAGTGGCGATTACGTCAGCCGCGGCCTCCGCTGTGTCCGCGTGGTTGGATGTGCACCTGTCAGCTTGGCGCCTCCTGTCTCCGGTGGCCGGCGCCGCCATTACTGTTTTCATTACCACATGGATTACAAACCAAACTTCCCTCCAAGTGTCTGCATGGGCGCAGCCATCTTGGATTTTGTCAGCTGATCATTTCCACCAATCTGTTCTCAGTATTGATAATCTGCATAATTGCCTAGCCAATCCCTTCCTTGCTGCAGGTATAAATACACTGTGCCTGAGCAAGGAAGGCGTCAGTGCTTTGGTTGTCAAACCTAGTTCCTGTTTGTCTCTCTCCTGTGATTGTCTTCCAGGTTCCAGCTCCTGTCTCAAGACTTCCACCATAGAGACCCGCACCAGCATTCCACCTGCGGTGTAGCCTGACTCTCCGATCCATTGTGGATTCATCTGTTTCCAGCTACAACATTACCTGCTTCCAGCCCAGCTTCCAGCAGAGTACAGCTTCTCTTAAAGGGCCGGTGTCCTTTCTACAGTTTACCACTCTCCACCGGTATTATAATTTCACCGCTCTCAAACTCCAAACTTCAGCTCATATTTCATCGCTCTCAAGTTCATTTATTATTTAACTGGTTCCAGCCAGTTTCCACTCCGTGCCAACAACAGTCTGGTTCCAGCCAGTATCTACAGCAGCCCAGCTTTTCCTGGAACACCAGCTGGTACAATCCTGGGCTATCTCTATTGCTACAGTCGGGCCTGGTAAGGACTTTCCATCTAGAAGATTATAAGAACTATCTCACACTACCAGAGCCCTATGGCTCTTGCCACCCTGTAGTACCCAGGAACTGTATTTATCCTCTGCTGACTTTTATGTTTTCTTTTACTACTGCTGTGTTGCGGAGTTGTCATAATAAACATCATTGACTTTTATCCAAGTTGTCGTGGTCACGCCTTCGGGCAGTTATTCTTCATGTTACTTACATGTCCAGGGGTCTAATACAACCTCCCAGGTTTCGGTACATCTCAGCCCCTACAACTGAGGCTGCCTCCCGTCAGCTTAGGCCCTCAGTTGTGACAGTAAGCACTGACCTAATGAATCCAGCCGGAGACCAGGATCAAGCGGCCAGGCCGATGCAAGAACTGGCAGCCCGACTAGAACATCAGGAGGCTGCACAGGGCCACATCATCCGCTGTCTCCAGGATCTCTCTACTCGGCTGGATGGGATTCAGACAACTCTCCGTGGATCAGGCGCGTCTGGTGCGTCAACCACAGTGACTCCAGCTATAACCCCACCCACCTTACCCATTTCTGCTCCACGTCTTCATCTTCCAACGCCAGCAAAATTTGACGGATCTCCAAGATTCTGCAGGGGATTTCTCAACCAGTGTGAGATTCAGTTTGAGCTACAACCTGGCAATTTTCCCAGTGACCGTACAAAAATTGCCTACATTATTTCTCTTCTCAGTGGCTCAGCCCTTGATTGGGCATCACCGTTATGGGAGAGGTCCGACACCCTGCTATCTTCTTACACTGCATTCGTGTCAACATTCAGGCGCATCTTCGACGAGCCAGGCCGGGTAACCTCAGCTTCATCCGAGATTCTCCGTTTACGCCAGGGGTCACGTACTGTAGGACAATATCTGATACAGTTCCAGATCCTGGCATCCGAACTGGCATGGAACAACGAGGCCCTGTATGCTGCATTCTGGCATGGCTTATCTGAGCGTATTAAAGATGAGTTAGCTACCAGAGACTTACCCTCTAAGTTAGATGAGCTAATCTCACTCTGCACGAAAGTTGATTTACGTTTCAGAGAGAGAGCAACTGAGCGTGGAAGATCATCTGCTCCAAAATCTTCTGCTCCTCCTCCTCGCCAACTGTCACCAATTAAAGATGAGCCCATGCAAATTGGCCGTTCCCGTTTAACTCCTGCTGAGCGCCGAAGACGTCTCTCCGAGTCTCTCTGTCTTTATTGTGCAGCTCCGTCTCACACCATTAATGCCTGTCCCAAACGTCCGGGAAACTCCAAATCCTAGCTCGCCAAGGAGAGGGCCGGCTAGGAGTAATGATCTCCTCTCCATCTCCTCAAGATTGTAATCTCCCAGTCTCGCTTCAAGTTGCTCAACGTTATCAGAACATCATTGCCCTCCTTGATTCCGGAGCAGCTGGGAACTTTATTACCGAAGCCTATGTTAAACGGTGGTCCCTACCCACCGAGAGACTTCCTTCGTCCATTTCTTTAACTGCCGTGGATGGCAGCAAAATTTTTGATGCAGTTATTTCTTTAAGGACTCTACCAGTTCGTCTGAGAGTGGGAGTTCTTCATTCCGAACTTATTTCTTTTTTAGTGATTCCAAGAGCCACACATCCTGTGGTCCTGGGCCTTCCATGGCTCCGTCTTCACAATCCTACAATTGATTGGACGACTACGCAAATCCTGGCATGGGGTTCCTCCTGTGCTGAGACATGTTTGTTTAAAGTATTGCCTGTCTGTTCTTCCTCCCCCAGGTCGTCTGATGTTCCACCTCCTCCATATCAAGATTTCACGGATGTGTTCAGTAAAGCTTCTGCTGATATCCTTCCTCCTCATAGAGAATGGGACTGCCCGATTGATCTCGTTCCAGGGGGGGTTCCACCTCGAGGCCGAACTTATCCGTTGTCTCTGCCTGAGACGCATTCTATGGAGGAATACATTAAAGAGAACCTAGCAAAGGGGTTCATTCGACCTTCTTCTTCCCCAGCCGGCGCAGGCTTCTTTTTTGTAAAAAAGAAAGATGGTGGTCTGCGGCCGTGCATCGACTACAGAGGTTTGAACGACATTACCATCAAGAACCGTTATCCTTTGTCCCTGATTACTGAGCTCTTTGACAGAGTTAGCGGAGCTACCATCTTTACAAAGCTGGACTTGAGAGGTGCATACAATCTCATCCGGATCCGTGAGGGTGACGAGTGGAAGACCTCCTTTAACACCCGTGACGGACATTATGAGTACCTCGTCATGCCCTTCGGATTGAGCAATGCTCCAGCTGTCTTCCAGCATTTTGTCAATGAGATCTTCAGAGACATTCTATACCGTCATGTCGTGGTCTATCTAGACGATATCCTCATTTTTGCCAACGATTTAGAGGAACATCGTTTTTGGGTCAAAGAGGTTCTGTCCCGTCTCCGTGTCAATCATCTCTATTGCAAATTAGAGAAATGCGTCTTTGAAGTCAAGTCCATTCCGTTTCTAGGGTACATTGTGTCCGGTTCCAGACTAGAGATGGATCCTGAGAAACTACAAGCAATCCAAAATTGGCCGGTACCCTTAACCCTCAAAGGGGTCCAGAGGTTCTTAGGGTTCGCCAACTATTACCGAAAGTTTATACGAGACTTTTCCACCATTGTGGCGCCTATTACTGCTTTCACTAAGAAGGGTGCTAACCCGTCCAAGTGGTCTGAAGAAGCCATGCAAGCATTTCATCTTTAAAACAAAGATTCATCTCTGCGCCTGTTCTGAAACAGCCTGACATTGACTCTCCTTTCATCTTAGAGGTGGATGCCTCCTCCGTTGGAGTAGGAGCGGTGTTATCTCAGAGGGCTAAAGATGGCCATTTACACCCTTGCAGTTTCTTCTCCCGGAAGTTCTCCCCAGCTGAGCGCAACTATGCCATTGGCGACCAGGAGTTGCTAGCCATCAAGCTCGCTCTAGAAGAGTGGAGGTATCTGTTGGAGGGAGCTTCTCATTCAATCACCATACTTACAGACCACAAGAACCTTTTATATCTGAAAGGCGCACAATGTCTCAACCCTCGTCAGGCCAGATGGGCACTTTTCTTTTCCAGGTTCGACTTTAAACTCCAGTTCTGTCCGGGCTCTCAGAATCGCAAGGCCGATGCCCTTTCCCGCTCATGGGAGCAAGAAAATGAGTCAGAGTCTTCAGACAAGCATCCTATTATAAATCCGTTGGCATTCTCCACGGTAGGGATGGACTCTACGCCCCCATCAGGGAAAAGTTTTGTGAAACCGATGCTAAGGAAGAAGCTCATGCATTGGGCCCATGCTTCCCGTTTTGCCGGACATACAGGTATCCAAAAAACCCTGGAGTTTATCTCTAGGTCCTATTGGTGGCCAACTCTGAAAAAGGACGTCTTGGAGTTTATTGCATCTTGCCCAAAGTGTGCTCAACATAAGGTATCCCGCCAGTCGCCTGCGGGGCAACTGGTACCACTATCTGTTCCCCGTCGACCTTGGACCCATTTGTCGATGGATTTTATTACAGATTTACCCATGTGCAACAAGTTCAATACCATCTGGGTGGTAGTTGACCGGTTCACCAAGATGGCACACTTCATTCCTCTCACCGGTCTTCCGTCAGCTTCCAAGTTGGCTCAAGTATTCATACAAGAGATCTTCCGACTCCACGGTCTTCCTGAAGAAATTATCTCAGATCGAGGAGTTCAATTCACAGCCAAATTCTGGCGAAGTTTATGTCAAGTCCTCCAAGTCAAGCTAAAGTTTTCCACGGCTTACCATCCTCAGACCAATGGTCAAACCGAGAGGGCGAATCAGGACTTGGAGGCCTTCCTCCGCATCTATGTGTCCTCCTCTCAAGATGACTGGGTTCAATTACTTCCCTGGGCCGAGTTCTGTCATAACAACCAGTATCATTCTTCATCTGCTTCAACACCATTCTTCACTAACTTTGGATTCCACCCTAAAGTCCCTGAGTTCCAACCGCTTCCAGCAACTTCTGTTCCCGCAGTGGATACCACCTTGCATCAGTTTGCCAATATCTGGAAGAGCGTACGATCAGCTCTGCTCAAGGCATCGTTCAGGTACAAGAAGTTTGCGGATAAGAAGCGTCGAGCAGTTCCTGCTCTCAAGGTGGGTGATCGGGTATGGTTATCCACGAAGAATTTGAGGTTAAGAGTTCCCAATATGAAGTTTGCACCTCGCTATATCGGTCCTTTCAAGATTGAACAAGTCATCAATCCTGTTGCTTACAGACTTCAGTTGCCTCCCTTCTTAAAAATACCCAGGACATTCCATGTTTCCCTGTTGAAACCGCTGATCTTGAATCGGTTTCATTCCTCACTTCCTCCAACTCCGAAAGTCCAAACTCAACGAGGCGTTGAGTATGAAGTAGCCAAGATCCTGGACTCACGTCACCATTACGGTCAACTACAATATCTTATTGACTGGAAGGGTTATGGCCCTGAGGAACGTTCATGGACCAATGCTTCTGATGTCCATGCTCCTGCCTTGGTCCGGAGATTCCATTCCAAGTTTCCTCAAAAGCCAAAGAAGTGTCCTGGGGCCACTCCTAAAAGGGGGGGGGGGGGGGTGCTGTCACGATCCGGGTATCTGAACGCCATTTCTTACCCATCAGATGCCTCCTAAGGCTGGCTCAGCGCTCCAGGACCGGATCCCATCTGTTATCCTGATGTTTACATTCCTGTATCCTTCCCTGTCACTCTGAGACGCTGTCACAGTAAACGCCATATTACACCTGGCATGGCGTCTCCCACGGCCTCCGCCGCCGTCCCTGAGCTTCTGCATGCAGAGTGTCTGAGTGGCGATTACGTCAGCCGCGGCCTCCGCTGTGTCCGCGTGGTTGGATGTGCACCTGTCAGCTTGGCGCCTCCTGTCTCCGGTGGCCGGCGCCGCCATTACTGTTTTCATTACCACATGGATTACAAACCAAACTTCCCTCCAAGTGTCTGCATGGGCGCAGCCATCTTGGATTTTGTCAGCTGATCATTTCCACCAATCTGTTCTCAGTATTGATAATCTGCATAATTGCCTAGCCAATCCCTTCCTTGCTGCAGGTATAAATACACTGTGCCTGAGCAAGGAAGGCGTCAGTGCTTTGGTTGTCAAACCTAGTTCCTGTTTGTCTCTCTCCTGTGATTGTCTTCCAGGTTCCAGCTCCTGTCTCAAGACTTCCACCATAGAGACCCGCACCAGCATTCCACCTGCGGTGTAGCCTGACTCTCCGATCCATTGTGGATTCATCTGTTTCCAGCTACAACATTACCTGCTTCCAGCCCAGCTTCCAGCAGAGTACAGCTTCTCTTAAAGGGCCGGTGTCCTTTCTACAGTTTACCACTCTCCACCGGTATTATAATTTCACCGCTCTCAAACTCCAAACTTCAGCTCATATTTCATCGCTCTCAAGATCATTTATTATTTAACTGGTTCCAGCCAGTTTCCACTCCGTGCCAACAACAGTCTGGTTCCAGCCAGTATCTACAGCAGCCCAGCTTTTCCTGGAACACCAGCTGGTACAATCTTGGGCTATCTCTATTGCTACAGTCGGGCCTGGTAAGGACTTTCCATCTAGAAGATTATAAGAACTATCTCACACTACCAGAGCCCTATGGCTCTTGCCACCCTGTAGTACCCAGGAACTGTATTTATCCTCTGCTGACTTTTATGTTTTCTTTTACTACTGCTGTGTTGCGGAGTTGTCATAATAAACATCATTGACTTTTATCCAAGTTGTCGTGGTCACGCCTTCGGGCAGTTATTCTTCATGTTACTTACATGTCCAGGGGTCTGATACAACCTCCCAGGTTTCGGTACATCTCAGCCCCTACAACTGGGGCTGCCTCCCGTCAGCTTAGGCCCTCAGTTGTGACACCTATTGGACGTAACGCGTCTGGGTGTGGCTGCTATGGAGAACGCTGACGTGATGTGGGAGCGTTTGGAGTCCGGGAGACAGGGCTGACAAGCGTGGAGACTGGACAGCACTGTGGATGGGGATTCAGCTAAGTGGTCCCAGCATGAGAAACCACATGCCTTTGTTATAATGCGCTTTCTGTGATATTGCATATATAACACATGTTCCTTGTCAGTGGTTTTAATCAACTGAAGTAAAACTAAAAGAGTTTCTAATGTACTTCACTATTGTGCACCTCTTATTTTTTCATTGTACAGATAATTTCACCTTTGGAAAAAAGGCTATTTGGGAGTGCAGTATCACATATTGGAACATGCGTGAGACGCCTGGAGATACATGATTAACACTGATTGCGCAAACGAGAGAACCCTGTGTTTTTTATATATATACCCAACAGGGGCGTATCTACCCATTGGCTAGGATGGCACTCCAGCACCTGATATATAATTACCTCCAGGTATGATTGAGCAGCTTCCAAATTGTTTGTCTGCTTGTGTGCATGAGGCATTGAATGGGAGCAGCATTTGGAAGGCATGCTGTTCCTTGTAGTGCCAATGGGAGATCCTGGGGGTGGCTCCCGGGTAAGTTAGCTCTCTGTCTGGAAGTGTTTTAGTAATAGCCTTTATCATGAGGCGTACTGTGACAAATTACATGGCCCTATGTGGGCACTGCTATCAAGTAGAGTTAGGACTGCTGTATCAGAGAAGCCGTGAAGTGGCCAGCAGCTAAACATGTGTTTGCAAACATTTGTGACGAATTCTCTGAATTTTATTACCAGATAGATTGGTTACAGGTAATTTTCAGTGTGCGGAAGGGAATTTGGGGGTGGGGATTTGCACCCCCCTTCCTCTTTGTTTGTTGTTTGTCTGTGACCCCTCCCCCTTCCAGCACCTGATATATAATTACCTCCAGGTATGATTGAGCAGCTTCCAAATTGTTTGTCTGCTTGTGTGCATGAGGCATTGAATGGGAGCAGCATTTGGAAGGCATGCTGTTCCTTGTAGTGCCAATGGGAGATCCTGGGGGTGGCTCCCGGGTAAGTTAGCTCTCTGTCTGGAAGTGTTTTAGTAATAGCCTTTATCATGAGGCGTACTGTGACAAATTACATGGCCCTATGTGGGCACTGCTATCAAGTAGAGTTAGGACTGCTGTATCAGAGAAGCCGTGAAGTGGCCAGCAGCTAAACATGTGTTTGCAAACATTTGTGACGAATTCTCTGAATTTTATTACCAGATAGATTGGTTACAGGTAATTTTCAGTGTGCGGAAGGGAATTTGGGGGTGGGGATTTGCACCCCCCTTCCTCTTTGTTTGTTGTTTGTCTGTGACCCCTCCCCCTTCCAGCACCTGATATATAATTACCTCCAGGTATGATTGAGCAGCTTCCAAATTGTTTGTCTGCTTGTGTGCATGAGGCATTGAATGGGAGCAGCATTTGGAAGGCATGCTGTTCCTTGTAGTGCCAATGGGAGATCCTGGGGGTGGCTCCCGGGTAAGTTAGCTCTCTGTCTGGAAGTGTTTTAGTAATAGCCTTTATCATGAGGCGTACTGTGACAAATTACATGGCCCTATGTGGGCACTGCTATCAAGTAGAGTTAGGACTGCTGTATCAGAGAAGCCGTGAAGTGGCCAGCAGCTAAACATGTGTTTGCAAACATTTGTGACGAATTCTCTGAATTTTATTACCAGATAGATTGGTTACAGGTAATTTTCAGTGTGCGGAAGGGAATTTGGGGGTGGGGATTTGCACCCCCCTTCCTCTTTGTTTGTTGTTTGTCTGTGACCCCTCCCCCTTCCAGCACCTGATATATAATTACCTCCAGGTATGATTGAGCAGCTTCCAAATTGTTTGTCTGCTTGTGTGCATGAGGCATTGAATGGGAGCAGCATTTGGAAGGCATGCTGTTCCTTGTAGTGCCAATGGGAGATCCTGGGGGTGGCTCCCGGGTAAGTTAGCTCTCTGTCTGGAAGTGTTTTAGTAATAGCCTTTATCATGAGGCGTACTGTGACAAATTACATGGCCCTATGTGGGCACTGCTATCAAGTAGAGTTAGGACTGCTGTATCAGAGAAGCCGTGAAGTGGCCAGCAGCTAAACATGTGTTTGCAAACATTTGTGACGAATTCTCTGAATTTTATTACCAGATAGATTGGTTACAGGTAATTTTCAGTGTGCGGAAGGGAATTTGGGGGTGTGGATTTGCACCCCCCCTTCCTCTTTGTTTGTTGTTTGTCTGTGACACCTCCCCCTTCCAGCACCTGATATATAATTACCTCCAGGTATGATTGAGCAGCTTCCAAATTGTTTGTCTGCTTGTGTGCATGAGGCATTGAATGGGAGCAGCATTTGGAAGGCATGCTGTTCCTTGTAGTGCCAATGGGAGATCCTGGGGGTGGCTCCCGGGTAAGTTAGCTCTGTGTCTGGAAGTGTTTTAGTAATAGGCTTTATCATGAGGCGTACTGTGACAAATTACATGGCCCTATGTGGGCACTGCTATCAAGTAGAGTTAGGACTGCTGTATCAGAGAAGCCGTGAAGTGGCCAGCAGCTAAACATGTGTTTGCAAACATTTGTGACGAATTCTCTGAATTTTATTACCAGATAGATTGGTTACAGGTAATTTTCAGTGTGCGGAAGGGAATTTGGGGGTGGGGATTTGCACCCCCCTTCCTCTTTGTTTGTTGTTTGTCTGTGACCCCTCCCCCTTCCAGCACCTGATATATAATTACCTCCAGGTATGATTGAGCAGCTTCCAAATTGTTTGTCTGCTTGTGTGCATGAGGCATTGAATGGGAGCAGCATTTGGAAGGCATGCTGTTCCTTGTAGTGCCAATGGGAGATCCTGGGGGTGGCTCCCGGGTAAGTTAGCTCTCTGTCTGGAAGTGTTTTAGTAATAGCCTTTATCATGAGGCGTACTGTGACAAATTACATGGCCCTATGTGGGCACTGCTATCAAGTAGAGTTAGGACTGCTGTATCAGAGAAGCCGTGAAGTGGCAAGCAGCTAAACATGTGTTTGCAAACATTTGTGACGAATTCTCTGAATTTTATTACCAGATAGATTGGTTACAGGTAATTTTCAGTGTGCAGAAGGGAATTTGGGGGTGGGGATTTGCACCCCCCTTCCTCTTTGTTTGTTGTTTGTCTGTGACCCCTCCCCCTTCCAGCACCTGATATATAATTACCTCCAGGTATGATTGAGCAGCTTCCAAATTGTTTGTCTGCTTGTGTGCATGAGGCATTGAATGGGAGCAGCATTTGGAAGGCATGCTGTTCCTTGTAGTGCCAATGGGAGATCCTGGGGGTGGCTCCCGGGTAAGTTAGCTCTCTGTCTGGAAGTGTTTTAGTAATAGGCTTTATCATGAGGCGTACTGTGACAAATTACATGGCCCTATGTGGGCACTGCTATCAAGTAGAGTTAGGACTGCTGTATCAGAGAAGCCGTGAAGTGGCCAGCAGCTAAACATGTGTTTGCAAACATTTGTGACGAATTCTCTGAATTTTATTACCAGATAGATTGGTTACAGGTAATCTTCAGTGTGCGGAAGGGAATTTGGGGGTGGGGATTTGCACCCCCCTTCCTCTTTGTTTGTTGTTTGTCTGTGACCCCTCCCCCTTCCAGCACCTGATATATAATTACCTCCAGGTATGATTGAGCAGCTTCCAAATTGTTTGTCTGCTTGTGTGCATAAGGCATTGAATGGGAGCAGCATTTGGAAGGCATGCTGTTCCTTGTAGTGCCAATGGGAGATCCTGGGGGTGGCTCCCGGGTAAGTTAGCTCTCTGTCTGGAAGTGTTTTAGTAATAGCCTTTATCATGAGGCGTACTGTGACAAATTACATGGCCCTATGTGGGCACTGCTATCAAGTAGAGTTAGGACTGCTGTATCAGAGAAGCCGTGAAGTGGCCAGCAGCTAAACATGTGTTTGCAAACATTTGTGACGAATTCTCTGAATTTTATTACCAGATAGATTGGTTACAGGTAATTTTCAGTGTGCGGAAGGGAATTTGGGGGTGGGGATTTGCACCCCCCTTCCTCTTTGTTTGTTGTTTGTCTGTGACCCCTCCCCCTTCCAGCACCTGATATATAATTACCTCCAGGTATGATTGAGCAGCTTCCAAATTGTTTGTCTGCTAGGATGGCACTCGCCAGGGGCACCAGCCGAGCAGGGGGCGCCGACCGACGGTGCCACCCTTGACCAATGGGTGTAATCCCTTAAAACGTAGTGTCTGGCAATACCTACTGTGCCGAGCTGCCTGTGCATTGCCTGGGATGGGGGGTGGAGGATTGCACAGCAGGCAGGAGCTGGCGTCGATGTCCGGCACCGCAATGCTCTACAGGGAAGAAACTGAAAATAAACTACAGCTCCCGGCGGCAAGGGCTGCTGGAAGCTGTAGATTATTTTCAGTTTCTTCACGTAGTTTGGTGCGGTGCCGGACACCGGCGCCAGCTCCTGCCTGCTGAGTGATCCTCCACCCTCCATCCCAGGCAGCTCGGCACGGCAGGTACTGCCAGACACTACGGCTATCTGCTGGGATGTTGTGGGGTGGGGACTAGGGCTACGTGCTGTGTGGGGAGGCTATGTATGTGCTGGGAGTGGGGGAGACTACTACAATGTGCTAAGGGCGGGCTACAGCTATGTGCTGGGAGGGGGATGGGGACTATGGCTATGTGCTTGGGAAGGTAAAGGGCTATGTGCAGGGAGGGGGAGGGGGACTATGGCTATGTGCTTGGGAAGGTAAGGGGCTATGTGCAGGAAAGGGGACTATGGCTATCTATGCTGGCAGGGAACTATTGTTATGTGATGGAAGGAATGCTTTATGACTGTGTTGGGAGAGATGGAGACTACGGCTATGTGCTGGGGGACTACGGCTATTGCTTGGGGAGGTGGGGGCTATCGCTATTTACTGGGAGGGGACTATGGCTATGTGCTGCGAGGAGGATGGGGACTATGACTATATGACTGTGGGGGCTTATCTGGCACTGTCGGGGCATATATGTATCTGGCATCATGGGGGCATATCTAGCACCGTGGGGGCATATCTGGCACTATAAGGGCATATCTAACACCGTGGGGGCATGTGTATCTGGCAATGTGGGGGCATATCTGGCAACATGGGGGCATATCTGTCACTGTGGGGTCATATCTAACACCATGGGGGCATATCTGGCACTGTGGGGGCATATGTGTATCTGGCACTGTGGGGGCATGTGTGTATCTGGCACTGTGGGGGCATATGTGTATCTGGCACTATTGGGGGGCATATGTGTATCTGGCACTGCACTATTGGGGTCATATGTCTACCATGCCCCCATTTTCATTGACCATGTGGCATGTGGCCACACCCATTTTTTGGCCAGATTTTTTTTTCTACTTGCACCAGTGGGTAGTGCGCTGCACTGCACTTCTTTGCACTACTATTTGATTATACTACCTGGCCTTGGGTGGCATTGCCTCCCCAGCCAGGCCAGGCACTGCTGATGTCTCCTCAGAGTTATAAAAATTACTGTGTGGGCATAATATGTAAAGGGAACTGCTACTGTGTGGGCATGATATGTATAAGGGTTACTACTGTGTAGCGTAATTTGAATTGGGGGAACTATTCTACGGTCATGCCCCTTTCCCATAAGATCATGTTCCTTTTTTGCGCATGTACCTTCCCTGTTTCAAATATGGGGGGCACCAGTCCCTTACTTTGCCAGGGGCGCCTGGACCCCTAGATACACCCCTGCACTCATCCTGTTATGATGTGAATATGTGTGCCGATGCCCTCCTTCGGTTTTTAAAGCTGTGCATAGAGGTGAGGTAAGATTTATTAAGTAATATTTTGGATCAATAAATCTTACTGCACCAGCAAGACTCAGGAGTGCCGCCTCATTGTACTTCTGGGGAGGGGATCCAACCATTAGAATCACTTAATGCTGGGCCGGCACCCTGCCATCACTTTTTCACTGCCAGTCTGTATGCCCTGCAGCAAGAAGGAATGCAAATGTGCAGCGTGAGCCCATGCTGCCTAACCCCCAGGGTCCCCTTCGCGCCAGGTGCGGGAGGGTGATGACATCACCTTCATGCTTCCAGCAGCCCTGGTCCTCGAAAAGGAGAAGGTGCCAGCAGCGCCTCCGAGCAAGACCTGGGAGTTTGGTGGCAGTGTTTTACAGTGTGGCAGGGGTACAGCGTACTGGCGGGCACAGTCTTAACAGTACACCATACCGGAGCATACCGCAACACTTGCAGGACTGACTGACACACACACAACGCATAACGTACTGACACAGACACTACTTACTGACACACACACGGCACAACACAAAACTTTCTGACACAGACACCACTTACTGATAGACACTACTTACAGACAGGCTCACAACGCAAAACATACTGACACAGACACCACTTACTGACAGACACTACTTACTGACACGCTCACAATGCAAAACGTACTGACACAGACACTACTTACTGACACACACACACACAATGCAAAATGTACTTACACAGACACCACTTACTGAGAGACACTACTTGCTGACACACACACAAAACTTACTGACACAGACACTATTTACTGACAGACACTACTTACTTACTCACACATACACACAACACAAAACTTACTGACATAGACACCACTTACATGGAGACCTCAGAGCCTGGTGAGGGCTGGAACTCACATGGTTTTGCCTGCCCCCTCAGCCTGACATCAAGGTACCTAGCTCTCCTAAAAAGACAGCAGCCTCCTGGCTAGACCCTTCCCCTCTTTCATGAGGCATTTTATTGTTGGAAAGCTTGCTAAGGTTCCAACACCTTTACTAACAATATCTAGCTATGTAAAAGTTAAAACAGTTAACAGTTCATACACTACAGGCTAACATCAATATCTAAGCAGGCTAACTACACATAAATATACAATATACAACAGTTTAACAATAACAGAGAGAGAGAGAGAGAGAGAGTATGGCAAATACAGAGAATAAGTTGGTCACAGAGAGTACTTACACACATGGGAATGAATCGCCTGCGCTATCTGGATATCCAGCTCCCAGTTAATCAGTGATGAAAACCGTTGTGGAGAGAAGAGTCTTGTGTCCCCAAGCCTATTTCAAACTATATTTATGTACTAGCTCAAGACATACTTCAATAGATACTATGTGTCCTCTTTTCATTGGTTAGGGGGTGGGACATGTATTGCACCTGGGATCATTGGTTAGTTCAAGAAATGGGCGATGGCTAGGACTTGTCAGTATTCTAAATTCCTCTCTTGGTTGTATTGGGGAAACCTATTGTTTGGATCTTCCAAACAAACTCTGTCTCTGTGCTTTGTTTACCCTCTGGTCACCTCTTTCAGTTGAGACAATGACATCTCAGCACTCATTATTCTGGAGAGAAACCTGGACCTATTCATAAACAAAGGTATAAGCCCTCTTCATAGAATCTCAAAGCTTAGTGTAAGTAAGGCTATTTGTTTTCGGTCTGTGTGAAAGAGGTGACTGAATTCCAGTCCCCCACCCTGCATTTATGTGTAATTTATTCTGAATGCAATTAATCTTATGTTCTACTTCTGTGCATAACCGTGAGCAGGAACTATGCGAATCCCTCCCAACTGTCATAGACACAACACTTCTTCAATACCCCACAGCTGGACACCATACACTACCCTCCAACCTTTGTCTGAGCCCTCCCAGCATGCAAAGAGGAATCTCTCTGTCTAAGAGGTTTTAAACTTACCATACTTGCTGACATTATGAAGGGGGATATTAACTATAAAATGCATTATATTGGTTAAATATGTAGCGATCGAGTCGCTCGCTAGTCGCACACAAACACCGCCGTAAATACCCATCTCCATGCGCAGGCGGCGTCAGAGCGTCCCCTATGCAACCTGAGGGGATGCGTACGCACGGGGGAGTCGGTGCGGGAGCAGCGGGCACGTGCATTGGGGTTAGTACAAGGCATCATAGGTCGCTATATTTTTCGACTTTGACAGTCGACGCTTTGGCAGTCATCAATAACTGCCACTTAACAATTCAAACAGAAAAATATATGTCATCATGGAATACCTTTTTATGATTGGGTAGAGGGAGGAGAGGAGAAGGTGGGAAAGGTATGACCTAGTGAGATAGTAGAAGTGTGTGTGTATGAATCCATGTTTGAGGGGTCATGTATCATCGTGCCGTACGTGTTTTAAATCAAGCTTCGAGGTATTGCGAAGTATACATTTGAATTCCTTCTTATCCCGTATCAAGGGTCTGTGGATGGGCTGTCAAACTTTACCGAGCTCTTTTCAGCTTTTGGTTGCAACAAATGGGGGAGCACATTTAGTTGATGATACATGAATGGGGGGATATGTGAGTGCTGATATCTGTATCTATATTCCCTATCGACTATGTGTGTCATTACCTGAAGGTTGTAGAGGTGAAGATAAGAAGCAATTATTATACATGCAGTCGTAAACTATGTGAGTTTAATATGCATTCGCCGATTGAGGTCTTGTCTGATGTCTTGTCTTGATGTACATGTTGTCTGATGTCTCTCGATGCTTTTGCTATAAATAACGAGCAAAAGTTGTTCCATTGTCCATAAGGTTACAGTCTCTAAAGTATTGGGCTATCGTAAAAGTTAAAGTCACTAGGGAAATTGGGGGCTTGTAGCATAGTTCATCAATGGTCTGTATAAAAGAGGTTGTCAAATTCTTCTTCCAAGCGGATGTCTTTGTACCTTGGATGAAAACAAAGGAGAAACGGGTGAAAGAAACGGACCGTGGAATCACATTTTCATCACAACATTGTCTCTATCGTTGGGTCATAAATCAAATTAGTTGTTGTTATTACAATGTCTTCGCTCCTCAAACTCATCACTCTGGTATTACCTTTACACTTCGTTAAAATCCGAACGCATCTAAATATCAGACCAATCAATATGACGGCACCCAGAATACACAAGAGAAATTTCCCTACATCCATAATAATACCTTGGGCCCATTCTCCTAAACCAGAGAACCAATCTCGTGGGTTCAACCATGACACCCAACTGATCAGCTCATTACCCACAGCAGTGAGAGTGAGATTATGTTTCCTTCGGAACTCTCACTTCAATTGCAAAATGTCATCCATCTTTTGGTCTATGACCTCGGCTGGGTCCTCCGTGCTGTTTGTAATGTACGTGCAGCACTTTATTCCATATTGAGTTGCTAGGGTAACACAATACCCGCCTGTCACTGCTGTGAGGTAATTGAGAATCATCCTATGCTGAACCAGTTCTGTTTTGTAGGCTTGTAACTCTTTCCCAGTGTACCTGAATGTGTCGTCATACATTTCGGTGATATTGTCTAATAAATTTGCAAGCGCAGATATATATTTATAATTTATCACTCCTCTAGCGGTACGAGTGATATCTAACGCGAGTAGGAATTGAATCCCGGTGGATTCATGGATCAGATCAGAGGCTGAATGCTCTGTCCTCTCTATCAGGTGCCGTTTAACGACGTGCTCGTAATGAGTGTGAGTATAAGGAGCTTGGGCACCGCGGTGAATGTCTTTCATTTTGATATGAGATACAGTCATTACTTCAGGCAGTACTTTTCCAATATAACACAATCCCTCTGAGTTTGGGGCGAGGAACCTATACGCCTTCCTCCCGCATAAGAAATATGCCTCATCGGGGAGAACATATGGGACGGAGTATGTCATTATCATGTTACAAATTTTCCATGTGAAATCTCCTAACCCTAATTCTCCCATCTGTTTAGTACACGTATCAGGTTGTACGATATATGCACAGTATCCTGGTGATACTTCTCCAACTCGCATGGTCCTACTTCCTAGACTGTACCTATACCGGAAATATTTTCCATGGTCGGCTATCTGGCGTATAAGTTCTGTGTCTATGGGCATTCTGTCGGGTCTGTATGAAAAGGTCATGGTTTGATTACTCCATGACACTTCCCAATTTCCCGGCTTTCGGGGATTGGAAATGTTAAAGCACACTAAGGACCTATCCACATGATATTGGTGGAGCTTCAAACTAGGAGGACTAGAGATATTAAACCTCTTGTCCACCGGCCTCCCACCACTTAGCTCAAGTACCTCTCCTACAGTTAAAGGGAATGGTACAAGTCCTGATTTGCTATGACCTTGAGGTACTTGAGAGCATACCCAACAGTCTGTCTGATTTAACACTTTACCCACTAAGGAGTGATAGTCACTCAATGGATGCCGGTCCATGTGGACATTAAAACTGGACTGACATTTCTTGATGCACCCATCCTCAACTATATTGTCACAATGCCTACAGATGCAGTTCTCTTCAGCTAACAATCCTTCACAATTCCTTCTATAAATAACATGGCTGCTAGATCGTTTTCTGGTACTCGCCTTTGCTTGGTGATTGTGTTGCTTTTGGAAATTTACGCCTCCGTCTCAGTCATCAGAAACCCATTCCGGATCCTTTCTCGACCTCACTGGTACTCTCACCGAAACAGACTGCTCTGGTCAACATCATGGTCAACAGGAAAACACGGACTGCATTCTCTTGGGGCGAGTCCATCTTACAGGAGGAGAAAGAGAAATTTGTAATGGGGGTACAAAAAATACTTTGAGGGGAAAGAAAAATGTTACGATGTCTTATGTCCTCTAGTCTTGTTGTTCCTCTTGCTCTGCTGTCATCTCAAAGGTGCTGTCTCTCAGTCTTCCAAACGAACATTCCGGTGATACAATATTCCTTCCAAATCTGCGATCTTTCTGTAAGGAGCAAAATATTGCATTACCATTTGTCTAACTGATGCGTGACATACCATCTTTAAAACATAAGAACATGAGAGAGAAGAGAGAAAAAAAAAAAAAACAAACAAGAGAGAGAACAATTCATCACATTTTACATTAAACAACAAACAAAAAAACCATTGTCAGATCTTCCGTTCACCATCAGGCTGTCACACCAACACATCCACTGATATCTTTGCGCAGTCCTCTCCCCACCAGTATTCCCACACTCCACCCTTTTGTGCCTGGCCAGGACACACCGATGTCGGTAGGTCACACTGGGGTTAGGTAGACTTCTGCAAAGACCAAGTAGCTATGTGATGTTTGAGTTCTGCCGATGAACGTCAGAGATGGGGAAAAAGAAACATTTACAAATAAATTTTACAACGTTTACCCGGCCATTCCTGTGTCTACAAGGAACTGACCTCCCAATATCATTAACTGTAACCTCAGGTTTATCAGTCCTAATGATCACCTTTCCTGATTGCATATTACAGGTGCGGCCCAAACTTCTTCCTAGGTGATTCCTGGTTACAATTTCGTGTGTTATAACTCTGCTCGTGTTCTTGTCTAGGGGGTTGATATATCTTCTGTAGATCTTTAAACCTACAACTTTGTGCAAAATGACCTTCCTTCTGGCAATTATAACACCTTATCACCTTTGACTTACCCACAGGGATCTGAGGCTTCTTACCTCCCTGTGCTTCCCTGTGCTTCCCTGTGCTTGCTGATGTTTTGCTCATGCCCAACAGTGGACTTTCTTAATGCAGACACTGATGCTTAATACATTCCCGATTGTGTTCCTCCGTTTGAGGTACTTCTGTGTCTAATTTACAATCAGTAATACATTTCGCAGGGTCAACACTGGAGGGCAAACATGCCCTCAGCACTGTCCGCCAATCTTTGTTGGTGGGTTCTGTGGAGTTTCCTAGTTCTTTAATGAACCTTTGACATGCAACTATATCTTTCCTAGGATCAGGAAATTCAGACATATTTGACCTCAATTCCATCCGGGACCAGGGACGGCGCATTGCACTGTCCCTGACGGGAATGGTTCCCTGAGCGTCAGTCTTCCCATTGGGGACTGTGATCACCCTGACAGGATTAAACTCAATTACATCATCTTGTGTTGGTTCTACAATATGAGGTACATTTGTTTGTGCGTGATATATAACACCGTACGTACCTGTGGACACGACCTCACCTGACCCTCCGTTAGGGGGTTTGATTATTGCCTTTACCGAATTGGTCGCGTCCACCTGGATGTCTTGTGTGATGGCTGCTGGAAAAGGTGCCGACATCGTGCTGGGCTCACTTTCTTGCTGGTAATCCTGAGGGAAGTTTAACATGGAGTGCAACTTGCATGGGTTAACAGTTGTACATTTAACAGTTTTACTTTTATCATTGTTACATTTGTTACACTTATCCTTATCATCTATAATACAGTTGCTAAGTGCATTTTTATCATACACCAGTGTGCCACTTTCTGTAACCACCTTCTCTCTTGTTGCCATATTTTTCTTACCACAGTGAGAGTCAGCTGTGTAAGCTAATTCTCCTTGTATTTCACCTTCCTGTTGCCATAACTGTAAATAATCATAATGTTTGATCCGTCTCTTTGCAGATTTAATGAGACATATCCTTCTCCTTAGATTTGGTAACACCTCGGGACCAAAACTGCCTACTTGTGGGAACTTTTCCCCATCATGCACAGTCATTCTTTCCCATTCATTGACCTTTGCGTGTGATCCATTTCGGACTTCCCTGTCTGTATCACACGTTATCCTTGCCGACTCTATTGGCCGGTTTACTAAGTCAACCCGAACCGAGGTTGATCGCCCCCCTACCTGAACAACTGGCCCCCATCTTTGCAGGTGTTGCTTTCACTACCTCTGACCTTCAAATCAGGGTCTTCAGCGAACCCTTACAAAAACCATGATGTCCGGGGTAGGCCGGCGGCGGAAGTTTACCGAGTACCTCCACTCACTCGCCCACGTCGACCAATACGCCCACACACTGCCCTAGCGCTGGCGTACTCGACCTAGGGCCCCTGCGACCTGAACCTGTATTTACTGGAACATGTGGGTGTGATCTGAAGAGCACTTAACCCTTCCCAGTAACTATTGGTTGTTAGAGAATTCCCGAGTGACCAGCGAACCTCCCTTAAAATAAAAAAAAATTACACAAATCACGTTAGAATGTACAAATAGCGTTTATGACCCCTCTAGCGTACGCAAATGGTACTGGGTCAAGTTACTAACTAATGCACACAATTACGTGCGGTACAATCGTTCTGCACATAAGCAACTAATCTTATGTGCGGAGCGACCAGTGGAATCGAAAATTGTGGCTGCGAATTCCTTCAGCCAGAGCTTAATGGCCTATATGGGTACCGCACCAACCCTTCCCGGTGTTGTGCTCCTTTACTCTTTATCTATAGCGGACTTCTTAGTCTGCTGTACCTAGACCTCCTGGTCTGTCTGGACCTCCTGGTCTGTGCTACAGTAGACCTCCTGGTCTGCTATACTCTAATGCTCTTTTTTTAAATGTTTAACAAGGGATGCCTCCCAAGCCACCGTGCAGTCACTTACACGTATGTACCTCACGAGAACTCGATGATTTCCTGTGGTTCAACCCCAAAAATTTTTAGAAACTTATATATATATATACACACTCTTTCACCTCATATACTCTTTACTTTCGTTTCTGCGCAGAAATCCCTTTCATTCAGTATCGCAGGCTAATCCCGAGGAGTTGCAACTAGAGAAGGATCTATTAGCTTAAAATTTTGGACACTGAGACTGATTTGCGCTATTATCGCGTTTCCTCCTTATTGCCTACTAAAACAATACTATCGTGTGATTTGTATTACGTGGGCGTATCCGTACGCTTCCGTTGCGTAATATACGCTCCGTGCGTCGACCCTTGTGTCGCGTACGTTCGCCCTGTCCCTTGTTAGAGACACGTGTACGCAGGCCAGATATGTCCACAGAAATACAATTAACACGTTTATATCAATGTAAATGATCTTTAACTGTAATCATCTACTGAACACCACACAGAACTTCCTTGTATCTTAGGCAAGCCGTGTGCGTGTTTTACAAATTACTCCTTAACGTATTATTTTTACTTTTAACTTACCAATAGCAACTACTCTTTCTCAGCACGTTATCAATTATAAATGGCAAACAGGAGAGTGAGACGTGAAACAACACAAGTGAAAAGAAATACAGGTGTGTGCGTGCGTGCGTGTGTGCGTGTACGCAAAACAGAAATAAACAGTTTTAAAAGATAATAGCGTATTGTTCTTACCTTCCTACCTTCCGGATTCCACCAGCACTCCTACAGCGTAGCGAAACAGACGCTTATCTAGCCAGCACTACTGTATCCCGATACGAAGGGATACTGCCTTCCCGCCCTTGCTGACAGATAAAGTCTGTGTTCGCTGGTGCGGATATGTGGAGGACGGACGAGCCGTCAATTGATAAAGCTAACTATTTATCTTATTACATTTACTATAAAATGGGTAAGAGACTCAGTACGCAATTGGCGTATGGGGTACCGTAAGGGTACGCACTTAGCGTAGCAGACGCTTAGCCGTGGTCGAGACGCACATGCGACACGCTCGCTCACAACTTAACGCGTGGTGTCGAGCACGCTATAGGCGGCCGACTACCGTAATACTGCGCTACTAGCGTAGCGTACGCTCGTGACCACGAGGAGAACACGAGCGGCGCAGACGCTCACGAGAAGACACTCAGTAAACCTTGTATGCAACACAGTGAAAGATTGAGTTTGTACTGTAACCCTTGGTTTTGTAATGTGAGCACAATGCAATACTAATTAACCTCTATTGTATGAAAGCCTCTTGAGCGATTGAGACACTCTGAATACTCTCAGCAATGTAATAAACACACAGGCCCTCATTCCGAGTCGTTCGCTCTGTATTTTTCATCGCATCGCAGTGAAATTCCGCATAGTGCGCATGCGCAATATTCGCACTGCGACTGCGCCAAGTATCTTTGCTATGAAGATAGTATTTTTACTCACGGCTTTTTCCTCGCTCCGGCGATCGTAATGTGATTGACAGGAAATGGGTGTTACTGGGCGGAAACACAGCGTTTTATGGGCGTGTGGCTGAAAACGCTACCGTTTCCGGAAAAAACGCAGGAGTGGCCGGAGAAACGGGGGAGTGGTTGGGCGAACGCTGGGTGTGTTTGTGACGTCAAACCAGGAACGACAAGCACTGAACTGATCGCACAGGCAGAGTAAGTGTGGAGCTACTCTAAAACTGCTAAGTAGTTTGTGATCGCAATATTGCGAATACATCGGTCGCAATTTTAAGATGCTAAGATACACTCCCAGTAGGCGGCGGCTTAGCGTGTGTAACTCTGCTAAATTCGCCTTGCGACCGATCAACTCGGAAGGAGGGCCACAATACCTTGCTAAGGTTCCAACACCTTTACTAACAATATCTAGCTATGTAAAAGTTAAAACAGTTAACAGTTCATACACTACAGGCTAACATCAATATCTAAGCAGGCTAACTACACATAAATATACAATATACAACAGTTTAACAATAACAGAGAGAGAGAGAGAGAGTATGGCAAATACAGAGAATAATTTGGTCATAGAGAGTACTTACACACATGGGAATGAATCGCCTGCGCTATCTGGATATCCAGCTCCCAGTAAATCAGTGATGAAAACCGTTGTGGAGAGAAGAGTCTTGTGTCCCCAAGCCTATTTCAAACTATATTTATGTACTAGCTCAAGACATACTTCAATAGATACTATGTGTCCTCTTTTCATTGGTTAGGGGGTGGGACATGTATTGCACCTGGGATCATTGGTTAGTTCAAGAAATGGGCGATGGCTAGGACTTGTCAGTATTCTAAATTCCTCTCTTGGTTGTATTGGGGAAACCTATTGTTTGGATCTTCCAAACAAACTCTGTCTCTGTGCTTTGTTTACCCTCTGGTCACCTCTTTCAGTTGAGACAATGACATCTCAGCACTCATTATTCTGGAGAGAAACCTGGACCTATTCATAAACAAAGGTATAAGCCCTCTTCATAGAATCTCAAAGCTTAGTGTAAGTAAGGCTATTTGTTTTCGGTCTGTGTGAAAGAGGTGACTGAATTCCAGTCCCCCACCCTGCATTTATGTGTAATTTATTCTGAATGCAATTAATCTTATGTTCTACTTCTGTGCATAACCATGAGCAGGAACTATGCGAATCCCTCCCAACTGTCATAGACACAACACTTCTTCAATACCCCACAGCTGGACACCATACACTACCCTCCAACCTTTGTCTGAGCCCTCCCAGCATGCAAAGAGGAATCTCTCTGTCTAAGAGGTTTTAAACTTACCATACTTGCTGACATTATGAAGGGGGATATTAACTATAAAACGCATTATATTGGTTAAATATGTAGCGATCGAGTCGCTCGCTAGTCGCACACAAACACCGCCGTGAATACCCATCTCCATGCGCAGGCGACGTCAGAGCGTCCCCTACGCAACCTGAGGGGATGCGTACGCACGGGGGAGTCGGTGCGCGAGCAGCGGGCACGTGCATTGGGGTTAGTACAAGGCATCATAGGTCGCTATATTTTTCGACTTTGACAAGAACTAACCACATATCTTCTGTGGATGTAAGCATGCTCAAATCCTACTGTCTCTTCATGTAATCCCAATTAGACTTGATGATGTTGAGATCAGGGCTCTGTGCGGGCCATATAATCACTAGTGTTCAGTGAGTACCCAGACAGAATTTATTTTTATATTTTGTTTTATACTGTACAATAAAATTAGCATATGGCTAGATTGCACAAAAACCCTGGCTGGTGTGCTATTTTTCTAGCTACTGTGTGTTTGGAGGTGCCTATCTACCCGAGGAGAGGGCACCCGTACCCTCATCTCCTAACAATGTATTATTGTCTACCTAGAGTTGCTGCTTAAAAAATGTTTTCTTTTCTTTTTACTAACCATTTGTCTGTCGTGAGGGCACCAGATGTGGCCAAGCTGGGCTTTCCCTGTCACGTTTCCATCTGATCGCTCACCAGGCTCTGCACACCTGCCCAGCCCCTCTGTTCCCCAGTGGTGCAAGTATGCGGGTACGCTCGGGTACGGAGTACCCTTAAGAATTTGGCAGCGGGTATGCAGTACCACCTGCCACACACTTTGTCATTGCCACAATTATAATGTGCCACAAAGCAACAAGACCATGGTGCCTGGCAGCATGACTGCTCCTCCCACTTTGTCAGAGTTACTGGGAGTGTGACAGTGGCTGTATTTTCCTGTTATAATGGAGGCATTACTATATATTGTTATTAAATTGGGTGCATTGATATATATTTCTATTATACTGGAGGCATCACTCTATCAGGGACATGTACTAAGCAGTGATAAAAGTGGAGAAGTGAGCCAGTGGAGAAGTTGCCCATGGCAACCTATCAGCACTGACATAACATTTATAATTTGCATACTTTAAACGTATACAGAGCATCTGATTGGTTGCCATGGGCAGCTACTCCACTGGCTCACTTCTCCACTTTTATCACTGCTTAGTACATGTCCCCCTATATTTCTATTATACTGGAGGCATTACTATATATTTTTAGCCTTGCCTCCAGAATCCCCCAAAAAAGGGGCTGTGTAATGTGGCCACACTGCTAGTGTCATGTTAGCCACTCCCACTAGCAGTATTTGGCCACACCACATCACAACACTTGACCACGCCCATTTTTCATCACTCAGTACCCATAAGAAAATATTTCTACTTGCACCACTGCTGTTCCCCCAGGAAGCCAACTCAATATCTCCTCCACCCACAGGTGCAGGAAGGCAAACTTCCTGCAGTCGGAAGCTTAGTATGTTCAGGTCAGCTGTGGCGGCCCACACTTCTCCCCCAGCTACAATCACTGCTGTGATGATTGCTTACTACATGGGCTGACTGAAGCCCTGCTTCCACCTAGTCTATATTCCCCTCCAAGTCAGCAAGTGCAATCCTCAGGAAAGCTTTTGTCCTGATGATGGCTTGTTGTATGACTGTGAAGTCCTATGAAATATGTGAAGTTTTAGGATTTTAGGGGGAAATTTATCAAAAGTTCTAAAGAGTGGAGAAGTGGTTACATGGAGAAGTTGCCCAGTAGTACAGAACCTGATTCAGTATCATTTTATTTAAAAAAATCTGCATATTAATCAAATTATACTGAATCAGGTATAAATAGCTATTATTCTAGATAATTATATAATAAATAAACTTGACAATTTGGGGAAATTAATAGAAATATATTAGCCAGTTAAGAGGTTAATAGCTGTGGAAGTGAGAGCTAGAGAATGTATAAAGCCAGACTCTTACTGTTTCCGTGCAGTTGTTTAAGACTTGAGCTATAGTATGGTTTTTTTGTGTGAGAATATTGAGGAAAGGAAATTATTCAGTGAAGAATGATAGATAGGCACCAGAAACATCACCCACATAGCAGTTTATAAGGTACAGAGTAGTTTCAGAGCTAATGTTTTCACCAAGTTCTAAAGCCCACATTTTATTTTACAGTGATAATCAACTGCCCTCTGCTGGTCATATAGAGCAACATAGACACATTGGGATAATTGAAAATAACAAACACTGGTAACTGAAACTAACATTAATCTTCAGTAAATGTAATGTGCACGATGAAATAATGAAAAATGATATGCAAATGTGTAATTGAAAGACTTGAAAACAACACAAACAAGCATTTTAGTAATGAAAGAATGAATGTAATGTTCTGAACAACAACATAGGCAATCAACATTCCGTGGAAGAGTATAGGAAATATACATAGCACAATTTTTATTTTTCACTTTAATTTTATTGCTGAAGTTTAGATAAAAATGTCTCCAGGCTGCTGAATACAGGAAAATGTAGGAGTCTTTGCACTGTGTTGGAACAAGATTTACTATGTATTCATTTTTATGCAGTCTTGCTATTTAGCGTACTACTAGAGGTTTAATTACAGCTTTAATAGCCCATGCTGCAACCTGGTGCAGTGTATCTTGGGGCTCTTACCGTGGGGGTCTATTTACAAAGCCTTGAATGGAGATAAAGTGAATGGAGATAAAGTACCAGAATTCAGCTCCTACCTGCCATGCCACAGACTGGATTTAAGAAAATGACAGTTAGAAGCTGATTAGCTGGTACTTTATCTCCGTCCACTTTACCTCCATCCAAGGCTTAGTACATAGATCCCTAGAAGAGTTGAAGTAAACCTTAATACACGGGTACTGTGGGGGGAGATGTACTAAGCAGTGAAAAAAGTAGAGAAGTGGGCCAGTGGAGAAGTTGCCCATGGCAACCAATCAGCTGCTCTGTATAATTTTATAGTATGCAAATTATAAGTGTTACTTCAAAACTGTTTGGTTTCCATGGGCAACTTCTCCACTGGCTCACTTCTTCACTCTTTTGACTGCTTAGTACATAGGTCTGCAAACTCGGTCCTCATTACCCCACACAGTGCATGTTTTGCAGATCTCCTCACAGAATCGCAAGTGAAATAATGAACTCCACCTGCGGACCTTTTAAAATGTGTCTGTGAGTAATTGATACACCTGTGCACCTGCTGGCAGAGCCGGCCATAGGCATAGGCAAACTAGGCAATGGCCTAGGGCATTTGATATGCCTAGGGGCATCATCAGCTTCTGCTGATTAAAATGATATGCGACATGCCTATATTCTGTATGTAGCATTTCATATGCAGATACAGCCACAGTCTCACACAGTATATTGGCATGCTGCATATCAGTTTAATCAGCAGAACCTGCTTGTGCATCCTAGCCACATAGCAATGCAAATAAGATGCATATTTATTAAAAAAAAAAAGGTGCCCGACGTTAGCATTGATGTAAGATTTGTGAGGACACATCTGTATCCAAGCAGAGGCAGAGGTCACAGTGTTAGTGGCAGTGTGAGTGCTGTGTGCATGTGAGTGGGTTGGTTGTGCAGTAGTGTTCAGAATATGTGTAAGGAGCATTATGTGTGTCATGTAAAAATGCATTAATAATGTGCTCCATATGTGTAAAGGGCCACTATGTGCGTCATTATGTGTATAAGGGCATTATTAATGTGCAGCATATGTGTAACAGAGTACTACTGTATGTGTCATTATGTGTATAGGGGCACTAATAATGTGCAGCAAATGTGTAGGGGACACTATGTGTGTCATTATGTGTATAAGGGCATTAATAATGTGCGGCATATGTGTAAGGGACATTTATGTGTAAAAGGGCATTAATAAAGGTTGTCATAATGTGTAAGGTGCATTATGTTTATAAGGACATTTATGTGTCTCATATGTGTAAGGGGCATTACTGTGTGGAATTGTGTATAAATGCATTACTAATGTGTGGCATTATGTGTATAAGTTGCTCTACTATGTGGCGTTGCAAATAGAAAGGGCACTACTGTGTCGTCTAATGTGAATAAAGAGCAATAAGGTGTGGTGTAATGTGAATAAGGAGCAATTCAGTGTGATGTAATGTGAATAAGGGGCTCTACTGTGAGGCAGAGGCAGAACTCTGGGAGGCAACGGAGTCATCTGCCGCCAGGCTCCTGCTCTGAAGGGGGGCACCTCTCCTACCATTCTGTGACACCATTGAATGAAGTTAATTGATAGCTGTCGCTGTTTTTTCAGTGGCCGACTTCCTCACTGGTCCCTGCACTTTACAAATCACACCCTCTTTATTATACTGAATATACTCATTTTACAAGTATCACACCCAGGATTAGAAACCACAACCTATTACACTGGAGGCAGACACCTTACTGATGAAGCTGTTTGCTCCTGTATAGGAAATATGAGAATTTTAACTATATGAAGATACTTCTCTGACAATTACACGTAACTTCATATAGTTAGAATTCTCAGGCTTCCTCTACAGGAGCAAATAACTCCATCAGTAAAGTGTCTGCTGTCAGTGTAACAGGTCATGGGTTCTAATCCTGGGTATGACTGCTAAGAAATGTGTGATTTAAAATAAAATACAATTTAATGTATAAATACAGTATATAAATTGTTTTTAGAACACTCCATACACACACACACACACACACACACACACACACACACACACACACATACATATATTTATCTTAATATAGGAAATAGGGGGGCACCAATATTTATCTTGCCTCCAGGCGACTGTGATGAACTTACGCCACTGCTGTGAGGAATTATAAGGTAAAGTGATACTACTGTGGGATATAATATGAATTATAGACACTATCGCAAGATAAAATGTGAATAAAGTTGCAGTACTGTGTGGCGTAATTGGAATTGGGGTTACTATTGTGTGGCCATGTCCCTTCCCAGCAAGAAGATGCCCCTTTTTGGGCTGTGCGTCAAATGTGCGAACTGTTCCTATTTAAAATATAGGGGGTACAAGGACTGCTATGGGTGAGGGGTGATGGTCCTGGGAAAGAGGTGCAAGGTCAGAGGCAGAACCAGCGGTGGTGCTAGGGGTCACCAGCCAAAATCTTGCCTAGGGCATCATATTGGTTAGGGCTGGCTCTGCCTGCTGGGTTACCTGCAAAACATGCACTGTGTGGGGTTAATGAGGACCGAGTTTGCAGACCTGTGGCTTAGTACATCTCCCCTACAGTGTGTCCTTTTTCTGGAAGTCATCTGGCTGCACCTTAACATACTGCACAGAGTGTTTTAATAACTTAATTTGCATTGTGCACATCTGGAATGGAAGTCCACCAAAAAACTTCTAATAACAGAGAATGTACTTACAGGGGCCTGAAAAAGATAGCCCACTGAACTGGATCCAATCATTATTCTTATGGGCCTTACACATTAGGCGATAACACTGAACGATATGAACGTTCTAACTCGTTCATATCTTTCAGTGTGTAGGCACCAACGATGAACAATGCGCGGCCCCGCACTCGTTCATCATTGGTGCCTGGTCCCTTATACATGTAGGCCAATATGGACAATCTTGTCCATATAAAAATGCAGGGCTATGGAGCCAGGTGACGTGGGGAGTGAAGAAACTTCACTCCCCCCGTCACCTCCACCCCACCGCCGGGTCGCCCGCCGGCCGTATCGGCCGTCGGGCAGCTCGGCGGCGGGCCACCTAATGTGTAGAGGGCATTAGACCTATTACTAGCTGAATCCAAACCTATATCCTAATGGTAAATATAGGACATACTATCATAGCAGTCAGGGATGGGACTACCATGTGGTTGGTAAAGGATTCACGGCCTAATTCAGAGATGTATTGTACACAAACCCAATGGTTTTTATACACCTCTGACAGGGGCGCTTTAAGAGAGGAGGAAGCCCGGGTGCAGCCTCCTCCGTTCGGGCCCCCTTCTCTCTGCAGGCAGCGCTGAGAGTCTGAGCACTAGAGCGCTCAGACTCTACTGCGCATGCGCAGATCTCTGGAAAAATGGCGCGGCGCCCATTTTTCCAGTGATTTTTATACTGTGCAGCCACAGAACTCAGTGAAAATGGGCGCTGCTTGCGAGCGAACAACTCGGAATGAGGGCCCATGCCTCCTCCTCTGTTAAATCCGTGGAGCACACTCTACAAATTGCAGGGACTTCCGCTGATTTGCTGCCCTTTTTGTTAGACGTTGCACAATGTAAACAAATGGACTTACACAGTACGATAATATAGCCAGACAAATATTATAACCTGTGGAATACACAGACAGGGTATATGGTGACTGTAACACAGAAGTAATATTTTGGATATAGGGATATAGATAAACTCTGTGTTTAACTATATTGCTTGGCCCAAACGCACCTAGCCCAGGGTATAGAATATAATGATAGTTATAGCTGGGAAACACTGAAAGTGAAACCACACAGCAGAAAAGGCACACAGTCACATGCAATGCAGAATTATATTTCAGGTTGAGTATCCCAAATCCAAAATGCTTGGGACTAGAAGTATTTTGGATATCGGATTTTTCCATATTTTGGAATAATTGCATACTGTAATGAGATACCATGGGGATGGAACCCAAATCTAAGCACAGAATGCATTTATGTATCATATGCACCTTATACACACAGCCTGCCGGTAATTTTAGCCAATATTTTTAATAACTTTGTGCATTAAATAAAGTTTGTGTACATACACACAATTGATTTATGTTTCATATGCACCTTATATACACAGCCTGAAGGTCATTTAATACAATATTTGTAATAACTTTGTGCATTAAACAAAGTTTGTGTACATTGAGCCATCAGAAAACAAAGGTTTCACCATCTCACTCTCACTCAAAAAAATCTGTATTTAGGAATATTCCGTATTTCGGAATATTTGGAAATGGGAAACTCAACCTGTACAATAAAGCTGCACTGGATTCATATATCACCGCGCGTCAGTAAACCAGAGGATATAGCAGAGTACTCCTACAATATAATCTGCTATGTACACGTTTTTCAACTAATGCTGTCTCTAAGACATGTAGGCTACTCAAGTGTATGTAAAGACACAGCGCTGTGTACAGGTGGCTTTACATGGGAGACCTTGCCCTGCAATCCCGGAGACTTGCTGCTGCTATGCTGTAAGATGGCTCCCAGAGTCTCTGTGAGGGAGCGACGGATAGTGAGGCAGCTCCAATGCGGTGAACCTGCAGTAGATGGCGCCCTGAGCTGGGGGAGAGGCTACAGGTCAAGTGCAGCCTCCCCTATGTTGGTCTTCCACCCCAGGTACTATGGTGCCTTTTTAATTTAGGTGTCAGTACACCTGACCTGTGTTCCTACTGCCCTGGTGGCCTAGTGGGGTCCCTGCTCGGTGACAGTGTCCACACCAGCGTCTCGGTCCTTCTCCCTAGATTGCGGACGGAACGTGAGTTAATGCCGGGTCCCGCTATGAGTCCCTCTTACCTGCCTCTCGGTAGCAGCCATGCGATCCTGGAGAGTGGTCCAGGACTGTGCCTATGTCGGCGGATGTCCCTGTCGCAAGCACCCGGGAACCAGGCCAGCGGAGTATGCGGAGCCACTTGGGAGGTGATGGAGGTGCAGCACTGAAGTCACCCTGACTTACAGTTCTTCTAGCTCAGAGTAAAAAGCCAATTTTCAGTCAAAATCAATAAAGCTTTCAGGGTTGCCAGAGCAGCCCTCCTGTTTAGTGACCTGCTCTGCAGGCACCAACTTCAAAACTGAGCTCACAGTGCCTGGAGGCGGGGTTATAGAGGAGGCCCCAATGCATCCTGGGACAGCTAAAGCTTTGTCTGTTGGTGCCTGGATCCGGATCCATCTCTACACCCCCAATGTTTCTCTGTGGAAACCAATGTAACCTGCTGCAGAAATATACAGTTTTAACCTGATGAGCATTTTGCCTCTTTTCAAGCTCATTAACTATGTTACTATGGTGGTAATTCAGACCTGATCGCTGGGCAGCGATTTTTGCACTGCTGCGAACAGATAGTCGCCGCCTAAAGGGAGAGTGTATTTTAGCTGTGCAAGTGTGCGAATGCATGTGTAACAGAGCTGCACAAACTGATGTTGAGCAGAGAGCAGTCTCTACACAGCCCAGGACTTACTCAGCCCCTGCGATCACTTCAGCCTGTCCGGTCCCGGAACTGACGTCAGGAACTCTCCCTGCAAACGCTTGGACACGCCTGAGTTTTTCCAACACCCCCAGAAAACGGTCAGTTGCCACCCACAAACGCCTTCTTCCTGTCAATCTTCTTGCGATCGCCCGTGCATTCAGAAATTTTTCACCATCCTATCGCTAACCGACGATCCCCATTGCTGCAGTCCATCACACCTGTGCATTGCATACGCATGCGCAGTTCAGATCTGATCGCAGGCTGTGAGAAAACGTTATGTTACATTTGTTTGTTGGGCGAGTAATCACAGCGGCTGCTCATTAATGCTGCAGTAACCAGAGTCTGTGTATGATAAAATAATTGTTCACAATGTAGCTCCTATGAATATCGCTCATAACTATGCACCAAAAGATAAATGTTAATACTGTAGATGTTCATGTTTATGACACTTAACAATGAAGTGTAACATTTACAAAACACTGACTTAAACTAAATACAGTACAATAGTTAGATAGCTTTACTTAAAAGACTTAAATGTGTTTTTAAGACATCATCATATCTTAAAATGCAGACTTTCCTTGGGCAGAATATAAACCATGCGTCAGGGGAGTGGCTTGACAGCCAATAAAGTTGGATACACACAGGGGTGTAGCTAGGTGCCATGGTGCCCGGAGCAAGGGCATGTTTCGGTGCCCCCTCTCCTGTACTGAATTGGGGGCATGTTACATTTGAAAATAAAAAATATAGAAAAATCCAAAATTGGCGACAGGGCCGGTTCTAGACCTTGTGGTCCTCAAGGTGAAAGTTTTTTCTGGATGCCCGTCATGTTTAAAACAGGGACAATGCGCGCCAAAGGAGCACCGCTTATACATGTTACTCTGCAGCTTCTAATGCAGAGAGAGGTGCTGCAACAGTAGCTAGGGCAGAGAGTGGTGCTGCAGCATCAATGTAGAGGAAGGTGCTGTTACAACTGGGGTAGAGAGGGGTGCTGCAACAGCTGAGACAGAAAGAGGTGCTGCAGCAGCCGGGGCAGAGAGAGGTGCTGCAGCACCTGGTGCAGAAAGAGGCGGTGCTGCAGAAGCTGAGGCAGAGAGAGATGCTGCAGTAGCTGGGACAAAGAGAGGTGCTGTAGCAGCCGGGGCAGAAAGAAGCATACCTCCCAACTTTCTTGTGTTCCAAGGAGGGACACACGCGCGCGCGCTCCCAAAAGGGGGCGTGTCCTATGAAAAGGGGGTGTGGCTTCACTGAGGACCATTTTCGTCACTGAGGGGGCTTACCCAGCGCTCTGTGAGCTGCTGGCATGCCCCCTCTCCTCCTGTCTCCCCTGAATAGACGCTGTGCGCATGCGCTTCCACGATTCCAAGCTGGTGCTGCATAATTTGTGGCCTGGTTATTGGCAAGCTGCTCAATCAGATTGTGATGTCACTCAGGTGCTAAAAGGGAGGGGTAATTCTGAGTAAGAAAAAACATTTTGCTATCCCTAATGCACACTGAGTGAAAAATAACACTACATAATAATCAGATAATACAGAGATCTTGGTTGCATATATCTGCAAATATAGGGTTAAGCCCCTAGGCTAAACGGCAAGGCGTCTCTGTCACTGGGGGTCCCTAATACTAGGTGTGGGTCTGGAATGTGGGGCCCCATCATGCCGGCACAGGCTGGCCACTCCAGGGCAGTACACAGGTGAAAATTATTAAGGGTTAATAAGAAGCACATAAATGCTATGTAAGTGAGAAGTGTGATTAAAATAATACAAAATATATACAATGTGATAGGGAAAAACATAAGTGTTAATAAAGACGCCTTGCTGTTCGGCCTGGGGCCTTAACCCTACATCTGCAGATATATGAAACCAAGATCTCTGTATTATCTGATTATTATAGCAAAATATTTGTTGCGTTTGCAAGACTGGGTTGATCTTCTGCCTCTGGAAGTATGACATCCTTGCGGAAGGGTTTCATGCGCTTATTATGAGCTAAAGCTTTTAGCACCGCAAAGGACCTATGAGCCATGACAGAAACTCTGGTCTAAATGTGTCATTATATGAGGGACTACGATAGTCCAGTAATTAAGGCCTAGATTTATCAAGCTTTGCAGAGTGATAAATTGTGTGGTGATAAAGTACCAGCTAATCAGCTCCTAACTGTCATTTTTTAAACACAGACTATAACAAGGCTTATAGGAGCTGATTGGTTGGTACTTTATCACCGTGCAATTTATCACTCTCCAAGGCTTGATAAATCTGGGCCTAAGGTACTAGTTCTGATATGTCTGTTCTAGTGAGCCATCTTACGCTTCTAGAATTCATAAAATAGTTAAATGCTTGACCCACAATACAGTAATGCATATGACCTGTGCACAACCAAAGTTGAGGGGCAGGTGCAGATTTATTGTTAGTGTTAGCAGCTTAGTGCTGGAAAAATGTAATTCCCCTGCTTTCAGCGGAGACTCAGGATGCTTGCCGCCCAAACCCAATTGTTGCTAGGAGGAAATCTCCCAAAGAACAAACACCTTTTGTGATGTGTTTATGCAGTGAAACAACAAAGAGAAAAAAATGACCAGGTGCTAATGAATTTATAAAAATTAGAATATAAATAACAAAATAAAAAACCTCACCAGCAAAAACTGTACATATATGCTTGTGTACATATATTTTAAATACATACATTCGCAAGATAACCAATGTACGAAAAAGACAAATAGAATAGGAGTTTTGCGCTAGTTCTTATTAGAGATGTGCAGCGGGCATTTTTCGTGTTGTGTTTTGGTTTTGGATTCGGTTCCGCGGTCGTGTTTTGGATTCGGACGCATTTTGGCAAAACCACCCTTTCGGATTTTTGTCGGATTCGGATGCGTTTTGGGTTCGGGTGTTTTTTTTCAAAAAACCCTCAAAAACAGCTTAAATCATAGAATTTGGGGGTAATTTTGATCTTAAAGTATTATTAACCTCAATAACCATAATTTCCACTCTATTCTGAACACCTCACAATATTATTTTTAGTCCTAAAATTTGCACCGAGGTCGCTGGATGACTAAGCTAAGCGACCCAAGTGGGCGGCACAAACACCTGGCCCATCTAGGAGTGGCACTGCAGTGTCAGGCAGGATGGCACTTAAAAAAATAGTCCCAAAACAGCACATGATGCAAAGATAAATAAAAAAAGAGGTGCAAGATGGAATTGTCCTTGGGCCCTCCACCCACCCTTATGTTGTATAAACAGGACATGCACACTTTAACAAACCAATCATTTCAGCGACAGGGTCTGCCACACGACTGTGGCTGAAATGACTGGTTGGTTTGGGCCCCCACCAAAAAAGAAGCAATCAATCTCTCCTTGCACAAACTGGCTCTACAGAGGCAAGAATTTCACCTCCTCCTCATCGTCTGATTTCTCACCCCTTTCACTGTGTACATCCACCTCCTCACAGAGTATTAATTCGTCCCCACTGGAAACCACCATCTCATGTCCCTGTGTACTTTCTGGAGGCAATTGCTGGTAAATGTCTCCACGGAGGAATTTATAATTCATTTTGATGAACATCATCTTCTCCACATTTTCTGGAAGTAACCTCCTACGCCGATCGCTGACAAGATGACCGACTGCACTAAACACTCTTTCGGAGTACACACTGGAGGGGGAGCAACTTAGGTAAAATAAAGCCAGTTTGTGCAAGGGCCTCCAAATTGCCTCTTTTTCCTGACAGTATACATACGACTGTCTGACATGCCTACAGTGATGCTGTCACTCATATAATCCTCCACCATTCTTTCAATAGTGACAGAATCACATGCAGTGACAGTAGTGACATGTCAGTAATCGTTGGCAGGTCCTTCAGTTCGGACCAGATGTCAGCACTTGCTCCTGACTGCCCTTCATCACCAGACAGGGGGCGATCGGGCACTGCTCAGATTAATGCAGTATTGATACTAGAGAACCAAAAATTGGACAATTAAACACTCCACAATAGGAAAAAGAAGAAAAAAACACCTGTTTTTTACTAAAATATATGACGTTGTCCTAGTTGGTGGTGCGCCCAGAGCCAGAGAATACATATACTCGGAAAAAGGGAGAAAAAGAAGGCTCTTGTGTGGGCGCACTCTTTAGAAAGAAAGGAAAATTCCTATAACATATAAAAAGAAATACTTAAAACATAACTTTTAATGTTGACGTTTATAATGAAATTACCCATATAGCTGATCCATATAAAAGAAAAGTGTAATGATAAAGGTTTTAAAATGTTCTGGTCTGTTTAATCACAATGCGTGATTGGAATGGTTGTAGACATTTGATCGTCTTACCCCATTTCCCCTGACCAGTACAGAATATCTGTATTGATGGAACCAAGGAGTGGTCATAGGGATTATTTGATAAGTACGTCCCACTAGGGCTACTCAAATTCAAAGATAGATAGTCTCCTGCATTCAACAGGACCTGACTTTCTGACGTAAACCACAATAATTGGTCGTAGGCCTCAAATATGAAAGAATCTCAAAGAAGTAAGAATTAGTGGTGATACTGCTGTTGGCGTCGCAACTCACATAGGAAGGGAAATGGTCCCTGCTCTACAACACCGGGTATTCGCAGGAAGTCTCCTCTCCCGGTACTAACCCGGCCCAACGCTGTTTGGCTTCCAAGATCGGACGAGATCGGGCATTGGCAGCGTGGTATGATAGTAGAGAATTTATATGACAGTACACCAATGAGAATGCACCTATATAAGAAAATAGGAGAAAGAGAAATAGAAGGATGAAAGAAATGAGAACAGTTTAGCAAGGAAAGAAATGAATTAGTAAAGTACATATAGGTGGATCTGCTTTCTGCATTAGACACAGCTCATCAATTCCCACATCTGTGGTATTGTGCTCTGTGAATCGCAGATGAGAGTCCACGAAAAAATAGTAAAGTGTGAGCAAGAGTTATGAAATATTTGATTTTGATTAAATTATCAGTGAAGAATTGCCGCAAAGGACTGGTAAGGAATTAAAATAAAGTAAGATTATATATGTCCTCAGAGAAATCCACCTAGTATTTTAAACATTAATTTGAGAAATCTCATTAATGACCATCATACATCCTGAGTGTAAAAATTCAATTGAATTTAACAAAATCAGGTGTGGTGAATCCCACAATCTGATCCAGGAAAATAATGATGTTTCTAATGACAAAAAAAGTGCTGATGATCACAGTGAATTAAATAATCTTATAACAGTATACTGGTCTCTGCTGGTGAAAACTCAGCATGCCAGTATAAATTCTCTACCAGGTGTTTAGAAAATCAAAGGAAATGGAAAACGGGATAAGAGAAAGATTTTGTGATATATGTTTTGCTTTTAGACAATCGCGCTTATAACAAAAATCTGTATATGTGCTACACAGGTCTAATCACATATTGTCCAATAAAGCATATTAATGAATACACATAGAATGTTGCTGTCTGTGCACATGTGGTGCCCCACTGCCGTGAAGATGATAATTGTGCACCATGGTAGTAAATATAGTGGTATTGTTGTCACCCACTGGGCAGTGAATTTATTGTATCTAAATTTATTGTATTTATTGTATTGAATTTATTGTATCTAAAAATCTGTGCTGCATGAACAATAGTCTGGGGGGACCCGCACATGGGGGATATGGAGAGAGACTGGCCCTGCACAAGAATAAAACTGTTGGGTCCCGGCGGAAGGATACGGGGACTCGGGGAAAGGAGGTGAAGGGGAGTGAGGACTGGTCAGTTGGCAGTTGAGCAACGGAAGAGAGAGGGTCTGAGCTAACGAAGCAGGGGAAGCGCTGTAAGGCTACGGAGCTTGAGGACAGGGTTTGGTCTCCCTTCGCGATCAGCGACTCTCACCCGGTGTTTGGCACCCAGCAGCAGTAGCGATGTGAGCTCTCCCTCGGCAGCAGTGAGCGGAAAATCCACGCCGGCGGGACCCGGGACGCAAGCCTCCAGCGGCGGTGGTGAGGAGCTGAGCTGAGGCGGCTGGCAGTGACGCAGAGATCCGGAGGGAGAGGAGAGGAGCGGCCTGTTGGTGAGTGACGGCCAGGGAGGCGGAGCCATCTATAATAAAAAGAAACAAAGAGTCAGCCACAGCTGAGAGTATAGGAAAGGTACCTTAACTTTATTAATCCTACAACTCCACGCAGGCACACCACACAGAGAGTCAAGCTACCTGCAAATAGCAATAAGTGCACTTATTAAACAGACTGAAAAGTAGTAAAAGACACACTGCAGTGTAATTCAGCATTGATTCAACACGTTCATATAGTAGTCCGGAGGCAGCAATCGACACAACTAGTAAGCATCGATAGGAGAGAAGATCGTATCGCAGTTAAGAGCTATCACATTTCCGTCAGGAATCAAGCCTCTGCTACCATACTATGCTAACAACAAAGAGAGGGAGTCAGTGTAATACGTCCTAAAGTCAGGAGAATGAACTGAATCCGTCAAGTTACATAGATGTGCATGTCCACCCAGTGAGAGAGGAACACCAGTGACTTGGTAATGGAGTGACTAATAAATACCTTCATTAAGGCACTCACAGTCATTTAGAGTAACAGGGCGTTTTACAGATCTCAACAGTAAATTCTGAACGAGAGACTATAGCTTGGACGGGAATTAATTGTGATAGATCCACTGAGGGACGTCACCCATATTAGAGTGGTAACTGTATTCGTCCATCGTTAAGGACAAGTTCAATTAACATGATAAAAGTAGTACCCAATTGAACTGCATATTGAAGTCAGACTTGGGGAGTACCGGGGATGTGATACATGTACTAATCTTACAAAGTTGTAGTACGTACATTTAACCAGCAATACTGGTCTGTTAGAGTTTTACCAAATGTTTTATGCTTGTATTCACTTATAACCGGCATGTTATTAGAGAAAGTTGGGTATCCATTTATTTACAGGCGGAATTGACAGCACGGAGTAGTGTAATAAACACGGTTACTAACTGTAAAGTTAATTATTCTGTTGACAATGAAACCGTATTGTGATGGTTTATCGAATTAATACTTATTTAACTTACCAGGAATTTCTTAAGCACCATTGCTATATCAATAAATTGAAATTAATTCTAAGCAACTAAAGGCAACGGTTATTTCTTAGGAGTTGTCCGACACACCTCTCAGCAAAGTTCTATACTGCTAAAGGTCCAGGCGGCAGGAATAAAAAAAGTAACTCAACCAACCATCATATCCGTCCAAACCCGATACTTACCTGGTTTGTCACATTGTGGCGTCACGAACAGGATTCGTACAAGAGTCAGGGTTAGTCCCCGTGGAATCAAACGAAATGTCTCAAGGAGACGACCAGGCCCAATCAGGTGCAGGAGAAACATCTGACCGGGAAGGGCCTGCTATGCCTGCATCCGCCCCTATTACCATGCCATACTATTTTGGCGCACCTTGGCTCCTCACGTTTTCAGGAGATGATCCTTCCACAAAAGCAAAGGAATTTAGGGACTTCAAGGATCAAATCGAGGCTATGTTCCGGTTGTACCCGTTAAATGAATCTCAAAAGATTGAGATAGTCATAGGGCAATTGAAAGGCCTAGCGCGACGGGAAGTGAAGTCGTGGCCCGCTAGACAAAGGAAAACTGCCAAAGAAATATTAGAGAAAATGGCTAACATGTATGATGCCAAGACACTGTCAGGACTAAAGATACGTCTCTATGCCAGGAAGCAACAGCCCCGAGAGGGTTTATGTGAATTCGCTGTAGAATTACAAGAAGCGCTACAAGCCATTAACTGTGCGAACCCATTGAAATTATACCGGAAGACGACACTCTTATAAATCAATTCATAGACGGAATTTATAGCGACCATACGAAGGGCCAAATAAAAATGTTGCAACGCCAAGAACCGACGTGCAGCTTCCAGGAGTTCAAGGAGCTGGCAATCAAGATTTTTGGGGATACGCCCCCGCTCAGACCATCTACTGTAACCTTGGAGGCAGTAGCACAAGGGAACCAGTCGACAGTTACAATTGATGCTCAAGACGTAATGAGAAGGCAGATAGCTGAATTAACCCAGGGAATGACGGAACTGTGTCGGGAGCTTAAAGCTTTGAAGGAAACGCCTAAGTCGCAAGGACAAGAGTGGCAAGGAGAAAGGAGAACACGTTATGTCAATAGAAGAGACGCGGCCTGGACTTCTCGCCGACTATCAACAGATCGATTCGACGACCAAGGCAGGCCGATTTGCCGACGCTGTAAGGAGAGTGGGCATGTGGAACGCAATTGTCAGCAACGGGAGCCTTTAAACCCCGATATCCCGAGGCCAGGGACCACCCCTCGGGAGAACCCTCCACAGTAGGTCCCGCACCTCGAGAGTGGTGGCCTCAGTATGTGGGTCCATGCCCATCGATAGAAATTAAGATCAATGGGGTTGCCATGACAGCGCTTTTAGATACAGGGTCTCAGGTTACCACTATCCAATGGAATGAGTTTGCTCGACACTGGGGAGAAGAGGATATGACCACACCACCGCCGGCCTGGTTGAACTTGCTAGCCAGCAATGGCCAAGGAATTGAGTGCTGTGGGTATTGGGAAGTGGAAGTGGAAATCGGTCAAGCTCAACTACCAAGACAGGGCTGTCTCGTTACTATGGTGGATGATAAGAACTTTCCACCTGTCATCATTGGAATGAATATTCTTAGGAGTTGCCCTGAAGAATTAGTCACGATATTAAAAAAAGAATCATTCAATCGTACCTGCTTAGCAAAACGAACGTTACAACACGCCATTCGATTCCTCCAGTGCCAGCAACGGTTCGCACCTTCGAATGGGGAAATCGGCACTGTCAGAGTAGCTGAAAAGCGAACTATACTGTTACCGCCAAACTCGGAAAATATCGTGTGGTGTAAGACCAGAATAGGACCCAGAGGAAGAAACTACGAAGCCATAATCGAAAGGAATCAGAGAGGCTGGACTGATTACTTCACGGTGGCTAGAAGTGTAGTAACGGTAAACCAAGGCCGAGTGCCTATACAAGTCTTAAACCCTCATAATCACCCAATTAGATTATATCGGTATCAACCTATTGCACAGATTTTTGAAGTTACGTTCCAAGATATAGTTGGCGTGGATGGTCTGGGGCCCATTGTAGCTGAACAGAGCCTGGCAACAAGCAGCCCTACTGAAAAAGAGGAAGACGGCCCCTGGTGGAAAGAAATAACTATTGGTGATCAAAATACCCCGGAAGAAGAAAAGGTGGGAGCCCTACATCTAGTAAAGAAGAATGAGAAAACCTTCAGTAAAAATCCATCAGATTTCGGGTACGTGGAGGGCATTCGACATCATATTCCGACAGGGAAGGCTGCTCCCGTCCGGGAACGCCATCGCCCTATCCCACCTGCGCTATATCAACCAGTGAAGAGTATGATAGAAGAAATGAAGGCGACTGGAGTGATTAGAGAAAGTCACAGTCCTTGGGCCGCACCCCTGGTACTGGTCAAGAAAAAGGATGGAAGTTTGCGTTTTTGCGTAGACTACAGGAAGTTGAATTCAGTCACACACCGAGATGCCTATCCCCTACCACGAATAGAGGAATCTTTAGCAGCCTTGCGGTCGGCTGCTTATTTTTCCACCCTGGATTTAACTAGTGGGTATTGGCAAGTATCGGTGGCCCCGGAGGACAGAGAAAAAACGGCCTTTACTACCCCAATGGGACTATTTGAATTTGACAGGATGCCCTTTGGATTATGTAACGCTCCCGCCACCTTCCAGCGAGTAATGGAACACTGTTTGGGGTATCGTAACTTCGACATGCTCCTTCTTTACCTCGACGATATTATCGTCTTCTCCAAAAATTATCAAGAGCATTTACAGCATCTGGATGAAGTTTTCGGTCGACTCGCCAATTATGGGTTTAAACTGAAGCCATCTAAGTGCTATTTACTCAAGTCCAAGGTACAATACTTAGGCCATATTGTCAGCGCCAAGGGGGTGGAGCCTGACCCCGAAAAAGTAAGATCGGTAAGAGACTGGCCTATCCCTACAACGATCCGAGATGTAAGACGCTTCTTGGGATTCGTAGGCTATTATAGAAGGTTTATAGCCAATTTTGCGAAAATTGCCGCTCCACTACACGAACTGTTGAGAAACGATTCAGGAAATGAAATAAGGAGGAATACCATCATCAAGTGGACGAATCGCCAGGATGAAGCATTTGAGAGATTGAAGACATTACTTACAGAAGCCCCACTCCTAGCTTATCCCAACTATGAGATTCCATAAAAGTGTATACCGATGCAAGTACTCAAGGTTTGGGCGCGGTCTTGGCGCAAGATCAGGAAGGAAAAGAAAGAGTAATTGCTTACGCAAGTAGGGGGCTAAGGAAAACCGAAAGGAATGATGAAAATTACAGTGCCTTCAAACTAGAACTATTAGCACTGATTTGGGCCGTAACAGATAAATTTAAAGATTACCTGGCTGCAACTCCGTGTGTTATCCATACGGATAATAACCCCCTAGCACACCTCCAGACAGCGCGGTTAGGGGCGTTAGAACAGAGATGGATGGCCCGGCTGGAAAACTTCCAATATCGAATCAAATTCAGGAGTGGACGGTCTAATGTTAATGCCGATGCACTATCTCGACTGCCCGAAAGTCCGGAAGAAGAAGTAGAGGATCAATGGGAAGAAGTAGAAATCCCTATGTTCGGACCAGGACCAAGTAAACAACGGGTGGCGGTTATTAACCTCACAGAAATCCTCATCTCTGCAGTAACTGATGACATTCTAAGTCAGCATGATATGGATTGGAAAAAGATTCAAGATGGAAGTCCAGTCCATATCATGCTGACTTAGAATGTCATCAGTTGGACATAGAGAAATGGATAGAAAGGTGTTCTGCCTGTGTGGTGAGAAGAGACATTCAGCCGGGGCAGAAAGCACCATTACATCCCATTTCTAGTCAACGCCCCTTGGACCTCGTAGCCTTGGATCATGTCAAGTTAGGGCCTAGTAATGCCGGATATCAATATGCCCTCATGATTATCGATCATTACTCCAAATTTATTGTAACAGTTCCGGTCCGGGATATCACCGCCAAAACCACAGCAGAAATCTTCTTGAAGAGTTTTGTCCGACCATATGGGTATCCGGAACGCGTTTTAACGGATCAAGGCCCCGCGTTCGAATCTTTGCTGTTTACAGAATTGTGCAAAATCTATGGGTGTAGGAAACTTCGGACCACCCCATACCACCCACAAAGTAATGGGTTATGCGAGCGAGCAAACCAGACCCTATTGGAAATGATCCGGTCGATTCCGTTGCCCCAAAGACTAAACTGGCCTGCGTTGTTGCCAGAATTGACCTATCTTTATAATAATATGGAACAGGCATCTACTGGGTATACACCATACTACCTTTTGTTCGGAAGGCTGGGAAAACTACCCGCAGATCTTGAGTTAAATACGATCCCGGAAGATGCCCTCGTCCCACAAACCGAATGGGTGACGGAGCATAAACGTCGCATTGAGGAAGCTAAGGAAGTGGTAGAAAGGAAGATGGAAGAAGTACATCGAAGACAGGAGGATTATTACAACAGAGATGCGCTGGCTGAACCATTACAAGTCGGAGATAGGGTCTGGAAAAAGAACACTCAGCGTAAGAACAAATTGGATAATAAATGGGAACTCATACCATATATAGTAATTAACCTTCCCACTCCGGACACCGTTGTCTATGAGATAAAGAAGGAAGAAGGAATTGAAAGTAGAACGATAATGGTACATCGAAATCAGCTCAAGCTATGCGTATCCAAAGCAATGTCAGAGGGTGTACAAAGAGAAACCATTCCCGCAATAAAAAGTTGGGAAGATGCAAACCGTTATCCTTTACGAGATCCAGTTGAATTATTACTATTTATGGGTGGGCCCTTTCCATCCAGTAGAGGAGTTGTAGATGCCCTACCGCCTGCAAGCACCCCAGTGAATGAGAACGTCATGGAACCCAAACCGGTTCAGGAAAATGAGGATGAGATCAATATGGAAATAAGCTCAAAAAGGCCGGTTAGAAGCACTAGGGGAGTCAAACCACTCCGGTTTAGACAATTGTAAGTCCACTCTAAGTATGCATGAGATATTGTATCACACTGATTTAAGTCATTAGTATATGCAGTAATTTAGGAAAATTGTAAGACATTTTGTAACTGTTCGGTGGAAAAGTAAGATGCATGAGGACAAGCATCATTTAAGTGGGGCTGAATGTGGTGCCCCACTGCCGTGAAGATGATAATTGTGCACCACGGTAGTAAATATAGTGGTATTGTTGTCACCCACTGGGCAGTGAATTTATTGTATCTAAATTTATTGTAATTATTGTATTGAATTTATTGTATCTAAAAATCTGTGCTGCATGAACAATAGTCTGGGGGGACCCGCACATGGGGGATATGGAGAGAGACTGGCCCTGCACAAGAATAAAACTGTTGGGTCCCGGCGGAAGGATACGGGGACTCGGGGAAAGGAGGTGAAGGGGAGTGAGGACTGGTCAGTTGGCAGTTGAGCAACGGAAGAGAGAGGGTCTGAGCTAACGAAGCAGGGGAAGCGCTGTAAGGCTACGGAGCTTGAGGACAGGGTTTGGTCTCCCTTCGCGATCAGCGACTCTCACCCGGTGTTTGGCACCCAGCAGCAGTAGCGATGTGAGCTCTCCCTCGGCAGCAGTGAGCGGAAAATCCACGCCGGCGGGACCCGGGACGCAAGCCTCCAGCGGCGGTGGTGAGGAGCTGAGCTGAGGCGGCTGGCAGTGACGCAGAGATCCGGAGGGAGAGGAGAGGAGCGGCCTGTTGGTGAGTGACGGCCAGGGAGGCGGAGCCATCTATAATAAAAAGAAACAAAGAGTCAGCCACAGCTGAGAGTATAGGAAAGGTACCTTAACTTTATTAATCCTACAACTCCACGCAGGCACACCACACAGAGAGTCAAGCTACCTGCAAATAGCAATAAGTGCACTTATTAAACAGACTGAAAAGTAGTAAAAGACACACTGCAGTGTAATTCAGCATTGATTCAACACGTTCATATAGTAGTCCGGAGGCAGCAATCGACACAACTAGTAAGCATCGATAGGAGAGAAGATCGTATCGCAGTTAAGAGCTATCACATTTCCGTCAGGAATCAAGCCTCTGCTACCATACTATGCTAACAACAAAGAGAGGGAGTCAGTGTAATACGTCCTAAAGTCAGGAGAATGAACTGAATCCGTCAAGTTACATAGATGTGCATGTCCACCCAGTGAGAGAGGAATACCAGTGACTTGGTAACGGAGTGACTAATAAATACCTTCATTAAGGCACTCACAGTCATTTAGAGTAACAGGGCGTTTTACAGATCTCAACAGTAAATTCTGAACGAGAGACTATAGCTTGGACGGGAATTAATTGTGATAGATCCACTGAGGGACGTCACCCATATTAGAGTGGTAACTGTATTCGTCCATCGTTAAGGACAAGTTCAATTAACATGATAAAAGTAGTACCCAATTGAACTGCATATTGAAGTCAGACTTGGGGAGTACCGGGGATGTGATACATGTACTAATCTTACAAAGTTGTAGTACGTACATTTAACCAGCAATACTGGTCTGTTAGAGTTTTACCAAATGTTTTATGCTTGTATTCACTTATAACCGGCATGTTATTAGAGAAAGTTGGGTATCCATTTATTTACAGGCGGAATTGACAGCACGGAGTAGTGTAATAAACACGGTTACTAACTGTAAAGTTAATTATTCTGTTGACAATGAAACCGTATTGTGATGGTTTATCGAATTAATACTTATTTAACTTACCAGGAATTTCTTAAGCACCATTGCTATATCAATAAATTGAAATTAATTCTAAGCAACTAAAGGCAACGGTTATTTCTTAGGAGTTGTCCGACACACCTCTCAGCAAAGTTCTATACTGCTAAAGGTCCAGGCGGCAGGAATAAAAAAGTAACTCAACCAATCATCATATCCGTCCAAACCCGATACTTACCTGGTTTGTCACACACATTGTACACAGAACAGCAGTGGGCTTACGGTCACCAAAATTGGAAAGAAGTAGGCAGGTCAGGGCATCATCAGGTGCCCATGCAGGAGCTAAAGGTTCACTCCATGTGCGGTTCCCCCCCCCCCCCCCCATGGAAAACGCGTTTTGCCCTGACGGGCTTGTTCACTTCCGGGTTAGAGGGGTAAGTGAGGAATATGGTTGAGAGGCAGCTAATAAGTAAGTACTAACCAATAGCTGAAGGATTCTTGACCGGTGGGCCGGAGATAACAGCTGCCGCTGAGGAGCTTCAGTCAGCTGTAAAGGTGACGGAGCGTGACGTAGAATAGGGGGCGGGGTCTCGAGACGCAATGTCGCTGGCTGTCCGTGTATACACTTAGAGTAGGGGGCGGTGACGGAGCGTGACGGAGAATAAGGGGTGGGGTCTCGAGACGCAATACCACTGGCTGTCCGTGTATACACTTATGGGAGGAATGGTCATATGGCCCTGAACAGCCGCGAGATCCCGGGCGCCATCTTTGTAGATGGCAAGTGTATGGTATAACGGCAGGCACACCTTGGACGCCATCTTACAATATGGCAAATGTGTAATAGAAGAGCTGCACAACGAAGGGAAAGCTAATTGAGCAATAAGTGAAAGACAGGATTGGGGGAACATTGTAATGTATAGGAGCACTAAATAGAAAAAGAGGTGGGTAAGAATTAAGATGGCATGGGATTTGCGTGAATAAATGAATTGATCGATTTAACATCAGATTAGTAATGACAAGGATTATAATATAATTGAAAATTATTTGGGAATAAATGGATATGGTTAATGAATCATGATGATAATAAAAATTAAAACTAAAGAAAAAATGGGAAAATATGGATATTTAAAGTGGAATAGTGGTGAGTGTAAATTGAACCTGCTAAGGTTATAAGTGGTCGGAGAATCTATGGCAGGATGTGGGTGTAGGTGGGGGGTAAAGTGAAGAGAGGAATGGTTGAGGTGATCTAAGCCAGGATGTGGGTGTGGGTGATGGATAAAGTGGAGAGAGGAATGGTTGAGGTGATAGGGGGGCCGTGTTGGATATTAATTTGGGGAAGACAGTGTGCAGATAAAATGAATAGTGAGAGGGGAGGGAAACACTGGCACTCTCTTAGAGGTAAAAAGGGGCGGGATGTGTGCCAGTTAACAAAGTGAGCGTGTAATGAAATGAAAAAGTGTCAGGAGATCGTGGTGACCGTGTTAATCGGCACAGAAGTGTAGGAATAAAGGAGTGTAAAACAAGTTATGGAGGATGGACTAAAGGGGAAGGGGTGGGTAGTGATGATGAAGGGGGGGGCGCCGGGCTGGGAAATGGGAATAGGGGAGGGGGGGGGGGAATCAATGGGTGGGGGGAGGGGGGGGGGAGGGAGAGGGAAGAAGGGGGAAGGGGAAAGAGGGGGATATATCCATATTTTCCCATTTTTTCTTTAGTTTTAATTTTTATTATCATCATGATTCATTAACCATATCCATTTATTCCCAAATCATTTTCAATTATATTATAATCCTTGTCATTACTAATCTGATGTTAAGTCGATCAATTCATTTATTCACGCAAATCCCATGCCATCTTAATTCTTACCCACCTCTTTTTCTATTTAGTGCTCCTATACATTACAATGTTCCCCCAATCCTGTCTTTCACTTATTGCTCAATTAGCTTTCCCTTCGTTGTGCAGCTCTTCTATTACACATTTGCCATATTGTAAGATGGCGTCTAAGTACTGCCTGCCGTTATACCATACACTTGCCATCTACAAAGATGGCGCCCGGGATCTCGCGGCTGTTCAGGGCCATATGACCATTCCTCCCATAAGTGTATACACGGACAGCCAGCGGTATTGCGTCTCGAGACCCCGCCCCTTATTCTCCGTCACGCTCCGTCACCGCCCCCTACTCTAAGTGTATACACGGACAGCCAGCGACATTGCGTCTCGAGACCCCGCCCCCTATTCTACGTCACGCTCCGTCACCTTCACAGCTGACTGAAGCTCCTCAGCGGCAGCTGTTATCTCCGGCCCACCGGTCAAGAATCCTTCAGCTATTGGTTAGTACTTACTTATTAGCTGCCTCTCAACCATATTCCTCACTTACCCCTCTAACCCGGAAGTGAACAAGCCCGTCAGGGCGAAACGCGTTTTCCACGGGGGGGACCGCACATGGAGTGAACCTTTAGCTCCTGCATGGGCACCTGACGATGCCCTGACCTGGCTACTTCTTTCCAATTTTGGTGACCGTAAGCCCACTGCTATTCTGTGTACAATGTGCACAGACAGCAACATTCTATGTGTATTCATTAATATGCTTTATTGGACAATATGTGATTAGACCTGTGTAGCACATATACAGATTTTTGTTATAAGCGCGATTGTCTAAAAGCAAAACATATATCACAAAATCTTTCTCTTATCCCGTTTTCCATTTCGTTTGATTTTCTAAACCCCTGGTAGAGAATTTACACTGGCATGCTGAGTTTTCACCAGCAGAGGCCAGTATACTGTTATAAGATTATTTCATTCACTGTGATCCTCAGCACTTTTTTTGTCATTAGAAACATCATTATTTTCCTGGATCAGATTGTGGGATTCACCACACCTGATTTTGTTAAATTCAATTGAATTTTTACACTCAGCTCAGGATGTATGATGATCATTAATGAGATTTCTCAAATTAATGTTTAAAATACTATGTGGATTTCTCTGAGGACATATATAATCTTACTTTATTTTAATTCCTTACCAGTCCTTTGCGGCAATTCTTCACTGATAATTTAATCAAAATCAAATATTTCATACCTCTTGCTCACACTTTACTATTTTTTCGTGGACTCTCATCTGCGATTCACAGAGCACAATACCACAGATGTGGGAATTGATGAGCTGTGTCTATCGCAGAAAGCAGATCCACCCATTTGTACTTTACTAATTCATTTCTTTCCTTGCTAAACTGTTCGCATTTCTTTCATCCTTCTATTTCTCTTTCTCCTATTTTCCTATATAGGTGCACTCTCATTGGTGTACTGTCATATAAATTCTCTACTATCATACCACGCTGCCAATGCCCGATCTTGTCCGATCTTGGAAGCCAAACAGCGTTGGGCCGGGTTAGTACCGGGAGAGGAGACTTCCTGCGAATACCCGGTGTTGTAGAGCAGGGACCATTTCCCTTCCTATGTGAGTTGCGACGCCAACAGCAGTATCACCACTAATTCTTACTTCTTTGAGATTCTTTCATATTTGAGGCCTACGACCAATTATTGTGGTTTACGTCAGAAAGTCAGGTCCTGTTGAATGCAGGAGACTATCTATCTTTGAATTTGAGTAGCCCTAGTGGGACGTACTTATCAAATAATCCTTATGACCACTCCTTGGTTCCATCAATACAGATATTCTGTACTGGTCAGGGGAAATGGGGGTAAGACGATCAAATGTCTACAACCATTCCAATCACGCATTGTGATTAAACAGACCAGAACATTTTAAAACCTTTATCATTACACTTTTCTTTTATATGGATCAGCTATATGGGTAATTTCATTATAAACGTCAACATTAAAAGTTATGTTTTAGGTATTTCTTTGTATATGTTATAGGAATTTTCCTTTCTTTCTAAAGAGTGCGCCCACACAAGAGCCTTCTTTTTCTCCCTTTTTCCGAGTATATGCCCTTCATCACCGCCAGCGGGTTGTTTTGGACATTTTATCCTTTCCTTGGCAGCTCCAGTGGCGGTAGAAAATGAAGGAGGAGCTGTTGGCGGGTCACGTTCCACTTGACTTGACAATTGTCTCACCAGCAGGTTTTTGAACATCTGCAGACTTGTGTCTGCCAGAAAGAGAGATACAACGTAGGCTTTAAACCTAAGATCGAGCACGGTGGCCAAAATGTAGTGCTCTGATTTCAACTGATTGACCACCCGTGAATCCTGGTTAAGCGAATGAAGGGCTCCATCCACAAGTCCCACATGCCTTGCGGAATCGCTCCGTTTTAGCTCCTCCTTCAATCTCTCCAGCCGCTTCTGCAAAAGCCTGATGAGGGGAATGACCTGACTTAGACTGGCAGTGTCTGAACTGACTTCACGTGTGGCAAGTTCAAAAGGTTGGAGAACCTTGCACAACATGGAAATCATTCTCCACTGCGCTTGAGTCAGGTGCATTCCCCATCCTTTGCCTATATCGTAGGCAGATATGTAGGCTTGAATGGCCTTTTGATGCTCCTCCATCCTCTGAAGCATATAGAGGGTTGAATTCCACCTTGTTACCACCTCTTGCTTCAGCTGATGGCAGGACATGTTCATGAGTGTTTGCTGGCGCTCCAGTCTTTGGCATGCGGTGGCTGAATGCCGAAAGTGGCCTGCAATTTTTCGGGCCACCGACAGCATCTCCTGCACGCCCCTGTCGTTTTTCAAAAAATTCTGCACCACCAAATTCATTGTATGTGCAAAACATGGGACGTGCTGGAATTTGCCCACATGTAATGCACGCACAATATTGGTGGCGTTGTCTGATATCACAAATCCCCAGGAGAGTCCAATTGGGGTAAGCCAATCTGCGATGATGTTCCTCAGTTTCCCTAAGAGGTTGTCAGCTGTGTGCCTCTTATGGAAAGCGGTGATACAAAGCGTAGCCTGCCTAGGAATGAACACCAAAACAAAACCACACAGCTTTGACTGTCTAACCACTAATGATTTCAACTGTCAAACCTGTGTAACAATCAAGCGCACTAAAACTAACTCCTTAGATGGGTACCAATTTTAAATGATATATTTGCAGCTCCCAATAGAGTATTCTACCTTACTCCAAACTTGAACACTAAAAACATATACCATATAAGAATATGTATATTACAAGGAAGCGCATATATATAATCTATTTGATTAAAAATTGTAAATATTTTTTATTTAGTATTCAATTTTCTTAATAATGCATGACATAATAAAACCTTAAAACACACCAAATCTGCAGTGCAAAGAAGTCCAGAAACTGTGACTATTACCGTCCAGATAACCATATACCGCTGGAGCTCCAATAAGGATTTTCTTTAAGCACACTAAGTGCTATTTTTGTAACTCCCCGGTGAAAAGCTGGTTATTTTAAAGTGATATCCGTTGTTACTTTGTATCCACTAGCCAGAACAATATACTTTGTAGGAACTGCAAATGTTCACAATGTGCCTGCCGCACAGCAGCTAGTGTCCCCTTTCTCACCCCACCGCCAATGATTATTGCTCACCACAGCCGTACGTTGAAGCCTCAGTGCGGCTAGATCTTAAATGGTTAGTACCGAAGTTCTCTGGCGGGAGCGGCGGTAACAGCAGCGTCCACGGGGGAAGGGTGCACACTTTCAAAGTTGGTTTTAAAAGATTCTTCCAAAGTGTTCTCTGGCATAGAGGGATTCTGGACAGCCTGCCGGTGTTTAAAATGGATCCTTAACGCGTTTCTCCGTGCTTCCAATCTCACGGTTTCATCAGAAGGTATTGAGGTGCATTAGATTGTCCGTATTTAAATACCAGGTACCCAATCAATGGAGAGCATTAATTAATTAAACTTTTACAGGTGTGTTGATCTTCTAAACCTGTGTTATCATCTCTCATTAGTTCACACATTAAAAACTATAATAAACTATAACATAAGGCAACAACCTACTTATATTCATTATACAAATATAGAGAACCATTTCGTTTATAGTATATATTCCGTATTATTCATTTATTTATTTGCACAAGAGACATAGGAGTTAATTTTCATTTTAAATCTTTTTAGATGATAACTATCCTTTCTTATAGCTCAAAATAATGTGCAGCCGTGTGGCTCAAGAGGCTGAGGCCTCCACCTGCAACCGGGCAGACCCGGGTTCGAATCACCCTCAGAGCACAGGAAAAAAGATTTTCAATTTATTTCATATTCATTAGATATTTATTTTATATATTGATTATACTTACTAGAATTATCAAAACCAGACGTAACTTGATTCTAAGAAATATCTCGAATATATACACACTTTCTTAACACGATTGTATTTCGTATCTCATATAGATGTAATAATTTTGATTTATTAATACATATAAAAATCTTTATATAAACATAATTGTCACTAAACATATTATTCGGAAGAGAATCAGGCTTATCATACAATAACATAGTCTTATATGATTAATAAATCCCTCAGATATTTATAGTGTAAGCCCTTTATAATTTTGATCTATATATACACATACCATATATTCATTTTAGCTTTCCCACATTTTTTGTGTGTGTGTATATATATATAGCACTCTCTCTCTCATGCTCTTAAATGTTATTTTTATTTTTAATCCTTCAGAGAGTATAGACCCAATAATGTTCCCCAGGGGTCTCTTTCTTTATACATTATGCAGTCATATGTCATATTGCTCATTGGGATGTCCTATATATTGTTCATCTCAATTGAATCATTCAAACCATTCGGAAACAATGTACCCAGGGAGAAGATCCAAAACGCTTCGCGTTTACATAGAAGATTGAATCTATCCCCCCCTCTTGTTGTACTTTTAACATGTTCCACTCCTTGTATCCTGATCCCTGAAACATTACTATGATGTTTATACTTCACATGTCGCACTAAACTGTGTGTACTAACCCCCCGTCTTATATTGTTTTTATGTTCTAAGCATCTAATGTGTAACATTCTAGTCGTACGGCCTACGTATTGTATGCCACATACACACGTAATTACATATATAACATATGTGGTACGGCAGTTAATATGTTGTTGTATATCAAACGTGGTCCCATTTGAATAGGATGTAATGGTTGTGCTTTTATCTAACATAGTGCTACATGTGGAGCATCCTAGTTTTCTGCATCTATAGTTCCCCTTTTCCGTATGGAGCTTCTGTAGCCATGTACTTTTGTTATTAGGACCATTTTTTATAGATTCATAGTGACTAGGTGCCAAAAAGTTTTTCAAACTCGAAGCCTTTTTAAAGATAACTTGTGGTTTATCTATTAATTCTTTTGATAGGATCTTATCAGTTTTTAAAATAGGATAATTCTTCTGAATAATACGTTTGATCTCTTTTGAACAAGCATTATATTTTGTTATGAATCTAGGTTGACCATCATTAATGGAATCTTTTACATCTTCTTTCTTTTTATAAGTAAGAAGGGACTCTCTATCGCATTTCAAAGCCTCATCAAACGCATGTTCTATGATATCTAAAGGGTAATTCTTTTCTTTAAATGCTTGCGTTAATTCTAAAGCTTGAATTTCAAATTGTTCAATTGTTGAACAATTTCTACGGAGTCTAAGGTACTGGCTTTTTGGTATATTATTGAGCCAGGGGCGGTGGTGACAACTATGATAATTTAAGAAATTATTAGTATCAACCTCTTTTTTAAAAGTAGAGGTATCGATATAATTATTTTCTATTCTGAGGGCGATATCCAAGAAAGTTATTGAAGATTTGTGTACTGTGCTCGTGAAGGATAACCCAAATTCATTATTATTAAGATATGTCAAGAATTCCTCTATCTGATGCACATCCCCATCCCAGATAAAAAACATGTCATCAATATATCTTCCATATAGCACCAGGTTCGCCCCGAATGGACCACCCCAGACATACTTGTCTTCTAGGTGACCCATATAGATGTTAGCTAAACTCGGGGCGAACCTAGTGCCCATTGCCACACCCAATATCTGTAAGTAAAATTTGGTATTAAATGTGAAATAATTGTGAGTCATAATAAATTTGACCGCCTCCAAAATAAACCGTCTTTTGACTATATCCAATGATTTATCCATGCTTAATGTGATTTCAAGTGCCTCAAGCCCCAATTTGTGGGGTATATTGGAGTACAATGACTCCACATCACAAGTCATAAATAGATAACTATTTTTCCATTTTATATCTTTAATTAGATTAATAAAGTGGGTGGAATCTCTAATATATGATCTGAGACTTATAACATGTGGCTGTAAATAATAATCAACAAAGGCAGATAAATTTGAAGTGAGGGACCCTACACCAGATATTATGGGACGCCCAGGAGGTGCATGCAGTGACTTGTGAATTTTTGGGAGGTGATAATATGTGGGAATAACTGGGTGTGTAATAAATAAGAAAAAATACTCAGACTTGGATATCGCCCCCTCATCTAGCGCCACATCCAGGAACTCTTTTAGTTCTTTCTGATATCTGGAGGTGGGGTCAGATTCAAGTGTTTTATAGAACAATGTACTATTCAATTGTCTATAAGCCTCCTTCAAATAATCCTCAGTGTTTTGTACCACCGTCCCCCCGCCTTTATCTGCAACCCTAATAGTAAGTGATTTATCTTTAGTTAGACTATTCATGGCCCTTCTCTCTTGGGAATGTAAATTATCTCGCTTTTTCATTAATGTCTTTGAATTTTGACATAGTGATCTCATGTCATTTAAAGTTATATTAAAAAAGGTCTCAATTCCCCCACTAAGTTGATTAGTGGGATAGAATTCTGATTTCTTTTTAAAGGGGCCTTTCTTATTCTTATCAGCCTCATACAAAGGTATCTCACTAGTCTGACTGTTGTTTTCTTGTTTTAATTCAATAAGAATATTTAAAGGCAATAAATCCGCATCATCCAAAATTATAGGATATCCCTCTTCGCCTTGTTTTTTCAAACATTTAGTAGCGAAGTAGCGTTTTCTACATAAATCTCGAGTATATCGATTAAGCTCTACATAGAGTCCGAATAAATCAGGTTTTTGTGATGGTGCGAATTTAAGACCCTTAGCAATTAGTGCCTTTTCACTTTCACTAAGTACACGTGAAGAAAGATTAAATAGACCTTTATTTCTTAGTTTTTCCTTGCGCTTTTTGATAGATTCCCTTCTTCCTCCTCTTCTTCCTCTGTATCTAGCTCTTTTCTTTTGGGAGAATTGGTTTGTAAGACCTGATATCTGTTCTTGTTTTTCCATATTGGATACAGTCTCTGGTCTAAAAAAGATGTGGAAGTATCTTCCATATGTGGTTCGGTGTTCCTAGGAGTAGTTTTTGGTCTAGCTCCTTGTGTGTATGCCCTTGTCCTATTGTCTGGACTTCTTTTGTGTTTATTATACTGTTGAGATATTTGTCCAGACTCACGTACATATTCTCTCCTTTGTTCTTTCTGCGGAACTGTATTATGATGGAATCGTTCTTTTTCTCTATATGTAATTCTATCCCTAGAGGGAATTTGTTGTCTGTTGTTTCTCGATCTACTGGTAGATCTAAAACTTTCCGAATTTATTCTATGTCTCCTATTATAGGATCTCACTTGGCCCTGTTTGTAGTCTCCTTGATCCCTTGATAATTTTTTATTTTTATTTGTAATAATAGTCTGTTCGAACTCCTCGACTTTACCATTAACGATACGATCAAAGTTCCTAAAGTCAGTTCTAACTTCAAATGGTTGCAATAATTTTTGTATATTTTCGATTTCTATAGAGATGGCCTTAACTTTGTCATCTCTATATGAAATTAATAACTCCATAAGTGCAAAGGAACATGTATCAAGTATATTATTCCATTTTTCGGTTAATTTGTCATCCTCTTTAAATGAGCATGACTTGAATATCCTTAACCCTCTGGGTATCATCTTTTCTTTTACATATCTCGTCAATAGCATTTTATCTAACCAGTGCCGAGTTTCGGCCTTTAGTAGATTTTCTAATCTGCTGAATAATTGATGCATATCCAGGGGGTTAATTTGATCATCCTCTCCCACATTTTCTTTATTTATTAATTCATTCAAAATCAAGTTACGTCTGGTATTTCTCTCTCCTATGTCTCTACGTGTTGCCATAATAACAAGTGCTGCTCAAAACTTAGTAGAAAAAACACCAAAACAAAACCACACAGCTTTGACTGTCTAACCACTAATGATTTCAACTGTCAAACCTGTGTAACAATCAAGCGCACTAAAACTAACTCCTTAGATGGGTACCAATTTTAAATGATATATTTGCAGCTCCCAATAGAGTATTCTACCTTACTCCAAACTTGAACACTAAAAACATATACCATATAAGAATATGTATATTACAAGGAAGCGCATATATATAATCTATTTGATTAAAAATTGTACAACAAGAGGGGGGGATAGATTCAATCTTCTATGTAAACGCGAAGCGTTTTGGATCTTCTCCCTGGGTACATTGTTTCCGAATGGTTTGAATGATTCAATTGAGATGAACAATATATAGGACATCCCAATGAGCAATATGACATATGACTGCATAATGTATAAAGAAAGAGACCCCTGGGGAACATTATTGGGTCTATACTCTCTGAAGGATTAAAAATAAAAATAACATTTAAGAGCATGAGAGAGAGAGTGCTATATATATATACACACACACAAAAAATGTGGGAAAGCTAAAATGAATATATGGTATGTGTATATATAGATCAAAATTATAAAGGGCTTACACTATAAATATCTGAGGGATTTATTAATCATATAAGACTATGTTATTGTATGATAAGCCTGATTCTCTTCCGAATAATATGTTTAGTGACAATTATGTTTATATAAAGATTTTTATATGTATTAATAAATCAAAATTATTACATCTATATGAGATACGAAATACAATCGTGTTAAGAAAGTGTGTATATATTCGAGATATTTCTTAGAATCAAGTTACGTCTGGTTTTGATAATTCTAGTAAGTATAATCAATATATAAAATAAATATCTAATGAATATGAAATAAATTGAAAATCTTTTTTCCTGTGCTCTGAGGGTGATTCGAACCCGGGTCTGCCCGGTTGCAGGTGGAGGCCTCAGCCTCTTGAGCCACACGGCTGCACATTATTTTGAGCTATAAGAAAGGATAGTTATCATCTAAAAAGATTTAAAATGAAAATTAACTCCTATGTCTCTTGTGCAAATAAATAAATGAATAATACGGAATATATACTATAAACGAAATGGTTCTCTATATTTGTATAATGAATATAAGTAGGTTGTTGCCTTATGTTATAGTTTATTATAGTTTTTAATGTGTGAACTAATGAGAGATGATAACACAGGTTTAGAAGATCAACACACCTGTAAAAGTTTAATTAATTAATGCTCTCCATTGATTGGGTACCTGGTATTTAAATACGGACAATCTAATGCACCTCAATACCTTCTGATGAAACCGTGAGATTGGAAGCACGGAGAAACGCGTTAAGGATCCATTTTAAACACCGGCAGGCTGTCCAGAATCCCTCTATGCAAGAGAACACTTTGGAAGAATCTTTTAAAACCAACTTTGAAAGTGTGCACCCTTCCCCCGTGGACGCTGCTGTTACCGCCGCTCCCGCCAGAGAACTTCGGTACTAACCATTTAAGATCTAGCCGCACTGAGGCTTCAACGTACGGCTGTGGTGAGCAATAATCATTGGCGGTGGGGTGAGAAAGGGGACACTAGCTGCTGTGCGGCAGGCACATTGTGAACATTTGCAGTTCCTACAAAGTATATTGTTCTGGCTAGTGGATACAAAGTAACAACGGATATCACTTTAAAATAACCAGCTTTTCACCGGGGAGTTACAAAAATAGCACTTAGTGTGCTTAAAGAAAATCCTTATTGGAGCTCCAGCGGTATATGGTTATCTGGACGGTAATAGTCACAGTTTCTGGACTTCTTTGCACTGCAGATTTGGTGTGTTTTAAGGTTTTATTATGTCATGCATTATTAAGAAAATTGAATACTAAATAAAAAATATTTACAATTTTTAATCAAATAGATTATATATATGCGCTTCCTTGTAATATACATATTCTTATATGGTATATGTTTTTAGTGCCTAGGAATGAGTTGGCATTTGCAAGATGCTGCTACTGGTGCCGCCGCTGTTGTTGCTGCGGGAGGCAATACATCTACCCAGTGGGCTGTCATAGTTATATAGTCCTTAGTCTGCCCTGCTCCACTTGTCCGCATGTCCGTGGTTAAGTGGACAGTGGGTACAACTGCATTTTTCAGGACACTGAGGACACTTTTTCTGATGTCTGTGTAGATTCTCAGTATTGCCTACCTAGAGAAGTGGAGCATAGATGGGATTTGGTACCAGAGGCACACTACCTCAAGCAATTCTCTAAGTCCCTGTGAACTAACGGTGGATACCGAATGCACGTCTAACACCAACATAGTTGTCAAGGCCTGAGTTATCCGCTTTGCAACAGGATGACTGCTGTGATATTTCATCTTCCTCGCATAGGACTGTTGGACAGTCAATTGCTTACTGGAAGTAGTACAAATGGTCTTCCGACTTCCCCTCTGGGATGACGATTGACTCCCAACAGCAACAACAGTAGCGCCAGCAGCAGTAGGCGTTCCACTCAAGGATCTATCGAAGGAATCCCAGTTAGGAGAGGACTTGTCAGACTTGCCAGTGACATGGCCTGCAGGACTATTGGCGTTCCTGTCTAAGGTGAAAATTGACATTGAGGGAGTTGGTGGTGTGGTTTGCAGGAGCTTGGGTACAAGAGGAAGAAGGGATTTAGTTGTCAGTGGACTGCTTCCGCTGTCACCCAAAGTTTTTGAACTTGTCAATGACTTCTGATGAATGTGCTCCAGGTGATGTATAAGGGAGGATGTTCCTAGATGGTTAACGTCCTTACCTCTAGTTATTACAGCTTGACAAAGGCAACACACGGCTTGACACCAGTTGTCCGCATTTCTGTTGAAATAATTCCACACCGAAGAGGTGATTTTCTTTTTTGTATATTGACCAGGCATGTCAATGGCCTTATTCATCCCATGGACAACAGGTGTCTCCCCGGGTGCCTGATTTAAACAAACCACATCACCATCAGAATCCTCCTCGTCAACTTCCTCCTCAGCACCAGCAACACCCATATCCTCATCCTGGTGTACTTCAACAGTGACATCTTCAATTTGAATATCAGGAACTGGACTGTGGGTGCTCCTTCCAGCACTTGCAGGGGGCGTGCAAATGGGGGAAGGAGCCACCTCTTCCCGTCTAGTGTTGGGAAGGTCAGGCATCGAAACCGACACAATTGGACTTTCCTTGGGGATCTGTGATTTAGAACGCACAGTTCTTTGCTGTGCTTTTGCCAGCTTAACTCTTTTCATTTTTCTAGCGGGAGGATGAGTGCTTCCATCGTCATGTGAAGCTGAACCACTAGTCATGAGGAACATAGGAGAGGGCCTTAGCCGTTCCTTGCCACTCCGTGTCGTAAATGTCATATTGGCAAGTTTACGCTTCTTCTCAGATGATTTTAATTTAGATTTTTGGGTCATTTTACTGAACTTTTGCTTTTTGGATTTTACATGCTCTCTACTATGACATTGGGCATCGGCCTTGGCAGACGACGTTGATGGCATTTCATCGTCTCTGCCATGACTAGTTGCAGCAGCTTCAGCACTAGGTGGAAGTGGATCTTGATCTTTCCCTATTTTACCCTCCAAATTTTTGTTCTCCATTTTTTAATGTGTGGAATTATATGCCAGTAATATATCTGGAATTAGAAGGCAGTAATGTCTGGAATTAGATACCACTAGATAGATACCAGATACCACTGTGACTGGAATGATGATGACCTATGCACAGTGACAGGACACTACCACAGCACACTACAGCAGCAAGATGCAGCACAAGACCCTGTACTAGTATTAGTAATGTAGTATTACTGAGCACCACAAGACACTGAGCACTGATGATACTGAGCACTGATACTGAGCACTGATACTGAGCACTTATTATACTGAGCACTGATGATACTGAGCACTGATGATACTGAGCACTAATGACACTGAGCACTGATACTGAACACTGATAATACTGAGCACTGATGATACTGAGCACTGATGATACTGAGCACTGATACAGAGCACTGATAATACTGAGCACTGATGATACTGAGCACTGATACTGAGCACTGATTATACTGAGCACTGATGATACTGAGCACTGATGATACTGAGCACTGATGACACTGAGCACTGATACTGAGCACTGATGATACTGAGCACTGATGATACTGAGCACTGATGATACTGAGCACTGATTATACTGAGCACTGATGATACTGAGCACTGATGATACTGAGCACTGATACTGAGCACTGATGATACTGAGCTCTGATACTGAGCACTGATGATACTGAGCACTGATTATACTGAGCACTGATGATACTGAGCATTGATACTGAGCACTGATGATACTGAGCACTGATACTGAGCACTGATGATACTGAGCACTGATGATACTACGGAGAACTGACACTGAGCAGCACGATGCAGCACAAGTCACTGTACTAGTACAAAAGCACTCTGGAATTGTCACCCCCCCCAGATACCACTGTGACTGGAATGACGATACACAGTCACAGAACACTACTACCACAGCACCCTACAGCAGCAAGATGCAGCACAAGAGAGACACTGTACTAGTAACTATTACTGAGCAGCACAAAAGCACTTTGGAATTGTCCCCCTCCCCCCCCCCCCCCGCCCGAGATACCACTGTGACTGGAATGATGATGAACGATACACAGTCACAGGACACTACTACCACAGCACCCTACAGCAGCAAGATGCAGCACAAGAGAGACACTGTACTGGTATTACTGAACAGTAATAAGCACTGATATTGAGATTTGCCACTGAGAGAACGTAGCCACGTCCTCTCTGTACCCTCTACAATGCACGAGTGAAAATGGCAGCGACGTGCGGCTCTTTATATGGAATCCGAATCTCGCGAGAATCCGACAGCGGGATCATGACGTTTTGCCTCATTCGGGTTTTCCGAGTCAGGCGGGAACAACTGAGCCTGGCTCGGACCCGTGTAAAACACGTGGAGTTCAGGGGGGTTCGATTCTCGGAGAACCGAACCCGCTCATCTCTAGTTCTTATCACTGAGTCTGGTATGGAGAAAAAAACACAATTAGAAATATATGTATGCTATAAATGAACATTTATTATTATATAGCATATATTTATCTTATATATATATGAAAAAAATTACATATTTTTTTTTCCTTTTCCACTTTGCCACTATATATATCATCTGGTGGCTTCCAGGAGTTTGCAAGCTGTAGTGGAGGGAGATCCAGAGATACGGTCCTGCTGGAGATTGAGCAGGACGTGTCTATCCACATTACTAGGTCTATTTCATCCCAGGTATACATCAGATACAGTGTCGGACTGGGGCATGTAGGGCCCACCAGGGGAATGCAGTGGTAGAGGCCCATGTTAGGGGTGTGGCTAGTCTGCAGAGTGAGTGTGGGCTGCCACCTCATTGGTTTGACTAACCATTAAAGTGCAACATCTGGACCTCTTCATAAATATATTAGTGATGTGCACCGGAAATTTTTCGGGTTTTGTGTTTTGGTTTTGGGTTCGGTTCCGCGGCTGTGTTTTGGGTTCGGACGCGTTTTGGCAAAACCTCACCGAAATTTTTTTTTCGGGTGTGTTTTGGATTCGGGTGTTTTTTTCAAAAAACCCTAAAAAACAGCTTAAATCATAGAATTTGGGGGTCATTTTGATCCCATAGTATTATTAACCTCAATAACCATAATTCCACTCATTTTCAGTCTATTCTAAACACCTCACATCTCACAATATTATTTTTAGTCCTAAAATTTGCACCGAGGTCGCTGGATGGCTAAGCTAAGCGACCCTAGTGGCCGACACAAACACCTGGCCCATCTAGGAGTGGCACTGCAGTGTCAGACAGGATGGCCCTTCAAAAAAATTGTCCCCAAACAGCACATGATGCAAAGAAAAAAAGAGGCGCAATGAGGTAGCTGTGTGACTAAGATAAGCGACCCAAGTGGCCGACACAAACATCTGGCCCATCTAGGAGTGGCACTGCAGTGTCAGACAGGATGGCCCTTCAAAAAAATTGTCCCCAAACAGCACATGATGCAAGGAAAAAAAGAGGCGCAATGAGGTAGCTGTGTGACTAAGATAAGCGACCCAAGTGGCCGACACAAACATCTGGCCCATCTAGGAGTGGCACTGCAGTGTCACGCAGTATGGCCCTTCAAAAAAATACTCCCCAAACAGCACATGATGCAAAGAAAAAAAGAGGCGCAATGAGGTAGCTGTGTGACTAAGATAAGCGACCCAAGTGGCCGACACAAACATCTGGCCCATCTAGGAGTGGCACTGCAGTGTCACGCAGGATGGCCCTTCAAAAAAATACTCCCCAAATAGAACATGACGCAAAGAAAAAAAGAGGCGCAATGAGGTAGCTGTGTGACTAAGATAAGTGACCCTAGTGGCCGACACAAACATCTGGCCCATCTAGGAGTGTCACTGCAGTGTCACGCAGGATGGCCCTTCAAAAAAATATTCCCCAAACAGCACATGACGCAAAGAAAAAAAGAGGCGCAATGAGGTAGCTGTGTGACTAAGCTAAGCGACCCTAGTGGCCGACACAAACACCTGGCCCATCTAGGAGTGGCACTGCAGTGTCACGCAGGATGGCCCTTCAAAAAAATACTCCCCAAACAGCACATGACGCAAAGAAAAAAAGAGGCGCAATGAGGTAGCTGTGTGACTAAGCTAAGCGACCCTAGTGGCCGACACAAACACCTGGCCCATCTAGGAGTGGCACTGCAGTGTCACGCAGGATGGCCCTTCAAAAAATACTCCCCAAACAGCACATGATGAAAAGAAAAATGAAAGAAAAAAGAGGAAGGTCAGGCATCGCAACCGACACAATTGGACTCTCCTTGGGGATTTGTGATTTCGAAGAATGCACAGTTCTTTGCTGTGCTTTTGCCAGCTTAAGTCTTTTCTTTTTTTCTAGCGAGATGATGAGTGCTTCCATCCTCATGTGAAGCTGAACCACTAGCCATGAACATAGGCCAGGGCCTCAGCCGTTCCTTGCCACTCCGTGTCGTAAATGGCATATTGGCAAGTTTACGCTTCTCCTCAGACGCTTTTAATTTTGATTTTTGGGTCATTTTACTGATCTTTTGTGTTTTGGATTTTACATGCTCTGTACTATGACATTGGGCATCGGCCTTGGCAGACGACGTTGATGGCATTTCATCGTCTCGGCCATGACTAGTGGCAGCAGCTTCAGCACGAGGTGGAAGTGGATCTTGATCTTTCCCTATTTTTTTAACCTCCACATTTTTGTTCTCCATATTTTAATGCGCACAACTAAAAGGCACCACAGGTATACAATGTAGATGGATGGATAGTATACTTATGGACGACAAGTGACGACACAGAGGTAGGTACAGCAGTGGCCTACCGTACTGCTATATACAGTATAATAAATGGACCTGGTGGACACTGTCAGCAAACTGCTAAACTAGTATAAAGAAAAAAAGCCACCACAGGTATACAATGTAGATGAATGGATAGTATACTTATGGACGAGTGACTGACGACACAGAGGTAGGTACAGCAGTGGCCTACCGTACTGCTATATACAGTATAATGGACCTGGTGGACACTGTCAGCAGACTGCTAAACTAGTACTACTAGTATAAAGAAAAAAAGCCACCACAGGTATACAATGTAGATGGATGGATAGTATACTTATGGACGACGAGTGACGACACAGAGGTAGGTACAGCAGTGGCCTACCGTACTGCTATATACAGTATAATGGACCTGGTGGACACTGTCAGCAGACTGCTAAACTAGTACTACTAGTATAAAGAAAAAAAGCCACCACAGGTATACAATGTAGATGGATGGATAGTATACTTATGGACGACGAGTGACGACACAGAGGTAGGTACAGCAGTGGCCTACCGTACTGCTATATACAGTATAATAAATGGACCTGGTGGACACTGTCAGCAAACTGCTAAACTAGTATAAAGAAAAAAAGCCATTACAGGTATACAATGTAGATGGATGGATGGTTTACTTATTTTCTCTATCGTCCTAGTGGATGCTGGGGTTCCTGAAAGGACCATGGGGAATAGCGGCTCCGCAGGAGACAGGGCACAAAAAGTAAAGCTTTTTCAGATCAGGTGGTGTGCACTGGCTCCTCCCCCTATGACCCTCCTCCAGACTCCAGTTAGATTTTTGTGCCCGGCCGAGAAGGGTGCAATCTAGGTGGCTCTCCTAAAGAGCTGCTTAGAAAAAGTTTAGCTAGGTTTTTTATTTTACAGTGATTCCTGCTGGCAACAGGATCACTGCAGCGAGGGACTGAGGGGAGAAGGAGTCAACTCACCTGCGTGCAGGATGGATTGGCTTCTTGGCTACTGGACATCAAGCTCCAGAGGGACGATCACAGGTACAGCCTGGATGGTCACCGGAGCCGCGCCGCCGGCCCCCTTGCAGATGCTGAAGTCAGAAGAGGTCCAGAATCGGCGGCTGAAGACTCCTGCAGTCTTCAAAAGGTAGCGCACAGCACTGCAGCTGTGCGCCATTTTCCTCTCAGCACACTTCACACGGCAGTCACTGAGGGTGCAGGGCGCTGGGAGGGGGGCGCCCTGGGAGGCAAATGATTACCTATAAAGGCTAAAAATACCTCACATATAGCCCCTAGAGGCTATATGGAGATATTTAACCCCTGCCTAATTTTTCTAAATAGCGGGAGACGAGCCCGCCAGAAAAGGGGCGGGGCCTATCTCCTCAGCACACGGCGCCATTTCCTCTCACAGCTCCGCTGGTCAGGACGGCTCCCAAGTCTCTCCCCTGCACTGCACTACAGAAACAGGGTAAAACAGAGAGGGGGGGGCATATTTATGGCGATATTTTGATATAACAAAGCAGCTATAAGGGAGCACTTATTATAAGGCTATCCCTGATATATATATAGCGCTTTTGGTGTGTGCTGGCAAACTCTCCCTCTGTCTCCCCAAAGGGCTAGTGGGTCCTGTCTTCGTTAGGAGCATTCCCTGTGTGTCTGCTGTGTGTCGGTACGTGTGTGTCGACATGTATGAGGACGATATTGGTGTGGAGGCGGAGCAATTGCCAAATATGAGGATGTCACCCCCTAGGGAGTCGACACCAGAATGGATGCCTTTATTTATGGAACTACGGGATAGTGTCAACACGCTAAAGCAGTCGTTTGACGACATGAGGCGGCCGGACAATCAATTAGTGCCTGTCCAGGCGACTCAAACACCGTCAGGGGCTGTGAAACGCCCTTTGCCTCAGTCGGTCGACACAGACCCAGACACAGGCGATGACTCCAGTGGTGACGGTGACGAATCAACCGTATTTTCCAGTAGGGCCACACGTTATATGATTTTGGCAATGAAGGAGGCGTTACATTTAGCTGATACTACAGGTACCACTAAACAGGGTATTATGTGGGGTGTGAAAAAACTACCTATAGTTTTTCCTGAATCAGAAGAATTAAATGACGTGTGTAATGAAGCGTGGGTTGCCCCTGATAAAAAGCTGATAATTTCAAAGAAATTATTGGCATTATACCCTTTCCCGCCAGAGGTTAGGGAGCGCTGGGAAACACCTCCTAGGGTGGACAAGGCGCTAACACGCTTATCTAAACAAGTGGCGTTACCCTCTCCTGAGACGGCCGCACTTAAAGATCCATCAGATAGGAGGATGGAAAATATCCAAAAAAGTATATACACACATGCAGGTGTTATACTACGACCAGCTGTAGCGACTGCCTGGATGGGCAGTGCTGGGGTAGTTTGGTCAGAGTCCCTGATTGAAAATATTGATACCCTGGACAGGGACAATATTTTACTGTCGTTAGAACAAATAAAGGATGCATTTCTTTATATGCGTGATGCACAGAGGGATATCTGCACACTGGCATCACGGGTAAGTGCTATGTCCATTTCGGCCAGAAGAGCTTTATGGACGCGACAGTGGACAGGCGATGCGGATTCAAAACGGCATATGGAAGTTTTGCCGTATAAAGGGGAGGAGTTATTTGGAGTCGGTCTATCAGATTTGGTGGCCACGGCTACAGCCGGGAAATCCACCTTTCTACCTCAAGTCACTCCCCAACAGAAAAAGGCACCGACTTTTCAACCGCAGCCCTTTCGTTCCTTTAAAAATAAGAGAGCAAAGGGCTATTCATATCTGCCACGAGGCAGAGGTCGAGGGAAGAGACAGCAACACGCAGCTCCTTCCCAGGAACAGAAGCCCTCCCCGGCTTCTACAAAAGCCTCAGCATGACGCTGGGGCTTCTCAAGCGGACTCGGGGACGGTGGGCGGTCGTCTCAAAAATTACAGCGCGCAGTGGGCTCACTCGCAGGTAGATCCCTGGATCCTGCAGATAATATCTCAAGGGTACAGGTTGGAATTAGAGACAGATCCACCTCGCCGTTTCCTGAAGTCTGCTTTACCAACGTCCCCCTCCGAAAGGGAGACGGTTTTGGAAGCCATTCACAAGCTGTACTCTCAGCAGGTGATAGTCAAGGTACCTCTTCTACAACAAGGGAAGGGGTATTATTCCACTCTTTTTGTGGTACCGAAGCCGGATGGCTCGGTAAGGCCTATTCTAAATCTGAAGTCCTTGAACCTGTACATAAAGAAGTTCAAGTTCAAGATGGAGTCACTCAGAGCAGTGATAGCGAACCTGGAAGAGGGGGACTTATGGTATCCTTGGACATCAAGGATGCGTATCTCCACGTTCCAATTTACCCCTCACACCAGGGGTACCTCAGGTTCGTTGTACAAAACTGTCACTATCAGTTTCAGACGCTGCCGTTCGGATTGTCCACGGCACCTCGGATCTTTACAAAGGTAATGGCCGAGATGATGATTCTTCTTCGAAGAAAAGGCGTATTAATTATCCCATACTTGGACGATCTCCTAATAAGGGCGAGGTCCAGAGAACAGCTAGAGATGGGATTAGCACTGTCTCAAGAAGTGCTAAAACAGCACGGGTGGATTCTGAATATTCCAAAATCCCAGTTAATGCCGACAACTCGTCTGCTGTTCCTAGGGATGATTCTGGACACGGTTCAGAAAAAGGTTTTTCTCCCGGAGGAAAAAGCCAAGGAGTTATCCGAGCTTGTCAGGAACCTCCTAAAACCAGGAAAGGTGTCTGTACATCAATGCACAAGAGTCCTGGGAAAAATGGTGGCTTCTTACGAAGCAATTCCATTCGGCAGATTCCACGCAAGAATTTTCCAAAGGGATCTGTTGGACAAATGGTCAGGGTCGCATCTTCAGATGCACCTACGGATAACCCTGTCTCCAAGGACAAGGGTGTCTCTTCTGTGGTGGTTGCAGAGTCCTCATCTATTGGAGGGCCGCAGATTCGGCATACAGGATTGGATCCTGGTGACCACGGACGCCAGCCTGAGAGGCTGGGGAGCAGTCACACAAGGAAGAAACTTCCAGGGAGTATGGACAAGCCTGGAAACGTCTCTTCACATAAACATTCTGGAACTAAGAGCAATATACAATGCTCTAAGCCAGGCAGAACCTCTGCTTCAGGGAAAACCGGTGTTGATCCAGTCGGACAACATCACGGCAGTCGCCCATGTGAACAGACAGGGCGGCACAAGAAGCAGGAGTGCAATGGCAGAAGCTGCAAGGATTCTTCGCTGGGCAGAGAATCATGTGATAGCACTGTCAGCAGTGTTCATCCCGGGAGTGGACAACTGGGAAGCAGACTTCCTCAGCAGACACGATCTTCACCCGGGAGAGTGGGGACTTCATCCAGAAGTCTTCCACATGCTGGTAACCCGTTGGGAAAGACCAATGGTGGACATGATGGCGTCTCGCCTCAACAAAAAACTGGACAGGTATTGCGCCAGGTCAAGAGATCCGCAGGCAATAGCTGTGGACGCGCTGGTAACGCCTTGGGTGTACCAGTCGGTGTATGTGTTTCCTCCTCTGCCTCTCATACCAAAAGTATTGAGAATTATACGGCAAAGAGGCGTAAGAACGATACTAGTGGTTCCGGATTGGCCAAGAAGGACTTGGTACCCGGAACTTCAAGAGATGGTCACGGAAGATCCGTGGCCTCTACCTCTAAGGAGGGACTTGCTTCAGCAGGGTCCCTGTCTGTTTCAAGACTTACCGCGGCTGCGTTTGACGGCATGGCGGTTGAACGCCGGATCCTAAAGGAAAAAGGCATGCCGGAAGAAGTCATTCCTACTTTGATTAAAGCAAGGAAGGAAGTAACCGTGCAACATTATCACCGAATTTGGCGAAAATATGTTGCGTGGTGCGAAGATCGGAGTGCTCCGACGGAGGAATTTCAACTGGGTCGATTCCTACATTTCCTGCAATCAGGATTGTCTATGGGTCTCAAATTGGGATCTATTAAGGTTCAAATTTCGGCCCTGTCGATTTTCTTTCAAAAAGAATTGGCTTCAGTCCCTGAAGTCCAGACCTTTGTTAAGGGAGTGCTGCATATACAGCCCCCTGTGGTGCCTCCAGTGGCACCGTGGGATCTCAATGTGGTTTTGGACTTTCTAAAATCTCATTGGTTTGAACCACTAAATAAGGTGGATTTGAAATATCTCACTTGGAAAGTGACCATGCTTCTAGCCCTGGCTTCTGCCAGGAGAGTGTCAGAATTGGCAGCTTTATCTTACAAAAGCCCATATCTGATTTTCCATTCGGACAGGGCAGAACTGCGGACTCGTCCGCATTTTCTCCCTAAGGTGGTGTCAGCATTTCATCTGAACCAGCCTATTGTAGTGCCTGCGGCTACAAGTGACTTGGAGGACTCCAAGTTACTGGACGTTGTCAGAGCATTAAAAATATATATTGCAAGGACAGCTGGAGTCAGAAAATCTGACTCGTTGTTTATATTGTGTGCACCCAACAAGATGGGTGCTCCTGCGTCTAAGCAGACGATTGCTCGTTGGATCTGTAGCACAATCCAACTTGCACATTCTGTGGCAGGCCTGCCACAGCCTAAATCTGTAAAGGCCCACTCCACAAGGAAGGTGGGCTCATCTTGGGCGGCTGCCCGAGGGGTCTCGGCATTACAACTTTGCCGAGCAGCTACGTGGTCAGGGGAGAACACGTTTGTAAAATTTTACAAATTTGATACTCTGGCTAAGGAGGACCTGGAGTTCTCTCATTCGGTGCTGCAGAGTCATCCGCACTCTCCCGCCCGTTTGGGAGCTTTGGTATAATCCCCATGGTCCTTTCAGGAACCCCAGCATCCACTAGGACGATAGAGAAAATAAGATTTTACTTACCGATAAATCTATTTCTCGGAGTCCGTAGTGGATGCTGGGCGCCCATCCCAAGTGCGGATTATCTGCATAAATTGTACATAGTTATTGTTAACTAATTCGGGTTATTGTTGAAGGAAGCCATCTTTCAGAGGCTCCGCTGTTATCATACTGTTAACTGGGTTTAGATCACAGGTTGTACGGTGTGATTGGTGTGGCTGGTATGAGTCTTACCCGGGATTCAAAATCCTCCCTTATTGTGTACGCTCGTCCGGGCACAGTACCTAACTGGAGTCTGGAGGAGGGTCATAGGGGGAGGAGCCAGTGCACACCACCTGATCTGAAAAAGCTTTACTTTTTGTGCCCTGTCTCCTGCGGAGCCGCTATTCCCCATGGTCCTTTCAGGAACCCCAGCATCCACTACGGACTCCGAGAAATAGATTTATCGGTAAGTAAAATCTTATTATTATTAATGGATGACGAGTGACTGACGACACAGAGGTAGATACAGCAGTGGCCTACCGTACTGCTATATACAGTATAATGGACCTGGTGGACACTGTCAGCAGACTGCTAAACTAGTACTACTAGTATAAAGAAAAAAAGCCACCACAGGTATACAATGTAGATGGATGGATAGTATACTTATGGACGACGAGTGACGACACAGAGGTAGGTACAGCAGTGGCCTACCGTACTGCTATATACAGTATAATGGACCTGGTGGACACTGTCAGCAGACTGCTAAACTAGTACTACTAGTATAAAGAAAAAAAGCCACCACAGGTATACAATGTAGATAGATGGATAGTATACTTATGGACGACGAGTGACGACACAGAGGTAGGTACAGCAGTGGCCTACCGTACTGCTATATACAGTATAATAAATGGACCTGGTGGACACTGTCAGCAAACTGCTAAACTAGTATAAAGAAAAAAAAGCCATTACAGGTATATAATGTAGATGGATGGATAGTATACTTATTATTATTAATGGATGACGAGTGACTGACGACACAGAGGTAGGTACAGCAGTGGCCTACTGTACTGCTATATACAGTATAATGGACCTGGTGGACACTGTCAGCAGACTGCTAAACTAGTACTACTAGTATTAAAAAAAAAGCCACCACAGGTATACAATGTAGATGGATGGTAGTATACTTATGGACGACGAGTGACGACACAGAGGTAGGTACAGCAGTGGCCTACCGTACTGCTATATACAGTATAATGGACCTGGTGGACACTGTCAGCAGACTGCTAAACTAGTACTACTAGTATAAAAAAAAAGCCACCACAGGTATACAATGTAGATGGATGGATAGTATACTTATGGACGACGAGTGACGACACAGAGGTAGGTACAGCAGTGGCCTACCGTACTGCTATATACAGTATAATGGACCTGGTGGACACTGTCAGCAGACTGCTAAACTAGTACTACTAGTATAAAGAAAAAAAGCCACCACAGGTATACAATGTAGATGGATGGATAGTATACTTATGGACGACGAGTGACGACACAGAGGTAGGTACAGAAGTGGCCTACCGTACTGCTATACACAGTATAATGGACCTGGTGGACACTGTCAGCAGACTGCTAAACTAGTACTACAAGTATAAAGAAAAAAAGCCACAACAGGTATACAATGTAGATGGATGGATAGTATACTTATGGACGACGAGTGACGACACAGAGGTAGGTACAGCAGTGGCCTACCGTACTGCTATATACAGTATAATAAATGGACCTGGTGGACACTGTCAGCAAACTGCTAAACTAGTATAAAGAAAAAAAGCCACCACAGGTATACAATGTAGATGGATGGATAGTATACTTATTATTATTAATGGATGACGAGTGACTGACGACACCGAGGTAGGTACAGCAGTGGCCTTCCGTACTGCTATATAAAGTATAATGGACCTGGTGGACACTGTCAGCAGACTGCTAAACTAGTATAAAAAAAAGCAACCACAGGAGTGTTTTTCAGGCAGACAAACGTATACTGGTGGTCACTGTCAGCAAAACTGTGCACTGTACTCCTGCTATAGCTGCTCCCCAGTCCCCACAATTAAGCAGTGTGAGCACTCAGCACAGATATATCATGCAGCACACTGAGCACAGATATGGTATGGAGCATTTTTTTCAGGCAGAGAACGGATTAAAAAAAACTGGTGGTCACTATCAGCAAAACTCTGCACTCTACTCCGAGTCCTAACAGCTGCTCCCCAATCCTCCCCACAATTAGTAATAAAACAAGCAATCAACTGTCTCTTCTACAATTATAAACGGAGAGCACGCCAGCCACGTCCTCTCCCTATCAATCTCAATGCACGAGTGAAAATGGCGGCAACGCGCGGCTGCTTATATAGAATCCGAATCTCGCGAGAATCCGACAGCGGGATGATGACGTTCGGGCGCGCTCGGGTTAGCCGAGCAAGGCGGGAGGATCCGAGTCTGCTCGGACCCGTGTAAAAAAATGTAAAGCTCGGGTGGGTTCGGTTTCTCGGAAACCGAACCCGCTCATCACTAAAAAATATAGAGTAAATTCAGCTGCTGCATACATGATAATGTACCAGATTAATAACAAGATTAATAACAGCAATGGACTGTAGAAAATACACCATAGTCCAGTTTGGTAAGATATGTATAATTCAAGTGCACAGTCTGGATCCTGATCCTTAGAGCAGGAGGTGGGCCCTTCTGCTCCACGGGAGGTTTCTGTCCTCCCTGAGCATGCCTTAGGACACCTGCATTATGGTTTGACAGGTGTACCGCCCCAGTCAAACCGGTGGATTCCCCGTACCCCTGTGTACCAGTACAAGCCTGATCGGATAGAACTATCTTTGTGATCATTTGCATTACAAAAATAGAGAAGTTGTGCACAAAAGAAGAAAGGATTATATTCAGTCCACTGTTTTCATTGTGTTTGGGAGAAGTAAAGGGTATATTGGACATACCATTGGATATTTACCAGACACTCCAAGTTGTACACATATGGTAACTTTGGGGCATATTTATTAACATTATTTTTACTAAAATGATGTGAAAAAGGGTGTTTTCACATCCTTTTTACATAATTTTTGAATCACGCCAATGTATTAAAGGGCTTTTGGAGCAGTTCGTGAAAAACTGCTCCAAACCCTTTAATTGTCATTTTTTTTTAGTAACCCACATCGCATTCCCCATACTTTTAATGGGAAATGCGATGTGGCTGAAGCTACAAATTTTTTTATTTTTTTTTAAACAGCAGTGTGTCCTGCGACAATTACGCCAGTTCAGGCTGGTGAAATCACAGGGCAGCACTGCGAGATCCCTACTTTTGCCCAGCTTTCTCTGCCCCCTGGCAGAGAAAGCTGTGTGGGGACCGGCCAGTGTGATCAGATCTGTGACACACAAGGTGATCACTTGTAAAACAAAAAAAAGTAACCCCCCCAAAAAAAAACAACAACACATACTTACCAGTCCAGGGAGCCGGTGATTGGTGCTCCGGTGCGGGTTGTCGGGTTCTGTGTCCACCATGTGCTGTGCTGTGACCCCCGGTGCAGTAAAGTGATGCTGCAAAACGCCAGCTCACTTTACAGCACCAGGGGTCACAGCAGCACACAGGATCCGGCACCAAGCAGCCCTGCGGGAGCAGAGAACACTGGCTCCCTGGACTGGTTAAGTATATTTACAGTGTGGGGAGGGGTCCAGGTAGTCGCAATGGGGGGGAATTTGACCCGGCAGTGACGGTAGCGGTGATGTCAGCAGTGGCGGCACATGCACAGCAGGACATAAGGGTATTTTTCCTGAAAAATACCCCGATAATGCTGCGGTCAGGCATCGCAGGGACAGAGCTTGCTCAAAAGCCCTGTCCCTGCATGCGATACATCTGTGCAATGTAATGAATTATCGCAATGCAGATTCAGGTGATTTTATCACACCACATCCGCATCCTTGGATGCAGCTGGTTATAAATAGGCCCCTGTATATTTACCAAACAGATCATTCACCTCCTATACAAGTTATTCACCCAGTGTTTCTATTGGCACCATTATCATTATTGAGTGTTTTTAGTGTTTTGTGCAAATGTATTTGTACATAAACGGCTGTATCGCTGTTTTTTACGTACATTTTTATATATAAGATAAATATATGCTATATAATAATATTCATTTACAGCATACATATATTTCTAATAGTTTTTTTTTCTCCATATCAGATTCTATGATAAGAACTCCTATTCTATATGAATTTATGCATTAGCAGTTATTAAAAACAAGGTACATTTCATTTATATTTTTTGGCTTTGTTTTGTATAACAAAAGCCTGTTTTTTGCCCCCCAAAAAACCTTATCTGTCCAAAATAAACAAGTTTGGTAAAACCCAGAAATAACAGGATCTCTATAATTGGTGTGATTGTTAGTGTAATCTGCTGGTTATGAAGTTGTTAAAAGGAAAACACTTTATATATACTGTACTGCATTGTACTACTTACAGTTATAGTTTCACTGGTTTTTTTAGAGTATGGTTTGTGTGAGCCAACTAATATGATCTATGATTCTGTCAGCACAGTGCTTAACTAATATATCAATAGCTTCCCACAACAAGCAATAGTAGTGACATGGATGATATTATTGTGTTAATTAAGTTGGCTGACACAGTGGTTTGAGATGGAGCAAAAGGACAGCCAGAAGAACATGGTCTAGACCACTATATCATTTTTTACCTCACTGCTTTTAGCTATTTTCTCCTTAATTAGGTAAAGGAAACTGAAAGGCAGATGGTTTTGTACTGAGAAAAAAATGCCTCCACACTGCTTTGGTATATTAAATATTAAATAATATTCATTATAGCCCAGTCCCCCATTAAGTAGATGTATATTGGGCTGATAATTTACTTGGCACTTTACTGTGTTTGCCACTTAATCCAATAGGGAATCAGAAACAGATCTGAAGCAAAAAGGGGTTGTTGGCTCTAATTTCTCTCTTGTGATGTGACCTAAATCTCACTCAGACACAGCTTGCAGCTTATTACAGCAACCACCAACTTACTGTCAGTGCGACCAGTTTACAGTTTACAGCTACCACAAATTTACTATCAGCGTGACCAGCTTGCTATCTATTGCTACCACCAATTACTATTAGTGTGATCAGATTACTTTCTACAGGTACCACAAACCTACTATTAGTGCCACTAGCTTAATTCTCTGTCTCCTCTTATGACTCTGCCACCCCCTCACTTCCACTAACTGTAGGGGTACCCCAAGGTTCTGTCCTTGGTCCTCTACTCTTCTCTCTCTACACGTCCTCACTAGGTAAACTCATTAGTTCTTTTGGTATGTAGTTCTTTTTCATCTGTATGCTGATGACACTCAAATCTATCTTTCCTCTCCAGACCTCTCCCCTGCTCTCCTCACTCGTATCTCCAACTGTCTCTCTGCTACCTCTTCCTGGATGTCCCAGCGCTTTCTTAAACTTAACATGTCTAAGACCGAGCTGATCATCTTCCCTCCCTCCCGCATAACCTCACCTCCTACAGTCTCATTATCTATTGATGGCACTACTATCTCCTCTAGCCCCCAAGTGCGCTGTCTTGGAGTAATCCTTGACTCCTCCCTCTCCTTCAAACCACACATTCAGCACCTCTCACAAACCTGCCGTTTTCATCTAAAAAATATTTCCAGGATCAGACCCTTTCTGACCCAGGATGCTACTAAGACTCTTATCCACTCACTGATCATCTCCAGACTGGACTACTGTAATCTCCTCCTAACTGGCATTCCTGACAAATACCTCATCCACTCCAATCTATACTCAATGCTGCTGCCCGGCTCATCTCCCTCACCAAACACACTACGTCCACCTCTCCTCTCTTACTAGACCTTCACTGGCTCCCCTTCCCTTTCAGAATCCATTTCAAGCTTTTCACACTTGCTTACAAAGCCCTCACCCACTCCTCTCCCATCTACATCTTTGACCTTATCTCCCTTGACACTCCCACCCGTCCTCTTCGCTCTGCTAATGCACGTCGATTCTCCTGCCTACGGATTTTTCACGTGCTGCACCACTTCTATGGAATTCCCCACCTCTCCCCCTCAGACTCTCCACCTCTCTACAAAACTTCAAACGGGCTCTCAAGACCTACTTCTTCACCAAACCCAGCCAAATCTCATCCTAAACCTCTGTTCCACGCTCTCTATGTACCCCATCTGTCTCAGCCCTGTCTGTCTACCCTCCCCTTTAGAATGTAAGCTCTCACGAGCAGGGCTCTCTTCCCTCATGTGCTTATCCTTTTCTTACTTTATTAATATTCAACTGCACCAAATCCAGCAGTCTTCTTCTGCCACCTGATACTTATTCCAGTGTCATCTGCTGATGTAGCTATGTTTATTTACCCTGTACTTGTCCTATATTGTCAACTGTAAGTTGCTGTTTTCCTGCTTGATTATTTGTTTATGTACTCTGTAATTGGGCGCTGCGGAACCCTTGTGGCGCCATATAAATAAAGGATAATAATAGCTTACTGTCTACAGCTACCACCAACCAACTATCAATACGACCAGTTTACTATCTATAGCTACCACCAACTTACTATAAGTCTGACTAGCTTTCTATCTACAGCTACCACCAATTACTATCAGTGTGACCAGCCTATTATTTACAGATACCGCCAACCTACTATCAGTGCAACCAGCCCCATTCTTGTGTGACTAAAAAGGGGGTGTGACACATGGTCATGCTCCTACAAACATCATACCGAAGGCGGGTGCACAAGAATGTGGCGTGGCCTTGTCCCAGTTAGGCCATGCCCCATTTTTGCACATGTGCCTACAGTGCACACATATCGGCTTTTTAACATGACTACAGATATTTTTTGGCTCTTTGCCTCTGACTGGTTTGCCACCTCTGAGCTTGACAGTAGACTGTGACCAGCTGTGAACTGAATTGGTACTGCAGGTGGTCAGCAACCATGGAAACTCTTAATACTGATGAGATGATATGGAGACTGAATACAATATATGCAGAGTGGGCACAGCAGACTGTGACTGGGCTTGAACTGGGTTAGTACAGTAGGTAGTCAGGAACCATGGAAGCGCTGTCTTGATACTGGTGAGATGCTATATTAACTGAATGCAACATATGTGACTGTGACTGGGCTCAAACTGGATTAGTACTGCAGGTCTGTATCTGGAGTTGCTCCGGGGAATGCTGGACCAGACTAGAACCAGAGACCAGACTAGATAGGAACCGTAAACTGGACTGTCTGGAACTGGGAGGGCAGGACTGGACTGGAACCGGCTGTGCAGCCAGATGGAGGGCCAGCACAGACATTGATGCAAATAAGAATTGAAAGTGCAGTTACAGTATACAGTATAGCAAAACTGCACCTTGCTGCAAACATACTGTTTAAGAAACAGGTCAGGAGCGCAGGATAGCTTGACACAGTGGAAACTGTGTTATACATTGCACTTGAAGTTTGGGAGTGTCAGCAGAGGCGTAACTAGCACGGGGCAAGCAGGGCACGTGCCCTGGGCGCCGTGGCAACCCCAGCAGAGGGGGGCATCTGCACGCCCCGCTCGCCCCATGCTTCCTTCCGCTGCTACTATTGCCCAGTCCGGCGCTACTCCTCCAGACGTGGGAGAGCCCAGGATCTGCCGCCTGCCTCCCGCCCGCCGCTGTGAGCGCCAGTGTGCGCAGAAGAGGAGGGGCCTCACCAAGGACCTGCCGCCTGCCTCCCTCCCGCCGCTGTGAGCACCAGTGTGTGCAGAGGGCCCCGGACCTGCCACCCGCCGAATGCCTGTGGGTGATGATGGAGGGGTAAGTGCTGCACAAATGGAGGGGTGAGCAGGGGCGGGGTGTGTGTGTGTGTGTGTGTGTGTGTGTGTGTGTGTGTGTGTGTGTATATATATATGTATTTTGTTGGAGGGGTAAGCAGGGGTGGGTGGGTGTGTGTGTGCGTCTGTGTGTGTGTGTGTGTGTGTGTGTGTGGATGTGTGTGTGTGTGTGTGTGTGTGTGTGTGTATGTGTCCAGCAATGGAGGGGTGAGCAGGGTGTGTGTGTGTGTGTGTGTGTGTGTGTGTGTGTGTGTGTGTGTGTGTGTGTGTATATGTATGTTGTTGGAGGGGTAAGCAGGGGTGTGTATGTGTCCAGCAATGGAGGGGTAAGCAAGGATGTATGTGTATGAATGGGGTGTGTGTGTGTGTGTGTGTGTGTGTGTGTGTGTGTGTGTGTGTGTGTTTTGTTGGAGGGGTAAGCAGGGGTGTGTGTGTATGTGTCCAGCAATGGAGGGGTGAGCAGGGTGTGTGTGTGTGTGTGTGTGTGTGTGTGTGTGTGTGTGTGTGTGTGTGTGTATATGTATGTTGTTGGGGGGGTAAGCAGGGGTGTGTATGTGTCCAGCAATGGAGTGGTAAGCAAGGATGTATGTGTATGTATGTTGCTGGAGGTGCGTGTGCCTGTTTGTGTGTCCAGCACTGGTGGGGTAAGGACGAGTGTGCGTGTGTTTGTGTGTGTGTACTGCCTGGAGGGGTAAGCAGGAGTGTGCGTGTCACTGCATGTCAATGGTGTGTGGGTGTGTGTCCGGCTTAGAGGGGTAAGCAGAAGTGTGCGTGTGTGTGCGTGTGTGTGTGTACACTTGGAGGGCTAAGCAGGAGTATGCATGTGTTTCTGTGTGTGTGTGTGTGTGTGTGTGTGTGTGTGTGTGTGTGTGTGTGTGTGTGTGTGTATGTGTGTCCCCGGCGCTGGAGGGGTAAGCAGGAGTATGCGTGTGTACGTGTGTGTCCGGCGCTGGACCGCTGGAGGAGGACACAGTGGTGGTGACAGACAGTGTAAGCGTGTGTTTATGTACATAATGTTTGTGTGTATGTCTTCTATGTGAGTGTATATTTTCTATCTGTGTGTATATTTATGTGTGTATGTGTTCAGTGTGTTGCGTATAATTGTGTACTTTCTGTGTATGTGTTTCATATGTGTTTTCTGTGTGTGTGTGTGTGTGTGTGTGTGTGTGTGTGTGTGTGTGTGTGTGTATATGTATATATATATATATATACATATATATATATCTATATCGAAGTAGCGGCAGACCCGGAAGTTTATATATATTTTTTAATTAGCAGCAGCACGTAGGAAGGAGCCCCGGAGGACTCACCGAAGACCGGAGGAGGAGCGGAGACATGCGCACCAGCTGAAGAGACGCGAGGGAGCGAGCCGCAGGACCAGGAGAGGACCAACGCCAGGGAGGAGCTGCCTGTCACCAGAGCGACCAGAGCCGTCCGTGCTGAGTGGAGAAGACGCCGTAGAAGAGCAGGAGTCCAGCCAGCCGCAGACCGGGGAAGGACATCCAACCTTCAGTGGACCAGGACCCTGCAGCAAGGGAAGAGACTGACCAGCGACGGGAGCACCGGCATTGCGGAGGACACCCGCTTACCAGAGCACGGACCCGCAGAAGACCCTGGCTGGCTTAAAGAAGACGGCGCGGAACAGCAGGGAGGATGGCGCACATCAGGATCCTGCAGCAGGAGAGAAGATCCCCCTTCGGAGTGCAGTAGACCACACAGAAAAGGGTGCATCCCTGGTGCAGTGCTCTGCATCCCGGGTGGCGCCGAAAACGTGGAGTGTCGGAGGTGGCAGAAGCGCTGCAGCTTGGGGTGAGAAACCGCTGCAACCCTTCCGCTGCTAAACTCTGCAATCAGTCAATTAAGGGGTTAGGCTCCCCTCACCACAGTGCCCCACAGGCCTTGTTAATTAAGGGGGTAGGATCCCCTCACTCTATAATGTGAATTTTGGCTCATACCATGTGCTATAATGTGAATTTCGGCTCATAGCGTATGCTATAATGTGAATTTTGGCTCATAGTGTGTGCTATAATGTGAATTTTGGCTCATATCGTGTGCTATAATGTGAATTTCGACTCATACCATGTGCTATAATGTAAATTTTGGCTCATAGCATGTGCTATAATGTGAATTTCGGCTCATACTGTGCGCTATAATGTGAATATCGGCTCATACTGGGTGCTTTAATGTGAATTTCGGCTCATACTGTGCGCTATAATGTGAATATCGGCTCATACTGGGTGCTATAATGTGAATTTCGGCTCATACCGTGTGCTATAATGTGAAAGGGGCACCTGTACTAGATAGTATAAGGGGACCTACTACACTGAAGGACACGCTCCCTTTTGAGTGACCACGCCCCCTTTTCCGACGTGCATAATTGTAACTTCTTTTTCATTCCCTCTTCAAAAGGGGGGGGCGCCATTATTGATCTCGCCCTGGGCTCCAAAAACCCTAGTTACGCCTCTGAGTGTCAGTGCTGTGGCTTTATACCCCTGGTTGCGCTGAGATTGGCTGTCATCTGGCTGTCTCCGATTCTCAGTCAGCTTTTCCGGACTATCACGGTGGCGGCAAGGACCATGCACTGGCGAGGATTGCTACCTTGCAATGCCAGGGATCTGCAGGCAAGAACAGGGATGCAACCCAGATACCGGGAGGATGGCAGAGCCAGGGTGAGTAGTATGTAACCCAATGACAGGGGAGACCAGGCCGTGTAGTAACAGGGATTCACTTAATCTAGCACTTTTTTTAGCACCTAATTATTTATCTACCTATGTAACACATTTTAACATTCTAATTACCTCACCTATGTAACACTCTCAACACATAGCTTCTGCTTCTTATTTATGTATCACTAATTAACACATTAACCTCTTACTAGTGTGATGCCTTGGGGTGGTTAGCCTGTGCTGACCTTGTTATCCCATGCCCTGGACTTGAGCCTTAAGTGGGATACTCACGTGGAGATGTGTGCTGAGCGATGTATCACAGAATGCTCAGCACACATCTCCCCCCTCCCCCCTGCTCAGCAAACAGTGGTGAAGTGAGCGATCTACTAGATTGTGACTGCATGCAGGACAATCTAGTACCGGTGATAGCCATGCTTAGGGCCGCTTAGAAATTGAGCATGGATCTCTACGTGTTGTCGAAGTCAAAAAATGTACACACACAGCACATGTAAACTCCACACTGAGTCGCTGTGCGTGCGAATACACGTAGCGTGCATAGCGATATATGGTAGCATATGCATTCACACAGATAAGCTACAAAGATATATTCAACACATATTTCATAGCACACATAAATTAAATGTGTGAAGCATTAGACAGTAAAATGTTTTAAATTATATAATGGAGTATAACATCATGTATATGTGTTAATGGAACGGAACAAGATAAACATGTCATGCTTGGTGTCAAAATAATCAGAGGAATATGTGGATTAATTTGATACCTGCGGTTAGATTGTAGCACATTGCAATGAGTAGTTATGATTGAATGTATGAATATGAAGCCACAATTCTGGTGAGAACAAAGGAAAGCAGATGGACAGGAAACCAGTGGCCAACCCCTATGATGTCTTCTTCAAGGCTGGATGTTGCTTGCATATGAACTGACCAATGACACATCATGAATGAGAAAGTTCCCTCCCCTGGACCAATAACAGAAGACATGTACTCCCCGCAAAATACATTGTATATAGGTGATTGCAGTCACACAAGAAGTTCTGTTTGCTGTTTTTTGCTGTTCTGTGTAGCTTCTGTTGAGGCAGATCCAAAGATGGAGAAAACTGTGCATTGAGGGACAGGTTAACGTATGTATGCTGGCTGTAACTGTAATGGATTCTCTTGTAACTATTTACAAAAGAAGCAGATTCTTTTGTAAATGTAACATTATAACTGAATGATATATACTGTACATGTGATATATTGTATACATATCCTTTTAATATCAAATATATACATCTCTGAGCGTTGGAACTTAGACAATGTGTGCAAGTGCTTATTTTCTCTTAAGGGATGTAGTGTTTGCGACGTACAGCTCACTTTAATCGTATATGGTAATAAGATGCACCGTGCATCTGCAGCATATATTAACACTGGCATTTTAAATATTTATTAGAAATAATCTGAACTTCTCAGTTGGGGGCTACGTGAGGGATAGCACGTACTTAATGATGCACTGTACAGACGCCGCTGTGGTCTACCAGCTAACGAACGCATCTTGATGCTGCTGAACCACATGCCATTTGTTTTTTGTGTTATCTGTAAGGCGCTGATATGAAATTCAAGGGACAATATATAAATGCACAATATTTGAAAATGCTACAGCGTATTTTCATTGTTGCAAAACAAAGTTCAAATAAGTAATATTGTGTTTGATTCAGACTGGTGTTTGTATAACTTGTGATTTATTTGTGACAAAGGAGCTAGCCGCATGGTGTCCACCATTTTGTCCATGCACATGGCTGGGAAAAGGGGGAGGAGCAGTGGCCATTTTGGGAAGGTCACTCTATCCACCTAGCTAACAGCCTGCTTTCAGTCGGTTAAAGCAATCAGTTTCCTTTGTCACAAATAAACAATATATATATGTACAAATCCAACACCATTTAAAAGCTACCAATGAATTTAACAAACCCATGCCATAGTTAATTACAAATAGTTTCAGTTGGGCCTAGTGATAGTTAATAGTGAGATGAATACTTGATGTAAGAATTACACACAAATATAAAAAGTGTTGTTTTTTTCCCCTTCTTTCGCAGGATTTGTTAACCCTCTACTAGGGTAGGATAGGCATTGAAATGTTAATTAATCTGTTCAACCACTTTGGTAAAACAAGCATATGAACCTCTGTTGATATGCAAATTAGAGACTTTGAAGGAACTACATTCATTCACTACTGTGTACTGTATAAGGGTTCTATGAGAGTCAAGTAGTGTATGTATGTATATATATATATATATATATATATTATGATTATATGGGTATTTATATCAGTGTATGTTCTGCAAGATAGCTATCCAATCTGAATCATAGCATTTAAATTATAGGCAATAGTCATTACAGATCTGCATAGAATCGGATACATTTATTTGTTATACATTTTGTGTAAGTGGGTAAATTGTAAAACACAAAACGCAGTTCCGGCCTAAAAATTTAGGTAGCACTCAAAGTAAGATTACCCGTGTGGGCGACTTCCAGCGGGTGTGACGAAAAAAGGTGTATTGTGTAGTGAGCAGTAGAATTTTGCTTACATTGATTGTGATAAGTGTGGAATATTCAGTTGCGAATGCACGGTGTACACATGGTACAGTAGGAAAAGTACATGAGGTAACACGAGAATGCACACGGTTGCATGCTTACGCAAGGTTGCGTGAAGTGGCGAGCGCAAGTTTTATCACACAATAGAAATAAATTTAAAGGCGGGATAGAAGACATAGTCATACAATAGCAAGTAACTATCCGATTTTAATAGCAGATTACTACAATATTTTGTTTAAAAAGTACTACCTCTGGGACAAGCTATCAATCAAAGGGAGTGATATTTTTCTGTACAAAAAAGCTTGTGTATTAGTGTGAGTTGAAAGGAGATGTGGATGTATTGAACCCTGGAGAAACCGGGATCCCGTGGGAGACGCTGAGTTAGCAGAGGCTTGGCGGCGTGAAATGGTCGCAACCTTATGTACTGACGAAGTAGGCACGTACTAAAATGTGTAGAGGAGCGTGATAGATTCTGTATTGAGGCATGTACTGTGTAAAACGTGCAGAGGTTTTAGTGTTACGCTCCGGCTGTGGAGCGCAGCTTGTGAATTCGACTCCTGTGATCGTAGGGCATGTAGATAACAAGTATATATAGGCCATGCTATTGGACCACACGTCTGTGTGTGTGATACATGGCGCAACGTGATACCATTTGCGTTCTTTATTCGCAATTGCGTCATCATACGTGCTGCGTGGAGCATACGCAGATGTGATTTGTGTAAAGTAGAAGGAATTTTTTGCTGACGCTCTATCAGGAAATATTCCTGGTGGAAGTCCATAGGAAGGCTTGGTGATGTTTCACAGGTGGAATTCCTGTGGACAGAAACCACAAAGATCAGGCTGATTTTTAACCTCCACTGAAAAAGGTGGCGTATTGATTTATTGCTGTTAATATGTCAATACTTACAGTGAAGAGGGGCCTGGTAGGGATCCTCACTGGGTATGCGGTGGTCACTATTGGAGTGAGTTGTGGTACTGCCAGTGGAGAAGGAGTTGGTGAGAGAACTCAGAGGACATTCATCATTTGCTCGTGTTGTTCATTTGGGGATCGTGTCAAAAGTCCGCGATGGGAGCCAAGTGCACAAGCGAGAAACGTTCGGCAGCCAGGGTTCAGGCTGGAGAGCTGAGGCCAAGAGGGTCTGCTTGGTTTATTGAGGCACGTACTGTGTGAAAACGTGCGGAGGAGATAATGTGTGGAAAGTATGGTCCACACGGAATGGCTTTTTGTGATGAATGGGTGCGAATGACAGTGGATAATAGGGCATCACTTCCTAGGGTTTGTGGTTTTGATCCAGAGGTATTGCAGGTAGTAAGTTTAACCAAAGTCATATAAGACAAGAACGAAAACATAATAACCGTTTGAATGTGTAGCAACAATAAATAAGTAGAAAAAGAGAAAGCAAGTACACCGCCATATGTAGATGTGGAAGCAGTTACAGCCAGCATACAATCTATAGAAAATAATAATAAAAATATGAAAAATATGAATGTAACCTATATATGTACTAATGAATGTCAAAGTTTTATTTAGGAGGAGAAGGTGACCTGACTGGTTTCAGCCATTTCTCATGCACTCAGAGGACTATCCAACCGGTGAAAGAGGAGCTGTAGCCTGCAGGGGAAGTGGCTGAGACCATTGGAACTGGTAAGTATGGAGTCATTCAAGTACATATATAGTAAAACCCAAAAATAAAATAAAAATCAAGAAAGTAACGTCATATGGAGAATATCCTGTCCGCACAATAGTATTTCCCAGTAGGGAAACGGACAGAGATAGGGTAACCCCCAGGTATTTCTTTTTTTAATTACCATGTAAGAAGTATTCATTTCTAGTAAAGCCCTAGTCTAAATAAGCTCGGAAATGTTTGTTGGACCATGTACAGACCCTAAATACGGGATGAGGATTGAATAAATAGTTCGCATGACCTTGAAGCTTGTTGTTTTTTTTTTTGCAGTACTAGAAAATTCTCTGTCAGGACAAGACCACTGGTAAACACTAATTCGGAAAATGGGAGGAACGAGAGAAGTGCAACATTACCCTTTGACAAAACCTGCTAAAGTTACGATTGGGCCTCTATGATGCTAAACCCTTTTCTTTTTTGTTCCTAGCAGCAGTGGCCCCTGACTAACTTAATCGACAGATATTTTGTTAAATGTGAAATACATATATTGTACTCCCGCTCAGGAAGTACAAGGTATGTTAGATACTCCTCAAAGACTAATGTTGCATTCCACTGTTCTAGATTCATGTCCATCACAGGTAGAGGAAATTATCTCACAGATACCGGGTTCCCTATGAACTTAGGATGGACAGGACACTGGATTGATGTCTGAGGTAGTCCCAGTAGTGACACAGAAAGCACAAGATTTAAGGGGGGGTAGACAAGGTAATTAATCAATTCCCCGTAGTTCCCAATCCAGTTGTCATTTTAATAAAATCCTCTCCACCTCTACAAACTTATCTGTCACCAACCTCTATTCTGTTTTTCTTCACAGTTTCCTCTTCATCTTTGCGTTCACAAAGGGGGGGTACAATACATGGATCCGATTCTCCCAAGGTTTCATTTACAGCCTGAGTATTGTCTCCCAAGCCCTCCATGACTGTTTACAGTCCTTTCAGCCTGAGAATAGGTCGGCGCTGATGCAATATGTTGATGACTTGTTGTTGTGCGCCGAATCATTTGTTTCTGTTTCATCTTTTACAGACAGGACACCAGGTCTCAAGGGATAAACTACAGTTGTGTAGGATAAGGGTCAAATACCTGGGATGTAGCACTGGTACATGATTTGACAGTTCATACACCACACGCCGTATTGGTCCTTCAAAGTTCTGCCCGAACCCGGTATGTCTCATCAGCACGATGGCGCCAGTATTACTGCAGTGTGCCTTGTCATGCACAAAGGGTGGAGGATGAGAATACTGGTGGAGGGAAATTTTATATAGACACTGATATGCATGATGGTATGGAATATCTGAATCAGACCTTTACTACGAGACCAGACATAAGTGACAGCCCGTTGGTGAACGCAGACCTGATATTTTCCTTTTCCTTTTTCTCATCTAGATATGTTTTTCTTTTCTTTTTTTGAGTGATGCTCACGGTACTCTACATTGCAAACACACAACAGTTAAATAAAGATACAAATTTTTGTTCCCTACAGGAAAAGGAGGTCTGGAAGGTGAAGGGGTATGGTCAGGAGTCCTCAGGACTCTGGAGAGATGGACAAGGTAAGCTAGTGGCCCCCAGGATGTATCTCCCAGACCTAGCTGAGGCGGCACATGGTCTGACTCACCTAGGATAAGGAAGGTATGTGCAAATTGATAAGATCTTACTGGCATGTACCAGGGTTCTCTTCTCAGGCAAGCAGGATAGTAATGACCTGTCTTACTTGCATGAGGAAGAACATTTGGTAAGGTAGTACCAACAGAGCCATCCCATACTCCTCCTGCAGACGGACTTTTTCAGGTAATACAAATCGACTTCGTACAGTTAACACCCTGTAGGATTTTGAATTATGTATTGGTGTGCACTGATGTTTTCTCAAACTGGGTAGAGGCATTTCCTGCCGCCACAAATACTGCTGTGTTTACCGCAAAGAAAATTGTGCAGAAATTTGTGTGTAGATATGGTATCCTTAGGAGTAGGAGCAAAGTGATGGCTAAAACTGGACTATTGTGGTCATAGACACTGCCACTAGTGTTATGTAGCATCGGAACCACTCCCAGATCCCCACTTAACGAATCACCCTCTTTGAAATTTTTGTTTTGGGTTTTTTTTTGGTTTTGGAAGACAACCTCATGTCATGATTGATCTGCACCATGATCAGAAATACACCAATGAGGTGACAGTACAGTACCTTATCGAGATGAGCCAGCCTTTGGGAACTTGACAAAAGAACTTGAAACTGTTGATTCCTTGTATGCCAACTACTAACTGTCTTGATTGTGAACCAAGAGACTGTGTGATTGTTCTTACGCTCAGGTTGCCTAATGGACAGGTGGGAAGTACCGTACCAAGATTTGTTGACAGCATGATCCCAGTGAAAGTAGCTGAGAGAGAGACTTGGGTCCACGATTCCCATCGCAGGAAAGTCGGTAGTCCGGAAGGAACTCGTAAAGGGAGTGAGATCGCAAAAGTATCACCCGAGAGCCTGTTCCGTGAAGACTGAGAGGCGGCACTGTTGAACACTACCTGAGCATACCAAAGGATTGCAGAAAGACCAGTCATTGTAATGGATTTGCTATGGACAAGATTTGTTTTGTTCTATCTTTTCTTTTTCCCGTTGACAAACATTTTTTTTTTCAGGACATTCTATTTTTGTGAGGTTTTTCATGAGGAGTGGAGTGTGGGACTGGAACTGGTTCTGGAGAAGGGAGTGATGTCTTTATAGGATCCCAGGATCAGCCTATCACTTTGTTAAAGCCAGAGAAAATCAAAGGTCTAGTAGTGTTATGCACACCAGTGCCTGCAGGAAAGTACTGGTGTCAGGACTGTTATGCACTCCAGTGCCTGCAGGAATGTACTGGTGTTTGAACTGTTATGCAAAACAAATGGACTCACAGACAGACTAGGGAATATGACATAACGTACACAGAAGGTGGTAGGGTAACAAAATACACACAACGTGAACAGAGAAGCCCAGAGGCTAAGGAACTGGGTATCTCCCTTGTATTAGAACTGCTCAGATGTGAAAAGCAAGATGTTGTGTTTTAATACATAGAAAACCCGAAATGCTGTTGCTAAGGGCAACAGCAAAACCCTAAAGGGTTACCAACGGGTGGGGCAGTAAACTCCTTGGTCAGAGATGGAATGATAGACACAAGGAGATTCTCCACAATCCTAATTCTCACTTGCAGTGCACAGGTTCGGTTTACTGCCACTAAACTGACCCCTGACACCTAGCACAGTGAGACAGGATTAGACAGGCAAGTCTTAGAATACAGCCGCAAACTTGCTAAGTTCACAGAGTAGTAACAGAACCCCAGCAAGCTAAACGACTGACTCCAGTCTTACTGCTAGGTCTGGATTGGCAGAGTGTAATACCAAATCCCCAGGCCTATTTGCAGTAAGCAACAAACAAATACAAAGCTACACAGTACTGGCTAACTTTCAGAAACTGACTAACCAACAAAGATTCAGCAGCATCTGCTTACCCTGAAAAGAGGCCTTATAAAGCAGGTGCTGTCCACGCCCCACTCAGACCTTACAGACTGTGAGCACAAAAACCAGCACCGGATCCCCTGCCATGCACAGAGCCTATAACCACTGCACAGCAAAAGACCCGAACCGGAGTATCAGCTGCGCTCAGGTTACTCCGCTAGCACTTGTCTCCCGGTTGCCATGACGACGTGGCAGCACAGGGCAGGAGACCCTAACAGTACCCCCCCTCTGACGAGGGGTCAAAGAACCCCTACCACCGGGTTTATCGGGGAACTGCGAGAAGAAAGAGGGTATCAGTCTGGGGGCATGAAGATCACAACTGCGCACCCACGACCGCTCCTCCGGGCCATACCCCTTCCAGTGCACCAAAAATGACAGCCGACCCCGAACCACCTTGGAGTCAAGAATCCTTTCAACAACAAACTCCCTCTGGCCACGTATCAGAAGAGGGGAAGGTCTTCCACTGGAAGAAGGATTACTTATCGCCCGTTTTAAAAGGGAACAATGAAATGTTTTATTGATACCCAAAGAACGGGGCAGATCTAACTGAAATGCCACCGGATTGATAACCCTGGTGATCTTATAAGGGCCGATGAACCGGGGGCCTAACTTATGAGATGGCTGTCTCAACTTCAAATTCTTGGTAGACAACCAGACGAAGTCTCCTAATTTGAAGCTGCAGGGTCTTTTCCGCTTATCAAAAACCCTTTTGGTCACTAATGACACAGACACAAGGGCTTTCTTCACTTTCCGCCAAATACCTCTAAGGACCGAAACCACAGAGGAACCACCAGGCGTGGAGTCCAGGGGGTCAAAAGAATTGGCCTTAGGATGATGCCCATACACACAAAGGAAGGGAGAGATCCCTGTAGCAGAGTGAGCCGCGTTGTTATAGGCAAACTCCGCCATGGACAGATGAGCAACCCAGTCAGTCTGACACTTGGAGACATAACACCTGAGGAACTGCTCCAAGGACTGGTTCACCCTTTCAGTCTGCCCATTAGACTGCGGATGGTAGCCCGACGACAAGCTGACAGAAATCTGGAGATCGGAACAAAATGCCCTCCAGAATTTGGCCACAAACTGGGATCCGCGGTCAGAGACCACATCAAGTGGCAACCCGTGGAGACGCACAACATGCAGCATAAATAATTCAGACAGGCGTCTGGCCGATGGCAGCCCAACCAGTGGAACGAAGTGCGCCATCTTCGAAAACCTGTCAACGACAACCCAGATGGCTGTCATCCCCGAGGATTTGGGCAAGTCCACCACAAAATCCATTGAAATGTGGGTCCATGGCTTAGATGGGATAGAGAGTGGATGTAGTGGGCCAACAGGAACCCCTCTAGGAGTCTTATTTCGGGCACAGATGTCACATGCCCGAACCCACTGATCCACATCCTTAGCCACCGAGGGCCACCACACCGCCCTAGATAGCAACTCCCGAGTTCTGGCAATACCCGGGTGACCTGCAGACTTCTTGGCATGGAATTCCAGGAACACTCGCTGTCTTAACCTAGGAGGCACAAACAAAAGACCTACCGGAAGGTCTGGAGGAGCCTGCTCCTGTGCTCTAAGGACTAATGATAAGAGGTCCTGGGTAATGCCCACTTTAATACATGATGGGGAAACAATGGGCAACGGCTCCTCGGTGGTCTCCTGGATTGGAGCAAAACTCCGCGAGAGCGCATCAGCCTTGATGTTTTTTGACCCAGGGCGATATGTTATCAAAAAATTAAAGCGAGCAAAAAACAAAGCCCATCGTGCCTGCCTGGCATTGAGACGCTTCGCTGACTCTAAATATGCCAGATTCTTATGGTCAGTGAGAATTGAGACCACAAACTTAGCCCCCTCAAGCCAGTGTCTCCACTCCTCGAGTGCATCCTTAATAGCCAACAATTCCCGGTTACCCACGTCATAATTCATCTCGGCAGGCGAAAATTTACGGGAAAAGTAAGCACAGGGATGAAGGCGATTATCTGACACTCCCATCTGAGAAAGCACTGCCCCAATACCCATCTCAGAGGCATCCACCTCCACCACAAAAGGACGCTCTGGATCTGGGTGTCGCAGCACCTTGGCCGAAACAAATGCCCTTTTGAGACGGGCAAAAGCCGCTTTAGCCTCACAAGACCAGTGAGCAACATCCGCCCCTTTCTTAGTGAGTGCCACCAAGGGCGCCACTATAGACGAAAATCCAGCGATAAATCGTCTATAAAAATTCGCAAAGCCCAGGAAACGCTGAAGCGCCTTCAAACTAGTGGGCTGCACCCAATCCAGGACTGCCTGTACCTTGGAACCCTCCATTTGGAAACCTTCTGGGGAGATAATATATCCTAGAAATGCGATTTGCTGAACTTCAAATTCGCACTTCTCCAGCTTCGCCCCAAGCCGGTGGTCTCTGAGTTTCTGGAGGACTAAGCGTACATGCTTCCGATGTTCCTCCAGGGAATGGGAGAAGATTAGGATGTCATCTAAGTATACAACTAAGAATCTATCCAAATATTCCCTGAGCACATCATTCATGAAATCCTGGAAGACTGCCGGGGCATTACAGAGCCCAAAAGGCATCACCAAATATTCATAATGCCCCGAGTGGGTATTAAAGGCAGTCTTCCATTCATCCCCCTCTCTTATTCGGATTAGATTGTACGCACCGCGTAGGTCAATCTTAGAAAAAATGGTGGCAGTACGAAGCTGGTCAAACAAGACCGAAATGAGAGGCAGTGGGTATGAGTTTTTAATCGTGATACGGTTCAATTCCCTGAAGTCGATGCAGGGTCGCAACGAACCGTCCTTTTTACCCACGAAGAAGAACCCCGACCCAACTGGAGACTGTGAAGGTCTGATAAATCCCTTAGCCAAGTTCTCCTGAATGTACTCTGCCATAGCCTGAGTCTCAGGACGTGACAGGGAGTACAACCTGCTCTTGGGAAGCTTAGCATTTGGCAACAAATCAATGGCACAGTCATAGGAGCGATGGGGAGGTAGTACCTCTGCAACTTTTTTGGAGAACACGTCCGCAAAATCTGCATAACACCCTGGCAATCCTGGCAAACTTAGCTGCGAGAACCTGACTGGAAGGCTCAAGCAACTCCTGAAACAATCAGTACTCCAACTAAGAATCTCCCCAGAGACCCAGTCAAATTGAGGATTGTGGGCCCTTAACCAGGGTAACCCCAACACCAATGGGGCAAAAGTACAGACAGTCACATAAAAGGACAATTTTTCAGAGTGTGTGGCTCCAATAAACAAAGAAATCTGGCTAGTGCAAGAGGTAATTTTACCTTGGGATAATGGTTCCCCGTTTAACCCACAAATCTCAATTTCCGATGCCAAGGGTACTAAGGGAACAGAGTGTTTCAGGGCGAATTGGCGGTCCATAAAAACCCCGTCGGCCCCACTGTCCACAAAGGCCTCAGTCTTGACAGTTTGACCGAGGATCTTCAAGGTCACCGGAATGATAAAAGTCTTCTTGGGAAATTCTGACTTCTGGCCTGACAGGATATTTCCCATCACCCTCAGGCCCTGAAGTTTTCCGGCTTTTCTGGGCATGATACTACCACATGACCTTTATTCCCACAGTACAAACACAACCCCTGCTGTCTCCTCCGCATCTTCTCACGCGAGGAGAGGCAGGTAGCCCCAATCTGCATAGGCTCCTCGGAAAATTCCTCAGAGTCTGAGGTTCCCTTGGGAAGGAAGGACATCTCAGTCTCCCTTTCAAGCCTACGCTCTCTCAGCCGTCTATCCACCCGGATGGATAACTGCATGAGCTGATCCAAGCTATCAGGCAAGGGATGTTGTACCAGTTGGTCCTTTATCTGGTTAGAAAGACCTCTTCGGTACTGGTGTCTCAGGGCTGGGTCATTCCACTGGGTATCATGGGCCAACCTCCGAAACTCCGTACAGTAAACCTCAACTGGCCTTCGCCCTTGCTTAAGGATCGAAATCTGAGCCTCGGCTGAGGCCGTCTTGTCAGGGTCATCATACAACATGCCCAGTGCCGTAAAAAAAGCATCAACACTTTTAAGCGACGGACAGTCAGGCTGCAACCCATATGCCCAGACCTGTGGGTCTCCTTGTAGCAAGGAAATCACTATGCCCACCCGCTGAATCTCCGACCCAGAAGACTGAGGCCTAAGCCGGAAGTATAGCTTGCAGCTCTCCTTGAAACAAAAGAACTGCGAGCGATCTCCAGAAAAACGATCCGGGAGATTTACTTTCGGCTCCTTAACCCCTGCAGGTGCTGCTGCTGCGGGAGCTCCGCCAGCAGCCTGGGAGGTGTGCATTTTAATGGACAAATCATTACATTTTTGAGTCAGGACCTGCACCTGATCAACCACCTGTTGCAACGTATTTTGAGGGGTATGCTCCATATTCCCACAAAATTTCAACAGGAGTATTGGGCTGCTGAATATGTTATGCACACCAGTGCCTGCAGGAAAGTACTGGTGTCAGGACTGTTATGCACTCCAGTGCCTGCAGGAATGTACTGGTGTTTGAACTGTTATGCAAAACAAATGGACTCACAGACAGACTAGGGAATATGACATAACGTACACAGAAGGTGGTAGGGTAACAAAATACACACAACGTGAACAGAGAAGCCCAGAGGCTAAGGAACTGGGTATCTCCCTTGTATTAGAACTGCTCAGATGTGAAAAGCAAGATGTTGTGTTTTAATACATAGAAAACCCGAAATGCTGTTGCTAAGGGCAACAGCAAAACCCTAAAGGGTTACCAACGGGTGTGGCAGTAAACTCCTTGGTCAGAGATGGAATGATAGACACAAGGAGATTCTCCACAATCCTAATTCTCACTTGCAGTGCACAGGTTCGGTTTACTGCCACTAAACTGACCCCTGACACCTAGCACAGTGAGACAGGATTAGACAGGCAAGTCTTAGAATACAGCCGCAAACTTGCTAAGTTCACAGAGTAGTAACAGAACCCCAGCAAGCTAAACGACTGACTCCAGTCTTACTGCTAGGTCTGGATTGGCAGAGTGTAATACCAAATCCCCAGGCCTATTTGCAGTAAGCAACAAACAAATACAAAGCTACACAGTACTGGCTAACTTTCAGAAACTGACTAACCAACAAAGATTCAGCAGCATCTGCTTACCCTGAAAAGAGGCCTTATAAAGCAGGTGCTGTCCACGCCCCACTCAGACCTTACAGACTGTGAGCACAAAAACCAGCACCGGATCCCCTGCCATGCACAGAGCCTATAACCACTGCACAGCAAAAGACCCGAACCGGAGTATCAGCTGCGCTCAGGTTACTCCGCTAGCACTTGTCTCCCGGTTGCCATGACGACGTGGCAGCACAGGGCAGGAGACCCTAACAAGTAGTTACGAAGTTCGGAGGTAACTTGATAGGCTATTGACAGAATTTGACAGACATCCATTGAGTGATTACCACTCACTAGTGGGTAAGGTCTTAAACCATTTGGAATATTGGATGTGCTCACAGGTACCTCTAAGACCAAATAATGCAGGATTCGTGCCATATTCTTTAGAGTTAGCTGAGGTACTTGAATTACAAAGAGGGGGGGGGGACCGGTGGACAAGGAATATAATATAACTAGACCCGCTAGTCTTAAAATCCCCAGTACCATGGATAAATCCCTGGTATGTTTAAATCTCACCAATTTCGGGAAATCAGGAAATTGGGAGGTAATCAGGAACAATCAGACAATGGCTATTCACACATAGCAGATAAAGAGCTCATTAATATATGTGGAAGAAAGGATTACGAATTGCTCTCCCCGAACGCCGAAGGTACATGTTATCTAGGAAGGACACTACTAGTAACCCTTGTTCAATGATAAAACAGACCTAGCATACATTCCAGAAATGGAAACAATGTTCAGGGAGTGATAGGAATATATAACATGAAAATTTTATATGTCTCTTTCACGATTTGTTTGTGTTTTCGCCCTCTACCCAGCAAAACCTCTATCGAATCCGAACATCCGTGTACAAAGACATAGGTACATGTATGTGTGAAACGTTCGTTCAAATCAGACATCATAGGCCATAGCACTGTCCAAACATACTCTATAGGTTGAATGTTGTCCCACACCCAACCAGTGGTCCCGTGACCGCCGAGTGCATATAAAGAATGTACCGTCCTCCTCCCTGTCTTCCCCAAATATAGTCGATGTCTGATTTGCGAAATGAATACATATGTCACCGATTATGTGTTTGAAATATTTTTCTTCTGTTAATAATTTATGGCAGTTATTGTTTACTGCCAAAGGGTGGACTGGCGAAGTCAAAAATATTACACACACAGCACATGTAAACTCCACGCTGATGAGTCGCTGTGCGTGCGAATACACGCAGCATGCACAGCGATATATGGTAGCATACACATTCACACAGACAAGCCACAAGGATATATTCACATATTTCATACCACACATAAATTAAACGTGTCAAGCACTAGACATTATAATGTTATAAATTATATAATGGAGTATAACATCATGTATATGTATTAATGGAACGGAACAAGATAAACATGTCATGCTTGGTGTCAAAATAATCAGAGGAATGTGTGGATTAATTTGATACCTGTGGTTAGATTGTAGCACATTGCAATGAGTAGTTATGATTGAATGTATGAATATGAAGCCACAATTCTAATGAGAACAAAAGAAAGAAGATGGACAGGAAACCAGTGGCCAACCCCTATGATGTCTTCTTCAAGGCTGGATGTTGCTTGCATATGAACTGACCAATGACACATCATGAATGAGAAAGTTCCCCCCGCTGGACCAATAACAGAAGACATGTACTCCTCCAAAAATACATAGTATATAGGTGATTGCAGTCACACAAGAAGTTCTGCTTGCTGTTTTTTGCTATTCTGTATAGCTGCCATTGAGGCAGATCCAAAGATGGAGAAAACTGTGCATTGAGTGACATGGTAACGTATGTATGCTGGCTGTAACTGTAATGGATTCTCTTGTAACTATCTGCTTCTTGTGTAAATGTAACATAATAAATGAATGATATATACTGTACATGTGATATATTGTATACATATCCTTTTAATATCAAATATATACATCTCTGAGCATTGGAACTCAGACAATGTGTGCGAGTGCTTGTTTTCTCTTAAGGGATGTAGTGTTTGCGACGTACAGCGCACTTTTATCGTATATGGTAATAAGATGCACCGTGCGTCCGCATCATATATTAACACTGGCATTTTAAATATTTATTAGAAATAATCTGAACTTCTCAGTGTGTACCCCCTTTTGTGTTAGGGACCCACCAAATGAGGTCACCTGGTCGCAGTTGGTGGTCCCATATTTTTGGCCAAAAATTATGCTAAGCACCTCAATCTTGCGCTATGTTAGATTGCAAAGTATGTTATAATTATTCTGATTAGCAGTGCTTAGAGCTATAGAGTGTGCATCTGCATTTTCTTTTAGGACCAGCTTACTATGTACAGCTACCAGTGAGGTGCAGTGAGATCAGTGGCTGGGGAGGCACTAGCTAGTATCCGAGCCAGATTTACACAGACACACACACACACACACACACACACACACACACACACACATATATATGATTTGGTGGTGCATTTTGACTATAAAAAAGATTAGCACAATCTAAAAATGATATGAATAATACAAAGATGATATGAATAAGTTTAAATATCTTCTTTGTATTATTATAATAATTTTTATAGTCAAGCCGGAGTATACTGGAGTATGACAGGTGAGGCCCAGCCTACCCTGACCGTGCGTCACTGACAGCTACTGTACCACCAACTTACTATCAATGCAACCAGCTTACTACCTACAGCTACTATTAGTGTAAAGCACATGTGATGGATTGGAGAAGGGAACCGGACAGAGAAATTATCCCATTTCCATGGGAGTGGTTTCAGGTTAGCAAGGGAAAAAAACTAGTGCACACACAAAAATGATATGTTCAGTAACCAGTAATCACATTACAGCAGGTTGACATCTTAATAAAATGTAATAAGTAGGACAATTCTTTAAAAATACTGTCAAACAGAGCTAGCTAGGAGGTCGCACCGCAGTGGGGCTCTGATGGACTTTCCCTTCTAATTGCCCTTTTACCCTGGTCAGGCCTGCCGCAGTCTCTGCTACCTATTGCAGGGTAAAGGACTGCCTCATTTACCCTGCAATAGGAGGGCTTGTGCTGCGGAGCTGGGGATTTTCCATCTTTGCAAGTTGCAGCCTTCCAACCCAACTGGAGCCGGGACCTCAATTTATGCACCTCCTGCCCAGGCCCTGACGATTACCAGAGGACAGACTCGCACCTCCCATCCTCACCCTCCACAGGGCTCTCCTCCCTGTTGTGGTGCTGTACCTGGTGGTCTAGGAAGCGCTGGTGTAGCGCTGCTCTCACCCTGCGCTGAGGACCCTGATATGCAGCTGGCTGGTGCAGGGATCAAGGGCAGCGGCCATACATGTCAGGAGCAGTGCAAGTACAGAGGCTGCTGTGGGCTGCAGACTGGAGGGCCGCGCATGCTGTGTGGAGGACACGGGCCTAAGCTACAGCTGCATATGGGAGACATGGACCTGGCTGGAGGGTGATTAGTGCAGGAAGAGAGGTGTTGCGCTCTTAGTGCCCCCCCCCCCCTGTATTACCTATTGTGTACTGGACCCTCTATCGCATAGCGGGCTGTGAGCTGCTGATCCCTTTGTGTACTGGGGAGTTATAGATACCATAAGTACAAATCCTACTCACAGACCTGCAAACCTGATGTAGAGAGCCTGTTTGCTCTTTTTCTGATATTCACTATCTGTGCTTCTATTTTTTAAAGGCATATAGTAAGAAACACTTAATTATTAGTCTCTATGTGTATTTTGACATTGGAGCTCCCCATGTGGTGAATCCTTGAATTACATCCGCCTTTTTCAGACTTCAGACTTGCATGTATTATAACAACTAATCTTTTCTAAAGGAAAGCTGCCACTGATATGTGAGTCCGTCTTGCTCTACCGGGAGGCGACACCTCCTTTATCAATTATGTAAGGCATTCTTGAGTAGGGATGGCTGACACCCTCTGACACATTCATCCTATTATGTGACCAACATTTTAACTAACAACCCTACCGCAACTCTGATAAGACCTGATACCACTGTCTAGTTCTCCGCTTGGAAGCCTTTACGAGTAACAGTGGCAGCCTTTTCATGAGTCGCAGGAAATGCCTGACTGAGACCCCCCCCTGTTCTGAAAGATTTGGATATTGTCTCCGCCGACACCCGTTTCACCCGATCACTCTGTGACCTCGGAGGCATCTGCAGAGGTAAGAGTCTCACCATCTGCTTCGGGCATGAATGAGAAGCAGGACATGTAGTAAGTTCTTAAACTATTACAATCTCTGTCTATTAAAGTGGATTTCTCTTCTTTGGAAAGTAAACTTCGGGAGGTGGTAGATTCTGATATATTCCGATATATTCCGATATATTCGGATGTTGTCTCCGCCGACACCCGCTTCACCCGCTCACTCTGTATCCTCGGAGGCATCTGCAGAGGTAAGAGTCTCACCATCTGCTTCGGGCATGGATGAGAAGCAGGACATGCAGTAAGTTCTTAAACTATTACAATATCTGTCTACTAAAGTGGATTTCTCTTCTTTGGAAAGTAAACTTCGGGAGGTAGTAGATTCTGAGATGTCTACGCTCAGATCGGAGTTGACTCAACTGGGCTCTTGAATTGACACCCTGGAATCTAATGAAGAGGAATCTATTGCTTTCCAACGTGCTCCAGTGGATACTATCAAACTCCAAGTGGATGAAATTCAGAACCTGCATGATCTTGATGATATTGACAACAAGGGGCATCGGAACAACTTGCGAGTGAGAGGTATTCCTGAAGACATCCCACAGCAAGGCATTCAAGATGCTCTTAACAAAATCTCCAATGAAGTCCTGGATAATGATCCGAATGACTCCATTGTTTTCGACAGGGCTCAGGGCATTGCAACCTAGAGGATTCCAGTCTGAACGTCCGAGAGACATAAATTGCCGCTTACATTACTATAACCAAAAGGATGAAATTCTCCAGAGACTCCGGGACTCAGAGGGTCTTGAATTCAAAGGCACACCCATCCAAGTTTTTCAGGATCTCTCATGGCATACCTTGCAGTCTAGACGTCATCTGATGCCCTTGACAGATGCCCTTCGCAAGTGAAATATAAAGTACAGATGGGGGTTCCCATTCAGTCTTACAGCCTCTAACGGGGGAAAGTCAGCCACAATCCGGGTTCCTGAAGATGATGTACCTTTCCGTTCCACACTAGACATAGACCTTGTTCGGATTCCCGACTGGCAATCCCTCCATTCCCGGATCAGCCCTCCTCAAGCCTCTCAGGTTGACCCGCCTTTTTAAGCGGCGGCTTCACTCTCATCTTTACAGAAATGGAATCGTGCGTCTCCATCCACCTCATCATCCTCGCCAACAGCAAAGACATGAGACTTGTGCTCTTTTCCTCAATCTTTTGCCCAAAAGATTTATGTATGAGTCACTTCTTTGAACATCTGTTGGGAGGACTTGAACTTTATTACTGAATTGGCATCTGAGGCCAATGACTGGATACGTCTTGAGACTACTTTTGTAGGTCACTGCTGAAGTTCCCTCCATGTTCTGACCGTACACTATTGGTGTGACCACTCAACCACGAGATATGTAATTCAGGCTGTTTGTCGCCCCTTATAGGGCTTTGATTATATAGTTCTTGATATCTGCAAAACCTGAATGCCTATATAATGGTACTTTTTCATTCTCTTTTTAGGTAGGGTTGCCTAATGTTACTGATAAGGTATTTAAATGTTCTTGAAAATGTTGTTGTCGTTGGTCCACTTTTAGACCTCTAGCTGCTAATACAGCCTTACTCATTAGAATTGAGAGGTTCTTATACTGATAGTATAACTTTGTGTTTTTTGTGTTGGAGGTTTGATCCATTCCTCCCTTGTTGCCCCGACTGTACCGCAATGTTTGGTCCTGGACCTAGTAGTGGAAATTTTACCTCCACTGCTCGGTTGCCCAGGACCTGTGTTTTGTTCCTGATACTATTTTTTTTTGTCATTGGTATTACTGTGTTATGCCTCTGTGTTCTGATGCTCTTTTTCTGTTTATTTTTCCTTCTTTCCTTTTTCTCTCTCTGGACCTCCCCTCTCTGCCCAACACACCCAGGTTTGACAATGCTACACCCCTCTATTCTATTTATTTAATTTCTGTGATAATAAGTCCGCATTTCTTCTCAATACTTTGTCAATGTTTTTTTTAAGGTGGTTTCATTCAATGCTAAGGGACGCAATATTCCTGAGAGAAGGTCGCGGGCCCTGAGGGAACTTAAGGCCGAGAAGGCAGATGTTGTTTTCATGGAGGAAACTCATTTTAAGGAAGGAGCTGCCCCTTATCTCAGGAACAGAGACTTTCACGTAGGCTGTTTTTCTAATAATGTTGAAGGTAAAACATTGGGTGTTGCGATCCTGTTCACTAGACATATCGTTCTCACAGATGTTGTGTGTCACCAACTGATCCCTGGTAGGGCTTTGCTCATGAATTGTAAGTTAGCCAATAGGGATCTCACCTTTCTTCTTGTCTACACTCCGAATAGAGCTCAGCCAGCTTTCTTTGACAAAGTGCTCAATCTGTGCCTACCCCACATCAAAGGAATTTAGATTTTTGTTTAGGATTTAAATTGGTCTGTAGACCCTTGTTTAGACTCTTCTAACCCCTCTCCTCAATACTCAGATAAGCTGCACCATAGGGTAAGGAAAACACCATAATTTTCAACTCATCGATGAGTGGCGCATTTAGAATCCCTCCACACAAGATTATACTTTCTATTCACACCCACACAATACCTATGCCAGACTTGATTACTTATTTATCTCGCACACATTTTTGCATTTAGCGGAAGTTTCTGCTGTGGGCAGTATTTCCTGGGCGGACCATACGCCTATATTCATTTGCCATCTGCACACCCGAACTCCTGCACATGGAAACTGAATGAATTGATCCTTCAGGATCCATACTGCCAACAGCAGATTCGGGAAGCGATAACCGACTATATTACTGCTAATGATAGTGCTGAGGTCTCTAAAGTGACAGTCTGGGAGGCACACAAGTGCGTAATAAGAGGCAAACTTATACAGCTGGGCGCTCACATGAAAAAGCAACGTATAGATGCTAGGGAAGCATTAATATGAAAAATTCATGTGCTAGAGCTTTTGCACAAGTCTGCCCTCTCGGACGAGGCTCCCCAATCCCTTTCAAAGGCTCGGAGGAGCTCAGCTCGCTTATGTCCGACAAAATCAAAATGGATGCGAGAAAATGTTGTAGCCGCTATTTCCTTTGGGGAAATAAACCTGGGAAGCTGTTGGCTAGGGCATTGCAGGCTCAGCAAGCGGCATCATTTATATCTCAGATCAAATCTCATGCTGGGATCACTTATAATACCACAAAATAGATAGCATCAGCCTTTCAGCTCTTTTATTCTCAGTTATATCATTTGCATGATTCTGAGGGGACTGGGGCAGTCGCTGCACAGAAGACCTCTATCAAAACGTATCTATCTGAGGGAAGTTAATTTGCTTTCACTTATGAAAGAAGACACGGAGTCTCTAGATACCCCCATCACTCTATTAGAACTCGAAGATGCTATTAAATCTACACCCAATAGTAAGACCCCTGGCCCTGATGGGTTCTTCATATCTTACTATAAGATGTTTGGGGATGTCTTATCTTCGTTGATGCTTAGATCCTTCAATCAAGTATCGGAGCAGACTCCTTTTTCTCCCTAATCTTTGCTTGCACACATTTCGGATATCCCCAAGGAAAGTAAAGCCCCGCCCAGTGCTCCAGTTACAGGCTCATCTCCCTGTTCAATGTCGATTTGAAGCTCTTCGCTAAATTAATGGTGAATCACTAGAAGGTTTTTCACCCATAATAAGTACATACAGACCAGGTGGGACACCACCTCTAAAGTCCTGGACTTAATTCATTGTGCCTCGAATTGCAAACCTCCCTTTATTTTGCTTTCACCCTCTCACACTTTAAAGTTAATCTAACCAACTCTATGGCCATGAATTTTAAATTAGACCAGGTGAGTTTGCAGGTTCTCCAAACCATTTCACCCTTTGCGTGGCACCCTTCACAACTAAGATATCAAGGAGTGATTCTGATTAGAGATCTTTCCCAGGTATATAGCTCTAACTTTCCTCCACTTCTTGCTAAGCTCCATTCTGCTCTCACTACCTGGGGCATGAAAAGGGTTTCTTGGATAGGTAGAGTGGGAGGTATCAAAATGAATATTTTACCTATAATTTCTCTGACGTCCTAGTGGATGCTGGGGACTCCGTCAGGACCAAGGGGATATAGCGGCTCCGCAGGAGACAGGGCACAATAATAAAAGCTTTAGGATCAGGTGGTGTGCACTGGCTCCTCCCCCTATGACCCTCCTCCAAGCCTCAGTTAGATTTTTGTGCCCGACGAGAAGGGTGCAATCTAGGTGGCTCTCCTGAGCTGCTTAGAATAAAAGTTTAAGTTAGGTTTTTTATTTTCAGTGAGTCCTGCTGGCAACAGGCTCACTGCTACGAGGGACTTAGGGGAGAGAAGAAAACTCACCTGCGTGCAGGATGGATTTGCTTCTTAGGCTACTGGACACCATTAGCTCCAGAGGGAGTCGGAACACAGGTCTCACCCTGGGGTTCGTCCCGGAGCCGTGCCGCCGACCCCCCTTGCAGATGCCGAAGTTGAAGAGGTCCAGAAACAGGCGGCAGAAGACTTTCAGTCTTCATAAGGTAGCGCACAGCACTGCAGCTGTGCGCCATTGTTGTCAGCACACTTCACCAACAGTCACCAACTGTCACTGAGGGTGCAGGGCGCTGGGGGGGGCGCCCTGGGCAGCAATGTATAATACCTTTTTATGGCTAAAATACATCACATATAGCCCTTGAGGCTATATGGATGTATTTAACCCCTGCCAGATCTCACAAACTCCGGGAGAAGAGCCCGCCGAAAAGGGGGCGGGGCCTATTCTCCTCAGCACACGGCGCCATTTTCCTGCTCAGCTCTGCTGTGAGGAAGGCTCCCAGGCTCTCCCCTGCACTGCACTACAGAAACAGGGTTAAAACAGAGAGGGGGGGCACTTATTTGGCGATATGATTACATATATAAAAATGCTATAAGGGAAAACACTTGTATAAGGGGTTGTCCCTGTATAATTATAGCGTTTTTGGTGTGTGCTGGCAAACTCTCCCTCTGTCTCCCCAAAGGGCTAGTGGGGTCCTGTCCTCTGTCAGAGCATTCCCTGTGTGTGTGCTGTGTGTCGGTACGTGTGTGTCGACATGTAGGAGGACGATGTTGGTGAGGAGGCGGAGCAAATTGCCTGTATTGGTGATGTCACTCTCTAGGGAGTCGACACTGGAATGGATGGCTTATTTAGGAATTACGTGATAATGTCAACACGCTGTAAGGTCGGTTGACGACATGAGACGGCCGGCAAACAAATTAGTACCTGTCCAGGCGTCTCAGACACCGTCAGGGGCTTGTAAAAACGCCCATTTACCTCAGTCGGTCGACACAGACACAGACACGGACACTGACTCCAGTGTCGACGGTGAAGAAACAAACGTATTTTCCTTTAGGGCCACACGTTTCATGTTAAGGGCAATGAAGGAGGTGTTACATATTTCTGATACTACAAGTACCACAAATAAGGGTATTATGTAGGGTGTGAATAAACTACTTATAGTTTTTCCTGAATCAGATAAATTAAATGAAGTGTGTGATGATACGTGGGTTTCCTCCGATAGAAAATTATTGGCGGTATACCCTTTCCCGCCAGAAGTTAGGGAGAGTTGGGAAACACACCTTAGGGTGAATAAGGCGCTCACACGCTTATAAAAACAAGTGGCGTTACCGTCTCCAGATACGGCAGCCCTCAAGGAGCCAGCTGATAGAAAGCTGAAAAAATATCCTAAAAGTATATACACATATACTGGTGTTATACTACGACCAGCAATCGCCTCAGCCTGGATGTGCAGCGCTGAGGGGGCTTGGTCGGATTTCCTGACTGAAAATATTGATACCCTTGACAGGGACAAGATTTTATTGACTATAGAGCATTTTAAGGATGCATTTCTATATATGCGAGATGCGCAGAGGGATATTTGCATTCTGGCATCAAGAGTAAATGTGATGTCCATATCTGCCAGACGACAGTGGTCAGGTGATGCAGATTCCAGACGGCACATGGAAGTATTGCCGTATAAAGGGGCGGTCCATCGGACCTGGTGGCCATGGCAACAGCTGAAAAATCCACCTTTTGTTACCCCAAGTCACATCTCAGCAGAAAAGGACACAGTCTTTTCAGTCTCAGTCCTTTCGTCCCCATAAGGGCAGGCGGGCAAAAGGGCCAGTCATATCTGCCCAGGGGTAGAGGAAAGGGAAGAAGACTGCAGGAGGCAGCCCATTCCCAGGAACAGAAGCCCTCCACAGCTTCTGCCAAGTCCGCAGCATGACGCTGGGGCCGTACAAGCGGACTCAGGTGCGGTAGGGGGTCATCTCAAGAGTTTCAGCACGCAGTGGGCTCACTCACAAGTGGACTCCTGGATCCTACACGTAGTATCCCAGGTGTACATTGGAAATTCGAGACGTCTCCCCCTCACAAGTTCCTGAAGTCTGCTTTACCAACGTCTCCCTCCGACAGGGAGGCAGTATTGGGAACAATTCACAGGCTGTATTCCCAGCAGGTGATAATCAAAGTACCCCTTCTACAACAAGGGAAGGGGTATTATTCCACACTATATTGTGGTACTGAAGCCAGACGGCTAGGTGAGATCTGAAATACATACAAGCGTTCAAATCAAGATGGAGTCACTCAGAGCAGTGATAGCGAACCAGGAAGAAGGGGACGATATGGTGTCACTGGATATCAGGGACGCTTACCTACATGTCCAAATTTGCCCTTCTCACCAAGGGTACCTCAGGTTCGTGGTACAGAACTGTCACTATCAGTTCAGACGCTGCCGTTTGGATTGTCCACGGCACCCCGGGTCTTTACCAAGGTAATGGCCGAAATGATGATTCTTCTTAAAAGAAATATGGACGCTTTCCTGATAAGGGCAAGGTCCAGAGAACAGTTGGAGGTCGGAGTAGCACTATCTTAAGTAGTTCTACGACAGCACGAGTGGATTCTAAATATTCCAAAATCGCAGTTTTTTCCGACGACGCGTCTACTGTTCCTAGGGATGATTCTGGACACAGTCCAGAAAAGGATGTTTTCTCCCGGAGAAGAAAGCCAGGGAGTTATCCGAGCTAGTCAGGAACCTCCTAAAACCAGGAAAAGTATCAGTGTATCATTGCACAAGGATCCTGTGAAAAATGGTGGTTTCTTACAAAGCGATCCCATTCGGTAGATTTCACGCAAGAACCTTTACGTGGGATCTGCTGGAAAAATGGTCCGGATCGCATCTTCAGATGCATCAGCGGATAACCCTGTCTCCAAGGACAAGGGTGTTTCTTCTGCGGTGGCTGCAGAGTGCTCATCTATGAAAGGGCCGCAGATTCGGCATTCAGGACTGGGTCCTGGTGACCACGGATGCCAGCCTGAGTGGCTGGGGAGCAGTCACACAAGGAAAAAATTTCCAGAGAGTGTGATCGAGTCTGGAGACTTCTCTCCACATAAATATACTGGAGCTAAGGGCAATTTACAATGCTCTAAGCTTAGCAAGACCTCTGCTTCAAGGTCAGCCGGTATTGATCCAGTGGGACAACATCACGGCAGTCGCCCACGTAAACAGACAGGGCGGCACAAGAAGCAGGAGGGAAATGGCAGAAACTGCAAGGATTCTTCGCTGGGCGAAAAATCATGTGATAACACTCTCAGCAGTGTTCATTCCGGGAGTGGAAAACTGGGAAGCAGACTTCCTCAGCAGGCATGACCTCCACCCGGGAGAGTGGGGACTTCATCGGGAAGTCTTCCACATGATTGTAAACCGTTGTGAAAAACCAAAGGTGGACATGATGGCGTCCCGCCTGAACAAAAAACTAGATATTGCGCCAGGTCAAGGGACCCTCAGGCAATAGCGGTGGACGCTCTGGTAACACTGTGGATGTACCAGTCAGAGTATGTGTTCCCTCCTATGCCTCTCATACAAAAAGTACTGAGAATCATAAGAGGGAGATGAGTAAGAATGATACTCGTGGTTCCGGATTGGCCAAGAAGGACTTGGTACCCGAAACTTCAAGAGATGTTCACGGAAGACCCGTGGCCTCTACCTTTAAGAAAGGACCTGCTCCAGCAGGGGCCTTGTCTGTTCCAAGACTTACCGCGGCCGCGTTTGACGGCATGGCGGTTGAACGCCGGATCCTGAAAGGGCATTCCAGATGAAGTCATCCCTACCCTGGTCGAAGACAGGAAGGATGTAACCGCAAAACATTTTCACCGCATTTGGCGAAGATATGTTGCGTGGTGTGAGGCCAAGAAGGCCCCTACAGAGGAATTCCAACTGGGTCGTTTCCTACATTTCCTGAAAACAGGACTGTCTATGGGCCTAAAATTAGGGTCCATTAAGGTTCAAATTTCGGCCCTGTCGAATTTCTTCCAGAAAGAACTGGCTTTAGTGCCTGACGTTCAGATGTTTGTAAAAGGGGTACTGCATATACAGCCTCCTTTTGTGCCCCAGTGGCACCTTGGGATCTCAATGTTGTTTTGAGTTTCCTAAAGTCACATTGGTTTGAACCACTCACCACTGTGGACTTAAAATATCTCACATGGAAGGTGACGATGCTATTAGCCCTGGCTTCAGCCAGGCGTGTGTCAGAATTGGCGGCTTTATCATATATAAAGCCCTTACTTAATTTTTCATTCTGACAGGGCAGAATTGAGGACTCGTCCTCAATTTCTCCTTAAGGTGTTTTCTGTTTTTCACATGAACCAACCTATTGTGGTACCTGCGGGTACTAGGGACTTGGAGGACTCCAAGTTACTTGACGTTGTCAGGGCCCTGAAAAATATGTTTTCAGGAAGGCTGGAGTCAGAAAATCTGACTCGCTGTTTAGCCTGTATGCACCCAACAAGATGGGTGCTCCTGCTTCTAAGCAGACGATTGCTCGCTGGATTTGTAATACAATTCAGTTTACACATTCTGTGGCAGGCCTGCCACAGCCAAAATCGGTAAAAGCCCATTCCAAAAGGAAGGGGGCTCATCTTGGGCGACTGCCCGAGGGGTCTCGGCTTTACAACTTTGCCGAGCAGTTACTTGGTCAGGGGAAAACACGTTTGCTAAATTCTACAAATTTGATACCCTGGCTGAGGAGGACATGGAGTTCTCTCATGCGGTGCTGCAGGGTCATCCGCACTCTCCCGCCCGTTTGGGAGCTTTGGTATAATCCCCATGGTCCTGACGGAGTCCCCAGCATCCACTAGGACGTCAGAGAAAATAAGATTTTACTTACCGATAAATCTATTTCTCGTAGTCCGTAGTGGATGCTGGGCGCCCATCCCAAGTGCGGATTGTCTGCAATACTTGTACATAGTTATTGTTACAAAAATCGGGTTATTCTTGTTGTGAGCCATCTTTTCAGAGGCTCCTTCGTTGTTATCATACTGTTAACTGGGTTCAGATCACAGGTTGTACGGTGTTATTGGTGTGGCTGGTATGAGTCTTACCCGGGATTCAATATCCTTCCTTATTATGCACGCTCGTCCGGGCACAGTATCCTAACTGAGGCTTGGAGGAGGGTCATAGGGGGAGGAGCCAGTGCACACCACCTGATCCTAAAGCTTTTATTATTGTGCCCTGTCTCCTGCGGAGCCGCTATATCCCCTTGGTCCTGACGGAGTCCCCAGCATCCACTACGGACTACGAGAAATAGATTTATCGGTAAGTAAAATCTTATTTTTGTATCTTTAACAAACTTTACCTAAACTTCCCCAGTCCTGGTTTGCTGCACTGCAGCGAAGGATCAGAGATTTATATGGGCAGGGCGTAAACCCAGGTTAAAACATGAGATACTCTTTAAATAAAAACATCAAAAGGGGGCTCCAACTGCCACATTCTCCTATTATCATGCAGTACTTCTCACAAGAGTACTTCTGAGGAAGCAGCCCTTGTTGATTGGCTGAGAAACGTGTCAAGTCCGCCCTTGTATTACAGCCGAGTAACGTAGGCGGAAGCAGCAGCAGCACAGCGCACACAGTGATTGAACCGCCACATGCCAGGTCCCATACGGATACGGGACTAGAAGCGTCTTATTTCCGCACTTTGAGAGGATTGGGACAGCAGAAAAGCTACATACAGCCTAACATCTAACTGGACAAAGAGACCGGAGCTGGTATATATACGGCACATTCCACTATACAGTTGGTAATACCTGAGTGAGTCCGGAATCACCGCTGATCAGTGCCTTGAAAAAGAAATTAACCAGCATTATGCAAGAGTTCATTGGTCCTTTGGTGCTATATTTTATATATGGGTGAGAAACAAATACTAACCCGTTAGAAAGGATGCTTATACTTTAACGCTGTGACTGCAATCATTATTCAGCTTGTGCAAGCTTAAATATTACTAACATTATTGGCTATATTAACTGCATGCTATAAATTTGAACTGTGCTTCATGAGAACAGTTATAATATGGACTAAACATCACCATTATATTCAGCTGAATGGGACTGTGCTTTAATATCATAATCTGCCGCCATACTAAAACATCCATGTGCTTTTTAAATGTGTATCATTTAATTTTGGAAGTATTCATGTGTATTTAATTATTTATGTGATTTTATGACAAAAATATATTTTTTATGTTGTGTGAATAAAACTCTCAACGTTGGGACAGCGCTTTCTCTTTTTTGCTTCTTGTGTTTCCATATATTGAGGGTCAGCACCTCATTTTCTGAAAGCAGCAGTCCGTTTGAGAGGGTATTAATTAGTATTTAATTGGATGCAGTATCTGACACACACTCCAGCTAAGTGCTTTCTTTATTGTCCATTTGCTTCTCACAAGAGTTATGGAGTGGTGCCGTGAGTCTGATAGAAAACAGTGGGTGGACATTGAACTGGTGGGAGTCCTGTCTCCTCCAGCCCTATTGGCGCCAAGTTATAGAAGTAGCTAACATTGTTGTATTAACCTGGAGAAGGCATAAGGAAATGATAAACCAGTGATATGTGCAAGTTGATAAATACACCAGCCAATCAGCTCCTAACTGTTAATTTACATATTGGAGCTGATTGGCTGGTTCGTTTATCACCTTGCACATATCACTGGTTTATCACTTCCTTATGCCTTCTCCAGGTTAATAAATCTGCCCCACTATTTTTAATGAAGTCCTGCCTTCCTTTCCCAGCTTCTGGCTTTTAAATCTTACATGCAGGCCTCACTCTCAGTTCAAGAAAACGTTACTCCGCCATATTCTTAGCGCCTCAAAGGCAGTTATACCTGTGTACACTGGAAGTCAGAAGTGATCCCCTCTATGAAGGAGTGGGGTGCTCGCTTAGATCACTATATGGCTATGGATGATGTTATTTCAATGTTAGAAATGATAAATCAATCCTTTACGGCTACCTGGTATTCTTGGCTGGTCTATAAAGAATCAAATCATAATAAATCCTTCCCCTTGGGGGCAATGCTATGTTATTTCTGACGGCTTATTCTGGTTTACCTGTTGATTTAACCTAACCCTGGGGGTGATTGAGGGAGAGATCCCCTCTATCTTTTCTTTCTCTTAGTACTCTCTCAGTCTGTTCTTTCTCTCTTCTACTTGTACCTCTTTTCTTCATGTTTATTCTCTCTCTTTTTTTCTGTTTTTGATTGTCTAAAAGGTTTTTAGACTGTTACTATCCATTTCCTGCATTCGATATGTTTGGTCTACAAATAGGGATGCTACATATCTTCTATAGACATTAGTTTTTGTGATTTCGACTTGTTTGCACACTATACTCTGCACACATTATTTCTCACTTTGTGCATTTCATGATTTCTGTATATGAAAACTTTTCAATAAAAGTTAATTTGCAAAAAAGAAAAAAATACTCTGAAACAGATGGTGAGCCAAATGTCCTTGTTTCCCACAGACACACATACCAAATGCACTATGTATCTAGCTTTACACCTGGTACAAGCAACTATAGAGATGAGCAATATATTTTATAATGCACCAATGCACCATTTGTCTGCCAGATACATCCCACTTGTTTTAATTTCCCCCATGCAGTTAGTTAACGTGACATTTTGTATATGTTTGATCTGCACTTATCCACAAAGAAAAAACATTCCTCCAAGTCCTGCCAAGATTTGAATGACTCCCTAAATCGTTTGATTTTTTTTTCCTTTCTGCTGCTATTATGAAAAGAGCCATAACACGGCGGCAAAGCACTCTGTGCCAGTCCTACTACCTAACCCTGTGACATCAACAGGCTGCATGGTACCTGCCCAGAACATCCCTTGGATGCTCCGGGCAGCTCTGCAGTAGTGTTACTGGCTACACGCAGGTTCCATAGGGCGGTAACAGTGCAGTCCGTGGAGTCCTGGCGACAGCACAGCTCACACACCCCAAGTTACAGCCTTGATTATAATACACATTGACCCTCAATTATGTATAAAATATTTAATGAAGTTAGAGAGACAATGGGACTGTTTCAAATTACTTTACATAATCCCAGGTTAGTTTGTGTCATTAGGGGCACCAAGGAGGGATGTAGTGGTTACAAAGAATCCAGACCTGGACCTCTCTAGTGACCTGTGCTTAACCACAAACCCCGAAATGATGCGACTACACTCCCCTTAGCACACTTTCTTCTACATACTTTATGCAAAAACCTTTTGCCACACCCCCCTCCTCCAGCATGAAGGCTGGCTATGACAGCCCTTTGAGTCATTGCTTAGCTCCTTAGTAATGTATTTTCAGGGCTGTTTATTACAATTATCTTGACAGGACAGTTGAATACTATGCAGACGTCAGCAGCCGGATGTAAAGTCGCCCGAGTTCCAAACTCGGATGTTTTTTTAAAGGGGCAATCACTTACAAGGCAAAACCATGCATTGTATGTGACTGCTCCTTTAGATAAATGTCCGAGTTCAGCTGGCATCCCGCACAAACGATGAACTCGGGCGGCATTACATCCGGCCCAAGGTTTTCAAAGTACTACATACTTTACAGAAAAAAAGTTACCTATTTAAATTCATTTTATCAAAATTAGCAGACTATTACATTGTTAGTAAAACAAACTTAATCATCTTTGATTGAATAACATAATATCCTGCAAAACTTTAGTATATGAATATAATACCAGGGGCAAATGCAGGATTTCTGGAGGGGGTTTCCAAACGCTTGATTTTAGAGCGATTGTCTCCTGCTCATGAAGGATGTATAATTAGCATGTAACTAGCTATAGTCTGCCCCAAAAAGGTGCAGGTTATGTAATACAGTAGGTTAGACATATGCAGGCCCAATGATCATGGTAAGCCACTTACCAGCTTCTCTCAGTGGTGTGATGATTGAGCACAGATCCACAGACACACACAGTAGACTTGGTAGGAAAATCTGCTGCCTTTGGGCATTTGCAGCAGTTCCATTCCACCCTTTATACTGCATGTAGTAGCCACTGGCCAGGCTGTGGGGAAGGGGGGTTTACTGGCAACTGGAAGCTGAACCAACCTGCATTTGCCTACAGATGGAGCCTCCATTATCTTTGCTGGCTGAGGCATTAGTCACGATCAGGAATACGCAGCGTGCCTGAGTGCAAGGAGGCTTGCCTAGTCATAGGGAGGCACACAGAGTTGTTGGCGTTACCTTTGAGTGTAATACCTGCAATCATCCACTAGAAGTCGCTGTTAAAATCACCATTGCGCATGCATGTGGACTCCATTGAAATACAATACTGAATTACAGCATAAAAACTACTTTACTTATGCGTCTCATTATGCTACAATATGCTACAGAATGTCATACAGTATATTACAGTACAACTGCAAATAGTACAGTATATACAGTTGCAAACGATCGTGATAAAGCCACAGTATAGTCCATTAACGTTAGGAATATGTGAGCGTCCAAGTCCCGTAGATAAACCAACAAATAAAAATAGTATTAAGTACAAACGCAAATTAACATGTTACAGGTATGGTCTGTTGATGTTAGAGATATCTGAGCATCCAAATCCCATAGTATTAAGAATAATGGGGAGAGATAAAAGCTCCACTCTAAGTTCCTGGATGCCAAATCACCATGCTTAGCATATCTGTACAGTATTTTCTATTTGAGTACTAAATAGCACGAACAGCTTGTAACGTACTCTGCTGTAATGGCTACAGCGGCAAGTGTTATCTTTATAAGTATAATGGGGAGAAATAAAAGCTCCTCCCTAAGTTCCTGGATGCCAAAACAAGATGCTTAGCATTTCTGTACAGTATTTTCTATCTAGCCAGAAACCCCGCACTCCGTGCAAGCTGGGCGGACAACTGGAGGGGACCCGACACATGGTTGCTTGCCGTTTCCCTTTGCGGTGTCACATAAACTAGTGGTTGATTTGCTCCAAAATCCAAGAGTCTTCTCTTTTGTATTGTATCGGTCTCGAGTCTCTGGGACACCCAGAACCGGAGATATCAGGACGCAAAGTGGACCCATTTTCCCTTAGACTATAATGGGCCCGTTAATTCAGGCCCGCCATGGGTTCCGACGCTTGCCGTTAGCCTTGTGGGGGTCACAGAAACTTGGGGTCAGTATCCTCTGGTAGCTAATCGTCTCCCCTTCCATACCAATGTTCTGAGCTGATTGGACCCCCAGAACTGGAGATATTAAGTTTTAAGCCCATTTTAATTGAATTTAATTTACTAGCTCACATAAACTGAACGTCAATGGACTATTGCTTTAACACATTTGTTTGTGTCTGTACACACTATTTTTATTTATTGGTTTCTTTTTTTGGGTCCCGACAGAGAATTAATATTTTCGACAGCGTCTCTGAAATCTGCTGGTTAATCCCCACCTACCCATCACCCTTCCCCCCCCCCCCCCCGTGAGAGACTGATCTTTTTAGACAATTAGGCTAGTTTACAGTAAATAAATTGCCAATACAGTACTGTATGTAAATTAAGGTACTACAGTCGCTTTGGTTGGAGGAAAGGACTAGAGAGGGCCAGAGTGAATGTACATTAAACAGCACAGTGCTGTGCTACGGATTTGCGTATCAGATGCAGTAGCGGATCTTGCCACGGGCAAGCAGGACTTTTGCCCGGGGTGCCGCCTACCGGAGGGCGCTGGTGCCATCCGGAGGGCGCCGCACCAGGGCAAGATCCGCTGCTGCTGTGCCGCTGGCCGCTGTGAAGGGAAACTAGAGTTTTCCTTCGTGGAGAGGTCCTTTACTGTGCAGTGCGCGATGACGTCATCGCGCACCGCATAGCAAAGGTCCTCTCCACGAAGGGAACTAGACGCTACGCGTCTAGTTTTCCTTCGTGGAGAGGACCTTTGCTGTGCGGTGCGTGATTACGTCATCGCGCACCGCACATTAAAGGACCTCTCCACGAAGGGAAACTCTAGTTCAAATGTGTCAAGAACAAAAAAACAAAGTCATTTGCACTTTGGGAATCGAACCCAGGACTCTGACCATGGGGCGCGGGACACTTCACCGCTTGGCCATGATGCTTGGTGATAGAGACACAAGCTCATGGGTTCCCATGGGTTTTGCTGTATTGGCTTTGAGACTTGGACGCTCTGTATGCCTAACATCAATGGTCATTGCTTTAATACGTTCATTTGCATCTGTATACACTTTTTTATTTATTGATTATACTACAGGACTTGGACAGTCACATAACCCTAACCTCAATGGACTATTGCTTTAACACGTTTACTTGCGTTTGTATACACTAATTTTATTGATTGATTGATTGATTATAGCCTATGATGGGAACTTTGTAGTCTGCGGTTAACTTCAAGGTTAACCACAAAGTTTATTGGGGTCACCCACAAGAGTGACCCCAATTAACTTTGCTGTTAACCGCAGACCATCATAGGCTATAATAGAGGACCGCGATCCTCCATTCTAGCCTCTGCGCTGAGCCTGATTGACAGGCAAGGAGCACACAGCCAATCAGGAGAGCGCCATGACGTGGTGCTCCCTGAGTGGCTGGCGGGACCTTCACTGACAGAAGTCACGGGGGGTCCCGTCATTCTGGGAAAGGAGTTCCATATGTAAACATGGAACCCCTTTAGTAGCGTGGATTGGGTTTTCAGTTTATTATTTTAAACAAGTCCCTGGATTGCATGGAGAAAGAAGAGGACAGATCTACACTGGATTGGTTGTAAGTATAATTTTATTTTTCCATGTACCCTGTGGATGCTACTGGACAAGTGGATGTGAATCGCAATATTGGATGTAGGTAAGTATGTGAGTGTGTAAGTGTGTGTAATTAAAATTTTACTTTCACGGTGTGTGTCTACTGTTTTTTGGGGGTATTTTTTTTTGCAGTAGAACAACAGGTACCTGTGGGCCCGTTCTTTCCCCGCATGCTGGTTCTTGTGGTTCTCCAAGTAACAGCTTGCGGGGAGGCTTGCTGGGACTTGTAGTTCTCCTACAAAAAACTAAATTTTATTTTTTACACAAAGGCTATCAGCCTCCCATCCACCGCCCACGGATGGGGGGGACAGCCTCGGGCTTCACCCCTGGTCCTTGGGTGACTGGAGGGGGGACCCTTTTATTTAAGTTCAGTTTATTATTTTAAACAAGTCCCTGGATTGCTTCGAGAAAGAAGAGGACAGATCTACACTGGACTGGTTGTAAGTATAATTTTATTTTTCCAGGTACCCTGTGGATGCTACTGGACAAGTGGATGTGAATCGCAATATTGGATGTAGGTAAGTATGTGAGTGTGTAAGTGTGTGTTATTAAAATTTTACTTTCACGGTGTGTGTCTACTGTTTTTTGGGGGGTATTTTTTTTTGCAGTAGAACTACAGGTACCAGTGGGCCCGTTCTTTCCCCGCATGCTGGTTCTTGTGGTTCTCCAAGTAACAGCTTACGGGGAGGCTTGCTGGGACTTGTAGTTCTCCTACAAAAAACTAAATTTTATTTTTTACACAAAGGCTATCAGCCTCCTATCCACCGCCCACGGATGGTGGGGACAGCCTCGGGCTTCACCCCTGGTCCTTGGGTGACTGGAGGGGGGACCCCTTTATTTAAGGGGTCCCCACTCCTCCAGGGAACTCCGGCCAGGGGTGACTAGTTGGTGGGGTAATGCCACGTCCGCAGGGACCTATATAAAGTGTCCCCTGGCTGTGGCATTATCTCTCTGGCTAGTGGAGCCCGGTGCTGGTTTGAAAAATACGGGGGGGCCCTTACATCTTTTGTCCCCTGTATTTTTTGAACCAGGACCAGACGCAGAGCCCGGTGCTGTTTTTTTAAATATGGGGGGACCCTATGCAATTTGTCCCCTGTATTTTTACAACCAGGAACGTCTCAAACAGCCAGAGGCTGGTTACGCATAGGAGGGGGGACCCCATGCAATTTTCTCTAACGTCCTAGTGGATGCTGGGGACTCCGTAAGGACCATGGGGAATAGACGGGCTCTGCAGGAGACATGGGCACTTTAAGAAAGAATTTAGATTCTGGTGTGCTCTGGCTCCTCCCTCTATGTCCCTCCTCCAGACCTCAGTTTGAATCTGTGCCCGGAAGAGCTGGGTGCTACTTAGTGAGCTCTCCTGAGCTTGCTATAAGAAAGTATTTTGTTAGGTTTTTTATTTTCAGGGAGCTCTGCTGGCAACAGACTCCCTGCATCGTGGGACTGAGGGGAGAGAAGCAGCCCTACTCTCTGAAGATAGGTCCTGCTTCTTAGGCTACTGGACACCATTAGCTCCAGAGGGATCGTACACAGGATCTCACCCTCTGTCGTCCGATCCCGGAGCCGCGCCGCCGTCCCCCTCGCAGAGCCGGAAGACAGAAGCCGGGTGAAAGAAGCAAGAAGACTTCGAAATCGGCGGCAGAAGACTCCAGTCTTCATATGAGGTAGCGCACAGCACTGCAGCTGTGCGCCATTGCTCCCACACTACACCCACATACTCCGGTCACTGTAAGGGTGCAGGGCGCAGGGGGGGCGCCCTGGGCAGCAATGAGAGACCTCTTTGGCAAAAGTTTGCATAATATACAGTTGGGCACTGTATATATGTATGAGCCCCCGCCAAAATTGTGCATGAAAGCGGGACAAAAGCCCGCCGTCGAGGGGGCGGGGCTTCTTCCTCAGCACTCACCAGCGCCATGTTTTTTCTCCACAGCACCGCTGAGAGGAAGCTCCCCAGTCTCTCCCCTGCAGTTACACGATAGAAGAGGGTAAAAAGAGAGGGAGGGCACATAATTAGGCGCAAAAATCAATATAAACAGCAGCTACTGGGTTAACATTAAGTTACTGTGTTATTCCTTGGTTAATAGCGCTGGGGTGTGTGCTGGCATACTCTCTCTCTGTCTCTCCAAAGGGCCTTATGGGGGAATTGTCTTCAGATGAGCATTCCCTGAGTGTGTGGTGTGTCGGTACGTGTGTGTCGACATGTCTGAGGTAAAAGGCTCCCCTAAGGAGGAGATGGAGCAAATATGTGTGTGAGAGGGTGTCTCCGTCGACAACGCCGACACCTGTTTGGATATGTGTAATTAAGTGCTAAGGTGAATTTATTGCACAAAAGATTAGAGAACAGACAGGAAATCTACCCATGTCTGTCCCTATGTCGCAGAGACATTCAGAGTCTCACAATGCTCACTATCCAAAATAATAGATACTGATATCGACACGGAGTTTGACTCCAGTGTCGACTACGATAATGCAAAGTTACAGCCAAAATGGCAGAAAAGTATTCAATATATGATTATTGTAATAAAAGATGATTTGCATATCACTGATGACTCATCTGTCCCTGACACAAGGGTACACATGTTTAAGGGGAAGAAAGCTGAGGTAAATTTCCCTCCTCTCATGATGAAAAAGAGCGGGAATCTCCAGACAAGAGACTGCAGTTTCCCACAAAGAATTCTCAGGCAGTATCCTTTCCCCACTAGGGCCAGGATATGATGGGAATCTTCCCCTAGGGTGTCACGTTTGCCCAAAAGGTAGCCCTGACGTAACAGCTATTCTCAGGGATCCTGCAGATAGCGTGCACATTCTGGTACACTACTCAGACCGGCGATTGTGTCGGCATGGGTTTATAGCGCTGTGGCAGCGTGGTCAGGTACCTTATCAGCAGAGATTGAGACCCTAGTATGTATATATATATATATATATATATATGTATATATAGTAGAGATGAGTGCCTGAAATTTTTCGGGTTTTGTGTTTTGGTTTTGGGTTCGGTTCCGCGGCCGTGTTTTGGGTTCGACCGCGTTTTGGCAAAACCTCACCGAATTTTTTTTTGTCGGATTCGGGTGTGTTTTGGATTCGGGTGTTTTTTTCAAAAAACCCTAAAAAACAGCTTAAATCATAGAATTTGGGGGTCATTTTGATCCCATATTATTATTAACCTCAAAAACCATAATTTCCACTCATTTTCAGTCTATTCTGAATACCTCACACCTCACAATATTATTTTTAGTCCTAAAATTTGCACCGAGGTCGCTGGATGACTAAGCTAAGCGACCCTAGTGGCCGACACAAACACCTGGCCCATCTAGGAGTGGCACTGCAGTGTCACGCAGGATGGCCCTTCCAAAAAACCCTCCCCAAACAGCACATGACGCAAAGAAAAATAAAAGAAAAAAGAGGTGCAAGATGGAATTGTCCTTGGGCCCTCCCACCCACCCTTATGTTGTATAAACAGGACATGCACACTTTAACCAACCCATCATTTCAGTGACAGGGTCTGCCACACGACTGTGACTGATATGACGGGTTGGTTTGGACCCCCACCAAAAAAGAAGCAATTAATCTCTCCTTGCACAAACTGGCTCTACAGAGGCAAGATGTCCACCTCATCATCATCCTCCGATATATCACCGTGTACATCCCCCTCCTCACAGATTATCAATTTGTCCCCACTGGAATCCACCATCTCAGCTCCCTGTGTACTTTGTGGAGGCAATTGCTGCTGGTCAATGTCTCCGCGGAGGAATTGATTATAATTCATTTTAATGAACATCATCTTCTCCACATTTTCTGGATGTAACCTCGTACGCCGATTGCTGACAAGGTGAGCGGCGGCACTAAACACTCTTTCGGAGTACACACTTGTGGGAGGGCAACTTAGGTAGAATAAAGCCAGTTTGTGCAAGGGCCTCCAAATTGCCTCTTTTTCCTGCCAGTATAAGTACGGACTGTGTGACGTGCCTACTTGGATGCGGTCACTCATATAATCCTCCACCATTCTTTCAATGTTGAGAGAATCATATGCAGTGACAGTAGACGACATGTCCGTAATCGTTGTCAGGTCCTTCAGTCCGGACCAGATGTCAGCATCAGCAGTCGCTCCAGACTGCCCTGCATCACCGCCAGCGGGTGGGCTCGGAATTCTGAGCCTTTTCCTCGCACCCCCAGTTGCGTGAGAATGTGAAGGAGGAGATGTTGACAGGTCGCGTTCCGCTTGACTTGACAATTTTGTCACCAGCAGGTCTTTGCACCCCAGCAGACTTGTGTCTGCCGGAAAGAGAGATCCAAGGTAGGTTTTAAATCTAGGATCGAGCACGGTGGCCAAAATGTAGTGCTCTGATTTCAACAGATTGACCACCCGTGAATCCTTGTTAAGCGAATTAAGGGCTGCATCCACAAGTCCCACATGCCTAGCGGAATCGCTCCCTTTTAGCTCCTTCTTCAATGCCTCCAGCTTCTTCTGCAAAAGCCTGATGAGGGGAATGACCTGACTCAGGCTGGCAGTGTCTGAACTGACTTCACGTGTGGCAAGTTCAAAGGGCATCAGAACCTTGCACAACGTTGAAATCATTCTCCACTGCACTTGAGACAGGTGCATTCCACCTCCTATATCGTGCTCAATTGTATAGGCTTGAATGGCCTTTTGCTGCTCCTCCAACCTCTGAAGCATATAGAGGGTTGAATTCCACCTCGTTACCACTTCTTGCTTCAGATGATGGCAGGGCAGGTTCAGTAGTTTTTGGTGGTGCTCCAGTCTTCTGTACGTGGTGCCTGTACGCCGAAAGTGTCCCGCAATTCTTCTGGCCACCGACAGCATCTCTTGCACGCCCCTGTCGTTTTTTAAAAAATTCTGCACCACCAAATTCAAGGTATGTGCAAAACATGGGACGTGCTGGAATTTGCCCATATTTAATGCACACACAATATTGCTGGCGTTGTCCGATGCCACAAATCCACAGGAGAGTCCAATTGGGGTAAGCCATTCTGCGATGATCTTCCTCAGTTGCCGTAAGAGGATTTCAGCTGTGTGCGTATTCTGGAAAGCGGTGATACAAAGCGTAGCCTGCCTAGGAAAGAGTTGGCGTTTGCGAGATGCTGCTACTGGTGCCGCCGCTGCTGTTCTTGCGGCGGGAGTCCATACATCTACCCAGTGGGCTGTCACAGTCATATAGTCCTGACCCTGCCCTGCTCCACTTGTCCACATGTCCGTGGTTAAGTGGACATTGGGTACAACTGCATTTTTTAGGACACTGGTGAGTCTTTTTCTGACGTCCGTGTACATTCTCGGTATCGCCTGCCTACAGAAGTGGAACCTAGATGGTATTTGGTAACGGGGGCACACTGCCTCAATAAATTGTCTAGTTCCCTGTGAACTAACGGCGGATACCGGACGCACGTCTAACACCAACATAGTTGTCAAGGACTCAGTTATCCGCTTTGCAACAGGATGACTGCTGTGATATTTCATCTTCCTCGCAAAGGACTGTTGGACAGTCAATTGCTTACTGGAAGTAGTACAAGTGGGCTTACGACTTCCCCTCTGGGATGACCATCGACTCCCAGCAGCAACAACAGCAGCGCCAGCAGCAGTAGGCGTTACACGCAAGGATGCATCGGAGGAATCCCAGGCAGGAGAGGACTCGTCAGAATTGCCAGTGACATGGCCTGCAGGACTATTGGCATTCCTGGGGAAGGAGGAAATTGACACTGAGGGAGTTGGTGGGGTGGTTTGCGTGAGCTTGGTTACAAGAGGAAGGGATTTACTGGTCAGTGGACTGCTTCCGCTGTCGGCCCAAGTTTTTGAACTTGTCACTGACTTATTATGAATGCGCTGCAGGTGATGTATAAGGGAGGATGTTCCGAGGTGGTTAACGTCCTTACCCCTACTTATTACAGCTTGACAAAGGGAACACACGGCTTGACACCTGTTGTCCGCATTTCTGGTGAAATACTTCCACACCGAAGAGCTGATTTTTTTGGTATTTTCACCAGGCATGTCAACGGCCCTATTCCTCCCACGGACAACAGGTGTCTCCCCGGGTGCCTGACTTAAACAAACCACCTCACCATCAGAATCCTCCTGGTCAATTTCCTCCCCAGCGCCAGCAACACCCATATCCTCCTCATCCTGGTGTACTTCAACACTGACATCTTCAATCTGACTATCAGGAACTGGACTGCGGGTGCTCCTTCCAGCACTTGCAGGGGGCGTGCAAATGGTGGAAGGCGCATGCTCTTCACGTCCAGTGTTGGGAAGGTCAGGCATCGCAACCGACACAATTGGACTCTCCTTGTGGATTTGGGATTTCGAAGAACGCACAGTTCTTTGCGGTGCTACTGCTTTTGCCAGCTTGAGTCTTTTCATTTTTCTAGCGAGAGGCTGAGTGCCTCCATCCTCATGTGAAGCTGAACCACTAGCCATGAACATAGGCCAGGGCCTCAGCCGTTCCTTGCCACTCCGTGTGGTAAATGGCATATTGGCAAGTTTACGCTTCTCCTCCGACAATTTTATTTTAGGTTTTGGAGTCCTTTTTTTACTGATATTTGGTGTTTTGGATTTGACATGCTCTGTACTATGACATTGGGCATCGGCCTTGGCAGATGACGTTGCTGGCATTTCATCGTCTCGGCCATGACTAGTGGCAGCAGCTTCAGCACGAGGTGGAAGTGGATCTTGATCTTTCCCTAATTTTGGAACCTCAACATTTTTGTTCTCCATATTTTAATAGGCACAACTAAAAGGCACCTCAGGTAAACAATGGAGATGGATGGATACTAGTATACAATTATGGATGGACTGCCGAGTGCCGACACAGAGGTAGCTACAGCCGTGGACTACCGTACTGTACTGTGTCTGCTGCTAATATAGACTGGTTGATAAAGAGATGTAGTAGTAGTATGTATGTATAAAGAAGAAAGAAAAAAAAACCACGGGTAGGTGGTATACAATTATGGACGGACTGCCGAGTGCCGACACAGAGGTAGCTACAGCCGTGGACTACCGTACTGTACTGTGTCTGCTGCTAATATAGACTGGTTGATAAAGAGATGTAGTAGTAGTATGTATGTATAAAGAAGAAAGAAAAAAAAACCACGGGTAGGTGGTATACAATTATGGACGGACTGCCCAGTGCCGACACAGAGGTAGCTACAGCCGTGGACTACCGTACTGTACTGTGTCTGCTGCTAATATAGACTGGTTGATAAAGAGATGTAGTAGTAGTATGTATGTATAAAGAAGAAAGAAAAAAAAACCACGGGTAGGTGGTATACAATTATGGACGGACTGCCGAGTGCCGACACAGAGGTAGCTACAGCCGTGGACTACCGTACTGTACTGTGTCTGCTGCTAATATAGACTGGTTGATAAAGAGATGTAGTAGTAGTATGTATGTATAAAGAAGAAAGAAAAAAAAACCACGGGTAGGTGGTATACAATTATGGACGGACTGCCCAGTGCCGACACAGAGGTAGCTACAGCCGTGGACTACCATACTGTACTGTGTCTGCTGCTAATATAGACTGGTTGATAAAGAGATGTAGTAGTAGTATGTATGTATAAAGAAGAAAGAAAAAAAAACCACGGGTAGGTGGTATACAATTATGGACGGACTGCCCAGTGCCGACACAGAGGTAGCTACAGCCGTGGACTACCGTACTGTACTGTGTCTGCTGCTAATATAGACTGGTTGATAAAGAGATGTAGTAGTAGTAGTATGTATGTATAAAGAAGAAAGAAAAAAAAACCACGGGTAGGTGGTATACAATTATGGACGGACTGCCCAGTGCCGACACAGAGGTAGCTACAGCCGTGGACTACCGTACTGTACTGTGTCTGCTGCTAATATAGACTGGTTGATAAAGAGATGTAGTAGTAGTATGTATGTATAAAGAAGAAAGAAAAAAAAACCACGGGTAGGTGGTATACAATTATGGACGGACTGCCCAGTGCCGACACAGAGGTAGCTACAGCCGTGGACTACCGTACTGTACTGTGTCTGCTGCTAATATAGACTGGTTGATAAAGAGATGTAGTAGTAGTAGTATGTATGTATAAAGAAGAAAGAAAAAAAAACCACGGGTAGGTGGTATACAATTATGGACGGACTGCCGAGTGCCGACACAGAGGTAGCTACAGCCGTGAACTACCGTACTGTGTCTGCTGCGACTGGATGATAAATAATGATATAAAAAATATATATATATCACTACTGCAGCCGGACAGGTATATATTATATAATGACGGACCTGCTGGACACTGTCTGTCAGCAGAATGAGTTTTTTATAGAATAAAAAAAAAAACACCACACAAGTGAAGTCACACGACGAGTGTTTAACTTTTTCAAGCAATCACAATATAGTATACTATACTACTAACTATACTGGTGGTCAGTGTGGTCAGGTCACTGGTCAGTCACACTGGCAGTGGCACTCCTGCAGCAAAAGTGTGCACTGTTTAATTTTAATAATAATATGTACTCCTGGCTCCTGCTATAACCTATAACTGGCACTGCAGTGCTCCCCAGTCTCCCCCACAATTATAAGATGTGTGAGCTGAGCACAGTCAGATACGAGTGTTTAACTTTTTCAGGCAATCACAATATAGTATACTATACTACTAACTATACTGGTGGTCAGTGTGGTCAGGTCACTGGTCAGTCACACTGGCAGTGGCACTCCTGCAGCAAAAGTGTGCACTGTTTAATTTTAATAATAATATGTACTCCTGGCTCCTGCTATAACCTATAAATGGCACTGCAGTGCTCCCCAGTCTCCCCCACAATTATAAGATGTGTGAGCTGAGCACAGTCAGATATATACATAGATGATGCAGCACACTGGGCTGAGCAGTGCACACAGATATGGTATGTGACTGAGTCACTGTGTATCGTTTTTTTCAGGCAGAGAACGGATATATTAAATAAAACTGCACTGTCTGGTGGTCACTGTGGTCAGTCACTAGTAAACTCTGCACTCTCTACAGTTCTACAGTACTCCTAAGCTCCAGTAAATCAGGTCAATCTCTCTCTCTCTCTCTCTTCTAATCTAAATGGAGAGGACGCTAGCCACGTCCTCTCCCTATCAATCTCAATGCACGTGTGAAAATTGCGGCGACGCGCGGCTCCTTATATAGAATCCGAGTCTCGCGAGAATCCGACAGCGTCATGATGACGTTCGGGCGCGCTCGGGTTAACCGAGTAAGGCGGGAAGATCCGAGTCGCTCGGACCCGTGAAAAAAAACATGAAGTTCGTGCGGGTTCGGATTCAGAGAAACCGAACCCGCTCATCTCTAATATATAGAGATATATATATTAAAGATACTGTCTTAAGAGATATATATATATAAAACATGCCCAAAGAGACATGAGTATACTGGGTCCTAGAGTCAAAGCTATGTCGATTTCTGCTTGACGTGTCCTGTAGAATATGCAATGGACAGATGATGCCGACTTAAGAGGCATATGGAAGGCTGAGGATTGTGTGGAGAAGGGTTCTCGGACCTGGTCTCCACAGCTATAGCTGGTAATTCTGATATTTTGCCTTATATTACGGCACAGCCTAGGAAAGCACGACATTATCAAATGCAGCCTTTCGAACAAAGAAACAAGAAAGTCCGAGGTGCGTCCTTTCTTGCCAGAGGCGGGGGCAGAGGAAAGAAGCTGCACAACACAGCTAGTTCCCAGGAACAGAAGTCCTCCCCGGCCTCTACAAAATCCACCGCATGTCGCTGGGGCTCCACAGGCGGAGCTAGGCCCGGTGGGGGCACGCCTTCGTAAGTTCAGACACAAGAGGGTTCACTCCCTGTTAGATCACTGGGCAATAGATATTGTGTCTCAGGGATACAAGCTGGACTTTGAGAAGATGCCCCCTCACCGACGGCCCTGCCGACTTCCCATCACGAGAGGGTAACAGTGTTAACTGCAATTCACAAATTGTATCTTCAACAGGTGGTGGTCAAGGTTCCCCTCCTTCAACAAGGAGGGGGTTATTATTCGACCATGTTGTAGTCCCGAAACCAGACGGTTCGGTCAGACCCATATTGAATTTAAAATCCCTGAACATATACCTGAAAAGGTTCAAGTTCAAGATGGAATCGCTAAGAGCGGTCATTGCAAGCCTGAAAGGGGGAGATTTTATGTTGACTCTGGACATAAAGGATGCATACCTTCATGTCCCCATTTATCCACCTCATCAGGCGTACCTCAGAATTGCGGTACGGGATTGTCATTACCAATTTCAGACGTTGCCGTTTGGTCTCTCCACGGCCCCGAGAATATTCACCAAGGTAATGGCGGAAATGATGGTACTCCTGCGGAAGCAAGGTGTCACTATTATCACGTACTTGGATGATCTCCTCATAAAAGCGAGATCAAGAGAGCAGTTGCTGAACAGCGTATCACTTTCTCTGGAAGTGTAACGGCAACACGGCTGGATTCTATATATTCCAAAGTCGCAGTTGGTTCCTACAGCTCATCTGCCTCTCCTAGGCATGATCCTAGACACAGACCAGAAAAGGGTTTATCTCCCGATAGAGAGAGCTCAGGAGCTCGTGACACTGGTCAGGAATCTATTAAAACCAAAACAGGTGTCAGTGCATCACTGCACTCGAGTCCTGGGAAGGATGGTGGCATCATACGAGGCTATTCCCTTCGGCAGGTTCCATGCGAGGACCTTTCAATGGGACTTACTGGACAAGTGGTCTGGATCACATCTTCAGATGCATCGGTTAATCACCCTATCCCCCAGGGCCAGGGTGTCTCTCCTGTGGTGGCTGCAGAGTGCTCACCTTCTCGAAGGTCGCAGATTCGGCATTCAGGACTGGGTCCTGGTGACCACGGATGCAAGCCTCCGAGGGTGGGGTGCAGTCACACAGGGAAGAAATTTCCAAGGGCTGTGGTCAAGTCAGGAGACTTGCCTTCACATCAACATCCTGGAACTAAGGGCCATATACAACGCCCTACGTCAAGCGGAGTCCCTGCTTCGCGACCAACCGGTTCTGATTCAGTCAGACAATATCACCGCAGTGGCTCATGTAAACCGCCAAGGCGGCACAAGGAGCAGGGTGGCGATGGTAGAAGCCACCAGAATTCTTCGCTGGGCGGAGAATCACGTAAGCGCACTGTCAGCAGTGTTCATTCCGGGAGTGGACAACTGGGAAGCAGACTTCCTCAGCAGGCACGACCTCCACGCGGGAGAGTGGGGACTTCATCAAGAAGTCTTCATGCAGATTGCAAGTCGGTGGGAACTGCCACAAGTGGACATGATGGCATCCCGCCTCAACAAAAATCTGCAGAGATATTGCGCCAGGTCAAGAGACCCTCAGGCGATAGCTGTGGACGCACTGGTGACACCGTGGGTGTTCCCATCGGTCTATGTATTTCCTCCTCTTCCTCTCATACCCAAGGTGCTGAGAATCATAAGGAAAAGAGGAGTGAGAACAATACTCTTTGTTCCGGATTGGCCAAGAAGGACTTGGTATCCAGATCTGCAAGAAATGCTCACAGAGGACCCGTGGCCTCTGCCTCTAGGACAGGACTTGTGCAACAGGGGCCCTGTCTGTTCCAAGACTTACCGCGCTGCGTTTGACGGCATGGCGGTTGAACGCCGGATCCTAGCAGAAAAAGGCATTCCGGATGAGGTCATTCCTACGCTGATAGAGGCTAGGAAGGATGTGACGGCTCAACATTATCACCGTATATGGCGAAAATATGTGGCTTGGTGTGAGGCCAGGAATGCCCCTACGGAGGAATTCCAGCTGGGCCTTTTCCTTCACTTCCTACAGTCGGGAGTGACTTTGGGCCTTAAATTGGGTTCCATTAAGGTTCAGATTTCGGCCTTATCCATTTTCTTTCAAAAAGAAGTGGCTTCTCTGCCTGAAGTTCAGACGTTTATAAAGGGAGTGCTGCATATTCAGCCCCCTTTTGTGCCTCCAGTGGCACCTTGGGATCTTAACGTGGTGTTGAGTTTCCTTAAATCACACTGGTTTGAACCACTCAAAACGGTGGAAGTAAAATATCTCACGTGGAAGGTGGTCATGCTATTAGCCTTGGCTTCGGCTAGGCGTGTGTCAGAATTGGCGGCTTTGTCACATAAAAGCCCTTATCTGGTTTTCCATGCGGATAGAGCAGAATTGCGGACACGCCCACAATTTCTGCCGAAAGTGGTTTCATCCTTTCATATAAACCAACCTATTGTGGTGCCTGTGGCTACTACTGACTTGGAGGATTCCGAGTCACTGGATGTAGTCGGGGCTTTGAAGGTTTATGTAGCCAGAACGGCTAAGGTCAGGAAAACAGAATCTTTGTTTATCCTGTATGCTTCCAACAAGCTTGGGGCGCCTGCTTCAAAGCAAACTATTGCTCGCTGGATCTGTAACACGATTCAGCAGGCTCATTCTGCGGCTGGGTTGCCGCTGCCTAAATCAGTTAAGGCCCATTCCACAAGGAAGGTGGGCTCTTCTTGGGCGGCTGCCCGAGGGGTCTCGGCATTACAGCTTTGCCAAGCGGCTACTTGGTCAGGTTCAAACACCTTTGCAAAGTTCTACAAGTTTGATACCCTGGCTGAGGAGGACCTTGTGTTTGCTCATTCGGTGCTGCAGAGTCATCCGCACTCTCCCGCCCATTTGGGAGCTTTGGTATAATCCCCATGGTCCTTACGGAGTCCCCAGCATCCACTAGGACGTTAGAGAAAATAAGATTTTACTTACCGGTAAACTATTTCTCGTAGTCCGTAGTGGATGCTGGGCGCCCGTCCCAAGTGCGGACTTCTTCTGCAATGCTTGTATATAGTTATTGCTTAAATAAGGGTTATGTTATAGTTGCATCAGAGTTTATCTGATGCTCTGTGATTGTTCATACTGTTAACTGGGTAAAGTTATCACAAGTTATACGGTGTGATTGTTGTGTCTGGTATGAGTCTTACCCTGGATTCCCAAAATCCTTTCCTTGTACTGTCAGCTCTTCCGGGCACAGTTTCTCTAACTGAGGTCTGGAGGAGGGACATAGAGGGAGGAGCCAGAGCACACCAGAATCTAAATTCTTTCTTAAAGTGCCCATGTCTCCTGCGGAGCCCGTCTATTCCCCATGGTCCTTACGGAGTCCCCAGCATCCACTACGGACTACGAGAAATAGATTTACCTGTAAGTAAAATCTTATTTTTTTTTCTATTTTTAACACTTTCAACACTTATTATAATGTACTCAATGAAACCCTGCACGGATCTCACTGATCCGGCCAGGCTTCATTGTGTTAAGTCCGCAGTGTTTTACTAATCACTCCTGTAAAACACTGCCCGACAATACGAATCACATCGACATCGGAAAACACGATTTACTTCAACTCGGAAGCTTAGTAAATTACATGAACAAAATTCAAAAAGTTGCAAAAAAAAACCGACCAATACTAATGAAGATGAAACTCCCACCAAATCACCACAAATACGAAACTTAGTAAATATACCCCTAGATGTGACCGGATATGTACTAACATGTGACTTAGGCCCAAAATGTATATATTTTCAGTAGATAGTATTAAGACAGTTAATTGTCAGATATTACCGTAGCTCTGGTGAGTGTTTTTTCCTTTCTTGTTTCTGTGACTTCCTATAGGAATCTTACGGGACAGATTCAGTTATACGCAGCCTGCAGATGTATTTTTCAATCACTTATGGTAGGTGGATTCTGTCCACACCTCCATGTGGTGCGAGCATGAATCGTCTCCATGTCTAACTGATTCAGCCCCACAGATTTTAAAAATACAGTTGCTGGAGAATGTATCCTGAAGATTCCCACACATTACAGTTAAATACATATATACTATGTAATATAAAAAAGATCTTGTAATTATATGAGCTTGTACTACAATATAAAATATTTCAGTACATACTATTACCATAATCAGCAGTGCTGAAATATATGATGTAGAAGAAACCATTGCTAGATTAATTTTCTTTTTATAGCTTTTGGTATGACTACTATCTTTCTCATGGTACTGATAATGATAATGATAACAATTACATTCATTCATGCTATTCCTACGAAAGACACTGAGATATATAGAGAAATACTGACATCTAGTGGCAAATACTTTTCTCTGCTGGAACACATCTCACACCAAAGAAGAAATATTTGTCTATGTCAGTGGTTCCCAAACTTTTCTGAATCACGGCACCCTACAGCATCAGAATTTTTTTCAATGCACTCCTAGGCCAAAAGTTTCTTATTGAGGAATTAAACATTTTTTAATAGATATTAAATTAAGCAAATAGTGTTTACATGTCATCGTTATGTTCATCTGTGTGGTGAGGGACGGGATTTGCTTCTGTTTGTCCATTTATTTTATGATTGGCAGCTATCAGCACTGGTTTTGCCCATTACATTGACCATAAATAATTTGAATTGGCCCTGGACCACCAATCTAAGGCAGCCCTGAAAGTGACACGAAGCACCCTAGGGTGCCTAGGCACACAGTTTGGAGAACCACTTGCCTATGTATTGTTAACATACAATATTGGGCCCTACACACTAAGCGAAAACACTGAAAGATATGAATGATCCTGTTCATTAATTAACGAGATATCGTTCTTATCTTTCAGTGTGTATGCACCAACGATGAACGATCCATGGCCCCGTGCTCGTTCATCGTTGGTGATGGGTCGTTTATAAATGCATGCCAATATGGACAATCTCGTTCATATTAGCATGCAGGGCTATGGGGCCGGGTAACGGGGGAAATTAAGAAACTTTAAACCCCCCCTTCACCCCCCCCTCCCCCGCCACCAGGGCATCCGTCGGCCGTATCGGATGTCAGGCACCTAGGCAGCATGTCCGCCAGTGTGAAGGGCCTATATGTATCCATAATTATGATACACAGAGCCATAATTTATTATGCAGCAGGATTTATATACTGTATGTGCTGTGTCTGAGTATTACCTTTGTATTGGGTGAATATGTAGGGGCAGATTTAACAACTCGAGTAATATTCTAGTTATCACTAGAGATGTGCACCGGAAATTTTTCGGGTTTTGTGTTTTGGTTTTGGGTTCGGTTCCGCGGCCGTGTTTTGGGTTCGAACGCGTTTTGGCAAAACCTCACCGAATTTTTTTTGTCGGATTCGGGTGTGTTTTGGATTCGGGTGTTTTTTTTTCAAAAAACCCTAAAAAACAGCTTAAATCATAGAATTTGGGGGTCATTTTGATCCCAAAGTATTATTGACCTCAATAACCATAATTTCCACTCATTTTCAGTCTATTCTGAACACCTCACACCTCACAATATTATTTTTAGTCCTAAAATTTGCACCGAGGTCGCTGGATGACTAAGCTCAGCGACCCAAGTGGCCGACACAAACACCTGGCCCATCTAGGAGTCGCACTGCAGTGTCACGCAGGATGGCCCTTCCAAAAAACACTCCCCAAACAGCACATGACGCAAAGAAAAATGAAAGAAAAAAGAGGTGCAAGATGGAATTGTCCTTGGGCCCTCCAACCCACCCTTATGTTGTATAAACAGGACATGCACACTTTAACCAACCCATCATTTCAGTGACAGGGTCTGCCACACGACTGTGACTGAAATGACGGGTTGGTTTGGACCCCCACCAAAAAAGAAGCAATTAATCTCTCCTTGCACAAACTGGCTCTACAGAGGCAAGATGTCCACCTCATCATCATCCTCCGATTCATCACCGTGTCTGCCGGAAAGAGAGATCCAAGGTAGGTTTTAAATCTAGGATCGAGCACGGTGGCCAAATTGTAGTGCTCTAATTTCAACAGATTGACCACCCGTGAATCCTTGTTAAGCGAATTAAGGGCTCCATCCACAAGTCCCACATGCCTAGCGGAATCGCTCTGTGTTAGCTCCTCCTTCAATGTCTCCGGCTTCTTCTGCAAAAGCCTGATGAGGGGAATGACCTGACTCAGGCTGGCAGTGTCTGAACTGACTTCACGTGTGGCAAGTTCAAAAGGTTGCAGAACCTTGCACAACGTTGAAATCATTCTCCACTGCGCTTGAGACAGGTGCATTCCACCTCCTATATCGTGCTCAGTTGTATAGGCTTGAATGGCCTTTTGCTGCTCCTCCAACCTCTGAAGCATATAGAGGGTTGAATTCCACCTCGTTACCACTTCTTGCTTCAGATGATGGCAGGGCAGGTTCAGGCGTTTTTGGTGGTGCTCCAGTCTTCTGTACGTGGTGCCTGTACGCCGAAAGTGTCCCGCAATTCTTCTGGCCACCGACAGCATCTCTTGCACGCCCCTCTCGTTTTTTCAATAATTCTGCAGCACCAAATTCAAGGTATGTGCAAAACATGGGACGTGCTGGAATTTGCCCATATTTAATGCACACACAATATTGCTGGCGTTGTCCGATGCCACAAATCCACAGGAGAGTCCAATTGGGGTAAGCCATTCTGCGATGATCTTCCTCAGTTGCCGTAAGAGGTTTTTAGCTGTGTGCGTATTCTGGAAAGCGGTGATACAAAGCGTAGCCTGCCTAGGAAAGAGTTGGCGTTTGCGAGATGCTGCTACTGGTGCCGCCGCTGCTGTTCTTGCGGCGGGAGTCCATACATCTACCCAGTGGGCTGTCACAGTCATATAGTCCTGAGTCTGCCCTGCTCCACTTGTCCACATGTCCGTGGTTAAGTGGACATTGGGTACAACTGCATTTTTTAGGACACTGGTGAGTCTTTTTCTGAGGTCTGTGTACATTTTCGGTATCGCCTGCCTAGAGAAATGGAACCTAGATGGTATTTGGTACCGGGGACACAGTACCTCAAACAAGTCTATAGTTGGCTCTGCAGTAATGATGGATACCGGAACCACGTTTCTCACCGCCCAGGATGCCAAGGCCTCAGTTATCCGCTTTGCAGCAGGATGACTGCTGTGATATTTAATCTTCCTCGCAAAGGACTGTTGGACAGTCAATTGCTTGGTGGAAGTAGTAAAAGTGGTCTTACGACTTCCCCTCTGGGATGACCATCCACTCCCAGCAGCAACAACAGCAGCGCCAGCAGCAGTAGGCGTTACACGCAAGGATGCATCGGAGGAATCCCAGGCAGGAGAGGACTCGTCAGAATTGCCAGTGACATGGCCTGCAGGACTATTGGCATTCCTGGGGAAGGAGGAAATTGACACTGAGGGAGTTGGTGGGGTGGTTTGCGTGAGCTTGGTTACAAGAGGAAGGGATTTACTGGTCAGTGGACTGCTTCCGCTGTCGCCCAAAGTTTTTGAACTTGTCACTGACTTATGATGAATGCGCTGCAGGTGACGTATAAGGGAGGATGTTCCGAGGTGGTTAACGTCCTTACCCCTACTTATTACAGCTTGACAAAGGCAACACACGGCTTGACAAATGTTGTCCGCATTTCTGTTGAAATACTTCCACACCGAAGAGCTGATTTTTTATGTATTTTCACCAGGAATGTCAATGGCCATATTCCTCCCACGGACAACAGGTGTCTCCCCGGGTGCCTGACTTAAACAAACCACCTCACCATCAGAATCCTCCTGGTCAATTTCCTCCCCAGCGCCAGCAACACCCATATCCTCCTCATCCTGGTGTACTTCAACACTGACATCTTCAATCTGACTATCAGGAACTGGACTGCGGGTGCTCCTTCCAGCACTTGCAGGGGGCGTGCAAATGGTGGAAGGCGCATGCTCTTCACGTCCAGTGTTGGGAAGGTCAGGCATCGCAACCGACACAATTGGACTCTCCTTGTGGATTTGTGATTTCGAAGAACGCACAGTTCTTTGCTGTGCTTTTGCCAGCTTAAGTCTTTTCATTTTTCTAGCGAGAGGCTGAGTGCTTTCATCCTCATGTGAAGCTGAACCATTAGCCATGTACATAGGCCAGGGCCTCAGCCGTTCCTTGCCACTCCGTGTGGTAAATGGCATATTGGCAAGTTTACGCTTCTCCTCCGACGATTTTATTTTAGATTTTTGAGTCCTTTTTTTACTGATATTTGGTGTTTTGGATTTTACATGCTCTGTACTATGACATTGGGCATCGGCCTTGGCAGACGACATTAATGGCATTTCATCGTCTCGGCCATGACTAGTGGCAGCAGCTTCAGCACGAGGTGGAAGTGGATCTTGATCTTTCCCTATTTTTGGAACCTCAACATTTTTGTTCTCCATATTTTAATAGGCACAACTAAAAGGCACCTCAGGTAAACAATGGAGATGGATGGATACTAGTATACTTATGGATGACGAGTGACTGCCGACACAGAGGTAGCTACAGCCGTGGACTACCGTACTGCGTCTGCTAGTATAGACTGGATGATAATGATATAAAATATATATATATATCACTACTGCAGGACAGGTATATATTATATAATGACGGACCTGCTGGACACTGTCAGCAGCAGACTCCTAAACTACTAGTATGAAGAAGATAGAAAAAAAAAACCACCACAGGTAGGTAAACAATTATGGACGAGCACTGCCGACACAGAGGTAGCTACAGCCGTGGACTACCGTACTGCGTCTGCTAGTATAGACTGGATGATAATGATATAAAAAATATATATATATCACTACTGCAGGACAGGTATAAATTATATAATGACGGACCTGCTGGACACTGTCAGCAGCAGACTCCTAAACTACTAGTATGAAGAAGATAGAAAAAAAAACCCACCACAGGTAGGTATACAATTATGGACGAGCACTGCCGACACAGAGGTAGCTACAGCCGTGGACTACCGTACTGCATCTGCTAGTATAGACTGGATGATAATGATATAAAAAATATATATATATCACTACTGCAGGACAGGTATATATTATATAATGACGGACCTGCTGGACACTGTCAGCAGCAGACTCCTAAACTACTAGTATGAAGAAGATAGAAAAAAAAAAAAAACACCACAGGTAGGTATACAATTATGGACGAGCACTGCCGACACAGAGGTAGCTACAGCCGTGGACTACCGTACTGCGTCTGCTAGTATAGACTGGATGATAATGATATAAAAAATATATATATATCACTACTGCAGGACAGGTATATATTATATAATGACGGACCTGCTGGACACTGTCAGCAGCAGACTCCTAAACTACTAGTATGAAGAAGATAGAAAAAAAAAACACCACAGGTAGGTATACAATTATGGACGAGCACTGCCGACACAGAGGTAGCTACAGCCGTGGACTACCGTACTGCGTCTGCTAGTATAGACTGGATGATAATGATATAAAAAATATATATATATATCACTACTGCAGGACAGGTATATATTATATAATGACGGACCTGCTGGACACTGTCAGCAGCAGACTCCTAAACTACTAGTATGAAGAAGATAGAAAAAAAAACCCACCACAGGTAGGTATACAATTATGGACGAGCACTGCCGACACAGAGGTAGCTACAGCCGTGGACTACCGTACTGCGTCTGCTAGTATAGACTGGATGATAATGATATAAAAAATATATATATATCACTACTGCAGGTATATATTATAATATAATGAATGACGGACCTGCTGGACACTGTCTGTCAGCAGAATGCGTTTATAGAATAAAAAAAAAAAACACCACACGAGTGTTTAACTTTTTCAGGCAGACAATATACTGGTGGTCACTGGTCAGTCACACTGGCAGCAAAAGTGTGCACTGTTATGTACTCCTGCTATAACTGCTCCCCAGTCTCCCCCACAATTAAGCTGTGTGAGCAGTGAGCACTCAGCACAGTCAGATATACATAGATGATATTATCATGCAGCACACTGAGGCTGAGCACAGATATGGTATGTGACTGTGTATCGTTTTTTTTCAGGCAGAGAACGGATTTTAAATAATAAATAAAACTGGTGGTCACTAGTATAACTATCAGCAAAACTCTGCACTCTCTGAGTACTCCTAATGCTCCCCAAAATTACTAAAATTAAATTACTAGTAAATCAAGTGTCTCACTCTCTATCTAAACGGAGAGGACGCCAGCCACGTCCTCTCCCTATCAATCTCAATGCACGTGTGAAAATGGCGGCGACGCGCGGCTCCTTATATAGAATCCGAGTCTCGCGATAGAATACGAGCCTCGCGAGAATCCAAGAGCGGGATGATGACGTTCGGGCGCGCTCGGGTTAGCCGAGCAAGGCGGGAAGATCCGAGTCTGCCTCGGACCCGTGTAAAAAGGCAGAAGTTCGGGGGGGTTCGGATTCCGAGGAACCGAACCCGCTCATCTCTAGTTATCACTCATTACTCATCTTAAATGGTGCTCCAACCAATCAGCTCCTAACAGTCATGTTTTCGAAAAATTATAGGAGCTGATTGGTTGAAACACCATTTCAGATGAGTAACAAGTGTTAACTCATTGTTAAATCTGCCCCTTAGATCTTAGTGGCAGGTTGTTCTGGATGTCCAACTCTCATAAACTATTTCTACTCTGTCTCAGATCCACACCTTCTTTTACGGATATTTTTTTTGTGAGCAGGGGCATAACCAGAACTTTGTGAGCCCCATAGCAACATATTGAAAGGGTCCCTGTCCCAATACTTTTGTTCATACTGTGCCACATTGCAGCACCCCAGTTATGCCACACTATATTGCCTCCATTTCATATTTTACCACATTAACATGCCCCCATTCTTGTTATGTAACATTATAGTGCCCTGCACATTGCAGTGAGAAGATCAGATTATGATACATTCCAGTGCCCTCCAGTTTATATTGTGCCACATTGCAGTGGCCTCCAGTTGAATAAGCCTGCTGAATAGTAAGCCTGATCCAGCGAGCAATAGACTGCTTTGAAACAGGACACCCAATTCTCTTGGAATCATAGAGAACAAACAGCGAGTCAGATTTTCTGTGACGAGCTGTCCACTTCACATAGATCTTCAAAGCCCTCACAACATCCAAGGACTTTAAAGTAGCAGTGGTGTCCGTAAGCACCGGAACCATAATAGGTTGGTTGATATGAAATGCAGACACCACCTTAGGAAGAAATTGCTGACGATTTCTGAGTTCAGCTCTATCTTCATGAAAAAAAAAAAGTTAAGGCCAACAGTGTAACGGTCTTCCACGAAGGAACTTTACGTCAACCTCCTGTAAAGGCTCAAAACATTCTGATTGTAGAAACTGCAACACCACATTGAGATCCCAAGGTGCCGTGGGAGGCACAAAGGGTGGTTGGATGTGCAGAACACCCTTCAAAAACGTCTGAACCTCAGGGAGGGAAGCCAATTGAATCCAGAAGAAAATGGATAAGGCCGAAATCTGGACTTTTAAGGAGCCCAAACGTAGGCCCACATCTACACCTGACTGAATAAAAAGGAGAAAACGTCCCAGTGCAAATTCCACAGGAGGAAATTTCCTGTTTTCACACCATGAGACATATTTTTTTCAAATACGTTGGTAATGTTTAGACATTACCCCATTCCTAGCTTGGATCAGGGTTGGAATAACCTTGTTCAGAATGCCTTTCGGGGCTAAAATCTGACGCTCAACTTCCATGCCGTCAAACGTAGCCACGGTAAGTCTTGATAGATGAACGGCAGAGGCCACGGGTCCTCCAGGAGCAACTCCAGTAGATCCACGTACCAGGCCCTTCTCGGACAATCTGGAGCAATGAGAATTGCTTGAACCTTTTCTCTTTTTATTCTTTTGAGAATTCTGGGGATCAATGGAAGAGGTGGAAACACGTAAACCATCTGGTAGACCCATGGAGTCACCAGAGCATCCACCGCCACTGCTTGTGGGTCCCTTGACCTGGAACAATAGCGCTTCAGCTTCTTTTTGAGAGGATGTCACGAACCGGTCTCTTACCTCTGCGGGTTCTGGGGTTCATCCGTTGCCAGTGCGGTTGCTCGCGGTGCTGTGCGCCCGTGTGGGGACACGGCGTGATCAATGGCACAGGTAATGCAGAGTCTGGGAACTGTGAGTGCGGGGACCAAATGGCCTAAGGCACTGCGGTGTGTCTGCTGTATAGGAGGTGGCCATGTTGGAGACCAAATAGCTAATACAGAGCACTTGTGAAAACACCTGTGGGCAGGTGTAAGCCAATCCCGTGCTTGTGCTGCCTTTAAGTAGGCTGGGATTATGTTACTCTGGGCCAGTGCTTTGTTGTATCAAAGCTGTGCTCTAGCTCTGAGCTCTCTCCGTGCATTCCTGTGTGATTCCCGTGGTCCAGATATCGCCTCCGTTCCCAGAGGTCCGTCTGCAGCCTTCACTGCTGAAAGATCTACCGGCTCTCTGCTGTGCTGCCAGTTAATTTCACTCCTATTGGAAATAGTTGGATTCCCAGTGTCCTGCATGAGGTTACCTTGTCAGTCTGCCTATCATTCAAAGTCTGGAGGATTCTGTTTCTCTCAGCTGTTCGTTTGTTCAACTCTGCATTTAACCCATTCATCACCTTGTCTTCTACTACAGTTTCACAGTGATCTCCGGAACCCGCAAGTAACCCAATTCAGTACTTTTATTTGCTATGTTGTCATTACAAGGATAATTCATCACAGTCTCTCAGTTAACTCTCAAAGCTCCATTGCCAATTCTTACAGTTAATTCTCCATGTCTGCATTAACCAGTTAAACACAATCTGCAGTTCAGCATCAAAGCTTGTTTATATTTGCTATGTTGTCATAACAAGGATAATTCTTCAGTCTCTCAGTTAACTCTCAAAACTCCATTGCAAATCCTTACAGTTATCTCTTCATGTCTGCATTATCCAGTTAATAACATTCTGCAGTTCAGCATCAAAGCTTGTTTATATTTGCTATGTTGTCATAACAAGGATAATTCTTCACAGTCTCTCAGTTAACTCTCAAAACTCCATTGCAAATCCTTACAGTTATCTCTTCATGTCTGCATTATCCAGTTAATCATATTCTGCAGTTCAGCATCAAAGCTCGTTTATATTTGGACAATCCAACATTTATTCATCAGCTTGTTTTGCATATGTTTCCATGAACATTTCTTTTATGTATTTTTGAGTTTTCTCTTGCATATTATTCCTGCAATACTTCAGTATAATATGATGATTAACAACTTGTCAGTTAACTCTTTACTGAATTGTTATTTTGAATAAATATATGAATCGGAACTTTCTTCGTCCTCCCTGCTTTCTTCATAGCCCAGCACCTACACCTGTGGCTGGTCCCGGGTTAACGGATTCACAAAAACACCCGGACCTGACAGTAAGCACTGGCCACATGGATCCGTCAAGTGACCAATTCGCAGGAGGCGGTGCTATGTCAGATATCCTTTCCCGTCTGGAAAACCAGGAGTCTATACAGACACAAATAGTGCAGTTTATGCAAACTATGGCAGACCGTTTAGAGACTCTTCATACGGCTATTAAAACGTTCCAAGTCCAGATTCCAACCCCAGATGTCCCAGTTACCACTACAGCTTCTCCTGTGACGCTGCCTACGTCCCGCTTGCAGTTACCCTCTCCGAGTAAGTTTGACGGAACTCCAAAACTTTGCAGAGGATTCCTGAATCAATGCGAGATCCAGTTTGAACTGATGTCTGCCAGTTTCCCATCAGCTCGTTCTAAGGTTGCATATATTATTGCCCTTCTCTCCGGTCAGGCTCTGGAGTGGGCATCACCATTGTGGGAGAGAGGTGATCCTATCCTCTCTAATTACAAAGAGTTCGTATCTTCCTTCCGGAGAATCTTTGACGAACCAGGCAGGACCACCTCAGCATCCTTGGAGATTCTCCGTCTACGTCAAGGTTTACGTCCTGTCAGTCAATATATTATTCAGTTTCGCACGTTGTCTTCAGAGTTAAACTGGAATGAGGAGGCCCTGATCGCCGCGTTTTGGAATGGACTTTCAGAAAGAATCAAGGATGATTTAACTATCCGGGATGTGCCAATTAAACTGGATGAATTGATTTCTCTCTGTAACAAACTTGATCTACGTTACAGGGAGCGATGTTTAGAGAAATCCAGGGCAGAGCGATCCAGTCCACGTGATCATCCTAGACCTCGACAAGATTCTTCATCACAGTCTCCAGTAATGACTGAAGAACCTATGCAGATTGGGCACTCTCGCCTCACAGAGGAGGAACGACTTCGTCGTCGACAGGGTAACCTCTGCATGTACTGTGGGTCCTCCGAACATTTAGTTAAATTCTGCAAACTCCGACCGGGAAACTCTCGCCTCCTAGCTTATTCAAGAGAGGTTAAGCTAGGAGTTACTTTAGAATCACGTTCTGGGAAAGAGCCAACCTTGTCTATTCAATTAGAAGTTCCAAGTTCTACAGTGAAAGTTTCAGCCCTCCTAGATTCCGGGGCAGCCAAGAACTTCATCTCCTCAGCCTTTGTCATACGGTCTAAAGTTCAAACCATGCCCCTGGAAGCAGCAGTTGCTGTTACAGCAGTGGATGGAAGTCGAATTCCAGATGGTATAATTACTCATCGAACCGTATGTCTCAAGATGAAAGTTGGTGAGCTCCATTCCGAATACCTCTCCTTCTACGTGATTCCCAAAGCCTCTCAAGATGTGATACTTGGTTTACCTTGGCTGCAGAAACATAATCCTCAACTTAATTGGCAAACCATGGAAGTCCTTTCATGGGGTAAATCTTGTACCAAGGACTGTGTAGCTACAATTGTACCTCTTCGGTCAATTAGCCTTTCCGATCTACCTCCGGTGTATTAATCCCTTGCGGATGTTTCCAGTAAGCAAGCAGCAGACTCTCTACCTCCTCATCGTGAATGGGACTGCCCAGTCGTCCTGGTTCCGGGCAAGACCCCTCCTAGGGGACAAATTCATCCGCTATCCATCCCAGAAACGCGAGCTATCCGGGATTGGTCCACTCCTACAACTCTCAAGGGGATTCAGCGATTTCTTGGCTTTGCTAATTTCTATAGGAGATTCATTAAGAATTATTCTACGTTAGCTGCTCCTATCACAGCCCTAACTCGCAAGGGAGCAAATCCTACGAACTGGTCTTCTGAAGCAATCAAAGCCTTCTCTGATTTAAAGCAAGCCTTTGTGTCAGCCCCCATTCTTCGACAGCCTGACTTGAATCGTCCCTTTCTACTAGAGGTGCATGCATCTACAGAAGCAGTAGGAGCTGTGTTGTCACAAGTCTTTGAAGATAAAAAGGTCCATCCCTGCGGATATTTCTCCCGTAAGTTCCTCCCGGCAGAACGTAATTATGCAATCGGTGAGCAAGAGTTACTTGCCATCAAGTTGGCATTTGAGGAGTGGAGATACCTTCTAGAAGGAGCTCAACATCGCATTACAGTTTATACTGATCATAAGAATCTTCTGTATCTGCAGTCAGCTCAGTGTTTGAATCCACGACAAGCTCGATGGGCGCTTTTCTTCTCACGATTTGATTTCAAACTCACCTATCGTCCAGGGTCTCAGAACAAAAAGGCAGATGCCCTTTCCCGGTCCTTTGCTTCTTCTGAATTAAATGATGCTACCACGAATCAAGCTATTGTGAATCCTACGTCCTTCTTAATGACTCGAACCTCTCCAGTTCCTCCGCCTGGCAAGACCTTTGTCGCCACAAGTCTTCGAAAACGGCTGCTTACCTGGGCTCACTCCTCTTCCTTCATGGGTCATCCTGGGGTTCTAAAGACTCTCAAATTTATTCAACAGTCTTATTGGTGGCCACGTCTCAAAGCCGATGTCCAAGAGTTTATAGCAGCATGTCCTAAATGTGCCCAACATAAGAGTCCAAGAAGTTCTCCACCAGAGTTTCATCCATTGCCAGCCCTAGAGGTTCCAGCAGCAGATCAAGAGCTTCAACGTCTATCTAGCATCTGGAGTTGTGTACGTAAGTCCTTGGTCAAAACTTCCGCTCGTTATAAATCTTTTGCAGATAGAAAACGTAAAGCTGTACCGAGTTACAAAGTGGGAGACCAAGTTTGGATTTCTACGCGCAATCTCAAGTTCAAAGTTCCTTCTAAGAAATTTGCTCCCAAGTTTATTGGTCCATTTCCCATTGTTAAGGTACTCAACCCTGTGTCATACAAAGTCAAGTTGCCACCGTCTTTGAGAATTCCTAACGCCTTTCATACATCTTTACTGAAGCCTTTGATTCTCAATAAGTTCCGTACTACCCAGTCCAAATCTCCTAAAGTTCACTCTTTGCAGAATGAGGAATTTGAAGTTAAAGAGATTGTGGACTCACGTTCCCGATATGGACGTTTACAGTTTCTGGTCGACTGGAAGGGTTACGGTCCAGAGGAAAGATCCTGGGTTTTCTCTGAAGATGTTCATGCTCCAAGACTGGTACAGAAATACTTCTCCAAAAATCCTGATAAGGTTCAAAGGTGTTCGGAGACCACCCTTAGAGGAGGGGGTACTGTCACGAACCGGTCTCTTACCTCTGCGGGTTCTGGGGTTCATCCGTTGCCAGTGCGGTTGCTCGCGGTGCTGTGCGCCCGTGTGGGGACACGGCGTGATCAATGGCACAGGTAATGCAGAGTCTGGGAACTGTGAGTGCGGGGACCAAATGGCCTAAGGCACTGCGGTGTGTCTGCTGTATAGGAGGTGGCCATGTTGGAGACCAAATAGCTAATACAGAGCACTTGTGAAAACACCTGTGGGCAGGTGTAAGCCAATCCCGTGCTTGTGCTGCCTTTAAGTAGGCTGGGATTATGTTACTCTGGGCCAGTGCTTTGTTGTATCAAAGCTGTGCTCTAGCTCTGAGCTCTCTCCGTGCATTCCTGTGTGATTCCCGTGGTCCAGATATCGCCTCCGTTCCCAGAGGTCCGTCTGCAGCCTTCACTGCTGAAAGATCTACCGGCTCTCTGCTGTGCTGCCAGTTAATTTCACTCCTATTGGAAATAGTTGGATTCCCAGTGTCCTGCACGAGGTTACCTTGTCAGTCTGCCTATCATTCAAAGTCTGGAGGATTCTGTTTCTCTCAGCTGTTCGTTTGTTCAACTCTGCATTTAACCCATTCATCACCTTGTCTTCTACTACAGTTTCACAGTGATCTCCGGAACCCGCAAGTAACCCAATTCAGTACTTTTATTTGCTATGTTGTCATTACAAGGATAATTCATCACAGTCTCTCAGTTAACTCTCAAAGCTCCATTGCCAATTCTTACAGTTAATTCTCCATGTCTGCATTAACCAGTTAAACACAATCTGCAGTTCAGCATCAAAGCTTGTTTATATTTGCTATGTTGTCATAACAAGGATAATTCTTCAGTCTCTCAGTTAACTCTCAAAACTCCATTGCAAATCCTTACAGTTATCTCTTCATGTCTGCATTATCCAGTTAATAACATTCTGCAGTTCAGCATCAAAGCTTGTTTATATTTGCTATGTTGTCATAACAAGGATAATTCTTCACAGTCTCTCAGTTAACTCTCAAAACTCCATTGCAAATCCTTACAGTTATCTCTTCATGTCTGCATTATCCAGTTAATCATATTCTGCAGTTCAGCATCAAAGCTCGTTTATATTTGGACAATCCAACATTTATTCATCAGCTTGTTTTGCATATGTTTCCATGAACATTTCTTTTATGTATTTTTGAGTTTTCTCTTGCATATTATTCCTGCAATACTTCAGTATAATATGATGATTAACAACTTGTCAGTTAACTCTTTACTGAATTGTTATTTTGAATAAATATATGAATCGGAACTTTCTTCGTCCTCCCTGCTTTCTTCATAGCCCAGCACCTACACCTGTGGTTGGTCCCGGGTTAACGGATTCACAAAAACACCCGGACCTGACAGAGGAGAGGCCATCATGTCTATCTGTGGGATTCTCCACCGACTTGCTAAGGACTCGAACACTTGTGGGTGAAGGCCGCACTCTCCTGGATGGAGGTAGTGTCTGCCGAGGACGTCCGCTTCCCAGTTGTCTACTCCCGGAATGAAGATTTCCTTCAGAGCCACCGCGTGTCATTGTACCCAGAGGAGAATTTGTGTTACCTCCGACATTGCAGCTCTGCTCTTCGTGCTGCCCTGTCGGTTTATGTACGTTACCACTGTCACATTGTCCGACTGTACTTGGAAGGCATGATCTTGAAGAAGATGGGATGCCTGTAAAAGGGCATTGTATATGGCCCTGAGTTCCAGAATGTTGATTGGAAGAATGGTTTCCTGACTCAACCATTTTCCTTGGAACTGTTCCCCTTGGGTGACTGCTCCTCAGCCCCTGAGGCTTGCATCTGTGGTTAGTGGAATCCAGTTTTGAATCCCGAACCTTCGGCCTTTGGTCAGGTGGGAAGTCTGAAGCCACCACAGAAGAGAAATTCTGGCTTTTGGAGACATACGTATCCTCTGGTGCATGTGAAGATGCGATCCGGACCACTTGTCCAACAGATTCAGCTGGAAGGGTCTTGCGTGAAACCTTTCCGTACTGCAGAGCCTCGTAAGAGGCTACCATCTTTCACAAGAGGCGAATGCATAGGTGCACCGATATCTGGGTCGGCTTTAGAACGTTGCGTACCAATGACTGGATTACCAATAAGGAAAAGAAATACCCTAAGGTATTACTACTCCCAGGCGCTTGATGCGAGGTTCCCCACAGCAGCTGTATATATACAGGGGTTGGTCAGACCCCTAACAATGTAAACAAATAGAGAAGATATTAGCGCTTATTGGTCACAAATGCAAGGGTGTGTCACAATTAAATCACAATTTATTAAAAGAATATAGATTTAGGCATATTGTCTTAAAAATTATATGCAATGCACAATAGTGGTTAATACCACATAAAAACACTGAGAAAAAGTAGATAGTGTAACTCCCATTGTTGTATCATCCTATTCGAAAACTTATCAGAAAATGGACCTGTTCCTATGAGAGTCCCCTTGGTTATTAAGGTTCAGTGTCCTATCCGTGGGTTTATAGTTACCACCAACGTCTCTCGAGGTAATTAGGCTAATCTGCGTCCGCAAAAATGCTGTTCCTCGGCGGGTGGTGGATAGTCACTTTCCACGGTGAAATAGGAATGTCCTTGTAAATCCAGTAGGAATGTCCAACGGGGGCTTGGTCCAGGTCCAATAGTTCCAAAAGGAGAGGGAGTAAACACTAGCAGGCAGGTCTCACCGACGCGTTTCGTTGCAATACAAGCAACTTTTTCAAGGTGCTGGAAGTCCTGCTGATGGTGGTTTATATACCTTACCAATATGGTTGCTCATTAGCATATGTGATTGATTGTGACCACCTGTTGGCATTAAGTGACCAAATAATGACAGACATTGGAGGTATATTAAATTAATAATTAAAAATCATACAAATTCATCTATTTTTTTATATCGTTTTGTTTAAAACTTAAAAAGTATTATTTAATAAAAACCAGTCACATGACCACTGTTGGGTGTATCCAGGTTAGTACTCTGGAAAACCTGGAATAGTATTTATTAGCTAATAAACTGATAATATAGATGAAAAATCTGGAATATATTCCATCTATTACACTTATCATTAAGGATTGGAAAACGTCCCCCTTCACTTCATATCCCGCGAGAAGTGAACTGGAGGTATACTAATTATACAGCGGGCCCCGGCCAATTAGCTGCCTATGCGTGTAAAGGAGGTGACGCGGACGTTGCGCTAATGACATCACGTCATTTGTCCGCGCCTCCAGAGGCCTTGTGTATAGTGGTCGCCATGGTGACGTAGTGACGTCACTAACATGCTGCCGGGAACGAGTGTGGAGCGGCGCTATGCGTCGCTTCCCCGGAAGTCTCTTCCTGATGCACGTATTGTGCAGTAGGTTGCCGTGGCGACGTTCAATAACAAGCGTCGCCAGGGCAACCATCGCCTGCCGTCCACAGCTTTGTGGGTATAGTATGACTTCAATGAATCAGCCCCTAAAGGCACAGCAACTGGTTTATATTAAAACATATACTGATACATATTATAGTAACACATACAGTATCATTACAAAATCATAATAAATTAAAATGACAATATAGAGCAATCATTAATAGAGTGTATATATACACCCATCCCTTCAAACACCACTTTATTCTCATCCAATAATACTCCAGCAGATTAATCTGTACTGTTACAGCAACTGTATGTAATTTGATAAACAATATATTCATAAAAATATATATATATGTAATATGATATATTCATATGAAATGAACAATGAAAATAATTAATAAATGAATAAATAAAAAGCAGAGTAGACCCTCGTCTCCAGTTGATAAAAAAGCAAACTATCTATAAACATCACATAAACAATAATTATTAATTCTGAATTTGAATGCAAAATGCAGCCAATCGTTATAATTTAGGTGAAATGAGTACCTATAGAGAGGGGGGGGGCAGAATGGGGAAAGGGAAGGAAGTAGGACATTCGGTAGAGTAAGTATCACAATATTGAGTTAAGCTCCACCGCCTCATTCAATCCAGATGGGTGAATGGTATCCAACCTATACATCCAATAAAGTTCCTGTTTGCAGAGTGTTTTGTAGCGATCCCCTCCTCTTTTGGTCATTACAATGTGTTCAATTGCTGTTAGGCCTAGGGAACTAGGGTCACCACCGTGTTTATCCCTAAAATGTCTAGAGACACTATGGGTAGGTAATTTATTAATAATATTGCGGCAGTGTTCCATAAAGCGAACCTTAATGCTCCGAGTGGTGCGTCCCACATACCTCTGATTACAACCGCATGTGAGAAGATAATTTATATAGTTTGTATCGCAATTCATAAAACTAGCCAGAGTGTATTTCTCTCCATTTTCCACAGTAATCTGAGTAGTTCTTCTAGGGATATATTTGCATGTTGTGCATCTGATAGCTCCACAACGATAAAAGCCTTTTGGTCTAGAGGGTAGCCAGGTATCTTGTATAGTACCCCCTTGCGTGGATGTAGATATCTCTTTCAAGAAACTAGGTGCAAGAATATTCTTGAAAGAGCGATTTTTCTTAAATATAAATTTAGGTTTTAAAGGTAAATGTGCCCTAAGTATATTATCTTGATTTAATATACCAAAGTTTTTAGAAATTATTTTCTTAATTTGCATGCTGTCCCTATTATATGTAGATATAAAAGCTAAATCATCCTGTTGGTCATTGGGATAATCTGGCCTAGCCATATTTTTATTTTTAGTAGCTGGTTCCCTTTGACAAAGTAGAATATCTCTATCTAGGTCAGCCACTTCTCTCATGGCTCTCTCTAAGGGAGATCTTGGATAGCCTCTCAATGAGAATGCTTCTATCATGGATTCTGCTTGTTCCATATACTTCGCCCTGTCGGTACAGTTTCGCCGTAGGCGTAAAAACTGTCCTCTAGGAATATTCCTCTTCCACGGGGGATAGTGGGCGCTACGGTAGTGCAGGTAGGAGTTGGTAGAAACCTCCTTATTATAATTTGAAGTATAAATTCTGCCATCCCTGGCTTCTAAAGTTATATCCAAAAAATTAATAGTGAAAGGGTGATAGGAGTGGGTAAACTGTAAATTAAAATGATTGGAATTAAGACTGGAAACAAAATGTTGTGCCGAGGTGAAATCCCCATCCCAAATAATAAAAAGATCGTCTATGTAACGGCCATAGAGGACCAGACTCGCGCCAAAGTCTCCGCCCCACACATGGATGTCTTCGAATACACCCATGTATAGGTTGGCATAACTAGGCGCAAATCTGGTCCCCATGGCCGTTCCCATCACCTGTAAATAAAAAGTGTCCAAAAATAAAAAATAATTGTGTTGAAGAATGAAGGAAAGGGCATCCAACAAAAAAAAACCGTGTCTCGCTGTGAGGTCACCATCAGCCTGTAATCTAGTGGCTATAGCCTCACGACCCAAGTCGTGTGGAATATTAGTATATAGGCTTTGTACATCAAGGGTCATAAAGGCATATGTCTCTTTCCAAACAAAGCCCTGTAGCAATTGGAGAAAGTGTGTTGTATCTTTGATGTGTGACCTCAAAGTCGAGACACGGGGTTGTAAAAAGGAATCAACATAAAAGGATAGATTGGAAGAAAGAGAACCAATACCTGAGATAATAGGACGCCCGGGAGGTGAAACAAGTGACTTGTGTATTTTGGGGAGGTGGTAGTAAATTGGAACTGTGGGGTGTCTGTTGAACAAAAAATTAAATTCATCTTTGGAGATAACTCCATCAGCCAGGGCGTCATCTAATAGGTGTTGTAATTCTCTCAAATAATTCGACGTAGGATCATTCGTTAACTTTTTGTAAAATTCCTTATTATCTAATTGTCTGTTAGCTTCGACAATATAGTCCCTCCTATCCTGCACCACCAGACCGCCCCCTTTGTCAGCCTCCCTAAAGACTAAAGAAGTATCTCTAGTGAGGTTTTGCAAGGCTTTGCGTTCCCATTTATTGAGGTTCATCCTAGATTTTTTGTTATTTAACTTCCCTTGTTGGCATAGATTGTTTAGGTCACCTAATGTAGTTTTGTAGAAGCATTCTATCATATTGCTCTTGTACGTGAGGGGATAGAACTCAGATTTACGTCTGAACACACTCTTATTTATGTCAAATATTTTGTTAGGAGTGTCAGTAGTAACGCTAGGATTTTCATCAAGTAATTGTTGTAAAATGTGGAGGGCTGGATCATCTCCTGAGTCTAAGGTGATGGCCAGTCCCTCCTCACTATGTCTGTGCATATTGCGCTGTATAAAGTAGCGCTTCCGGCACAATGTACGAACAAAACGGTTAAGTTCTGCAAAAAGGTTAAACATATTGGGAGTACTGGTAGGTGCATAGCTTAAACCCTTAGTTAAAAGTGATTTTTCAGTCTCAGTAAGTTTTCTTGTGGATAGATTAAAGATATTAGTGGGAGTCCTACTTTTGATTGCTAATCCCACACTCTTGGCTGTCTCCTTTTTCCCCCCTCTGCACCCTCGAAACTTCTTGATCTTCTTCTTTTTGGTGTTTGTGTTCCCCAGTTGTTTCTGGGGGATAACCCTCGTCTTTTTTCGTGTCTCTGTTCTAAAAAAACTTCAGAGTTTTTGGTGGTCTGCTGTTGGTCCGATCTAGACTCACGGGGTCTAGCTCCTAGATTGAGAGTAGGGTCGATTCGATCTACGGGACCATTCTTTTCCTTAGTTGTTCTTGGGGATCTATGGTCAAAATGATCTTTTCTTGCTACTTGGGATTTAGTAAATTGAGGTCTAAAAGTCCCTCGAGGTTTCCCTTCTCTATCGCTAGGAGCACGTTCTCTACTTCTTTCTCGATTGAGAGTTCTGTAACTCCTAACATGTCCAGTGTTGTAATCTTCTAAATCTCTCTGGAATTTTTTACATTTATTATCTACCACCAACTGTTCAAATTTGGTCATCCTTTCCATGACCAACTGATCCCTCTCTTTGTATTCCTTAGTATTACTGTGGGCTTCTAGTTTATTTTTGAGGGCTTCTATCTCTGCCTCTACTTCCCTAGTCTTTTGGTCTCTATAGGTAATCACAAGTTCCATTAAGCTAAGGGAACACTTGTCTAGGGCCTTCTCCCAGAGTTCCTCAAATTCCCTATTACCATTAAAGATAGAGGGTTTAAATAACCTAAGGCCTCTAGGTATCATATTTTTCTCTACATACTTCCGTAAATTAATCCCATCAAGCCAATGCTTGGTTTCAGATTTCATAAGGTCCTCTAGTTTATAAAATTCATCTTTCAAATGATTAGTTACATTCATGCATTCCATATCTATAGGGTTATCCCATTTCTTGAGAAAACCCATCCTCCTATTATGTCTGTCATTAAATGTGGAGAAACTCCCCATCCTTGCAGCCTGGAGTATGACTAAGTGTGCTGAGAATAAGATAAAGAAATACCCTAAGGTATTACTACTCCCAGGCGCTTGATGCGAGGTTCCCCACAGCAGCTGTATATATACAGGGGTTGGTCAGACCCCTAACAATGTAAACAAATAGAGAAGATATTAGCGCTTATTGGTCACAAATGCAAGGGCGTGTCACAATTAAATCACAATTTATTAAAGGAATATAGATTTAGGCATATTTTCTTAAAAATTATATGCAATGCACAATAGTGGTTAATACCACATAAAAACACTGAGAAAAAGTAGATAGTGTAACTCCCATTGTTGTATCATCCTATTCGAAAACTTATCAGAAAATGGACCTGTTCCTATGAGAGTCCCCTTGGTTATTAAGGTTCAGTGTCCTATCCGTGGGTTTATAGTTACCACCAACGTCTCTCGAGGTAATTAGGCGAATCTGCGTCCGCAAAAATGCTGTTCCTCGGCGGGTGGTGGATAGTGACTTTCCACGGTGAAATAGGAATGTCCTTGTAAATCCAGTAGGAATGTCCAACGGGGGCTTGGTCCAGGTCCAATAGTTCCAAAAGGAGAGGGAGTAAACACTAGCAGGCAGGTCTCACCGACGCGTTTTGTTGCAATACAAGCAACTTTTTCAAGGTGCTGGAAGTCCTGCTGATGGTGGTTTATATACCTTACCAATATGGTTGCTCATTAGCATATGTGATTGATTGTGACCACCTGTTGGCATTAAGTGACCAAATAATGACAGACATTGGAGGTATATTAAATCAATAATTAAAATCATACAAATTCATCTATTTTTTATATCGTTTTGTTTAAAACTTAAAAAGTATTATTTATTAAAAACCAGTCACATGACCACTGTTGGGTGTATCCAGGTTAGTACTCTGGAAAACCTGGAATAGTATTTATTAGCTAATTAACTGATAATATAGATGAAAAATCTGGAATATATTCCATCTATTACACTTATCATTAAGGTTTGGAAAACGTCCCCCTTCACTTCATATCCCGCGAGAAGTGAACTGGAGGTATACTAATTATACAGCGGGCCCTGGCCAATTAGCTGCCTATGCGTGTAAAGGAGGTGACGCGGACGTTGCGCTAATGACATCACGTCATTCGTCCGCGCCTCCAGAGGCCTTGTGTATAGTGGTCGCCATGGTGACGTAGTGACGTCACTAACATGCTGCCGGGAACGAGTGTGGAGCGGCGCTATGCGTCGCTTCCCCGGAAGTCTCTTCCTGATGCACCTATTGTGCAGTAGGTTGCCGTGGCGACGTTCAATAACAAGCATCGCCAGGGCAACCATCGGCTGCCGTCCACAGCTTTGTGGGTATAGTATGACATCAATGAATCAGCCCCTAAAGGCACAGCAACTGGTTTATATTAAAACATATACTGATACATATTATAGTAACACATACAGTATCATTACAAAATCATAATAAATTAAAATGACAATATAGAGCAATCATTAATAGAGTGTATATATACACCCATCCCTTCAAACACCACTTTATTCTCATCCAATAATACTCCAGCAGATTAATCTGTACTGTTACAGCAACTGTATGTAATTTGATAAACAATATATTCATAAATATATATATATATATATATATATATATATATATATATATATGTAATATGATATATTCATATGAAATGAACGATGAAAATAATTAAGAAATGAATAAATAAAAAGCAGAGTAGACCCTCGTCTCCAGTTGATAAAAAAGCAAACTATCTATAAACATCACATAAACAATAATTATTAATTCTGAATTTGAATGCAAAATGCAGCCAATCGTTATAATTTAGGTGAAATGAGTACCTATAGAGAGGGGGGGGGGGGGAGGAGGGGGGGGGGAACAGAAAGGGGAAAGGGAAGGAAGTAGGACATTCGATAGAGTAAGTATCACAATATTGAGTTAAGCTCCACCGCCTCATTCAATCCAGATGGGTGAATGGTATCCAACCTATACATCCAATAAAGTTCCTGTTTGCAGAGTGTTTTGTAGCGATCCCCTCCTCTTTTGGTCTTTACAATGTGTTCAATTGCTGTTAGGCCTAGGGAACTAGGGTCACCACCGTGTTTATCCCTAAAATGTCTAGAGACACTATGGGTAGGTAATTTATTAATAATATTGCGGTGGTGTTCCATAAAGCGAACCTTAATGCTCCGAGTGGTGCGTCCCACATACCTCTGATTACAACCGCATGTGAGAAGATAAATTATATAGTTTGTATCGCAATTCATAAAACTAGCCAGAGTGTATTTCTCTCCATTTTCCACAGTAATCTGAGTAGTTCTTCTAGGGATATATTTGCATGTTGTGCATCTGATAGCTCCACAACGATAAAAGCCTTTTGGTCTAGAGGGTAGCCAGGTATCTTGTATAGTACCCCCTTGCGTGGATGTAGATATCTCTTTCAAGAAACTAGGTGCAAGAATATTCTTGAAAGAGCGATTTTTCTTAAATATAAATTTAGGTTTTAAAGGTAAATGTGCCCTAAGTATATTATCTTGATTTAATATACCAAAGTTTTTAGAAATTATTTTCTTAATTTGCATGCTGTCCCTATTATATGTAGATATAAAAGCTAAATCATCCTGTTGGTCATTGGGATAATCTGGCCTAGCCATATTTTTATTTTTAGTAGCTGGTTCCCTTGGACAAAGTAGAATATCTCTATCTAGGTCAGCCACTTCTCTCATGGCTCTCTCTAAGGGAGATCTTGGATAGCCTCTCAATGAGAATGCTTCTATCATGTATTCTGCTTGTTCCATATACTTCGCCCTGTCGGTACAGTTTCGCCGTAGGCATAAAAACTGTCCTCTAGGAATATTCCTCTTCCACGGGGGATAGTGGGCGCTACGGTAGTGCAGGTAGGAGTTGGTAGAAACCTCCTTATTATAATTTGAAGTATAAATTCTGCCGTCCCTGGCTTCTAAAGTTATATCCAAAAAATTAATAGTGAAAGGGTGATAGGAGTGGGTAAACTGTAAATTAAAATGATTGGAATTAAGACTGGAAACAAAATGTTGTGCCGAGGTGAAATCCCCATTCCAAATAATAAAAAGATTGTCTATGTAACGGCCATAGAGGACCAGACTCGCGCCAAAGTCTCCGCCCCACACATGGATGTCTTCGAATACACCCATGTATAGGTTGGCATAACTAGGCGCAAATCTGGTCCCCATGGCCGTTCCCATCACCTGTAAATAAAAAGTGTCCAAAAATAAAAAATAATTGTGTTGAAGAATGAAGGAAATGGCATCCAACAAAAAAGTCCCGTGTCTCGCTGTGAGGTCACCATCAGCCTGTAATCTAGTGGCTATAGCCTCATGACCCAAGTCGTGTGGAATATTAGTATATAGGCTTTGTACATCAAGGGTCATAAAGGCATATGTCTCTTTCCAAAGACCTGTAGCAATTGGAGAAAGTGTGTTGTATCTTTGATGTGTGACCTCAGAGTCGAGACACGGGGTTGTAAAAAGGAATCAACATAAAAGGATAGATTGGAAGAAAGAGAACCAATACCTGAGATAATAGGACGCCCGGGAGGTGAAACAAGTGACTTGTGTATTTTGGGGAGGTGGTAGTAAATTGGAACTGTGGGGTGTCTGTTGAACAAAAAATTAAATTCATCTTTGGAGATAACTCCATCAGCCAGGGCGTCATCTAATAGGTGTTGTAATTCTCTCAAATAATTCGACGTAGGATCATTCGTTAACTTTTTGTAAAATTCCTTATTATCTAATTGTCTGTTAGCTTCGACAATATAGTCCCTCCTATCCTGCACCACCAGACCGCCCCCTTTGTCAGCCTCCCTAAAGACTAAAGAAGTATCTCTAGTGAGGTTTTGCAAGGCTTTGCGTTCCCATTTATTGAGGTTCATCCTAGATTTTTTGTTATTTAACTTCCCTTGTTGGCATAGATTGTTTAGGTCACCTAATGTAGTTTTGTAGAAGCATTCTATCATATTGCTCTTGTACGTGAGGGGATAGAACTCAGATTTACGTCTGAACACACTCTTATTTATGTCAAATATTTTGTTAGGAGTGTCAGTAGTAACGCTAGGATTTTCATCAAGTAATTGTTGTAAAATGTGGAGGGCTGGATCATCTCCTGAGTCTAAGGTGATGGCCAGTCCCTCCTCACTATGTCTGTGCATATTGCGCTGTATAAAGTAGCGCTTCCGGCACAATGTACGAACAAAACGGTTAAGTTCTGCAAAAAGGTTAAACATATTGGGAGTACTGGTAGGTGCATAGCTTAAACCCTTAGTTAAAAGTGATTTTTCAGTCTCAGTAAGTTTTCTTGTGGATAGATTAAAGATATTAGTGGGAGTCCTACTTTTGATTGCTAATCCCACCCTCTTGGCTGTCTCCTTTTTCCCCCCTCTGCACCCTCGAAACTTCTTGATCTTCTTCTTTTTGGTGTTTGTGTTCCCCAGTTGTTTCTGGGGGATAACCCTCGTCTTTTTTCGTGTCTCTGTTCTAAAAAAACTTCAGAGTTTTTGGTGGTCTGCTGTTGGTCCGATCTAGACTCACGGGGTCTAGCTCCTAGATTGAGAGTAGGGTCGATTCGATCTACGGGACCATTCTTTTCCTTAGTTGTTCTTGGGGATCTATGGTCAAAATGATCTTTTCTTGCTACTTGGGATTTAGTAAATTGAGGTCTAAAAGTCCCTCGAGGTTTCCCTTCTCTATCGCTAGGAGCACGTTCTCTACTTCTTTCTCGATTGAGAGTTCTGTAACTCCTAACATGTCCAGTGTTGTAATCTTCTAAATCTCTCTGGAATTTTTTACATTTATTATCTACCACCAACTGTTCAAATTTGGTCATCCTTTCCATGACCAACTGATCCCTCTCTTTGTATTCCTTAGTATTACTGTGGGCTTCTAGTTTATTTTTGAGGGCTTCTATCTCTGCCTCTACTTCCCTAGTCTTTTGGTCTCTATAGGTAATCACAAGTTCCATTAAGCTAAGGGAACACTTGTCTAGGGCCTTCTCCCAGAGTTCCTCAAATTCCCTATCACCATTAAAGATAGAGGGTTTAAATAACCTAAGGCCTCTAGGTATCATATTTTTCTCTACATACTTCCGTAAATTAATCCCATCAAGCCAATGCTTGGTTTCAGATTTCATAAGGTCCTCTAGTTTATAAAATTCATCTTTCAAATGATTAGTTACATTCATGCATTCCATATCTATAGGGTTATCCCATTTCTTGAGAAAACCCATCCTCCTATTATGTCTGTCATTAAATGTGGAGAAACTCCCCATCCTTGCAGCCTGGAGTATGACTAAGTGTGCTGAGAATAAGGAAAAGAAATACCCTAAGGTATTACTACTCCCAGGCGCTTGATGCGAGGTTCCCCACAGCAGCTGTATATATACAGGGGTTGGTCAGACCCCTAACAATGTAAACAAATAGAGAAGATATTAGCGCTTATTGGTCACAAATGCAAGGGCGTGTCACAATTAAATCACAATTTATTAAAGGAATATAGATTTAGGCATATTTTCTTAAAAATTATATGCAATGCACAATAGTGGTTAATACCACATAAAAACACTGAGAAAAAGTAGATAGTGTAACTCCCATTGTTGTATCATCCTATTCGAAAACTTATCAGAAAATGGACCTGTTCCTATGAGAGTCCCCTTGGTTATTAAGGTTCAGTGTCCTATCCGTGGGTTTATAGTTACCACCAACGTCTCTCGAGGTAATTAGGCGAATCTGCGTCCGCAAAAATGCTGTTCCTCGGCGGGTGGTGGATAGTGACTTTCCACGGTGAAATAGGAATGTCCTTGTAAATCCAGTAGGAATGTCCAACGGGGGCTTGGTCCAGGTCCAATAGTTCCAAAAGGAGAGGGAGTAAACACTAGCAGGCAGGTCTCACCGACGCGTTTCGTTGCAATACAAGCAACTTTTTCAAGGTGCTGGAAGTCCTGCTGATGGTGGTTTATATACCTTACCAATATGGTTGCTCATTAGCATATGTGATTGATTGTGACCACCTGTTGGCATTAAGTGACCAAATAATGACAGACATTGGAGGTATATTAAATCAATAATTAAAAATCATACAAATTCATCTATTTTTTATATCGTTTTGTTTAAAACTTAAAAAGTATTATTTAATAAAAACCAGTCACATGACCACTGTTGGGTGTATCCAGGTTAGTACTCTGGAAAACCTGGAATAGTATGTATTAGCTAATAAACTGATAATATAGATGAAAAATCTGGAATATATTCCATCTATTACACTTATCATTAAGGATTGGAAAACGTCCCCCTTCACTTCATATCCCGCGAGAAGTGAACTGGAGGTATACTAATTATACAGCGGGCCCTGGCCAATTAGCTGCCTATGCGTGTAAAGGAGGTGACACGGACGTTGCGCTAATGACATCACGTCATTCGTCCGCGCCTCCAGAGGCCTTGTGTATAGTGGTCGCCATGGTGACGTAGTGACGTCACTAACATGCTGTCGGGAACGAGTGTGGAGCGGCGCTATGCGTCGCTTCCCCGGAAGTCTCTTCCTGATGCACCTATTGTGCAGTAGGTTGCCGTGGCGACGTTCAATAACAAGCATCGCCAGGGCAACCATCGGCTGCCGTCCACAGCTTTGTGGGTATAGTATGACTTCAATGAATCAGCCCCTAAAGGCACAGCAACTTGTTTATATTAAAACATATACTGATACATATTATACTAACACATACAGTATCATTACAAAATCATAATAAATTAAAATGACAATATAGAGCAATCATTAATAGAGTGTATATATACACCCATCCCTTCAAACACCACTTTATTCTCATCCAATAATACTCCAGCAGATTAATCTGTACTGTTACAGCAACTGTATGTAATTTGATAAACAATATATTCATAAAAATATATATATATATGTAATATGATATATTCATATGAAATGAACGATGAAAATAATTAATAAATGAATAAATAAAAAGCAGAGTAGACCCTCGTCTCCAGTTGATAAAAAAGCAAACTATCTATAAACATCACATAAACAATAATTATTAATTCTGAATTTGAATGCAAAATGCAGCCAATCGTTATAATTTAGGTGAAATGAGTACCTATAGAGAGGGGGGGGGGGGGGGACAGAAAGGGGAAAGGGAAGGAAGTAGGACATTCGATAGAGTAAGTATCACAATATTGAGTTAAGCTCCACCGCCTCATTCAATCCAGATGGGTGAATGGTATCCAACCTATACATCCAATAAAGTTCCTGTTTGCAGAGTATTTTGTAGCGATCCCCTCCTCTTTTGGTCATTACAATGTGTTCAATTGCTGTTAGGCCTAGGGAACTAGGGTCACCACCGTGTTTATCCCTAAAATGTCTAGAGACACTATGGGTAGGTAATTTATTAATAATATTGCGGCGGTGTTCCATAAAGCGAACCTTAATGCTCCGAGTGGTGCGTCCCACATACCTCTGATTACAACCGCATGTGAGAAGATAATTTATATAGTTTGTATCGCAATTCATAAAACTAGCCAGAGTGTATTTCTCTCCATTTTCCACAGTAATCTGAGTAGTTCTTCTAGGGATATATTTGCATGTTGTGCATCTGATAGCTCCACAACGATAAAAGCCTTTTGGTCTAGAGGGTATCCAGGTATCTTGTATAGTACCTTGCGTGGATGTAGATATCTCTTTCAAGAAACTAGGTGCAAGAATATTCTTGAAAGAGCGATTTTTCTTAAATATAAATTTAGGTTTTAAAGGTAAATGTGCCCTAAGTATATTATCTTGATTTAATATACCAAAGTTTTTAGAAATTATTTTCTTAATTTGCATGCTGTCCCTATTATATGTAGATATAAAAGCTAAATCATCCTGTTGGTCATTGGGATAATCTGGCCTAGCCATATTTTTATTTTTAGTAGCTGGTTCCCTTGGACAAAGTAGAATATCTCTATCTAGGTCAGCCACTTCTCTCATGGCTCTCTCTAAGGGAGATCTTGGATAGCCTCTCAATGAGAATGCTTCTATCATGGATTCTGCTTGTTCCATATACTTCGCCCTGTCGGTACAGTTTCGCCGTAGGCGTAAAAACTGTCCTCTAGGAATATTCCTCTTCCACGGGGGATAGTGGGCGCTACGGTAGTGCAGGTAGGAGTTGGTAGAAACCTCCTTATTATAATTTGAAGTATAAATTCTGCCGTCCCTGGCTTCTAAAGTTATATCCAAAAAATTAATAGTGAAAGGGTGATAGGAGTGGGTAAACTGTAAATTAAAATGATTGGAATTAAGACTGGAAACAAAATGTTGTGCCGAGGTGAAATCCCCATCCCAAATAATAAAAAGATTGTCTATGTAACGGCCATAGAGGACCAGACTCGCGCCAAAGTCTCCGCCCCACACATGGATGTCTTCGAATACACCCATGTATAGGTTGGCATAACTAGGCGCAAATCTGGTCCCCATGGCCGTTCCCATCACCTGTAAATAAAAAGTGTCCAAAAATAAAAAATAATTGTTTTGAAGAATGAAGGAAATGGCATCCAACAAAAAAGTCCCGTGTCTCGCTGTGAGGTCACCATCAGCCTGTAATCTAGTGGCTATAGCCTCATGACCCAAGTCGTGTGGAATATTAGTATATAGGCTTTGTACATCAAGGGTCATAAAGGCATATGTCTCTTTCCAAAGACCTGTAGCAATTGGAGAAAGTGTGTTGTATCTTTGATGTGTGACCTCAGAGTCGAGACACGGGGTTGTAAAAAGGAATCAACATAAAAGGATAGATTGGAAGAAAGAGAACCAATACCTGAGATAATAGGACGCCCGGGAGGTGAAACAAGTGACTTGTGTATTTTGGGGAGGTGGTAGTAAATTGGAACTGTGGGGTGTCTGTTGAACAAAAAATTAAATTCATCTTTGGAGATAACTCCATCAGCCAGGGCGTCATCTAATAGGTGTTGTAATTCTCTCAAATAATTCGACGTAGGATCATTCGTTAACTTTTTGTAAAATTCCTTATTATCTAATTGTCTGATAGCTTCGACAATATAGTCCCTCCTATCCTGCACCACCAGACCGCCCCCTTTGTCAGCCTCCCTAAAGACTAAAGAAGTATCTCTAGTGAGGTTTTGCAAGGCTTTGCGTTCCCATTTATTGAGGTTCATCCTAGATTTTTTGTTATTTAACTTCCCTTGTTGGCATAGATTGTTTAGGTCACCTAATGTAGTTTTGTAGAAGCATTCTATCATATTGCTCTTGTACGTGAGGGGATAGAACTTTCTGTGTCCCCCCCCATCCTTCCCCCCCCCTCTCTATAGGTACTCATTTCACCTAAATTATAACGATTGGCTGCATTTTGCATTCAAATTCAGAATTAATAATTATTGTTTATGTGATGTTTATAGATAGCTTGCTTTTTTATCAAATGGAGACAAGGGTCTACTCTGCTTTTTATTTATTCATTTATTAATTATTTTCATCGTTCATTTCATATGAATATATCATATTACATATATATATATTTTTATGAATATATTGTTTATCAAATTACATACAGTTGCTGTAACAGTACAGATTAATCTGCTGGAGTATTATTGGATGAGAATAAAGTGGTGTTTGAAGGGATGGGTGTATATATACACTCTATTAATGATTGCTCTATATTGTCATTTTAATTTATTATGATTTTGTAATGATACTGTATGTGTTACTATAATATGTATCAGTATATGTTTTAATATAAACCAGTTGCTGTGCCTTTAGGGGCTGATTCACTGAAGTCATACTATACCCACAAAGCTGTGGACGGCAGCCGATGGTTGCCCTGGCGACGCTTGTTATTTATTTAATATACCTCCAATGTCTGTCATTATTTGGTCACTTAATGCCAACAGGTGGTCACAATCAATCACATATGCTAATGAGCAACCATATTGGTAAGGTATATAAACCACCATCAGCAGGACTTCCAGCACCTTGAAAAAGTTGCTTGTATTGCAACGAAACGCGTCGGTGAGACCTGCCTGCTAGTGTTTACTCCCTCTCCTTTTGGAACTATTGGACCTGGACCAAGCCCCCGTTGGACATTCCTACTGGATTTACAAGGACATTCCTATTTCACCGTGGAAAGTCACTATCCACCACCCGCCGAGGAACAGCATTTTTGCGGACGCAGATTCGCCTAATTACCTCGAGAGACGTTGGTGGTAACTATAAACCCACGGATAGGACACTGAACCTTAATAACCAAGGGGACTCTCATAGGAACAGGTCCATTTTCTGATAAGTTTTCGAATAGGATGATACAACAATGGGAGTTACACTATCTACTTTTTCTCAGTGTTTTTATGTGGTATTAACCACTATTGTGCATTGCATATAATTTTTAAGAAAATATGCCTAAATCTATATTCCTTTAATAAATTGTGATTTAATTGTGACACACCCTTGCATTTGTGACCAATAAGCGCTAATATCTTCTCTATTTGTTTACACTGGATTACCAATGCCTTTTCCATTTAAAGGAACACCTTCAGTGCCTCCGTATCTAGTATCACTTCCAGGAACGGAAGCCTCCGTGACGGTTCCAGGTGAGATTTTGGCAGGTTCAGAATCCACCCGTGATCTTGGAGTAATCGCTTTGAGAGGGCAATGCTGTGCAATAACTTCTCCCTGGATGGTGCCTTGATCAGCAGGTCGTCCAGGTACGGTATTATGTTCACTTCTTGCATGCGGAGGAGAAACATCATTTCTGCCATTACCTTGAAGAACACTCGTGGAGAGGCCAAATGGTAGGGCCTGGAACTGATAGTGACAGTCCTGTAATGCAAACCTCAGATAAGCCTGATGAGTAGGGATGTGTACTTGAAATTTTTCGGGTTTTGTGTTTTGGTTTTGGGTTCGGTTCCGCGGCCGTGTTTTGGGTTCGAACGCGTTTTGGCAAAACCTCACCGAATTTTTTTTGTCGGATTCGGGTGTGTTTTGGATTCGGGTGTTTTTTTCAAAAAACCCTAAAAAACAGCTTAAATCATAGAATTTGGGGGTCATTTTGATCCCAAAGTATTATTAACCTCAAAAACCATAATTTCCACTCATTTTCAGTCTATTCTGAACACCTCACACCTCACAATATTATTTTTAGTCCTAAAATTTGCACCGAGGTCGCTGGATGACTAAGCTAAGCGACCCAAGTAGCCGACACAAACACCTGGCCCATCTAGGAGTGGCACTACAGTGTCACGCAGGATGGCCCTTCCAAAAAACACTCCCCAAACAGCACATGACGCAAAGAAAAAAAGAGGCGCAATGAGGTAGCTGTGTGACTAAGCTCAACGACCCAAGTGGCCGAAACAAACACCTGGCCCATCTAGGAGTGGCACTGCAGTGTCACGCAGGATGGCCCTTCCAAAAAACACTCCCCAAACAGCACATGACGCAAAGAAAAAAAGAGGCGCAATGAGGTAGCTGTGTGACTAAGCTCAACGACCCAAGTGGCCGACACAAACACCTGGCCCATCTAGGAGTGGCACTGCAGTGTCACGCAGGATGGCCCTTCCAAAAAGCACTCCCCAAACAGCACATGACGCAAAGAAAAAAAGAGGCGCAATGAGGTAGCTGTGTGACTAAGCTCAGCGACCCAAGTGGCCGACACAAACACCTGGCCCATCTAGGAGTGGCACTGCAGTGTCACGCAGAATGGCCCTTCCAAAAAACACTCCCCAAACAGCACATGATGCAAAGAAAAAAAGAGGCGCAATGAGGTAGCTGTGTGACTAAGCTCAACGACCCAAGTGGCCGACACAAACACCTGGCCCATCTAGGAGTGGCACTGCAGTGTCACGCAGGATGGCCCTTCCAAAAAACACCCCCCAAACAGCACATGACGCAAAGAAAAAAAGAGGCGCAATGAGGTAGCTGTGTGAGTAAGCTAAGCGACCCTAGTGGCCGACACAAACACCTGGCCCATCTAGGAGTGGCACTGCAGTGTCACGCAGGATGGCCCTTCAAAAAAATACTCCCCAAACAGCACATGACGCAAAGAAAAATTAAAGAAAAAAGAGGTGCAAGATGGAATTGTCCTTGGGCCCTCCCACCCACCCTTATGTTGTATAAACAGGACATGCACACTTTAACCAACCCATCATTTCAGTGACAGGGTCTGCCACACGACTGTGACTGAAATGACGGGTTGGTTTGGACCCCCACCAAAAAAGAAGCAATAATCTCTCCTTGCACAAACTGGCTCTACAGAGGCAAGATGTCCACCTCATCATCATCCTCCGATATATCACCGTGTACATCCCCCTCCTCACAGATTATCAATTCGTCCCCACTGGAATCCACCATCTCAGCTCCCTGTGTACTTTGTGGAGGCAATTGCTGCTGGTCAATGTCTCCACGGAGGAATTGATTATAATTCATTTTAATGAACATCATCTTCTCCACATTTTCTGGAAGTAACCTCGTACGCCGATTGCTGACAAGGTGAGCGGCGGCACTAAACACTCTTTCGGAGTACACACTTGTGGGAGGGCAACTTAGGTAGAATAAAGCCAGTTTGTGCAAGGGCCTCCAAATTGCCTCTTTTTCCTGCCAGTATAAGTACGGACTGTCTGACGTGCCTACTTGGATGCGGTCACTCATATAATCCTCCACCATTCTTTCAATGGGGAGAGAATCATATGCAGTGCCAGTAGACGACATGTCCGTAATCGTTGGCAGGTCCTTCAGTCCGGACCAGATGTCAGCATCAGCAGACGCTCCAGACTGCCCTGCATCACCGCCAGCGGGTGGGCTCGGAATTCTGAGCCTTTTCCTCGCACCCCCAGTTGCGGGAGAATGTGAAGGAGGAGATGTTGACAGGTCGCGTTCCGCTTGACTTGACAATTTTGTCACCAGCAGGTCTTTGAACCCCAGCAGACTTGTGTCTGCCGGAAAGAGAGATCCAAGGTAGGTTTTAAATCTAGGATCGAGCACGGTGGCCAAAATGTAGTGCTCTGATTTCAACAGATTGACCACCCGTGAATCCTTGTTAAGCGAATTAAGGGCTCCATCCACAAGTCCCACATGCCTAGCGGAATCGCTCTGTGTTAGCTCCTCCTTCAATGTCTCCAGCTTCTTCTGCAAAAGCCTGATGAGGGGAATGACCTGACTCAGGCTGGCAGTGTCTGAACTGACTTCACGTGTGGCAAGTTCAAAGGGCAGCAGAACCTTGCACAACGTTGAAATCATTCTCCACTGCGCTTGAGACAGGTGCATTCCACCTCCTATATCGTGCTCAATTGTATAGGCTTGAATGGCCTTTTGCTGCTCCTCCAACCTCTGAAGCATATAGAGGGTTGAATTCCACCTCGTTACCACTTCTTGCTTCAGATGATGGCAGGGCAGGTTCAGGCGTTTTTGGTGGTGTTCCAGTCTTCTGTACGTGGTGCCTGTACGCCGAAAGTGTCCCGCAATTCTTCTGGCCACCGACAGCATCTCTTGCACGCCCCTGTCGATTTTTAAATAATTCTGCACCACCAAATTCAAGGTATGTGCAAAACATGGGACGTGCTGGAATTTGCCCAGATTTAATGCACACACAATATTGCTGGCGTTGTCCGATGCCACAAATCCACAGGAGAGTCCAATTGGGGTAAGCCATTCCGCGATGATCTTCCTCAGTTGCCGTAAGAGGTTTTCAGCTGTGTGCGTATTCTGGAAACCGGTGATACAAAGCGTAGCCTGCCTAGGAAAGAGTTGGCGTTTGCGAGATGCTGCTACTGGTGCCGCCGCTGCTGTTCTTGCGGCGGGAGTCCATACATCTACCCAGTGGGCTGTCACAGTCATATAGTCCTGACCCTGCCCTGCTCCACTTGTCCACATGTCCGTGGTTAAGTGGACATTGGGTACAGCTGCATTTTTTAGGACACTGGTGACTCTTTTTCTGAGGTCTGTGTACATTTTCGGTATCGCCTGCCTAGAGAAATGGAACCTAGATGGTATTTGGTACCGGGGACACAGTACCTCCAACAAGTCTCTAGTTGGCTCTGCAGTAATGATGGATACCGGAACCACGTTTCTCACCACCCAGGATGCCAAGGCCTCAGTTATCCGCTTTGCAGCCGGATGACTGCTGTGATATTTCATCTTCCTCGCAAAGGACTGTTGGACAGTCAATTGCTTGGTGGAAGTAGTAAAAGTGGTCTTACGACTTCCCCTCTGGGATGACCATCGACTCCCAGCAGCAACAACAGCAGCGCCAGCAGCAGTAGGCGTTACACGCAAGGATGCATCGGAGGAATCCCAGGCAGGAGAGGACTCGTCAGAATTGCCAGTGACATGGCCTGCAGGACTATTGGCATTCCTGGGGAAGGAGGAAATTGACACTGAGGGAGTTGGTGGGGTGGTTTGCGTGAGCTTGGTTACAAGAGGAAGGGATTTACTGGTCAGTGGACTGCTTCCGCTGTCGCCCAAAGTTTTTGAACTTGTCACTGACTTATTATGAATGCGCTGCAGGTGACGTATAAGGGAGGATGTTCCGAGGTGGTTAACGTCCTTACCCCTACTTATTACAGCTTGACAAAGGCAACACACGGCTTGACAAATGTTGTCCGCATTTCTGTTGAAATACTTCCACACCGAAGAGCTGATTTTTTTGGTATTTTCACCAGGCATGTCAATGGCCATATTCCTCCCACGGACAACAGGTGTCTCCCCGGGTGCCTGACTTAAACAAACCACCTCACCATCAGAATCCTCCTTGTCAATTTCCTCCCCAGCGCCAGCAACACCCATATCCTCCTCATTCTGGTGTACTTCAACACTGACATCTTCAATCTGACTATCAGGAACTGGACTGCGGGTGCTCCTTCCAGCACTTGCAGGGGGCGTGCAAATGGTGGAAGGTGCATGCTCTTCACGTCCAGTGTTGGGAAGGTCAGGCATCGCAACCGACACAATTGGACTCTCCTTGTGGATTTGGGATTTCGAAGAACGCACAGTTCTTTGCTGTGCTTTTGCCAGCTTGAGTCTTTTCATTTTTCTAGCGAGAGGCTGAGTGCTTCCATCCTCATGTGAAGCTGAACCACTAGCCATGAACATAGGCCAGGGCCTCAGCCGTTCCTTGCCACTCCGTGTGGTAAATGGCATATTGGCAAGTTTACGCTTCTCCTCCGACAATTTTATTTTAGATTTTTGAGTCCTTTTTTTACTGATATTTGGTGTTTTGGATTTTACATGCTCTGTACTATGACATTGGGCATCGGCCTTGGCAGACAACGTTGATGGAATTTCATCGTCTCGGCCATGACTAGTGGCAGCAGCTTCAGCACGAGGTGGAAGTGGATCTTGATCTTTCCCTATTTTTGGAACCTCAACATTTTTGTTCTCCATATTTTAATAGGCACAACTAAAAGGCACCTCAGGTAAACAATGGAGATGGATGGATACTAGTATACTTATGGATGACGAGCGACTGCCAACACAGAGGTAGCTACAGCCGTGGACTACCGTACTGTGTCTGCTGCTAATATAGACTGGATGATAATGAGATAAAATTAAAATATATATATATATATATATATCACACTAGTACTGCAGCCGGACAGGTATATATTATGTAATGACGGACCTGCTGGACACTGTCTGTCAGCACTGCAGACTCCTAAAGTAAGCTACTAGTATCAAGAAGATAGAAAAAAAAAAACCACGGGTAGGTGGTATACAATTATGGATGGACGAGCGACTGCCGACACAGAGGTAGCTACAGCCGTGGACTACCGTACTGTGTCTGCTGCTAATATAGACTGGATGATAATGAGATAAAATTAAAATATATATATATATATCACACTAGTACTGCAGCCGGACAGGTATATATTATGTAATGACGGACCTGCTGGACACTGTCTGTCAGCACTGCAGACTCCTAAAGTAAGCTACTAGTATCAAGAAGATAGAAAAAAAAAAACCACGGGTAGGTGGTATACAATTATGGATGGACGAGCGACTGCCGACACAGAGGTAGCTAAAGCCGTGGACTACCGTACTGTGTCTGCTGCTAATATAGACTGGATGATAATGAGATAAAATTTAAATATATATCTATCACACTAGTACTGCAGCCGGACAGGTATATATTATGTAATGACGGACCTGCTGGACACTGTCTGCAGAATGCGTTTATAAAAACACCACACGACGAGTGTTTAACTTTTTCAGGCAGACAATCACAATATACTGGTGGTCAGCAGACAATCACAATATACTGGTGGTCAGTGGTCACTGGTCAGTCACACTGGCAGTGGCACTCTGGCAGCAAAAGTGTGCACTGTACTTAAAATATGTACTCCTGCTATAACTGCTCCCCAGTCTCCCCCACAATTAAGCTGTGTGAGCAGTGAGCACTCAGCACAGTCAGATAATGATATACAGTATTACATATGATGCAGCACACTGGGCTGAGCACAGATATGGTATGTGACTGTGTCACACTGTGTATCGTTTTTTTTTCAGGCAGAGAACGGATTAATTAAACTGGTGGTGGTCACTGGTCACTGGTCACACTATCAGCAAGTAGTACTCCGTCCTAAGCAGACAATCACAATATACTGGTGGTCAGTGTGGTCACTGGTCAGTCACACTGGCAGTGTGGCACTCTGGCAGCAAAAGTGTGCACTGTACTTAAAATATATTATTTATGTACTCCTGCTCTAACTGCTCCCCAGTCTCCCCCACAATTAAGCTGTGTGAGCAGTGAGCACTCAGCACAGTCAGATATACAGTATTACATATGATGATGCAGCACACTGAGGCTGAGCACAGATATGGTATGTGACTGTGTCACACTGTGTATCGTTTTTTTTCAGGCAGAGAACGGATTAATTAAACTGGTGGTCAATGGTCACTGGTCACACTATCAGCAAGCAGTATTACTCCAGTCCACTCCTAATATGCTCCCCAAAATTAGTAAATAGTGTCTCTAACTCTCTACTCTCTTCTCTATAAACGGAGAGGACGCCAGCCACGTCCTCTCCCTATCAATCTCAATGCACGTGTGAAAATGGCGACGCGCGGCTCCTTATATAGAATCCGAGTCTCGCGATAGAATCCGAGCCTCGCGAGAATCCGACAGCGGGATGATGACGTTCGGGCGCGCTCGGGTTAACCGAGCAAGGCGGGAAGATCCGAGTCTGCCTCGGATCCGTGTAAAAAGGCTGAAGTTCGGGGGGGTTCGGATTCCGAGGAACCGAACCCGCTCATCACTACTGATGAGGCAGCCAGATCAGAACATGAAGGTATGCATCCTTGATGTCCAGAGACACCAGAAATTCCCCTTCCTCCAGACCTGAGATAACCTCTCTCAGGGACTACACCTTGAATTTGAGCACTTGTAAGTACTGGTTCAGTGACCAGAGGTTTAAAATGGGCCTCACCGAACCGTCCGGTTTCGGTACCACAAACAGGTTGGAATAATGGGGGTAATTCTGAGTTGATCGCAGCAGGAACTTTGTTAGCATTTGGGCAAAACCATGTGCACTGCAGGGGAGGCAGATATAACATGTGCAGAGAGAGTTAGATTTGGGTGTGGTGTGTTCAATCTGCAATCTAAATTGCAGTGTAAAAATAAAGCAGCCAGTATTTACCCTGCACAGAAACAAAATAACCCACCCGAATCTAACTCTATCTGCAAATGTTATAACTGTCCCCCTGCAGTGCACATGGTTTTGCCCAACTGCTAACAAAGTTCCTGCTGCAATCAACTCAGAATTACCCCCAATAACCCTTGTTTTGCAGTTGAGGTGGAACTGGAACAATGACCTGAGTTTGTACCAGTTTTTGAATTGCTGCCTGCAAAGTCAAACCTGCTTCTGGAGAAGCTGGTAAGTCTGATTTGAAGAATCTGGGAGGTGGGAGTTCCTGAAACTCCAGTCTGTATCCCTGTCCGATAAGATCTTTGACCCAGGGATCCTGGCATGATGTTGACCATACATGACTGAAATAGCGTAACCAGGCTCCCACCTGCCTGTCTTCCAGGCAGTGCAGACCACCGTCCTGCTGAAGGCTTTGATGAAGCAGATCCGGAGGTCTGTTCCTGAGAACCTGCAGCTGCGTGTTTTCTAGGTTTACTCTTACTGCCTCTGAAAGCTGTAGAGAACCCTTGGATTTGCCTTTAAATTTTGCTGTCCGAAAGGACTTCAGAGTTGGAGCAGAGTAGGCTTTCCTAGCCGGGGTTGCTGCGGAATGAAGATATGTAGACTTACCCGCCATAGCCTTGGATATCCACGTATCCAGTTCATCTCCAAACAGAGCCTCACCCGTGAATGGCAGGCTCTCCATTCCTTTCCTGGTATCCGCATCTGCAGACCACTGGCATATCCATAAGCCCCTGCGTGCCGACACAGCTATGGCAGTGTTGCGTGCATTGAGCAAACCAATTTCCTTTATGGACTCCACCATAAAGTTAGCAAAATCCTGGATGTGCTGTAGGAATAAAATAATCTCCTCCCTGGACAAGGAATCTAAACCATCAAATAGATTACCTGTCCATTTTGCAATGGCCCTAGTGATCCATGCACAAGCAATAGTGGGTCTCTGGGCCACCCCATTCGACGTGTATAAAGCTTTGAGAGAGGTCTCAATCTTGCGGTCAGCAGCGTAAGACTTTCTTACGCGACAACCTGGACACTGATGCATCCACAATCAGCGGGTTCTCCCATTTCTTCCTATCTTCCTAAGGAAAAGGAAAGGAAGAAATCAACCGTTTAGGAATCTGAAATCTTTTGTCAGGGTTTACCCAGATCTCTTCAAAGAGTGCATTCAGCACATTTGAAGCGGGAAAAGTAGTTGAGGATTTCTTTTTAGTATTAAAGTAAGATTCCTCTTCTACCTCCTCTGCCTTGTCAGGAATGTGCAGGACAGTTCTAATAGCCTCTATGAGGGCCTGAATTCCTTGTGACAGGACAGCATCTCCCCCACTCGCATCCACCTCACCCTCCTCTGCATCTGATGTATCAGGATCAGTATCCCCTTGCATAAGTTGGGCCAGAGTAAGCTTTTGCTGGCAAATGTTGAGGGATTGAGACACAGGTATGGGAGCTGAATCTCTATTTATCAGATCATCCATAGACTGTCGTAAGAATTGTGTCTCTTTCACATTATGAGACAGCTTAGTGGAAATACTAGAAATCATCCCTTTAATGGAAGCCAACCATGGGGGTTCAGCCCCACTAGCCTGAGAGGGAGCACTATCCTGGGTACAGGGTAGTGAGTTCCCAGGGGATGAGAGACATTCTGCTGCACAAGAAACACAGTCCCTGGACATGATTGTTAAGGAACACCCACACACACACACACACTTGGTGAAACACAGTATATGTAAGCAGGGTCCTCAGAGAGACACAGAAGCCAGAGTCAGTCACACAGCGCCCTTTCTAGCAAAGGAAAAGCTCAGCTGGGTCGCAAGAACTAAGCACCTTCCCTGTGAATGCTGTATGTAGAAGCTGTAGAGGGAAAATGGTACTGAAGAGCTGCTGGAAGCGCTCTGACCAAAGCACCCGCCCCCTGTAATGGTGCATAGCATCCCGCATTTTTATACTGGCCTGAGGTAATATTATGGCAAACAAAGGGTTAAAACCCCTGTTACACAATGGTCACCAGTGTGGGCATCATTGGTGGCTCAACGCGCCCCTCATCAGCGGGACACACTGCAGTGTGTGTTCTTCTGAGCTCCCTGGAGCGCAGCCTGCACTCAGAGCTGCGCTCCAGCCCTTGTGCCGCCATTCCCGCCGGCAACCCGCTAACCGGGACGCCGGCGCTGTACTCACCACTCTTCAGTCTTCTGGCTCTGTTAGGGGGTGGCAGCGTGCTGCGGGAGGCTTGCGAATAGCTCACCCAGGAGCTCAGTGTCCAGAGAAACGGGACCATTAACTCTGAGGAAGTTGGGCCATTCTCCCCCCTAAGTCCCACGAAACAGTCAGGCTGCTGCCAAACAGCCCTGACTGAAAATAACAAACATTCAAAGTAAAAGTAGAAAACTCTTCAGGAGCTCTCCAAAGCATTAGAGATGAGCGGGTTCGGTTTCTCTGAATCCGAACCCGCACGAACTTCATGTTTTTTTTCACGGGTCCGAGCGACTCGGATCTTCCCGCCTTGCTCGGTTAACCCGAGCGCGCCCGAACGTCATCATGACGCTGTCGGATTCTCGCGAGGCTCGGATTCTATCGCGAGACTCGGATTCTATATAAGGAGCCGCGCGTCGCCGCCATTTTCACACGTGCATTGAGATTGATAGGGAGAGGACGTGGCTGGCGTCCTCTCCGTTTAGACACTTGATTTACTAATTTTGGGGAGCATTAGGAGTACTCAGTAGTGTACAGTGCAGAGTTTTGCTGATAGTGACCAGTGACCACCACTTTTATTTATAATCCGTTCTCTGCCTGAAAAAAGCGATACACAGCACACAGTGACTCAGTCACATACATACCATATCTGTGTGCACTGCTCAGGCTCAGGCCAGTGTGCTGCATCATCTTATTATATATCTGTCTGACTGCTCAGCTCACACAGCTTATAATTGTGGGGGAGACTGGGGAGCACTACTGCAGTGCCAGTTATAGGTTATAGCAGGAGCCAGGAGTACATAATATTATATTAAAATTAAACAGTGCACACTTTTGCTGCAGGAGTGCCACTGCCAGTGTGACTAGTGACCAGTGACCTGACCACCAGTATATAATATTAGTAGTATACTATCTCTTTATCAACCAGTCTATATTAGCAGCAGACACAGTACAGTGCGGTAGTTCACGGCTGTGGCTACCTCTGTGTCGGCACTCGGCAGCCCGTACATAATTGTATATACCAGTGACCTAACCGTGGTTTTTTTTTCTTTCTTTATACATACATACTAGTTACGAGTATACTATCTCTTTATCAACCAGTCTATATATTAGCAGCAGACACAGTACAGTGCGGTAGTTCACGGCTGTGGCTACCTCTGTGTCGGCACTCCGCAGCCCGTCCATAATTGTATATACCAGTGACCTAACCGTGGTTTTTTTTTCTTTCTTTATACATACATACTAGTTACGAGTATACTATCTCTTTATCAACCAGTCTATATATTAGCAGCAGACACAGTACAGTGCGGTAGTTCACGGCTGTGGCTACCTCTGTGTCGGCACTCGGCAGCCCGTCCATAATTGTATATACCAGTGACCTAACCGTGGTTTTTTTTTCTTTCTTTATACATACATACTAGTTACGAGTATACTATCTCTTTATCAACCAGTCTATATATTAGCAGCAGACACAGTACAGTGCGGTAGTTCACGGCTGTGGCTACCTCTGTGTTGGCACTCGGCAGCCCGTCCATAATTGTATATACCAGTGACCTAACCGTGGTTTTTTTTTCTTTCTTTATACATACATACTAGTTACGAGTATAATATCTCTTTATCAACCAGTCTATATATTAGCAGCAGACACAGTACAGTGCGGTAGTTCACGGCTGTGGCTACCTCTGTGTCGGCACTCGGCAGCCCGTCCATAATTGTATATACCAGTGACCTAACCGTGGTTTTTTTTTCTTTCTTTATACATACATACTAGTTACGAGTATACTATCTCTTTATCAACCAGTCTATATATTAGCAGCAGACACAGTACAGTGCGGTAGTTCACGGCTGTGGCTACCTCTGTGTCGGCACTCGGCAGCCCGTCCATAATTGTATATACCAGTGACCTAACCGTGGTTTTTTTTTCTTTCTTTATACATACATACTAGTTACGAGTATACTATCTCTTTATCAACCAGTCTATATATTAGCAGCAGACACAGTACAGTGCGGTAGTTCACGGCTGTGGCTACCTCTGTGTCGGCACTCCGCAGCCCGTCCATAATTGTATATACCAGTGACCTAACCGTGGTTTTTTTTTCTTTCTTTATACATACATACTAGTTACGAGTATACTATCTCTTTATCAACCAGTCTATATATTAGCAGCAGACACAGTACAGTGCGGTAGTTCACGGCTGTGGCTACCTCTGTGTCGGCACTCCGCAGCCCGTCCATAATTGTATATACCAGTGACCTAACCGTGGTTTTTTTTTCTTTCTTTATACATACATACTAGTTACGAGTATACTATCTCTTTATCAACCAGTCTATATATTAGCAGCAGACACAGTACAGTGCGGTAGTTCACGGCTGTGGCTACCTCTGTGTCGGCACTCGGCAGCCCGTCCATAATTGTATATACCAGTGACCTAACCGTGGTTTTTTTTTCTTTCTTTATACATACATACTAGTTACGACTCGGTATACTATCTCTTTATCAACCAGTCTATATATTAGCAGCAGACACAGTACAGTGCGGTAGTTCACGGCTGTGGCTACCTCTGTGTCGGCACTCCGCAGCCCGTCCATAATTGTATATACCAGTGACCTAACCGTGGTTTTTTTTTCTTTCTTTATACATACATACTAGTTACGAGTATACTATCTCTTTATCAACCAGTCTATATATTAGCAGCAGACACAGTACAGTGCGGTAGTTCACGGCTGTGGCTACCTCTGTGTCGGCACTCCGCAGCCCGTCCATAATTGTATATACCAGTGACCTAACCGTGGTTTTTTTTTCTTTCTTTATACATACATACTAGTTACGAGTATACTATCTCTTTATCAACCAGTCTATATATTAGCAGCAGACACAGTACAGTGCGGTAGTTCACGGCTGTGGCTACCTCTGTGTCGGCACTCGGCAGCCCGTCCATAATTGTATACTAGTATCCAATCCATCCATCTCCATTGTTTACCTGAGGTGCCTTTTAGTTGTGCCTATTAAAATATGGAGAACAAAAATGTTGAGGTTCCAAAATTAGGGAAAGATCAAGATCCACTTCCACCTCGTGCTGAAGCTGCTGCCACTAGTCATGGCCGAGACGATGAAATGCCAGCAACGTCGTCTGCCAAGGCCGATGCCCAATGGCATAGTACAGAGCATGTCAAAACCAAAACACCAAATATCAGTAAAAAAAGGACTCCAAAACCTAAAATAAAATTGTCGGAGGAGAAGCGTAAACTTGCCAATATGCCATTTACCACACGGAGTGGCAAGGAACGGCTGAGGCCCTGGCCTATGTTCATGGCTAGTGGTTCAGCTTCACATGAGGATGGAAGCACTCAGCCTCTCGCTAGAAAACTGAAAAGACTCAAGCTGGCAAAAGCACCGCAAAGAACTGTGCGTTCTTTGAAATCCCAAATCCACAAGGAGAGTCCAATTGTGTCGGTTGCGATGCCTGACCTTCCCAACACTGGACGTGAAGAGCATGCGCCTTCCACCATTTGCACGCCCCCTGCAAGTGCTGGAAGGAGCACCCGCAGTCCAGTTCCTGATAGTCAGATTGAAGATGTCAGTGTTGAAGTACACCAGGATGAGGAGGATATGGGTGTTGCTGGCGCTGGGGAGGAAATTGACCAGGAGGATTCTGATGGTGAGGTGGTTTGTTTAAGTCAGGCACCCGGGGAGACACCTGTTGTCCGTGGGAGGAATATGGCCGTTGACATGCCAGGTGAAAATACCAAAAAAATCAGCTCTTCGGTGTGGAGGTATTTCACCAGAAATGCGGACAACAGGTGTCAAGCCGTGTGTTCCCTTTGTCAAGCTGTAATAAGTAGGGGTAAGGACGTTAACCACCTCGGAACATCCTCCCTTATACGTCACCTGCAGCGCATTCATAATAAGTCAGTGACAAGTTCAAAAACTTTGGGTGACAGCGGAAGCAGTCCACTGACCAGTAAATCCCTTCCTCTTGTAACCAAGCTCACGCAAACCACCCCACCAACTCCCTCAGTGTCAATTTCCTCCTTCCCCAGGAATGCCAATAGTCCTGCAGGCCATGTCACTGGCAAGTCTGACGAGTCCTCTCCTGCCTGGGATTCCTCCGATGCATCCTTGCGTGTAACGCCTACTGCTGCTGGCGCTGCTGTTGTTGCCGCTGGGAGTCGATGGTCATCCCAGAGGGGAAGTCGTAAGCCCACTTGTACTACTTCCAGTAAGCAATTGACTGTTCAACAGTCCTTTGCGAGGAAGATGAAATATCACAGCAGTCATCCTACTGCAAAGCGGATAACTGAGTCCTTGACAACTATGTTGGTGTTAGACGTGCGTCCGGTATCCGCCGTTAGTTCACAGGGAACTAGACAATTTATTGAGGCAGTGTGCCCCCGTTACCAAATACCATCTAGGTTCCACTTCTCTAGGCAGGCGATACCGAGAATGTACACGGACGTCAGAAAAAGACTCACCAGTCTCCTAAAAAATGCAGTTGTACCCAATGTCCACTTAACCACGGACATGTGGACAAGTGGAGCAGGGCAGGGTCAGGACTATATGACTGTGACAGCCCACTGGGTAGATGTATGGACTCCCGCCGCAAGAACAGCAGCGGCGGCACCAGTAGCAGCATCTCGCAAACGCCAACTCTTTCCTAGGCAGGCTACACTTTGTATCACCGCTTTCCAGAATACGCACACAGCTGAAAACCTCTTACGGCAACTGAGGAAGATCATCGCGGAATGGCTTACCCCAATTGGACTCTCCTGTGGATTTGTGGCATCGGACAACGCCAGCAATATTGTGTGTGCATTAAATATGGGCAAATTCCAGCACGTCCCATGTTTTGCACATACCTTGAATTTGGTGGTGCAGAATTTTTTTAAAAACGACAGGGGCGTGCAAGAGATGCTGTCGGTGGCCAGAAAAATTGCGGGACACTTTCGGCGTACAGGCACCACGTACAGAAGACTGGAGCACCACCAAAAACTACTGAACCTGCCCTGCCATCATCTGAAGCAAGAAGTGGTAACGAGGTGGAATTCAACCCTCTATATGCTTCAGAGGTTGGAGGAGCAGCAAAAGGCCATTCAAGCCTATACAATTGAGCACGATATAGGAGATGGAATGCACCTGTCTCAAGTGCAGTGGAGAATGATTTCAACGTTGTGCAAGGTTCTGATGCCCTTTGAACTTGCCACACGTGAAGTCAGTTCAGACACTGCCAGCCTGAGTCAGGTCATTCCCCTCATCAGGCTTTTGCAGAAGAAGCTGGAGGCATTGAAGAAGGAGCTAAAAGGGAGCGATTCCGCTAGGCATGTGGGACTTGTGGATGCAGCCCTTAATTCGCTTAACAAGGATTCACGGGTGGTCAATCTGTTGAAATCAGAGCACTACATTTTGGCCACCGTGCTCGATCCTAGATTTAAAGCCTACCTTGGATCTCTCTTTCCGGCAGACACAGGTCTGCTGGGGTTGAAAGACCTGCTGGTGACAAAATTGTCAAGTCAAGCGGAACGCGACCTGTCAACATCTCCTCCTTCACATTCTCCCGCAACTGGGGGTGCGAGGAAAAGGCTCAGAATTCCGAGCCCACCCGCTGGCGGTGATGCAGGGCAGTCTGGAGCGACTGCTGATGCTGACATCTGGTCCGGACTGAAGGACCTGACAACGATTACGGACATGTCGTCTACTGTCACTGCATATGATTCTCTCAACATTGATAGAATGGTGGAGGATTATATGAGTGACCGCATCCAAGTAGGCACGTCACACAGTCCGTACTTATACTGGCAGGAAAAAGAGGCAATTTGGAGGCCCTTGCACAAACTGGCTTTATTCTACCTAAGTTGCCCTCCCACAAGTGTGTACTCCGAAAGAGTGTTTAGTGCCGCCGCTCACCTTGTCAGCAATCGGCGTACGAGGTTACATCCAGAAAATGTGGAGAAGATGATGTTCATTAAAATGAATTATAATCAATTCCTCCGCGGAGACATTGACCAGCAGCAATTGCCTCCACAAAGTACACAGGGAGCTGAGATGGTGGATTCCAGTGGGGACGAATTGATAATCTGTGAGGAGGGGGATGTACACGGTGATATATCGGAGGGTGAAGATGAGGTGGACATCTTGCCTCTGTAGAGCCAGTTTGTGCAAGGAGAGATTAATTGCTTCTTTTTTGGGGGGGGTCCAAACCAACCCGTCATATCAGTCACAGTCGTGTGGCAGACCCTGTCACTGAAATGATGGGTTGGTTAAAGTGTGCATGTCCTGTTTTGTTTATACAACATAAGGGTGGGTGGGAGGGCCCAAGGATAATTCCATCTTGCACCTCTTTTTTCTTTTCTTTTTCTTTGCATCATGTGCTGATTGGGGAGGGTTTTTTGGAAGGGACATCCTGCGTGACACTGCAGTGCCACTCCTAGATGGGCCCGGTGTTTGTGTCGGCCACTAGGGTCGCTAATCTTACTCACACAGCTACCTCATTGCGCCTCTTTTTTTCTTTGCGTCATGTGCTGTTTGGGGAGGGTTTTTTGGAAGGGACATCCTGCGTGACACTGCAGTGCCACTCCTAGATGGGCCCGGTGTTTGTGTCGGCCACTAGGGTCGCTAATCTTACTCACACAGCTACCTCATTGCGCCTCTTTTTTTCTTTGCGTCATGTGCTGTTTGGGGAGGGTTTTTTGGAAGGGACATCCTGCGTGACACTGCAGTGCCACTCCTAGATGGGCCCGGTGTTTGTGTCGGCCACTAGGGTCGCTAATCTTACTCACACAGCTACCTCATTGCGCCTCTTTTTTTCTTTGCGTCATGTGCTGTTTGGGGAGGGTTTTTTGGAAGGGACATCCTGCGTGACACTGCAGTGCCACTCCTAGATGGGCCCGGTGTTTGTGTCGGCCACTAGGGTCGCTAATCTTACTCACACAGTCAGCTACCTCATTGCGCCTCTTTTTTTCTTTGCGTCATGTGCTGTTTGGGGAGGGTTTTTTGGAAGGGCCATCCTGCGTGACACTGCAGTGCCACTCCTAAATGGGCCCGGTGTTTGTGTCGGCCACTAGGGTCGCTAATCTTACTCACACAGCTACCTCATTGCGCCTCTTTTTTTCTTTGCGTCATGTGCTGTTTGGGGAGGGTTTTTTGGAAGGGACATCCTGCGTGACACTGCAGTGCCACTCCTAGATGGGCCCGGTGTTTGTGTCGGCCACTAGGGTCGCTAATCTTACTCACACAGCTACCTCATTGCGCCTCTTTTTTTCTTTGCGTCATGTGCTGTTTGGGGAGGGTTTTTTGGAAGGGCCATCCTGCTTGACACTGCAGTGCCACTCCTAGATGGGCCCGGTGTTTGTGTCGGCCACTAGGGTCGCTAATCTTACTCACACAGCTACCTCATTGCGCCTCTTTTTTTCTTTGCGTCATGTGCTGTTTGGGGAGGGTTTTTTGGAAGGGACATCCTGCGTGACACTGCAGTGCCACTCCTAGATGGGCCCGGTGTTTGTGTCGGCCACTAGGGTCGCTTATCTTACTCACACAGCGACCTCGGTGCAAATTTTAGGACTAAAAATAATATTGTGAGGTGTGAGGTATTCAGAATAGACTGAAAATGAGTGTAAATTATGGTTTTTGAGGTTAATAATACTTTGGGATCAAAATGACCCCCAAATTCTATGATTTAAGCTGTTTTTTAGTGTTTTTGGAAAAAAACACCCGAATCCAAAACACACCCGAATCCGACAAAAATAATTCGGTGAGGTTTTGCCAAAACGCGTTCGAACCCAAAACACGGCCGCGGAACCGAACCCAAAACCAAAACACAAAACCCGAAAAATTTCAGGCGCTCATCTCTACAAAGCATGATCGGCTCTTCCGGGCACATTTTCTAAACTGAGGCCCTCATTCCGAGTTGTTCACTCGCAAGCGGATTTTAGCAGATTTGCTCATGCTAAGCCGCCGCCTACTGGGAGTGAATCTTAGCATCTTAAAATTGCGAACGATGTATTCGCAATATTGCGATTACACACCTCGTAGCAGTTTCTGAGTAGCTTCTGACTTACTCGGCATCTGCGATCATTTCAGTGCTTGTCGTTCCTGGTTTGACGTCACAAACACACCCAGCGTTCGCCCAGACACTCCCCCGTTTCTCCGGCCACTCCTGCGTTTTTTCCGGAAACGGTAGCGTTTTTTCCCACACGCCCATAAAACGGCCTGTTTCCGCCCAGTAACACCCATTTCCTGTCAATCACATTTACGATCGCCAGAACGATGAAAAAGCCGTGAGTAAAAATACTAACTGCATAGCAAATTTACTTGGCGCAGTCGCAGTGCGGACATTGCGCATGCGCATTAAGCGGAAAATCGCTGCGATGCGAAGATTTTTACCGAGCGAACAACTCGGAATGAGGGCCTGAGTCTGGTAGGAGGGGCATATAGGAAGGAGCCAACACACACTATCAATTTCTTAAAGTGCCCATGGCTCCTAGTGGACCCGTCTATACCCCATGGTACTAATGTGGACCCCAGTATCCTTTAGGACGTAAGAGAAAGATAGTTTACTAAATGGGTGATGTTTTAGTACTCACTTTCACTGGGTGTGGTATGAGTTGCCGGCGGCCGGGTACCTGGCGGCCAGCATACCGGCGCCAGGATCCCGACCGCCGGCTTGCTGGCAGCCCCTTATGGGCACAGTGGCGCACCACGCTATCTATTCTCCCTCCAGGGGGGTCGTGGACTCCCAAGAGGAAGTAAAGGTGTTGGTATGCCGGTTGTCGTGATTCCGGCGTCGGTATACTGTGCGCCGGGATCCCAACAACCGGTATACTGAATACCACCCCTTTCACTTAACTCTACTGATCATCATACCTCCATTGTGTTTGTTATAAGGCGAAACCATGTCCTGCCCCTAACTTAGGGCCTAATTCAGACCTGATCGCTCCTCTGCAAATTTGCAGAGGTTTGTGATCAGATAGTTGCCGTGCGCTTTGTGATAATCTCTGCGAACGCCGGTCAGCTTCAAATCCATTCGCAACTCACTGACCATTTAATGATTTTTCCAGTTTGTGCGCAGCCCAGGACCTACTCCTACAGTCCGATAGAAACAGGCTGATCGGTGCCAGAGCTGAAGTCACACATTCTCCCTGAAAACGCTTGGGCACGTCTGCGTTTTTACTGACACGCCCAGAAAACGGGCAGTAACCACCGCCAAATGCCGGCTTCCTGTCAATCAACTTGTGTAGGCCTAGCGATCAAAAAAGACACTGGATTTTTTCACTGTTTGGCCTCGCATGTGCGCATTATGATCCATACGCATGCGCAGTCGGTCAATAAGCATCCGCTTTGCGAATTGACACAACAGCAATCAGGTCTGAATTAGGCCCTTAGAGGCAACATAATTCTGCCCCCAATTGTACCCAGCCCTGCTGTATATGGTAATTAGACAGCTCCCTCAAATATCCAGACTCTACATGCATGGCCACTACTACAGGGATAGTAGGGATAATCCAGGATAATCAAAAGTCTCATCAGACCTTCTCAATAACTCTAATGCACCATGGCATTCAGAGATCTCTCCTGGACCTGCTTGCTCAGTTGTTTCTTCATTTTATTGAACTATATTATTTGTATGTAATTGTAAATCAGTCTCTACTGCAGGACTGTGAGTTAAAATTATTTATCAGAAGCTGTTGTTGTCCCCCTGAGATATTGTAGTCACATTTATGCCTACTGTCCCAAAACGTCCAGGAGACTCCTGAATTTTGGGTAGTCAGTCACCCAGACTCCTGTGAGATAAGGTCATCCTGATGCATTTTAGCCTTTAACTAGTGAAATCAGTGACACACACAGAGATATGAAGACTCAGTTCTCATAGAATAGTGGGCCTAATTAATACCTGATCATAGCAGCAAACTTGTTATGGGCCTAATTCAGATCTGATGGCTCACTAGGTTTTTTTTGCACTGCTGCGAGCAGATAGTCGCCACCCATAGGGGAGTGTATTTTCGCTTTGCAAGTGTGCGAACGCATGTGCAGCCGAGCGGTACAAAAAAGTTTTGTGCAGTTTCTGAGTAGCCTAGGAGCAGTAGCGGATCTTGCCACGGGCAAGCAGGACTTTTGCCCGGGAGCCATCCGGAGGGCGATGCACCATGGCAAGATCCTGTACTGTGCCCCCCTCTGCCACTGTGTCCCCCGCTGGTCCCCCGCTGTGAAGGGAACTAGACGCTACCCGTCTAGTTTCCCTTCGTGGAGAGGACCTTTGCTGTGCGGTGCGCAATGCTGTCATCGCGCAGCGCACAGCATTGTGGGACTGGCACAGACGCTAGGGGTCATAATTGTCCTCTAGTGTCCATGCTGTGCTATGGGAGAGACGTCATGACGTCTCTCCCATGGATCCGAGGAGAGGAGCGGTGCCGGCGGAGGTCTGCAGCGGTCGGGAATCAGGAGCGGGGATAGTAAGTATTCATTTATTTTTTTTCTTTCAGCGACGCTACTCTACAGGCGGCACAAATGGGGGCGTAACTGACCACGCCCCCATAGGAAGCCACGCCCCTATTTTTTGCCCGGGGCGCCACAATGGCTAGAACCGGCCCTGCCTAGGAGTTACTCAGCCGCTGTGATCACTTCAGCCTGTCTGGGACCGGAATTGATGTCAAACACCCGCCCTGCAAACACTTGGACACACCTGCATTTTTCCTACCACTCCCACAAACGCCTCTTCCTGTCAATCTCCTTGCGATCGACTGCGAATGGATTCTTCGTACAATCCATCGCCCAGCAACTATCTGCTTTGTACCCGTACAATGCACCTGTGCATTGCGGTGCATACGCATGCGCAGTTCTGACCTGATTGCAGCGCAGCAAAAAATCCTAGCGTGCCGTCAGGTCTGAATGACCCCCCATGTGCATTGCACCCCCCATGTGCATTCTTCGTACAATCCATCACCCAGCAACGATCCGCTTTGTAGCCGTACGACGCACCTGCACATTGCGGTGCATATGCATGCGCAGTTCTGACCTGATCGCAGCGCAGCAAAAAATCCTAGGGTGCGTTCAGGTCTGCATGACCCCCCCCCCATGTGCACTAGGATATAATATGTGCAGAGAGAGATATATTTGGGTGGGGTACATTGTTTCTGTGCAGGGTACATACTGTCTGCTTTATTTTTACACTACAATATGTTATGGATCGTTGGGTCGACCCAACTTAGGTCGACATGCATTAGGTCGACCACAGATGGTTGACATGCATTAGGTCGACATGGGTGTTAGGTCGACATGTACTAGGTTGACAGGTCAAAAGGTCAACATAAGTTTTTTGACTGGTTTTGGTGTTGTTTTCTCCATAAAGTGACGGGAAACCACAATTAGTGCACTGTGTCCCCTCGCATGGCTCGCGCAAGGTTACCGTTCCAATCATAGTCCACGTGGATCGTTAAGTATGAAAGAATCCGAAAATTGAAAAAATGTGAAAAACTTATGTCAACCTTTTGACCTGTCGACCTAGTACATGTTGACCTAATGCATGTTGACCTTCAGTGGTCGACCTAATGACTGTCGACCTAAATTGGGTTGACCTAACAACCGTATCACCTGTAATTTAGATTTCAGATTGAACACACCACACCCAAATCTAACTCTCTCTGCAAATGTTATATCTGCCACACCTGCAGTGCAAATGGTTTTACCCAACTGCTAACAAATTTGATGCTGCGATCAACTCAGAATTACCCCCATGGTTTTGCCCATCTGCTAACAAATTTGCTGCTACAATCAGGTTTGTATTAGGCCCAATGTCATAATGGCTTCACTGGTTCACCCCACTGCCTGATGTCACATTTGTGGCCACAGTGGCCCTCTTCAGACAGGTATGCTAAACCCTTTTATTACTTTTTTCACTATTTCTGCCCTTGTGTATGTTTTCATGCTGAATCAGTGGATTTGCTGGGACTGTGCGCAATTAAAACAAAAGTGCAGCTATTATATAAAATACAAAAGTGTACATCCAGAGAACATTTGAATAGATATTGCAAAATAGAGATAGTAGTATTTATACAAAAATTGTAAAACATGCAGTTTTCGGAGACATACATAAGATAATATAGGTAAGAATAATCACCATGAACAAATCCGAGGAGTTTTGTAGTAAATAACCTCTAGTCCTCCTTTGTATCTTGTAAGTAATCTGCAACAATATTGAATTAAATTGCTTGATTTTAAAAGGATTACTGCACTATTGTCTGTTTGCCTTTATGCCCATCTAAACCAGTGCGCAGCAAAGTGCACTGTGGGAAGTGGGGCTATCTTGTTGCAGATTCATTTCCAGGAGGCGGCTTAGGCGGCACCAGCGGGAGTATCTCAGTTCACTGAGAAAGGAAGCAGCTATGGCGTCTGATAAGAGCCGGCCCTAGCCAATTTGATGCCCTAGGCAAAATTTTGCACCACCGCTAGTACTGAATCTGACCCAGCAACACTCAAGCAGTGGGGCCCACTGGGTGGTTACCCCATGGGCCAGTTCAACCCTGCATAATGCCACAAAGTAATACCCATAATACACATGATTCCACACAGTAATGCACCTTACACATATGCCCACATTAGTAATGCCCATAATACACATAATTCCACAATGTAATACACCTTACACATATGCCCCACATTAGTAATACCCATAATTCCACACAGTAATGCACCTTACACATATGCCCCACATTAGTAATACCCATAATTCCACACAGTAATGCACCTTACACATATGCCCCACATTAGTAATGTCCATAATACACATAATGCCACACAATAATGCACCTTACACATATGCCCCACATTAGTAATGTCCATAATACACATAATGCCACATAATAATGCACCTTACACATATGCCCCACATTAGTAATATCCGTAATACACATAATGCCACACAATAATGCACCTTACACATATGCCCCACATTAGTAATGCCCATAATACACATAATTCCACACAGTAATGCACCTTACACATATGCCCAACATTAGTAATGCCCATAATACACATAATTCCACACAGTAATGCACCTTACACATATGCCCAACATTAGTAAGGCCCATAATACACATAATTCCACAATGTAATGCACCTTACACATATGCCCCACATTAGTAATGCCCATAATACACATAATGCCACACAGTAATGCACCTTACACACAGTGTCGGACTGGAGCATGAAGGGCCCACCGGGGGGATGCGGAGGTAGGGGCCCATGTTTAGGGATGTGGCCAGTATCCAGAAGGGGTGTGGGCAGCCACCACATTGGTTTGCCAAACTATTACAGAGTGCATGGTCTGGGCCCCCTTGATAAATATATATATATCGTAAATACTAATCTGGTACAGTGTCATGCATGCACTAACAGTAACGTACTGTAGAAAATACACCATAGTCTTGTGCAGTATAATGTAAAACATGTATATGTATATAAGTGCACAGTCCGGAACCTGATCCCTAGAGGAAGGGGGGGGGGGGGGCTAGACAGTGGGGCCAACCGGTGGTTTCCCCTGTACCCTGTGGGCCAGTCCAACCCTGCTTACACATATGCCCCACAGAAGTAATGCCCATAATACACATAATTCCACACAATAATGCACCTGACACATATGCCCCACATTAGTAATGCTAGTAGATTTTTTTTTAAATAAAACTTATGTCTGCATTTTGTGAGATGGGGTGGCAGGATGGGTGAGTGCTTGCGCTCACACCCATTAAAGGGGCACCCGTACAAGGGATGTGACCTCACAGGGTATGCCATCCTTTGCAGTATCATGTATCAGTATCATAAACATGTAGCAACTGTCCATTCTCTACACGGTTCAGTGTGTTTGCTGGTTTCTGTTACTCCCGGCAACTGTATGCCCTTTATTTTATACTGTGGGAGTGATATGCTCTGCCTTCCAGTCTGACATGTCTGAAAGTCACGCTACACTGATGTTTCATATAGAAATAACGCAACGCAACTTACTGACCACGTTACAGTACTGGATGGCAGGGGAATTTTATGGCATGGACTGACTAGGAAATAAAGTGTGGGGAGAACACTGCGGGATCCGGTCTTTAGGTACTGTCCCTCCGAGCATGAGATACTGCAGGGACATGCTTGGATGCCCCTAGACATGCTTGGATGCCCTAGGCAAATGCCTAGCCTGCCTATAGCTAAGGTCGGCTCTGCGTCTGATCACTCTTGAATAAGGCCCAGACAGCAGCACATCCATGTCTAACAAAGTTATGTACTCTCAGGAGTGGTAATTATATGTTATTTAATCACGCTCACTCATTTCTTTTCAGGCAACCAATACAGATACTTAAAACGGGGCCATACATTACTGAGCTCTATTCAGGTATATATTTGATTCTAGCATATGTACAGGTACATACCCTGCGGCTAGAGTACAGTATCAACTTATTAGTGCTGCACTCTACACTATACTAGATCATTAATGTCAAAGTCGAAAAATATTGCAGTACACACATCACGTACAAACTGCACACAGATGGCCTCCCTGCGTGCACTTGTTCTGTCGTGCGTGCGCATATCCGCAATTTGCGTATGGTCGCTCCTGCGGTCCTGCGCATTAGCACGTGGTATGAGTATTAACGGTACAGTTTGTGAGCGCACGGAAGGCTATCAAAACACATTACATATTTAATCCAAATAGTGCACAATGTACACATAGTATCCCTGCACCACATCAGAAAGTAGCAACAGTTTAAATGGTAACAGAACAAAGGGATTCACCTTTACAGAATAGGAGGGGACAGAACAAGGTCATAAGGTGGTGTTTGGTATCCAGCTGTAGGGTATTTTAAGGGTAACATTTCGGTGTTGGTTTGAGGAAGATCGCATGTTCCTGCGGATAGTTATGTGCAGAAGCAGAATATAGATATAAACAGTATTTACTGTACATTATGTATGCGGCGGGAATCCAGAGGAGACCACCCACAAGAGCAGTTGGGAAAGACATTGCCTACCTATTCAAACCGACCTATGACCTCTCCTGTACTGTAAATGTGCATCTCTGTGTCCAATGGACAAAGAGATTACAGTATCTATTGTATTGCTTTTTGGAAGAAGTGTATAAAGAGAGCTGCTACTGGCCTGGTCAGTGAGAAGACTCACAAAGTTATCTATTAGATGACCGAGGACCGGGCCGGGAAGCGCAAGCGAATCTACTCAAGTATGTACCATTGAATGTAGCCATTTACTCTGTTATATTGTATTGTATTATTTGTATTGTAACCCCCTTTCAGCAATAATCCACTGTGGTGTCGGAACCCAGCGGTAAAATCACAATTGGTGTCGTGTCTTCATTGCCCTGCTAAGGTTTAAAGTGTTTTATCATTGCATTGCATTACTGTAATGGTTCAAAGTGTATCTCTGGGTGTGTGCGCACTGTGTGTACTTTGTACCCCCAGTGCGGCGTTCGTATGCAAAGTCCGTACAGTGATACGGGACTCCGTACGCAAACAGTGTATAAAGTATGTAGCGTGTGTACTAAGTTTAGCGGCCGCAGCGGCTCCATGGTAAAGTGCATTCTAAGTGTGTATAAGGTATAGCTTTCATTCCTGTAAGATAATCAGCATTATCAATTGGGGGCTCTCCGGTTTTCCACTTACTTACTACCTAACAGGTCACAGCAGACTAAATCTATCAGCAATAGGGTGGACAGAAAGTATCCTACGTATACTTTTCTTGGTCGATGGATGCTGAAAACCCTGCTTGATTGCTGATTAGATCGCATCTGCTCTGTATGGTTTGTAGAGATGCTGATAGAACCCGTAAGGTAAACAGAAAAAAAAGCTATTTAAAATCTGTGAATTTCTTTTTGGCGCCAAAACCGTACACAGCACCCATACTCTTTGCATACTCTCTCACATTGTTGTCATAACATTCAGATTGCTGGATTCATTTAAACCTATGTGAAACCGGAGATATTTTTGTTGCTATATAGTTAAAACTAAAATAAATGTTAAGGAAGTAAGTGTAAGAATTACACACAGATATAAAAAAAAAAAGTTTGTTTTTTTTTCTTTTACCTCTAGGATTCAGTTAACTCTGCTTGCTAGTTTAGGATAGACATTGAAATGGTAATTAACCTGTCCCACTACCCTCTTGAACAGGCATATGAACCTTTGTTGATATGCAAATTAGAGACTTTAAAGGAAATGCATTCATTCAGTAGGTGTGTACTGTGTGGGGGTTCTATGAGAGTCAAGTGATATATATTATATAAATATATATTATATATAATATTATTATAATTATGTGTATATTTATATCAGTGTATGTTCTGCAATATAGCTATCCAATCTGAATCATATCATTTAAATTATTGATTATTGCTAGAGTCATTATAGATCTGTGTGAAATAGGATACATTTGTTGCTATATAGGTAAATTTATAGGTAAATTTGAAATAACAGTATTTTACACAATAGTTCGTTTAGTTTAAAGGTGGGACAGTAGCCACGCTACAATAGCACCAAACTACCCGGTTTCTAAAGAAATTTAGTATAAAAACAAAATTTAGTCTAAATAATTTTTTTCAATTGCCTCTGGGGGTAAAGCTGCCAACTTGAGTGAATCCTAATTTTCTGTACAGAAAAACCAAGTATACCTGAGTGAGCGAACGTAGGAGTGAGTGAAATTCGAACCCCGTAATGCGGGATCCCGTCGTTTGGTACATCAAGTGAGTGGAGACTTGGTGGCGTGAGGCGGCTGACTCACGTTAGTATAAGGTTTAATACGTAAGTCGTGAGGAGACTTACATGAGCGTGGTAGGGAATTGTGAATTGTGTTGTGATCCATATAGTTTTTTTATATACGCTCCAGCTGAGGTTTTGCAGCCTGAAAATCGATTCCAGTGGTCCTACGGCAGATAAGTAACAAGTACCTATACGCTGTGCGATTGGACCGCGCGGTTGTGGGTGCGATAGATAGCGCAACGTGATATCCTTTTTACGAGCTTTTGCGTAAAATCGCGGTATCATCAGCGCTGTATAGAGCATACGCAAGCGTGATTTGTGTATAATAAAGTGCATAGGGAGTTTTCGCTGGTCTCTCTCAGGAAGATCTCCAACGGCCGATACTTTACTGGAAAGGATAAGTTATTCCTAAAAACTTCCAGTAAATATAGCTCACATAGGGCCCTAAGTTGGGTACATTGCCTTCGCTATCGACCGTGTATGGTAGTACTGGCCAACGTTGGCGGTGAGCGGGTGAAGAGCGCTCGGAGAACTTTCACCGTTACCTTATATTGAGTATTTTGGTGTTTGTGGGAAAAGGCCCACAAAGATGGGAGCCAGTTGCTCAAGTAAGGGACGTTTTGTAACTAGGGTTCAGGTTGAAGAGCCGTGGCCCATGGGGTCAGCGAAGTTTAAAGGAAAAAGTATTAAAGACTTTTTGTCTGAATGGGAACGTGTGACTGACAATGATAGGGAACCATTCCCTAAGGTGGGCAGCTTTGAACCAGAGGTACTGCAGAATGTAAGCAGTAAAATATGTCTTCTTAAATCCAGAAAACAAAGGATTAGACATAATGATTGTTTAAAATTATGGCAGCAAGAGGGGGATATGCAAAGAGAACAAATTTGCAAAACAGGTTCAAAACCTAGCGGGAATGAGAACACAAACACACCAGTGTCGACACAGGTCGAAGGGGAAGAGATGGCTACAATCAATGGTATATCCGTAAATGATAGTAGTATGCAAAAACAATGTATTAACCCTAATTTTTGCAAGATGTATCCTGTTTTGAAGTCTTTTCAAGGTTATAGGTCACAGGAAGATGAAGGATCCAGCCAAATCGCAGCTCTCCTCCAAGCAGTCACTTTGCAGGACACACAGGTGGGGCCTGTCCAACCAGGTAGAGCAGTAACAATATTCCCCAATGAAAGAACTAGTGAGGTCACAGCTACCGGTAAGTGTGAGACAGTTCATTGCACAGACACAACACCTCACAGTAAACAGATTAGGAACGGAACGGTAGGATTACACCCTGTCTTGGAAATAGTAACTCCCAATGGGGGAACCGATAGTCAGGGAGTAATCCTCACCAGGAATAATGCAATATATTGCCCGTGGCCCAGAGATGAGCTGCGATCAATCATTTCAGAATTCCCCGACCCTCGGAAGCATTTAGCCAGATGTCAGAAATTTATCAGAGATCTGGGTAATGCGTATGAACCGACAAACAAACACTGGCGGATATTTTTAAAAGCGTGCCTACCCCCTAATATTGACACCCAAAAAATGTATCACTGATTGTAGGTTAGAGTCGGATAGTCTTATGACTGACAAAAACAATCAGGAGAACTTAGTACGAATTAATAGACAACTAGAGTTGTGTTTCCCCATTAATGTTAAGTGGAGAAGAATGTTCTCCATAAAACAGAGGGAAAATGAATATTTCCATCGGGCCATGCAAATAATGGATAGATACATTGGGGTATCAGATACAGGGAACGATGCGAATTATAGGGAAGTGGCTGTCTCTGTGCTAATGGACGAACTCAATAAGACAGTAAGGGACATGGTACAAACATCTTTGCCTAATTGGAAAGGGGTCACAGTAGCTTGTCTTAGAGAGTGCGCAATTGTACACCACAAGAATATTGGCCCTCATTCCGAGTTGATCGGTCGCAAGGCGAATGTAGCAGAGTTACACACGCTAAGCCGCCGCCTACTGGGAGTGAATCTTAGCTTCTTAAAATTGCGACCGATGTATTCGCAATATTGCGATTACTAACTACTTAGCAGTTTCAGAGTAGCTCCAGACTTACTCTGCCTGTGCGATCATTTCAGTGCTTGTCGTTCCTGGTTGACGTCACAAACACACCCAGCGTTCGCCCAGGCACTCCCACCGTTTCCCCGGCCACTCCTGCGTTTTTTCCGGAAACGGTAGCGTTTTCAGCCACACGCCCCTGAAACGCCGTGTTTCCGCCCAGTAACACCCATTTCCTGTCAATCACATTACGATCGCCGGAGCGAAGAAAAAGCCGTGAGTAAAATTACTTTCATCATAGTAAAGTTACTTGGCGCAGTCGCAGTGCGAACATTGCGCATGCGTACTAAGCGGATTTTCACTGCGATGCGATGAAAAATACCGAGCGAACAACTCGGAATGAGGGCCCTTGTTACACGTAGAAAACAACAGGAGGAGAGGCTGAGGATTGAAAGTATACAGGCCCTTACACCAAAGTCTCATCAGCCTAAACCCCAAAACCCTGCTGTTTGGAAAAGACCGAGAATATGTTACAGTTGTAAAAAGGAAGGGCATTTTGCCAGAGATTGTAGGTATAGTAGAACACATAGCCAATATAGACCCCTAGACAGAGAAAACAAGCCATGTTATTAAACACATAGACGGGATCAAGGGACATATAGTAAGGAATCACGAGCCATATAGAAAACACAGATTCGGTTAATGGGTAGAACAGAATAAATACAACTTTACCCTTTTGACAGAACTTACTGGGGTTAGGAGGAGGCCTCTAAACTTCTGCTTCTCTCTCTAGCAGAAGTGACCTCTAAGTAACTTAACAGGAGTTTTGTTAGAGAAGGTATACATATTGAGTGCTCCCACCCAGGAAGCACAAAGTATGTTGGATACCCACGAAGACTAATTTTGCATTTTACTGTTTTAGATGCATGTCCATCACAGGTAGAGGAAATTATCTCAAAGATACCGGGTTCCCTATGAATCTAGAATGGACAGGACACTGGATTGATGGCTGGGATAGTCCCAGTAGAGATATAACACACATAGAATTTATTTTAGGGGAGCAGACCGCGTAGAGAATCATTCCCCGTAGTGCCCAATCCAGGTGTCAAATTTTGTAAAATATTCTTTGCCTCTACAAAATTATCTGTTACTAAACTCTATGTGATTTGTCTTCAAAGTTTCCTCTTCATCTCTTACGGTCACTGACAGGATTATAGTTCAAACGCCACATGCCTACTCGGTCTTTCAGAGCTCTGCCCAAATCCAGTATATCTCACCAGCATAAGGACACCAGTATTTACGCAGTGTGCCTGGTCATGCACAAAGGGTGGAGAATGAGAATACTGGTGAAGGGAGACTGTGCATAGATACCGATATGCATGATGGTGTGACAGTTTGATGGTGAACGCAAATCTGACAAATTTTCTTTTTATTATTTCCCCTCTCTGTTCACTTTCCACAGACGGTTTACTTCACACAAACTGATAATACACAACAGTTAAACACATTGAAATGCAAGATTTGTGTTCATTACAGGAAAAGGCAGTCTGGAGGTCAAAGGGATATGGCCAGGAATCCTTGGGACTGTGGACAGGTGGACAAGGTAAGCCAGTAGCCCCCAGAGCATATCTTCCAAGCTTAGCTGAGGCGGCACACGGTCTGACTCATCTGGGTAAAGAGGGTATGTGTAAGCTGGTGAGAGCCTACTGGTGTGCGCAAGGATTCTCTTCTCATGCAGGTAAGAGAGCAATGACATGTTTTACTTGCTTGAGGAAGAATATTGGAAAGTCAATACCAACAGAGCCATCCTATATCCCTCCGACAGATGGCCCTTTTCAGGTAATACAAATCGATTTCATACAGTTACCACCCTGTAGGAATTTAAAATATGTGTTAGTTTGTATTGACGTATTTTCAAATTGGGTAGAAGCGTTCCCTGCTGCCACAAATACTGCTACGTTCACTGCAAAGAAAATTGTGCAGGAATTTGTGTTTAGATATGGTATCCCTAGAATAATTGAAAGTGATAGGGGTACCCATTTTACAGGTGAAGTCTTTCAGGTCATGTGCAAACTGATGGGAATTAATAGCAAGCTGCATACTCCGTACCGTCCACAGGCGAGTGCAAAGGAGGAGAGAGTGAATAGCACTATTAAGAACAAGCTGAGCAAATTAATGGCTGAAACTGGATTGTCGTGGCCAGAAGCTTTGCCACTAGTGTTGTACAGCATCAGAACCACTCCCAGGTCTCCCCTATCACCCTTTGAAATTCTTTTTGGTCGACAACCTCATGTAATGATAGACCCCCAGGATGATTTGAAATGTAATAATGAAGTGACTGTGAAATATTTGGTTGGGATGAGCCAGCAGCTGAAAAATCAACAAAGAAATTTAAAGCTGGTGATTCCTGACCTACCGAACAGTAATTGCAATGACATTGTGTTATGCACACCAGTGCCTGCAGGAAAGTACTGGTGTCAGGACTGTTATGCACTCCAGTGCCTGCAGGAATGTACTGGTGTTTGAACTGTTATGCAAAACAAATGGACTCACAGACAGACTAGGGAATATGACATAACGTACACAGAAGGTGGTAGGGTAACAAAATACACACAACATGAACAGAGAAGCCCAGAGGCTAAGGAACTGGGTATCTCCCTTGTATTAGAACTGCTCAGATGTGAAAAGCAAGATGTTGTGTTTTAATACATAGAAAACCCGAAATGCTGTTGCTAAGGGCAACAGCAAAACCCTAAATGGTTACCAACGGGTGTGGCAGTAAACTCCTTGGTCAGAGATGGAATGATAGACACAAGGAGATTCTCCACAATCCTAATTCTCACTTGCAGTGCACAGGTTCGGTTTACTGCCACTAAACTGACCCCTGACACCTAGCACAGTGAGACAGGATTAGACAGGCAAGTCTTAGAATACAGCCGCAAACTTGCTAAGTTCACAGAGTAGTAACAGAACCCCAGCAAGCTAAACGACTGACTCCAGTCTTACTGCTAGGTCTGGATTGGCAGAGTGTAATACCAAATCCCCAGGCCTATTTGCAGTAAGCAACAAACAAATACAAAGCTACACAGTACTGGCTAACTTTCAGAAACTGACTAACCAACAAAGATTCAGCAGCATCTGCTTACCCTGAAAAGAGGCCTTATAAAGCAGGTGCTGTCCACGCCCCACTCAGACCTCACAGACTGTGAGCACAAAAACCAGCACCGGATCCCCTGCCATGCACAGAGCCTATAACCACTGCACAGCAAAAGACCCGAACCGGAGTATCAGCTGCGCTCAGGTTACTCCGCTAGCACTTGTCTCCCGGTTGCCATGACGACGTGGCAGCACAGGGCAGGAGACCCTAACAGTACCCCCCCTCTGACGAGGGGTCAAAGAACCCCTACCACCGGGTTTATCGGGGAACTGCGAGAAGAAAGAGCGTATCAGTCTGGGGGCATGAAGATCACAACTGCGCACCCACGACCGCTCCTCCGGGCCATACCCCTTCCAGTGCACCAAAAATGACAGCCGACCCCGAACCACCTTGGAGTCAAGAATCCTTTCAACAACAAACTCCCTCTGGCCACGTATCAGAAGAGGGGAAGGTCTTCCACTGGAAGAAGGATTACTAATCGCCCGTTTTAAAAGGGAACAATGAAATGTTTTATTGATACCCAAAGAACGGGGCAGATCTAACTGAAATGCCACTGGATTGATAACCCTGGTGATCTTATAAGGGCCGATGAACCGGGGGCCTAACTTATGAGATGGCTGTCTCAACTTCAAATTCTTGGTAGACAACCAGACGAAGTCTCCTAATTTGAAGCTGCAGGGTCTTTTCCGCTTATCAAAAACCCTTTTGGTCACTAATGACACAGACACAAGGGCTTTCTTCACTTTCCGCCAAATACCTCTAAGGACCGAAACCACAGAGGAACCACCAGGCGTGGAGTCCAGGGGGTCAAAAGAATTGGCCTTAGGATGATGCCCATACACACAAAGGAAGGGAGAGATCCCTGTAGCAGAGTGAGCCGCGTTGTTATAGGCAAACTCCGCCATGGACAGATGAGCAACCCAGTCAGTCTGACACTTGGAGACATAACACCTGAGGAACTGCTCCAAGGACTGGTTCACCCTTTCAGTCTGCCCATTAGACTGCGGATGGTAGCCCGACGACAAGCTGACAGAAATCTGGAGATCGGAACAAAATGCCCTCCAGAATTTGGCCACAAACTGGGATCCGCGGTCAGAGACCACATCAAGTGGCAACCCGTGGAGACGCACAACATGCAGCATAAATAATTCAGACAGGCGTCTGGCCGATGGCAGCCCAACCAGTGGAACGAAGTGCGCCATCTTCGAAAACCTGTCAACGACAACCCAGATGGCTGTCATCCCCGTGGATTTGGGCAAGTCCACCACAAAATCCATTGAAATGTGGGTCCATGGCTTAGATGGGATAGAGAGTGGATGTAGTGGGCCAACAGGAACCCCTCTAGGAGTCTTATTTCGGGCACAGATGTCACATGCCCGAACCCACTGATCCACATCCTTAGCCACCGAGGGCCACCACACCGCCCTAGATAGCAACTCCCGAGTTCTGGCAATACCCGGGTGACCTGCAGACTTCTTGGCATGGAATTCCAGGAACACTCGCTGTCTTAACCTAGGAGGCACAAACAAAAGACCTACCGGAAGGTCTGGAGGAGCCTGCTCCTGTGCTCTAAGGACTAATGATAAGAGGTCCTGGGTAATGCCCACTTTAATACATGATGGGGAAACAATGGGCAACGGCTCCTCGGTGGTCTCCGGGATTGGAGCAAAACTCCGCGAGAGCGCATCAGCCTTGATGTTTTTTGACCCAGGGCGATATGTTATCAAAAAATTAAAGCGAGCAAAAAACAAAGCCCATCGTGCCTGCCTGGCATTGAGACGCTTCGCTGACTCTAAATATGCCAGATTCTTATGGTCAGTGAGAATTGAGACCACAAACTTAGCCCCCTCAAGCCAGTGTCTCCACTCCTCGAGTGCATCCTTAATAGCCAACAATTCCCGGTTACCCACGTCATAATTCATCTCGGCAGGCGAAAATTTACGGGAAAAGTAAGCACAGGGATGAAGGCGATTATCTGACACTCCCATCTGAGAAAGCACTGCCCCAATACCCATCTCAGAGGCATCCACCTCCACCACAAAAGGACGCTCTGGATCTGGGTGTCGCAGCACCTTGGCCGAAACAAATGCCCTTTTGAGACGGGCAAAAGCCGCTTTAGCCTCACAAGACCAGTGAGCAACATCCGCCCCTTTCTTAGTGAGTGCCACCAAGGGCGCCACTATAGACGAAAATCCAGCGATAAATCGTCTATAAAAATTCGCAAAGCCCAGGAAACGCTGAAGCGCCTTCAAACTAGTGGGCTGCACCCAATCCAGGACTGCCTGTACCTTGGAACCCTCCATTTGGAAACCTTCTGGGGAGATAATATATCCTAGAAATGCGATTTGCTGAACTTCAAATTCGCACTTCTCCAGCTTCGCCCCAAGCCGGTGGTCTCTGAGTTTCTGGAGGACTAAGCGTACATGCTTCCGATGTTCCTCCAGGGAATGGGAGAAGATTAGGATGTCATCTAAGTATACAACTAAGAATCTATCCAAATATTCCCTGAGCACATCATTCATGAAATCCTGGAAGACTGCCGGGGCATTACAGAGCCCAAAAGGCATCACCAAATATTCATAATGCCCCGAGTGGGTATTAAAGGCAGTCTTCCATTCATCCCCCTCTCTTATTCGGATTAGATTGTACGCACCGCGTAGGTCAATCTTAGAAAAAATGGTGGCAGTACGAAGCTGGTCAAACAAGACCGAAATGAGAGGCAGTGGGTATGAGTTTTTAATCGTGATACGGTTCAATTCCCTGAAGTCGATGCAGGGTCGCAACGAACCGTCCTTTTTACCCACGAAGAAGAACCCCGACCCAACTGGAGACTGTGAAGGTCTGATAAATCCCTTAGCCAAGTTCTCCTGAATGTACTCTGCCATAGCCTGAGTCTCAGGACGTGACAGGGAGTACAACCTGCTCTTGGGAAGCTTAGCATTTGGCAACAAATCAATGGCACAGTCATAGGAGCGATGGGGAGGTAGTACCTCTGCAACTTTTTTGGAGAACACGTCCGCAAAATCTGCATAACACCCTGGCAATCCTGGCAAACTTAGCTGCGAGAACCTGACTGGAAGGCTCAAGCAACTCCTGAAACAATCAGTACTCCAACTAAGAATCTCCCCAGAGACCCAGGCAAATTGAGGATTGTGGGCCCTTAACCAGGGTAACCCCAACACCAATGGGGCAAAAGTACAGACAGTCACATAAAAGGACAATTTTTCAGAGTGTGTGGCTCCAATAAACAAAGAAATCTGGCTAGTGCAAGAGGTAATTTTACCTTGGGATAATGGTTCCCCGTTTAACCCACAAATCTCAATTTCCGATGCCAAGGGTACTAAGGGAACAGAGTGTTTCAGGGCGAATTGGCGGTCCATAAAAACCCCGTCGGCCCCACTGTCCACAAAGGCCTCAGTCTTGACAGTTTGACCGAGGATCTTCAAGGTCACCGGAATGATAAAAGTCTTCTTGGGAAATTCTGACTTCTGGCCTGACAGGATATTTCCCATCACCCTCAGGCCCTGAAGTTTTCCGGCTTTTCTGGGCATGATACTACCACATGACCTTTATTCCCACAGTACAAACACAACCCCTGCTTTCTCCTCCGCATCTTCTCACGCGAGGAGAGGCGGGTAGCCCCAATCTGCATAGGCTCCTCGGAAAATTCCTCAGAGTCTGAGGTTCCCTTGGGAAGGAAGGAAATCTCAGTCTCCCTTTCAAGCCTACGCTCTCTCAGCCGTCTATCCACCCGGATGGATAACTGCATGAGCTGATCCAAGCTATCAGGCAAGGGATGTTGTACCAGTTGGTCCTTTATCTGGTTAGAAAGACCTCTTCGGTACTGGTGTCTCAGGGCTGGGTCATTCCACTGGGTATCATGGGCCAACCTCCGAAACTCCGTACAGTAAACCTCAACTGGCCTTCGCCCTTGCTTAAGGATCGAAATCTGAGCCTCGGCTGAGGCCGTCTTGTCAGGGTCATCATACAACATGCCCAGTGCCGTAAAAAAAGCATCAACACTTTTAAGCGACGGACAGTCAGGCTGCAACCCATATGCCCAGACCTGTGGGTCTCCTTGTAGCAAGGAAATCACTATGCCCACCCGCTGAATCTCCGACCCAGAAGACTGAGGCCTAAGCCGGAAGTATAGCTTGCAGCTCTCCTTGAAACAAAAGAACTGCGAGCGATCTCCAGAAAAACGATCCGGGAGATTTACTTTCGGCTCCTTAACCCCTGCAGGTGCTGCTGCTGCGGGAGCTCCGCCAGCAGCCTGGGAGGTGTGCATTTTAATGGACAAATCATTACATTTTTGAGTCAGGACCTGCACCTGATCAACCACCTGTTGCAACGTATTTTGAGGGGTATGCTCCATATTCCCACAAAATTTCAACAGGAGTATTGGGCTGCTGAATATGTTATGCACACCAGTGCCTGCAGGAAAGTACTGGTGTCAGGACTGTTATGCACTCCAGTGCCTGCAGGAATGTACTGGTGTTTGAACTGTTATGCAAAACAAATGGACTCACAGACAGACTAGGGAATATGACATAACGTACACAGAAGGTGGTAGGGTAACAAAATACACACAACGTGAACAGAGAAGCCCAGAGGCTAAGGAACTGGGTATCTCCCTTGTATTAGAACTGCTCAGATGTGAAAAGCAAGATGTTGTGTTTTAATACATAGAAAACCCGAAATGCTGTTGCTAAGGGCAACAGCAAAACCCTAAAGGGTTACCAACGGGTGTGGCAGTAAACTCCTTGGTCAGAGATGGAATGATAGACACAAGGAGATTCTCCACAATCCTAATTCTCACTTGCAGTGCACAGGTTCGGTTTACTGCCACTAAACTGACCCCTGACACCTAGCACAGTGAGACAGGATTAGACAGGCAAGTCTTAGAATACAGCCGCAAACTTGCTAAGTTCACAGAGTAGTAACAGAACCCCAGCAAGCTAAACGACTGACTCCAGTCTTACTGCTAGGTCTGGATTGGCAGAGTGTAATACCAAATCCCCAGGCCTATTTGCAGTAAGCAACAAACAAATACAAAGCTACACAGTACTGGCTAACTTTCAGAAACTGACTAACCAACAAAGATTCAGCAGCATCTGCTTACCCTGAAAAGAGGCCTTATAAAGCAGGTGCTGTCCACGCCCCACTCAGACCTCACAGACTGTGAGCACAAAAACCAGCACCGGATCCCCTGCCATGCACAGAGCCTATAACCACTGCACAGCAAAAGACCCGAACCGGAGTATCAGCTGCGCTCAGGTTACTCCGCTAGCACTTGTCTCCCGGTTGCCATGACGACGTGGCAGCACAGGGCAGGAGACCCTAACACATTGAACCTGGGGATTATGTGATGTTTCGAAATTTCTTACGCTCAGGTTGCCTCATAGACAGGTGGGAAGGACCATATCAAGTCTTGTTAACCAGCACAACAGCATTGAAGGTCGCCGAAAGAGAGACTTGGATCCACTCGTCCCACTGCAAGAAGGTCGCTGACCCGGAGAGAACTCGAGCAGTTTCATCAAGGTTTTGATTTTTGGTAACTGTGTGTTCAAAAAGCAAAGTGAACTGTGTGTCCAAAGAGCAAAGCAAAGAGACACTAGAGTGTTTGTTCCGGGAAAGTTGAAAGGCAGGACTGTTGAAGGGCATCTGAGCACAGAGAGTAACAAGAGCTAGAACGGTTGTCGTACCACTTTCTTTTTTCACCTCCCCCTACATTTTTCCTTTCTTTTCTCCTTCTTATTTTCCTCCTTTCCCCTAACGAAATGGATCGATCACAAGAGACTGCGTTTTGGGTTCTGTTAGTAATTCTGGTATTGATAAGGACAGTTTGTTTTGGTGAGGGTCCCAGAGAGGTCGAGCAGGGATCTGGAATGGGTTCTGATGGCAAGTATGAATTTGTAGGATCTCAGGATCAGCATATCATTTTGGTAAAGGCTGGCATCAGTAAGCGCTCTGGTAGTCAAGGAGGCACTGTGAAGGGTTATTGTCTGATGAATATTGCATTTGTAGGAATTGTGAGAATATAGTTGAGGATGGGTGCATCCAGAGATGTCAGTCCAACCTTAATATCGACATGGACCGGCATCCGTTGAGTGATTACCACTCACTAGTGGGTAAGGTCTTACACCAGACAGAATGTTGGGTGTGCTCACATGTACCTCAAGGTCAGAGCAAGTTAGGATTAGTACCATACCCTTTAGCAATAGATGAGGTACTCGAATTACGGGGTGGGAGACCGGTGGACAAGAAATTCAATATTTCTAGGCCCCCTAGTTTGAAGCTCCACCAGTATCATGTAGACAGATCCTTATTATGTTTTAATATTTCCAATTACCGAAAACCGGGAAATTGGGAAGTGACGTGGAATAACCAGACAATGACCTTTTCACACAGAGCTGATAGGATACCCATAGACTCTGAACTTGTACGCCAAATAGCCAACAGTGGGAGGTATTTTCGGTATAGATATATTCGTGGAAGCAAGACCATGTGGGTTAGAAAAGTATCGCCAGGGTATTGTGCTCATATCATCCAGCCCGATACTTGTACTGAGCAGATGGGAGAACTAGGGATGGGTTTCTTTACTTGGAAAGTTTGTAATATGGTGATGTTATATTTTGTCCCCTATGTTCTCCCAGATGATGCCTATTTCATATGTGGGAGGAAGGCGTACAAGTGGCTTGCCCCGAGCTCAGAGGGATTGTGTTACATTGGGAGAGTACTGCCAGAGGTCATGACCATAACCCATGATAACATGAAAGACGTTCACCGCAGTGCTCAGGCTCCTTATACTCATACTCACTATGAACACATTATCAAGAGACACCTCATAGATAGGGCAGAGCACGCAGCCTCTGATTTGATCCACGAATCCACCGGGATTCAATTCCTTCTTGCATTAGACATCACCCGTACTGCCAGAGGAATTATAAATTATAGGTATATCCATGCGCTAGCGAACTTGATAGATAATATCACTGAGATGTATGACGACACCTTCAGGTATACGGGAAGGGAGTTACAAGCTTACAAGAAGGAACTGATTCAGCACAGGATGGTCCTAAATTATAATCACAGCCGTGACAGGTGGGTAGGTACTGTGTTACTCTGGCAACTCAATATGTGGTGAAGTGCTGTACGTATATTACGAACAGTACTGATGACCCAACGGAGATTATCGATCAAAAGATGGACGATATCTTGCAGTTGAAGTGGGAGTTCAGGAGGAAACACAACCTTACCTTGGCGACTGTGAGTAATGAACTGACCGGCTGGGTCTCATGGTTGAACCCACGAAATTGGTTCTCAGGTTTAGGAGAGTGGGCTCAAAATGTTATTATAAGTGTAGGGATGTTTCTCCTTTGTATCCTGGGAGTCGTCATAATTATTGGTTTGATATTTAGGTGTGTTCGCAAGCACGGCACAAAGTTGATGAGTCTAAGAAGCGAGGGCGCTGTTATAGCAGCAGATTTAATTTATGACCCATCCATAGAGACAGTGTTATGATAAGGATTGTAAATGAATTTCATGAACTGTTTCTTTTACCCGCTTTTCTTTTGTTTCCCCCTCTGCCCAGATACATCCATCCGGAAAAGACATCTGCCCTACCCAAAATGTTTATGTGAATGTATGTTAGATATGTGTCTTATCTTCATCTCTGCAACCTCCAGTTAATAGCACACATAGTCGACAGGTGATATCCACATATACTAGCACTCACATATGTCTCCCCTGTCACACATCAGAGGCGGTGTTCGCCGCACTTACCCCTGCGTGTCTGCTGGTCGGTGTTGCGGCCTTTGCCTTCGGTGGGCCACGGGCTCCGGCGTCTGTCTGGCGCGGCTCCCGGCGGTTCTCCGGGGCATGGGCGCCGCCATGACACCCGGCATCACGTGGACAGGGGGCAGGTGACGTCATCAGACTGCTCCGCCAATCCAGCGCTGGCGGGAGATTCAAAGTCAGACGCCGGACAGAGCTTCAGTGCCTGAGTATCGTCTTTCCCTGACGTAGATGCCAGCGCTCTTGTTCCTGGCAAGGATCTCTGCAGTTGTACTCCAGTGTTTCCGGCATTTCCAGCTGCCAGTTCGCTGCACCGGTTCCAGTGTATTCAGCGGCCTAAATCACCGTTCTCAAGTTCTGCGAATCAACAGCGTCTTAAACCCCTGCACTTCAATTCCTCACATCATCAGCGTCTCAGTCTCCGTTCTTAAGTTCTACAAATCAACAGCGTCTAAAACCCCTGCACTTCAGTTCCTCACATCACCAGCGTCTCAGTCTCCGTTCTCAAGTTCTACAAATCAACAGCGTCTAAAACCCCTGCACTTCAGTTCCTCACATCATCAGCGTCTCAGTCTCCGTTCTCAAGTTCTACAAATCAACAGCATCTAAAACCCCTGCACTTCAGTTCCTCACATCACCAGCATCTCAGTCACTGTTCACAAGTTCTACAAATCAAACAGCGTCTTAAACCCTTGCACTTCAGTTCTTCACATCATCAGCGTCTCTGTCACCGCTCACAAGTTCTTAAACCATCTGTGCTATTAATCATTATTTATAAGTTCCACAAGTTATCAGTGACTTTTAAACATCACCCACAGTTTCTTCAATTACCAGCATCTCTAATACTGCTCACAAAACCCTTCAGTGGGTCTGGACATTTCCCTCATTTCTTCCTTTTTGGCATTTGACTTTAAGTTGTTTTCCTCTGCAATAAAGCTCTTTACTATTTCATCAAACTCCACTGTCAGCGTCCTGTATGAGGAAATCCTATATTAGGCCTCCCCTTTTCCAGCTCAGTTGTGGTTCCTCTTCCCAACCATCGGAAGAATCCCCGAGTTCACAACACCCTCAGGCTAGTGACAGTATACTCAGGCTACATGGACCCGGGGAATCGGAACCCAGAGGCAAGCGCCATGCTGGACCTGGTTTCCTGAGTACAGAGTCAGGAAGCAGCACAGAATCAGGTGATGCATTATCTCCAGGAGTTATCTGGCCGGCTAAATCAAATCCAGACTTTGCTGGCTTCAGTGGTTCCAGCTCCAGTTCCAGTATCTGCTCCAGTGGTCATTTCTTTTGATGACCACACCATTCTCCCCGGTCAATATCAAGTCTAGATACTCTGCAGATTTGTTATTCATGTTGGATGTAAATGTAAGATTCATATTGTTGGTCCCAAAATACTTTAAAAACTCATTAAATTTTCTAATGTGCCATCCAAAACAATTAAAATGTCATCAATATACCATTTATAAAACATAATCTTGTCTTTAAAATCACTCAAATCATAGACATGTTTTCTCCCAACATCCCATAAAAACATTTTTGAAAATTGGCGCGATAAAACTGATTTAAAAATTTTAAATAATTGTGGCTGAGGATAAAATACACCACATATGAAGTCTCTATGGTTGATGGTTAAGGATGGATCGTTCTGTAAATACTCCCTACATGCCGCTAGACCCTTGCACCAAGTATGATAATGGAAAACACCATTCAGAGTGGCCCTATACTGAAATGTGTAGGGTCATATAAGTGTGGAAGGTGCAATATATGTAAATACTTACATCATAACAGGAAAACTTTTAGTGATACGGATGATAAAAAGGAGTATAGTATCAAGGACTTTATGAACTGTAACACCACGTCTGTGATCTATTTGTTGGAATGCACCTGCAGAATGAAATATGTTGGAAAAACTAAGAGACCCTTGAAGATGAGAATCCAGGAGCACGTCCGAAGCATTAATAACAAAGTAGATAACCACGCAGTTCCCAGGCACTTCATATTGCAACATAATTTAAATCCTGAAGATTTAACCTTTAAGGCTATCGAGCACGTAACCTTGGGAGAAAGAGGTGGTGACCTTGCAAATAAACTTTCAAGGCGTGAAATGTACTGGATTTTCCAATTACAAACTTTACATCCAGCAGGCCTTAATGAAGGATACAAAATTGCACCGTTCTTGTGAGGTGCAGTATCCCGCATTTTGTTCCTTTTTTACTTTTGTTTCCCTTTTTCTCTAAACCTCGTCTTTTTGCTGTTTAGCACATTTGTCTATTTGTTATGCTAGAATAAAAAAATTCCCAAAAAAATCTAAAAATATTGTTTTGGTATCATGATGTCTCCCATTAATAAGTACAGTCAAACCACACTGGTAACGCCCAATCTTGTTTGATCTTGGAAGCTAAGCAGTGTTGGGCCTGATCAGTACTAGGGAGGGGAACCACCTGGGTAGATCGGGTACTGTAAGATAATGGATGATCTCTAAAAATTACCCATTTAAGCACATTCCATTAATATGTTTAATTTTCTACTAGTAATAAAATAAAACACTTTAGGTATATATATATATTTTTGTCTCTCGCTACTACTATTCCTTTTATATATATATATATATATATATATATATATATATATATATATATATATATTATACTGTATATTAAGATAAGATAAGAATAATTTATTGTCACTGTTCATGGTCCTGTACAGTGAAATTACATACAGTTCCATGTCATATACACAATAAAATACATCACATAAGTTTAGCAAAGTTGAGAATTCAAACCAACAATCGCAGAAGGGAAGAAACTGTTCCTTAACCTAGTGGTACGACATCTTAAACACCTATAACGTCTCCCCGATGACAAGAGGGAAAAAACACATTACAGGGATGACCCCTATCTTCAATCATCTTGGTTGCCTTTGACAGACTCCTCGCGGTGAGTACATCCGCCAACCTAGGCAAGGGTTGGCTGATGATCCTCTCCGTGGACTTAATCACTCTTTCCAAGGCAACAAGATCCGAACACTTGGCATAACCATACCACACCGTGATCGTGTAGGTCAGCAAGCTCTCAATCACGCAGCGATAAAAGTTAACAAGAGTAGATTGCTGCAGACCTGCTACTCGGAGCTTTCGTAAGAAAAAAAGACGCTGCTGAGCCTTCCCAACCACAGACATGATATGCAAGGACCATGATAAATCCTCCGTGAATTTAATCCCCAAAAATTTCACATCGGTAACCCTTTCCACCTCCTCACCAGTCAAAATCAGCAGACAGATGCTGTTTTTTTTAGATCTCCTAAAGTCTATCACAACCTCCTTGGTTTTCTTACTGTTTAATAACAGATTGTTTTTAACCCCCCACTCAGCAAGCCTTCTCACTTCCTCTCTGTAACCACTCTCATCTCCACTGGTTATTAAATAGAGATGAGCGCCTGAAATTTTTCGGGTTTTGTGTTTTGGTTTTGGGTTCGGTTCCGCGGCCGTGTTTTGGGTTCGACCGCGTTTTGGCAAAACCTCACCGAATTTTTTTTGTCGGATTCGGGTGTGTTTTGGATTCGGGTGTTTTTTTCAAAAAACCCTAAAAAACAGCTTAAATCATAGAATTTGGGGGTCATTTTGATCCCATATTATTATTAACCTCAAAAACCATAATTTCCACTCATTTTCAGTCTATTCTGAATACCTCACACCTCACAATATTATTTTTAGTCCTAAAATTTGCACCGAGGTCGCTGGATGACTAAGCTAAGCGACCCTAGTGGCCGACACAAACACCTGGCCCATCTAGGAGTGGCACTGCAGTGTCACGCAGGATGTCCCTTCCAAAAAACCCTCCCCAAACAGCACATGACGCAAAGAAAAAAAGAGGCGCAATGAGGTAGCTGTGTGAGTAAGATTAGCGACCCTAGTGGCCGACACAAACACCGGGCCCATTTAGGAGTGGCACTGCAGTGTCACGCAGGATGTCCCTTCCAAAAAACCCTCCCCAAACAGCACATGACGCAAAGAAAAAAAGAGGCGCAATGAGGTAGCTGTGTGAGTAAGATTAGCGACCCTAGTGGCCGACACAAACACCGGGCCCATCTAGGAGTGGCACTGCAGTGTCACGCAGGATGGCCCTTCCAAAAAACACTCCCCAAACAGCACATGACGCAAAGAAAAAAAGAGGCGCAATGAGGTAGCTGACTGTGTGAGTAAGATAAGCGACCCTAGTGGCCGACACAAACACCGGGCCCATTTAGGAGTGGCACTGCAGTGTCACGCAGGATGTCCCTTCCAAAAAACCCTCCCCAAACAGCACATGACGCAAAGAAAAAAAGAGGCGCAATGAGGTAGCTGTGTGAGTAAGATTAGCGACCGTAGTGGCCGACACAAACACCGGGCCCATTTAGGAGTGGCACTGCAGTGTCACGCAGGATGTCCCTTCCAAAAAACCCTCCCCAAACAGCACATGACGCAAAGAAAAATAAAAGAAAAAAGAGGTGCAAGATGGAATTGTCCTTGGGCCCTCCCACCCACCCTTATGTTGTATAAACAAAACAGGACATGCACACTTTAACCAACCCATCATTTCAGTGACAGGGTCTGCCACACGACTGTGACTGATATGACGGGTTGGTTTGGACCCCCCCCAAAAAAGAAGCAATTAATCTCTCCTTGCACAAACTGGCTCTACAGAGGCAAGATGTCCACCTCATCATCATCCTCCGATATATCACCGTGTACATCCCCCTCCTCACAGATTATCAATTCGTCCCCACTGGAATCCACCATCTCAGCTCCCTGTGTACTTTGTGGAGGCAATTGCTGCTGGTCAATGTCTCCGCGGAGGAATTGATTATAATTCATTTTAATGAACATCATCTTCTCCACATTTTCTGGATGTAACCTCGTACGCCGATTGCTGACAAGGTGAGCGGCGGCACTAAACACTCTTTCGGAGTACACACTTGTGGGAGGGCAACTTAGGTAGAATAAAGCCAGTTTGTGCAAGGGCCTCCAAATTGCCTCTTTTTCCTGCCAGTATAAGTACGGACTGTGTGACGTGCCTACTTGGATGCGGTCACTCATATAATCCTCCACCATTCTTTCAATGTTGAGAGAATCATATGCAGTGACAGTAGACGACATGTCCGTAATCGTTGTCAGGTCCTTCAGTCCGGACCAGATGTCAGCATCAGCAGTCGCTCCAGACTGCCCTGCATCACCGCCAGCGGGTGGGCTCGGAATTCTGAGCCTTTTCCTCGCACCCCCAGTTGCGGGAGAATGTGAAGGAGGAGATGTTGACAGGTCGCGTTCCGCTTGACTTGACAATTTTCTCACCAGCAGGTCTTTCAACCCCAGCAGACTTGTGTCTGCCGGAAAGAGAGATCCAAGGTAGGTTTTAAATCTAGGATCGAGCACGGTGGCCAAAATGTAGTGCTCTGATTTCAACAGATTGACCACCCGTGAATCCTTGTTAAGCGAATTAAGGGCTCCATCCACAAGTCCCACATGCCTAGCGGAATCGCTCCGTGTTAGCTCCTCCTTCAATGTCTCCAGCTTCTTCTGCAAAAGCCTGATGAGGGGAATGACCTGACTCAGGCTGGCAGTGTCTGAACTGACTTCACGTGTGGCAAGTTCAAAGGGCATCAGAACCTTGCACAACATTGAAATCATTCTCCACTGCACTTGAGACAGGTGCATTCCACCTCCTATATCGTGCTCAATTGTATAGGCTTGAATGGCCTTTTGCTGCTCCTCCAACCTCTGAAGCATATAGAGGGTTGAATTCCACCTCGTTACCACTTCTTGCTTCAGATGATGGCAGGGCAGGTTCAGTAGTTTTTGGTGGTGCTCCAGTCTTCTGTACGTGGTGCCTGTACGCCGAAAGTGTCCCGCAATTCTTCTGGCCACCGACAGCATCTCTTGCACGCCCCTGTCGTTTTTTAAAAAATTCTGCACCACCAAATTCAAGGTATGTGCAAAACATGGGACGTGCTGGAATTTGCCCATATTTAATGCACACACAATATTGCTGGCGTTGTCCGATGCCACAAATCCACAGGAGAGTCCAATTGGGGTAAGCCATTCTGCGATGATCTTCCTCAGTTGCCGTAAGAGGTTTTCAGCTGTGTGCGTATTCTGGAAAGCGGTGATACAAAGCGTAGCCTGCCTAGGAAAGAGTTGGCGTTTGCGAGATGCTGCTACTGGTGCCGCCGCTGCTGTTCTTGCGGCGGGAGTCCATACATCTACCCAGTGGGCTGTCACAGTCATATAGTCCTGACCCTGCCCTGCTCCACTTGTCCACATGTCCGTGGTTAAGTGGACATTGGGTACAACTGCATTTTTTAGGACACTGGTGAGTCTTTTTCTGACGTCCGTGTACATTCTCGGTATCGCCTGCCTAGAGAAGTGGAACCTAGATGGTATTTGGTAACGGGGGCACACTGCCTCAATAAATTGTCTAGTTCCCTGTGAACTAACGGCGGATACCGGACGCACGTCTAACACCAACATAGTTGTCAAGGACTCAGTTATCCGCTTTGCAACAGGATGACTGCTGTGATATTTCATCTTCCTCGCAAAGGACTGTTGGACAGTCAATTGCTTACTGGAAGTAGTACAAGTGGGCTTACGACTTCCCCTCTGGGATGACCATCGACTCCCAGCAGCAACAACAGCAGCGCCAGCAGCAGTAGGCGTTACACGCAAGGATGCATCGGAGGAATCCCAGGCAGGAGAGGACTCGTCAGAATTGCCAGTGACATGGCCTGCAGGACTATTGGCATTCCTGGGGAAGGAGGAAATTGACACTGAGGGAGTTGGTGGGGTGGTTTGCGTGAGCTTGGTTACAAGAGGAAGGGATTTACTGGTCAGTGGACTGCTTCCGCTGTCGGCCCAAGTTTTTGAACTTGTCACTGACTTATTATGAATGCGCTGCAGGTGACGTATAAGGGAGGATGTTCCGAGGTGGTTAACATCCTTACCCCTACTTATTACAGCTTGACAAAGGGAACACACGGCTTGACACCTGTTGTCCGCATTTCTGGTGAAATACTTCCACACCGAAGAGCTGATTTTTTTGGTATTTTCACCAGGCATGTCAACGGCCCTATTCCTCCCACGGACAACAGGTGTCTCCCCGGGTGCCTGACTTAAACAAACCACCTCACCATCAGAATCCTCCTGGTCAATTTCCTCCCCAGCGCCAGCAACACCCATATCCTCCTCATCCTGGTGTACTTCAACACTGACATCTTCAATCTGACTATCAGGAACTGGACTGCGGGTGCTCCTTCCAGCACTTGCAGGGGGCGTGCAAATGGTGGAAGGCGCATGCTCTTCACGTCCAGTGTTGGGAAGGTCAGGCATCGCAACCGACACAATTGGACTCTCCTTGTGGATTTGGGATTTCGAAGAACGCACAGTTCTTTGCGGTGCTACTGCTTTTGCCAGCTTGAGTCTTTTCATTTTTCTAGCGAGAGGCTGAGTGCCTCCATCCTCATGTGAAGCTGAACCACTAGCCATGAACATAGGCCAGGGCCTCAGCCGTTCCTTGCCACTCCGTGTGGTAAATGGCATATTGGCAAGTTTACGCTTCTCCTCCGACAATTTTATTTTAGGTTTTGGAGTCCTTTTTTTACTGATATTTGGTGTTTTGGATTTGACATGCTCTGTACTATGACATTGGGCATCGGCCTTGGCAGACGACGTTGCTGGCATTTCATCGTCTCGGCCATGACTAGTGGCAGCAGCTTCAGCACGAGGTGGAAGTGGATCTTGATCTTTCCCTAATTTTGGAACCTCAACATTTTTGTTCTCCATATTTTAATAGGCACAACTAAAAGGCACCTCAGGTAAACAATGGAGATGGATGGATACTAGTATACAATTATGGATGGACTGCTGAGTGCCGACACAGAGGTAGCTACAGCCGTGGACTACCGTACTGTACTGTGTCTGCTGCTAATATAGACTGGTTGATAAAGAGATGTAGTAGTAGTATGTATGTATAAAGAAGAAAGAAAAAAAAACCACGGGTAGGTGGTATACAATTATGGACGGACTGCCCAGTGCCGACACAGAGGTAGCTACAGCCGTGGACTACCGTACTGTACTGTGTCTGCTGCTAATATAGACTGGTTGATAAAGAGATGTAGTAGTAGTAGTATGTATGTATAAAGAAGAAAGAAAAAAAAAACACGGGTAGGTGGTATACAATTATGGACGGACTGCCCAGTGCCGACACAGAGGTAGCTACAGCCGTGGACTACCGTACTGTACTGTGTCTGCTGCTAATATAGACTGGTTGATAAAGAGATGTAGTAGTAGTAGTATGTATGTATAAAGAAGAAAGAAAAAAAAACCACGGGTAGGTGGTATACAATTATGGACGGACTGCCCAGTGCCGACACAGAGGTAGCTACAGCCGTGGACTACCGTACTGTACTGTGTCTGCTGCTAATATAGACTGGTTGATAAAGAGATGTAGTAGTAGTATGTATGTATGTATAAAGAAGAAAGAAAAAAAAACCACGGGTAGGTGGTATACAATTATGGACGGACTGCCCAGTGCCGACACAGAGGTAGCTACAGCCGTGGACTACCGTACTGTACTGTGTCTGCTGCTAATATAGACTGGTTGATAAAGAGATGTAGTAGTAGTAGTATGTATGTATAAAGAAGAAAGAAAAAAAAACCACGGGTAGGTGGTATACAATTATGGACGGACTGCCGAGTGCCGACACAGAGGTAGCTACAGCCGTGGACTACCGTACTGTACTGTGTCTGCTGCTAATAAAGACTGGTTGATAAAGAGATGTAGTAGTAGTATGTATGTATGTATAAAGAAGAAAGTAAAAAAAACACGGGTAGGTGGTATACAATTATGGACGGACTGCCGAGTGCCGACACAGAGGTAGCTACAGCCGTGAACTACCGTACTGTGTCTGCTGCGACTGGATGATAAATAATGATATAAAAAATATATATATATCACTACTGCAGCCGGACAGGTATATATTATATAATGACGGACCTGCTGGACACTGTCTGTCAGCAGAATGAGTTTTTTATAGAATAAAAAAAAAACACCACACAAGTGAAGTCACACGACGAGTGTTTAACTTTTTCAGGCAATCACAATATAGTATACTATACTACTAACTATACTGGTGGTCAGTGTGGTCAGGTCACTGGTCAGTCACACTGGCAGTGGCACTCCTGCAGCAAAAGTGTGCACTGTTTAATTTTAATAATAATATGTACTCCTGGCTCCTGCTATAACCTATAACTGGCACTGCAGTGCTCCCCAGTCTCCCCCACAATTATAAGATGTGTGAGCTGAGCACAGTCAGATACGAATGTTTAACTTTTTCAGGCAATCACAATATAGTATACTATACTACTAACTATACTGGTGGTCAGTGTGGTCAGGTCACTGGTCAGTCACACTGGCAGTGGCACTCCTGCAGCAAAAGTGTGCACTGTTTAATTTTAATAATAATATGTACTCCTGGCTCCTGCTATAACCTATAACTGGCACTGCAGTGCTCCCCAGTCTCCCCCACAATTATAAGATGTGTGAGCTGAGCACAGTCAGATATATACATAGATGATGCAGCACACTGGGCTGAGCAGTGCACACAGATATGGTATGTGACTGAGTCACTGTGTATCGTTTTTTTCAGGCAGAGAACGGATATATTAAATAAAACTGCACTGTCTGGTGGTCACTGTGGTCAGTCACTAGTAAACTCTGCACTCTCTACAGTTCTACAGTACTCCTAATCTCCAGTAAATCAGGTCAATCTCTCTCTCTCTTCTAATCTAAATGGAGAGGACGCCAGCCACGTCCTCTCCCTATCAATCTCAATGCACGTGTGAAAATGGCGGCGACGCGCGGCTCCTTATATAGAATCCGAGTCTCGCGAGAATCCGACAGCGTCATGATGACGTTCGGGCGCGCTCGGGTTAACCGAGCAAGGCGGGAAGATCCGAGTCGCTCGGACCCGTGAAAAAAAACATGAAGTTCATGCGGGTTCGGATTCAGAGAAACCGAACCCGCTCATCTCTATTATTAAACCCACCAGAATGGTATTATCCGCAAACTTAATCACAGAGATTGTCTCCAAATTAGACTCACAGTCAGAGGTATACAAGGAATATAAGAAGGGACTTAAAAGTTAAAACACAACCCTGCGGAACTCCTACACTTAACACCAGTTCCGAAGACTGGTGTTAAGTGTAGGAGTTCCGCAGGGTTGTGTTTTAAGTCCCTTCCCTACTTATCTAATTATTTACTGTATACTAAATGACACTAAGCACCAGCACTTATATATATGATTAATACTAAAGATATCTTTGTTTGATCCCTAGTAATATAATATTATATATGGCACTTATTTATGCACCAGTACTTATACTTATATTTATATTCATGCACTTAATCTGTGAATAAACAATATTCTAATGAAGTATTCTTTTTACACTTTTATTATGATCTGATACAAATTCCCTTTGTTTATTTATGTATGGAGCTGAGAATCCGGATGATGGGACACACTGAATGCAGTGTAATATGTCTGCAACTACTTGAAAATGGCCGCCCGCCGCTCCTAATAACTTTTAGCCTGGAGGAAAAAGATCACAGGAAGTGGGAAGCATTCCAGGGTGCTTTCCACCGATCCGGGACTTCCAGAAAGGCGCAGTTCTTATGTGAGACTTGCTTGCCAGCGCGTGAGCCCCGAGCACCCGGAAGTGCGGCAGAAGTATGAGGCATGCGCAGTCATGGACTCTCGTAACCGGAAGTGTGGTGGAAGTACAGTGGCTATAACGTTTTGAAGCCGCGGAGAGCTTTTTAACACTCGTTTTTCATGAAATTTATAATATATATCATGCTCTCTTGCCCCTCAATGTGCCCTTATAGTTTTATATTGTCTTTCTTGGTCCCAGTTATGTTTAGTATTATCCTGAACAGTATATAACATCGTAACTGATAGGTATATGAGGGGTATAAATATAAGCCCACTCCCACTATCAGATCACCCCTTGATGAAGTCCTAAAGGACGAAACACGTTGGGTTCTCCTTTGACCTCCATTGATACTAAGATAAGTCTGATCTCCTACAATATACCTGCATTGATTTTTTAATAATTCTTTTCTTATACTCATTTTTTTTATTATATATTTTTTATTGTATTTTTTATCCTGTACTCTTCTGTGCACTAAAATTGTTCTATTTACTCGTATACTAATACTGGCTTTTAAAATTCTGTACTTTTATAAAATTACAATAGTACATATATATTTGTCTTTTAACAACACAAGTCGCCGTTACCCCTATCCCCCCTGTTCCCTACACACACCACAGTATTATACCTATACTGTATATCTTAGGTGCTGGTTGGCACCCGAATATTTTTTTTTTTTATTTTTTTTTTTTGGGGGGGATGGTGTTTTATGGTATTTTAGTCACATAGACTATTTTTATATAAATCTTTTGATTACTTGGATTATATCCCACAAGTGGCGTTGTATTTTATATAAACCAGCTTGCAGAGGCGTTCCATTTACATCCCATTGCTGCTATGCTGCTGCTGTAGCTACTTGGTATAGCTGTCAGGTACCCCATGTACTCATGTCTGATACTCATCAACATGCCTCTGCTGCACTTTTTCTATATGTGCTTTTGTACTACTTTTTATCACTTATAAAGAACTTTTGCATTTAATGGAGGTGCCGGCCTCTTATTGGATTATATATATATATATATATATGTATATATATAGGAATGCAATGGTAGGCGCCCATGTTTAGGGGTGTGGTCAGTCTCAGGGAGGGGTGTGTGTCCAGCCACCACATTAGGTCTCCTAACCATTAGAGAGTGCATGGTCTGGGCCCCGTGATAAAAATATATAAAAAATACTGCTAGTGCACGCTTGATAATGTACCAGATTAATAACAGCAAAGCACTGTAGAAAATATATCATAGTCCTAAGGTAACATGTGTATAATGTATTAAGTACACAGTCTGGTCCCTGATCTGAGGAGGCTGGGCCAACCGGGGGTTTCACCTATAACCCTGTGGGCCAGTCCGACGCTTTTGTTAAATGCCTAAAGTTTATCAATAAACTGCTGTTCGCTTGTGTTACATTATAACTGTGTTATGCTGTGTCTTTTACTTGATTGCGCAATATTTTAATGGATAGAATATGTAAACATTAAGTTGATATTCTGAAGCCATTACACCTTGCTCTAAAAAAAATGAAGTCAGTGGGGCCTCAGCTGGTCCTTCTCCTTCTCCCAAGTCTTCACACCATCAACTATAAAAATACTATTGCATTCCCTACAGGCACTATATTGCCACACCACAGATTTTAGACAGTCTGCTCTCCTACTAAGGTATATCATAGTAAAATGGTTTACTCCACTAGGACTCTCCTCAGAATTTGTAATTTCTGATAACGCCAGCAATATTGTGAGAGCATTACAATATGTCCCATATTTTGTACACACAATTAACTTGGTGATACAGATCTTTTTTAAATGACGGGCATGCAAGAAAGGATGCATACTTGCCGACCCTCCCGGAATGGCTGGGAGGCTCCCAAATATCAATAGCCCTCTTGGCTCTCTGGAAAGGTGGACAAGTCTCCCACTTTCCCTGTCAGCCCTTCCGCCCCCCCCCCCCCCCCCCGGCCGCTCGAAGCAGAGAACAAGTGGGCGGTCCGAGGGGAATCGCGTCATTGTAATTCTGCCCCCACTCCACAGTTCCTATTTTCTCAGCACTGTATAGTGTGGGCGGAGCCACAATGACGCAACTGTGATGCCACGCTCCCAGATTGCCACTTCCCACTTGGCCACGCCCCAGACAGCCCATATTACCTCCTGGCCATGCCCCAGGACAGCCCATCTTGCCACCGGTCATGCCTCCATGCACCTATAATGTTGCCTCCCCCCAGGGGAGGGGGTAGCAAAGTAGACAAGTATAAGATGATGTCTGTAGCTTGAAAAATGTTGGGACATTTTTGGCATCCAGCAACAGCATGTAAGAGATTACAGCAGCTGCAATAACAGTTCACTTTGCCCTTCCCCAACTGAAGCAAAAGGTAGTAACATATTTCCAAACTCTTATCTCTGCTCAAGCCTCTAACCCCAAACGACTCTTTAATACATTTAAATCACTTCTGAATCCTCCCGCACCTACCCCACCAGCCACTATCAAGGCACAGGATCTTGCTTCCTACTTCAAGGAGAAGATTGATAAGATCCGAGATGAAATGGTATGCTCTTCGGCAGCCAGTGACCTGCTCCGTTCTGTACCTGAACCCTCTGGCACTCTTTCTTCATTTGATCCCACAAATGAAGATGAAGTATCATCACTCTTCTCATCCTGCTTCTCTACTACCTCTCCTCTTGATCCTTTACCCTCACAAATAAGTAAAGCTCTGTCTCTGGTGCTCATCCCTACCTTAACTAACATCTGTAATCTCTCTCTCTCTACTGGTATTTTTCCTTCACTCTTCAAGCATGCAGTGATTACTCCCATTTAAAAAAAAACAAAATTCTGACCCTAATGCTCTCTCAAACTACCGCCCTATCTCTCAGCTCCCTTGTCTCTCTAAGCTACTTGAGAGACTTGCCTACACTCGACTCACACACTTTCTTAACTCATACACTTTGTTGGACCCACTTCAGTCAGGCTTCCGTTCCCAACATTCCACAGAGACGGCACTGACTAAAGTGGTTAATGATTTGGTCACTACGAAGTCTAAAGGCCACTACTCACTACTTATTCTTCTAGATCTATCTGCTGCATTTGACACTGTAGACCACTCTCTTCTCATACAGACACTACAATCCCTAGGTCTTAAAGACACAGCCCTTTCTTGGTTCCTATCGTACCTATCTAATCGCTCCTTCAGTGTTCGCTTCTCTGAATCTACCTCCTCTTCGCTACCTCTTTCAGTTGGAGTACCGCAAGGCTCAGTCTTGGGTCCTCTGCTTTTCTCTATCTATACCTCATCTCTTGGTAAACTAATCAGCTCTTTTGGTTTTCAGTATCATCTGTACGCAGATGATACTCAAATCTACCTATCCTCCCCTGACTTGTCCCTATCTGTACTGGACCGTGTCACTGAATGCCTTTCTGCCATCTCATCCTGGATGACATCTCGCCACCTCAAACTTAATATTTCAAAGACAGAGTTAATTATATTTCCACCGGCCAATAGTAGGTACCAACCTGATATCTCTATCACTGTTGAAAACTCTACTATCTACCCTACCCCACAAGCTCGCTGCCTAGGTGTCATCCTTGACTCTGATCTGTCCTTTGTTCCCCACATTCAATCTGTCTCAAGATCATGTTACATGCATCTAAAAAACATATCCAAAATACGACCATACCTTACACAAGACACTACTAAAACTCTAATCCACGCTCTCATTAACTCCCGCATTGATTATTGCAATAGTCTCCTAACTGGTCTTCCCAAAACAAGACTCTCACCACTACAATCCATTCTGAATGCAGCGGCGAGGCTTATCTTCCTCGCTAGACGTTCATCATCTGCAGATCCACTCTGTCAGTCCCTCCATTGGTTACCTGTACTCTACCGCATTCAATATAAAATACTTTTACTCACACACAAGGCCATTAACCAAACTACACCAATGTACATCACTTCGCTTATCACAAAATATCTCCCAACCCGACCTCTGCGCTCTTCACAAGACCTGCGTCTCTCATCCACACTCATTACTCGCTCCCACTCACGACTGCAGGACTTTCATCGGGCTGCACCCACCCTGTGGAATGCCCTACCACGCACAATAAGACTCTCCTCTAGTCTCCAAACCTTCAAGCGTTCCCTCAAAACTCACCTCTTTAGGCAAGCGTATCAAATTCCTGAACCGCCCACATAACTTTCATAAACCTTCCTATCAAATTACATCCACTCTGTACAGTCCACACATATCCTCACATGTCTTCTCATTCTATGCAATAGATAGCACCTTTCCTTGTGTACATATGCCTATTTCCCTATAGATTGTAAGCTTGCGAGCAGGGCCTTCCTACCTCTATGACTGTTATCACCCAGTTTGTTATTGTTATTTCAAATTGTAAAGCGCAACGGAATTTGCTGCGCTATATAAGAAACTGTTAATAAATAAATAAATAAATAAATAACAAGCTGGAATTCCACCCTTTAAATGTTTTAGTGGATGGAGGAATAGAAACAAGGCATCCAAGCTTGCACAAAAAGCCAGGACAGAGGGAGAGGAGGGGGAATGTATCTACAGGTATGAAGTCAGTTCAGACTGTGCCAGCTTGAGTCAGGTGATTCCCTTAATTAGAGATAAGGTGAGGGGGATATTCATCTTGTACTGGACAAGTTCATATATTTGAACCAGAATCACTCAAAAATTCTAGAAAGTTAAATATAAGGAAAGAAAATCTGGTGGTGTTTCCATAGAGTTTAAACCATAGGTTAGTTCTTTGCAACCAACCAATGTTCACAGAGTCTCTAAATAGAGCAAGCACCGCAAGAGGATGACGTCACCCTAACCAGCCGCATCGCCGCACCTGAAGGAAATTATGCACGTAGAGGGGTGTGAGTATAAATGTTTGTTCTTTTGTAATGTCTGTTGGTTCTGACGAAAGTTGTGCAAATAAAACTGAAACGTTAACTTGCTGCAGGAGTTTGGTCTCCTTTTTTATGCTATTTGAAGTCCCTACATGAGTGCCGCCATTGGAAAGATATACACCACTCAGGTATTGGAGGGCACCAGGGCATTGTGAGAGGAGGGATTGAGTGCCGGACACAAAGGCTCTCTCTCTCTCTCTCTCTCTCTCTCTCTCTCCCTCTCTCTCTCTCTATATATATATATATATACACTGCTCAAAAAAAATAAAGGGAACACTAAAATAACACATCCTAGATCTGAATGAATGAAATATTCTTATTAAATACTTTGTTCTTTACATAGTTGAATGTGATGACAACAAAATCACACAAAAATTATTAACCCATGGAGGTCTGGATTTGGAGTCACACTCAAAATTAAAGTGGAAAAACACACTACAGGCTGATCCAACTTTGATGTAATGTCCTTAAAACAAGTCAAAATGAGGCTCAGTAGTGTGTGGCTTCCACGTGCCTGTATGACCTCCCTACAACGCCTGGGCATGCTCCTGATGAGGTGGCGGATGGTCTCCTGAGGGATCTCCTCCCAGACCTGGACTAAAGCATCCGCCAACTCCTGGACAGTCTGTGGTGCAACGTGGCGTTGGTGGATGAAGCGAGACATGGTGTCCCAGATGTGCTTAATTGGATTCAGGTCTGGGGAACGGGGCGGGCCAGTCCATAGCATCAATGCCTTCGTCTTGCAGGAACTGCTGACACACTCCAGCCATATGAGGTCTAGCATTGTCTTGCATTAGGAGGAACCCAGGGGCACCCGCACCAGCATATGGTCTCACAAGGGGTCTGAGGATCTCATCTCGGCACCTAATGCCAGTCAGGCTACCTCTGGCGAGCACATGGAGGGCTGTGCGGCCCCCCAAAGAAATGCCACCCCACACCATTACTGACCCACTGCCAAACCGGTCATGCTGGAGGATGTTGCAGGCAGCAGAACGTTCTCCTTGGCGTCTCCAGACTCTGTCATGTCTGTCACATGTGCTCAGTGAGAACCTGCTTTCATCTGTGAAGAGCACAGGGCGCCAGTGGTGAATTTGCCAATCTTGGTGTTCTCTGGCAAATGCCAAACGTCCTGCACGGTGTTGGGCTGTAAGCACAACCCCCACCTGTGGACGTCGAGCCCTCATACCACCCTCATGGAGTCTGTTTCTGATCGTTTGAGTAAACACATGCACATTTTTGGCTTGCTGGAGGTCATTTTGCAGGGTTCTGGCAGTGTTCCTCCTTGCACAAAGGCGGAGGTAGCAGTCCTGCTGCTGGGTTGTTGCCCTCCTACGGCCTCCTCCACGTCTCCTGATGTACTGGCCTGTCTCCTGGTAGCGCCTCCATGCTCTGGACACTACGCTGACAGACACAGCAAACCTTCTTGCCACAGCTCGTATTGATGTGCCATCCTGGATGAGCTGCACTACCTGAGCCACTTGTGTGGGTTGTAGACTCCGTCTCATGCTACCACTAGAGTGAAAGCACCGCCAGCTTTCAAAAGTGACCAAAACATCAGCCAGAAAGCATAGGAGCTGAGAAGTTGTCTGTGGTCACCACCTGCAGAACAACTCCTTTATTGGGGGTGTCTTGCTAATTGCTTATAATTTCCACCTGTTGTCTATTCCATTTGCACAACAGCATGTGAAATTGATTGTCAATCAGTGTTGCTTCCTAAGTGGACAGTTTGATTTCACAGAAGTGTGATTGCCTTGGAGTTACATTGTGTTGTTTAAGTGTTCCCTTTATTTTTTTGAGCAGTGTGTATATATATATATATATATAAAAAGAAATTAGAGGTGTGAGCGCAAACCGGGTTTAAATGGGGAATGTCTGTGGAACTATAAGTCCAAGTCCAGATTGTTAGATCCAAATTGAAACAGGTAAAGTCTCCAAATAATCTGGCTGCACACTGCCATTTAGATCAGCTGTCGTCCAACCTGTTCTCCCATCTCCCAATGGGGAAAGATTTTGTCTAGAGAAGATAGAATAATGGGGGGGCGCCAATAGTGCATTAAAAGATGACAATTTATTGACACATCATAAAACACAGGTCTAAAAATGTAAGCATACCAAAGATGGCGGTATAATCACCGCTGATACATTCGTTTTAAAATCAAAGATACAAGATGGATTCACCACTGCATGTTGCCTTGTTCAGCGTCCATCCATAAGCCATGCCCCTACCGGTTTCGTCACCAGGACTTCATCAGAGCGCTTGGCTTAACATTTCCCTTAGAGCTTTTAAATCCTAAAAACCTGTTTGCATTCTCCAATCAGTGTTATACATTAACAGGTTCAAGTGATCATTCATTAATGAGCGAGATTTATCAACAACACATACTGTACATTTACACAGAAAAAGTTTGTCTAATACAAATGAATATCATGCAGTCATATTTTATCCTAAAATTACACTGATAAAACATTTGTAATAAATGAACAGTTACAAGCAGCAAAGTACACCGTTCGTTAAACCAAAAAAGGAGTGAGTTCATAACCTTCATTTAATCCATCTGGAGATAAAGTATTCAAAGTAATGATCCAGAAGGTTTCTCGTCTGTTAAGTCTATTTATTCTATCCCCACCACGTTTATCCACAGGTATATGTTCCAAACCTAAAAATTTTAATAAAGATGGATCACTATTATGGCACTGTTTAAAGTGCCGGGGGACACTATGATTATCTATATTATTTTTTATATTTCTTAGATGTTCTAATATCCGCAGTTTTAGAACTCTTTTGGTTTTTCCTATATACCTCTTTCCGCAACCACATTCCAGCAAGTATATAACATGAGTAGTGTTACAATTAATAAACTTATCAATTTTATATTCTTTTATAGGAGTGCCCCTGTCCTTAAATGATTTCATGCCTTTCATACCGTGGCTGCACACTTTGCATCTGCCACATGTGAAAAACCCTTTAATCTGATCAAACATGTTGCCATTGGAGATTTCCGTTGCCGAGGGGAGTAAACTTGGTGCCAGGTGTGTTTTCAAGGTCTTAGCTCTTTTAAAAACTACATCCGGCTTTTGTGACACATGTTCTGCTAACACCGGACCCATTTGTATAATATGCCAATGACGTGTCAGAGACTTTTGAATGTCACTTTTGAAAGAGTTATACTGTGTTGTAATTGTAAAGGGACAAAAAATGACACCCTCCCTATCCTTTTTATTTTTATTAGTTTCTTTATATTGTAACAGATCTTTTCTTTCTAGACTTCTTGCTCTTGAAATGGCTGTTTCTTTTAAAGGGATAGGATACCCTTTTTCAATAAACCTTTGTCTATACACTTCTGCTTGTTCTTCAAATTTGGATATTGATGTGCAGTTGCGTCTAAGTCTAATTAGTTGAGAATAGGGCAAATTTTGTTTCCATTTTCTATGATGGCAACTTTTATAGTCTAGATAATTGTTAATGTCAACTTCTTTAAAAAAAAAAGTGAATGTTTCCACATTCATGCTGGTTCCCTTTTGATAATCCTTGGCACTGAGGACTAAATCTAGGAATTCAATTTCTTGCTTATGAAATTTTGACGTGAAGCTGAGGTTATAGTCATTAATATTCCAATACTGTACAAAATCCCCGAAATCTGATTCATTTCCTCGCCAAATCATGATAATATCGTTGATATAGCGTTTAAATAATATTAATTTGTCAGAATAGGGATTTTCACTTAGAACTTTGTCTTGTTCCCATATCCCCATAAATAAATTTGCCACACTCGGGGCACAAATCGTCCCCATCGCTAAACCACATCGCTGTACAAAAAAAGTAAAATAATTGTGTTCAAACACAAATTTGAGACAGTCTAATAAAAAAACAATTCTGTGTGTATTAATTTCTGGGTCTTTTTGTAATACCATCTCTATACATTGTATACCTTTAACATGGGGGATAGAAGTGTACAGCGACTGTACATCTATGGTACCCCAGCTATATTCATCACTCCAAAGAAATAAATCTAATAATTGTAAAACATGCTTTGAATCCTTAACATTGGTGTCTAGCAACGGAACATATTTTTAAATAAAAACGTCAATGTATTCTGATAAACGAGCAGTTAAGGAATCAATGCCCGAGACGATGGGGCGACCCGACGGGTGCTCCCTATTTTTATGGATCTTAGGCAAATAGTATATTGTTGCAATTCTCGGACTTTGATTCCATAAATAGTCAAATTCATCTTTATTTATCACCTGTGATGCAATACCTTGATCTAATAAGCCTTTTAGATCTGTCAAATATTCAATTGTAGGATCTTTTTTTATTCTAAAATAAGAGTTGGTATCAGACAACAATCTGTACATTTCATAATTATTTTAAAACGAATGTATCAGCGGTGATTATACCGCCATCTTTGGAACGCTTACATTTTTAGACCTGTGTTTTATGATGTGTCAATAAATTGTCATCTTTTAATGCACTATTGGCGCTCCCCATTATTCTATCTTCTCTAGACAAAATCTTTCCCCGTTGGGAGACGGGAGAACGGGGTGGACGACAGCTGATCTAAACAGCAGTGTGCAGCCAGATTATTTGGAGACTTTACCTGTTTCAATTTGGATCTAACAATCTGGACTTGGACTTGTAGTTCCACAGACATTCTCCATTTAAACCCAGTTTGCGCTCACACCTCCAATTTCTTTTTCCAATTGTTTGTCTCCTTTAGTGTAAATCCCTATTCTGACAAATTAATATTATTTAAACGCTATATCGACGAGGAAATGAATCAGATTTCGGGGATTTTGTACAGTATTTGAATATTAATGACTATAACCTCAGCTTCACGTCAAAATTTCATAAGCAAGAAATTGAATTCCTAGATTTAGTCCTCAATGCCAAGGATTATCAAACGGGAACCAGCATGAATGTGGAAACATTCACTTTTTTTAAAGAAGTTGACAGTAACAATTATCTAGACTTTAAAAGATGCCATCATAGAAAATGGAAACAAAATTTGCCCTATTGTCAACTAATTAGATTTAGACGCAACTGTACATCAATATCCAAATTTGAAGAACAAGCAGAAGTGTACAGACAAAGGTTTATTGAAAAAGGGTATCCTATCCCTTTAATAGAAACAGCCATTTCAAGAGCAAGAAGTCTAGAAAGAAAAGATCTGTTACAATATAAAGAAACTAATAAAAATAAAAAGGATAGGGAGGGTGTCATTTTTTGTCCCTTTACAACACAGTATAACTCTTTCAAAAGTGACATTCAAATGTCTCTGCCACGTCATTGGCATATTATACAAATGGGTCCGGTGTTAGCAGAACATGTGTCACAAAAGCTGGATGTAGTTTTCAAAAGAGCAAAGACCTTGAAAACACACCTGGCACCAAGTTTACTCCCCTCGGCAACGGGAATCTCCAATGGCAACATGTTTGATCAGATTAAAGGGTTTTTCACATGTGGCAGATGCAAAGTGTGCAGCCACGGTATGAAGGGCATGAAATCATTTAAGGACAGGGGCACTCCTATAAAAGAATATAAAATCGATAAGTTTATTAATTGTAACACTACTCATGTTATATACTTGCTGGAATGTGGTTGCGGAAAGAGGTATATAGGAAAAACCAAAAGAGTTCTAAAACTGCGGATATTAGAACATCTAAGAAATATAAAAAATAATATAGATAATCATAGTGTCCCCCGGCACTTTAAACAGTGTCATAATAGTGATCCATCTTCATTAAAATTTTTAGGTTTGGAACATATACCTGTGGATAAACGTGGTGGGGATAGAATAAATAGACTTAACAGACGAGAAACCTTCTGGATCATTACTTTGAATACTTTGGGGTATATGCAATTGCGGTCGAATTCCGGCTGCAATTCGACCGTTTTTAATTCGACACAATTCGACAGTCAGACACCCTCTCGCCGGGACCCGAATTCGACATATTCAATAAAAAACGGATTCGACAGTCCCGCTGACGAAAAATGGACCAATTGACGATAGTGTGCGTCCTGGATTCGACTTCATGGACGGCACAAAAGTGTTTAAAAAATCCTGAAAAAAAATGCGTGGGGTCCCCCCTCCTAAGCATAACCAGCCTCGGGCTCTTTGAGCCGGTCCTGGTTGTAAAAATACAGGAAAAAAATTGACAGGGGATCCCCCGTATTTTAACAACCAGCACCGGCCTCTGCGTCTGGTCCTGGTGCAAAAAATACGGGGGACAAAAGATGTAGGGGTATGGTATTTTTCACACCAGCACCGGGCTCCACTAGCTGGAGAGATAATGCTACAGCCGGGGGACACTTTTATCCCGGTCCCTGCAGCTGTGGCATTAAATCCCCAACTAGTCACCCCTGGCTGGGGTACCCTGGAGGAGTGGGGACCCCTTAAATCAAGGGGTCCCCCCTCCAGCCACCCAAGGGCCAGGGGTGAAGCCCGAGGCTGTCCCCCCCTATCCAAGGGCGGCAGATGGGAGGCTGATAGCCAAGTGACAAAATAAAGAATATTGTTTTTTGTAGCAGAACTACAAGTCCCAGCAAGCCTCCCCCGCAAGCTGTTACTTGGAGAACCACAAGTACGAGCATGCGGGGGGGGGACAAATTAAAAATTACAAAAAATATACCCCAAAAAAACCAGTACACACACACCGTGAAAGTAAAACTTTATTACATACATGCTCACCGACACACACATACTTACCTATGTTGACACGAAGAGTCGGTCCCCTTCTCCACGTAGAATCCACGGGTTACCTGTAAATAAAATTATACTCACAAAAATCCTGGGGGTCATTCTGAGTTGTTCGCTCGTTGCCGATTTTCACTATATTGCGATTAGTCACTTACTGCGCATGCGCAAGGTTCGCAGAGCGCATGCGCTTAGTTATTTTACACAAAAGTTAGGTATTTTACTCACGGCATAACAAGGTTTTTTCATCGTTCTGGTGATCGTACTGTGATTGACAGGAAGTGGGTGTTTCTGGGCGGAAACTTGCCGATTTCTGGGAGTGTGCGAAAAAACGCTGGCGTTTCTGGGAAAAACGCGGGAGTGTCTGAAGAAACGGGGGAGTGTCTGGGTGAACGCTGGGTGTGTTTGTGACGTCAAACCAGGAACGAAACTGACTGAACTGATCGCAATGGCTGAGTAAGTCTGGAGCTACTCAGAAACTGCTAAGAAATTTCTATTTGCAATTCTGCTAATCTTTCGTTCGCAATTCTGCTAAGCTAAGATACACTCCCAGAGGGCGGCGGCTTAGCGTGTGCAATGCTGCTAAAAGCAGCTAGCGAGCGAACAACTCGGAATGAGGGCCCAGTGGCGCACGCAGGGGGGGTTTCCGAGTACCTTGAAACCCCCCCTGTTGAGCCGAGATTTCTATTTTGAGACGGAGACAGCTTTGTCTCCGTCTCAGCAAAAGCCGCTACCGCGATCGTATGTATGTGTATATATATATATATATATATATATATATACACAAGTCTTGAACGGCGGCACTCAGAACAAAAAGACACGACACTGCAAGTTTTTGCCAACGTTTCAAAGCAGACAGCTTTTTCGTCAGGGCATAAACAATACAAACATACACTCACCCATTTATGTGCTCACCATCACCACGCCGCTTCCCGCCGCCGGCCTCCTCCGTTCAGCCGTGCGCGGGTTGATGACATCACCGTGCAACCCGTCACCATAGAAACAACTGTAAACAATGTTTTACAATATAACAGTGCTCAGATGTTACAGATAGACAGAGATGGAAACATACAAACTGCACCAAAATACTATGTATCCTGCTATAAAAGCTAATGCATACCAATAGTCATTTAACTAATCATATAATGCACTAAGTAACAGGGCTATAGGAAACTATGGTTTACATAGTTTCCTATAGCCCTGTTACTTAGTGCATTATATGATTAGTTAAATGACTATTGGTATGCATTAGCTTTTATAGCAGGATACATAGTATTTTGGTGCAGTTTGTATGTTTCCATCTCTGTCTGTCTGTAACATCTGAGCACTGTTATATTGTAAAACATTGTTTACAGTTGTTTCTATGGTGACGGGTTGCACGGTGATGTCATCAACCCGCGCACGGCTGAACGGAGGAGGCCAGCGGCGGGAAGCGGCGTGGTGATGGTGAGCACATAAATGGGTGAGTGTATGTTTGTATTGTTTATGCCCTGACGAAAAAGCTGTCTGCTTTGAAACGTTGGCAACAACTTGCAGTGTCGTGTCTTTTTGTTCTGAGTGCCGCCGTTCAAGACTTGCATATTTGGGGAGTTGCTTCACTCTCCTAATTACGGAAGGCAACAGACAGAGTAATCCTGCTATGCTGAGAGTGCCGGGCTACAAGCGATATATATATATATATAGTGGTCGAAGTGGGGCGGAAATGCACTGAAAGTGCAGCAGGAGGCGAGGGAAGTGGCCATCCTGCTGCACATTGTGCTCCCTGTCCCTGTGCGGCGGCTGGTGCTCACCGCACGCTGCTCGCCGCCAGCCACCAGCCGGCCGCCGCTCACCGCTGCCAGCCACTAGCAACAAATTAGGTAACGTTCCCCTGCTGTCACCTCTCTCCCTGTCGTCACTCTGTCTCCCTGTCGTTACTGTCGTCACTCTCTCTCCCTGTCATCACTCTCTCTCCCTGTCGTCACTCTCTCTCCCTGTCGTCACTGTCGTCACTCTCTCTCCCTGTCGTCACTGTCGTCACTCTCTCTCCCTGTCGTCACTGTCATCACTCTCTCTCCCTGCCGTCACTCTCTCACCCTGTCATCACTCTCTCACCCTGTCATCACTCTCTCTGCCTTTCGTCACTTTCTCTCCATCGTCACTCTCTCTCCCTGTCGTCACTCTCTCTTCCTGTCATCACTCTCTCACCCTGTCATCACTCTCTCTGCCTTTCGTCACTCTCTCTCCCTGTCGTCACTCTCTCTCTCCCTGTCGTCACTCTCTCTTCCTGTCATCACTCTCTCTCCCTGACGTCACTGTCATCACTCTCTCTCCCTGTCGTCACTATCGTCACTCTTTCCCCCTGTCGTCACTCTTTCTCCCTGTCGTCACTCTCTCTCCCTGTCGTCACTCTCTCTCTGTCGTCACTCTCTCTCCCTGTCGTCACTGCCATCACTCTCTCTCCCTGTCATCACTCTCTCTCCCTGCCGTCACTGTCGTCACTCTCTCACTGTCATCACTCTCTCTCCCTGTCATCACTGTCGTCACTCTCTCTCTCCCTGTTGTCACTCTCTCTCTCCCTGTCGTCACTCCCTGTCGTCACTCTGGCTGTCCCTGCTGTCAAAATGTCAGCTCATTCAGTGTGCTACAATGTGAATTTCAGCTCATTCAGTGTGCTACAATGTGAGTTTCGGCTCATTCAGTGTGCTACAATGTGAATTTAGGCTCATTCAGTGTGCTACAATGTGAATTTTGGCTCATTCAGTGTGCTACAATGTGAATTTCGGCTCATTCAGTGTGCTACAATGTGAATTTCGGCTCATTCAGTGTGCTACAATGTGAGTTTCGGCTCATTCAGTGTGTGCTACAATGTGAGTTTCGGCTCATTCAGATTGTGCTACAATGTGAGTTTCGGCTCATTCAGTGTGTGCTACAATGTGAGTTTCGGCTCATTCAGTGTGCTACAATGTGAATTTCGGCTCATTCAGTGTGCTACAATGTGAGTTTCAGCTCATTCAGTGAGCTACAATGTGAATTTCGGCTCATTCAGTGTGCTACAATGTTAATTTTGGCTCTTTCAGTGTGCTACAATGTGAATTTCGGCTCATTCAGTGTGCTACAATGTGAATTTCGGCTCATTCAGAGTGCTACAATGTGAGTTTCAGCTCGTACCGTGTGCTATAATGTGAATTTCAGCTCATTCAGTGTGCTATAATGTGAATTTCGGCTCATTCAGTGTGCTACAATGTGAGTTTCGGCTCGTACCGTGTGCTATAATGTGAATTTCAGCTCGTACCATGTGCTATAATGTGAATTTCAGCTTGTACCGTGTGCTATAAGGTGAAAGGGGCACCAGTACTAGATAGTATAAGGGGTTCTACTACACTGGACATGCCCCCTTTTGGGTGAACATGCCCCCTTTTCTGGAGCATGCCGAAGGCGCGCATAATTACATCCTTGACTTTTGCATACCCCCACTTCAAAATTTCCACTTCGACCACTGTGTGTGTGTATATATATATATATATATATATATATATTGCACATATATGCACATATACATACACACCCACGGAAACCCCCCTCGCTAAATCCTGCGTTTGCCACTGGGGCCCCTGTGTAGATCTGTCCTCTTCTTGTTTGTAATCCACGTACTTGGCAAAATAATAAAATGCAAAACCCGATCCACGCACTGAAAGGGGTCCCATGTTTACACATGGGACCCCTTTCCCCGAATGCCGGGACCTCCCGTGACTCCTGTCAAAGAGGGTCCCTTCAGCCAATCAGGGAGCGCCACGTCGCGGCACTCTCCTGATTGGCTGCGCGCGTCTGAGCTGTCAGGCGGCGCATAGCACATAGGCGCTCCATTATATTCAATGGTGGGAACTTTGTGGTCAGCGGTTGACCGCGAGTAACCTCAACCGCTGACACAAAGTTCCCACCATTGAATATAATGACCGGTATAAAAGTGTCCCTCGGCTGTGGCATTATCTTTTCAGCTAGTGGAGCCCGGTGCTGGTGTGAAAAATACGGGGGACCCCTACGTCTTTTGTCCCCGGTATTTTTTGCACCAGGACCGGACGCAGAGCCCAGTGCTGGTTGTTAAAATACGGGGGATCCCCTGTCAATTTTTTTCCCGTATTTTTAGAACCAGGACCGGCTCAAAGAGCCCGAGGCTGGTTATGCTTAGGAGGGGGGACCCCACGCATTTTTTTTCTTGATTTTTTAACCCACTCCCACCCCTTCCCACTGAAAAACATGCTCTGATCTCTCCATATTATTTTAGTCAGTAAAAAAAAAAAAAATTCTTTAAAAAAATATATTAAATAATACTTGTGGCTCCTAATAGACAAAGCAAGTAGATAATCCCTTCTAATATAAATAGATATGAAATTAGCAATAAAAAAACACGAAAAACCACATGTTTTTACAAATTTTTATTAGATCCCGCCAGCAAAATGAGGCGGACTGAAATTGACGAAATGGCTGTCGAAAAGCACTGTTGTCGAATCGACATTCTTCAATTGAATATAATTTTGTCGAAAAGCCGCATTTTTACAATTGCAGACATGTCGAATTTGACAACTGTCGAATTGCAAAAAGTCGAATCTCAAACTGCCGTTTTTTTGTCGAAAAGTACTGTATTGCATTGTCGAATCATTTTTTTGTGTCGAAAATGCCCCCTGTTTTCGACATTTGTGGAAATTCGACCGCAATTGCATATGGGGGGTCATTCCGAGTTGTTCGCTCGTTGCCGATTTTCGCAACGGAGCGATTAAGGCAAAAATGCGCATGCGCATGGTACACAGTGCGCCTGCGCTAAGTATTTTAGCACAAAACTTTGTAGATTTACTCACGTCCGAACGAAGAATTTTCATCGTTGAAGTGATCGGAGTGTGATTGACAGGAAGTGGGTGTTTCTGGGCGGAAACTGGCCGTTTTCTGGGAGTGTGCGGAAAAACGCAGGCATGTCAGGGAAAAACGCGGGAGTGTCTGGAGAAATGGGGGAGTGGCTGGCCGAACGCTGGGCGTGTGTGTGACGTCAAACCAGGAGCGAAACGGCCTGAGCTGATCGCAATCTGTGAGTAGATCTGGAGCTACTCAGAAACTGCTAAGAAATTTCTAATCGCAATTCTGCGAATCTTTCGTTCGCTATTCTGCTAAGCTAAGATACACTCCCAGAGGGCGGCGGCCTAGCGTGTGCAATGCTGCTAAAATCTGCTAGAGAGCGAACAACTCGGAATGACCCCCATGGCCCTTTATCTCCAGATGGATTAAATGAAGGTTATGAACTCACTCCTTTTTTGGTTTAACGAACGGTGTACTTTGCTGCTTGTAACTGTTCATTTATTACAAATGTTTTATCAGTGTAATTTTAGGATAAAATATGACTGCATGATATTCATTTGTATTAGACAAACTTTTTCTGTGTAAATGTACAGTATGTGTTGTTGATAAATCTCGCTCATTAATGAATGATCACTTGAACCTGTTAATGTATAACACTGATTGGAGAATGCAAACAGGTTTTTAGGATTTAAAAGCTCTAAGGGAAATGTTAAGCCAAGCGCTCTGATGAAGTCCTGGTGACGAAACCGGTAGGGGCGTGGCTTATGGATGGACGCTGAACAAGGCAACATGCAGTGGTGAATCCATTTTGTATCTTTGATTTTAAAACGAATGTATCAGCAGTGATTATACCGCCATCTTTGGTACACTTACATTTTTAGACCTGTGTTTTATGATGTGTCAATACATTGTCATCTTTTAATGCACTATTGGTGCCCCCCATTATTCTTTCTTCTCTAGACTATATATATATATATATATATATATATATATACACATCCAAAGAAAAGGCGGCACTCGGAGTCTGTGATGTAATCATATATTGGTGCAAAAAGCAATCATCATCAATGTTTCGGGGACCAGTTTCCCTTCTTCAGGATCCTGAAGAAGGGGAACTGGTCCCCGAAACATTGATGATGATTGCTTTTTGCACCAATATATGATTACATCACAGACTCCGAGTGCCGCCTTTTCTTTGGTTGAATATCTCAGGGGGTGAAAGCAAAGCCCTCTGTGGAGGAGGGCACCGGAGCAGGACATATCCCGCAGCGGATACTTGGAGTGCCGGGGCAGTAAGGCATCTATATATATATATATTAGTGATGAGCGGGTTCGGTTTCTCGGAAACCGAACCCCCCCGAACTTCACGCTTTTTACACGGGTCCGAGGCAGACTCGGATCTTCCCGCCTTGCTCGGCTAACCCGAGCGCGCCCGAACGTCATCATCCCGCTGTCGGATTCTCGCGAGGCTCGTATTCTATCGCGAGACTCTGATTCTATATAAGGAGCCGCGCGTCGCCGCCATTTTCACACGTGCATTGAGATTGATAGGGAGAGGACGTGGCTGGCGTCCTCTCCGTTTAGAGTAGACTAGAGAGTAGTAGAGAGTAGAGACACTTGATTTACTAATTTTGGGGAGCATATTAGGACGGAGTACTACTTGCTGATAGTGTGACCAGTGACCACCAGTTTAATTAATCCGTTCTCTGCCTGAAAAAAAACGATACACAGTGTGACACAGTCACATACCATATCTGTGCTCAGCCTCAGTGTGCCCTCAGTGTGCTGCATCATCTATGTAATACTGTATATCTGACTGTGCTGAGTGCTCACTGCTCACACAGTTTAATTGTGGGGGAGACTGGGGAGCAGTTATAGCAGGAGTACATATTTTAACAGTGCACACTTTTGCTGCCAGAGTGCCACTGCCAGTGCCAGTGTGACTGACCAGTGACCACTGACCACCAGTATATTGTGATTGTCTGCCTGAAAAAGTTAAACACTCGTCGTGTGGTGTTTTTATTCTATAAACGCATTCTGCTGACAGTGTCCAGCAGGTCCGTCATTATATAATATATACCTGTCCGGCTGCAGTAGTGATATATATATATTTTTTATATCATTATCATCCAGTCTATATTAGCACTGCAGCAGACGCAGTACGGTAGTCCACGGCTGTAGCTACCTCTGTGTCGGCAGTCGCTCGTCCATCCATAATTGTATACCACCTACCTGTGGTGTTTTTTTTTTTTCTATCTTCTTGATACTAGTAGCTTACTTTAGGAGTCTGCAGTGCTGAGCTGACAGTGTCCAGCAGGTCCGTCATTATATAATATATACCTGTCCGGCTGCAGTAGTGATATATATATATATTTTTTATATCATTATCATCCAGTCTATATTAGCAGCAGACGCAGTATGGTAGTCCACGGCTGTAGCTACCTCTGTGTCGGCAGTCGCTCGTCCATCCAGAATTGTATACCACCTACCCGTGGTGTTTTTTTTTTTTTTTCTATCTTCTTGATACTAGTAGCTTACTTTAGGAGTCTGCAGTGCTGAGCTGACAGTGTCCAGCAGGTCCGTCATTATATAATATATACCTGTCCGGCTGCAGTAGTGATATATATATATTTTATATCTCATTATCATCCAGTCTATATTAGCAGCAGACGCAGTACGGTAGTCCACGGCTGTAGCTACCTCTGTGTCGGCAGTCGCTAGTCCATCCATAATTGTATACCACCTACCTGTGGTGTTTTTTTTTTTCTATCTTCTTGATACTACTAGTAGCTTACTTTAGGAGTCTGCAGTGCTGAGCTGACAGTGTCCAGCAGGTCCGTCATTATATAATATATACCTGTCCGGCTGCAGTAGTGATATATATATATATTTCTCTGACGTCCTAGTGGATGCTGGGACTCCGTCAGGACCATGGGGATTAGCGGCTCCACAGGAGACAGGGCACAAAAATAAAAGCTTTAGGACTAGGTGGTGTGCACTGGCTCCTCCCCCTATGACCCTCCTCCAAGCCTTAGTTAGGTTTTTGTGCCCGTCCGAGCAGGGTGCAATCTAGGTGGCTCTCCTAAAGAGCTGCTTAGAAAAAGTTATTAGGTTTTTTATTTTCAGTGAGTCCTGCTGGCAACAGGCTCACTGCAACGAGGGACTTAGGGGAGAAGAAGTGAACTCACCTGCGTGCAGGATGGATTGGCTTCTTAGGCTACTGGACACCATTAGCTCCAGAGGGATCGAACACAGGCCCAGCCATGGAGTCCGGTCCCGGAGCCGCGCCGCCGACCCCCTTGCAGATGCCGAAAAGTGAAGAGGTCCAGAAACCGGCGGCAGAAGACTTTTCAGTCTTCATGAGGTAGCGCACAGCACTGCAGCTGTGCGCCATTGTTGTCAGCACACTTCACACCAGCGGTCACTGAGGGTGCAGGGCGCTGGGGGGGGGGCGCCCTGGGCAGCAATGATAATACCTTGTTCTGGCTAAAAATACATCACATATAGCCCCTGGGGCTATATGGATGTATTTAACCCCTGCCAGGTCTCACAAACACCGGGAGAAGAGCCCGCCGAAATAGGGGGCGGGGCCTATCTCCTCAGCACACAGCGCCATTTTCCTGCACAGCTCCGCTGCGAGGAAGGCTCCCAGGACTCTCCCCTGCACTGCACTACAGAAACAGGGTAAAAAAACAGAGAGGGGGGGCACTTTTTTGGCGATATTGATATATTAAGCTGCTATAAAGGAAACAACACTTCTGTAGGGTTGTTCCTATATATTTATAGCGCTTGGGTGTGTGCTGGCAAACTCTCCCTCTGTCTCCCCAAAGGGCTAGTGGGGTCCTGTCTTCGATAAGAGCATTCCCTGTGTGTCTGCTGTGTGTCGGTACGTGTGTGTCGACATGTATGAGGACGATGTTGGTGTGGAGGCGGAGCAATTGCCGGTAATGGTGATGTCACCCCCTAGGGAGTCGACACCGGAATGGATGGCTTTGTTTATGGAATTACGTGATAATGTCAGCACGTTACAAAAATCAGTTGACGACATGAGACGGCCGGCAAACCAGTTAGTACCTGTCCAGGCGTCTCAGACACCGTCAGGGGCTGTAAAACGCCCTTTACCTCAGTCGGTCGACACAGACCCAGACACGGACACCGAATCTAGTGTCGACGGTGAAGAAACAAACGTATTTTCCAGTAGGGCCACACGTTATATGATCACGGCAATGAAGGAGGCTTTGCATATCTCTGATACTGCAAGTACCACAAAAAGGGGTATTATGTGGGGTCTGAAAAAACTACCTGTAGTTTTTCCTGAATCAGAGGAATTGAATGAAGTGTATGATGAAGCGTGGGTTAACCCCGATAGAAAACTGCTAATTTCAAAGAAGTTATTGCCATTATATCCTTTCCCGCCAGAGGTTAGGGCGCGCTGGGAAACACCCCCTAGGGTGGATAAGGCACTCACACGCTTATCAAAACAAGTGGCGTTACCGTCTCCTGAAACGGCCGCCCTCAAGGATCCAGCTGATAGGAGGCTGGAAACTACCCTGAAAAGTATATACACTCATACTGGTGTTATACTGCGACCAGCCATCGCCTCTGCATGGATGTGCAGTGCTGGGGTGGTTTGGTCGGATTCCCTGACTGAAAATATTAATACCCTGGATAGGGACAGTATTTTATTGACTATAGAGCAATTAAAGGATGCTTTTCTTTATATGCGAGATGCTCAGAGGGATATTTGCACTCTGGCATCGAGAGTAAGTGCGATGTCCATATCTGCCAGAAGAAGTTTATGGACGCGACAGTGGTCAGGTGATGCGGATTCCAAACGGCATATGGAAGTATTGCCGTATAAAGGGGAGGAATTATTTGGGGTCGGTCTATCGGATTTGGTGGCCACGGCAACAGCCGGGAAATACACCTTTTTACCTCAGGTCCCCTCCCAACAGAAAAAGACACCGTCTTTTCAGCCGCAGTCCTTTCGTTCCTATAAGAACAAGCGGGCAAAAGGACAGTCATATCTGCCCCGAGGCAAAGGAAAGGGTAAGAGAGTGCACCAAGCAGCTCCCTCCCAGGAGCAGAAGCCCTCCCCGGCTTCTGCAAAGCCCTCAGCATGACGTTGGGGCTTTACAAGCGGACTCAGGGGCGGTGGGGGGTCGACTCAAGAATTTCAGCGCACAGTGGGCTCACTCACAGGTGGACCCCTGGATCCTGCAGGTAGTATCTCAGGGTTACAGGTTGGAATTCGAGAAGTCTCCCCCTCGCCGGTTCCTAAAGTCTGCTCTGCCAACGTCTCCCTCAGACAGGGCGACGGTATTGGAAGCCATTCACAAGCTGTATTCTCAGCAGGTGATAGTCAAGGTACCCCTCCTACAACAGGGAAAGGGGTATTATTCCACACTATTTGTGGTACCGAAGCCGGACGGCTCGGTAAGACCTATTCTAAATCTGAAATCTTTGAACCTGTACATACAAAAATTCAAGTTCAAGATGGAGTCACTCAGAGCAGTGATAGCGAATCTGGAAGAAGGGGACTTTATGGTGTCCCTGGACATCAAGGATGCTTACCTGCATGTCCCAATTTGCCCTTCACATCAAGGGTACCTCAGGTTCGTGGTGCAAAACTGTCATTATCAGTTTCAGACGCTGCCGTTTGGATTGTCCACGGCACCTCGGGTCTTTACCAAGGTAATGGCCGAAATGATGTTTCTTCTGCGAAGAAAAGGCGTATTAATTATCCCTTACTTGGACGATCTCCTGATAAGGGCAAGGTCCAGAGAACAGCTTGGGGACGTAGTAGCACTAACCCAAGTAGTGCTGCAACAGCACGGGTGGATTCTGAATTTTCCAAAATCTCAATTGACCCCGACGACACGTCTGCTGTTCCTGGGAATGATTCTGGACACGGTTCAGAAAAAGGTGTTTCTTCCGGAGGAGAAAGCCAGGGAGTTATCCGAACTTGTCAGGAACCTCCTAAAACCAGGAAAAGTGTCTGTGCATCAATGCACAAGAGTCCTGGGAAAAATGGTGGCTTCTTACGAAGCGATTCCATTCGGCAGATTCCACGCACGAACTTTTCAGTGGGATCTGCTGGACAAATGGTCCGGATCGCATCTGCAGATGCATCAGCGGATAACTTTGTCTCCACGGACAAGGGTGTCTCTTCTGTGGTGGTTGCAGAGTGCTCATCTGTTAGAGGGCCGCAGATTCGGCATACAGGACTGGGTCCTGGTGACCACGGATGCCAGTCTGAGAGGCTGGGGAGCGGTCACACAGGGAAGAAACTTCCAGGGAGTGTGGTCAAGCCTGGAGATGTCTCTTCACATAAATATACTGGAGATAAGAGCGATTTACAATGCTCTAAGCCTGGCAAAACCCCTGCTTCAGGATCAGCCGGTGTTGATCCAGTCGGACAACATCACGGCAGTCGCCCACGTAAACAGACAGGGCGGCACAAGAAGCAGGAGGGCATTGGCAGAAGCTGCAAGGATTCTTCGCTGGGCGGAAGTTCATGTGATAGCACTGTCAGCAGTGTTCATTCCGGGAGTGGACAACTGGGAAGCGGACTTCCTCAGCAGACACGATCTACACCCGGGAGAGTGGGGACTTCATCCAGAAGTCTTCCACATGATTGTGAACCGTTGGGAAAAACCAAAGGTGGATATGATGGCGTCCCGCCTCAACAAAAAACTGGACAGGTATTGCGCCAGGTCAAGAGACCCTCAGGCAATAGCTGTGGACGCTCTGGTAACACCGTGGGTGTTCCAGTCAGTGTATGTGTTTCCTCCTCTGCCTCTCATACCAAAAGTACTGAGAATTATACGGCAAAGGGGAGTAAGAACGATACTCGTGGCTCCGGATTGGCCAAGAAGAACTTGGTACCCGGAACTTCAGGAGATGCTCACGGAAGATCCGTGGCCTCTACCTCTAAGACGGGACCTGCTTCAGCAGGGACCGTGTCTATTCCAAGACTTACCGCGGCTGCGTTTGACGGCATGGCGGTTGAACGCCGAATTCTAAGGGAAAAAGGCATTCCGGAAGAGGTCATCCCTACCCTGGTAAAAGCCAGGAAGGAGGTGACTGCACAACATTATCACCGCATTTGGAGAAAATATGTTGCGTGGTGTGAGGCCAGGAAGGCCCCGACGGAGGAATTTCAACTGGGTCGATTCCTACATTTCCTGCAAACAGGATTGTCTATGGGCCTCAAATTAGGGTCCATTAAGGTTCAAATTTCGGCCCTGTCGATTTTCTTCCAGAAAGAATTGGCTTCAGTTCCTGAAGTCCAGACTTTTGTAAAAGGAGTACTACATATACAGCCCCCGGTTGTGCCCCCAGTGGCTCCGTGGGATCTTAATGTAGTTTTGGATTTTCTCAAATCCCATTGGTTTGAGCCACTCAAATCGGTGGATTTGAAATATCTTACATGGAAAGTAACCATGCTACTGGCCCTGGCTTCAGCCAGGAGAGTGTCAGAATTGGCGGCTTTATCGTATAAAAGCCCATATCTGATTTTCCATTCGGACAGGGCAGAACTGCGGACGCGTCCTCAGTTTCTGCCTAAGGTGGTTTCAGCGTTTCACCTGAACCAGCCTATTGTGGTGCCTGCGGCTACTAGCGATTTGGAGGATTCCAAGTTGCTGGACGTTGTCAGGGCATTGAAAATATATATTTCAAGGACGGCTGGAGTCAGAAAATCTGACTCGCTGTTTATACTGTATGCACCCAACAAGCTGGGTGCTCCTGCTTCTAAGCAGACGATTGCTCGTTGGATTTGTAGCACAATTCAACTTGCACATTCTGTGGCAGGCCTGCCACAGCCTAAATCTATCAAGGCCCATTCCACAAGGAAGGTGGGCTCATCTTGGGCGGCTGCCCGAGGGGTCTCGGCATTACAACTCTGCCGAGCAGCTACGTGGTCGGGGGAGAACACGTTTGTAAAATTCTACGAATTTGATACCCTGGCTAAAGAGGACCTGGAGTTCTCTCATTCGGTGCTGCAGAGTCATCCGCACTCTCCCGCCCGTTTGGGAGCTTTGGTATAATCCCCATGGTCCTGACGGAGTCCCAGCATCCACTAGGACGTCAGAGAAAATAAGATTTTACTTACCGATAAATCTATTTCTCGTAGTCCGTAGTGGATGCTGGGCGCCCATCCCAAGTGCGGATTGTCTGCAATACTTGTACATAGTTATTGTTACAAAAAAATCGGGTTGTTATTGTTGTGAGCCGTCTGTTCAGAGGCTCCTACGTTTGTCATACTGTTAACTGGGTTCAGATCACAAGTTGTACGGTGTGATTGGTGTGGCTGGTATGAGTCTTACCCGGGATTCAAAATCCTTCCTTATTGTGTACGCTCGTCTGGGCACAGTATCCTAACTGAGGCTTGGAGGAGGGTCATAGGGGGAGGAGCCAGTGCACACCACCTAGTCCTAAAGCTTTTATTTTTGTGCCCTGTCTCCTGCGGAGCCGCTAATCCCCATGGTCCTGACGGAGTCCCAGCATCCACTACGGACTACGAGAAATAGATTTATCGGTAAGTAAAATCTTATTTTTTTATATCATTATCATCCAGTCTATATTAGCAGCAGACGCAGTACGGTAGTCCACGGCTGTAGCTACCTCTGTGTCGGCAGTCGCTCGTCCATCCATAATTGTATACCACCTACCCGTGGTGTTTTTTTTTTTTTCTATCTTCTTGATACTAGTAGCTTACTTTAGGAGTCTGCAGTGCTGAGCTGACAGTGTCCAGCAGGTCCGTCATTATATAATATATACCTGTCCGGCTGCAGTAGTGATATATATATATATATTTTTTATATCATTATCATCCAGTCTATATTAGCAGCAGACGCAGTACGGTAGTCCACGGCTGTAGCTACCTCTGTGTCGGCAGTCGCTAGTCCATCCATAATTGTATACCACCTACCTGTGGTGTTTTTTTTTTTTTTTCTATCTTCTTGATACTACTAGTAGCTTACTTTAGGAGTCTGCAGTGCTGAGCTGACAGTGTCCAGCAGGTCCGTCATTATATAATATATACCTGTCCGGCTGCAGTAGTGATATATATATATATTTTTTATATCATTATCATCCAGTCTATATTAGCAGCAGATGCAGTACGGTAGTCCACGGCTGTAGCTACCTCTGTGTCGGCAGTCGCTCGTCCATCCATAATTGTATACCACCTACCCGTGGTGTTTTTTTTTTTTTTCTATCTTCTTGATACTAGTAGCTTACTTTAGGAGTCTGCAGTGCTGAGCTGACAGTGTCCAGCAGGTCCGTCATTATATAATATATACCTGTCCGGCTGCAGTAGTGATATATATATATTTTATATCTCATTATCATCCAGTCTATATTAGCAGCAGACGCAGTACGGTAGTCCACGGCTGTAGCTACCTCTGTGTCGGCAGTCGCTAGTCCATCCATAATTGTATACCACCTACCTGTGGTGTTTTTTTTTTTCTATCTTCTTGATACTACTAGTAGCTTACTTTAGGAGTCTGCAGTGCTGAGCTGACAGTGTCCAGCAGGTCCGTCATTATATAATATATACCTGTCCGGCTGCAGTAGTGATATATATATATATTTTTTATATCATTATCATCCAGTCTATATTAGCAGCAGACGCAGTACGGTAGTCCACGGCTGTAGCTACCTCTGTGTCGGCAGTCGCTCGTCCATCCATAATTGTATACCACCTACCCGTGGTGTTTTTTTTTTTTCTATCTTCTTGATACTAGTAGCTTACTTTAGGAGTCTGCAGTGCTGAGCTGACAGTGTCCAGCAGGTCCGTCATTATATAATATATACCTGTCCGGCTGCAGTAGTGATATATATATATATTTTTTATATCATTATCATCCAGTCTATATTAGCAGCAGACGCAGTACGGTAGTCCACGGCTGTAGCTACCTCTGTGTCGGCAGTCGCTAGTCCATCCATAATTGTATACCACCTACCTGTGGTGTTTTTTTTTTTTTCTATCTTCTTGATACTACTAGTAGCTTACTTTAGGAGTCTGCAGTGCTGAGCTGACAGTGTCCAGCAGGTCCGTCATTATATAATATATACCTGTCCGGCTGAGTAGTGATATATATATATATTTTTTATATCATTATCATCCAGTCTATATTAGCAGCAGATGCAGTACGGTAGTCCACGGCTGTAGCTACCTCTGTGTCGGCAGTCGCTCGTCCATCCATAATTGTATACCACCTACCCGTGGTGTTTTTTTTTTTTTCTATCTTCTTGATACTAGTAGCTTACTTTAGGAGTCTGCAGTGCTGAGCTGACAGTGTCCAGCAGGTCCGTCATTATATAATATATACTTGTCGGCTGCAGTAGTGATATATATATATTTTATATCTCATTATCATCCAGTCTATATTAGCAGCAGACGCAGTATGGTAGTCCACGGCTGTAGCTACCTCTGTGTCGGCAGTCGCTAGTCCATCCATAATTGTATACCACCTACCTGTGGTGTTTTTTTTTTTCTATCTTCTTGATACTACTAGTAGCTTACTTTAGGAGTCTGCAGTGCTGAGCTGACAGTGTCCAGCAGGTCCGTCATTATATAATATATACCTGTCCGGCTGCAGTAGTGATATATATATATATATATATATTATATCATTATCATCCAGTCTATATTAGCAGCAGACGCAGTACGGTAGTCCACGGCTGTAGCTACCTCTGTGTCGGCAGTCGCTCGTCAATCCATAAGTATACTAGTATCCATCCATCTCCATTGTTTACCTGAGGTGCCTTTTAGTTGTGCCTATTAAAATATGGAGAACAAAAATGTTGAGGTTCCAAAAATAGGGAAAGATCAAGATCCACTTCCACCTCGTGCTGAAGCTGCTGCCACTAGTCATGGCCGAGACGATGAAATGCCAGCAACGTCGTCTGCCAAGGCCGATGCCCAATGTCATAGTACAGAGCATGTAAAATCCAAAACACCAAATATCAGTAAAAAAAGGACTCAAAAATCTAAAATAAAATTGTCGGAGGAGAAGCGTAAACTTGCCAATATGCCATTTACCACACGGAGTGGCAAGGAACGGCTGAGGCCCTGGCCTATGTTCATGGCTAGTGGTTCAGCTTCACATGAGGATGGAAGCACTCAGCCTCTCGCTAGAAAAATGAAAAGACTCAAGCTGGCAAAAGCACAGCAAAGAACTGTGCGTTCTTCGAAATCCCAAATCCACAAGGAGAGTCCAATTGTGTCGTTTGCGATGCCTGACCTTCCCAACACTGGACGTGAAGAGCATGCGCCTTCCACCATTTGCACGCCCCCTGCAAGTGCTGGAAGGAGCACCCGCAGTCCAGTTCCTGATAGTCAGATTGAAGATGTCAGTGTTGAAGTACACCAGGATGAGGAGGATATGGGTGTTGCTGGCGCTGGGGAGGAAATTGACCAGGAGGATTCTGATGGTGAGGTGGTTTGTTTAAGTCAGGCACCCGGGGAGACACCTGTTGTCCGTGGGAGGAATAGGGCCATTGACATGCCTGGTGAAAATGCCAAAAAAATCAGCTCTTCGGTGTGGAAGTATTTCAACAGAAATGCGGACAACATTTGTCAAGCCGTGTGTTGCCTTTGTCAAGCTGTAATAAGTAGGGGTAAGGACGTTAACCACCTCGGAACATCCTCCCTTATACGTCACCTGCAGCGCATTCATCATAAATCAGTGACAAGTTCAAAAACTTTGGGCGACAGCGGAAGCAGTCCACTGACCAGTAAATCCCTTCCTCTTGTAACCAAGCTCACGCAAACCACCCCACCAACTCCCTCAGTGTCAATTTCCTCCTTCCCCAGGAATGCCAATAGTCCTGCAGGCCATGTCACTGGCAATTATGACGAGTCCTCTCCTGCCTGGGATTCCTCCGATGCATCCTTGCGTGTAACGCCTACTGCTGCTGGCGCTGCTGTTGTTGCTGCTGGGAGTCGATGGTCATCCCAGAGGGGAAGTCGTACTCGTAAGACCACTTTTACTACTTCCACCAAGCAATTGACTGTCCAACAGTCCTTTGCGAGGAAGATGAAATATCACAGCAGTCATCCTGCTGCAAAGCGGATAACTGAGGCCTTGGCATCCTGGGCGGTGAGAAACGTGGTTCCGGTATCCATCATTACTGCAGAGGCAACTAGAGACTTGTTGGAGGTACTGTGTCCCCGGTACCAAATACCATCTAGGTTCCATTTCTCTAGGCAGGCGATATCGAAAATGTACACAGACCTCAGAAAAAGACTCACCAGTGTCCTAAAAAATGCAGTTGTACCCAATGTCCACTTAACCACGGACATGTGGACAAGTGGAGCAGGGCAGGCTCAGGACTATATGACTGTGACAGCCCACTGGGTAGATGTATGGACTCCCGCCGCAAGAACAGCAGCGGCGGCACCAGTAGCAGCATCTCGCAAACGCCAACTCTTTCCTAGGCAGGCTACGCTTTGTATCACCGCTTTACAGAATACGTACACAGCTAAAAACCTCTTACGGCAACTGAGGAAGATCATCGCAGAATGGCTTACCCCAATTGGACTCTCCTGTGGATTTGTGGCATCGGACAACGCCAGCAATATTGTGTGTGCATTAAATCTGGGCAAATTCCAGCACGTCCCATGTTTTGCACATACCTTGAATTTGGTGGTGCAGAATTATTTAAAAAACGAGAGGGGCGTGCAAGAGATGCTGTCGGTGGCCAGAAGAATTGCGGGACACTTTCGGCGTACAGGCACCACGTACAGAAGACTGGAGCACCACCAAAAACGCCTGAACCTGCCCTGCCATCATCTGAAGCAAGAAGTGGTAACGAGGTGGAATTCAACCCTCTATATGCTTCAGAGGTTGGAGGAGCAGCAAAAGGCCATTCAAGCCTATACAACTGAGCACGATATAGGAGGTGGAATGCACCTGTCTCAAGCGCAGTGGAGAATGATTTCAACGTTGTGCAAGGTTCTGCAACCTTTTGAACTTGCCACACGTGAAGTCAGTTCAGACACTGCCAGCCTGAGTCAGGTCATTCCCCTCATCAGGCTTTTGCAGAAGAAGCTGGAGACATTGAAGGAGGAGCTAACACAGTGCGATTCCGCTAGGCATGTGGGACTTGTGGATGGAGCCCTTAATTCGCTTAACAAGGATTCATGGGTGGTCAATCTGTTGAAATCAGAGCACTACATTTTGTCCACCGTGCTCGATCCTAGATTTAAAACCTACCTTGGATCTCTCTTTCCGGCAGACACAAGTCTGCTGGGGTTCAAAGAACTGCTGGTGACAAAATTGTCAAGTCAAGCGGAACGCGACCTGTCAACATCTCCTCCTTCACATTCTCCCGCAACTGGGGGTGAGAGGAAAAGGCTCAGAATTCCGAGCCCACCCGCTGGCGGTGATGCAGGGCAGTCTGGAGCGACTGCTGATGCTGACATCTGGTCCGGACTGAAGGACCTGACAACGATTGCGGACATGTCGTCTACTGTCACTGCATATGATTCTCTCCCCATTGAAAGAATGGTGGAGGATTATATGAGTGACCGCATCCAAGTAGGCACGTCAGACAGTCCGTACTTATACTGGCAGGAAAAAGAGGCAATTTGGAGGCCCTTGCACAAACTGGCTTTATTCTACCTAAGTTGCCCTCCCACAAGTGTGTACTCCGAAAGAGTGTTTAGTGCCGCCGCTCACCTTGTCAGCAATCGGCGTACGAGGTTACATCCAGAAAATGTGGAGAAGATGATGTTCATTAAAATGAATTATAATCAATTCCTCCGTGGAGACATTGACCAGCAGCAATTGCCTCCACAAAGTACACAGGGAGCTGAGATGGTGGATTCCAGTGGGGACGAATTGATAATCTGTGAGGAGGAGGATGTACACGGTGATATATCGGAGGATGATGATGAGGTGGACATCTTGCCTCTGTAGAGCCAGTTTGTGCAAGGAGAGATTAATTGCTTCTTTTTTGGTGGGGGTCCAAACCAACCCGTCATTTCAGTCACAGTCGTGTGGCAGACCCTGTCACTGAAATGATGGGTTGGTTAAAGTGTGCATGTCCTGTTTATACAACATAAGGGTGGGTGGGAGGGCCCAAGGACAATTCCATCTTGCACCTCTTTTTTCTTTCATTTTTCTTTGCGTCATGTGCTGTTTGGGGGGTGTTTTTTGGAAGGGCCATCCTGCGTGACACTGCAGTGCCACTCCTAGATGGGCCAGGTGTTTGTGTCGGCCACTAGGGTCGCTTAGCTTACTCACACAGCTACCTCATTGCGCCTCTTTTTTTCTTTGCGTCATGTGCTGTTTGGGGAGTGTTTTTTGGAAGGGCCATCCTGCGTGACACTGCAGTGCCACTCCTAGATGGGCCAGGTGTTTGTGTCGGCCACTAGGGTCGCTTAGCTTATTCACACAGCTACCTCATTGCGCCTCTTTTTTTCTTTGCGTCATGTGCTGTTTGGGGAGTGTTTTTTGGAAGGGCCATCCTGCGTGACACTGCAGTGCCACTCCTAGATGGGCCAGGTGTTTGTGTCGGCCACTTGGGTCGCTTAGCTTAGCCATCCAGCGACCTCGGTGCAAATTTTAGGACTAAAAATAATATTGTGAGGTGTGAGGTGTATAGACTGAAAATGAGTGGAAATTATGGTTATTGAGGTTAATAATACTTTGGGATCAAAATGACCCCCAAATTCTATGATTTAAGCTGTTTTTTAGGGTTTTTTGAAAAAAACACCCGAATCCAAAACACACCCGAATCCGACAAAAAAAATTCGGTGAGGTTTTGCCAAAACGCGTTCGAACCCAAAACACGGCCGCGGAACCGAACCCAAAACCAAAACACAAAACCCGAAAAATTTCCGGTGCTCATCACTAATATATATATATATATATATATATAGCTAAACATATACTAAATCCCCAGGAAACCCATTCAGTATAAGCCTATACAAAGTTTATGTGCATGCAATACCAAAACTCTCTTAAAAAATGACACCTTCAAATGTTTGTGTGGACCGGGTACTCGGAGGTTTTTTATCGGGCACTGTTGAGGCCCAATAATTTTCAAGCACAGATAGCAATTAATTTTAAATGAACAAAGAATAATACTTCCCAGTGTAGCAGTTCCTCCTTTAACAGCAGAGATAGTATTCAGCTCTGTCTCTCAATGTAGCATGTGCTATCCAAGTTTGTGCTACGTGTATTTCTCTTTCTGGAGGTCAAATTAGTATCTCTTTAGTGAGTATGTACTAGCACTAGTACTGTAACTGACTAGCATTGACACTGTTTCCATTTACAAAATATAGTGTTACTGTAGCTGTTCCATTCTCTAATAATCTTCCTTAGGTAGCTGACGAAATGCACATTAGTAGCATTGTTTCTTTTCTATATGTGGAACATATAATTCCTCTCTTTTATTTAAAGTTTCCAAGGTGAGATATCCTGTTGGAATCTATAAATCCTCACTAACAGTGCGTGTCACCTTCACCTCGTAGAGGTTAAAGCTCAGCTGTAATTATATGATATCCTTGCTGACTTAGTTATATATATATTTATATATATATATATATATATATATATATATTGAGCAGACGAGGCAACCAAAGCAACTGTTTAGGGCCCTATTGGTCTCAGGGGGCCTGGGACACTGCTCTGCATTTCTGGAAACCATGAGCTTCACCAAAATTGTCCGAGAGCTGAGCTGGCTGAATACTCCCAGCAGGCTGTCAATGACTAGACAGCTGTTGGGTGCCGACTACAGCGCATGCCTGTGTCTCCAGTCCTGCAGTACTGTGCGTGTGACCAGTCATGACACACGTGTGTATGACGCCAGATGCTAAGAGAGAGGAGCCGGGATGTGCACAGAAAATAACATGAGGTCTTCCAGTGTACTTTATTACAGTATTTTTTACATTTTATATAACATCCACCACCTACTTAAAATTCCAATCAGGTGTGAGTGGGGGATGATGGGAAGGGGGGGGGGGGATATGAGGTTGGGGGGGTAGACAGTGAGGATAGTTTGAGGAAGGGGGTGCCCAAATCGTTGTATTGCTTAGGGCCCCATGAGGTATAAATCCACCTCTGATATTGAGCTATATCCTCAGTCTCAGTTCATTAAATATTCTCGGCTGTAAGATGTAAGTCGCTGAAACCTATAAAACTTGTAACAGTCCTCCTTGAAATCTAACTAAGTATAATCAAATAAGCAAGGCCAGATTAAAGCAGGGATGACAGGGGCAGTCGTCCCTGGGCCCCCACATATTAGGGGCCTCCACACACAGCGGATTGAATCTGAGGATTCTCCAGCGGCTCAGCTGTCCAGTAACACCAGCCGCCAGGAGCTCCTCGGTATACTGTATGGTGTGTTGTGTGTGTTTACGTATGTCCAGTGGAGTCCTGGTAGCGAATGCATGCTGGGACTCCGTGAGGCTCAGGACCGCGTATGGGAGAGGAAGGAGGTCACTCGCTGTTGTCATCGGGGAGAATACGGGGGCAGAGCCGACAAAGCACCAGCAGTACTATCCGGGGCACCAGGGAAGGAGGCAGAGCTGCAGGTGCTCAGGACCGCGTATGGGTGAGGAAGGAGGTCACTCGCTGTTGTAATCGGGGAGAATATGGGGGCAGAGCCGACAAAGCACTAGCAGCATCTGGGGCACCAGGGAAGGAGGCAGAGCTGCAGGTCAGGACACTGGTGGGAGGTGTATGGAGGAAGGGGGAGATGATGGAGGTAGATAGAGGAGCCTGGGGTAAAGTACAGGAGGAGGCAGAGAGAGGACTGTGGGGGTAAGAACAGAAGGGGGTAAAGAGAGGATTGTGGGGGTAAGTGCAGAAGGGGGTGGGTAGAGGACTATGGGGGTAAGTACAGACAGGAAGGGATAAATAGAGGATTGTAGGGGGTAAACAGAAGTAGTTCAGGCTAGATGGAGTTGGTAGGGGATAGATGGAAGGAGGAGGGATGCGTGTGTGGGGTGGGTGGGTGTGGGCGAATGTCTGGGGGGTGCACCTAGGCATAATAGAGGGGGACCTCACAACTTTGTTGCCCCTGGGCCCCCACAACCCTTAATCCAGCCCTGCAAATAAGTACTTGTTTCTCTAATTTTTGCAGCTGCCTAGTGGGTTGGCATCACACAGGAAACTTATCTCTATATACCAGGAGGTACGTATTAAAATTAGAGATGTGCGGCTGGCACTTTTCGTGTTTCTGGTTCTAATTTTACTTTCATGTTTTGGTTTTTGGCTTGGTTTTGCCAAAACTACCCTTTCGGGTTTTGGTTTTGGTTTTGGATCTGGATGATTTTTGAAAAAAACAAAAATGGCTAAAATCACAGAATTTGGGGGTAATTTTGATCCTCTGGTATTATTAACCTCAATAACATTAATTTCCACTCATTTCCAGTCTATTCTGAACACCTCAAAATATTGTTTTTAGGCCTAAAAGTTGCATCGAGGTCGCTGTATGACTAAGCTTAGTGACACAAACACCTGGCCCATCTAGAAGTGGCACTGCAATGGCAGACAGGAGGGCAGGTATAATAAAAGGCCACAAACAGCACATGATGCAAAGAAGAAAAAGAGGTGCACCGAGGTTGCTGTATGACTAAGCCACGCGACACAAGTGTGCGGCACAACACCTGGCCCATCTAGGAGTGGCACTGCGGTGTTAAACAGGATGGCACTTTTCAAAAACTAGGCCCCAAACAGCACCTAATGCAAAGATGTAGAAGAGGTGCAATGAGGTAGCTGTATGACTAAGCCAAGTGACACAAACAATTGGCCCATCTAGGAGTGGCACTGCAGTGGCAGACAGGAGGGCAGATATAAAAAAAAGGCCCCAAACAGCATCTCATGTAAAAATGTAGGAGAGGTGCAATGAGGTAGCTGTATGACTAAGCCAAGCGACACAAATAATTTCCACTGGAATTATACAGCAATATCACTGGAATTATACAACAATATCACTGGAATTATATGGCAGTACCACTGGACATTATACGGCAGTACCAATGGAAGTATACGGCAGGATTACTGGAATTATACGGCAGGATTACTGGAATTATACTCCAGTACTACTGTAATTATATGGCAGGATTACTGTAATTATACAGCAGGATTACTGGAATTATACGGCAGTACCACTGGAATTATACGGTAGGATTACTGGAATTATATGACAGGATTACTGGAATTATACGTCAGGATCACAGGACATATACGGCAGTACCACTGGACATATACGGCAGCACAGGGACACCACCACTGGACTGATGCAGGACAATACACCACCACTGAACTGATGCAGCACAACACAGCACCCTATACAGCAGCACTGGACATATGGCAGCAGGGGATACCACTGTGACTGGTCACTGGAATGACAGATGTCTGATGCACAGGACACTACCACTGGTCTGATGCAGGACAACACAGCAACACTGTAAGGGACTTGTTATTATTATACAGAAGCACTGGACATATGGCAGCAGAGGATACCACTGTGACTGGACTGATGCAGGATAACACAGCACCACTGCAATTGACTGGTCTTATACAGCAGCACTGGACATATGGCAGCAGAGGACACCACCACTGTGACTGGACTGATGCAGCACAATACCCCACCACTGAACTGATGCAGCACAACACAGCACCCTATACAGCAGCACTGGACATATGGCAGCAAGAGGACACAACCACTGTGACTGGACAGATGCAGCACAAGACACGGGCACTGAGGAAACTGAGAGAACGGAGACACGTCCTCTCTCTACACTCTCCAATGCCGGAGTGAAAATGGCGGTGACACACGGCCCCTTATATGAAATCCAAACCCCGCGAGAATCCGACAGCGGGGTGATGACGTTTTGCCTCGTTCTGGTTTCCGAGTCAGGCGGGAAAACCCGAGCCTGACTCGGATCCGGACTTGGGTAGGGAGGTTCGGTAGGGTTCGGATCTCAGGGATCCGAACCCGCTCCTCTCTAATTAAAATGAACCTTAAAGTTACTAGAGTTCACAATGCATTGGAGTATGGTAAAAGTATATACCTATACACAGTGACAAGGATTTCTAATCTCAGTTACTTTCCACAGTAATGCCACTTATATAGCTGGTCAATAGTGGTAAAAACTATTCTCCGCTTTTTACAGCTCCTCAACCTCTGACTTGCATGGAAGGGGTATTTGTCTGTCCCTCCATTAACCGCAGACCCTGTACCAGTGGAGTCCTGGTATCAAACTTTCTCTTCTATGCTAGTGTAAGTGTACCTTATGGGCAGCTTGTATTAATGTGCATTGGTGTGATGTATGGGTAGCATCTACATACCCTCCAACTGTACCTTTTTGGCAGGTACAGTACCTTTTTTTTATGGTCTGTCCAGAATATTTGGCTCTCCAAACTTCCATTGAAAGTATAGGAAGCTTTTACCCGTGGCCACGCCCCCTTTTCAAATTTGTACAGATTTTTATATGTAAATTGTTGGAGGGTATGCATCTAGTGCAATTCACTCACACCTCCTGTAGTCCTATTAGCTGTACTGTTCACAGCCGCTGCCTCTTCCCCACCAGGAGCTGAAGACGCAGGAGCCATTCCAATCGCTACCATCGCGGCCCACTTCAGAGTCCCCCAGCCCATAGTTGACCTCTCTGCTGACAGGTATTTGGCCAGCGCTGCCCCCACTCCGTGGAACATTAGTTCGCCTCAGAGCACTGCCTCCAGCTGAATGCCTGGTCTCGGCCACACCTCCTGAGCCTCAGCCGCTGTGGAAATATTCACTGCACCGCTCTTGACAGCGGCACTTATGTCTCAGATGTGCCACTCTCACATACCCTCCAACATTGTACCCTCGAAAACTGGTACAAATTAGGAAAAGGGGCGTGGTCAATGGTAAAGGGTGTGTCTCTCCCCCCCCCCCCCCCCTGTCTATACTTTTTATGGAGATTTAGTGAGTAAAAAATCGGTACAAAGCTCTTTTTGGCAGGTACAGACCATAACAAAAACGGTACTGTTCCGGACAAAAAGGTACAGTTGGAGTGTATGCTCTCAGGGGGAATGGTAGACCGACCGTCACTGCCTCCGGACACCTCTTTATAGCCTCTGCTCCCCCAGCCATGTGACCTCTGTCTCGGGCCACTACCTCGCTCTCCCCCCCAGAACGAGCCCCTACACCTTGCGCTGGCTACCTCGCGCTGGCTATAATCCCTGTGAGCAGTAAATGCCCTTCCAGAATGTTCCACCTGTCATGCGTTTACTATCGTGGTATAGTACATAGGTGTTCATTCCGAGTTGTACGCTCGTTGCCAATTTTCGCTATGCTGCGATTTGCTGCTAAATGCGCATGCGCTTAGTTATTTTACTAAAAACTTAGCAGTTTTGCTGTGGCTTCAGCGGCGCTTTTCATTCACACTGCTGATCGGTGTGTGATTGACAGGAAAGGGGCGTTTCTGTGTGGTAACTGAGCGTTTTCCGGGAGTGTGCTGAAAAACGCAAGCGTGTCAGGAAAAAACGCGGGAGTGTCTGGAGAAACGGGGGAGTGGCTGTCCGAACGCAGGGCGTGTTTGTGACGTCAAACCAGGAACTAAACGGACTGAGCTGATCGCAATCTGTGAGTAGGTCCGGAGCTACTCAGAAACTGCAAATAATTATTTATTAGCAGTTCTGCTAATCCTTCGTTCGCTATTCTGCTAAGCTAAGATACACTCCCAGAGGGCGGTGGCCTAGCGTGTGCAATGCTGCTAAAAGCAGCTTGCGAGCGAACAATTCGGAATGAGGGCCATAGTTATGCATATATATATATATTTATATATATATATATACATTTCTATCCTGCTTATACTCCTATTACCTTCTGCAGTGATTACATCAGTGTACCTCTATAAATATCCTTCTCTCTTATTAACCATGACAGGGGGTTGGCTATATAGAGGTAACCTCTAGCGTACCCTCGTCTGCCCCTAACGGAGGGCTACACATTAAAAAGGATCAAGAAAAGAGTGACTGGACAGAGGGCCTAATTCAGTGTATGACGCATCAGCTATGCGTTCGCATACTGAAGCCCCTATGCAGTGTGCACACCCGCAGGAGCTGCACTGTGCGTGTGCACACAGTGAGGTGCGACGGCATCTCACTTATGCAAACACCTCTGACTGATGGATAGGCAGAGGCGTTCGTGGGATTTACAGGGGCATCGATGCCTCGTTTTGTGGACATCAAAGCTGCGTTGGGGAGGCATGGTCTGGACAACGGAGGTGCTTGCATTTTAGCAGGGTGGAAGGACCCGGCATGTGGGGTGACCTTGCCCTGTACTGGGCGGCCTCCTACATGCTAGAGAAAGGAGTTGTAGTTTTGTGATTACTCGCAAAACTACAACTCATGATGAATTAGGCCCAGAAAGTGGGTTAGGCAATTGTAGACCAGCCATTAAAGTATATCAATACTTAGGCAGTAACCTGCTCAAAGATCAAAATACTTAGAAAAACATTAGCTAACAATGCATATTTCTCTTACGTCCTAGAGGATGCTGGGGTCCATTTTAGTACCATGGGGGTATAGACGGTTCCGCAAGAGCCTTCGGCACTTTAAGACTTTTCAGCAGTGTGAACTGCCTCCTCCCTCTATGCCCCTCCTCCAGACCTCAGTTTAGAAAATGTGCCCAGGAGACTGGATGCACACTAGTGGAGCTCTACAGAGCTTTGCTGGAAAAAGACTTTCTTAGGTTTTTTATTTTACAGGGAAGCTGCTGGCAACAGCTTCCCTGCTTCGTGGGACTTAGGGGGGGGGGGGGAGTAGGAATCCGCTGACAGGACACCATTAGCTCCTGAAGGGTACTGAACACAGCCCAAGCCTGGCCAGTGTTCACTCCCACAGCACTGCCGCCACCCCCTAACAGAGCCAGAAGTCAGAAGGCTGGTGAGTATATTACCGGAGTCCTGCAGAGAGGGGATCCGCCGGTCATCGTTGGCGGCATACAGGTATACGCGCACGCTGAGCGCCAAGTTTCTCAGCATAAGGGTGCAGAGCGCGGTGGTGGCGCGCTCTGAGGGCATGTTTTAAAACCTTACTCTCACTGGCAAAAAGGGTACAGACATGTACAGCCACTGATGTGCCATCCCCAGCCAGTATAAATATTACATTGCTGAGGCTGAAGGGCGGGGCTTCTCCTCAGACTTGCCAGAACACTCACTGAGTGCCATTTTCTCCTGCAGAAACTCCAGTGTGAAGCTCCTGAACGCTGTTTCTCCTCATGACAACACTGATACAAGTACAGGGTGTTATAGAAGGGGAAGAGAGTGTTCATTATAATTAGGTCTGTGGGCCAATTATTGGTATATGCACTGTAAGTGGGTAATATTTCCACAATTCACAATAAGGCGCAGAATAAGGTGCAGTGTGTGGACTGGCAAATCCCTCTGTGTCTCTCTGACAGACTTTAGTGTGGGTCTGTCCCCAATAGCTCCGAACCCATTTTAGATGCACAAGAGGGTAATGTGGTGGCCCTTCCCTCGCAGAAGGAGCCGGAGTGGGTGAGAATGTTGCAAAAGAATATGTCAATGCTTGCCAAGAAATTCTCTGAGTCTGAACAACAGACTAAATATTGGAGGCAGTCTGTGGAGGATGCACTGTTTACTGACCCCTCCATATCATCCACTCGGGTCCCATCCAGTGCCCAGATAATGCAAAGGGACACAGACACAGATTCCGACTCTGACGTCGACACTGGGGATTTGAGAGGGGTAGACCCCAAATTATCCAAAAGCTCACAATGTATGATAGTTGCTATAAAGGAAGTGTTGGAGTTTCCTGAAACAACACTGGTCCCAGGGGAAAAGGATTATTTTAAATTAAATAAAAAGCAGGTTGTGACTTTTCCTCCTTCAAAGGATTTGAATGCGTTCTTTGAAGAATCCTGGGCTAACCCTTAGAAGAAATGTACCCTTCCCAGAAGGATACGTGTAGCGTACCCTTTCCCTGAGGAAGACAGGCACAAATGGGAGACACCCCCAATGATAGACACCTCAGTTTCTCGGCTGTCTAAGAAAATAGTTTTGCCTGCCCCTGGTTCAGCCTCATTAAAAGATCCAGCTGACCGTAAATTAGAAACAACCCTAAAATCCATATACAGGTTGAGTATCCCATATCCAAATATTTCGAAATACGGAATATTCCGAAATACAGACTTTTTTGAGTGAGAGTGAGATAGTGAAACCTTTGTTTTTGATGACTCAATGTACACAAACTTTGTTTAATATACAAAGTTATTAAAAATATTGTATTAAATGACCTTCAGGCTGTGTGTATAAGGTGTATGTGAAACATAAATGAATTGTGTGAATGTAGACACACTTTGTTTAATGTACAAAGTTATAAAAAATATTGGCTAAAATGACCTTCAGGCTGTGTGTATAAGGTGTATATGAAACATAAATGCATTCTGTGCTTAGACTTAGGTCCCATCACCATGATATCTCATTATGGTATGCAATTATTCCAAAATAAGGAAAAATCCAATATCCGAAATACCTCTGGTCCCAAGCATTTTAGATAAGGGATACTCAACCTGTATACGGCTAATGGAATGGTGCTCAGGCCCACCATTGTTTGTGCGTGGGTAGGTAACGCTGTGGAAAAATGGTCTGATAACTTGCTTGTTAACATAGACACAGTTGACAGGGATGAAATAGTCCTAACTCTCGGCCATATCAAAGATGCTGCAGGTTACTTAGTTGAAGCTATGAAGGATATTGGGTTGCTGAGTTCAAGACCCTCCGCTATGGCGATTTCAGCCCGCAGGGCGCTGTGGATCCGCCAATGGAACGCTGATGCAGAATCAAAAAAGAATATTGAGGCGCTTCCTTACAATGGAGGAACTCTCTTTGGAGACAAGCTGGATGCCATGATTTCCACAACTACATCAGGCAAGTCAGCATTTCTGCCTTCCGCAGCTGCTCCATCTAGGAAAGGATTTAATTCTCATACGATGCAATCCTTTCGGCCCAACAAGTCCAAAAAGGCAAAGGGTACCCCCCTTCTTCGCAGGAAGAGGTCGAGGAAGAGGTAAAAAATCTACAACACCATCAGGGTCGCAGGAGCAGAAGTCAACAGCTACTTCTGCTAAAACGTCAGCATGACGCTGGGGCTCCCCTGCAGGATTACGATCGGGTGGGGGCACGTCTACGGTCTTTCAGCCAGGTCTGGGATCACTCAGATCTGGATCCTTGGGTATTGCAGAAAGTATCCCAAGGGTACAAATTGGAATTTCAGGACCTTCCCCCAAGCCGATTTTTCAAATCAGCCTTACCAGCTTCTGTTCAGGACAGAGCAAAAGTGCTGAACGCAATACAGAAATTATGTCAAGACAACGTAATTTCCTTAGTTCCTGTGTCACAACAGGAAAAAGAGTTTTATTCAAGCCTATTTGTAGTGCCGAAACCGGATGGCTCGGTCAGACCGATTTTAAACCTAAAGACTCTGAATCTTTATTTGAAAAGGTTCAAATTCAAGATGGAATCCCTGAGAGCGGTGATCTCCAGCTTGGAGGAAAAGGAATTTCTGGTATCGAAGGACATCAAAGATGCTTATTTACATGTTCCCATCTACCCGCTGCATCAGGCATACCTGAGGTTTGCGGTGCAGGACTGCCACTACCAGTTCCAAACATTTCCTTTCGGGCTCTCCACGGCTCCGAGAATATTCACCAAAGTGATGGCGGAGATGATGGTTCTTCTTCACAAGAAAGGAGTCAAAGTCATCCCATACTTGGACGATCTCCTCATAAAAGCGAGATCCAGGGAGAAACTAGTGCAGAACATTGCACTTTCCCTGACGGAGCTTCAACAGCACGGTTGGATCATAAACCTTCCAAAATCACAATTTGAACCCACAATGAGGTTATCATTTCTGGGAATGATATTGGACACGGAAGCACAGAAAGTATTCCTACCGGTGGAAAAGGCTCTGGAGACCCAGAGGATGGTCAAACAAGTTTTAAAACCAGCACGCGTATCGATTCATCAGTGCATCCGTCTGCTGGGGAAGATGGTAGCGGCCTACGAGGCTCTACAATTTGGAGGATTCCACGCCAGGGTGTTCCAATGGGACCTACTGGACAAGTGATCCGGATTGCACCTACACATGCACCAGAGGATAATCCTGTCAAAAAAAGCCAGTATTTCACTCTTGTGGTGGCTTCAAAGTTCTCACCTCCTGGAGGGACGCAGGTTCGGGATTCAGACTTGGATCCTGGTGACCACAGATGCAAGCCTCCGAGGTTGGGGAGCAGTCACGCAAGGAGAAAGCTTCCAAGGAAGATGGTCAAGTCAAGAAACTTGCCTTCACATAAACATTCTGTAATTGAGAGCTGTGTACAACAGCCTTCATCAAGCGGCACACCTTCTTTAAGGTCGTCCCATACAGATCCAGTCAGACAATGTAACGGCAGTAGCTTACATAAACCGCCAGGGCGGAACAAAAAGCAGAGCAGCAATGGCAGAGGTGACAAAGATACTCCTCTGGGCAGAAATACATGCAAAAGCTCTGTCGGCAATTTTCATTCCGGGAGTGGACAACTGGGAAGCAGACTTCCTCAGCAGACACGATCTCCATCCAGGAGAATGGGGCCTCCACCCAGAAGTCTTTGCAGAGGTAGCAGATCATTGGGGCATTCCTCAAGTAGATATGATGGCATCACGTCTCAACAAGAAGCTTCAGAAATATTGTTCCAGGTCGAGAGACCCACAAGCAATAGCAGTGGATTCACTGGTGACCCAGTGGGTGTTTCAGTCAGTGTATCTGTTCCCTCCACTTCCACTAATACCAAAAGTTCTCAAGATCATCAGAAGAACAAGGGTTCGAGCAATTCTCATTGCTCCAGACTGGCCAAGGAGGGCTTGGTATCCAGATCTTCAGGAGTTATTACTGGAAGATCCTCAGCCTCTTCCTATTCGCGAGGATCTGCTTCAGCAGGGGCCGTTTGTTTATCAAGACTTACCGTGGCTGCGTTTGACGGCATGGCTGTTGAGTGCCAGATTCTAGCCCATAAGGGTATTCCCAATGAAGTCATTCCCACACTTATTCTGGCCTGGAAATGGGTAACGTCCAAACATTACTATCGTATTTGGAGAAAATATGTATCTTGGTGTGAATCCAAGAAGTCTCCTGCAGTGGAGTTTCAATTAGGACGTCTTCTATTTCTACAGGCGGGTGTGGGTGCTGACTTGAGATTAGGGTCTATCAAGGTCCAAATTTCAGCCTTGTCCATTTTCTTTCAGAAACAGTTGACTTCCCTTCCTGAGGTCCAGACGTTCGTGAAGGGGGTTCTGCGCATCCAACCTCCCTTTGTGCCTCCTGTGGCGCCATGGAATCTTAATGTGGTGTTGCAGTTCCTTAAATCGGACTGATTTGAGCCTCTACAAGAGGTAGAGTTGAAGTTTCTCACTTGGAAAGTGGTCATGCTATTGGCCTTGGCCTCAGGCAGACGAGTGTCTGAATTAGGGGCTCTGTCACACAAGAGTCCTTATTTGATTTTTCATGAAGATAGAGCTGAACTGCGGATGCGTCAGCATTTTCTTCCAAAGGTTGTGTCTTATTTCCATATCAACCAACCTGTGGTGGTGCCAGTGGCTTCTGACACCTCAGCCGTTTCAAAAGTCCTTGGATGTCGTCAGAGCGTTGAGGACTCATGTTGCAAGAACGGCTCGGACAAGGAAAACAGAATCTTTGTTTGTCCTCTATGACCCCAATAAGATTGGGGGTCCTGCTTCTAAGCAGACTATTGCGCGCTGGATCAGAGGTACCATTCAGCACGCTTATTCCACAGCAGGATTGCCGTTACTGAGTTCGGTAAAGGCCCACTCTACAAGGAAAGTGGGTTCTTCCTGGGCGGCAGCTACTTGGTCAGGGGCAAACACGTTTGCTAAGTTTTACAGGTTTGACACCTTGGATGCTGACGACCTACAGTTTGGTCAGTCAGTTCTACAGGAACATTAGCACTTTCCCGCCCGTACTGGGAGCTTTGGTACAACCCCATGGTACTAAAATGGACCCCAGCATCCTCTAGGACGTAAGAGAAAATAGGATTTTAATTACCTACCGGTAAATCCTTTTCTCATAGTCCGTAGAGGATGCTGGGCGCCTGCCCAGTGCTCATTTTTCCTGCAGAATTACATTTTATCTTTTTACACAGGTTCTCATGTGTCAAGATGTTCACAGCTGTTGCTGTTGCGTTATGAATGCACGTTAGCATGGGTTAGGTTGAAAGCCATGTTAGGCGGCATATTTTGTATGGTTTGAGCTGGTGTGAATCTTGCCTCTAGTTTAATGTAAATTCTTCTCTCGAAGTTGTCCGTCTCCTCGGGCACAGTTCCTATACTGAGGTCTGGAGGAGGTGCATAGAGAGAGGAGCCAGTTCACACTGTTGAAAAGTCTGAAAGTGCTGAAGGCTTCTGCGGAACCGTCTATACCCCCATGGTACTAAAATGGACCCCAGCATCCTCTACGGACTACGAGAAAAGGATTTACCGGTTGGTAATTAAATCCTTTTTAACATTGCACTTTGGGAATACAGTGACAAGTGAAGAAGGAGAGAAGTTAGCCCATGACATGACTGTGATCAATATTGGCCAGATTTATTTACTGTTCCGAAATAGCCCTGTCCATGATGGATAACCCACACAACTCTTGATGAGGTGTATATGGTAAAAGGAAAGTGAGAGAGTCTGGTTTCAACACAAACTAGCAGGGGAGTATTGACACCCGAGAAGGCCCATGTGCTGTGCCTCCATCCTCAAACCCTACCCTACTGTTTCCGGCAAGTGGTTCCACCCTACTATAGCGCACCATAGTTCCAGTGATATTTGTGAAGATGGTATATATTCACAAGGTAGTATTTACCTGAAGATATCATTGGGAATAATATGTCACATAGGAGGAGAGACCCACTTGCTGGCACCAGTTAGGTATGCTCTGGGTGCTGGATGCACAAGTCTGAAACACTCTTACTGTCTGTAAGTACTGTAAAACAAGCAGCGGCAGAGTAAATAAATATACTGTATCTCTATATTAGAGACTGAAGTTTCTTGCAAGCACTAACAGACCAGATAACATTAGGCTTATACTGTGCCCAGGCTTGGACTGGCCCACAGGGGTACAGGGGAAACCACCGGTGGGCCCCACTGCCTGGGGCCCCACCTCCTGCTCTAAGAATCAGGTTCCAGACTGTGCACTTGAATTATACATTATACATATGTTACCTTATACTGGACAATGGTGTGTTTTCTGCAGTGCATTACTGTTATTAATCTGGTACATTATCATGCATACAGCAGCTGAATTTACTGTATATATTTTTGAAGAGGACCATACATTGCACTCTCTAATGGTTAGTCAAACCAATGAGGTGGCAGGCCACACCCCTCTGCAGACTGGCCACACCCCTAACATGGGCCCCTACCACTGCATTCCCCCGGTGGGCCCTGCATGCCCCAGTTCGACACTGACTGTGCCGTTACCTGCAGAACGGTTTGAATATCTCTCTCTCCTTATAGCAATAAATTAAATTATTTATAATCTCAGGTAAAAAATAAACACTGAGCTTTCACATGTTTTGCAGATTGTATAAGACAAAAAAGTATATAGAAAAAGACTGACAGGTGCCTGACATGTGCTGCCACCAGTGCCGTAACTAGGCATTTTAGCGCTGTGTGCAAGAAACGGCACTGGCGCCCCCCCATGCAAGATAGGGGCAGTGCGGCGTGGCCACAAAATAATACCAATTCATACTACGGTGCACAGTAGTCTCCATTATTCAAATGATACTGCACAGTAGTGCCACTACACCAGGTGGAGCACCTTTTACACATTACGGCAGACAGTCCCCCTTTTTACCCATTACAGCAGACAGCGTCCCCCTTTTTACACATTACGGTAGACAGCGTCCCCCTTGTTACACATTATGGCAGACAGCGTCCCCTTATTACACATTACGGCAGACAGCGTCCCCTTTTTTACACATTACGGTAGACAGAGTCCCCTTTTTACACATTACTGCAGACAGCGTCCCCTTTTTACACATTACAGCAGACAGCGTCCCCCTTTTACACATTACAGCAGACAGCGTCCCACTTTTACATATTACAGTAGACAGCATCCCCCTTTTTACACATTATGGCAGACAGCGTCCCCTTTTTACACATTACGGCAGACAGCATCCCCTTTCTTACACATTACGGTAGACAGAGTCCCCTTTTTACACATTACGGCAGACAGCGTCCCCTTTATACACATTATGGCAGACAGCGTCCCTTTTTACACATTACGGCAGACAGCGGCCCCTTTTTTACACATTACGGCAGACAGCATCCCCCTTTTTACACATTACAGCAGACAGCGTCCCCCTTTTTACACATTACGGCAGACAGCGTCCCCTTTTTAGTTTTTACACATTACGGCAGACAGAGTCCCCTTTTTACACATTACGGCAGACAGCGTCCCCCTTTTTACACATTACGGCAGACAGCGTCCCCTTTTTACACATTACGGCAGACAGCCTCCCCCTTTTTACACATTACGGCAGACAGCGTCCCCCTTTTTACACATTACAGCAGCCGGTCCCCCTTTTTACACATTGCGGCAGACAGAATAGAGAAATATATATATAGAGAGAGATACTTACCATCACTCCCCACTGGCAGTCAGGCTCCTCGTGCTGGCAGCTCCCTCGGTGCATGGAAGGGGAGGAAGAGGAGGAGGGAGGGGGACTGGAGCCGCAGCAGCGCTATGTAATTGGTAGAGACGCCGCTGCAGCAGTCCCCTCTCCTTCCGTATTGGCTGCCCGGCGCTGCTGTGAATGCTGGGATGAAGGAACCGCATCCCAGCATTCACAGCAGCGCCGGGCAGCCAATACGGAAGGAGAGGGGACTGCTTCAGCGGCGCTACTACCAATTACATAGCGCTGCTGCGACTCCAGTCCCCCTCCCTCCTCCTCCTTCTCCGCTGCCTCCGGCGCTGCTGCTCTCCTCACCAGCGCGGCACACACAGCAGATGTGGCTTATAATGAGTCAATTTGACTAATTACAAGCCGCTGTCCGTTGCTCCCTCAGGGCACACAGGTAGTTACGGCCCTGCCTGCCACCATACAACTAGATATTTGTGGGAATATGTGCAGGCAAACATTGTAGTCTTTCCAACTCTCTCCCTTTGCACTGGGCCTTTATGACTCACTTTGCTCCTATGGCTGGTTGAGTTTTAATAATTATATTTTTTGTCCCAAGTTTTCTCAGTACCACTGGTATTTATTTCCCAACTGTACTGATTTACTTGTAACAGTAAAATTTGAGGGCTTTCTCCCAACAGACTGGACTTTTGGGGGGTATATCCTGTTCACTGCTCAGCTACATAGAATTGCAAAACAGCTGTAAAAAATGGTTGAAAACAAAATCCTGGCAGTCAGGATCCAAACAGAATACTGACAGCGGATCCTGACAAAATACCGACAGCGGGATCTCAACAGTCAGAACACTGATGGCTGATGGTAAGAATTTTGACCCCACCTATAATCCTTCCCCTAACTCACCCCTCCTGCAGCCTAACCGCAGTGTCGGACTGGGGCATGGAGGGCCCACCGGGGAAATGCAGTGATAAGGGCCCATGCTTAGAGGCTTGGCCAACCAGTAGTGCATGTTCTGGGCCCCTTGATACATATATATAGCAAAAACTGCTAGTGCATGCATGCTAATGTACCAGATTAATAACACTGTACAAAGTACACCATAGTCCTGTGCAGTATAATATAACATATGCATAATGTGTAATTCAAGTGCAAAATCTGATCCCTAGAGGAAGGGGTGGGGCTGCCAGGCAGTGGGGCCTACCGGTGGTTTCCCCTGTACCCTTGTGGGCCAGTCCGACCCTGCCTAACCGTAACACCCCACCCCACAGCCTACCCCTAACCTTCCCCACCCCTGCAGCCTAACTCACCCCCTAGTGCCTAACCGCAGTGCCAGTTCTTACCTTTGGGATCCATCAGGATTCCAACCATTGCAATCCCACTGTTGATATTCTGTCATCATGCTTTTAGGTGAAGGAAATGGGTCCATTGCTAAGGGTTGCCAGATCCTCCTTTTAATAAGGGACACATATAAATTACACAGGTTCTGTGACTGACTAAAATCAGGTGAAATAGAGACTTGAAGTCAGCCAGCCTCGTAATTTATACGTGTCCCATATTACAGGAATGATCTGGCAACCCTACCAATGCACCAGAAGCACCCATGATGTATTACCATGCCACATCCTCATGCATAGCTCTTGATCCATTAATAGGGCAGATGTATTAACTAGTGATGAGCGGGTTCGGTTTCTCGGAATCCGAACCCGCCGAACTTCAGCTTTTTTTACACGGGGCCGAGCAGGCTCGGATCCTCCCGCCTTGCTCGGTTAACCCGAGCGCGCCCGAACGTCATCATCCCGCTGTCGGATTCTCGCGAGGCTCGGATTCTATCGCGAGACTCGGATTCTATATAAGGAGCCGCGCGTCGCCGCCATTTTCACACGTGCATTGAGATTGATAGGGAGAGGACGTGGCTGGCGTCCTCTCCGTTTATAGAGAAGAGAGTAGAGAGTTAGAGACACTATTTACTTATTTTGGGGAGCATATTAGGACTGCAGTACTACTACTTGCTGATAGTGTGACCAGTGACCATTGACCACCAGTTTAATTAATCCGTTCTCTGCCTGAAAAAAAACGATACACAGTGTGACACAGTCACATACCATATCTGTGCTCAGCCTCAGTGTGCTGCATCATCATATGTAATACTGTATATCTGACTGTGCTGAGTGCTCACTGCTCACACAGCTTAATTGTGGGGGAGACTGGGGAGCAGTTAGAGCAGGAGTACATAAATAATATATTTTAAGTACAGTGCACACTTTTGCTGCCAGAGTGCCACACTGCCAGTGTGACTGACCAGTGACCACACTGACCACCAGTATATTGTGATTGTCTGCTTAGGACGGAGTACTACTTGCTGATAGTGTGACCAGTGACCAGTGACCACCACCAGTTTAATTAATCCGTTCTCTGCCTGAAAAAAAACGATACACAGTGTGACACAGTCACATACCATATCTGTGCTCAGCCCAGTGTGCTGCATCATATGTAATACTGTATATCATTATCTGACTGTGCTGAGTGCTCACTGCTCACACAGCTTAATTGTGGGGGAGACTGGGGAGCAGTTATAGCAGGAGTACATATTTTAAGTACAGTGCACACTTTTGCTGCCAGAGTGCCACTGCCAGTGTGACTGACCAGTGACCACTGACCACCAGTATATTGTGATTGTCTGCTGACCACCAGTATATTGTGATTGTCTGCCTGAAAAAGTTAAACACTCGTCGTGTGGTGTTTTTATAAACGCATTCTGCAGACAGTGTCCAGCAGGTCCGTCATTACATAATATATACCTGTCCGGCTGCAGTACTAGTGTGATATATATATATTTAAATTTTATCTCATTATCATCCAGTCTATATTAGCAGCAGACACAGTACGGTAGTCCACGGCTGTAGCTACCTCTGTGTCGGCAGTCGCTCGTCCATCCATAATTGTATACCACCTACCCGCAGGTCCATCATTACATAATATATACCTGTCCGGCTGCAGTACTAGTGTGATATATATATATATTTTAATTTTATCTCATTATCATCCAGTCTATATTAGCAGCAGACACAGTACGGTAGTCCACGGCTGTAGCTACCTCTGTGTCGGCAGTCGCTCGTCCATCCATAATTGTATACCACTTACCCGTGGTTTTTTTTTTTTCTATCTTCTTGATACTAGTAGCTTACTTTAGGAGTCTGCAGTGCTGACAGACAGTGTCCATCAGGTCCGTCATTACATAATATATACCTGTCCGGCTGCAGTACTAGTGTGATATATATATATATATATTTTAATTTTATCTCATTATCATCCAGTCTATATTAGCAGCAGATACAGTACGGTAGTCCACGGCTGTAGCTACCTCTGTGTCGGCAGTCGCTCGTCCATCCATAATTGTATACCACCTACCCGTGGTTTTTTTTTTTTTCTATCTTCTTGATACTAGTAGCTTACTTTAGGAGTCTGCAGTGCTGACAGACAGTGTCCAGCAGGTCCGTCATTACATAATATATACCTGTCCGGCTGCAGTACTAGTGTGATATATATATATATTTTAATTTTATCTCATTATCATCCAGTCTATATTAGCAGCAGACACAGTACGGTAGTCCACGGCTGTAGCTACCTCTGTGTCGGCAGTCGCTCGTCATCCATAAGTATACTAGTATCCATCCATCTCCATTGTTTACCTGAGGTGCCTTTTAGTTGTGCCTATTAAAATATGGAGAACAAAAATGTTGAGGTTCCAAAAATAGGGAAAGATCAAGATCCACTTCCACCTCGTGCTGAAGCTGCTGCCACTAGTCATGGCCGAGACGATGAAATTCCATCAACGTTGTCTGCCAAGGCCGATGCCCAATGTCATAGTACAGAGCATGTAAAATCCAAAACACCAAATATCAGTAAAAAAAGGACTCAAAAATCTAAAATAAAATTGTCGGAGGAGAAGCGTAAACTTGCCAATATGCCATTTACCACACGGAGTGGCAAGGAACGGCTGAGGCCCTGGCCTATGTTCATGGCTAGTGGTTCAGCTTCACATGAGGATGGAAGCACTCAGCCTCTCGCTAGAAAAATGAAAAGACTCAAGCTGGCAAAAGCACAGCAAAGAACTGTGCGTTCTTCGAAATCCCAAATCCACAAGGAGAGTCCAATTGTGTCGGTTGCGATGCCTGACCTTCCCAACACTGGACGTGAAGAGCATGCGCCTTCCACCATTTGCACGCCCCCTGCAAGTGCTGGAAGGAGCACCCGCAGTCCAGTTCCTGATAGTCAGATTGAAGATGTCAGTGTTGAAGTACACCAGGATGAGGAGGATATGGGTGTTGCTGGCGCTGGGGAGGAAATTGACAAGGAGGATTCTGATGGTGAGGTGGTTTGTTTAAGTCAGGCACCCGGGGAGACACCTGTTGTCCATGGGAGGAATATGGCCATTGACATGCCTGGTGAAAATACCAAAAAAATCAGCTCTTCGGTGTGGAAGTATTTCAACAGAAATGCGGACAACATTTGTCAAGCCGTGTGTTGCCTTTGTCAAGCTGTAATAAGTAGGGGTAAGGACGTTAACCACCTCGGAACATCCTCCCTTATACGTCACCTGCAGCGCATTCATAATAAGTCAGTGACAAGTTCAAAAACTTTGGGCGACAGCGGAAGCAGTCCACTGACCAGTAAATCCCTTCCTCTTGTAACCAAGCTCACGCAAACCACCCCACCAACTCCCTCAGTGTCAATTTCCTCCTTCCCCAGGAATGCCAATAGTCCTGCAGGCCATGTCACTGGCAATTCTGACGAGTCCTCTACTGCCTGGGATTCCTCCGATGCATCCTTGCGTGTAACGCCTACTGCTGCTGGCGCTGCTGTTGTTGCTGCTGGGAGTCGATGGTCATCCCAGAGGGGAAGTCGTAAGACCACTTTTACTACTTCCACCAAGCAATTGACTGTCCAACAGTCCTTTGCGAGGAAGATGAAATATCACAGCAGTCATCCTGCTGCAAAGCGGATAACTGAGGCCTTGGCATCCTGGGTGGTGAGAAACGTGGTTCCGGTATCCATCATTACTGCAGAGCCAACTAGAGACTTGTTGGGGGTACTGTGTCCCCGGTACCAAATACCATCTAGGTTCCATTTCTCTAGGCAGGCGATACCGAAAATGTACACAGACCTCAGAAAAAGAGTCACCAGTGTCCTAAAAAATGCAGCTGTACCCAATGTCCACTTAACCACGGACATGTGGACAAGTGGAGCAGGGCAGGGTCAGGACTATATGACTGTGACAGCCCACTGGGTAGATGTATGGACTCCCGCCGCAAGAACAGCAGCGGCGGCACCAGTAGCAGCATCTCGCAAACGCCAACTCTTTCCTAGGCAGGCTACGCTTTGTATCACCGGTTTCCAGAATACGCACACAGCTGAAAACCTCTTACGGCAACTGAGGAAGATCATCGCGGAATGGCTTACCCCAATTGGACTCTCCTGTGGATTTGTGGCATCGGACAACGCCAGCAATATTGTGTGTGCATTAAATATGGGCAAATTCCAGCACGTCCCATGTTTTGCACATACCTTGAATTTGGTGGTGCAGAATTATTTAAAAAACGAGAGGGGCGTGCAAGAGATGCTGTCGGTGGCCAGAAGAATTGCGGGACACTTTCGGCGTACAGGCACCACGTACAGAAGACTGGAGCAACACCAAAAACGCCTGAACCTGCCCTGCCATCATCTGAAGCAAGAAGTGGTAACGAGGTGGAATTCAACCCTCTATATGCTTCAGAGGTTGGAGGAGCAGCAAAAGGCCATTCAAGCCTATACAACTGAGCACGATATAGGAGGTGGAATGCACCTGTCTCAAGCGCAGTGGAGAATGATTTCAACGTTGTGCAAGGTTCTGCAACCTTTTGAACTTGCCACACGTGAAGTCAGTTCAGACACTGCCAGCCTGAGTCAGGTCATTCCCCTCATCAGGCTTTTGCAGAAGAAGCTGGAGACATTGAAGGAGGAGCTAACACAGAGCGATTCCGCTAGGCATGTGGGACTTGTGGATGGAGCCCTTAATTCGCTTAACAAGGATTCACGGGTGGTCAATCTGTTGAAATCAGAGCACTACATTTTGGCCACCGTGCTCGATCCTAGATTTAAAACCTACCTTGGATCTCTCTTTCCGGCAGACACAAGTCTGCTGGGGTTCAAAGACCTGCTGGTGAGAAAATTGTCAAGTCAAGCGGAACGCGACCTGTCAACATCTCCTCCTTCACATTCTCCCGCAACTGGGGGTGCGAGGAAAAGGCTCAGAATTCCGAGCCCACCCGCTGGTGGTGATGCAGGGCAGTCTGGAGCGACTGCTGATGCTGACATCTGGTCCGGACTGAAGGACCTGCCAACGATTACGGACATGTCGTCTACTGGCACTGCATATGATTCTCTCCCCATTGAAAGAATGGTGGAGGATTATATGAGTGACCGCATCCAAGTAGGCACGTCAGACAGTCCGTACTTATACTGGCAGGAAAAAGAGGCAATTTGGAGGCCCTTGCACAAACTGGCTTTATTCTACCTAAATTGCCCTCCCACAAGTGTGTACTCCGAAAGAGTGTTTAGTGCCGCCGCTCACCTTGTCAGCAATCGGCGTACGAGGTTACTTCCAGAAAATGTGGAGAAGATGATGTTCATTAAAATGAATTATAATCAATTCCTCCGTGGAGACATTGACCAGCAGCAATTGCCTCCACAAAGTACACAGGGAGCTGAGATGGTGGATTCCAGTGGGGACGAATTGATAATCTGTGAGGAGGGGGATGTACACGGTGATATATCGGAGGATGATGATGAGGTGGACATCTTGCCTCTGTAGAGCCAGTTTGTGCAAGGAGAGATTAATTGCTTCTTTTTTGGTGGGGGTCCAAACCAACCCGTCATTTCAGTCACAGTCGTGTGGCAGACCCTGTCACTGAAATGATGGGTTGGTTAAAGTGTGCATGTCCTGTTTATACAACATAAGGGTGGGTGGGAGGGCCCAAGGACAATTCCATCTTGCACCTCTTTTTTCTTTAATTTTTCTTTGCGTCATGTGCTGTTTGGGGAGTATTTTTGAAGGGCCATCCTGCGTGACACTGCAGTGCCACTCCTAGATGGGCCAGGTGTTTGTATCGGCCACTAGGGTCGCTTAGCTTACTCACACAGCTACCTCATTGCGCCTCTTTTTTTTCTTCTTTGCGTCATGTGCTGTTTGGGGAGTGTTTTTTGAAGGGCCATCCTGCGTGACACTGCAGTGCCACTCCTAGATGGGCCAGGTGTTTGTGTCGGCCACTAGGGTCGCTTAGCTTACTCACACAGCTACCTCATTGCGCCTCTTTTTTTCTTTGCGTCATGTGCTGTTTGGGGAGTAGTTTTTTGAAGGGCCAGCCTGCGTGACACTGCAGTGCCACTCCTAGATGGGCCAGGTGTTTGTGTCGGCCACTAGGGTCGCTTAGCTTACTCACACAGCTACCTCATTGCGCCTCTTTTTTTCTTTGCGTCATGTGCTGTTTGGGGGGTGTTTTTTGGAAGGGCCATCCTGCGTGACACTGCAGTGCCACTCCTAGATGGGCCAGGTGTTTGTGTCGGCCACTTGGGTCGTTGAGCTTAGTCACACAGCTACCTCATTGCGCCTCTTTTTTTCTTTGCATCATGTGCTGTTTGGGGAGTGTTTTTTGGAAGGGCCATCCTGCGTGACACTGCAGTGCCACTCCTAGATGGGCCAGGTGTTTGTGTCGGCCACTTGGGTAGCTGAGCTTAGTCACACAGCTACCTCATTGCGCCTCTTTTTTTCTTTGCGTCATGTGCTGTTTGGGGAGTGTTTTTTGGAAGGGCCATCCTGCGTGACACTGCAGTGCCACTCCTAGATGGGCCAGGTGTTTGTGTCGGCCACTTGGGTCGTTGAGCTTAGTCACACAGCTACCTCATTGCGCCTCTTTTTTTCTTTGCGTCATGTGCTGTTTGGGGAGTGTTTTTTGGAAGGGCCATCCTGCGTGACACTGCAGTGCCACTCCTAGATGGGCCAGGGTTTGTGTCGGCCACTTGGGTCGTTGAGCTTAGTCACACAGCTACCTCATTGCGCCTCTTTTTTTCTTTGCGTCATGTGCTGTTTGGGGAGTGTTTTTTGGAAGGGCCATCCTGCGTGACACTGCAGTGCCACTTGTCAAAGTCAGAAAAATATCACTATGCACACTGCCATATTTGCACCTCATGCGAGCTCCCGCTGCGCGTGCAAGAGCTCTCCCGTGCGTGCGCATACTCGCCTTCGCGTGCACCCGCAGGCGCACGATATGCGGATTTACGGTAGAGTTTGTATGCGTCTAGCGGGCGACTCAATCGATATATATTTTAACCATATAATGTATTTTGTAGATTATGGTCCCTTTGATAGATTCTGAAAGTTTAGTTAATGTAGCATGTTCATGGACAGAGAGATCCCTCTTTGTCTGATACAGAGGGTCAGACAAGGATTATACAGTGGTGTTTAGTATCCATCGGAAGAGCATTTAATTAGCAATATTCCGGTGTTGGTTTGAAGCGGATTAATCGCTCGTGCGAATAGTTATGGACATAAGAAGTTTATGTCCATTTACTATTATTTGCACTTACTTATCCATGCGGCGGGAAACCTAGTTTCCCACCCACCTGAGCAGTTGGAAGTAGTCACAGCCCACCTGTATGAATCAACCTATGACCTTTTGTTTTAGTGCGAAGACGAGTTCCTGTGTCCAATGAACAATGAGATTGTAGAGACTATTGAATTGTATTGTGTGTGGGGCATAAATAGACAAGCCGATCTTATCCAGCTCTCACTCTTCAACGGTTCTCATTGCTGATAATCGGGAGCTGGATATCCAGAGGTGCATGCGATCGTTCCTTTGTGCGTAAGTTTTCTCCGCAATCATATTGTCTTTCTTGTTATTCTGAGCCATATCTCTCTCTCTCTCTCTTCTCTTTCTCTCTCGTTTCTCTTATATAGTTATTGTACTGATATTGTATTTCATGTGTAGTTATCTGGTTAGGGAGTCTATGTTATATTGGTAGTGTATGACTTGTATTGTATTATTCTTTTTGAACGTTCATTCATTTCCTTAAAAGGCGTTAGACCCTTAGACCGGTATTGTGTGTTCATTATATTGCAGTGGGTAATAGGAGCGTCTCTATCGCTCAAACAGCTTTAGTGTAAACCCGCTTACACAGTGTTGCACTCTCATCTTATCACTACACCAAGGTTTACTGCATAATACACTGTTTTATGGTATAGTTACAAAGGTTTAACATTGTGAGCGTCTGCGCCGCTGGTGATCTCCTCGTGGTCCCGAGCGTCCGCTACGCTATAGCGAATCATTACGTTAGTCGGCAGCCAATAGCGGGCCTGCCTGTGATCTCTTGGCCGTGAGCGAACGTAACGCTTGAGCGTCTCGACTACGGCTAAGCGATTGTTACGCAACGTGCGTACCCTTACGGTATTCCATACGTTAATAGCGTACAGTGTTCTTAGACCTCTTAAAGGGTTTTAAGTAAGATAAATATTTAGCTTTATCAATTGGCGGCTCGTCCGTCCTTCACATATCTATACTAGGTAATTTCAGCAGACATTATCCATCAGCAAAGGGCGGGAGGTCATATTCCTCGTAGTGCTGTCTGGATAAGCGTCTGCTTCGCTTAGTAAAGGGTGCTGAGGGAATCCGGAACCGGAGGTAAGAACAACACGCTAGTGTCTTTTAAAACTGTTTATTTCTGTCTTGCGTACGCACGCACGCACGCACATATCTGCATTTCTTTTCATTCGTGTATTTTCATATATCAATCTCCTGTTTGCCATTCTATAATTGATAAACGTGCTAAGAGAGATTTGCCGCTATTTCATAGTTAAAGTATAAAAGTAATACATTAAGAAATAAATTGCAAAGCACGCACGCAGCTCTACCTAAAGATACAAGGAGAGATTGGTGTGGTGTTCGGTAGATGATCGAGGATCATCTACATTGATAAACGTGTAAAATCGTGTTATGGTGGATATTTGCTTTGTGTACACGTGTCTCTAACAAAGGGTGAGACTCGCGTACGCAACTCAAAGGCCGACGCACGCAGCGTATATTACGCAACGGAGCGTCCGGGTACGCCCACGTAACTCAAATCACACGCTAGTGTTATTGTAACAGGCGAAAAGGTGGCAACGCGATAAATAGCGCAAATCTATTTTAGTGTCCGAAATTTAGACTAACAGATCCTTCTCCAAATTTACAACACATCTGGTCTAAAGGAAAGAAAATTTCTGCGCAGAAATAGAAATAGAAACAAAAGTGTACATGTGGTGAGTGAGTGTTTGCATATATAAGTTTATACAATTTTTGAGGTTTGAACCACAAGAAGTCGAGTTCTCGCAGGGTACATACATGTAAGTGACGTGCATGGTGGCAAGGGAGGCATCCTTTGTTAAACATAAAATCTGAGCATTAGAGTATAGCAGACCAGGAGGTCTATTGTAGCACAGACCAGGAGGTCCGGAATTGACCAGGAGGTCCAGGTACAGCAGACAAGGAAGTCCGCTATAAATAGAGAAAAGAGCACAACCCAGGGGGTTGGTGCAGAACCCATATAGGCCAATAAAGCTCATGCTGAAGGAATTCGCAGACGCAATTTTAGATTCCACTGGTCGCTCCGCACATAAGATTAGTTGCTTATGTGCTGAACGATTGTACCGCACGTAATTGTGTGCATTAGTTAATCTGACCAGTACCATTTGTGTACGAAACGGGTCATAAACGCTATTTGTACATTCTGACGTGATTTGTGTAATTTTTTATTTTCTGAAGGGAAGTTCGCTGGTCACTCAGGAATTATCCAACAACCAACAGTTACTGGAAAGGGTTAATGCTCTGCGGATCACACTCACATGTTCCAGTAAACGAAGGTTCATAGGGGCCCTGGGTCGAGTACGCCAGCACTAGGGCAGTGTGTAGGTCGTATTGGTCGGCGTGGGCGAGTGAGTGGGGTACTCGGTAAACCGCCACCGTCAGCCTATCGTGAACATTTTGGTTTTTGTAAGGGTTCGCTGAAGACCCTGATTGAAGGTCAGAGGTGGTGAAAGCAACACCTGCAAGTCATGGGGGCCAATTGTTCAGGTAGGGGGCGATCAACCTCGGTTCGGGTTGATTCAGTAAACCGACCAATCGGGTCGGCAAGGTACGTAATGTGTGAAAAATACGGTTCACACACAGAGGTTTTATGTGATGAATGGGAGAGAATGACTGTGCATGACGAAGAGAAGTTCCCAAGAGTAGGCAGCTTTAGCCCAGAAGTGTTACAAAATCTAAGGAGGAGGATATGTCTCATTAAATCAACAAAGAGACGAATCAAACATTATGATTATTTGCAGTTATGGCAACAGGAGGGTGAAATACAGAGAGGATTGGCTCAGGCGGCGGGATCTAATCCTATCAAGAAACTGATAGCCACGGCCCCGCCGCCACCATACATATCAGGAGAGAAATTGGTTGCGGAGAATGACGCATTAGGGTGTAACAAACAAACACTTAGCAACTGTGTAAATGTTAATAAGTTAACCAATGCAAGTATTAACCCGTGCAAGTTGTACCCTGTTTTGAACTTTCCCCAGGAGTGTGATCAAGAGGACGAATCGGCAACAATATCGGCGCTCTCTCTAGCAGCCACCATATCAGAAACAACAGTAGGCACGGCCCAACCCTTAAGATTAGTAACAAAGCCCCCTAGCGGAGGGACAGGTGAGGTCGTATCAACAGGTAAGTACGGCACCATACACTATGCTGAAACCATTTCACCACAGGCTGTAGAATCTACACAGAATGATGTTATTAAACTTGCTCCCGTTAGGGTAATAGCAGTTCCCAATGGGAAAACGGACACCACAGGAGTCACTCCTATCAGAAACATTGCCATGTACAGCCCGTTTTCCCGAATGGAATTAAGAACCATAGTGTCTGAATTCCCTGATCCTAGAAAAGATCTAGTTGCTAGCCAGAAATACATCAGAGACCTAGGGAACACTTTAGAGCCCAATAACAAAGACTGGCAGGTATTGCTGAGGGCTTGTTTACCCTCCAATGTCGACTCGGCTCAATTTTTAGCTGACTGTGGATTGGATCAGGATGTACCTCTTACAGATGTGTACAACAAAGACAATGTAAAGAGGATAAGTTTACAGTTAAAGGAGTATTTTCCAGCTGTAGTTAAATGGAACAAGATATTCTCCATTAAACAAAAAGAGTCAGAAACAGCTGCAGAGTATTTTCACAGGGCATTACTAGATATGGCAAAATACACAGGCATAGAGGACATTAAAACAAACATAAACCATCGAGAAGTAGCAGTATCTGTACTAATGGATGGTTTAAAAGAGGCATTAAAGACAAGGGTACAGACCACGCAACCATGTTGGCGAGGTCTGTCGGTGGCTACTTTGAGAGAGGCAGCTGTGGATCACGATCGGAATATCACCAGACACAGGGAATTACAAGGTGATAAGTTAATGGCCGTAAGTATACAGGCCCTGACCACAAGGCAGCCTTTGTATAGATCACCAAACCCTGTGGGTTAGTCAAATGTGGTAACCTGTTATTTCTGTCATAGAGAGGGACACTTTGCACGAGACTGTAAATCGAGAAACATACAAAAGTCTTATCAACCCCCTAGACAACGACACGACACACGACATTGGGAGCAGGGTCCACAGAGACGGAGTTATGAGCCACATACAGGGGAAACAAAAAGATATCCCCCAAAAGGAGACTGGCAAACTTCTGGCAGTTCCCATTTAACCCCTTCACAAGTAGTTGCTGCCAGCGGGATTCAGGGAGGTCACCATACCCAATAGGGGTGTGGCCATACCTGTAATCTGCACCCAGTAAAATTGATTGCAAGTCTTGGAAGTGAACCCGAAATTGCAATAAATGTAGCTGGTAAATCATTAAACTTTCTTGTAGATACGGGGGCGGCCAAATCAGTGATAAATTCGACAGTGGGCATGAGAACCACTGGTAAGACAATTCCAGCCATGGGAGTAACGGGAGTAGTCCAGCATTACCCTGTTAGCAAACCAGCCGAGATTACAATAGGGCCTTTACATACCAAGCATTCCTTTTTGTTGGCTGCATCGGCACCGACGAATCTCCTGGGAAGAGACTTATTGTGTAAAATGGGGTGCATCATTTATTGTACTCCTGAAGGTGTATTCTTGGACATACCTGAGAATCACGCTCAGGAAGTGCGAGACATGTTAGACTCCCCATCAAAATTAATGTCACATACCATTATGACAAATAGGACTCCATCCCAAGTAGAAGAAATGACATCCCAGATACCAGAGTCACTGTGGACTAAAGACGGACAAGACACTGGATTGATGGCAAACGTAGCTCCAGTAGTTGTGCAAGTAAAAGATGGTAGGATAGCTCCAAAAATCCCACAATACCCTCTGAAGCCAGAGGTGGAGTTAGGAGTATACCCAGTAATAGAGCGCTTGCTACAACAGGGCATTCTGGTAAGAACATCCAGCACAGCCAATAGTCCCATCTTCCCTGTGAAAAAGAGTGGGGGGAGGGGTTACAGGCTAGTGCAGGATCTAAGGGGGATTAACAAAATAGTTGAGAGTCAGTTCCCCGTAGTGCCAAATCCAGCTGTCATCCTTATGCAAATCCCTCCCACTGCGAAATTTTTCACTGTAATTGTCCTCTGCTCCGCTTTCTTCTCGGTACCTCTGCACCCTGACAGCCAATATTTGTTTGCATTTACATACAGAGGAGTCCAATACACATGGACTCGATTACCACAAGGTTTCATAGACAGTCCAAGTATATTTTCCCAGGCTTTGCATGATTGTTTACAGTCTTTCCAACCAGAGAGTGGATCAGTATTGATACAGTACGTGGATGATTTACTACTGTGTTCTGATTCATTGGAAGCATCCCTGAAGGATACGAAACAGCTCCTGTTTCATCTTTCAGACACAGGACACAAGGTTTCCAAAGACAAGTTGCAATTATGCCAAACTAAAGTAAAATATTTGGGACACTGTCTAACACAAGGACTGAGACACCTGACCGCTGATAGAATTCAAGCAATTAGAGACATGACTCTGCCACAAACCCAGCAACAAATCAGAACATTTTTAGGAATGTGTGGGTATTGCCGTAACTGGATCCCAGGATTTTCCATTCTAGCATTACCTTTGCAGGAGATGGTTTCCTCAAACAAGCCTGATCGGATTTCGCACACAGACGAGTCCGAGATGGCATTTGAGAGACTTAAACAGTGCCTAACGCAGGCACCAGCATTAGGTATGCCAGACTATGGGAAACCCTTTGAGCTGTACGGAACAGAAAGTGCTGGTTGCGCGGCAGGCGTCCTAACCCAAAAGCACGGTGATGCCAGCAGGCCAGTAGCATACTACAGCGCTCAGCTAGATACGGTAGCGCGATCCCTCCCCACATGCTTGCGAAGCGTTGCTGCGATAGCATTGCTAGTAACAAAAAGCGAAGATGTAGTGCTAGGTCACAACCTCACAATTCATACACCACATGCAGTGTCAGCCTTGCTAAATTCTGCCCAAACCAGACACGTCTCATCAGCGCGGTTTACAAGATGGGAATTGGCACTAATGGCCCCCGTAAATATCACCATAAGGAGATGCAGTGCATTAAATCCTGCAACATATCTCCCAGGTGTGCCTGGACAGGCACAAAGGGTGGAGGATGAGAGTGGTTGGGAAGGAGAATTTAATACAAAGGAGGACACACATGATTGTATGGAATATTTGACCCAAAATTTTACCGCAAGGCCTGACATCAGTGACAACCCACTAGAAGATGTAGACTTTACTTTCTACACCGACGGTAGTTGTCACAGACAGTCAGACTCGGGAGACTTGTGTACTGGATACGCAGTCGTAGATGACCAAGGCACCATAGAAGCTGAACCGCTAGGCCCACCTCACTCAGCCCAGGTTGCTGAACTGGTCGCCCTAACCAGAGCATGTGAATTGGCTAAGGGCAAGTCAGCCAATATCTACACCGATTCTAGATACTCCTTCGGGGTAGTCCATGATTTCGGAGCCCTATGGCGCCTCAGAAATTTCATGACAGCAGCTGGTACACCGGTAGCGCATGTAGCTCACATAAAAAGGCTTCTAACAGCGATACAGGAACCCGACAGAGTGGCTGTTATCAAGTGTAAAGCACACACATATAGCCAAGACCCAGTATCACTTGGTAACAGCCGAGCAGATGAAGCTGCTAAGTTAGCAGCTGGTACCCCCAGACAGATAGACACCACACAACTGATGGTATTTAATACCATCAACACACAGAAGCTGTGTGAAATGCAAAATTTGTGTTCCACACAGGAAAAGGCAGTCTGGAAGGCAAAGGGATATGGCCAGGAGTCCTCAGGACTCTGGACGGATGGACAAGGTAAACCAGTGGCCCCCAGAGCATATCTTCCATGTCTAGCTGAGGCAGCACACGGGCTGACTCATCTGGGCAAGGAAGGAATGTGTAAGTTGGTAAGAGCATATTGGTGCGCCCCAGGATTTTCATCCCATGCAGGTAAGAGAGCAATGTCATGCCTTACCTGTTTGAGAAAGAATGTCGGAAAGGCAATACCAACAGAACCATCTCATATCCCACCTACAGGCGGACCTTTTCAGGTAATACAGATTGACTTTATCCAATTACCCCCTTGTCGAAATTTGAAATATGTACTTGTTTGTATAGATGTGTTCTCAAATTGGGTCGAAGCATTTCCGGCGGCCACAAATACCGCTATGTTTACTGCTAAGAAAATTGTGCAGGAATTTGTATGTAGATATGGTATCTAGAGATGAGCGCCTGAAATTTTTCGGGTTTTGTGTTTTGGTTTTGGGTTCGGTTCCGCGGCCGTGTTTTGGGTTCGACCGCGTTTTGGCAAAACCTCACCGAATTTTTTTTGTCGGATTCGGGTGTGTTTTGGATTCGGGTGTTTTTTTCAAAAAACCCTAAAAAACAGCTTAAATCATAGAATTTGGGGGTCATTTTGATCCCATATTATTATTAACCTCAAAAACCATAATTTCCACTCATTTTCAGTCTATTCTGAATACCTCACACCTCACAATATTATTTTTAGTCCTAAAATTTGCACCGAGGTCGCTGGATGACTAAGCTAAGCGACCCTAGTGGCCGACACAAACACCTGGCCCATCTAGGAGTGGCACTGCAGTGTCACGCAGGATGGCCCTTCCAAAAAACACTCCCCAAACAGCACATGACGCAAAGAAAAAAAGAGGTGCAATGAGGTAGCTGTGTGACTAAGCTCAGCGACCCAAGTGCCCGACACAAACACCTGGCCCATCTAGGAGTGGCACTGCAGTGTCACGCAGGATGTCCCTTCCAAAAAACCCTCCCCAAACAGCACATGACGCAAAGAAAAAAAGAGGCGCAATGAGGTAGCTGTGTGAGTAAGCTAAGCGACCCTAGTGGCCGACACAAACACCGGGCCCATCTAGGAGTGGCACTGCAGTGTCACGCAGGATGTCCCTTCCAAAAAACCCTCCCCAAACAGCACATGACGCAAAGAAAAATAAAAGAAAAAAGAGGTGCAAGATGGAATTGTCCTTGGGCCCTCCCACCCACCCTTATGTTGTATAAACAGGACATGCACACTTTAACCAACCCATCATTTCAGTGACAGGGTCTGCCACACGACTGTGACTGATATGACGGGTTGGTTTGGACCCCCACCAAAAAAGAAGCAATTAATCTCTCCTTGCACAAACTGGCTCTACAGAGGCAAGATGTCCACCTCATCATCATCCTCCGATATATCACCGTGTACATCCCCCTCCTCACAGATTATCAATTCGTCCCCACTGGAATCCACCATCTCAGCTCCCTGTGTACTTTGTGGAGGCAATTGCTGCTGGTCAATGTCTCCGCGGAGGAATTGATTATAATTCATTTTAATGAACATCATCTTCTCCACATTTTCTGGATGTAACCTCATACGCCGATTGCTGACAAGGTGAGCGGCGGCACTAAACACTCTTTCGGAGTACACACTTGTGGGAGGGCAACTTAGGTAGAATAAAGCCAGTTTGTGCAAGGGCCTCCAAATTGCCTCTTTTTCCTGCCAGTATAAGTACGGACTGTGTGACGTGCCTACTTGGATGCGGTCACTCATATAATCCTCCACCATTCTTTCAATGTTGAGAGAATCATATGCAGTGACAGTAGACGACATGTCCGTAATCGTTGTCAGGTCCTTCAGTCCGGACCAGATGTCAGCATCAGCAGTCGCTCCAGACTGCCCTGTATCACCGCCAGCGGGTGGGCTCGGAATTCTGAGCCTTTTCCTCGCACCCCCAGTTGCGGGAGAATGTGAAGGAGGAGATGTTGACAGGTCGCGTTCCGCTTGACTTGACAATTTTGTCACCAGCAGGTCTTTGCACCCCAGCAGACTTGTGTCTGCCGGAAAGAGAGATCCAAGGTAGGTTTTAAATCTAGGATCGAGCACGGTGGCCAAAATGTAGTGCTCTGATTTCAACAGATTGACCACCCGTGAATCCTTGTTAAGCGAATTAAGGGCTGCATCCACAAGTCCCACATGCCTAGCGGAATCGCTCCCTTTTAGCTCCTTCTTCAATGCCTCCAGCTTCTTCTGCAAAAGCCTGATGAGGGGAATGACCTGACTCAGGCTGGCAGTGTCTGAACTGACTTCACGTGTGGCAAGTTCAAAGGGCATCAGAACCTTGCACAACGTTGAAATCATTCTCCACTGCACTTGAGACAGGTGCATTCCACCTCCTATATCGTGCTCAATTGTATAGGCTTGAATGGCCTTTTGCTGCTCCTCCAACCTCTGAAGCATATAGAGGGTTGAATTCCACCTCGTTACCACTTCTTGCTTCAGATGATGGCAGGGCAGGTTCAGTAGTTTTTGGTGGTGCTCCAGTCTTCTGTACGTGGTGCCTGTACGCCGAAAGTGTCCCGCAATTCTTCTGGCCACCGACAGCATCTCTTGCACGCCCCTGTCGTTTTTTAAAAAATTCTGCACCACCAAATTCAAGGTATGTGCAAAACATGGGACGTGCTGGAATTTGCCCATATTTAATGCACACACAATATTGCTGGCGTTGTCCGATGCCACAAATCCACAGGAGAGTCCAATTGGGGTAAGCCATTCTGCGATGATCTTCCTCAGTTGCCGTAAGAGGTTTTCAGCTGTGTGCGTATTCTGGAAACCGGTGATACAAAGCGTAGCCTGCCTAGGAAAGAGTTGGCGTTTGCGAGATGCTGCTACTGGTGCCGCCGCTGCTGTTCTTGCGGCGGGAGTCCATACATCTACCCAGTGGGCTGTCACAGTCATATAGTCCTGACCCTGCCCTGCTCCACTTGTCCACATGTCCGTGGTTAAGTGGACATTGGGTACAACTGCATTTTTTAGGACACTGGTGAGTCTTTTTCTGACGTCCGTGTACATTCTCGGTATCGCCTGCCTACAGAAGTGGAACCTAGATGGTATTTGGTAACGGGGGCACACTGCCTCAATAAATTGTCTAGTTCCCTGTGAACTAACGGCGGATACCGGACGCACGTCTAACACCAACATAGTTGTCAAGGACTCAGTTATCCGCTTTGCAACAGGATGACTGCTGTGATATTTCATCTTCCTCGCAAAGGACTGTTGGACAGTCAATTGCTTACTGGAAGTAGTACAAGTGGGCTTACGACTTCCCCTCTGGGATGACCATCGACTCCCAGCAGCAACAACAGCAGCGCCAGCAGCAGTAGGCGTTACACGCAAGGATGCATCGGAGGAATCCCAGGCAGGAGAGGACTCGTCAGAATTGCCAGTGACATGGCCTGCAGGACTATTGGCATTCCTGGGGAAGGAGGAAATTGACACTGAGGGAGTTGGTGGGGTGGTTTGCGTGAGCTTGGTTACAAGAGGAAGGGATTTACTGGTCAGTGGACTGCTTCCGCTGTCCGCCCAAGTTTTTGAACTTGTCACTGACTTATTATGAATGCGCTGCAGGTGACGTATAAGGGAGGATGTTCCGAGGTGGTTAACGTCCTTACCCCTACTTATTACAGCTTGACAAAGGGAACACACGGCTTGACACCTGTTGTCCGCATTTCTGGTGAAATACTTCCACACCGAAGAGCTGATTTTTTTGGTATTTTCACCAGGCATGTCAACGGCCCTATTCCTCCCACGGACAACAGGTGTCTCCCCGGGTGCCTGACTTAAACAAACCACCTCACCATCAGAATCCTCCTGGTCAATTTCCTCCCCAGCGCCAGCAACACCCATATCCTCCTCATCCTGGTGTACTTCAACACTGACATCTTCAATCTGACTATCAGGAACTGGACTGCGGGTGCAGGGGGCGTGCAAATGGTGGAAGGCGCATGCTCTTCACGTCCAGTGTTGGGAAGGTCAGGCATCGCAACCGACACAATTGGACTCTCCTTGTGGATTTGGGATTTTAAAGAACGCACAGTTCTTTGCGGTGCTACTGCTTTTGCCAGCTTGAGTCTTTTCATTTTTCTAGCGAGAGGCTGAGTGCCTCCATCCTCATGTGAAGCTGAACCACTAGCCATGAACATAGGCCAGGGCCTCAGCCGTTCCTTGCCACTCCGTGTGGTAAATGGCATATTGGCAAGTTTACGCTTCTCCTCCGACAATTTTATTTTAGGTTTCGGAGTCCTTTTTTTACTGATATTTGGTGTTTTGGATTTGACATGCTCTGTACTATGACATTGGGCATCGGCCTTGGCAGACGACGTTGCTGGCATTTCATCGTCTCGGCCATGACTAGTGGCAGCAGCTTCAGCACGAGGTGGAAGTGGATCTTGATCTTTCCCTAATTTTGGAACCTCAACATTTTTGTTCTCCATATTTTAATAGGCACAACTAAAAGGCACCTCAGGTAAACAATGGAGATGGATGGATACTAGTATACAATTATGGATGGACTGCCGAGTGCCGACACAGAGGTAGCTACAGCCGTGGACTACCGTACTGTACTGTGTCTGCTGCTAATATAGACTGGTTGATAAAGAGATGTAGTAGTAGTATGTATGTATAAAGAAGAAAGAAAAAAAAACCACGGGTAGGTGGTATACAATTATGGACGGACTGCCCAGTGCCGACACAGAGGTAGCTACAGCCGTGGACTACCGTACTGTACTGTGTCTGCTGCTAATATAGACTGGTTGATAAAGAGATGTAGTAGTAGTATGTATGTATAAAGAAGAAAGAAAAAAAAACCACGGGTAGGTGGTATACAATTATGGACGGACTGCCGAGTGCCGACACAGAGGTAGCTACAGCCGTGGACTACCGTACTGTACTGTGTCTGCTGCTAATATAGACTGGTTGATAAAGAGATGTAGTAGTAGTATGTATGTATAAAGAAGAAAGAAAAAAAAAACCACGGGTAGGTGGTATACAATTATGGACGGACTGCCCAGTGCCGACACAGAGGTAGCTACAGCCGTGGACTACCGTACTGTACTGTGTCTGCTGCTAATATAGACTGGTTGATAAAGAGATGTAGTAGTAGTATGTATGTATAAAGAAGAAAGAAAAAAAAACCACGGGTAGGTGGTATACAATTATGGACGGACTGCCCAGTGCCAACACAGAGGTAGCTACAGCCGTGGACTACCGTACTGTACTGTGTCTGCTGCTAATATAGACTGGTTGATAAAGAGATGTAGTAGTAGTATGTATGTATAAAGAAGAAAGAAAAAAAAACCACGGGTAGGTGGTATACAATTATGGACGGACTGCCCAGTGCCGACACAGAGGTAGCTACAGCCGTGGACTACCGTACTGTACTGTGTCTGCTGCTAATATAGACTGGTTGATAAAGAGATGTAGTAGTAGTATGTATGTATAAAGAAGAAAGAAAAAAAAACCACGGGTAGGTGGTATACAATTATGGACGGACTGCCCAGTGCCGACACAGAGGTAGCTACAGCCGTGGACTACCGTACTGTACTGTGTCTGCTGCTAATATAGACTGGTTGATAAAGAGATGTAGTAGTAGTATGTATGTATAAAGAAGAAAGAAAAAAAAACCACGGGTAGGTGGTATACAATTATGGACGGACTGCCCAGTGCCGACACAGAGGTAGCTACAGCTGTGGACTACCGTACTGTACTGTGTCTGCTGCTAATATAGACTGGTTGATAAAGAGATGTAGTAGTAGTAGTAGTATGTATGTATAAAGAAGAAAGAAAAAAAAACCACGGGTAGGTGGTATACAATTATGGACGGACTGCCCAGTGCCGACACAGAGGTAGCTACAGCCGTGGACTACCGTACTGTACTGTGTCTGCTGCTAATATAGACTGGTTGATAAAGAGATGTAGTAGTAGTATGTATGTATAAAGAAGAAAGAAAAAAAAACCACGGGTAGGTGGTATACAATTATGGACGGACTGCCCAGTGCCGACACAGAGGTAGCTACAGCCGTGGACTACCGTACTGTACTGTGTCTGCTGCTAATATAGACTGGTTGATAAAGAGATGTAGTAGTAGTAGTATGTATGTATAAAGAAGAAAGAAAAAAAAACCACGGGTAGGTGGTATACAATTATGGACGGACTGCCGAGTGCCGACACAGAGGTAGCTACAGCCGTGGACTACCGTACTGTACTGTGTCTGCTGCTAATATAGACTGGTTGATAAAGAGATGTAGTAGTAGTATGTATGTATAAAGAAGAAAGAAAAAAAACCACGGGTAGGTGGTATACAATTATGGACGGACTGCCGAGTGCCGACACAGAGGTAGCTACAGCCGTGAACTACCGTACTGTGTCTGCTGCGACTGGATGATAAATAATGATAAAAAAAATATATATATCACTACTGCAGCCGGACAGGTATATATTATATAATGACGGACCTGCTGGACACTGTCTGTCAGCAGAATGAGTTTTTTATAGAATAAAAAAAAAAACACCACACAAGTGAAGTCACACGACGAGTGTTTAACTTTTTCAGGCAATCACAATATAGTATACTATACTACTAACTATACTGGTGGTCAGTGTGGTCAGGTCACTGGTCAGTCACACTGGCAGTGGCACTCCTGCAGCAAAAGTGTGCACTGTTTAATTTTAATAATAATATGTACTCCTGGCTCCTGCTATAACCTATAACTGGCACTGCAGTGCTCCCCAGTCTCCCCCACAATTATAAGATGTGTGAGCTGAGCACAGTCAGATACGAGTGTTTAACTTTTTCAGGCAATCACAATATAGTATACTATACTACTAACTATACTGGTGGTCAGTGTGGTCAGGTCACTGGTCAGTCACACTGGCAGCGGCACTCCTGCAGCAAAAGTGTGCACTGTTTAATTTTAATAATAATATGTACTCCTGGCTCCTGCTATAACCTATAACTGGCACTGCAGTGCTCCCCAGTCTCCCCCACAATTATAAGATGTGTGAGCTGAGCACAGTCAGATATATACATAGATGATGCAGCACACTGGGCTGAGCAGTGCACACAGATATGGTATGTGACTGAGTCACTGTGTATCGTTTTTTTCAGGCAGAGAACGGATATATTAAATAAAACTGCACTGTCTGGTGGTCACTGTGGTCAGTCACTAGTAAACTCTGCACTCTCTACAGTTCTACAGTACTCCTAAGCTCCAGTAAATCAGGTCAATCTCTCTCTCTCTCTCTCTCTTCTAATCTAAATGGAGAGGACGCCAGCCACGTCCTCTCCCTATCAATCTCAATGCACGTGTGAAAATGGCGGCGACGCGCGGCTCCTTATATAGAATCCGAGTCTCGCGAGAATCCGACAGCGTCATGATGACGTTCGGGCGCGCTCGGGTTAACCGAGCAAGGCGGGAAGATCCGAGTCGCTCGGACCCGTGAAAAAAAACATGAAGTTCGTGCGGGTTCGGATTCAGAGAAACTGAACCCGCTCATCTCTAATGGTATCCCTAGAATAATTGAAAGTGATAGGGGTACCCATTTTACAGGTGATGTCTTTCAAGGAATGTGTAAGTTGATGGGAATTGATAGCAAGCTGCACACTCCATACCGTCCACAGGCGAGTGCGAAGGTGGAAAGAGTGAACAGCACTATTAAAAATAAACTGAGCAAAGTTATGGCAGAAACAGGATTGACATGGCCAGAAGCTTTACCCATTGTACTATACAGCATCAGAACCACTCCAAGGTCCCCTCTTAATCTGTCTCCCTTTGAAATCTTGTTTGGTCGACAACCGCATGTTATGATTAACCCTCAGGATGATTTGAAGTGTAACAATAAAGTGACTGTAAAGTACCTGATTAACATGAGTAAACAGCTAAGGAATCAAAATGATAATTTGAAGTTGGTGATTCCTGATTTACCAGATAGTAATTGTCATGACATTGAACCTGGGGATTATGTAATGATACGGAATTTTCTACGCTCAGGTTGCCTTATTGACAGATGGGAAGGACCATACCAAGTCTTATTGACTAGCACTACAGCATTGAAGGTTGCCGAGAGAGAGACTTGGGTTCATTCGTCCCATTGTTAGAAGGTTGCTGATCCAGAGAGGTCCCGTGATAAGGAACAGACGCTAGAGGAAGTTGTATCACTGGAGTGTCTGTTCCAGGAGGACTGAGGCGGCACCTGAGCATTGAAAATCACAAGATCAAAAGCAGTTGTCGATTCCCTGTTCCCTTTTATTGTTTTTCTCCACTTCCCATCCCCTCTCCCTCAAATTATTTTTTCCCCCTTCTCATTCTTCTTCGTTTCCTCCTACAAGATGGACTTGCCTCAAGAGACTGTGATCCGGATTTTCCTGTTGACCATGATGTTGACCAGAGCAGTCTGTTCCGGCGAGAGTACCATGGAGGTCGAGAGAGGTTCTGGAATGGGTTCTGATGACAGAGATGGAGGCGTAGTTTTCCGAGAACAACATAATCAACAAGCAAAGGCGAGTATCAGAAAACGATCCGATAACATAGACCATAGAAGGAATTGTGAAGGATTGTTAGCTGAAGAAAACTGTATCTGTAGGCTCTGTGACAATGTAGTTGAGGATGGGTGCATCAAGAAATGCCAATCCAGTTTTAATATCCACATGGACCGGCACCCCTTGAGTGACTATCACTCCTTAGTGGGTAGTGTGTTAAATCAAACAGATTGTTGGGTATGCTCTCAAGTACCTCAAGGTCATAGCAAATCAGGACTAGTACCATTTACTTTAACGATAGGGGAGGTACTAGAGCTAAGTGGTGGGAGGCCGGTGGACAGGAGGTTTAATATCTCCAGTCCTCCTAGTTTGAAGCTCCACCAATATCATGTGGATAGATCCCTAATATGTTTTAACATTTCCAATCCCCGAAAGCCGGGAAATTGGGAAGTGTCATGGAGTAACCAAACCATGACCTTTTCATATAGAGCAGATAGAATGCCGACAGATACAGAGCTTATACGCCACATAGCCAGTAGAGGAAAATCTTTCCGATATAGGTATACCCTAGGAAGTAGGATTACGAGAGTTGGAGAGGTATCACCAGGATACTGTGCACATATCGTACAAACTGATACGTGTACTAGACAGATGTGAGAATTAGGGTTAGGAGATTTCACATGGAAGATGTGTAATATGGTTATGTCCTACTCCGTCCCATATGTTCTCCCCGATGATGCATATTTCATATGCGGGAGGAAGGCGTATAAGTGGCTTGCCCCAAACTCTGAAGGATTGTGTTATATTGGAAAAGTACTGCCTGAAGTAATGACTGTATCACATGCCAAAATGAAAGATATACACCGTGGTGCCCAAGCTCCTTATACTCACACCCACTACGAGCACGTAGTTAAACGGCACCTGATAGAAAGAACAGAGCATCCGGCCTCTGACATGATCCATGAATCCACCGGGATTCAGTTTCTACTTGCGTTAGACATCACTCGCACCGCCAGAGGAGTGTTGAATTATAAATACATATCTGCGCTCGCAAATTTGTTAGACAATATCACAGAAATGGATGATGACACGTTTAGGTATACTGGAAGAGAGCTTCAAGCTTATAAAACAGAACTGGTTCAGCATAGAATGGTTCTTAATTATCTCACGGCAGTGACAGGTGGATATTGTGTCACACTGGCAACGCAGTACGGCGTGAAATGCTGCACATATATAACGAATAGTACCGAGGATCCGGTCGAGGTCATAGACCAAAAGATGGACGATATTCTCCAATTAAAGTAAGAATTTCGCAGGAGACACAATCTCACCCTTGCTGCTGTGGGTAATGAGCTGACTGGTTGGGTGTCATGGTTGAACCCGCGAAATTGGTTCTCTGGTTTAGGAGAATGGGCTCAAGGAGTCATAATGGATGTAGGGAAGTTACTCCTATGTATCTTAGGTGTTGTCATATCAATTGGCTTGATATTTAGATGCGGTCAGGCTTTAATGAAGTGCAAACGTAGTACCAGGGTAATGAGTTTAAGGAGTGAGGAAATTGTAATTCCAATGGATTTGATTTATGACCCAACGGTAGAGACAATGATGTGATGAAAATGCGATTATACGGTCCGTTTCTTTCACCTGTTTTTCCGTTTTCTCCAAGGTAAAAAGACCCACTTGGACGAGGAATTTGACGAGCCTGTATACAGACAACTGATGGATTAAAGAAGAAGTTTTGACAACCTTATACAAAGATATTTGATGAACTATGCCATAGACCCCCAGTTTCCCTAGAAATTTTAAAATTACGCTAGCCCAACACTTTTGTAAGTCTATGGACATTGACAAAGCTTTTGCCCACACCTATTGGCAAAAGCCCAAAGAAGACTGCATTCAACAGACACCAGACAAGACTTCAACCGACAAATGTTCATTAACCTGACATAGAATACCACTGCATTTACCATAATTGTGTCTTATCTTCATCTCTACAACCTTCAGGTAATAACACACATAGTCGATAGGGAATATCAGCACAGATATCAGCAATCAGATATTCCCCCATTCATGTATCATCAACTAAAATGTGCTCCCCCATTTTGTTGCAACCAAAAGCCGAAGAGAGCTCGGTAAAGTTTGACAGCCCATCCACAGACCCGTACCACGGGATAAGAAGGAATTCGAATGTATACTTCGCAATACCTCGAAGCTTGATTTAAAACACGTACGGCACGATGATACATGACCCCCAAACATGGATTCATACACACATGCTTCTGCTATCTCACTAGGTCATACCCTTTTCCTACCTTCTCTTCTCCTCCCCTACCCAATCATGGAAATGTATTTACACTTGACATATATTTTTCTCGTTTTGAAATGTTTTAGGAAGTGGCAGTTATTGTTGACTGCCAAAGGGTGGACTGTCAAAGTCAGAAAAATATCACTATGCACACTGCCATATTTGCACCTCATGCGAGCTCCCGCTGCGCGTGCAAGAGCTCTCCCGTGCGTGCGCATACTCGCCTTCGCGTGCACCCGCAGGCGCACGATATGCGGATTTACGGTAGAGTTTGTATGCGTCTAGCGGGCGACTCAATCGATATATATTTTAACCATATAATGTATTTTGTAGATTATGGTCCCTTTGATAGATTCTGAAAGTTTAGTTAATGTAGCATGTTCATGGACAGAGAGATCCCTCTTTGTCTGATACAGAGGGTCAGACAAGGATTATACAGTGGTGTTTAGTATCCATCGGAAGAGTATTTAATTAGCAATATTCCGGTGTTGGTTTGAAGCGGATTAATCGCTCGTGCGAATAGTTATGGACATAAGAAGTTTATGTCCATTTACTATTATTTGCACTTACTTATCCATGCGGCGGGAAACCTAGTTTCCCACCCACCTGAGCAGTTGGAAGTAGACACAGCCCACCTGTATGAATCAACCTATGACCTTTTGTTTTAGTGCGAAGACGAGTTCCTGTGTCCAATGAACAATGAGATTGTAGGGACCATTGAATTGTATTGTGTGTGGGGCATAAATAGACAAGCCGATCTTATCCAGCTCTCACTCTTCAACGGTTCTCATTGCTGATAATCGGGAGCTGGATATCCAGAGGCGCATGCGATCGTTCCTTTGTGCGTAAGTTTTCTCCGCAATCATATTGTCTTTCTTGTTATTCTGAGCCATATCTCTCTCTCTCTCTTCTCTTTCTCTCTCGTTTCTCTTATATAGTTATTGTACTGATATTGTATTTCATGTGTAGTTATCTGGTTAGGGAGTCTATGTTATATTGGTAGTGTATGACTTGTATTGTATTATTCTTTTTGAACGTTCATTCATTTCCTTAAAAGGCGTTAGACCCTTAGACCGGTATTGTGTGTTCATTATATTGCAGTGGGTAATAGGAGCGTCTCTATCGCTCAAACAGCTTTAGTGTAAACCCGCTTACACAGTGTTGCACTCTCATCTTATCACTACACCAAGGTTTACTGCATAATACACTGTTTTATGGTATAGTTACAAAGGTTTAACATTGTGAGCGTCTGCGCCGCTGGTGATCTCCTCGTGGTCCCGAGCGTCCGCTACGCTATAGCGAATCATTACGTTAGTCGGCAGCCAATAGCGGGCCTGCCTGTGATCTCTTGGCCATGAGCGAACGTAACGCTTGAGCGTCTCGACTACGGCTAAGCGATTGTTACGCAACGTGCGTACCCTTACGGTATTCCATACGTTAATAGCGTACAGTGTTCTTAGACCTCTTAAAGGGTTTTAAGTAAGATAAATATTTAGCTTTATCACACTCCTAGATGGGCCAGGTGTTTGTGTCGGCCACTTGGGTCGCTTAGCTTAGTCATCCAGCGACCTCGGTGCAAATTTTAGGACTAAAAATAATATTGTGAGGTGTGAGGTGTTCAGAATAGACTGAAAATGAGTGGAAATTATGGTTTTTGAGGTTAATAATACTTTGGGATCAAAATGACCCCCAAATTCTATGATTTAAGCTGTTTTTTAGGGTTTTTTGAAAAAAACACCCGAATCCAAAACACACCCGAATCCGACAAAAAAAATTCGGTGAGGTTTTGCCAAAACGCGTTCGAACCCAAAACACGGCCGCGGAACCGAACCCAAAACCAAAACACAAAACCCGAAAAATTTCAAGTGCACATCCCTAGTATTAACCTGGAGAAGTGATAAAGCTGTGATAAGCGCAAGGTGATAATGCACCAGCCAATCATTACAGATTTGAAAAATGACAGGAGTTGATTGGTTGGTGCGTTATCACCTTGCACTTATCACTGCTTTATCACTTCTTTATCCCTTCTTAATACATCTGCCCCATTTCCCAAACAGCAAAAGCTGAGAGTATACTTGTGGTAAATGCAGCAGCACAAATCTCTGTAACAACTGTACACTAGAATGGCAAATAGCTCCCAGGGAAAGATGAATTATTGAATCTGAGACCATGTGGTGAAATTCCAATGTGAAATTATTCAGTTTGTAATATTGGAAACCTTTTAAATATCTTTTGCCTGTAATCCAGAGGATATTTTTGTTGCAGCTCTTCTGCCACATTGCAGTTATGACGTTTCCGAGTTTTGTCTAGGTTATATTTTTTAGAATTATTGTTCTCTGTAGTCATTTTCTGCTGAAGTGTATGAGATCCAACTGCAGCTTTTGTTTCCTCATTGATCCTTTTAAGCATACAGCAGTACTTAACAGTTTATGTTCTCCTTTGTTGCTGCTGTTGTGCATTTCTGTATGACTACTGTGGCAGCAAATGACCTGATAACTGTAACCAGTGACATGCAGTGAGGCAGTGGCGTATCTATAATGGGTGCAGTGTGTGCAGTGCACACGGGCCCCTGGGTCCAGAGGGGGCCCACGCCGCACACACTGCACCCATTTCTTCTATACTTACCTTTCTGGTATCCATCGGTGACCGTGTCTGGGCCCCCTCCTTTCCCGTAGCCGGCTCCACTGCTGCTAGCGCACTGAGCACTAGAGACTCTGATACAGTGCCAGAGTCTACAGCGCATGTGCAGGACTCCGAAAAAATGGCGCCGTGGCCATTTTTCGGAGTCCTACGCATGCATTGTAGAGTCTGGCACTGTGCCAGAGTCTCAGTGCTTAGAGTGCTAACAGCGGCGGTGCCAGCTACAGGAGAGGAGGGGGCCCAGACGCGGAGTCTGCACACGGGTCCCCTCTTCTCTAGAAACGCCTCTGCAGTGAGGTCATTGGTTGGGGAGGCACTGAGATTTTTTTATATATCTAAAAAGCCTGGGTGCCAGGGCCGGACTTGCAAATGCCAGAAGGGCCGATGGATTGGTGGGCCAGTCCGGACCACAGAGAGCCGGGAAGGCCACATGCAACGCAGCTCTCTGCTTTGTCTCCCGCTGCCGGCCATAGTGCCCCATTGATAAGCAATATGTGGGCGTGCCACGAGTCCACGCCCTCTGACTCGTGGCAAGCCCCCATTTGCAGAATCCATGCACCCCTTTGTCGTCGCGCGAGCTCACGTATACCAGGACCAGAAAGAAGCCCCAGTCCGTCCAGGGGCTGGCTGGGCAGGGGGGCAGGGTGCCATCTGCCTCCCGGGCTAGTGCAATTTAAGTGTTCCAGGGCCATTTTCTCATTGCATTCCCTGTGAAAAGCTGGGCCACTTGCTTGAGTCTGTCCCTCAGGCTGAAAGTTGCCAGCCAGCCCCTGAGTCCGTCCCTGCTGGGTGCCCTCAGAAGTATGCAAATAGCAATGAGGAGGGTGCTACGGCACTCGCAGGACTTTTAAAACCAATTATCATAGTCATAGCATTGAGAGATAGAGACCCCCCACTGAAGCCATCACGACTTGCTGCACACACCATTGGGGGTCCAGTTATGTCACATTGTGGCAATTGTGATGTCACTAGACCCCGACGGCGTGTGCACAGCATGTGGTGATGGTTTTGGTGGGGGTCTCTATTTGGGTGTAGTATGGTATGCCGGCGGCCGGGCTTCTGGCGACCAGCATACCGGCGCCGGGATCCTGACCGCCGGAATACCGACAGCATGGCGAGCACAAATGAGCCCCTTGCGGGCCCACTGCGCTCGCCACGCTGCGGCCACGCTATATATTCTCCCTCCAGGGGAGTCGTGGACCCCCAAGAGGGGGAAAAAGTGTTGGTATGCCGGCTGTCGGGATTCCGGTGCCAGTATTCTGTGCGCCGGTATCCCGACAGCCGGAAAACTGAAGACCACCCGTCTATCTCTCCACGCTATTTAAGGTAAGATTCTTATATGTACACTTGCAATTGTCCCGCTATGATTATGTGGACCAGATAATTGGTTTTAAATGTCCTGTGAGTGCAACAGCACCCTCCTCATCGCTATATATATGGGGATGAGCTGCCCAGTCACTTCCCACCCAGCCCAACTGCCCCCTCCCCCCTTTCTAACCTAGGTGGTCCTGGGCCCCAGGTCTGGGAGAGTGTAGGTATCGGTGATGCTGCTGCATAGGAGAGCAGATGAGGAGGAAGGAGCAGTAAGAGCGCTGGCCGCCGCCGCACACTCTCCAGCTCTGGGGTTCCTGCTGCCTCCAGGGCTGCCGCTGCTGTAGTGACAGCACCACATTAGTAATGCCGGGTCCCGCTGCCACTTCACCCCGCCGTATATGGTGATTGGACCAGTGGATCCAGCACTGGACCTGCTGTCCAATCACATCTGCCTCGCTGACGGGGGCGTGGTGTTCCTGTCAACGATGCACTTGTATAAGTGCCACTTTCCCCACTGTTTTTTAATGAGCTTTTACAGCCCAGTACTTGGACCGCCCCCCACTTTAACCTGTTCCCATTGTAAAAGGGAGGCACTGCCCTTGGTGCCTCCCAAACTAATTTTAAGTACTGAAATGGTTAGCATAATATAAAGAAATTACTTATGACACAGAATATGTGTCATAAGTATTTTCTTTAAATTATTTTAATCATTAATGACAGGGGAGGCACTAACTCCCCTGACTGCACCTACCTGACTGTAACATGGAGTAAATCCCAGTAACCTTGGATTTTGGAGGAAAAGTATTTTGTTCTTTCAATATTCAGCAGCAATTGTCCTGTGTAACCTCTAAGTTAGTATCTGATCACTTTGCCATATCTTAAATTAACTGTCACTGGAATCAGTCCAAGAGTTATCCTGTTAATGAGAGATCTGTATCAGATTCTTTATATAGTATATGACATCATGGCTGTTTGAGCAATGACGCGTGAGCTGGCAGGAGTGTAGGAATACATCAAGATTGTTTTATGAGTTTTTTGTGGTGATGTCTACTGTACTTTGTAAATGAACAGGAATGAACTGGTGTTAGCAGATTCCCAGAAAAAAAGCCTTAAAGTCTTCTTTGTAAGTGACTTATTTATCAAGAGCAGTGTTTTTAAATCCTATTCCTCAGGAACCACAGTTCATGTCGCCAGATCACAAGTGAAATAATTAGTACCACATGTGACTTTTTTTAAATGTGTCAGTCAATAATGAATACACCTGCACCCAAACTAGTAGATAAGGAAAACATGCAATGTTAGTGGACCCTGAGAACTGGATTTGATAAACGGTGATGTTACACTGTGAGTGGTGCAAATAAATGTATTACTTTTGCATGCATGGTACTCCCAACATGACCCTCTCCAGGAGGGACACAATGCTCTGCTTCTGGACTTTCCTCTTAATGTATGATTGCCGGCAACTGTGTTGAACAGGTTAATGGATTAGAATGGTGTTTCAGCACAGGTGGTGGAAATTACATACCTCCCAACTTTGTAGACAGGGGAGGTGGAATGCTCGTGCAGGTCCACCGCGCATGACCCGGAAAGGGGGGCGTGACCTCGGGCAGGGGCGTGGTCACATCAGAGTGGGCGTGGCCTAGCAAGCACAGACCCATTTCCCAGAATATTGGGGGCATGCCCAGTGTTCCCCGAGCAGCTGGGCAGCCCTCTCCTCAACTCCTCAACTCCCAACAGTGAATACATGCCATGCGCATGCGCACAGCATCTATTCAGCGATCACTCGCAGAGCAGCAGGTTATCAAAGGATCTCCCAACTGCCCCCGCCTGTGGGACACTGCGACCCACGGGTGGGACAGTGTTCGAATAGCAGGACTGTCCCGCTGGAATCGGGACAGTCGGGAGGTATGCAATTACAAATAAGAGGGAAGTCCAGGAGCAGAGCATTCTGTCCCCCCTGGAGAGGGTCATGTTGGGAGGTATGGTACTGTCAGTACCGGTTGCTTTTGCATGTAGCCCACAAATGCTGCCCCACCTGTGATGCAACAGGTATTGCCCAGGTGCAAAGTTAATTCAGTGACAACCCTGGCTTCAAAGAAAGCCTAATGACGCTGTTGTACTAAAGGCTACCACAAGTGGAGCCATAGAGCAAAAAGATTCAAGCTGGTAAGTGAAAAGGGACACAGTTGTTGAACATGTGCATTAGAGGGAGAAGTGTGGTTGAGGTACCAGTGTGCCACTGATCTGAGAGCAAAGACTTAGCATGGGGCAATGCTGAGATGCTACAGTAAGTTTACTAACTTTACCTATTTTGGATTATAAGTACTGTACATGCATGTAATAGGACCATGACCACCTAGCAAATGAGTGCTATCACAAAAGAACTCTGTATTCACTGTAAAGTAAATGACTGATCACTCTGGGGATTTGCTAGTTTGCTGAGTAATCAATTTTGCTTTTATATTATATATATGTTTTTGAGAATGTTATTGTGTGTTCAGAATATAGTATTATTGAAGTAACTGAGAAACTGTATTTTCTATAGAAATTGCCAAGAGATGCTAAAGCAATTAGGATAGAGAAGTCTATTTAACTACTAAAGAGAACTATTGCATATTACTTACTTATTACTGTATTTCTAGGCTTACCATACTATCCATTTAAACCAGGACATTCATGAAATACACAGGTCCTGTGGTTGGCTGACTGCAAGCCTGCATTTCATGAGTGTTCTGGTTTAAAGGAATGATATGGTAAGCCTATGTATTGCTGACTATTGTCATATATTTATAGTGTTTAATTTGTGTTTGACTACATGAGTGTATTTTTAAAAAAAACATGATTTATAGTGTTAGTTAGACTTAATAACTTAACTTCATCTGGGTCAGTATAGTAAAATAGTGTTAAACACAGATTAATGTAAGAATTATAAAGGTTGAACTACTGTAGATGGACATTTTGTCTTTTTTCAACCTCAATAACTATGTATGTTACATATCAATCTCAATATCCTTTTTTGTCTGGCCCCACGTCCTCTTACTCCCCTTTAATAAATCTACTAGATTATTCTATTCATCAAAGTTCTGGAGGACGAGCAGCACCGCCACAGGGAGCAGGTTTGTTGTTTCCTCTTTCTGTTACTGGCTGCAGCATGGGACAGGGGCTGGCTGGGATTTGAGGGGGAGAGTGCCGGGTACTTTAGTTTGATATAGGCTCTCCCTTGCTGTTCTAAGGTCACATGGTTGTACTGCTTATGTCGTATGCTGTACTGCTGACAGAGTGGGACAGTAATGTGCTTTCCCTAGTATCACCCTCTCCCTGGCGTCACCCTTTTCCTGTCACCCTCTCTTTGGCATCACCTTCTCCATGTCACCCACCACTGGCACTGACTGCTGTTACACTCTCCCTGGCGTCATGCTCTTCCTGTCACCCTCTCCTGCCACCCACTGCTGTCACCCTCTCCCTGTCACTCACAGCTTGCACTGACTGCTGTCACCATAGGCGTGTGCAGACGCCAACATGCGGGTGCCGCTCCGGACTTCTCCCCCTCCGCAGCATTATAGTCTACTCTCACCTCCCCTGTCCTGGATATAGACTGCTTACCTGGGTGGCCCAGGTGAGCAGTCTTATGTCCCAGTGGAATGGGTGGAGGACATAGTCAGTTACCTGGCGGAGGGGGGGGGGGAGTCAGGATCGGCACCCGTATGTCAGCGTCTGCGCACGCCTATGGCTGTCACCCTCTTCCTGTCACCAGCTCCCTGACATCACCCTCTCCCTGTCACCTACTGCTGTCACCCTATTCCTAGCATCCCCCTCTTCCTGGCGTAACCCTCTCCCTGCCATCCACAGCTGGCACCAACTTCTCTCACCTTTTTCCCTGTCACCCACTGCTGTCATCAGCTCCCTGGCATCACCCACTGCTGTCACCCTCTCCCTGTCACCCACTGCCTCTCCCTGGCATCACCCACTGCCTTTTTCCATCACCCACTGCCTCTCTCCATCAACCTTTCCCTGTGTCCTACTGCTGGCCACCTCTCCTAGTATCACCCTCTCCCTGACATCATCCACTGCTGTAACCCTCTCCCCAGTGTTAACCACTTCCTGTCACCATATGCTGTCACCCTTTCCCCGGTGTTAACCTCTTCCTGTCACCATATGCTGTCATCCTCTCCCTGGTTTCACCCTCTCCCTGTCATCAACTGCCACTCTCCGACACCCTTTACCCATCACCCTCTCCTTGTCACCCTCTGCCTCTCCCTGTCACCCACTGTATCTCCCCTGCATCACTGTTTCCCATCATCAGCTCTCTCCTGTTACCCTCTTTCTTTCCAAGGCATCACCCTCTCCTCGTCATACAGATACAGCATTCCCTTTGAGACTAAGCCCCTTGTTGAGAGGCCACACCTTCATTGCAAGACCACGCCCACTTTTCTGGGAGCAGGTGTGCTGTAGCGGGCATCTGCTTGGGGGGCGGTAGCGAGTATTGGCTGGATTTGGGAGACATTATGGCTTCAGTGCCTCACCAGCCACTGACCTCACCAAATGCCACTGCTTTAGGTAACATCTTGAACTAACTTATCTGTGCCCACACCAACACCCAGGGTGCTTTTTATGCTTTTGCTTCCATCTCAGAATCAGCCCCATAGGGTCAATGTGTTGCAAAATAAGAAAGGATGAAGGAAATAAAAATGTTTTGGGTGTCAGGGACTTTATATAGATATTATACAGGGATTTTGGTGCTGTGCACACTTTCAGTATAAATAACTGTTCCCTTTGTTATACACAACTGTTCCTATTTGGTATTTACCATTACAAATTACATGCTTCTATATTATGGTATCTTCCTAATATGAGAGCAGATTGCAACTATATTATGTGCAATGTTTTGTTTTCCCCTTATTGTACTTCTTGCAGGTCTGTTATTTCTAAGTGTGGGAAAATATACTCATTCTTGTTATTGTATTGTGGATTTGTATAAAACACTTTGTTTTACTGAAGTCTAGAATCTGCAGGGATTGTCTGGATAAAGATGGAATGCAGAGGAGTGTCTGCTGATGCTGATCGCTCCCTTCTTAGCCATCTGAGGTATTGTGAGGCTTGCTTTCCCTTTCTGCTGTGACTCCAAATTCTGCTGAAAAAATGTACTAACACTGTGCATCTCTCAATATAATATAGATTTAATACAGGAAAACAATAACCAATATTTGGCGCATCCAGATAAGCTGCAAGTATCACCCTACACAGGTGACCATAACTTGATAAATATACCATATGAAATTAAATGAGGGTGATGAAGTCTTGCGCTGATCTTGTTTCAACTGTTAAGGTGCATATACACAGTGAGATATTGACTATCTCCGATTTTGACTTTGCGATTTCCCCTGAACTCCCGCCAGAGCCGAGAATCACGATTTTGACTATCTGTACCCTCATTTTTTACTATTGTGCGATTTTGACTAAGTGCCAATTTTGACTATACTTTGTACTAGATACAGTAGTACACTTTATAGTCAAGATTGACTTGTCTGAACAGTCTATCTTTCCTTGTGATACCGACCCTGCGGGAGTGTGGATCGGTATCGCAAGCTGCCTAACACACTGCGATTTGCACTAACTTTCCTTGCAATTTTGACTATATAGTCAAAATCGCAAGGATAAATCTCACTGTGTGTACACACCTTAAGATGTGCTGTGTGATTGTTTCATGGAGCCTTACTTGTAAGGACGTTGAACCCACAATGAATCATCAGCAAAGGTCATATGCAAAGTGAAAAATACTGTACATGAATTAGACATATATTTGTTCACCATTCAATGTCTGTAACAACCAAAAGGTGTAAAGACAGCCAAGCTAAATCGGTTTGTGACACCCACAGTGCAGTATATACCAAATAAGCAGGGATGCTCACATTTGTGCTTACATATAATAGGTGATAGTTTCCCATAAAGGTATCTTTAAAACTCCCCCAGCTGTCATGGGCACCTCAGTGCATGAAGTAGCATAGAATGCTTAAGCTTTAGCTTGCCTAAAACTAGCAATTTGCAGACATAATAAGATTTTACTTACCGATAAATCTATTTCTCATAGTCCGTAGTGGATGCTGGGGACTCCGTCAGGACCATGGGGAATAGCGGCTCCGCAGGAGACAGGGCACAAAAGCAAGCTTTTAGGATCACATGGTGTGTACTGGCTCCTCCCCCTATGACCCTCCTCCAAGCCTCAGTTAGGTACTGTGCCCGGACGAGCGTACACAATAAGGAAGGATCTTGAATCCCGGGTAAGACTCATACCAGCCACACCAATCACACCGTACAACTTGTGATTTGAACCCAGTTAACAGTATGATAACAATGAAGTAGCCTCTAAAAAAGATGGCTCACAACAATAATAACCCGATTTTTTTGTAACAATAACTATGTACAAGTAATGCAGACAATCCGCACTTGGGATGGGCGCCCAGCATCCACTACGGACTATGAGAAATAGATTTATCGGTAAGTAAAATCTTATTTTCTCTAACGTCCTAGTGGATGCTGGGGACTCCGTCAGGACCATGGGGATTATACCAAAGCTCCCAAACGGGCGGGAGAGTGCGGATGACTCTGCAGCACCGAATGAGAGAACTCCAGGTCCTCCTCAGCCAGGGTATCAAATTTGTAGAATTTAGCAAACGTGTTTGCCCCTGACCAAGTAGCTGCTCGGCAAAGTTGTAAAGCCGAGACCCCTCGGGCAGCCGCCCAAGATGAGCCCACCTTCCTTGTGGAATGGGCATTTACATATTTTGGCTGTGGCAGGCCTGCCACAGAATGTGCAAGCTGAATTGTACCACAAATCCAACGAGCAATAGTCTGCTTAGAAGCAGGAGCACCCAGCTTTTTGGGTGCCTACAATATAAACAGCAAGTCAGACTTTCTGACTCCAGCCGTCCTGGAATTATATATATATATATATATATATATATATATATATATATTTTCAGGGCCCTGACAACGTCTAGCAACTTGGAGTCCTCCAAGTCCCTAGTAGCCGCAGGCACCACAATAGGTTGTTTCAGGTGAAACGCTGACACCACCTTAGGAAGAAACTGGGGACGAGTCCGCAGTTCTGCCCTGTCCGAATGGAAAATCAAATATGGGCTTTTGTAAGACAAAGCCGCCAATTTTGACAATCGCCTGGCCGAGGCCAGGGCCAACAGCATGGTCACTTTCCATGTGAGATATTTCAAATCCACAGATTTGAGTGGTTCAAACCAATATGATTTGAGGAATCCCAACACTACGTTGAGATCCCACGGTGCCACTGGAGGCACACAAGGGCTGTATATGCAATACTCCCTTGGCAAACGTCTGGACTTCAGGAACTGAAGCCAATTCTTTTTGGAAGAAAATCTATAGGGCCGAATCTTGAACCTTAATGGACCCCAATTTGAGGCTCATAGACACTCCTGTTTACAGGAAGTGCAGAAATCGACCTAGTTGAAATTTTTTCGTGGGGCCTTCCTGGCCTCACCCACGCAACATATTTTTACCACATGTGGTGATAACGTTGTGCGGTCACCTCCTTCCTGGCTTTGACCAGGGTAGGTATGACCTCTTCCGGAATGCCTTTTCCCTTAGGATCCGGCGTTCAAACCGCCATGCCGTCAAACGCAGTCGCGGTAAGTCTTGGAACAGACAAGGTCCCTGCTGGAGCAGGTCCTTTCTTAAAGGCCGATGCCACGGTTCCTCTTGGAACAGACATGGTACTTGCTGAAAGCAAATCCCTTCTTAGCTCCCGAGGCCATTAGTCCTCTGTGAGCATCTCTTGAAGTTCCGGTTACCAAGTCCCTCTTGGCCAATCCGGAGCCACGAGTATAGTTCTTACTCCTCTATGTCTTTTAATTCTCAATACCTTGGTTATGAGAAGCAGAGGAGGGAACACATACACCGACTGTTACACCCACGGTGTTACCAGGACGTCCACAGCTATCGCCTGAAGGTCTCGTGACCTGGCGCAATACCTGTCCCATTTTTTGTTCGGGCGGGACGCCATCATGTCCACCTTTGGTCTTTCCCAACGGTTCCCAATCATGCGGAAAACTTCCCGATGAAGTTCCCACTCTCCCGGGTGGAGGTCGTGCCTGCTGAGGAAGTCTGCTTCCCAGTCATCCACTCCCGGAATGAACACTGCTGACAGTGCTATCACATGATTTTCCGCCTAGCGAAAAATCCTTGCAGTTTTGCCACTGCCCTCCTGCTTCTTGTGCCGCCCTTTCTGTTCACGTGGGCGACTGCCGTGATGTTATCCCACTGGATCAATACCGGCTGACCTTGAAGCAGAGGTCTTGCTAAGCTTAGAGCATTATAAATTTGCTCTTAGCTCCAGTATATTTATGTGGAGAGAATTCTCCAGACTTGATCACACTCCTTGTGTGACTGCTCCCCAGCCTCTCAGGCTGGCCTCCATGGTCACGAGCATCCAATCCTGAATGCCGAATCTGCGGCCCTCTAGAAGATGAGCACTCTGTAATCACCACAGGAGAGACACCCTTGTCCTTGGATATAGGGTTATCCGCTGATGCATCTGAAGATGCGATCCGGACCATTTGTCCAGCAGATCCCACTGAAGAGTTCTTGCGTGAAATCTGCCGAATGGAAGCGCTTCGTAATAAGCCACCATTTTTTTTTTACCAGGACTCTTGTGCAATGATGCACTGACACTTTTCCTGGTTTTAGGAGGATCCCGATTAGCTCGGATAACTCCCTGGCTTTCTCCTCTGGGAGAAACACCTTTTCCTGGACTGTGTCCAAAATCATCCCTAGGACCAGCAGACGTGTCGTCGGAACAACTGCGGTTTTGGAATATTTAGAATCCACCCGTGCTGTCGTAGAACTACTTGAGATAGTGCTACTCCGACCTCCAACTGTTCTCTGGACCTTATTCTTATCAGGAGGTCGTCCATTTTCTTTGAAGACGAATCCTCCTTTCGGTCATTACCTTGGTAAGGACCCCGGGGTGCCTTGGACAATCCAACGGCATCGTCTTGAAACTGATAGTGACAGTTCTGTACCACGAACTTGAGGTACCCTTGGTGAGAAAAGGCAAATTTTGGGACATGGAGGTAAGCATCCCTGATGTCCCGGGACACCATATAGTCCCCTTGTTCTTTGCTATCACTGCTCTGAGTGACTCTATCTGGATTTGAACCCTTGTAAGTGTTCAAATTTTTCAGATTTAGAATAGGTCTCACCTAGCCTTCAGTACCACCATATAGTGTGGAGTAATACCCCTTTCCTTGTTGTCGGAGGGGTAATTTTATTATCACCTGCTGGGAATACAGCTTGTGAATTGTTTTCAATACTGCCTCCCTGTCGGAGGGAGACATTGGTACAGCAGACTACAGGAACCTGCGAGGGGGGAAACCTCTCGACATTCCAATCTGTACCCCTTGGATACTACTTGTAGGATCCAGGGGTCCTGTACGGTCCCAGCGTCATGCTGAGAACTTGGTAGAAGCGGTGGAGGGCTTCTGTTCCTGGGAATGGGCTGCCTGCTGCAGTCTTCTTCCCTTTCCTCTATCCCTGGGCAGATATGACTCTTATAGGGACGAAAGGACTGAGGCTGAAAAGACGGTGTCTTTTTCTGCAGAGATGTGACTTAGGGTAAAAAACGGTGGATTTTCCAGCAGTTGCCCTGGCCACCAGGTCCCATGGACCGACCCCAAATAACTCCTCCCCTTTATACGGCAATACATCTTTGTGCCGTTTGGAATCTGCATCACCTGACCACTGTCGTGTCCATAAACATCTTCTTGCAGATATGGACATCGCATTTACTCTTGATGCCAGAGTGCAAATATCCCTCTGCGCATCTCGCATATATAAAAATGCATCCTTTAAATGCTCTATAGTCAATAAAATACTGTCCCTGTCAAAGGTATCAATATTTTTAGTCAGGGAATCCGACCAAGCCACCTCAGCTCTGCACATCCAGGCTGAGGCGATCGCTGGTCGCAGTATAACACCAGCATGTGTGTGTATACTTTTTAGGATATTTTTCAGCCTCCTATCAGCTGGCTCCTTAAGTACGGCCCTATCCGTAGATGGTACCGCCACTTGTTCTGATAAGCGTGTGAGCGCCTTATCCACCCTGAGGGGTGTTTCCCACCGCGCCTTAACTTCTGGCGGGAAAGGGTATACCGCCAATAATTTTCTATCGGGGGAAACCCACGCATCATCACACACTTCATTTAATTTATCTGATTCAGGAAAAACTACAGGTAGTTTTTTTTTTTTTTTTTTTTTCACCTCACACATAATACCCTTTTTTGTGGTACTTGGAGTATCAGAAATATGTAACACCTCCTTCATTGCCCTTAACGTGTGGCCCTAAAAGAAAATACGTTTGTTTCTTCACCGTCGACACTGAAATCAGTGTCCGTGTCTGGGTCTGTGTCGACCGACTGAGGTAAATGGGCATTTTACAGCCCCTGACGGTGTTTGAGACGCCTGGACAGATACTAATTTGTTCGCCGGCCCTCTCATGTCGTCAACCGGCTTGCAGCGTGTTGACATTGTCACGTAATTTCCATAAATAAGCCATCCATTCCGGTGTCGACTCCCTAGAGAGTGACATCACCATTACAGGCAATTTGCTCCGCCTCCTCACCAATATTTTCCTCATACATGTCGACACACACGTACCGACATACAGCACACACATAGGGAATGCTCTGATAGAGGACAGGACCCACTAGCCCTTTGGGGAGACAGAGGGAGAGTTTGCCAGCACACACCAAAAGCGCTATAAATGTATATAAACAACCCTAGAAGGTGTTGTTTACTATATATGCGCTCTTAATATATAAATATCGCCAATTTATGCCCCCCTTCTCTTTGTTACCCTGTTTCTGTAGTGCAGTGCAGGGGAGAGTCCTGGGAGCCTTCCTCACCAGCGGAGCTGAGCAGGAAAATGGCGCTGAGTGCTGAGGAGAATAAGCTCCGCCCCTTTTCCGGCGGGCTTCTTCTCCCGGTTTTTAATAAACTGGCCTGGGTTAAAATACATACATATAGCCTTAATGGCTATATGTGATGTATTTATTTTGCCACTAAAGGTAATTATATTGCTGCCCAGGGCGCCCCCAGCAGCGCCCTGCACCCTCCGTGACTGAGTCAGTGAGCCGTGTGACAACAATGGCGCACAGCTGCAGTGCTGTGCGCTACCTTCATGAAGACTGTGGAGTCTTCTGCCGCCTGTTTTCCGGACCTCCGTTCTGCCGTCTCTTCAGCGTCTGTAAGGGGGATCGGCGGCGCGGCTCCGGGACGAACCCCAGGCTGACCTGTGTTCCGACTCCCTCTGGAGCTAAGTGTCCAGTAGCCTAAGACTCCAATCCATCCTGCACGCAGGTGAGTAGGAATCTCTCCCCTAAGTCCCTCGATGCAGTGATCCTGTTGCCAGCAGGAATCACTGAGATTGAAACCTAAAAAAAAACTTTTCTAAACAGCTCTTTAGGAGAGCCACCTAGATTGCACCCTCTCGGACGGGCACAAAAACCTAACTGAGGCTTGGAGGAGGGTCATAGGGGGAGGAGCCAGTACACACCATGTGATCCTAAAAGCTTGCTTTTGTGCCCTGTCTCCTGCGGAGCCGCTATTCCCCATGGTCCTGATGGAGTCCCCAGCATCCACTAGGACGTTAGAGAAATCAAGGTTTCTTTGTATCCTTATGCACCACCATAAAGACAAAAGCAGAAACAAATCATCATTGTGCAGTATAAAACAGAAGTGATTTAATATACAAGTTAAAAAAAGGGATATAAAGCCTCCGTATCAGAAGGCATGAAAACATTGATCTAGAAATACCAGAAAAGCTGATGGAACCCATGTATAAGCTTGTGTCAGTGATGTCCTGGACCTGGCTGCTAGTAATGGCATTAATGACCCCAGTCACTCCTCAAACATGTTTTGACACCTTATGGTGTCTTTTTCAAGGTGGACTGCTATAAACACTAGGGGGGTTAAATCCTCTGTAACTGGAAGTCACCCTCCGAAAGTGAATATGCATCGATTTGCGGGATATTAAACTTACTAAAATAATATACAGATGTAGCCAAGCTCATCTAGCAGCGGGCACTCTTGGCTAGGCGATCCGCCACCTAGCCGTGCCGAGGCAGCAGACGGAGACACTCCCATTCATGCTTCCGAGACGCGCCGGTGCCTGCAATCACCCCGCCGCTCCAGGGTGCAGATGTAGCCATGATGAGCATGGCTACATCTGTATGGTTAGACCAGCTATTTACAGCGCCATCAGCCAAACTAATACTCCAGTCACAAGAGAACATGTGTAATGGAGATAGGCAGGATGGCGGCAACCATAATCCCGAATGGGCACTGTTTTGTATATGTGCAATAAAGTTGTTCAAAACATGTGACCTGCTTGCATCACACACACAGCGGTCAGCGGCTGTTTGTATTATACAGTCGTCTCCTTAGCAACTGTGTAAATAGGAAATAGATCTGATAGATTATGATCTGAGAAAGACACGGATTCCATTTACATTTTATAATATAATGTGCCTTGCATTACAAAACATGCACAATTATAGCTGATATGTTCTTCACTTATATTATACACACAATAATACAATGATAATTTTACAATAAAACAAATACAATAGCATTGTAAAATACATAAAAAGATAATTCACAGATTAATTTAAAAACCATTTGATGTCAAAATCATGATTCAAACCATGGGGTTTAAGAGCCTTTAATTCATATATGTACCTCATCTCATTCTGGGCAAGGCGGATATCTTTATTATTTGTTCTCCAGTTATCTTACCCAGAGCTATTCTGCAAAATCTTTATGCCAAACAATTGTGATTACTTGAATACAATAGGGGCTATTTTGGAGCTGTATACAGTTCCAAATTTGATATAATACAATTGTGTGTGTGCAGATACAATCCCACTTTGCTGTATCTTGCTGGTAAATTACCAGTTTCCTACCATAGTATCTAGCACCCTCCAATATCTGGGATAATTACTCAAAAATATATATTAAAAAAATTTTCTTTATCAAGAACTAGTACCTCTCCCGAATTAAAATGTCAACATTCAGCCTAACAAAAGATTTGGAAAATAGAAGAGATAAACTCAAGAAAGATATGGACTCCGTATTTAATATGAACCCTGACTCTCAGCTCACTAATGACCCTAATTGGTCAGATGATTTATATAGCTTAAAAGTAGCCCTAATGAAACAGAATAAAACAAGCTGGAATAGGAGCACTTTTGAAAATTATCTCAAACACAATCTGATTCCACGTGGCCTTAGGCCCAAACTATTTCCAGCTTTTGAATTGGCGACGGAGGGTTTGAAAAGGGAATGGGAGGGCGTTCTCACCAACTGCTCTAAAGAATTGATTAAAATCTTAATGAGACATGACGAACTTATACTCACCCAACTAAATAGTGAAATAACATTACTAAGTGAGAGACTTAAGAACTTTGAATCACTGGAAGCTTTTCAACAAAAGTATGACAAGTTTAAGAAGGATATCGAGGAACATGAGAAAGAGATTATAGAAAGGAAACGCCGCAAATTCCAACGCGACAAGATAGACTATGCCTCAAATAGGGTTTACAAATGGAATACTCCAATACAGAGAAATAGACCGACATATTCAGCAAATTATTCAACATCAGAAGCGGAATCCTCAGAAGGGGAGAACCCCATAGGTAGCAATGGTGGCAGGCCCTTTAGACGTGATTTTTTAGGAAGAGGTCAGAAACATTCACGACTACATACAGATACAGAAGGAGAAAGATCAGGCGGGGCTCGGGGAGGGAGAAGAAAAAGAGATTTTTTGGATTGGAGAGAAGAACCCAGAGAGAGGAGGAGATACAAGTAACTCACCCCAAATTATCTGGAAGGGAGAAAGTGGATGACCTTAGAATCATAAATTTGACAGAAAAAATTTTGACAATTGAGCAGATCTCTGTTTTAAGTAAAGGTCTATCCTTCTCACCGACACAGACTATGGATAGGTTTGAATGTGAAAAAGATCTGCAGCTATTTATTAGAAAGATCCTTCTCAAAAAGTTCTTTATTAATCAAGAACTTCAGAAAGAGATATCTGGGAGAAACTTTATCGATACAGACGAACTAATGGCCTTACAAATCCTGGAGGATCTGTCTAACGAATCAGCTGCGGTGGTTACATCTCAAGATGCTGTCAGAAATAAATCATTAATAAGATCAAAGTCCAAATTCTTTCCAGATACTAGTCTTTGTCCCCAAGTAGAAGTGTTCCAGAAATTAGTCTCCAAGGACTTAGATGTACTATTCAGTCATCATAAATGTTATGATGATAACCTGAGTCCTCTAGAACGATCTGCCCTAGACGAAATATCTAAATGGCAAGATACTATAATCAAACCCTCCGACAAGGGGGGGAATGTAGTCTTGTGGCCTAGGAACATGTACTTGGATGAGTTGAACAGACAACTGAACGATGTTAATTGTTATAAACGACTCAGTTTTAACCCTACAATTAAGTTTCTGGGTCAATACAATAGCATGATTCAGAGTGCCTTTGACAATGGAGTCATTAATAAAAAGGACTTGGAGTTTCTGACAGTGACTAAACCCAAGACTCCCACCATGTACCTATTACCTAAGGTACACAAAGATGAAAGGAAACCACCTGGCAGACCCATCCTATCAGGAGTGGGTAGCCTAACCGAAAAAGCGAGTACCTTCGCAGATTTTCATCTCCGCAAACATGTTATCGCACTACCTTCTTATATCCGTGACACAATGGACGTTCTAAATCGATTAAACAATCTTAGTGTCAATCCAGGAGTGTGGCTTGCCACATGCGATGTAGAAAGTCTCTACACCAGCATTATCCATGATAAGGGGATCGCAGCTACCAAATATTTTCTGAGTATGGAGACCCACAACGAATTAAGTGATTTCATCATTGAATTATTGGAATTTATCCTCCTCAAGAACTACTTCACCTGTAACGAGTACCACTACCTCCAGGTGAGGGGCACCGCTATGGGGACAGCCTGTGCCCCTACGTATGCCAACCTCTACCTGGGGTGGTGGGAAAGGGAGGTAGTATTCCAGGAAGTCTTTGAAAAATATACAGACAATATACTGATATACCTCAGGTATATCGACGATATATTGATACTGTGGGAAGGACCATTGAGAACATTGAAAGAATTCATTGAAATCTTGAATATCAATGATCTCAACCTCAAACTAACCCTAGAGGCTAGTCAGACTTCCATTAATTTCCTTGATATTTCTATACACATCAATGATGAGGGAAATATCTCAACTGATCTGTATAGGAAACCGACAGCGACAAATAGTGTCCTACACTCAGAGAGCTCCCATCTTCCAGCTACTATTCGAGCAATACCCAAGGGAGAACTACTTAGGACAAAAAGGAACTGCTCCAGTGATGAAGCTTTCCATGTCAGACAGAATGAACTCAGTGAACGTCTGCAAACAAGAGGTTATAGTAAGAGACTCCTAAATCGAACGATCAGAGAAGTGAGTACATATGAACGAGACACCCTACTTAAACCCAAACAAAAAACCCACCGAGAAGAACCCATAAGATTTGTGGGCACCTTTAACGCTCAGTGGAAAGGGATCATGAATAGCTTGCAAAAGCACTGGCCCATACTCCAGACAGATAGAGATTTATCTCTAGCTCTACCTATAAAACCTCAAGAGAGTTGGAGAAGGTCCAGGAATATAAAAGACCGACTTGTCCATAGTCATCTGACCAAAGTCACAGATAAAAAATTTAAATCAATGGGTTCGATGCCCTGTGGTAACTGTAAAGCCTGTGTGCATATGGTTCCCACAGATCACTTTTTCGACAAATTTGGCAAAAAATGGCCAATCTCTCCAAAGATTACATGCACAACTGTAGGAACCGTCTATCAGTTAGAATGCCCATGTCACAAAAAATACATAGGGAAGACCATCAGACCTCTAAAGGTCAGGATTTTAGAGCACATTGGAAGTATACGCAACGCCAAAAGAGATACCTCCAACTTTATAACCCTACAACCCGTAGCGAGACACTTCCTCAGTTACCACAATAGTGACCCAAACGGTCTCAAGGCCTTTGGTCTGAGACATATACAGCTGGGGATACGCGGTGGAGACTTGGATCAAGAATTACTCCGCTTTGAGACCAAAATGATTTTCCTGCTGGATAGTCTATATCCCAATGGACTCAATGAATCCAACAGCTATATACCCTTTTTAGCTTGAGAACTTCTCCGACAGTAGTTAATTTGCCTTACAGTGGATCTATTTCTATAATGAGTCTAAAGCATCCAATCAGGCAAAACCATAGGACACATGTATTGATGCTAAAGCCAATCCACTCTCTTTCATTATTATCACCCTCTACCCCAGGAAATATTCACCACATGTGATTCTCAATTCTCGGTATATACCATACTAGTGATAGGCATTTATGAGTCAGTATGCTTCTACTTCCCTTATTATCATCCTAATATTTGATTCTAATCATCCACGTTACCTTGTTAAGTTTTAATAAGACATTACGATCACCTGAAAGAGGGAAATAGTAACATGATCTCTACGTCTTGGATACACAATACACCAAATTTTAAGATTATTTCATTTTTTTACGTATTTCAACACTATAATGTCTGGTTTCATTTACGACTACTTTTAGTAGGTCCAAAGCCAGACAAAGAAATATTTATTTAAACATAATAAATAATAAACACATCCTCACCCTGAGAATTCACCCCCAGTGGATATCTAAAGTGTAGATTGAATTATTAAAAATGTTTTTTTCCGCCACCTTTTTTCCTTATTAGTCCCTAACACGTATGTACTTACACCTTTTGTCACAGTTACGTTCACCCTCACTTACACTATTTGTTGCTTGCCTTCTCCCCCTCCTCTCTCTTTCATAATTTATCAATAGGGGGTCTTAATTCACATCACACCCTTTCGTATCCCCATCATATTCTTTTCACTCCAGGATATTTTTGACACCATAATATTTTCACTTTTATTTATAAGGCTTGCAGAATCTAATTATAATATCGTAGATTATATGACACTACAATTGAGACACTGATCTGACTCTCTGGGACTGAATATTCATAATTAATAATAAATGTACATTATAAAAATCTCACTTAGAAGCACTCTAAAATTATATATCTACTCATCATAAACAATATCAATGTGGTTCCTATGTATATAACCAACAATATAAAGTAGAAGGTAATAGCCTCTACTTCTTAAAATTAATGGGACATATGTGACGAATGTATGTAACAGGATATTCAATTAACTTGATTCTGTATTCGATATACTGATTTGACATACTGTATTCAGCAAGTGACCAATATGAAAGTGTGTGATAGACTTCCCCCACATTTACTTACCTGATATAGGGAATTATCCATATTTAGTACATACAGTATGTAGTAAGAATCCAGTGAATGCGTTTATTATACAGAGTACAGGGTAATACTGACGCCGGACATGGATAGCAGCAACAGTACCTTAAGCAAAAGCACATATACATTATGTGAAACGAACTATTCTGAGTGTCCCAAACTAGACTTAATAAACAGAATCAATGATACCAAAAGACGGACAGTTCTACCAAAATACAGCATATGTACACCCCAGCCGAATTATCATTATACAGAGGAAGGGGCATGAGTAATCAGTAGTGTCCGGGAACGCGATGCGGCTATCAGCCGTCACCATGGAGACCAAAGTATACTGGGATTGGCTACATGGAGCATGTGACCGCAAACGGGGCACAGTGATTGGCCAGTTACCACACGTGACCAGTCAGATCACACTGATTGGCAGACGGCAACAGCTTAAATATCATGCCAGGAGAGGCATTCTGGTTCAGCCCTGACGAAGCTGTCAGAGTAACGGCGGAACACGCGTGTGGGCAGCGTGTGTCCGCGTGTCAGTCTATGTCTTTGCTCATAAATCAATTTAATGTATAACCAGCTCTGATTATGTGACTAGTTAGATTCCAATGATATCCACAGCACTGAATAGCAGGCAGACGGATAAATTGTGTTAAGCTGGCAGACACAGTCAGTCTATGGATGTCAGTGAGAAAATAGTAATTGACAGTGTTGTGGTTCATACAGACAGAAAGGCTACAATGTTTCACAGCTGACTCTTTAAGCCACCTGTTAGTCAGGAGGAGACATGCATGATACAATCTAACCAATGCCAATAGAACAAACGCTACAGTTTCAATCTGTGCAGCAGATACATAAACTGTTAGTCAGGAGGGGATATGTATGATACAATCTAATTAATACCAATAGAATAAATGCTACAGTTTCAATCTGTGCAGCAGATATAGAAACTGTTAGTCAGGAGGAGATATGTATGATACAATCTAACCAATGCCAATAGAATAAACACTACTATTTCAATCTGTGCAGCAGATACAGAAATATTATGAGAAACATCCCCTAAATCTGTGCTGTTTGAGAATTATCAGCACAGACAATATAGTATATTTTTGTCTCTAGAAGGAATAATTAAGCCAGCAAGGTTTCAATTATAAATGTTCTGTCATCTATAATTTAAAAGGCATGTGGAAATACGTATGATACAACTCAATTAATGCCAATGAATAAAGTGCAGCAATATCAATTTATGTAGTAGGTATATTGATACTATAACAAATACCTCAGAACCCGCACTGTTTATTTAACAATTAGCCTATCTAATTCAACATTTATACATCTTGAGTGGTAGGAATATAAACCAGCATTATATAACTTACTATCAATAACCAGCTGGCCCTTTATAATTGACAGGGGACACAATTACCCCTATCTAAATCAGATATATTTAGTCTGTCAATATAGGAGGTGTCACCTTTAAGAGGGGTATTATAGCACGGTATACTGCTGCACATTCACAATATCTATATTGAAGTATGAGGAAAATATTCACTCTCACTATAGGAATGGCATGTCTCCTGATATAATTACCTTACATAACTACAGAGAGTCTTATTAAAATCAAGAGCGCACGTAATATAACTACATAGAGATATTGATACATTGCAACCTATCTGTACTGTTTATAATAATAATTTACACACAAGTACCAACTAATATATTGAATGTGTCAACTCTTTGGCAGAAGAAGTCAATCTGTATTCCTAATGGATGCCCTTGACAAGGCTCAGGAAAAATGCATTTAATACTGAACAAATGATATATATATGATAAATGATAGTCCATCCTGACAAAGTTGCATACTAGTATATACAAGTGTACAGACTGAGTGTGACCCACTTAAGTGTGACTAAAAGCACCTTATTGAAAGTGGGGAATAAGACAGACCATCAAGCCTATAATATAAGATAGACAGTGTGAATATTATAGACACCATTGGAATCATAGTGTCAGCTACAATTATAAATATAGGAGTGGGACACTCCAGACATTATAAATACTGATAAATGGTCATATGAATATATGAAGACCAATTGCTGACAACGATCATCAAACTGAGTAAAAATTGTGAGCAATATCATATAATTGGACATAATAACAGACACGCGGACACATATTTTAATCTTTAATCACATTTATTATTTCATTGCACTTGTGGTATATGTTGTATATGTCTTGATTTTAACCTCTATGTTTCGTCTATACTCGTAGTTTGTGTGTTAGTTATCGTCACACTATTTTAATTTGACACGAATAAAAGTTAAATCTTAGTAATTTTTCAGAAGGTTGTGATAATCAGGTCACCCTTCTTCTTGTGCATCGACAAATACAGTCCTGTTTTCTTTTTCTTTTGCTGCCTTTAAGGGACATAAGGTGCTTCTCCTTAAAGTGTGCAGAGAATGGATGACTAACTAGACCTTAAATAATATTTTTGGCATGCTCTGCCCACCTTGCTTTACGTTACCTCTTGGTTTAACTTAAAGTAAGGCAAATATTGTCATACAAATGCCATAAACATGTATTTAAATTACAATTTATTGATAGTAAAATAAATGCTAAAAGTATGCAGCACAGCATCCAAATTAACAAAGTTATAATGAGGATCAAATCTTAAAAGATGAGTCGATGAGGTCCGAAGTCCATCTGTCTTCACATTCCATCTATGTTATCAAGAGAGCTGGGATATGCATCTGACTGGAAGCATTACAAATTGAGACTTTACCCTTATATTCATATTTTCCGGCCAGTATTGAAAGATTTTTTTTTTTTTATAGTGACTTCAATCTATATATATAAATTAGAATGCCAGGAGCAATTTACACCAAACTTGGTACACATATGCCTTACAATCTGGAAAGAAATACTGTGGGGGTAAGAGACCCCTAGAACCCCTAGGGGTGGGGGTGGAAGGGGGTGACATGTAAAAATGCATAGTTTTCGGGCATAACACTGGAATGCCTGGAGCAATTACTCCAAACTTTTTAAACATATGTCTTACAATCTGCAAAAAAGTACTGTGGGGGTAAGTCAACCCTAGCACACCTAGGGGTGGGCAGGGGGTGACATGTAAAAATCCATAGTTTTTGGTCATAACTCTGGAATGCCTGGAGCAATTTACACCAAACTTGGTACACATATGACTTCCAATCTGGACAAAAATACTGTGGAGGTAAGACACCCCTACCACCCTTAGGGGTGGGGGTGAGAAGGGGGTGACATGTAAAAATCAATAGTTTTTGGCTTAACTCTGTTATGCCTGGAGCAATTTCCACAGAGGCACACATGGGTAAGGACAGAGGCACCCACGTGTAAGGGCAGAGGCACCCACGGGTAGGGGCATTGACACACATGGGTAGGGGCAGAGGCACCCACAGGTAAGGATAGAAGCACACACGGGTAGTGGCAGAGGCACCCACAGGTAAGGATAGAGGCACAATCGGGTAGGGGCATAGGCATACAGGCAGGAGCAGAGGCACACATGGGTGGGGGCAGAGGCATACTTTAGTTTTGAAGCTAAGCAAGGAGACCTAGGGCCCTGTGACATAGAGTCAGCCTGCAAACCAAACATATTTAACATACAGTGGGCGGAGCTTGGCCGGTTGTCTCAGCAATTACAGCACTGAGCAGGGCAGCATCAGAGGCGGAATGGGGCAGAGAAGGAGGCGGATTATTCTCCACAGCACCAGCATTTTGACAGCATCAATTCGGGAAGCCCAGAGGTGCAGCCTGACAAAGATTGGCATTATTCTTTAAATTCCGTATCGAAGCACGGGTATTCAGCTATTAATAAATTTAAAAAAATGGGGGGGGGAAGAAAGGGGTGGGCGGGAAGAAAAGGGAAAATGGGGAAAGAGGCGAGTCGTGTATGCCTAGGCCCAACACAACCCCATAACCATCTCAAAGATAAACAGTAGGGGGATCTTGTAATACCAGTCTTGTTTCATACCATTGTGCTGATTTAAAACAATGTTGTACTTGACTTTTGATGTCGATATTTAGAGTGTCAATAAAGCTCTCCCAACTTGAAAAGAACTGTTCTGTCTTCTTATCTTTATAAAGGGAAGATTCTATCCAATCCATTTTCAAAACTTAAAATAATTTATCTTTTGATCATAGCTAAAGAAGGGGGTGGGGGGAATACATTGTTAAAGAATACATTTTTTGACTACAGCTGAGAGAATCAATAGTAGTTTTTTATAGCCCTTTAAAGACACATGAGTAGTCCCCAGGAGGTACCCCAACACCGCCCATTCTGGTTTCAGTGGAAGGTAATTAACTAGTTTGTCTAAAACAAAAATAGCTTAACCTGAATCCAGAATTTCTTAATGACATTACAGTCCCATAAACAATGATATAAAGAAGCTTCCATCTGGGTACATTTTGGGCATGCTGATGAATTTGCTATGCCAACATTTGGCAGCGATTAGGGGGAAAGGTAACCTCTATAAAACAATCTATAAAACATTTCTTTATAGATGGAGGCAGTAAGTGTTCAGAGAGAGTATTGATGAGTGGGCAAAATAGAAGCCTCTGACAAATCCAGAAAGCATGTCTGCCATTCAGTGATGCTCATGGTGAACGTGCACGTAAAGTAAGGCATTCTTAATATACAATAAAATAGAGCTATAGCTTTGTATCGGATAAGAAAGCAGTCTCTAACTGGTTGTCCCAATCCAAGGGAAACAGGAAAGATAGGACCTTGCTAGTATGGTGATGTGCTTGTAAAAAGGTAGATTGCATGACTGTAGAAAATCATATTGTGTATGTGCCTGCTGGAATGTTAAGGGACGTTCAAGTGAGGAGTCATTTTGAAAGTCAGTATTACCCAGCAAAGGGAGGTGTAGCAAATAGGAGAGATGGATATTAAATTGATTGCACATATAGTGTCACGTTGATCATGTTGACATCAAAAGCGGATTATCATACAGAGGTGATGGGATATCATGTTTAGGCTTGTGCAAAATAAACAAATTAAGGAGGCAATTCAGACCTGATCGCTAGGCTGTGTTTTCTCATAGCTTGCGATCAGGTCCGAACTGTGCATGCGTATGCACCGCAATGCACAGGCGCTATGGACCGCAGCAATGGGGATTGGTGTATAGCGAGGGGATAGTACAAAAAAAGCAATTGCACGGGTGATCGCAAGGTGACTTACAGAAAGAGTGTTCATTTTCAGGAAGTGTCTGGAAAAATAGGATTTTAATTACCTACCATTAAATACTTTTGTCATAGTCCGTAGGGGATACTGGGAATCCATTTAGTACCATGGGGTATAGATGGGTCCACTTGGAGCCATGGGCACTAAAGACGTTTGATAACGTGTGCTGGCTCCTCCCTCTATGCCCCTCTTACCAGACTCTGTCTAGGAAACTGTGCCCGAGGAGACGGACATACTTTGAGAGAAAGATATAGATAAGAAAAGTGGTGAGATTTTGAACCAGCACACACAGAACAAGAGGAAAGCCACCAGCACACACAGAACAAGAAGAAAGCCATCCTAACCAAACTTGAAAACCAGAACAGCAACAGCTGAACCAAACAACAGTAGTTTAACAAGTAACCGTGCAAGAAGAACGAAGCACCGGACGGGCGCCCAGTATTCCCTACGGGCTATGAGAAAAGGATTCAGCGGTAGGTAATTAAAATCCTATTTTCTCTTATGTCCTAGGGGATATTGGGAATCCATTTAGTACCATAGGGAAGTACCAAAGCTCTCAAACCGGGTGGGAGAGTGCTGAGGTTCCTGCAGAACTGACTGACCAAACTGAAGGTCATTAGAGGCCAAGGTTTCGAACTTGTCAAACGTGTTCGAACCCAACCAAGTAGTTGCTCGGTAGAACTGTAATGCCGAGACAACCCGGGCAGCCGCTCAAGAGGAACCCACCGACCTAGTAGAGTGGGCCTGTACAGATTTAGGAATCGGCAAGCCTGCCACGGAATAAGTATGCTGGATAGTGAGCCTGATCCAGCTTGTAATCGACTGCTTTGAAGCAGGAAACCCAATCTTGTTGGCATCATATAAAGTGAACAGCGAGCCTGATTTCCTGTGATGTGAGCAGTTCGCTTTACATAAACCTTCAAACCCCTTACAATGTCCAAGGACTTTGAAGTAGCAGCGGTGTCAGTAACAACCGAGACCACAATTGCGGGTTGATGTGAAACGCTGACACCACCTCAGGAAGGAATTGCTGATGAGTCCTGAGTTCAGCTCTGTCCTCATGGAAAATCAAGTAGGGGTGGCTCTTGTGAGACAACGCCCCCAGCTCCGACACACGCCTTGCCGAAGCCAAGGCCAACAGTGTAACAGTCTTCCATGAAAGGTACTTTACGTCTACCTCCTTTAACGGTTCAAACCAGTCCGATTGGAGGAATGTCAGAACCAAATTGAGATCCCAAGGTGCCGTGGGAGGCACAAAGGGAGGTTGGATGTGAAGAACACCTCTCAAGAACATCTGGACCTCAGGGAGAGAAGCCAATTGTTTCTGAAAGAAAATAGACAAGGCCAAAATCTGAACTTTTATGGAGCCTAGGTGTAGGCCCACGTCAACTCCCGACTGCAGAAAGAGCAGGAAACGTCCCAGATGAAATTCCACCATAGAATATTGTCTGCTCTCACACCAAGAGACATATTTCTTCCAGATTCGATGGTAATGTTTTGTTGTTACCCCCTTCCTGGCTTGGATCATAGTCGGGATGACCTTGTTAGGAATCCCTCTCCTGGCTAGAATCAGCCGTTCAACTTCCATGCCATGAAACGTAGCCATGGTAAGTCTTGATAGATGAACGGGCCCTGTTGCAGAAGATCCTCTCGAAGAGGCAGAGGCCACAGATCTTCGATTAGCATCTCGAGAAGATCTGCATACTAGGCCCTTCGTGGCCTGTCTGGAGCAATGAGAATTGCTTGAACTCTTTCCCTATTTATTCTTTTGAGAACTCTTTGGATCAGAGGAATGGGAGGAAACACGTACACCAGTTGGTAGATCCATGGAGTTGTCAGGGTGTTGACCGCTACAGCTTGTGGGTCCTTTGACCTGGAACAATACCGCCTGAGCTTCTTGTTGAGTCGAGAGGTCATCATGTCGATTTGTGGATAACCCTACTGATGAGTCAGCCACTGGAACACCTCCGGGTGGAGGCCCCATTCCCCCGGGTGCAGGTCGTGTCTGCTGAGGAAGTTGTCTAATCCCAGAGAGAAGATCGCCGACAATGCCACAGTGTGGTTTTTCTGCCCAGAGGAGAATTCTTGACACCTCTGACATTGCGGTCCTGCTTTTCTTTCCGCCCTGTTGGTTGATGTAAGACACCACTGTCACATTGTCCAGCTAAACTTGAATGTCCTGATTCTGAAGAAGAGATGAGGCCTGCAGAAAGGCATTGTAGATAGCCCTGAGTTCCAGGATGTTTATTGGAAGAATGATTTCCTGACTTGACCATCTTCCTTGAAACTGCAGCCCCTGGTTGACTGCACCCCAACCTCTGAGGCTTGCATCCGTGGTTAGCAGAATCCAATTCTGAATCCCGAACCTTTTGACCCTCCACTAGGTGAGAAGTTTGTAGCCACCACAGGAGGGAGATCCTGGCTTTTGGCGACAGACGAATCTGCTGATGCATGTGAAGATGCGATCCGGACCATTTGTCCAACAGATCCAGCTGGAAAGCCCTCGCATGAAACCTTCCATACTGAATTGCTTCGTAAGAAGCCACCATTTTCCCCAGAAGGCAGATGCACAGATGTACTGAGATTCGGGTCGGCTTCAAGACAGCCTGAACTATCGACTGGATCACCATTGCCTTCCAAGGGAAGGAACACTCTCTGAGACTATGTGTCCAGTATCATTCCCAGTTAATGAAGCTTCTGCATTGGTTCTAGGTGGGATTTTGGTAAGTTCAGAATCCACCCATGATCCAGGAGTAATCTGGTCGTGAGACCAATGTTCTCCAACAACTGCTCCCTGGACGCAGCCTTTATCAGAAGATCGCCCAGATAAGGAATTACATTTACTCTCTGTCGGCGGAGCAACTTCATCATCTCTGCCATCACTTTGGTGAACACCCTCGGTGCTGTGGAGAGTCCAAATGGCAGGGCCTGAAACTTGTAGTGACAGTCCTGCAGTGCAAACCGTAGATAAGCCTGATGAGGCGGCCAGATTGTAATGTGAAGGTACGCATCCTTTACATCCAGAGACACTTGGAAATCCCCCTCTACCAGACCTGAGATCACCGCTCTCAGAGACTCCATCTTGAACTTGAACACTCGTAAGTACAGGTTCAATGATTTGAGATTCAGAATCGTTGTTACCGAACCATCCGGTTTCGGAACTACAAACAAGCTGGAATAGTATCCCTTGTTTTGTAGAGGAGGTGGAACTGGAACAATGACCTGGGTCTGTAACAGTTTTTGAATGGCTTCTTGTAAGGTTACTCTTGCTTCTTGTGAAACTGGTAAGCCTGATTTGAAGAATCTGTGAGGTGGGAGATCCTGGAACTCCAGCCTGTAGCCCTGTGATATAAGGTCTATGACCCAGGGATCCTGGCAAGATCTTGTCCAGGTGTGACTGAAGAATTGTAGCCGGCCCCCCACCTGCCTGTCTCCCAGGCATCGCTGTCCACCGTCATGCAGAAAGTTTTGATGAAGCAGAGCCTGAGCTCTGTTCCTGTGAACCAGCAGTCGCTGGTTTGCGTGGTTTACCTCTAGCACCTCTGGTGGCGGTAGAAGAACCTCTGGTCTTGCCACCAAACTTGACCGTCCAAAAGGACTGTAAATTGGGTCCAGAGTAGGCCTTCCTGGCTGACAGAACTGCAGAAGGTAAATAAGTGGACTTACCCGCAGTAGCTCGTGAGATCCACTTGTCGAGTTCATCGCCAAATAAGGCCTCACCTGTGAACCGCAGGCCTTCCACCCCTTTTTTAGAATCCACGTCAGCAGTCCTGTGACGTAGCCATAATCCCCTGTGTGCCGACATTGCCATAGCTGTAGTGCGTGCATTGAGCAAACCTATCTCTTTAATGGCTTCCACCATAAAGTTTGCAGAGTCTTGTATGCGCTGCAGGAGTAACACAGTTTCCTCTTGAGGTAAGGTTTCTAACCACTCAATTAAATTATCAGACTATTTAGCAATGGCTAGAGTAATCCACCCACATGCTATAGTGGGTCTCTGGGCCACCCCTGCAGCTGTATACAAAGATTTGAGTGTAGTCTCAATCTTACGATCAGCTGTATTCTTTAGGGAGGCTGCTCCAGGAACAGGTAGTACTATTTTATGTGAAAGCCTGGAGACTGATGCATCCACTATCCTCAGCAGGAAAAGGAAAAGATGATAAAAGCTGCCTAGGAATTTGACATTTCTTATCTGGATTAACCCACGGTTCTTCAAACAGGGTATTTAGTTACTTTGATACGGGAAAAGTGGCTGAGGATTTTTTCTTTATATTAAAGTAAGATTCCTCACACTCCTCTGTCACTTTATCAGGGATATTTAGGACTTCTCTGATAGAATCTATGAGAGCCTCTACACCCTGCAACAGAGTACCTCCTACCTTCCACCTCACCTTCCTCCATTTCTGACCCTTCATTATCAGAGTCAGAAAGCAGGATCTGGGCAAAAGTACGTTTTTGAGGACAAATGGTAGAGGACTAAGACGCTGGTCTGAGTACTGAGTCCTTTTGCATAAACTCAGCCATAAACTGTCTTAAGTATTGCGTCTCTTTCTCATTAGGAGATAATTTAGTAGAGATGATGGAAATCATCCCCCTAATGGAGTCCAGCCATGCTGGCTCTGCCCCACTAGCCTGGGAAGGCTTACTACACTGAGTACACACTAGTGAACCCCCTGGAGAAGAGGAACACTGTGCCTTACATGAAACACACTCTTTGCCTGACATACTGCAGCAGTGACAGCACACACAGAGGAAAAGGTTAAATGCACAATTAACCCACAAAGAGCCCTTCCCGAGTGACACAGAGAGAGAATAGAACCAGCACACGGCGCCCTTATTGCTAAAGCCAAGCTTAGCCGGGTCGCAGACTAAGTACCTAGATTAGGGACTTAGTACACTAATACATAGCTCCCCCCCTGCTTTGACCCCCTGGTACTGCTGAGGTAATCTGGAGGCTCTCCGGAGGAGTTGCGCGTCCCTGTCAGTCAGCGTCTGTGTCAGCTGCAGTAGGGTAAAATGGCGCCTGTGAGCTGCTGGATCCGCTCATAGTGAAGCCCCGCCCCTTCAATGGTGCACGGTCTACCCATGCTTCTTTATACTGGCTTTATGTGTCTGAGTGCATAAAATGGAGACAGTCCCCTTTTAAGCCTGTATTGCCAGTCTGGGTACTGTGTACACTACAGTGTACTAAGGGGGTCATTCCGAGTTGATCGTAGCTGTGCTAAATTTAGCACAGCTACGATCATGAACTCAGACATGTGGGGGGACGCCCAGCACAGGGCTAGTCCGCCCCACATGTCAGTGTCGCCCCCTCCTGCAGAAGTGCAAAGGCATCACACAGCGGCGATGCCTTTGCATTTCAAGAGTAGCTCCCGACCAGCGCAGCTTTAGCGTGCTGGCTGGGAGCTACTCGTCGCTCCCCAGCCTGTAGCGGCTGCGTGTGACATCACGCAGCCGCTGCGGGCCACTCCCCGCACGGTCTGTCCATGCCTGCGTTGGCCGGACCGTGCCCACGAAACGGCTGCCAAACGCCGTCGTTTCGCCCCCTCCCGCCCATCGACCACCTCTGCCTGTCACTCAGGCAGAGGCGATCGTAGCGCAGCGACGGGCGACCATGTGCCGGCGCACTGAGGCGCCGGTGCATGTGCAGTTCTGACCCAATCGCTACGCTGTGAAAAACTGCAGCGTGAGATCGGGTCAGAATGACCCCCTAAGTCTGAAGACTCAGTCCGCCCTGTATGAGAGCCGTGCATGCGTCTCCGTACCTTTATGCCGCCATAATGGCCCTCGACCCGCTAACTGGGACGCCGGCTTAGTACTCACCACTCTTCTTTCTTCTTGCTCTGTTAGGGACGGCGGCGTGCTGCGAGAATGTACGCTCGCCGTGGTGGGGCTTGCGAATAGTTCCCTCAGGAGCTAGTGTCCTGTCAGCGGGGAATGGAACCATTAATCCTTATTGGGGTTGGGCCATCCGTTCCCCCTAAGTCCCACAAAACCTGCAGGCTGGTGCCATCCAGTCCTGCCTGAAAATAACAAACTTTAAAAATAAATGCAGAAAACTTATCAGGAGCTTCCAGAGATGTGACAGGCTCCTTCGGGCACATTTTCTAAACTGAGTCTCGTAGGTGGGGCATAGAGGGAGGAGCCAGCACACATTATCAAACTTCTATAGTGTCCATGGCTCCAAGTGGATCCGTCTATACCCCATGGTACTAATTGGGTTCCCAGTATCCCCTAGAACGTAAGAGAAAACGCAGGCATGTCCAAGCGTTGGAAGGGAGGGTGTGTGTGACGTCAATTCCGGTCCCAGAAAGGCTGAAGTGATCGCAGCGGCTAAGTAAGTCCTGGGCTGCGCAGAGACTGCACAAAATCAGTTTGTGCAGCTCTGTAACACATGCATTCGCACACTTGCACAGCTAAAATACACTCACCCCCACAGTAGGTGGCAACTATCTGATCGCAGGGCTGCAAATATCGCTGCCCAGTGATCAGGTCTGAATTATGCCCTAAGTCCAAAACAGAAAAGAATGGTTTCTCTAAGGTATAACTCGCAAAAAAGTCTCTATGTAAAATCCAGTCTAATAGATCTACAGATTGCTGCATGATTATAAAGGAGAGTATGTGCATTGGAGAATTGTTTTTTTTTTTTTATTGTTCCAGATAAATTTATGGAAAGCAGCATCTATTCTTTTAACATCAGCTAAGGTTAGAAGCACTGGGAGGACTTGCAACAGGTATATTGCATTTTAGGAAAGATAATCATTTTTATTTGGCTCTACCTAAGTATGAAAGATGAAAATGTTGGCAACTTTCCATTTCCGTAAGGATTTTACTGATTATAAAAGTGACATTTTAACTAGTACAAATTGTGGATACATTTGGGTAATTGAACACCCAGGTAAGATATACTAGACGCCGATCATTGCAGACCTCCCTATTTACTTCTGGGATGAAAAGGCCTGCTGCCCCAGACTAGTGCCGTAGATTTTGTGAAGTTTATTGTGAACCCCGGTAAGTATTTTAACCCTAACCCACCCCTCCCACAGCCTAACCCTAACTGTCCCGTCCCACAGCCTAACCCTAACTGTCCCGTCCCACAGCCTAACCCTAACCTCCCGAACCCTGCAGCCTAATCATAACCATCCACCTAGTCCCTCACCCCTGTACTTACCTTCAGGATTCTGATTGTGGAGATCCCGACTGTTGGGATACTGACCACATCCCTGAAGAACAGGTGCCACAGATACTGCCCCCAGAAACAGTCCAGTACAGGGGGGAAGGTTAGGTAGACATCAACTGCCACCTACTTTTAATGTTAGTATCGATAGTATGGCTTCATTTATTCCTGTATATAAACAATGCTTTTTGTGTACTGTACTGTAACAAACAATTTAACGCTGATAGGGCCAGATGTACTAAGCCTTGAAAAGTGATAAAATGAAGAGTGATAAACTACCAACCAACCAGCTCCTAACTGGCATTTTTCAAACACAGCCTGAAACATGACAGTTGATTGGCTGTTACTTTATCACTCTCCAATTGATCACTTTTCAAGGCTTAGTACATCTGGCTCATAGCCTGACCTAGCCACTGCAATCATAGGGGACAAATAGTTTGGGGCTCCCTACAAGTAGGAAAACCCACAGTGTAAGGTCCTCCTGTTATAGAGGCACATAATCCCTGGGCAGGATACATCATGCTCATCGCATGCATAGCAGGGTTTTTGCAGCATTTATTAACACGATATGCATGTACAGTAGATTTAAGCAAAAGACTTCCCTTTCACTCATCACTATCCAGTGTCGTAACAGGGTTTTTGCTAAGCCCTGTGCTGGCCACATCCCTTAAGTAATGATGTCACAAAAGGGTGGAGCCACCAACCCTGGTAAGTACAGCACATCCAGGAGTGTCCTCAGTGTAACCCTTTTTTCCCTTAGTACTAAAAGATGAGAGTAGGGCGAATATTAGATAAATGTAGTACTAATGGAGGGTTTATCACAGCTGTGCCTCCACTCAAGCTATTTGCCGTAATAATCAGTGTAAGGCCTGCTTGAGTAAGCCTTACCTGTATTTGGTCAAGGTCTTTATTTGATATCAGATATACTTATTTATTATAATACATTAATGTACCTTGTTCCCTGTCTTCTTTTCTATTCCAGGTTCTTCCGATTTGATTGTCCCCAAGATGGATCAAGCGATTGAACAACAGTGGTAAGTATAACAAGTCAATGCTTTAATACCTTATACCGAACACACACATCAAGTACATTACTATACCAATTACCTTGAGTAAGATACTTTGCATAAATAGAACATTAGACAAATATCAATGCATGCAATACACAAAAAAAAAGTTATAATCACAAAAATTGACGCCTCTGAGCGCCAGAGTTACCCGGGTACTCTCAGTAGAATAGTGCACTTTTAATAGTAACTATTACCCCTTTACTCAGGAACAGAGAATAATACCAAATCTACTTAGTTCAGTTTTTTTTTCTTACAAGTGGACATTGAATGATGTCAGTAAATCCTTAGTATTTCTCTATGTCCCCTGAACAGTTTTTTTAGTAGTTGGGAGAAAGGCAGAGTCCAAGTATCTCTTGAATATACACCGGTAACTATATTGGCAGTTACCTGACACAGTTAGTGTATAGCAGCTTGACTGAAAACAATATAAACTCCAGTAATCTGACGAATATACTTTCTACCTTCAATAGTTGTTATATTATTTTGTGTTGATGATTTTTCTCTTCTTCTTAGAGCAGACAATCCGTATATCTTTGCTCACTATACTGGATTTAGATATACATACTATATTTTACAGTATTAAATCTGTTCTGTTCCACTGTGCTTGATAATCAGTACTACTATAAAGAGGTTCTGTCTCCCTTTTCTTTGTACTGTAATAGCTCCTTAAACTGACGTAGGTCCCTGGCAATGAGAGTAGATTATAGTCTTAATCAGTCCTATTCTTAATATATTAATACTGAGGGTTTATGGGTTTATTATCCAGCAATATTTTCCAGTCTACTGTAATCTGCTCTGTGGCATATAATATAACTGGGTAGTAAGTAACACAGATGAAAAGTCTTACTCTTCCACTTCACTTACTTATTCCTGTTTTAAGGTTATGGTGAAGCATATTATAGTGAAGCACTTCCCCAATATACTTAATATACTCCCCCAGCTCTATAGTCTACTGCTTGCAAGTGTGTGTGTGAGTTTTCTGTTCAGGTTTTCCTCTTTTTCATTAGCAGTATATGAAAGAGGGAGAGGCTAAGGCTGGTGGCGTCATCATTTTGTTCTTGTACCCCGCCTATGTATGCTACCTCTCCACCTTTTGGGTTAGCCACACCTATTATTCAGCAGAGCGTTAAGCTGCAGGAGGATCCTAGGATCCCTGATCTGACCTGATTTCCGTGGAGTTGAGGAAGGTAAGGAGAATCAGCTTCACTTTGGAGACGACTACCATTTTGTCACTTTTCTGATCTCTCCGTCCGCTGCGCTGTTTGTCTCTCTCCTCCGGCGGTAACTGCCCAGCCGCTCACAGACACGGACCTGAAATCAGTCTCTCTCTCTCCTAGGGCTCACTCTCCATCAATGCCCTCTGATGAGCTCCGCACTCGCCCTCCGATGCTGACCGTCGTTCAGCTCCTATCTCCGTCAGAAACTCTCCCTCCTCAGGCGTGCGTGCGTTCTCCTCAGCGGGGGATCAACCGTCCTTCACCCGCCGCCGGCTCTCCCTCTTATAGCCTCTTCTCCTGCACGCGCTCACTGGTTACCTTTTCAGCCTCGTGCCCTCCGTCCTCTTCTCCCGCGTGGAGCTCCAGAAACTTCCCGTCCTCTTCTCCCGCGTGGGGCTCCAGAAGCTTCCCCAGTTTGTCCCCCAGTAAATAATACACACATGTCTTGTATAACATATATAATATACATGGGGCCAATCCATCTATTACATTATAAAGCATATTACATACTGATATGCTCTGGGGGCTGCCTGGAGCATCTAAAGGATGCTCTGGATGTCGCTGTAGCAGAGATTCTGGCTACCTATGGGGTGCTGTTCCAGACACCCTGCTGGTCAGATGCAGGGTATGTATGACCCTGTCACTATCTCATAGTTAGCATATATAGTGGCAGATGCTCAATTAGCTTAGTGATATCATTCAGGTTCTAAAAAGGGAGAGGTTTTTCTAAGCAGGAAAAAAACATATTTTGTTTCCTACAGCACCCTGAGTAATAGCAGTAACCAGATTTAAATCCCATACAATATCTTAGAATTCAGAGATCTTGGTTACACATATCTGCGCAAATGTATGTATAAGCCCCCAATCCGTGTCAAGGCCTCTCTGTATATATTGGGGGTCCCTAGCACTATATATAGGTGCAGGGATCCAGGGGCTTGTGAGAGACAGAAAGGACCTTGCATTAGGAGGAGATACAGGTACTGATATGCCATATGGAGCATTATGGGGTTGCTCCAAGGTAGGTACCGTAGCTCTTAGCTAATACCCCTTTCACATCGCACAAATAACCCGGTATCGACACGGCATATTGCCGTGTCGAAACGGATCAGTGTGCGATGTGAAAGCTCCTTTGCTGAATTAGCGGGTCGCCTGACCCGGTAATTCAACCCGGTAAAAAAGAAGGGTTATTACCGGGTTGAATACCGGGTCAGGTGCAGTGTGAATGGGAGCCGTTCCGATGCGACACGGCTCCCATTCACAGCATAGGGAGAGGCGGCGCAGGAGATGAGCTCATCTCCCAGCGCTGCCTCCACCCCCGCCCCTGCTGCTGCTGCGCCCCCAGCTGCTATGGCAACCGACCCGGTATATTGCCGGGTCGGAAAGCCAGCAAAGGAGCGCAAATGCCGGATCCCACTCGGTAAGGACATGTTTCTCTTACCGGGTGGGATCCGGCATTTGCGATCTGAAAGCAGCATTAGATGTATTGTAGCAGAGAGCTATTATCATGTGGCTCCTTGCTGGTTAATCATAGACCCAGATAGGGGTTGTGGAGGTGTGGGATGTGGCACCCCAGGATTGGCTGAGCTGGATGGCTTTAGTGTGGCATACCCTTACACTTTATTAACACTTATCACATACTAATCTCTTTAACACTATTTCTTATTTTAATTACAACTTTTCTATAGCTTTGGCTTCTTAACACTAATCTATTAACATTATAATATTTTCACTGTATGCTGCCCTGGGCTTTCTGACTTATTCTGATTCTTGGGTTCCCACACCCTTCTCCTAGATATAGCGCTATGGACCCCCAATATATACAGAGAGGCCTTGATGAGGATTGGGGGTTATACATACATTTGCACAGATATATGTAACCAAGATCTCTGAATTCTAAGACATTGTATGGGATTTAAATCTGGTTACTGCTAATATTCATGGTGCTGGGGGACACAAAATGTGTTTTTTTCCTACTATCTCATAGTTGCCCTAATTTCCTTTTTTTTTCTATTGTTGTGATATTGCAACTTTCTATGGAATTTTATTCATATGTATAAATATTAATTTAGTATATACCATATCCAGCTATTAGCGCTGTGTTATAGCTATTTTTCAAAGGACAACTGGGCCTGGCATTTGCCTGCTTGCAGTCCACCACACCAACAGTCTCTGTGTATTCACTCCAATCCTCTGCTATGGTTACTTCCACTGGCTGGACCTGTTTCAGCGGTTCTCAGCATTACAAGCTGGGCGTGGCATCTGTACCTTTCAATAGGCCTGGCGGTCCTCGGCTGCAACGCCTCACACCTGCTCTCCAGTTATCTGCACTACGGTAGCACCCTGCTGCTTCACCTTTGCAGTGCTGCTCTTTACCAACCAGCGTGACCACCCAGTTGGCTCCATCTTGTCTTACCCCCACAGTATTTTTGTCCAGATTGTAAATCATATGTGTACCAAGTTTGGTGTAAATTGCTCCAGGTATTACAGAGTTATGCCTGAAAACTATGGATTTTTACATGTCACCCCCTTCCCACACCCACCCCTATGGGTGCTAGGGGTGTCTTACCCCCACAGTATTTTTTTTTGTTCCAGAATGTAAGTCATATGTGTACCAAGTTTGGTGTAAATTGATCCAGGCATTCCAGAGTTATGCTGGAACATACATACACACACACACACACACACACACATATACACACACATACACACGTCCATTTATATATAGATATACTGTATAGACTGCTGGCAATGTTGTCTGGGATCTAGCAGTTGCAGTATTGCTGCAAGGTTATTATATAACAGTGTGCAGCCAAGCGACTACACTATGGTGTCTGTAGCAAATGCGTAATGTAGCATAAAGCTGGTGAGAGAGAGAGAGAAAGGAAAATGGTCCTGTGTGCGTACGCGATTGTGCCCAGGGGAGAATGTTCAACATAAGCCAAATGACAGACACTGTGCAATGTGCACAATTCATAGTGAGATGTGAAAGAGAGGGAAGCAATCAAACTGAAAACCAACAAAAGAACACGGGGAGCGCTAACATCATTTCATATTTTCAAATGTGTTTTGTTTGTACAGCAAATATGCATTACCTGATGAATACAGGAAAATAAGAAGCATGTTCTTGACAGGCTGAAATCACTGATTCCTATTATTATCCTATTTATTTTCTTCTAGCCTTGCGTGTTCTTATTACTATTACTGGACTAGTTGCTGATTTTGTAATTCTGTAGCATGGTAATCCCATGTAGTATAGTGGCTAGCTGCTGACAAGAGTTAAGCTGAGTACACACTATACAATATATTGTATTGATAATTCTAAACCAATCTTCACAATCATCATATAGATTGTCTGTCCAATCCATTGTTCATTTATCATCCCATTGGTTGAGCTGCATGTCCAATGAGATGATTTAGCAGCCACCGCTGTGTAGTTACCTGCAGCACATAACGATACATTGCACCGTCATACAGCGGATCGTGCAGTGTGTACAGTGATACGATGTACTGTGTCTTTGGATCACACCATCGGAAGGTGTATACCCAGCTTAAGGTTACTTAAAAATAACTGGACAATTAAATTGTCATAAGGAAAATAGTTGTAATGATATTTGATTTCTGTAATTGATAATGAAAAAATGTAGACAGGAGATAACTTCACCTATAGTGTATATTACTAACACCACAAACGTCCCTTTGGCCAATAAATATGTTACCTTGTCCCTTCTCATTATAGCAGATATACCCTCAAGTGTTTAACAGCTGCCTTCATTTCAACATTTTTATCTCTTCTCCCTACATCATTTTCATTACATTCTTTTCCTGTGTAATCAGTGTCTTGTAATAAGCTGTTTTATGTAAGTCTCTATTTTTGCCAACAGCTCAGTATGTTTTTTTATAGATAATAGGAAAAAGAAGCTGCCAAGTACAACATTCCAGCGATCACTTGATTTTAATTGACACTCTCTGTAGCAATGTATATTGTATAACCACTTGGTGCTTCATTTCCAATGCTATTGCAAAATGTAAACTATGTGAATGGGAACTGAACACTTCTGCCCCTGCCTGTGTGGCCTATAATTAGGGATGAGCAACACTTTTAAAACTGTTCCCACAATTGGTTAGGAATATTTAGTACAAATTACTGGATGAATATGGCTGAAATGTCATACATGGAATTCCAAGTCCTACATGATCAAAGTGGAAGTGACCAGGACTTCTCTTCACCGTGCACCATTCACCATGACCATGGTCTCCTACACTGGTTGCTTAAGATTTGTTGGCAGTAAAGATTAGATCTGGGGCTCCCAGATTTCACCACTGACAGTACAGTAGTTTAGGTCATTTTATGGATATTCAACAAAATAGTTTATTTTCAATTTTTCATGAATGAGAACCGTGGGGAGTCTTTTATTCAGTGTTGATTTGAAACTTATTTACTTATATACATATTATTTACTGTTTAATATGAGTGGCAGGTGTCTTACTGATCCCTATCCTTTATAATGAGGCTACCAGTTTGCAAAGGTGACATTTCATGATTCCCAGTACTGTTAATTACCTTTGCCCCGCCACAACTCATGTGGTCAGATCTGGATTAAGATTTTGAGGAACCGGGACGCCCCTTATAATGAATCAGTCAGATGTGTCATAAGAGAAATATTTAAAGTGTTTCTAAGTAAACATACTATATACTGTACAAGGTGTGGCTATTAAATAACGAGAATGTACATGTTAAAAAATAGACCATGCTGCATGAGTTACAAGGGACTGGGGGAACATTGACCTTGCACTATCCCAAAACTGTTTTGCCACTTTCACCCCTCTCGCACAGATAGTGTACTGTCACACAGAGTTCAAAGAAGTTGTGTTTTTCTTATGCGTCGTAAAAATGCTTAGATCCACTTAGTTTATGTGCAGAGAGAGTTAGATTTGGGTGGGGTGTGTACAATATGAAATCTAAATTGCAGTGTAACAGTAAAGCAGCCAGTATTTAACCTGCACAGAAGCAATATAACCCACCCAAATCTAACTCTCTCTGCACATGTTATTCTGCTCCACCTGCAGTGCACATGGGGGGTCATTCCGAGTTGTTCGCTCGCAAGCGGATTTTAGCAGATTTGCTCACGCTAAGCCGCCGCCTACTGGGAGAGAATCTTAGCATCTTAAAATTGCGAACGATGTATTCGCAATATTGCGATTACACACCTCGTAGCAGTTTCTGAGTAGCTTCAGACTTACTCGGCATCTGCGATCAGTTCAGTGCTTGTCGTTCCTGGTTTGACGTCACAAACACACCCAGCGTTCGCCCAGACACTCCTCCGTTTCTCCGGTCACTCCTGCGTTTTTTCCGGAAACGGTAGCGTTTTTTCCCACACGCCCATAAAACGGCCTGTTTCCGCCCAGTAACACCCATTTCCTGTCGATCAGATTACGATCGCCAGAACGATGAAAAAGCTGTGAGTAAAATTCCTAACTGCATAGCAAATTTACTTGTCGCAGTGCGAACATTGCGCATGCGCATTAAGCGGAAAATCGCTGCGATGCAAAGATTTTTACCGAGCGAACAACTCGGAATGACCCCCATGGTTTTGCCCAACTGCTAACAAATTTGCTGCTGCGATCAACTCTGAATTACCCCCATAATCTTCACTTAATCCAACTATGGTGCATTCGGATATTCCAGTCAGTTGTGTAGTTTGTTTTTCAGAGGTTTCTAAACACCAGAGGTCAGCAATGTGTAGCCAGGTTTTCAGAAACTTGTGACTTTTCAAAGAAAGAGCCCTTTCTGACGGATATCCACGATGATGCACAGTTCTTGTAAATACACTTCCAAGGATATCCAACAGTACATTGGCGACGAGCCATCCAACACAGAGGTCCATAACAGATTTTTTGCAGTCCAGATTGTTTGCAAGTAAATAGCACTGTTTCATGAACTCAATGACATTGTGTTATTCGTACCTGTTATAATAGACTGGAGTGTCTTCGAGAAAGAAATGTCAATCCATTTTAATTTGAGGGCAAAAATAAAACTTGCGAGGAGATTTATGACAGCTGAACTCTGGTTGCTGTGGGCAACAAAGGACAGCCCCCACTGAGGATAGCAGGAAGCAAGGGGGACATAATCTTCACCTGTTCAATCAAAGGACAGCCCCCACTGAGGATAGCAGGAAGCAAGGGGGACATAATCTTCACCTGTTCAATCAAAGGACAGCCCCCACTGAGGATAGCAGGAAGCAAGGGGGACATAATCTTCACCTGTTCAATCAAAGGACAGCCCCCACTGAGGATAGCAGGAAGCAAGGGGGACATAATCTTCACCTGTTCAATCAAAGGACAGCCCCCACTGAGGATAGCAGGAAGCAAGGGGGACATAATCTTCACCTGTTCAATCAAAGGACTGCCCCCACTGAGGATAGCAGGAAGCAAGGGGGACATAATCTTCACTTGTTCAATCAAAGGACAGCCCCCACTGAGGACAGCAGAAGGCAAGGGGGACATGATCTTCACTTGTTCAATCAGGTGGACATAGGCCCCTATTTATCAAGCCTTGGAGAGTGATAAATAGCACAGTGATAAAGTACCAACCAATCAGCTCCTAGCTTCCATGTCACAGGCTGTGTTTGAAAAATGACAGTTAGGAGCTGGTTGTTTGGTACTTTATCACCGTGCTATTTAACACTCTCCAAGGCTTGATAAATCTGGGCCATAATCTTCACTTGATCAGGCTTCTGTTAGGCAATGACATCTATAGATGGTGTTGCCTATAGGCAGTGGCGCTGAGGGGGGGGGGGGGGGGGGGCTAGGTACATGGCTCCCCCTGTCTAAGTCAGTGCCACTTCACAGCACAGAAACACCAATTTTAAGTTATTTTAAAGGGGGAGTGGTCACACCTCCATGATTAGGCCATGCCCCCTGCTTTGCCAGGGCCCAGGATAGCTCTCTACGGGTCTGCCTACAGGGTACAAGCTGAGGAAAGTTTTGCTTTCCGAGCTTGATGTATATGAAGACTGTAGTCAACCCTCAGAAAACTGCATTATCAGAGGTTTGACTGTGTCCAAAGGGAGGTATGACCATGACTTATTTCTTACAGCTTAAACAATTGGATAACTACAATTCATATTTAGTTATTATTTTTAGCATATTAATGCATGATATATTCAACTATAATTGATTATTTGTGAAATTAGCTATCATCTTTCTTGTATTTAGTATTTATTTTGATTACATATGTTCTTTAACTCCTGGGAGCTACCACTGTGAGTGTAATTGATTTTATTTTGTGTTTTGCATATTAATAAATGTTATTTTTAATTATTGTGGTATTCCAATTGACAAATATTAGTGCTTAATTATTTTTGGCCCTTTTTTTTTTATGTAGCACTGACATTCCATCCGCACTGCTACAGAAGCTTGGGTGCCTGATCAGATCGGATAATGGAGTGAAGAAATAATAGTGCACTGCAAACTGGAAAAAGCCATCTCACAGCAATAAATATTTTATCATGTTAATAGGACATAAATGCCTTTACTATAAACAATCTCTATTAAATTTTAACGTAGATTTTGGTCTTGTAAATTATTAAATTAAATAAGTGAAAAATGATATGAGTCCCTGTCTGACAGAACCCATGTGACCACAGGTTCTTGGACAGGACTAGTCACTCGCAAAGCTGGAGAAAAAGAAAATCCAATATGGTGGCCATCATGCGAGACACTGAAACAGCTGCTGCCAAGATGGCAGGAAAGAGCTGCAGCACAGCAAACACCACGACTAGAGGAAGAGAGCCCAGCAACTGACTGGACCTGGTATGTGGAGCCATTGTCCAGCGGTTTGCAACAATATCAGTACATATAGGGGGTAATTCCGAGTTGATCGCTCGCTAGCTAGTTTTAGCAGCCGTGAAAATGCTATGCCGCTGCCCACTGGGAGTGTATTTTAGCTTAGCAGAAGAGCTAATGGTTGTATCGTAGAGCGGCTACAAAAAAAATGTGTGCAGTTTCAGAGTAGCTCAAAACCTACTCAGCAATTGCGATCACTTCAGACTATTCAGTTCCGGATTTGACGTCACAAACCCGCCCAGCATTCGTTCAGCCATGCCTGCGTTTTCCATGGCACGCCTGCGTTTTTCCGCACATTCCCTGAAAATGGTCAGTTGCCACCCAGAAATGCCCACTTCATGTCAATCACTCTGCAGCAAGCAGTGCGACTGAAATGCATCGCTAGACCCTGTGCACAACGACATAGTTCGTTATGCCCGTACGTCCTGCGTGCGCATTGCGTCGCATACACATGCGCAGAACTGCCAGTTTTTAGCCTGATCGCTGCGCTACGAACAAATTCAGCTAGCGATCAACTCGGAATGACCCCCATTTTCTGCTCTTGACGTGTTTCGTATTGCATGTGGTAGTTACCTGACTCATTTGGAATACATAATGGTCTCAAGCAATTTGCACTGTTACCCTAGTGAATGCCCTACAGGTGGGACTGGGAAGTCAGGACATCTATGTCTTATGATGCTGAAATATTATACTACCGTGTATATACCTTTGTCTTGTATCTTGTCAGAATATCAACATGGATATAAGGTTGACAAGCAAAATATCAACATTCACAAATGTCAACATGGTTAAATGTTGTTCATAATGCTGACATTTATCATGTTGACACCAGAATGTCAACAATACATTTTTGTGTTATTCTTAGGGTTATGATTAGGTTAAAATATGTGTATATATAAAAAAAACTTGTATACAGACATTCTGGTATCTACATGTTAAATATCAACATTATGAATGGGCCAACATTTTAACCATGTTTGCATTTGTGAATATCAGCGTTTTGCTTGTTGACCTAATGTCCATTTCAACTTCTGACTGTCGATATTTAGAACTTTTTGACATTGTTGTGTCGACATTCTGCATGTCAATATTATTAAGGTCAACTTTTCATTCTACTCCCCTTTGTCCATCTTAACACCAGAGTTACAGTAAATACAAGTTGGTTATATTCATATTGTGTGATAATGGGATTCTTCTGGTTCCTGCTTCTAGCAACATACACAAATGGATCAATGAAGTGCCATGTGGATTGGCAGAGATGGGTATTACATAGGTTATTTTATCCCCAATAGTGAGTTTTTAGGGAAAATGTAAAGTAAGTATGCAAAATTGACAATCTCAGGACTTTTCACAAAAAAAAGTCAGCGTACATACAGTATATTCAACATGGGTTCAGCCCCAAAGTGGTCAGTCTTTCGAGACCATGCTTTTTTCTTTTTTAAAGATTTGGGAGCATTAAGTAGAGATGTGCGCCAAACCCTGTGTTTTGGTTTTGAATCTGTATTAACTTTGTGTTTTGCTTTTGCCAAAACCGCCCTCATGTAGTTTTTTTTTCTTTATGATATAAAAACAGCTAAAATCACAGAAAAATCACAGAATGTGTGCCTTTTTTTTGTTCCTACAGTATTATTAACTTCAATAACATTCATTTCATTTAAAAACATATAATAAAAACAGTGATAAGAGTGAATTCCTTGCAAATAATAATGACTTACATATTAAGTTAATGAAACATATATCAAAGCTATGTATGAAAAAGCAGGCTTCTTGTGAAGTACTACTTTAATGGCTTAGGACTTAGCTATACTAATGACATGTAAGTCATTATTATTTGCATAGAACCATGGGGTATAGACGGGATCCGCAGGAGACATGGGCACTTTAAGACTTTGAAAGGGTGTGAACTGGCTCCTCCCTCTATGCCCCTCCTCCAGACTCCAGTTTTAGAATTGTGCCCAGTGAGACTGGACGCACTGCAGGGAGCTCTACTGAGTTTCTCTAAAAAAAATACTTTTTGTTAGGTTTTTTATGTTCAGGGAGGCTGCTGGCAACAGTCTCCCTGCTTCGTGGGACTTAGGGGAGAGGAGTATGACCCACTTCCAGTGAGTTCAAGGGCTCTGCTTCTGGCTACAGGACACCAGTAGCTCCTGAGGGTGCTGATTGCTGGGTACGCCTAGATGCTCACTCCTGCAGCCTGCCATCACCCCCTTTCAGAGCCAGAAGTCAGAAGACAGGTGAGTAGAGGAAGAAAAGAAGACTTCAGTGGCGGCATTTATCTGAGGTACCACAGCGTGCGGACGCTGCGCGCCAAGCTTCCACATACATGCAGCACTACAGGGTGCAGGGCGCGGGGGGGCGCCCTGGGCAGCTAATAAATCCTCAGTGGACATCTGGAAAAAGGGGACATTAGTGGCGAGGCACTGTCCCAATGTTAGGCGCCGGGGTCCGCTCGTCGGTGCGGCCCGGCGCCTAGCAACCAGGGACGCCGTGCGCGTACAGCCGCCAGCTCCCTGGCAACGCTAGACGCCGGGCGCACGGAGCCGCACGGACCCTAGCAACGGGGACGCCACTGGCGGACCGCGTTCCCCGTTGCTGGGTCCATTTAAATTAGTAAGGGAACCTGTTTCCTGGCCGTGCAGCAAGGCAGCTGCACGGCATTCATGCAATCAGCACTGGCAGCAGTTGATTGGAGGGCTTCGGTTTATATGCTCTTGCAGTGCCTCATACAGACGCCGGTAATAGCTTCCTGCATGCTGTATCTGTTTGCTGAGAGTGTTTCCAGTCCTGCTGTATCCGGTCGTTCCTGTCCTCAGTTGTCCTGCACTCGGAAGTCGTCATCTGTTCCTAGAGTCCTGACTGAGCACCGTTAAACATCCAGTGGTGTTCGTGAGTCGCGGCGTAGCCGTGTGTTGCGGCTTGGCCGCTTTATTACTTATTATTTATTATTTGTGTTTCGGAGCTTTTGCGGAGGATTCCGCTCCCACAGATCCCCTCTGGTATCCAGCGGTGCTGGGTAGGAGTAATGGACTAGTGGATTTTGGTTGTCCTTTTATCTGGCGGTTTTTCCGCGCATACTTCAAGTTTGGTTAGTTAGCTTGTTGCCCTTGGCCTGTTGTAGTTAGAGGTCCTCTTGTCATCATCCTGCCTCAGATTTCCCTTTGTCTCTCACTAAGACCGGGGGGCACCGGAGTTGGGCAGACATAATCCGCCTTTCAAACGTGGCTGCCAGGGGCTCAAGAAACCATAGTCTCGCAAGGGATTTCCGATAGCACGGGTGAGACAATAGAGTTAGGGCGCCAGGGGCAACTAGTCTTTCCTGCTCCCGTAACCAGCATTCCCTTCCAGTACTCTGGCCATTGTCATAAGATCTCCTCCGGTCAGGAGTACTGGAATCATAACATTATTACCGGCCAAACCAAAACTTAAAATTAAACAGGGTTTGATTTTTTCCTTATTCAGTTTTTTAAGAGTTATCGGCCTCATGAATCCCACAGGTTTAGGGCCAAATCCTGGTCAGCTCCTAGTCAGCCAGATTCAAGAACTTACTCAGATGGTTCAGGATCTTTCCCTGCGGGTGAAGTCGCAGGAAGATCTTTTACGAACTTCCCCGAGGGTAGTCCCTGAACCAAAAATGCACTTGCCTGACCGTTTTTCTGGTGATAGGAAGGAGTTTTTTAATTTTAAAGAATCCTGTAAACTTTATTTTCGTTTAAGACCGATCTCCTCAGGTACTGAATCTCAGCGGGTAGGAATCATTATTTCTTTGCTCCAGGGGGATCCTCAGACCTGGGCATTTGGTTTAAAAGCAGAGGATCCGGCATTGTTGTCAGTCGACGCTTTTTTGGGGTCTTTAGGGCTTTTGTATGATGACCCTGATAGAGAGGCATCCGCTGAGAGTCAGTTACGCGCTCTCAGACAGGGTAGAAATCCTGCAGAGGTTTATTGTACAGAGTTTCGCCGTTGGTCGAACGACTGTGGCTGGAATGACCCAGCCCTGCGCAGTCAGTTTCGCCTCGGCTTATCTGAGTCTATAAAGGACAGTCTCCTTCAGTATCCCGCTCCTGAGACACTCGATAAACTCATGGAGCTTTCTATTAAGATTGATCGACGTCTCAGAGAGCGGAGGGCTGAAAAAGGAGCACCAGTCAGGACTACTCCATGTGTATTTTCCATTCCTGAGGACGTGGAGGAGCCCATGCAGATGGGTTTCTCCCGACTGTCTCCAGAAGAAAGAGCCAGAAGGCAAAACTCTGGTCTTTGTTTGTACTGTGGGGGTAAGGGACATTTTGTCCGTAATTGTCCGAACAAGTCGGGAAACGCCTCGACCAAGTGAATTGTGAGGGGGTTCACTTTGGTCTGCAGCTTATCTCCTCGAATAACTCCCTTTTAGTCCCAGCTAAAGTTTCCTTTGGCAGCCTCAGTTCTTCGGTGTCGGCTTTTGTCGACAGTGAAGCTGCAGGGAACTTTATGGACTTAACTTGGGCCAAGGCCTTAGGTATTCCTCAGTTAGCCTTGGGTAGGTGTATCACCATGCATGGTTTAGATGGGAGTCCCTTGTCCAATGGGGTTATTTCCCTCTGTACACCTCCTGTACTACTTACGGTAGGAGCTCTTCATTCCGAAAAGATCGAGTTCTTCCTTACCCATTGCCCAGCAGTTCCAGTGGTTCTGGGTCACCCTTGGCTGGCCTTTCATAATCCCACCATTGATTGGCAGTCGGGGGAGATTTCACAATGGGGTACCATCTGTAATAAGGAATGTATTACGTTTCCCGTTAGAATAGCTGCTGCCATTCCCGAACTCATTCCCGTGGAATACCAGGACTTTGTTGATGTGTTTTCCAAGGGCAATGCGGACATTCTGCCTCCCCATCGGCCTTATGATTGTGCTATTGAGCTAATTCCCGGTGCCACATTGCCAAAGGGAAGGTTATATGCTTTATCCGGGCCAGAAACTGCGGCCATGAATGAGTATGTTAAGGAGAGTCTAGGGAAAGGATTTATCAGGCCATCTAAATCCCCTTTAAGTGCAGGCTTCTTCTTTGTGGAGAAAAAAGATGGATCACTCAGACCTTGCATTGACTTTAGAGCCCTGAATAAGATCTCAGTTAAAAATACTTATCCTCTGCCGCTGATTTCTGTCCTCTTTGATCAGCTGCGTTCGGCTGTGATTTTTTCTAAAATTGACCTGAGGGGAGCATATAACCTCATCCGAATCAAGTCTGGAGATGAGTGGAAGACGGCTTTCAGTACTCAGTCGGGTCACTACGAGTATCTGGTGATGCCGTTCGGCTTGTCTAACGCTCCGGCAGTTTTCCAGGATCTCATTAACGATGTGCTCCGTGACTTTCTAGGAAGATTCGTGGTCGTTTACTTAGACGACATCCTGATCTATTCTGACTCAATTGAACAACATGTTACCCAGGTGCGTCAGGTTCTTCAAAAATTACGTGAAAATCATCTATATGCCAAGCTGGAGAAGTGTGAGTTTCATGTCACGGAGGTATCCTTTTTTAGGGTACATTATTTCCCCTCGGGGATTCTACATGGAACCTAAGAAGCTCCAAGCCATCCTTAGTTGGGCGCAACCCACCAACTTAAAAGCAATTCAGCGCTTTTTAGGGTTTGCGAATTATTATAGAAGATTTATTCATTCTTTTTCCGACCTGGTTGCTCCCATGGTGGCACTGACTAAGAAGGGAGCGGATCCTACCAACTGGTCACGTGAAGCTGAGTTATCCTTTCAGGCCTTGAAACAAGCTTTTGTCTCAGCTCCAGTCCTCAGACATCCCAACCCAGAATTGCCCTTCATTGTTGAGGTTGATGCCTCGGAGGTTGGAGTGGGGGCTATCCTATCTCAAAAGGATCCGGAGTCTCTGGAACTACATCCTTGTGCCTTCATGTCCAGGAAATTCTCATCCGCTGAATCCAACTACGATGTTGGTAACCGGGAGTTACTGGCTATTAAATGGGCTTTCGAGGAGTGGAGACATTGGCTTGAGGGAGCAACACATACCATTTCAGTATTGACTGACCACAAAAATCTTCAGTACATCGAATCAGCTAAGCGGCTGAATGCCCGGCAGGCTCGTTGGGCTTTATTTTTTACTTGTTTCAAGTTTATTATCACCTTTAGGCCAGGTTCCAAGAATACCAAGGCGGATGCCCTGTCACGCAGTTTTCTTCCAGTTCATAATAACAGTCCTGTTACTCCCATACTTCCGTCTTCAGTCATTTGTGGTAGACCTCCCTCTGTCAGCCGGATTCCGAGTCATATGGGTGGTAGTGGACCGTTTTAGCAAGATGGCTCATTTCATTGCTCTTCCCCGACTGCCATCTGCCCAGGGATTGGTTGTTTTGTTTCTCCGCCATGTTTTCAGACTTCATGGGTTGCCCACTGATATTGTTTCTGATCGGGGTCCACAATTCATTGCACAATTCTGGAAGTCCTTTTGTGCCTCATTAAAGATGAAATTGTCTTTAACATCCGGTTACCATCCCCAATCCAACGGGCAGACCGAGCGAGTTAATCAATCATTAAAACAGTATTTGCGTTTGTACTCAGCCAAACTCCAGAATGATTGGTCCGAGTTTCTTCCTTTGGCGGAGTTTGCTTACAATAATTCTTGTCATTCCTCCACTAATGTGTCTCCATTCTTTTCAGTTTTTGGTTTTCACCCCAGAGCTAATTCTTTTTTTCAACATTCTTCTGTTTCCTCGCTAACCTTAACCTCTCATCTCAGAGTCATTTGGAAAAAAGTGCATCTTGCCCTCAGAAAAGCGGCATTTCGGACAGGCTCCGACGTCCTTGCACTTTTAAGGTGGGAGACAGGGTATGGTTGTCGACTCGTAACATTAGACTTCGACAAACCTCAGCTAGATTGGGCCCCAAATTTATTGGACCATTTCAAATTATTAAAAAAAATCAACCCAGTTGCTTTCCGGTTACGTTTACCAAGAGCTCTCCGGATCGGAAATACGTTCCATTGCTCCCTGTTGAAACCATACGTTTCTTCCAGTAGATTTCCTCGGAAGATCTCTCAGGGGAAATCACCAGTAGATGTACAGGGACAACAGGAGTTCTTGGTGGAGAAGGTTCTCGATTCCAAATTGTCCCGGGGTCGGCTTTATTTTCTGGTGCACTGGAGAGGCTATGGTCCAGAGGAAAGGTCTTGGGTCCTGGATAAGGATCTCCATGCCCCAAGGCTCAAGAGGGCATTCTTTCGGGAATTTCCTCGGAAACCTGGCTTTAGGGGTTCCTTGACCCCTCCTCAAGGGGGGGGTACTGTTAGGCGCCGGGGTCCGCTCGTCGGTGCGGCCCGGCTCCTAGCAACCAGGGACGCCGTGCGCGTACAGCCGCCGGCTCCCTGGCAACGCTAGACGCCGGGCGCACGGAGCCGTACGGACCCTAGCAACGGGGACGCCACTGGCGGACCGCGTTCCCCGTTGCTGGGTCCATTTAAATTAGTAAGGGCACCTGTTTCCTGGCCATGCAGCAAGGCAGCTGCACGGCATTCATGCAATCAGCACTGGCAGCAGTTGATTGGAGGGCTTCGGTTTATATGCTCTTGCAGTGCCTCATACAGACGCCGGTAATAGCTTCCTGCATGCTGTATCTGTTTGCTGAGAGTGTTTCCAGTCCTGCTGTATCCGGTCGTTCCTGTCCTCAGTTGTCCTGCACTCGGAAGTCGTCATCTGTTCCTAGAGTCCTGACTGAGCACCGTTAAACATCCAGTGGTGTTCGTGAGTCGCGGCGTAGCCGTGTGTTGCGGCTTGGCCGCTTTATTACTTATTATTTATTATTTGTGTTTCGGAGCTTTTGCGGAGGATTCCGCTCCCACAGATCCACTCTGGTATCCAGCGGTGCTGGGTAGGAGTAATGGACTAGTGGATTTTGGTTGTCCTTTTATCTGGCGGTTTTTCCGCGCATACTTCAAGTTTGGTTAGTTAGCTTGTTGCCCTTGGCCTGTTGTAGTCAGAGGTCCTCTTGTCGTCATCCTGCCTCGGATTTCCCTTTGTCTCTCACTAAGACCGGGGGGCACCGGAGTTGGGCAGACATAATCCGCCTTTCAAACGTGGCTGCCAGGGGCTCAAGAAACCATAGTCTCGCAAGGGATTTCCGATAGCACGGGTGAGACAATAGAGTTAGGGCGCCAGGGGCAACTAGTCTTTCCTGCTCCCGTAACCAGCATTCCCTTCCAGTACTCTGGCCATTGTCATAAGATCTCCTCCGGTCAGGAGTACTGGAATCATAACACCCAAAACCCCCGCCAGTATAATCATACAAGAAGCGGGACGGAAGCGCGCCATTAAGGGGGCGGAGCTTCGTCCTCACAGCTCACTCAGCGCCATTTTCTCTCCATCAGGGTGCATTATATAAAAAGCGCTATAGGTCTGGGGCATTGATTGGGTTCTTCAGAACCGCTGTTTGGGCGCTGGGGTGTGAGCTGGCAAATCCCCTCTGTGTCTCTCTGACAGGCTTTACTGTGGGTCTGTCCCCTATATGCCCGGTGTGTCTGGGGGTGTTTGGTGCACGTGTGTCGACATGTCTGAGGCTAAAGGCTCTTCCCAGGAGGAGGCTGTATTAGGGACACAAACGACGCCGGACTGGATAAATGTGTAGAACGCCTTGAATGCTAATGGGGCTCTTATTAGTAAGAGGCTAGACAAGTTTGAGTTTCAGACACAGGCATGGAAGAAATCTGTAGAAGATATGTTATTGCAAAGTCAGGTCCCCTCAGGGTCACAGAAACGTACGCTGGTCCATTTGGCAGACACTGATACCGACACGGATTCTGATTCCAGTGTCGACTATAGCAATTCCAGATTAGATCCAAAATTGTCAAAAAGCATTCAGTACATGATTGTAGCGGCTAAAGAGATACTACATATCACTGAGGACTCGGCTGTTTCCTCCCTCTCATGAACTGAACACGCTATTGAAAAACTCTGGGAAGCTCCTGACAAAAAGTTTCAGATTCCCAAAAGAATTACGGTAGCTTATCCGTTCCCCTCGGCGGATAGGGAAAAGTGGGAGTCACCCCCCACCGTGGACAAGGCCCTGTCACGTTTGTCTAAAAAGGTGGCTCTCCCGTCACCTGACACGGCGGCCCTTAAGGATCCTGCGGATCATAAACAGGAAACTACGTTAAAGTCCATTTATGCTACCACAGATACGCTACTCAGACCGGTCATTGCGTCTGCGTGGGTAAGTAGTGCTATCGAAAAGTGGGCAGACAACTTGTCTTCTGAAATAGATACCCTAGATAGGGATAGCGTCCTCTTGACACTGGGTTATATAAAGGACGCTGCAGCATACCTTAAGGAAGCTGCGAGAGATATTGGTCTTTTGGGATCTAAGGCAAATGCCATGGCAGCCTCAGCTAGACGAGCATTGTGGATACACCAATGGAATGCTGATGCTGATTCAAAGAAAAGTATGGAATCTCTGCCATATAAAGGTAAGGCCTTATTTGGTGATGGCCTTGATGATTTGGTGTCTACTGCTACCGCGGGTAAGTCATCCTTTTTACCTTATGTTCCTCCACAACAAAAGAAATGCATCACTATCAGATGCAGTCCTTTCGTCCCAATAAATACAGAAAGGGTTGATGTTCTTCCTTCCTTGCTACTAGAGGAAGGGGAAGAGGTAAACGATCACCAGCCTTGTCAGGCTCCCAGGAGCAGAAGTCCTCCCAGGCTTCTGCCAATTCCACCGCATGACGTTGGGACTCCTATGCGGGAGGCCGCACCGGTGGGGGCACGTCTCAAACTATTCAGTCAGTTTTGGGTTCGTTCGGACCTAGACCCATGGGTTTTACAAATAGTATCCCAAGGGTACAAGCTGTTTCCCCTCGCCGTTTTTTCAAATTGGCCTTACCAGCTTCGCTTCCGGACAGGGAGGTAGTTTGCGACGCAATACAAAAGTTGTGTCAAAATCAAGTTATCGTCAGGGTTCCCCAGTCACAACAGGGAGAAGGCTTTTATTCAAGCCTGTTTGTGGTCCCGAAGCCAGATGACTCGGTCAGACCAATCCTAAACTTGAAATCCCTAAATTTCTACCTAAAGAAATTCAAATTCAAGATGGAGTCCCTCCGAGCAGTGATCTCCAGTCTGGAGGAAGGGGATTTTATGGTGTCGGTGGACATAATAGATGCCTACTTACATGTTCCCATTTATCCTCCGCATCAGGCTTACCTGAGATTTACAATTCAGGATTGTCATTACCAATTTCAAACGTTGCCGTTTGGTCTGTCCACGGCTCCGAGGATTTTCACCAAAGTGATGGCGGAGATGATGGTTCTCCATTGCAAGCATGGAGTCACGATTATCCCATACTTGGACGATCTCCTGATAAAGGTGAGATGCAGGGACCAGTTGGTGCAAAACGTTGCACTCTTCCTGACAGTTCTTCAGCAACATGGTTGGCTCCTAAATTTGCCAAAATCACAGTTTATTTCGACGAGGCGGTTGTCGTTTTTGGGAATGATATTGGACACAGAACTACAGAGAGTCTTTCTTCCAGTGGACAAGGCTCTGGAACTTCAGAGTCTGGTCAAACAAATTCTGAAACCAGCAAGAGTGTCAATCCATCAATGCATTCGGTTGCTGGGAAAGATGGTCGCGGCCTACGAGGCCATTCAGTTTGGCAGATTCCATGCCAGAGTGTTCCAGTGGGACCTGTTGGACAAGTGGTCCGGTTCACACCTACACATGCACTGGAGGATAATCCTGTCTTCCAAGACCAGGGTATCACTCCTGTGGTGGCTGCACAGCTCTCACCTACTAGAGGGGCGCAGGTTCGGGATACAGGACTGGATCCTGGTGACCACGGATGCAAGCCTCCGAGGCTGGGGGGCAGTCACAATGGGAGAGAACTTCCAAGGAAGATGGTCAAGTCAGGAAACTTGTCTCCACATAAATGTTCTGGAGTTAAGGGCCATTTACAACGGCCTTCTGCAAGCGGAACATCTTCTTAGAGATCTGCCTGTACTGATCCAGTCGGACAATGTAACAGCAGTAGCGTACATAAACCGTCAGGACGGAACGAAAAGCAGAGCGGCAATGGCAGAAGCCACAAGGATTTTCCGCTGGGCGGAAAAGCATACAAGCGCTCTGTCAGCAATCTTCCTTCCAGGAGTGGACAACTGGGAAGCAGACTTCCTCAGCAGACACGATCTCATCCAGGAGAGTGGGGCCTCCACCAAGAAGTCTTCGCAAAGGTGACAAGTCATTGGAGATTTCCTCAAGTAGACATGAGGGAATCTCGTCTCAATAAGAAGCTTCAGAGATATTGTTCCAGGTCAAGGGACCCTCAAGCAATTGCAGTGGATGCACTGGTGACACTGTGGGTTTTTCAGTCGGTGTATGTATTCCCTCCACTTCCTCTCATTCCAAAGGTTCTAAAGATCATAAGAAGAACAAAGATCCGGGCGATCCTCATTGTTCCAGACTGGCCAAGGAGGGCTTGGTATCCAGATCTACAGGAATTACTCATAGGAGATCCCTGGCCTCTTCCTCTGCGCGAGGACCTGTTACAACAGGGGCCGTGCGTGTATCAGGACTTACCGCGGCTACGTTTGACGGCATGGCGGTGGAGCGTAATATCCTAGCCCATAAGGGTATTCCCAGTGAAGTCATTCCCACACTTATTCAGGCCAGAAAAGGGGTAACATCTAAACATTACACCCGTATTTGGAGAAAATATGTTTCTTGGTGTAAATCCAAGGGAGCTCCTACGGAGGAGTTTCAGCTAGGACGTTTTCTCCATTTTCTACAAGCAGGTATAGATGCGGGCCTAAAATTGGGCTCAATTAAGGTACAGATTTCGGCCTTATCGGTTTTCTTTCAGAAACAATTGGCCTCCCTTCCAGAAGTTCAGACTTTCGTGAAGGGCGTGTTGCACATCCAACCTCCATTTGTGCCTCCAGTGGCACCATGGGATCTTAATGTGGTGTTGCAGTTCCTTCAATCACATCGGTTTGAACCTTTACGGAAGGCGGAGTTGAAATTCCTCACTTGGAAAGTGGTCATCCTGTTGGCCTTGGCCTCTGCAAGGCGGGTGTCTCAGTTAGCGGACTTGTCTCACAAGAGCCCTTATTTGATCTTCCATGAAGATAGAGCTGAATTGAGGACACGTCAACAATTTCTACCGAAAGTGGTTTCCTCTTTCCACATGAACTAACCTATTGTGGTGCCTGTGGCTACTGACGCCTTCGCTGAGTCAAAATCTCTGGATGTGGTCAGAGCTTTGAAGATTTATTTCACCAGAACGGCTCAGATTAGGAAAACAGAGGCTCTGTTTGTCCTGTATGCTCTCAACAAGGTTGGGTGTCCTGCTTCCAAGCAGACCATTGCACGCTGGATCTGTAACACGATTCAGCACGATCATTCCACGGCTGGATTGCCGTTACCGGAATCGGTGAAGGCCCATTCTACTAGAAAGGTGGGCTCATCCCGGGCGGCTGCCCGGGGGGTCTCGGCATTGCAACTTTGCCGAGCAGCTACTTGGTTGGGGTCAAACACATTTGCAAAATTCTACAAGTTTGACACGTTGGCCGATGAAGACCTTAAGTTTGGTCAATCGGTGGTGCAGAGTCGTCCGCACTCTCCCGCCCGTTCTAGAGCTTTGGTATAACTCCATGGTTCTATGATGACCCCAGCATCCTCTAGGACATATGAGAAAATAGGATTTTAATATCTACCGGTAAATCCTTTTCTCTTAGTCCGTAGAGGATGCTGGGCGCCCGTCCCAGTGCGTACTATATCTGCAGTTATTAGTTGTGGTCACACACATGTTGTGTTACGTTTATAGTCAGCCTGTTGCTGCAAGTGTTCATGCCGTTGGCCTGTGTTCTGTTGAATGCCACGTTGTGCGGCATGCTTGAGGTGTGAGCTGGTATGAATCTCACCTTAGTTTAACAATAAATCCTTTCCTCGAAATGTCCGTCTCCCTGGGCACAGTTCCTATAACTGGAGTCTGGAGGAGGGGCATAGAGGGAGGAGCCAGTTCACACCCTTTCAAAGTCTTAAAGCGCCCATGTCTCCTGGAGATCCCATCTATACCCCATGGTTCTATGATGACCCCAGCATCCTCTACGGACTAAGAGAAAAGGATTTACCGGTAGGTATTAAAATCCTATTTTTTATTATATGTTTTTAAATGTTTGTTATGTTTACTGTTTCTTGTCCCTAGGTTGCTAGGGCAAAGCAACGCTATATGTCCTGGTCAGAGGCGGAGGGCGGGCTCTCACTGATGACGTCATCTGCGGGACGGGTCGGGCGTCCAGAGCAGGACTCATGGATGCTGGAGCTGGGGGACGGATGCCCAAACACAGCCGCTCGGGTTGCTGAGGCAACGCAAGCCCGGCACCCTGATTGGCGGCGGGGGGCGGAAGCTCTCCGATGATGTCACTACAGTGGCGGCTTTGGAACTACGCGACTTGGACACGTGGATGTCGGGGCTGGGGTGAGCACACCCAGATGCAGCCGATCAGGTAATTATGTGATTGTTGTTGTAGGTATAAAGCACGGTTATTGTATTACATACTGTTTGTTATTCCTGACGACGGGCTGAAGCCCGAAACGTTGAATTAAAAGCACGTTTGCAGCCTCATTCAAGTCTCCAAGTGCCGCCAATTTGCTTCCTTTTTTTGGGACACAGAACCCCTGGAAGGCACCGAAGCCATTACTAGCATCAGTATCAGCAGACACTAGTGCCGGATATCTGCATACAATATATTGGGAGAGCTGGTTATGCTTACAGCTGACTCTCTATCATGGCACAGTGCACTGTAATATACAGCAGGACAAATGCATTGTCCACAGTTGGAGTAACAGGATTCAGTGGACCTTGTACTTATTCTTTTAGAAATTTGCTTGAAAAAAGGCAGAGAGGTACTTCCAAAATGGCTACAGGCACAATATAGCCTATGGAAATTACCCAAAATCTCATGGAGATGGATACACAAGAACAATTCAGCTATACGGATTCAGAAGATGAGGCCATCCTTTATCCAGAAACATTCTCTAGGGACATTAGCAGTCAAACACATGCGGATTTATATCAGGACCTCTATAATCTCAAAAAATGAGAAGTGTACTTTTATTATCATGGCATTACCTTATCGAATATTACAGGGAAAAACTTATCCCAAGAGACTTCAGGGTACGCAATATGCCGACCATTGGCAGGTATTCGGTACCGTTCTGCAGCAAGTGGATTTCAATACTGAACAAGTGTTCAATGGACTTGATACTGACAGTAATTGAAGAATCCACCAGGGAACTGAATATAACTAAAGATAAGATACAAGCCTTTGAGCAATTACATAAAGAAAAACTGGAGCGGGATCCTGAAGGCGACTGGCTTACTAAATTAACTACCCAGGTAGAACAACATAAACAAGATTTAATTAAGTTCAAAAAAGAAAAATATAAAAAGGTGCAACAGGACTATCAAAAGCACCAAGTATATTCCTGGTTAAATTCCACTAACAACTCAGCCAGAAACAGCACTACATCTCGATTCAGACGTCAATATAGGGAAAGACAAATTCACAACGATACCAGTACATCAGCAACTGAATCGGAGCCACAGCCCCTTACATCCTCTACTCAGGACCACCCTTTAGGGGTTTTAACCCGTGCAGCAATCAGAGGTCCAGCAAAGGTCCTGGCAGACCGATCATTTCTGCCGGGGGCTCTCTATTCCATCCTATAGCTGTGTATCTAGACACATTACTTCCGTGTGTACAACAGGCAGAATCATATCTCAAAGATACTACATCGGTATTGATTAAGATGGGCGACCTGGGTCCGTTACCTGCTGGCACTCTGTTATGCAATGCGGATGTCAACAGCCTGTACACCTGTATACTGCACAATATGTTGAAATGCTGTTAACCAATAATACAAGTTACACAGGTCTGCTACTGGAATTTTTAATGGAATTGTTGAATTTCGTGCTGACCAAAAATTACTTCATGTATGATGCCAAGTTTTACTTGCAAGTGGCGGGGTGTGCGGTGGGGTCCAATGTGGCCCCATCGTACGCTAACGCCTATATGATTATGGTGGAAAAACAATTGTTTCAAGATTGTAGATATCTCGGGTTATAATTGAGGTACATAGATGACCTATTAAACTTTTGGACGGGAAATGAGGCTCAATTAACTAATCTATTAGATAGTCACAACGCAACAGGGCATGATGTACAATTGACCTATACAATTTCTCCTAACACAGTCCATTTTTTTTATGTCAACATAACATTGCCCTCCATGAGCATAAACACCACTGTTTATTAGTGATGTGCACCGGAAAATTTTCGGGTTTTGTGTTTTGGTTCTGGATTCGGTTCCGCAGCCGTGTTTTGGATTCGGATGCGTTTTGGCAAAACCTCCCTGAAAATTTTTTGTTGGATTCGGGTGTGGTTTAGATTCCGGTGTTTTTTTTTCAAAACCCCTCAAAAACAGCTTAAATCATAGAATTTGGGGGTCATTTTGATCCCATAGTATTATTAACCTCAATAACCATAATTTCCACTCATTTCCAGTCTATACTGAACACCTCACACCTCACAATATTATTTTTAGTCTTAAATTGGCACCGAGGTCGCTGGATGACTAAGCTAAGCGACCCAAGTGGCCGGCACAAACACCTGGCCCATCTAGGAGTGGCACTGCAGTGTCAGATAGGATGGCACTTAAAAAAATTGTCCCCAAACAGCACATGATGCAAAGAAAAAAAGAGGTGCACCAAGGTCGCTGGATGGCTAAGCTAAGCGACCCAAGTGGCCAGCACAAACACCTGGCCCATCTAAGAGTGGCACTGCAGTGTCAGACAGGATGGCACTTAAAAAAATAGTCACCAAACAGCACATGATGCAAAGAAAAAAAGAGGTGCACCGAGGTCGCTGGATGGCTAAGCTAAGCGACCCAAGTGGCCGGCACAAACACCTGGTCCATCTAGGAGTGGCACTGCAGTGTCAGACAGGATGGCACTTAAAAAAATAGTCCCCAAACAGCACATGATGCAAAGAAAAAAAGAGGTGCGCCAAGGTCGCTGGATGGCTAAGCTAAGTGACCCAAGTGGCCGGCACAAACACCTGGCCCATCTAGGAGTGGCACTGCAGTGTCAGACAGTATGGCACTTAAAAAAATTGTCCCCAAACAGCACATGATGCAAAGAAAAAAAGAGGTGCACCAAGGTCGCTGGATGGCTAAGCTAAGCGACCCAAGTGGCTGGCCTCTCTCCACATTTTTGTTCTCCATCTTTTAATGTGTGGAATTATATGCCAGTAATATATCGATAGCAATGGCCTACTGTACTGTACTGCTATATATATATATATATATATACTGGTGGTCAGCAAAATTCTGCACTGTCCTCCTACTATATACTGCGCACAACTACAATGCAGCACAGCTATGGATAGTATACTTGATGACACAGAGGTAGAGCAATGGACTACTGTACCAAACTGCTATATATATATATATATATATATATATATACTGGTGGTCAGCAAAATTCTGCACTGTCCTCCTACTATATACTGCGCACAACTACAATGCAGCACAGATATGGACAGTATACTTGACGACACAGAGGTAGAGCAATGGACTACTGTACCGTACTGCTATATGTATATATACTGGTGGTCAGCAAAATTCTGCACTGTCCTCCTACTATATACTGCGCACAACTACAATGCCGCACAGATATGGATAGTATACTTGACGACACAGAGGTAGAGCAATGGACTACTGTACCGTACTGCTATATATATATATATATATATATATATATATATATATATATACACACTGGTGGTCAGCAAAATTCTGCACTGTCCTCCTACTATATACTGCGCACAACTACAATGCAGCACAGATATGGATAGTATACTTGACGACACAGAGGTAGAGCAATGAACTACTGTACCGTACTGCTATATATATATATACTGGTGGTCAGCAAAATTCTGTACTGTCCTCCTACTATATACTGCGCACAACTACAATGCAGCACAGATATGGATAGTATACTTGACGACACAGAGGTAGAGCAATGGACTACTTTACCGTACTGCTATATATATACACTGGTGGTCAGCAAAATTCTGCACTGTCATCCTACTATATACTGCGCACAACTACAATGCAGCACAGATATGGATAGTATACTTGATGACACAGAGGTAGAGCAATGGACTACTGTACCGTACTGCTATATATATATACTGGTGGTCAGCAAAATTCTGCACTGTCCTCCTACTATATACTGTGCACAACTACAATGCAGCACAGATATTGATAGTATACTTGACGACACAGAGGTAGAGCAATGGACTACTGTACCGTACTGCTATATATATATATACTGGTGGTCAGCAAAATTCTGCACTGTCCTCCTACTATATACTGCGCACAACTACAGTGCAGCACAGATATGGATAGTATACTTGACGACACAGAAGAAGATTAATGGACTACTGTACTGTACTGCTATATATATACTGGTGGTCAGCAGAATTCTGCACTGTCCTCCTACTATATACTGCGCACAACTACAATGCAGCACAGATATGGATAATATACTTGACGACACAGAGGTAGAGCAATAGACTACTGTACCGTACTGCTATATATATATATATATATATATATATACACAAGAGATTCCTGCACTCTCACGTTAATACAGTCAGCTGCTGGGGTGCCTATCAAGATCCAGTCACAGAGGAGACTGGGCCCATAGTACAATACAGGAAATCCCACTTTCGTGGGAAAAGATAGCACTCTCCAGACTAAAAAAATAAAGCCAAAAAGTAAATTTAATGAAAAAAGTAGTCTCACAGTTCATATGATGTATCAAACGATCTCCATCAATGTCCAACGTTTCGGTCCCTGACGGGGCCTTCTTCAAGGAATAATCACAGTCAGCAGTGACAGCAGTTCAGCTTCTAATCAGTGTTGCAGGGAAACTGGAGACACATAAGGTGCCTCACCGGCCCCTGCTAAGTACCATAGTAATTGGCGCTAGCCATGCCCCCAACATGGCCGCCGGCCGTGTGGAACGCATAGCTGGACCGCATATTTATCACCTCCCAATGGGGGTGGGCTGCGCCCAGCAGGAAGTGGTAGCAGTGTGTCAGTAGTGCGGTCAATGTGAGTGATCGTAAGGGGTGTATCGCGTCACTTCCGGTGACGCGATATCACCATGGTTGCGGCTCAGAGACCAGGAAGCGGACAACGTCCGTCCTTGGACCGCATGTGGAACGCATCACGTCACTTCCGGTGACGCGATGTGCGGGGCAGCCGAAGTAAACATTAGATACTGGCTCTCACTGCTAATAACATTATATAGAGTATCAATAGGGTATGGCAGCAATGTGGGGATATAGGTCTGCACTGTAAATATCAGTTTTAGGTCAATTCTGCCTGACTTGTAAGTGCAGCAAAACGAGGGTCATCACTGTTAGTAAATAAATGGTATAGCAAAGGCCGGTGAGGTCACTACAGGGGGATACATACTAGATGCAGTAAAGTGCAAATATAAGTACAAATAAAGTGTGCTATAGGTAAAGGAATAACCATAAATCAAAACAACCCTGAGGAAATATCATCAACAGGGTAAACGTATTATGGATACATAGTGCATGATCCTGTATTAAAGCAATAGTCAAGTGATATCAGGGCTATGCCCAAACTCTATTTCAGAAAAATTGACAAGGGGTTGTTTTCATTCATGCCCCTCGGGGCTATCGTATCAAGTCTATGGATCCAAAAACTCTCTTTTTTCTTCAGTAATAGGGCACGGCCCCCACCTCTGGGTGGTGGCGGTATCCAATCAATGAGCTTGGATCGTAGGTCAGAGACCTGGTGTTTGGAAGTCATGAAATGTCTGGCTACAGGTAGGACTGCCAAACCCGTGGCAATAGCTTGGTGTATAGATGTCCTATGGTTTGCCATACGATCCCTTAAGCGCCTTGTGGTCATTCCCACGTAGTATAGCCCGCAGGGGCAGGTTAGAATATAAATCAAATGGTCCATGGCACAGTGAAGTCTGAATTTGATCGCTATAGGGCGACCTGAGTGTGGATGCGGAAAATGCGAGCCCGTGAGCATGGCCCTACAGGTTGTGCAGCCAGTGCACCTAAAGCAACCTGGCCGTCTCTCGTGTAACCAAGTGGCACTCTGTGTCCCTCCTGCGTTGTCCATTGGTCTCAGAAGCAATTGCTTCAGGTTAGCTGATCTACGGTAGGCCATCATAGGCGGTGGACACCTCTTCAATTTGAGGCGATCATCGGTAGCGAGAATTGGCCAGTTCCTTTTTATGGTTCCCTTGAGCTTACTGGAGACATTATCATAAGTAGTTGTGAAGACCATCCGCTCTGGCGTATGAGTAGGCAGTGTAGGTGTCACCGTGGAATCAAATTTTTTCCTTGCTTTTCCGAGACATCTAAGAACATTCGTCTTCTCATATCCCCGTTCCAGGAACCTTGCAGTCATATCAGCCAATTGGGTTTCCATAGTGCTGCTGTCGGAGTTGTTGGGCATAACTCGTAGGAACTGCGAAATTGGGAGATTGTCCTTAAGCGCAGGCGGGTGCTGACTACTGGGATGGAGCAGTGTGTTCCTATCGGTAGGCTTTCTGTAGAGGCTTGTCTTTAAACGACCCCCTTCAAAGGAGATCGAGATATCCAGGAAATTGACATTATGTGAGTCAACATGGAATGTAAACTTTACTGGATTCTCCAATTCGTTCAGTGTGGAGATCATCATCATAAAGGATTCATTCGTCCCATTCCACAGCATAAAGATGTCATCTATGTACCTCTTATAGAAAATTATGTGCTCTCCAAATTGGGGTAGTATGTGTTGTTGTTCGTATTCAGACATGTATATATTAGCGTCAGCCGGCGCTAGGTTAGATCCCATCGCTGTCCCCTTGTGTTGCAGGTAATAGCTGCCTTGATACAGAAAGTGGTTCTGTTTGAGAACAAAGCTTGTCAGCTCGAGCAGGAAATCTGCTGGTGGCCCAATCGGTGGTTGTTGTCGCCAAGCATTAGCCAGTGCTTGTAATCCCTGCTCATGCGGGATAATAGTGTAGAGAGAGCAGACGTCCATAGTCACAAGGAGAATATCATCCAGTACATCCGGGATGGCCCGGAGCTTCTGCAGGAAGTCTGTGGAATCGCGTAAGTAACTATCTCCCTGTTGTACTATGGGCTGAAGAAAGCTGTCTACATAGATGGCTAATGGTTGTAGTAGGGAATTTCTGGCTGAAATGATGGGCCTTCCCGGGGGTCGGACCAATGTTTTATGCACTTTTGGAAGAGTGTATATTATTGGGCATACTGGGTACTCAACAGTCAAAAATTCATGAGTGTTCTTGTCAATATAGTGCTCTCTAAGGGCCCTACATAGTGACTGGTCAACAGCTGCTTTGATGTCCTTGATAGGGTTATGGTTTAGACAAGTGTAAGTTGTTTCGTCTGACAGTTGTCTCATAATCTCAGTGTTATAGTCAACCCAGTCCTGTACCACGACAGCACCCCCCTTGTCAGCGGGTCTAATCACTATGCTAGTGTCTTTTTTCAAAGAGTTAAGTGCTCTGCGTTCTGCAGGAGACAGATTATCAAATCGTCTTTTGGATACAGGTGACAGAGCATCATGTTCAATCATACGAGTGAACGTCTTGATGCTTGCGTTAGAGGAGGTTGGGTCAAATGTAGATGGCTTCCGAAACTGGATTTTATCAATACCCATATCTGTGGCAAAGTGCTCCCTTAGGCGGAGCTTCCGGCCAAACCTGTAGATGTCTACTGCCGTGTCGAATTGTCTATGAGGGGCTGTAGGTATAAAGGACAGACCCCTGGAGAGAAGTTTAACCGTAGCTTCATCAAGAGTCTTACTGGAGAGGTTAAAAACTAGGTTCTGGTCTTGTCCCTGCACCTTCGCCAGGTATCTCCCCTTCCTTGGGTGATGCCTCGGTGATTTGAGACAGGAGGGAGGTCGGGAGTATTGGTGTGGTCTAAAAAAGGCCTCTGAGATGGGCGGTTGTCTGATAGCTCTGTATCCGATGCTGAAGCCGAGGAACCAGTGTCCTGGGTGTACACTGGTCTTCGCCCCTGTCGTCTTTGCCTAAATGGTCTCTGATGTCTATTTGATCTCGGGTCACCAAGGAGCCACCTGTAGACCGTATGATTCTGGTAGTCAGAAGTTACCGTATTTAGTTTACTGCGCTTAAAGGCGGTTATCTCTTTTTTATAGTTATCAACCTGGGTTTGTAGTCTCTCTACTAGGTTAGCCGTTTTGTCATTTCTAATCGTTAGCAGGTGTAAACCATTAAACGCTTCAATCTGGGTTTTAATTTTCTTTAACTCAATACCAACCTCCTCAACGACTAGAGGCACCAGGTCCAGGGAGCATTTATTTAGAACACCGCACCAACGGCTACAAAAAGTGGGGTTGTTCCTGCCCAATGTCGGAATATTGTTAATTCTAAAGCCCCTGGGTATCTGCTTTTTGCGGTAATACTCGGACAAAAATTGGCCGTGCAGGGTCAGATCTATCTCCCTTTTTCTAAGTCTTAGCAATTGGTGATAGAGGTCTGTCGGGGTTTCTGCAGGTAGTGTCTCAAAATCAGACTGGTCAAACAGGACCTTGTCAGTGTCATCGTCCGTGAGGGAGATCACACCATGTTCAGCCTGTGCAAGGAGGTTATCATCGAGAAAGCCTACCTGGCTATGTGCCATGCCAATAGGTATATTGTTCAGACACTAGGTGAATGTATTAAGATACTTACCGTACCCGGTATTCCCCGAGGTCTCCCTGTGGGTACTGACCAGGCCCAGCACTGATTAGCTTCCAAGTTCGGATGGTATTTGGGCTTGCCCAGTGCGGTATGACGGTAAATGAAAACACAACCTTAAGTCAAATACCTGTGGAGAAAAACCAAGTGCACAGTCCCACATGTGTAAGTATCCCAAATGAGTGATGAATCATGTGCCTAAAGTTCCTGCGTAATAAAAATGCGATATAAGGTGGGTGCAGAAAAAAAGCAGTGCAAATAACTGAACTGCTTCTAAATATACAAGAGATTCCTGCACTCTCACGTTAATACAGTCAGCTACTGGGGTGCCTATCAAGATCCAGTCACAGAGGAGACTGGGCCCATAGTACAATACAGGAAATCCCACTTTCGTGGGAAAAGATAGCACTCTACAGACTAAAAAAAATAAAGCCAAAAAGTTAATTTAATGAAAAAAGTAGTCTCACAGTTCATATGATGTATCAAACGATCTCCATCAATGTCCAACGTTTCGGTCCCTGACGGGGCCTTCTTCAAGGAATAATCACAGTCAGCAGTGACCGCAGTTCAGCTTCTAATCAGTGTTGCAGGGAAACTGGAGACACATAAGGTGCCTCACCGGCCCCTGCTAAGTACCATAGTAATTGGCGCTAGCCACGCCCCCAACATGGCCACCGGCCGTGTGGAACGCATAGCTGGACCGCATATTTATCACCTCCCAATGGAGGTGGCCATGTTGGGGGCGTGGCTAGCGCCAATTACTATGGTACTTAGCAGGGGCCGGTGAGGCACCTTATGTGTCTCCAGTTTCCCTGCAACACTGATTAGAAGCTGAACTGCTGTCACTGCTGACTGTGATTATTCCTTGAAGAAGGCCCCGTCAGGGACCGAAACGTTGGACATTGATGGAGATCGTTTGATACATCATATGAACTGTGAGACTACTTTTTTCATTAAATTTACTTTTTGGCTTTATTTTTTTAGTCTGGAGAGTGCTATCTTTTCCCACGAAAGTGGGATTTCCTGTATTGTACTATGGGCCCAGTCTCCTCTGTGACTGGATCTTGATAGGCACCCCAGCAGCTGACTGTATTAACGTGAGAGTGCAGGAATCTCTTGTATATTTAGAAGCAGTTCAGTTATTTGCACTGCTTTTTTTCTGCACCCACCTTATATCGCATTTTTATTACGCAGGAACTTTAGGCACATGATTCATCACTCATTGGGGATACTTACACATGTGGGACTGTGCACTTGGTTTTTCTCCACAGGTATTTGACTTAAGGTTGTGTTTTCATTTACCGTCATACCGCACTGGGCAAGCCCAAATACCATCCGAACTTGGAAGCTAATCAGTGCTGGACCTGGTCAGTACCCACAGGGAGACCTCTGGGAATACCGGATACGGTAAGTATCTTAATACATTCACCTAGTGTCTGAACAATATACCTATTGGCATGGCACATAGCCAGGTAGGCTTTCTCGATGATAACCTCCTTGCACAGGCTGAACATGGTGTGATCTCCCTCACGGACGATGACGCTGACAAGGTCCTGTTTGACCAGTCTGATTTTGAGACACTACCTGCAGAAACCCCGACAGACCTCTATCACCAATTGCTAAGACTTAGAAAAAGGGAGATAGATCTGACCCTGCACGGCCAATTTTTGTCCGAGTATTACCGCAAAAAGCAGATACCCAGGAGCTTTAGAATTAACAATATTCCGACATTGGGCAGGAACAACCCCACTTTTTGTAGCCGTTGGTGCAGTGTTCTAAATAAATGCTCCCTGGACCTGGTGCTTCTAGTCGTTGAGGAGGTTGGTATTGAGTTAAAGAAAATTAAAACCCAGATTGAAGCGTTTAATGGTTTACACCTGCTAACGATTAGAAATGACAAAACGGCTAACCTAGTAGAGAGACTACAAACCCAGGTTGATAACTATAAAAAAGAGATAACCGCCTTTAAGCGCAGTAAACTAAATATGGTAACTTCTGACTACCAGAATCATACGGTCTACAGGTGGCTCCTTGGTGACCCGAGATCAAATAGACATCAGAGACCATTTAGGCAAAGACGACAGGGGCGAAGACCAGTGTACACCCAGGACACTGGTTCCTCGGCTTCAGCATCGGATACAGAGCTATCAGACAACCGCCCATCTCAGAGGCATTTTTTAGACCACACCAATACTCCCGACCTCCCTCCTGTCTCAAATCACGGAGGCCGCACCCAAGGAAGGGGAGATACCTGGCGAAGGTGCAGGGACAAGACCAGAACCTAGTTTTTAACCTCTCCAGTAAGACTCTTGATGAAGCTACGGTTAAACTTCTCTCCAGGGGTCTGTCCTTTATACCTACAGCCCCTCATAGACAATTCGACACGGCGGTAGACATCTACAGGTTTGGCCGGAAGCTCCGCCTAAGGGAGCACTTTGCCACAGATATGGGTATTGGTAAAATCCAGTTTCGGAAGCCATCCACATTTGACCCAACCTCCTCTAACGCAAGCATCAAGACGTTCACTCGTATGATTGAACATGATGCTCTGTCACCTGTATCCAAAAGACAATTTGATAATCTGTCTCCTGCAGAACGCAGAGCACTTAACTCTTTGAAAAAAGACACTAGCATAGTGATTAGACCCGCTGACAAGGGGGGTGCTGTCGTGGTACAGGACTGGGTTGACTATAACACTGAGATTATGAGACAACTGTCAGACGAAACAACTTACACTTGTCTAAACCATAACCCTATCAAGGACATCAAAGCAGCTGTTGACCAGTCACTATGTAGGGCCCTTAGAGAGCACTATATTGACAAGAACACTCATGAATTTTTGACTGTTGAGTACCCAGTATGCCCAATAATATACACTCTTCCAAAAGTGCATAAAACATTGGTCCGACCCCCGGGAAGGCCCATCATTTCAGCCAGAAATTCCCTACTACAACCATTAGCCATCTATGTAGACAGCTTTCTTCAGCCCATAGTACAACAGGGAGATAGTTACTTACGCGATTCCACAGACTTCCTGCAGAAGCTCCGGGCCATCCCGGATGTACTGGATGATTTTCTCCTTGTGACTATGGACGTCTGCTCTCTCTACACTATTATCCCGCATGAGCAGGGATTACAAGCACTGGCTAATGCTTGGCGACAACAACCACCGATTGGGCCACCAGCAGATTTCCTGCTCGAGTTGACAAGCTTTGTTCTCAAACAGAACCACTTTCTGTATCAAGGCAGCTATTACCTGCAACACAAGGGGACAGCGATGGGATCTAACCTAGCGCCGGCTGACGCTAATATATACATGTCTGAATACGAACAACAACACATACTACCCCAATTTGGAGAGCACATAATTTTCTATAAGAGGTACATAGATGACATCTTTATGCTGTGGAATGGGACGAATGAATCATTTATGATGATGATCTCCACACTGAACGAATTGGAGAATCCAGTAAAGTTTACATTCCATGTTGACTCACATAATGTCAATTTCCTGGATATCTCGATCTCCTTTGAAGGGGGTCGTTTAAAGACAAGCCTCTACAGAAAGCCTACCGATAGGAACACACTGCTCCATCCCAGTAGTCAGCACCCGCCTGCGCTTAAGGACAATCTCCCAATTTCGCAGTTCCTATGAGTTATGCGCAACAACTCCGACAGCAGTACTATGGAAACCCAATTGGCTGATATGACTGCAAGGTTCCTGGAACGGGGATATGAGAAGACGAATGTTCTTAGATGTCTCGGAAAAGCAAGGAAAAAATTTGATTCCACGGTGACACCTACACTGCCTACTCATACGCCAGAGCGGATGGTCTTCACAACTACTTATGATAATGTCTCCAGTAAGCTCAAGGGAACCATAAAAAGGAACTGGCCAATTCTCGCTACCGATGATCGCCTCAAATTGAAGAGGTGTCCACCGCCTATGATGGCCTACCGTAGATCAGCTAACCTGAAGCAATTGCTTCTGAGACCAATGGACAACGCAGGAGGGACACAGAGTGCCACTTGGTTACACGAGAGACGGCCAGGTTGCTTTGGGGGAACTGGCTGCACAACCTGTAGGGCCATGCTCACGGGCTCGCATTTTCCGCATCCACACTCAGGTCGCCCTATAGCGATCAAATTCAGACTTCACTGTGCCATGGACCATTTGATTTATATTCTAACCTGCCCCTGCGGGCTATACTACGTGGGAATGACCACAAGGCGCTTCAGGGATCGTATGGCAAACCATAGGACATCTATACACCAAGCTATTGCCACGGGTTTGGCAGTCCTACCTGTAGCCAGACATTTCATGACTTCCAAACACCAGGTCTCTGACCTACGATCCAAGCTCATTGATTGGATACCGCCACCACCCAGAGGTGGGGACCGTGCCCTATTACTGAAGAAAAAAGAGAGTTTTTGGATCCATAGACTTGATACGATAGCCCCGAGGGGCATGAATGAAAACAACCCCTTGTCAATTTTTCTGAAATAGAGTTTGGGCATAGACCTGATATCACTTGACTATTGCTTTAATACAGGATCATGCACTATGTATCTATAATACGTTTACCCTGTTGATGATATTTCCTCAGGGTTGTTTTGATTTATGGTTATTCCTTTACCTATAGCACACTTTATTTGTACTTATATTTGCACTTTACTGCATCTAGTATGTATCCCCCTGTAGTGACCTCACCAGCCTTTGCTATACCATTTATTTACTAACAGTGATGACCCTCGTTTTGCTGCACTTACAAGTCAGGCAGCATTGACCTAAAACTGATATTTACAGTGCAGACCTATATCCCCACATTGCTGCCATACCCTATTGATACTCTATATAACGTTATTAGCAGTGAGATCCAGTATCTAATGTTTACTTCGGCTACCCCGCACATCGCGTCACCGGAAAAGACGTGATGCGTTCCACATGCGGTCCAAGGACGGACGTTGTCCGCTTCCTGGTCTCTGAGCCGCAACCATGGTGATATCGCGTCACCGGAAGTGACGCGATACACCCCTTACGATCACTCACATTGACCGCACTACTGACACACTGCTACCACTTCCTGCTGGGCGCAGCCCACCCCCATTGGGAGGTGATAAATATGCGGTCCAGCTATGCGTTCCACACGGCCGGTGGCCATGTTGGGGGCGTGGCTAGCGCCAATTACTATGGTACTTAGCAGGGGCCGGTGAGGCACCTTATGTGTCTCCAGTTTCCCTGCAACACTGATTAGAAGCTGAACTGCTGTCACTGCTGACTGTGATTATTCCTTGAAGAAGGCCCCGTCAGGGACCGAAACGTTGGACATTGATGGAGATCGTTTGATACATCATATGAACTGTGAGACTACTTTTTTCATTAACTTTACTTTTTGGCTTTATTTTTTTAGTCTGGAGAGTGCTATCTTTTCCCACGAAAGTGGGATTTCCTGTATTATATATATATATATATATATATATACTGGTGGTCAGCAAAATTCTGCACTGTCCTCCTACAATGCAGCACAGATATGGAGCGTTTTCAGGCAGAGAACGTAGATATTTGCAGCACACTGAGGACAGATATTTACAGCACACTGAGCACAGATATTTGCAGCACACTGAACAGTGAACACAGAAACTGAGAGAACGCAGCCACGTCCTCTCGCTATCATCTACAAAGCACGAGTGAAAATGGCGGCAACGCGCGGCTCCTTATATAGAATTACGAATCTCGCAAGAATACGACAGCGGGATGATGACGTTCGGGCACGCTCGGGTTAACCGAGCAAGGCGGGAAGATCCGAGGCTGTCTCGGAACCGTGTAAAATGGGTGAAGTTCGGGGGGGTTCGGATCTCGAGGAACTGAACCCGCTCATCTCTACTATTTATGTAAAAGAAACGAACAGATATACAATTCTGATGCATGATAGTTTTTATCCACAGCCCTTACGTGAAGGGTTACCATATTCCCAGATGTTGAGGGTAAGGAGAATTACTAGTGATCCCACACAACCAGTGCTGGATATGGAGGAGATGGTTAATAAATTTCACGAAAGGGGGTACCCACGTAAATTATTAGAGAAAACAAGAGATAAAGTTCTCAGTACCCCTAGACAAGATACACGACACATCAGCAGAGAAATATCCAGTAATGCACAGGCCTTACCTTGGGTCATTAGATTTGATACCAAGAGTAAGTTTACCAAGCAATACGCTAAGAAATTTAGTACTATTATCAACACGGACAAAAACTTACCAGCTCTGACAGGCACTAGATTGCTCCCCTGTTATACTCGAGGGCACAACTTAAGAGACCTTCTTATAAAAAGAGATATTACCAAACTTAAAAAACAGGCATCAGTGTCACATTTTCTTAGTCAGAAGGCTGGTTGTTACCGGTGTTTGGGGTGTACTACATGCAGATCCCTAATACCCGCTAACACAGGGATAAAATACAATATACGACATGCTCTTACGTGTCACGATCCGGGTATCTGGACGCCATTACTTACCCTTCAGATGCCTCCTAAGGCTGGCTCAGCGTTCCAGGACCGGATCCCATCTGTTATACTGATGTCCACATTCCTGCCTCCTCTCCTGTCACTCTGAGACGCGGTCACCGCAACGCCTGTTACATCCGGAATGGCGTCTCCCGCGGCCTCCGCCGCTGTTCCTGAGTTTCTACATGCAGAATGTCAGAGTGGTGATTACGTCAGCCGCGGCCTCCGCTGTGCCCGCGTGGTTAAATGTGCACTTATCAGTCTGGCGTCTCCTGTGGCCGGCGCCGCCATTACTGTTTTAATTCCCACATGGATTACAAAGCAAACTTCCCTCCAAGTGTCTGCATGGGCGCAGCCATCTTGGATTCTGTCATCTATTCATTTCCACCAATCTGCTGTTTGCAATGTTAATCTGCATAATTGCCTAGCCAATCCCTTCCTTGCTGCAGGTATAAGTAATCTGTACCTGAGCAAGGAAGGCGTCAGTGCTTTGGTTGTCAAACCTAGTTCCAGTTTGTCTCTCTCCTGTGGTTATTTTCCAGGTTCCAGCTCCTATCTCCACACTTCCACTAAAGAGACCCGCACCAGCATTTCCACCTGCGGTGTAGCCTGACTCTCCTATCCATTTGGACTCATCTGCTTCCAGCCACAGATCCACCTGCTTACAGCATCCAGCTTCCAGCAGAGGTCAGCTCTTCTTAAAGTGCCGGTACCCTTTTCTGCAGATTACCATTCACCTTTGGTATTATTATTTCACCGCTCTCAAGCTCCACACATCATTCCATATTTCATCGCTCTCAAGCTACATTTATTATTTAACTGGTTCCAGCCAGTAATCACTCCGTGTCAACATCAGTCTGGTTTCAGCCAGTATCCACAGCAGCCGTTTTACCCACAGCAGCCCAGCTTTTCCTGGAACACCAGCTGGTACGATCCTGGGCTATTTCCATTGCTACAGTCGGGCCTGGTAAGGACTTTCCACCTAGAAGATTATTAAGAACTATCTCATACTACCAGAGCCCTGTGGTCCTTGCCACCCTGCAGTACCCAGGAACTGTATTATTTCCCTGCTGAGTTTTATGTTTTCTTATTTGCTGCTGTGTTACGGAGTATGTCATAATAAACATCATTGACTTTTATCCTGGTTGTCGTGGTCACGCCTTCGGGCAGTTATTCTACATGTTACTTGCATGTCTAGGGGTCTGATACAACCTCCGAGGTTCCGTTACATCTCAGCCCCTACAACTGAGGCTGCCTCTCGTCAGCTCAGGCCCTCAGTTGTGACATTACGTGTACCTCAAAATACGTCATTTACATTCTGTCTTGCCCATGTGGCCTTAACTACGTGTGCAAGACAGAAAGACAGTTTAGGGAAAGAATGGCCGGCCATCGGTCGGCCATTAGAGCAGCATTAGAGTCTGGGACTAGCGAACAGCCAGTGGCTTAACACTGTGCTGCAGCTAAACATAGCATAGCCAGCATTAGAATTAAGTTAATTGACCATGTGCCTGCGAGTATAAGAGGAGGCAATATAAAGGAAATTGTTACAGCTTGAAAGCAAATGGATATTTTTATTGGAGACTCTATCCCTTATAGTTCCATAATTAATAATCAGTACTAACTTTATCGCTGTTTAGCTAAGTTCTAAGCCATTAAAGTAGTACTTCACAAGAAGCCTGCTTTTTCATACATAGCTTTGATATATGTTTCATTAACTTAATTTGTAAGTCACTATTATTTGCAAGGAATCCACTCTTATCACTGTTTTATTATATGTTTTTAAACGTTTGTTATGTTTACTGTTTCTTGTCCCTAGCTTGCTAGGGCAACGCAATGCTATGTGTCCTGGTTGGAGGCGGAGGGCGGGCTCTCACCGATGATGTCATCTGCGGGGACGGGACGGGGATTCCAGAGCGGGACTCATGGATGCCGGAGCTAGGGGACGGACGCAAGCCAGGCACCCTGATTGGCGGCGGGGGGGTGGAAGCTCTCCGATGACGTCACTATGGGGACAGCTTTGGAACTACGTGACTTAGACACTTGGATGCCGGCGCCGGGGTGAGTACGCCCAGATGCAGCCTATTAGGTAATTATGTGATTGTTGTTGTAGGTATAAAGCACGGTTATTGTATTACACATCGTTATTCCTGACGACGGGCTGAAGCCTGAAACGTTGAATTAAAAGCACGTTTGCAGCTTCATTCAAGTCTCCGAGTGCCGCCAATTTGCTTGCTTTTATATATATATATATATATATATACTGTATGTATATATATATATATATATATATATTGATATATTGATATATATATATTGATATATATTGATAATGGATGGCACGGTTTGGCACTCCCAAAGATATGGAAGTACAATTTGCTCCGGTGCCCTGCGTCAGACAGAGCTGAGAAATAGAATCACAAATGGCTGGCACTCATGGAGACTTAAAAAAAGACAAAGATGCAGTAGCTTTAAGTCAACGTTTCAGGTCTATGCCCTTTTATCAAGACCAACTGTAAACAAAATACAAACAAACATTTATACTTTACCAATAACACCTCATGTGCAGACGACCGCCGCTCTCCGAGAGACCCGCTGACGTCATGGGCGCGCGCCGGCGCCGGCGACCTGGCGTCTCCAGGGGGCGTGGTGTGAGTACAGTGTAAATCATCACCATGGAAACAAGTGTGAGGGAGCTGGAATGGGACAAACAGGATCAGCCAAGGGTGAACTGAGCGCACAGCGTTATACATAGCTAAATAGCCAGCTAAATAAGTAACAAAAAACCTGAAAAATGAGACACAGAGATCTGAGTATTAAACGCACTGATAACACAGACCCTGATATGGTAGAGCATAATAAGATCCTACAGGGCCACATACATTAGCGTGTCCCCTGATGGTTATACAAGGGCTGATTGGGAATGGCTATAAACAGAGCCAGACCACAATGGGCCCTAGTGTATAAATTGAGGCATATATCAGGAGCCTGGGTATAAATAAAGACTGATGAAAGATGTCAACACAGATAGGCTAACCCAACACCATAGCTCATAAGAAACACGTATAAGATAGAATGTCATTAAGTCCAAACGGTTTGACCGTTTGAAGAGTATGGATCCAACGGGATTCCTTTTGTAATAGAAGCCAACCGCGGTTACCACCCCTGGAATTATCAGGGACTCCATCAATTATCTTGTAACGAATGGAGGCCAAGTTGTGTTGAAGTTCTTTGAAATGTCGGGCAACGGGTTGATCGGACCCGCGTCCTTCCAGTGCGGCCCGTATACTTGAGCGATGCAAGGCGATGCGCTCCTTGAACTGTCGTATGGTCTTACCTATGTATAAAAGCCCACACGGGCATTTGATGTAATATATTACGTATCGGCTGGAGCAAGTAAATGGTTGGGTAATGCTAAACCTTTTGCCTGATCTGGGATGGTAAAAATATTTGCCAGTCTCAAGACTGCTGCAAGTAGTGCAGCCTAAGCACTTATAATTACCCGCTTTACGAGAGAGGAAGTGTGTTGGTGCTGCAGGTTTCATCTTTGTGATGTCATTATGGACCACAATATCTTTGATGTTTTTACCTCTGCGATATGAAGGTAAAATCGAGGTCTTGGTGAGTCTGGGCAGCAGTTTATCTTGTGCGACAATTGGCCAAAGTCGTTTAGCGGTTTTCATTGCTGTAGTGCTGATAGTAGAGAAATCTTGCGGCCAAGCAATCCGATCCTGTTTATGCCCTTTAATGGTATTCTGTAGAAGATTCATGCAGTCCTGTTGCAGTACTCTCTCTTTGGCTTTCTTCAAGTAGTGCCATTTGTATCCTCTGTTGAGGAATTTGCGGGCCATCTGGTCGATTTGAAAGATGGCATCTGAACGGTCACTACATATGCGTAGAATTCTCATAAACTGAGAATATGGCAGGCCCCACTTGAGTGCCGGAGGATGGAAACTGGCTGCATGCAGGGAGGTGTTTCTGTCCGTTTCTTTGACAAACAAAGAGGTGTGTAACCTGTGGGCATCATCCTGTCTAATTGAGACATCCAAATAATTAATTTGCTCAAAGCTAGTAGTGTAGGTAAATTTGATGGATGCATCCATTGTGTTGATGTCCTGCATGGCCTTCATAAAGTTGTCTTCCGTGTCAGCCCATAATATGAAAATGTCATCGATATAGCGGAAATAAGCCTTAATCTTGTGAGCAATGGTCGGATTTGACAAAAACAGATCTTGTTCCACCTCGCACATGAACAGGTTGGCTAGGCTCGGAGCCACGCATGACCCCATTGCACATCCGGATCTTTGTAGATAGATGCGGCCATCAAACACAAAATAATTGCGGGTCAAGGTATACAATAGGCGGCACTCACAGACTTTTCTCAAACTGAACACTGTCGGATTTATTTCAACATTTCAGTTTTAATAAACCTTCGTCAGGATTCCTGACAAAGGTTTATTAAAAACCGAAACGTTGAAAGAAATCCGGGAGTGTCTGGCTCTGTTTGAGAAAAGTCTGTGAGTGCTGCCTATTGTATAGGATATATCACTTTCGTTGAAGGAAGGCACCCGCATGCTGATTATTTTTATTGAAATCGGGAGTGCCGAGCACACGCTAACATACATATATATATATATATATAAATATACTGTGTATATATATATAAATATATAATATAAAATGTGGGAAGGGGTATCACAACATAGGCATTCTCTGGGATCAATTTTGTCATGCCCGTTCCCCACGAGGACATGTGCCTTATGTCCCTATTGGAAAAATAGGGGGTCAGCAATTTTCTTTCTGGCACAGGGCACCAAAAACTCTAGTTACAGCTCTGTCCAACACAAAGATGTATTGGGAAAATTTTAATGCAGTTGTGTCAGAAACCAGTACCACATATGACAAAGTTTGAAGGAATTTGAAGCCTTCTCTAATTTTACCCTATTCGGCAGCGTCAAGCTTCTCTCCCACAGCCCTCTTTTGTGCCAGTTCACGTGCATTCTTCTGAGGCTGATTGTGATTCAGTAAAGCCTGGTAAAAGGAAGAAATTGGTGGACACTTTTCATCAACAGATCAATTTTAATGACAATTGTGGGAAGAGGCATGACAGGACCAGTAAAAGTAGTATGTTTTTGAAAAAAGGTCTAATGTGGGAGGTCAGACTGAGTTTAGAGATCTGCAAAGGAATGCTAACTGAATGAGCAGATTGTGTTGTGTCCAAGACTGAAACGCCTCATGGATCTGACCTGGAGGAAACTATGGGGGTCATTCCGAGTTGATCGCTCGCTGCCATTTTTTGCAGAGCAGCGAACAGGTTACTACTGCCCATGCACTCAGGGAGTGTTTGGAAAAATGCAGGCATGTCCAGGCATTTGCTGGCCGGGTGTCTGACGTCAATTCCGGGACCAAAAAGACTGAAGTGATCGCAAGGGCTGAGTAAGTCCAGAGCTACTCAGAAACTGCAAAAAACTTTTTCGTCCCACTCGGCTGCACACGCGTTCGCACACTTGCAAAGCGAAAACACATTCCCCCGTGGGCGGCAACTATGCATTTGCACGGCTGCTAAAAGTAGCCTGTGAGCAATCAACTCGAAATGACCCCCTATGGGTTGTTCCTTAAGGGAGTAAGTAAGTGGTTTCAGAATTATAAATGGTAGTTGCGGAAACATAAGTCCCCTAATGACAGTGAGAATATCATTACTGGAATCAAGGTAATGTACCTAGGGCAGTGTCGGACTGGGGCATGTAGGGCCCACCGAGGGAATGCAGTGGTAGGGGCCCATTTTAGGGGTGTGGCCAGTCTGCAGAGGTGGTGTGGCCTGCCACCTCATTGGTTTGACTAACCATTAGAGAGTGGAATTTTTGGGCCCCTTCATAAATATATACAGTAAATTCAGCTACTGCCTGCATGATAATGTACCAGATTAATAACAGATTACTAACAGCAATGCACTGTAGAAAATATACCATAGTCCAGTATAAGGTAACATATGTATTGTGTATAATTCAAGTGCACAGTCTGGAACCTGATCCTTAGAGCAGGAGGTGGGCCCCCAGGCAGTGGGGCCCACCGGTGGTTTCTCCTGTACCCCTGTGGGCCAATCCAAGCCTGACCTAGGGTGACAATGAGGTGCAATCCATAGTAGCGAGGAAGGAGAAAACATTTTGAGAAATTCCCCTTCTACAGACAACTAAAGGCAGTGATGACGAGGAGAATGCTAAAGCATACAGTGATTTAAATGTGTAGCCTGATAATATTTTGTGAGATTGGGAACACCAAGTCCGCCATGCATATGGTATTTATATAATATCCATATTTTCTCCCTGGGTTTCCAACCTACCCAGAGGAATCCTGTTGGAGGACTATGGATGTGACAGGAATTTGAAGGGTCTTCCACAAATACAAAATGGAGAGTAAGGTGTTTTTACGACAGCTATGCCCCTTACCAGGAAAAAGATTGTTTATTACAGCAGTGGGAAAGGTCGTTCTGGCAAGATAAATCCCAAAGTATTTTGGTTTCTGAGCTTGCCGAAGGAATTCAAAATTAAGTTTTATGATTTATAAGTATTGTAAGTGGGAATATTTAAATATAAAATGTCTTATTTGTCTGCATTTATTTTCTAGTCAGAAATTGCTAATATTTTCTTTGATACTCTGTTGATTCTTTTTGATGGCACTGGCTTTTTAACGATGATGTCATTTTGTCAGACCCTCCTATGTTTGTAACAATAATCCTTGAGGAACCGTTAATAATTTCTGTTGAATGATCATTTAAAGTTCCTCAGTTTTCGCATTACACGCTCTATTTAAATCAAATTAATGTGTGCATAATAAGTAGAGTTATCCTTCACTACCTAACAATATAGGCAATATCTCATTGTCACTCATTAATACATACAGCTTTCTCGCTGCAATACAATAGGAGGGGGAGGAATGGCAACTATAGGTTTGGAGTAAATCAGTGTAATTTATTAAAAGTAAAAGATCTCTAACTAAACTTTATGTGATCATTTCTAATAATACTATATGGTGGCACACATTTTCAAAACGTTTGAGTCTCATAACGAAATTTGTGTTTTAAACAGTTTACAAACAAAACTTTCATAACTAGTCTGGAATTAAATTTCAGATATTGTACATCATGTGTTGCTCGTGTACCTGAATCTGCAGAATCTTAGAGGTCAGGGGCAATCTGAGTCATGGAAGACATAATGTTTGGCTAAGTAGGGCACATGCACTATTACAACCATGTGATTTGTACTAGCTCACATGCCTGTGATGCTGACCTTCTGGATGAGCGGGAACTTTTTTAAATTTCATTCGCAAGCTGGAACTCAAATTACCTTTTCTTTATTTAATTTGTAATTTAATTTCAAGTAATTTATTTTTTAGATATGGTAAATTTTAATCTTTTCCTCTCGAAATGGGGTACTAACCTGAACACTTATTAGCCCTTGTCAACACCTTATGGTAAAAGTGAGCCTTCATGGATCTGGAGGTCAAAGATTATCCTTTTACAGAGAGCCTGTAGAATCTTTTTTAATGAAATATCTTCTCAAAATTATCACTGGCTTTTGTACTGCACATAATTATGACTGTCTACCACCTGCATACCCCTCTATATCTATCACAGCACTGGGGTTTCTAGTGGACTCTTATCTCGATTTATCCCAATCTAGTCTAATGAGACCCTTGGTGTTCACCCACAACTGCTGCATGGCGGGAGAGACTTTGTGGCAGAAAGCTCATAGGTCACGACCCCCCCAGACTAGTACAGGATGAGATTAGTGAGGGAAGTATATATATACTCGCTAACTAGAGCAAGTAGCAGAAGGTATACTGGATAGGTGAGGCACTGTAGAGCAAGTAAGGATTAATGCATGTCTCAGCAAATCGCGTTATTAGCTCCGGGTCACGTGACCGGCCGGCATCCTCTGTTGCTATAGGGACCAGCTAAAACACTACTCGGCAATGATTCGACTATATCCTCATTTAATCTGATGACTTGACTGCCCTCAGTCACATGTCCGGCTCTCTCCCTGTTTCCATGGAAGCACGATTCAGATCGTGCTGCGGGCAATCACGTCGCTTTCTCTGGTCACATGACTGGCCGGGTCCCAATACGTCACTTCTTCTGCCCTTGGTTGCCATGGTAACCCGGTAAATGCAGTGGATCTTCCATATAAAGTTTGTAATAATTTCGGTTATCGTTTGCTCAATAGCCTTTGTTCCCTGGTGGGAATTGCAGCTGCAAATTTGTGTATTCACAGAAGTTTGTGGCTTTTATCAACCCCGTTGTCATGGTGATGTAATTTAACGGTGGAGAGCCATGGAGAGAGATAGGCATCCTCTCTCGGATAGTGGGGGTAATTCAGGCCTGATCGCTCGCTAGCTGCTTTTTGCAGTCATGCGTTCGCATAGTCGCCGCCCATAGGTGAGTGTATTTTAGCTGTGCACATGTGCAGCTGAGCGGTACAAAAAATCTTAGTGCAGTTTCTGAGTTGCTGAGGACTTACTCAGCCGCTGCGATCACTTCAGCCTGCCCAGGGCCGGAATTGACGTCAGACACCCGCCCTGCAAATGCTTGGACACGCCTGCGTTTTTCCAACCACTCCGGAAAACGGTTAGTTGCCATCCACAAACGCCTTCTTTCTGTCAATCTCCTTGCGATCGGCTGTGCGAATGGATTCTTCGCAAAACCCATCGCATAGCAACGATACGATTTGTACCCATGCGACGCGCCTATGCATGCGCAGTTCTGACCTGATCACAGCGCTGCAAAAAACGCTAGCGAGCGATCAGGTCTGAATTACCCCCAGTGTATTTGGCCTCAAAAAGACCAAAACAAGTGCACATAAATAATTGCATGTGTTACAGATTACAGTAAAGTTACATCTAGACTTCCGGTTCCGGGACCCATGGAGTGAGCCGCACGCTACAGGAGCTCTGTCCCGCCGCCCACCGCAAGAAACCTTTTCAAGGCTGTTACAGCCTCCACGTCCCCCAGCCCACCCTCGGCAGGACCCGCGGTCAGCATGGACCGCTATGTGACGCCCGTAGCCGCCGCTCCCCAGGCTCCCGCCGGCGCTAACACGAGGCTGGAGAAACGCCGCGCGGGTAGCAACATGGCGCCTGGCGCCGACCCAGAAGTCACCTCTCCTGCCTCCAAGAAAGCCGCGGCCGAGGGGACAGACATTACAGGATCACAGGTATGCCGCGATCCTGAAGCCCCTGTAACGTATGGGGACGTAGTGGCAGCAATAAAAGCCACCATGGCCCCCCTGCTATCACAGGCTGTTTCTGATATAACTATGCAGCTGCAGCATCTACAGCAGAGAGTCTCTCACACTGAATCCCAGCTGCAAGCAGCTACACATGACATAGAGGGGCTGCATCACTCAGTGAAATCTCTTACTACAGAGAACTATCAAATATGGAATAAACTAGATGATATTGAAAATCGTTCAAGAAGAAATAATATCAGATTGGTGGGTTTGCCGGAATCACTTAAAGGCACAGCGCTGGCTCATTTTGTACGTGTCACTCTTCCTGCAATTTTGGGCATAGAACGGGACTGCAGCGATCTAGTTATTGAGAGGGTTCACCGTGTGGGCCCTGTCCCCACCCCCAACAGGCCGTGTCCACGTGTGACTCTGTTTCGCTGTCTGAACTACCTTCATAAACTGGCATTCTGGTCCGCATCCCGCAAAATGAAAGATATCCAATGGGAGGGTAATAAGCTTTTCATATTCCAGGATTATTCGGTGGAATTGACCCGGGCCCGTAAAGCGTTTTCCCCCATTTGCACTCAACTTGTATCAGAGGGTCGCAAGTTTGGTTTACTCTACCCCGCACGCTTGCGCATTTATGAGGGTACCTCCCACAAAGACTTTCTGTCGCCTGCTGACGCTGTGGCCTACCTCCGTAATATCTCTAGAGAAAACGACACGGATATTACAGACCTCCCTTCAGCGGCAACTGGATCATAATACACAGGTTTTCCCCCTGCGGTCTCGTCATTTCTTTTACGTGAACTGCCTTGATTCTCTTTGCGATTGCTCTCTTACACTATAATGGCTGCTGTCGCTCTATATATACATGCTTCTGCTTCATTATACCTTTGATATTTTTTCATATATAAATATATCCTACAATTGTTTACCATGTTATCCACACATGCTGGGGGCTGCCCCACTATCATGGACTTCCGTGGTTATGTTTTCTTATTTGTAATCTTTTACATGGGTTTTCTACAATACTCTGCTCACTACATTCCCCCAATGAGATGTTGTTCTTCAGAGTATACTGTTATCCTGTTTATTTTTGTGGGATTCTGGGTGGGTATAGTTAATTGCATTATGGCGGTGGGGAGGGGCTCCTCCTTTTCTGTTGGTGTCCGCCACTGAACATTCGTGTGCGGGTCCACCATCACTGGTGCTCGCCCATGCTCATTGACCGGAGGTCGCTGGTCATTGGTGTATTGTTATTTTTTACAGTAATACTTCTTCGATTGTACGACCTGTTATTCACGATTGCCTCCTCTTTCTCTTTTTCTTCTCTTGTTTTGTCTCTTCCCTCCCCCCTCTCTCCCACCCCCATCCATCAGGATGTGATTATGTTGCTGTTCCTTGTGAAGGTAGTAAAGAATGCATCTGTTTTGCCTTTTCCTCTGACATATGCCTGATCTGACGGTAGGATCCTGGAATGTTGGGGGTTTTAATTCCCCAGCAAAGAGACGGAAAGTACTCCTCTATCTTAGTAAACAACGGGTAGACCTGGCATTCCTCCAGGAAACACACCTGACTCCAGAGGAGACGGCAAAATTAAATGCTTTGAACTGGCGGGTATTGGGTTTTAGCTCTTTCAATTCTAAGGCCAGAGGGGTCGTTATATTAATCAAACGTTGTATTCCGGCGGAAGTCCTCTCCACTGTTACTGACCCTGATGGTCGTTATATGATAATATCTGCTAAGATTATTGGTAGAATTTATTCAATGTGTAACGTATATGCACCTAACGTTTATTCTAAGAATTTTTTTCAGTCCTTACTGGCTAAACTGACTCCCCTCCTCACAGACCCCTTGATCCTCTGCGGGGATTTCAACCTTATCTCCTCCTCCTACCTAGATAGATCACAAGCGCCAGCAAGGCCTCTTTACTTGCCCAAATTTGGGGTACCCCTATTGGCTGAAAGACTGCAGGTGGTGGATATTTGGAGAGCCTTACATCCCACAGAAAAAGAATACACCTGCCTCTCTGCGGTCCATCATACACTATCTAGGATAGACTATATTTTATTATCCCATTCTCTCTTACCGCATATATCAGACTCCCAAATTGAGGCGATATCCCTGTCGGACTATGCCCTAGTTACTGCGACCCTTCACTTTCCAGACGCTTCCTCCTCTCCTAAATTGTGGAGATTCCCCTCCTATCTCGCCAACTCCCTAAAATTTCAACAAAGACTGGAATCATCTTGGGAAACTTTTAAAACTAACAATGCCTCCCATTTGGATGAGGATCCTATATTATTCTGGATGACCGCAAAGTCGGTCCTCCGGGGTGATATTATATCCTATGTCTCCGCCACTAACAAGAAATATGCCTCTAAGTATCTAGAGTTTCAGAGGCCCCTGTCAACAGCCTATCAGCAATACAAATCTCTTCCCACTTCACATAACCGTCTTATATACATGGAGGCCAAAACGCATTTAGATGAATTTATGTCTTCCATGGGTAATAGGTTCTCCTTTTCGGTGAATTATAGGTTTTATAAGTTTGGCAATAGAACTGGAAAATTGTTAACGACTCTTCTCACTGGTTCCCGCCCTCCCATGGTTACTCATCCCTTACGTACCTCCACTGGCATATTAACTACTAACAACCAGGAGATCTCTGATGTAATGAAATCCTTTTATGAAGACTTGTACTCCTCATCCCCACGCCCCTCCCCTGCCACAGCCCCCACCCCTCCACCATGGCCCAATGAGTTTTGGGACAATCTTTCTGTCCCTCAACTTCAGACCTCCATGGTCCAATCATTGCTCGATCCTATTTCGTTAGAGGAAGTCCAGAGTGTCATTGGTCAATTTGGCAGGGATAAAGCACCGGGCCCTGACGACTTTAGTGCTGATTTTTATAAAATCCTATTACCCCGAATAGGGGACACCCTGGTGTCTGTCCTAAATGCGATTTTGTCTTCTGACACCCTTCCCAGACATTTTAATACTGCTGTCCTCAAAGTCCTTCCCAAACCTGGTAGAGATCTGTCCCAACCGGGATCGTATCGCCCGATCTTGCTGTTAAATCTTTATTACAAGTTACTCACTAAAATATTGGCAAACCGAATTAAATTATTACTCCCCCATATTATACACAAGGATCAAACTGGATTCATCTGGGGTAGACATTCGGAGATCAACGTACGGAGAGTTTTAACTGCCATTTATGCTTCTTCTTCTTCTTCTCCTTCTTTATCTACCCCTTCCTCTCTTCCAGTTATTCTCTCCCTTGACGCTGAGAAGGCGTTTGACCTCGTGGATTGGGAACATCTTTTCTCTACTCTCCTGCACTTTGGTTTTCCTGCCGATTTTGTGAATCTTCTAAAACTTCTTTACACAGCTCCACAAACTCAGATTTCCTGTAATGGGGTACTATCCTCATCCTTTGAGTTTCAGCGCGGTACTAGACAAGGCTGCCCCTTATCACCCCTATTATTTGCAATAGCACTGGAGCCCTTAGCGATAGCCTTACGCCAATCGAGAGTTTTCAAGGGAATTAAAATTGGAGACATTGACCTCCGTCTTGCTCTTTTTGATGATGATATGCTATTATTCGTTTCTGATCCATCGACCTCCATCCCGGAGATCCTTGGATTGATACAAGCATTCGGAATTAGGGCGGGATACAGGATTAATGTGGCCAAATCAGAACTTCTGCCCTTGGGTACTTCTACTCATACCATTTTCGAACTCCTCCCATCTCTTTCTTTTAAAATTGCACACACGAAGATTACCTATTTGGGGATTCAAATCCCAGCAAATCTCTCCAGACTGTATGAGGAAAACTACACTCCTGCCTTAGCACGTGTAACCTCGTTGCTAGATAGTTGGAAACTACTACCTCTGTCTCTGTTGGGGAGGATAGCTGTTTTACAAAGCATAGTCTTTCCGAAATTATTTTATCTTATGCAAATGCTCCCGATCCGCCTTACAAACCATGACATTTAATACGTACGGAGGATTATGTCAAAATTCCTGTGGAAGGGGAAAAAGCGTTTATTGCTTTGGATAAATTGATGGCCCCTAAATCTGCAGGTGGCTTTGGTGTTCCTGATTATATGTCCTATTCTATGGCGACTTTGTTCCGATGTGCTGCTGACTGGCTGTTTGACAGGGAACTCTTTACAGACTCTGCTCTGGATGAGGCCTTATTTACTCCCTACTCTCCGGGAGCATTGCTCCAGTCTAAACCCTCCCTGATCCCGATTCATATCCTTACCAACCCCCTTTTTCATGATGTTTATTACAACTGGCGCTCTTTACACAAGAAATTTAAATGTAACCCTGAGGTGTCCATATGCATTCCACTATGGGGTAATCCCGCCTTTCCCCCATCTCTCATTAACTCCAATTACCGGCTCTGGAAAGAGAAGGGTCTGTCTAACTCTTCCAAAGTGTTTGACCCGGGAGGTTCTATGTATCCATTCTCATCACTCCGAGAGAAATTTGACCTGCCTCACTCTCATTTTTTCATGTATCTCCAGACCCGACATTATTTAGACTCAATCACCCGCATGCGCATCATACCACATGACACACACCCTTCCTCTCACCCATTGTTAGTCTTGCTTAATATTCATAAGGCTGGCCCAACACGTATTAGACAGATTTATACCATCCTAACATCTAGTGCAACAGAGTGCAGATGGGATAAACTACTTAGCCAATGGTGTAAAGATATACCTAGCCTGACTAGTCACCATCAACTTAGTGATCATTACGTTTCTACCCTGAAAACCCTGGCTACACCTTATCTTCAGGAGGACCACCTCCATACTTTGCAGAGAGCCTATATCTCCCCAATTCAACATGCTTGGTTTAACCCCACGGAAACGGGGGAATGCCCCAAATGTTATATCCGTACAGCTTCCTTCTACCATATGTTTTGGGAGTGTGGTCTGATCCGGCGTTTCTGGCACAAATTACTGGCCTACATTAATCAACTGCTCCATATACGTGTATCAGCAACGACCCTTTCCTGTTTATGTGCAAACTTTTCTGAATGGAATTTAGGACCTGGGAAACAGCGAATTATACCGTTTCTCACTATTTTAGTAACTGTCTCAAAAAAAATAATTCTATCCCACTGGTTATCATCCTCTTCCCCTACATTAGTAGAAGTTCATAGTAAGTTATTGCAGATATTATATTATGACAGGAAATCGGCTCAAGTCAATATAGAGTTGGGTGTAAAATCTTTTTACAAAAAATGGGGCCTCTACATTGATTTGCAGGATCAGTCCACACAGGCCCAAATATTTAAGGTGTTTGAGCATACTGAATGGTTCCTCCACAGGAAGATACTGGAAGAGTCCATGTTATGATACCATTATCCCTACCTTATGATAAGCCCTAGGGTTGAAATCTGGTGCTCTCCGTCCTGATATTGATGTATCAATTGCTACCATTCATCGTTTTATGGATAAGAACGTCCTGACCCTCCTTCCCTATTTACCCTTATGTGTATCCCTACCCCCCCCCTCTTTCTTTCTACAACTCTCCTTTCTCCTCTTTTCTTATTGATATGTGTTTTATATAATGTTCCTAATGTTATACTTCAGGGAATGACTTCCTGAGGGTTAATTCTTGGAATACTGGATATACAAAAATTTTTCATATCATTGACAATTATATGACTCCAATGCATAGTGTTCTTACTGGTGAATCACATCTGCTCCACTACTCCGAAGATATCGTAGATTTACTTCCTGATATTGATTGATGTACACACCTATGTTGTTTTTCTGCTTTATTCATCAAATACTTGCTATTTGTTTCTGTTTTACATTGTATTCCATGAAAATCATAATAAACAGATTTAAAAAAAAAAAAAGTTACATCTAACATGATTAGCAGTTTACATTCAGCACATCACAGAAACCACTTCAATTTGAAATCTAAGTTCAGACCATTAGGTTTTAGGGTATTAAGCTCATAGATCCGCTTTTGCCAGTTGGGTACTTACTGTATGACTCTTTGGCGGCAGTGACCTTCAACATGCTTAATTCCCACAAACCTTTTAATATGGTCAATGGAGCACTCATGTTTGCTTTTAAAGTGATTAGGCAATGAGTGTGTCTCCATTCGTTTTTTAATATTGCGGAGGTATTTCCCCACCCGTATCTTAAGGCACCTAGAGGTCCTACCCACAGAAAACAAATTGTACGTACACTCAATGATGTATATGACATTTCTGCTATTATAAGTAACAAATTCTTCATTAATAGCCAGCTGTTCTACTTTCCTATATTCACTCTTGATGCTTCTGCATCCGAAACAACTGCCACGCTGATGAAATCTTATGGTGCGTATGCTTCTTATAATTTGTATAACGGGGTACATGCTTCCCACCAGTTTATTCCCTATGTTTGCCGCTTTTTTGAAAATAAACATTGGTCTTTCTGGGATAACATGTCCTAGAATCGTGTCCTTTTTCAAGATTTCCCAGTGTTTGTGGAAGGATTTTTCCACTATTTAATGTTGTGTTGTGAAATCTGTCACAAATGGCCACTCAAACTTGTTAGATTCCTTTTACATATTATTGGTACATTCTGGGTTTTTTTTTTTTTTTGTTTTTTTTTTGCAACAATGCTGTTCTCTCTATTGAGTTCACATGCTTCACTTCTTTATCAATTATTCGAGGGGCAGCCACACTTGCTAAATTTTGTAACATTTGGTCCGCTTGTTGTTGATAAACTGTCTCATCTGAGCAGTTGCACTTTAGATGCTATGATGGCAACTGCTTGAATGAATATATGTATGACAGTCAGTTGGTTTGGTATACGTTTTAGATTTCAGAACTCCTTCTTCTATATATATTGTGATGTCTAAGAAATTGATTAATGTCATACTACTAGAAAAGTGAATTGTATGTTTAATGAATTTGTATTTAGATATCTGTAGAATTCTTCAGAGAGGTCTAGCTCCCCCTACCACGTTGTCTGTATAACGCGTCCCAGATGCCCATTTCGCTCTGTATGGTTTATTGCTCCAGATGTTATCAAACTCCCATTGACCCATAAAGATGTTGGCATAACTCAGAGCGAACCTGGTGCCCATAGCTGTTCCTATTTTCTGCATAAAAAAGTCTCCCCCAAACATGAAGTAGTTGTTATTGAGGATAAAGTGATTCCCTCAATTACTAACTCCTGTATCTCTTTTTCTATCGTGCTCCCTTCTAGATACTTTGTAACTGCATTGATCCCTTCTTGATGCTCTATGACAGTATATATGGACTTCCCGTCACCTGTTACTAACAGATATCCTTCCACCCACAGGACCGTGGGTAGAATCTGAAGTACATATTTTGGGATCTATTAATTAGTACGAGAGGCTGGAGGTAATGGTCTATAAAGTTGTGACTTGTAAAAGCATAAATGTCATATACATCATTGAGTGTACGTGCAATTTGTTTTATGTGGGTAGGACCTCTAGGCCACTAAGATACGGGTGGGGGAACACTATTATAAAAGGAATGAAGACACACTCATTGCCTAATCACTTTAAAAGCAAACATGAGTGCTCCATTGACCATATTAAAAGGTTTGTGGGCATTAAGCATGTTGAAGGTCACTACCGCCAAAGAGACATAAGTACCCAAGTGGCGAAAGCAGAAATTAAACTGATCTATGAGCTTAATACCCTAAAACCTAATGGTTTGAATTAGGTTTCTGTGATGTGCTGAATGTAAACTGCTAATCATGTTAGATGTAACTTTAATCTGTAACACATACAATCATTTATGTGTACTTGTTTTGCTCTTTTTGAGGCCAAATACACTATATGATAGAGTATGCCTAGCTCTCTCCATCTAAAGTGGCTCTCCACTGAAATTACATCACCATGACAACGAGGTTAAAAAAGCAACAAACTTCTGTGAATACACAAATTTGCAGCTGCATTTTCCACCAGGGAACAAAGGTTATTGAGCAAACGATAACCGAAATTATTACAAACTTTATATGGAAGATTCACTGCATTTACCGGGTTACCATGGCAACCAAGGGCAGAGGAAGTGACATTTCGGGACCCGGCCGGTCATGTGACCGGAGAAAGCGATGTGATTAGCCGCAGCACAAACTGAATCGGGCTTCTATGGAAACAGGGACAGAGAGCTGGATATGTGACTGAGGGCAGTCAAGTCATCAGATTAAATGAGGATATAGTCAAATCATTGCCGAGTAGTGTTTTAGCTGGTCACGTGACCCGGAACTAATAACGCGATTTGCTGAGACATGTAAACCAGCTGTAAATACTCATTCTAAGTGGGACACGATAGGGATTGGACAGACCGAGTTTAAATAGCGGGAACCTTTGTAAAACACTCATTACCTTGAAAAAGACCTCAGAAAGGGGTTGAAATGCGTGGGTGGGGGAGCAGCAAGTGGTGACAGAGGGACATCAGTACCAGGAGGTGGCAAAGACCCAGAGAGTGGATCCGGAACGCTGACTGGTGGTATACCATCCTCTATGCTTTCAGGGACTGACTATGTGCGAGTTGTTTCCATTTTCTGGTAATTGATTGAATTATGCCATTACGGATGTGTGTGGGAGGAAAAGCTTTGATTGTTATATGAATGTTTTATATTACCATCTGGTAATTATTTTTTCTCTAACGTCCTAAGTGGATGCTGGGGACTCCGTAAGGACCATGGGGAATAGCGGCTCCGCAGGAGACTGGGCACATCTAAAGAAAGCTTTAGGACTATCTGGTGTGCACTGGCTCCTCCCCCCATGACCCTCCTCCAAGCCTCAGTTAGATCTTTGTGCCCGAACGAGAAGGGTGCACACTAGGGGCTCTCCTGAGCTTCTTAGTGAAAGTTTTAGTTTAGGTTTTTTATTTTCAGTGAGACCTGCTGGCAACAGGCTCACTGCATCGAGGGACTAAGGGGAGAAGAAGCGAACTCACCTGCGTGCAGAGTGGATTGGGCTTCTTAGGCTACTGGACATTAGCTCCAGAGGGACGATCACAGGCCCAGCCTGGATGGGTCCCAGAGCCGCGCCGCCAGCCCCCTGACAGAGCCAGAAGGCAGAAGAGGTCCGGAAAATCGGCGGCAGAAGACGTCCTGTCTTCAACAAGGTAGCGCACAGCACTGCAGCTGTGCGCCATTGCTCTCAGCACACTTCACACTCCGGTCACTGAGGGTGCAGGGCGCTGGGGGGGGGGCGCCCTGAGACGCAATAATAAACACCTTGGATGGCAAAAAATGCATCACATATAGCTCCTGGGCTATATGGATGCATTTAACCCCTGCCAGAATACATAGAAAAACGGGAGATAAGGCCGCCGATAAGGGGGCGGAGCCTATCTCCTCAGCACACTGGCGCCATTTTCCCTCACAGCTCCGTTGGAGGGAAGCTCCCTGTCTCTCCCCTGCAGTCACTACACTACAGAAAGGGTTAAAAAAGAGAGGGGGGGCACTAATTACGCGCAGTATTAAAGATACAGCAGCTATAAGGGGAAAAACACTTATATAAGGTTATCCCTGTATATATATAGCGCTCTGGTGTGTGCTGGCAAACTCTCCCTCTGTCTCCCCAAAGGGCTAGTGGGGTCCTGTCCTCTATCAGAGCATTCCCTGTGTGTGTGCTGTATGTCGGTACATTTGTGTCGACATGTATGAGGAGAAAAATGATGTGGAGACGGAGCAGATTGCCTGTAATAGTGATGTCACCCCCTAGGGGCTCGACACCTGAGTGGATGAACTGTTGGAAGGAATTACATGACAGTGTCAGCTCTGTATAAAAGACAGTGGTTGACATGAGACAGCCGGCTACTCAGCTTGTGCCTGTCCAGACGTCTCATAGGCCGTCAGGGGCTCTAAAGCGCCCGTTACCTCAGATGGCAGATATAGACGCCGACACGGATACTGACTCCAGTGTCGACGGTGAAGAGACAAATGTGACTTCCAGTAGGGCCACACGTTACATGATTGAGGCAATGAAAAATGTTTTTACACATTTCTGATAATACGAGTACCACCAAAAAGGGGTATTATGTTCGGTGAGGAAAAACTACCTGTAGTTTTCCTGAATCTGAGAAATTAAATGAGGTGTGTGATGATGCGTGGTTTTCCCCCGATAACAACTGATAATTTCTAAAATGTTATTGGCATTATATCCTTTCCCGCCAGAGGTTAGGGTGCGTTGGGAAACACCCCCTAGGGTGGATAAAGCGCTCACACGCTTGTAAGGGCTCTACCCTCTCCTGAGATGGCCGCCCTTAAGGATCCTGCTGATAGAAAGCAGGAGGGTATCCTAAAATGTATTTACACACGTACTGGTGTTATACTGCGACCAGCAATCGCCTCAGCCTGGATGTGCAGTGCTGGGTTGGCGTGGTCGGATTCCCTGACTGAAAATATTGATACCCTAGATAGGGACAGTATATTTTTGCCTATAGAGCATTTAAAAGATGCATTTCTATATATGCGTGATGCACAGCGGAATATTTGCCGACTGGCATCAAGTCTAAGTGCGTTGTCCATTTCTACCAGTAGAGGGTTATGGACACGTCAGTGGTCAGGTGATGCGTATTCCAAACGGCATTTGGAAGTATTGCCTTATTAAAGGGAGGAGTTATTTGGGGTCGGTCTTTCAGACCTGGTGGCCACGGCAACAGCTGGGAAATCCACGTTTGTACCCCAGGTCGCCTCTCAACATGAGAAGACGCCGTATTATCAGGCGCAGTCTTTTCGTGGACAAGCGGGCAAAAGATTCCTCATTTCTGCCCCGTGACAGAGGGAGAGGAAAAAGGCTGCAGAAATCAGCCAGTTCCCAGGAACAGAAACCCTCTCCCGCCTCTGCCAAGCCCTTAGTATGACGCTGGGGCTTTACAAGCAGAATCAGGCAGGTGGGGGGCCCGTCTCAATGAATTTCAGCGCGCAGTGGGATCACTCGCAAGTAGACCCCTGGATCCTTCAGGTGATATCTCAGGGGTACAAATTAGAATTCGAGACGTCTCCCCCTCGCCGTTTCCTAAAGTCGGCTTTACCGATGTCTCCTTCTGACAGGGAGACTGTTTTGGAAGCCATTCACAAGCTGTATTCCCAGCAGGTGATAACAAGGTACCCCTCCTGCAACAGGGAACGGGGTATTATTCCACACTGTTGTGGTACCGAAGCTGGACGGCTCGGTGAGACCGATTCTAAATCTAAAATCTTTGAACACTTACATACAGAGGTTCAAATTCAAGATTGAGTCACTCAGAGCAGTGATTGCGAACCTGGAAGAAGGGGACTACATGATGTCTCGGGACATCAAGGATGCTTACCTTCATGTCAAAATTTACCCTTCTCATCAAGGGTACCTCAGGTTTATGGTACAGAACTGTCACTATCAGTTCAGACGCTGCCGTATGGATGGTCCACGGCACCCCGGGTCTTTACCAAGGTAATGGCCGAAATGATGATATTCCTTCGAAGGAATGGAATTTTAGTTATCCTTTACTTGGACGATTCCCTGATAAGGGTAAGATCCAGGGAACAGTTGGAGGTCGGTGTAGCACTATTTCAGGTAGTGTTGCGGCAGCACGATTGGATTCTCAATATTCCAAAATCGCAGCTGGTTCCGACGACTTGTCTTCTGTTCCTAGGGATGATCCTGGACACAGTCCAGAAAAAGGCTTTTCTCCCGGAGGAGAAAGCCAGGGAGTTATCCGAGCTAGTCAGGAACCTCCTAAAACCGAGCCAAGTCTCAGTGCATCAATGCACAAGGGTTCTGGGTAAAATGGTGGCTTCCTACGAAGCAATCCCATTCGGCAGATTCCACGCAAGAACTTTCCAGTGGGACCTGCTGGACAAATGGTCCGGGTCGCATCTTCAGATGCATCAGCGGATAACCCTGTCACCAAGGACAAGGGTGTCCCTCCTGTGGTGGTTGCAGAGTGCTCATCTTCTAGAGGGCCGCAGATTCGGCATTCAGGACTGGGTCCTGGTGACCACGGATGCCAGCCTGCGAGGCTGGGGAGCAGTCACACAGGGAAGGAATATCCAGGGCTTATGGTCAAGTCTGGAGACATCACTTCACATAAATATCCTGAAGCTAAGGGCCATTTACAATGCTCTAAGCTTAGCAAGACCTCTGCTTCAAGGTCAGCCGGAGTTGATCCAGTCGGACAACATCACGGCAGTCACCCACGTAAACAGACAGGGTGGCACAAGAAGCAGGAGGGCAATGGCAGAAGCTGCAAGGATTCTTCGCTGGGCGGAAAATCATGTGATAGCACTGTCAGCAGTATTCATTCCGGGAGTGGACAACTGGGAAGCAGACTTCCTCAGCACGACCTCCACCCGGGAGAGTGGGGACTTCACCCAGAAGTCTTCCACATGATTATAAACCGTTGGGAAAAACTCGACAGGTATTGCGCCAGGTCAAGGGACCCTCAGGCAATAGCTGTAGACGTTCTGGTAACACCGTGGGTGTACCAGTCAGTGTATGTGTTCCCTCCTCTGCCTCTCATACCCAAGGTACTGAGATTGATAAGATGGAGAGGAGTAAGCACTATATTCGTGGCTCCGGATTGGCCAAGAAGGACTTGGTAACCGGAACTTCAAGAGATACTCACGGAGAATCCGTGGCCTCTACCTCTAAGAAGGGACCTGCTCCAGCAAGGACCCTGTCTGTTCCAAGACTTACCGCGGCTGCGTTTGACGGCATGGCGGTTGAACGCCGGATCCTGAAAAGGCATTCCGGATGAAGTCATCCCTATCCTGATCAAAGCCAGGAAGGATGTAACCGCAAAACATTATCACCGCATTTGGCGAAAATATGTTGCGTGGTGCGAGGCCAGTAAGGCCCGACGGAGGAAATTCAACTGGGTCGTTTCCTACATTTCCTGCAAACAGGAGTGTCTATGGGCCTGAAATTGGGGTCCATTAAGGTTCAAATTTCGGCCCTGTCAATTTTCTTCCAAAAAGAACTAGCTTCAGTCCCTGAAGTTCAGACGTTTGTAAAAGGGGTACTGCATATACAGCCTCCTTTTGTGCCTTCAGTGGCACTTTGGGATCTCAATGTAGTTTTTGGGTTCCAAAAGTCACATTGGTTTGAACCACTTAAATCTGTGGAGTTAAAATATCTCACATGGAAAGTGGTCATGCTGTTGGCCCTGGCCTGGGCCAGGCGCGTGTCAGAATTGGCGGCTTTATCCTGTAAAAGCCCTTATCTGATTTTCCATTCGGACAGGGCGGAATTGAGGACTCGTCCTCAGTTTCTCCCTAAGGTGTTTTCAGCGTTTCACCTGAACCAACCTATTGTGGTGCCTGCGGCTACTAGGGACTTGGAGGACTCCAAGTTGCTAGACGTTGTCAGGGCCCTGAAAATATATGTTTCCAGGACGGCTGGAGTCCGGAAAACTGACTCGCTGTTTATCCTGTATGCACCCAACAAGCTGGGTGCTCCTGCTTCTAAGCAGACTATTGCTCGTTGGATTTGTAGTACAATTCAGCTTGCACATTCGGTGGCAGGCCTGCCACAGCCAAAAATCTGTTAATGCCCACTCCACAAGGAAGGTGGGCTCATCTTGGGCGGCTGCCCGAGGGGTCTCGGCTTTACAACTTTGCCGAGCAGCTACTTGGTCAGGAGCAAATACGTTTGTAAAATTCTACAAAATTGATACCCTGGCTGAGGAGGACCTGGAGTTCTCTCATTTGGTGCTGCAGAGTCATCCGCACTCTCCCGCCCGTTTGGGAGCTTTGGTATAATCCCCATGGTCCTTACGGAGTCCCCAGCATCCACTTAGGACGTTAGAGAAAATAAGAATTTACTTACCGATAATTCTATTTCTCGTAGTCCGTAGTGGATGCTGGGCGCCCATCCCAAGTGCGGATTGTCTGCAATACTGGTACATAGTTATTGTTACCAAAAAAAATCGGGTTATTGCTATAGTGAGCCATCTTTTCTAGAGGCTCCTCTGTTATCATGCTGTTAACTGGGTTCAGATCACAAGTTGTACGGTGTGATTGGTGTGGCTGGTATGAGTCTTACCCGGGATTCAAGATCCTTCCTTATTGTGTACGCTCGTCCGGGCACAGTATCCTAACTGAGGCTTGGAGGAGGGTCATGGGGGGAGGAGCCAGTGCACACCAGATAGTCCTAAAGCTTTCTTTAGATGTGCCCAGTCTCCTGCGGAGCCGCTATTCCCCATGGTCCTTACGGAGTCCCCAGCATCCACTACGGACTACGAGAAATAGAATTATCGGTAAGTAAATTCTTATTATTTCTGCCATTGTGAGGCAATTTCTGGAATGTTAAAGTGGAACCCTTTTTAAAGGAATCAGTGCTTCTCTTTTATGTGTGTTATTAAAAACGTATTATGCTATGCGTTTTCCCCTGTCTTTATATCTCACACTTATTAGGATCACATTGATGCCTGAGGTACAGAAAGAAAATGAAAAAACGTGATTTACCATCTTCTGGCATAAGGAGTTAATGGAACATATATATTTCCTGTCTTTTAACAGCGCCGGTGGCAAAAATAGGATTTTAATTACCTACCGGTAAATCCTTTTCTCGTAGTCCGTAGAGGATGTTGGGGCTCACATTAGTACCATGGGGTATAGACGGGTCCACTAGGAGCCATTGGCTGTTTAAGAATTTGAGAGTGTGGGCTGGCTCCTCCCTCTATGCCCCTCCTACCAGACCCAGTCTAGAAACTGTGCCCGGGGAGACAGACATCTTCGAGAGAAGGATTACACAGATAGTGGCGAGATTCACACCAGCTCAAACACAAGGCAACCGACGCTAACTAGCTTGAAACATCAGCAACAGCTGAACAGGATTACTTACCAAGTAACAAAACCGTACTTACCAAGAACTAAGCAGTACTGAACTAAATAACCACTGCAGGATAACGAAGCGCTGGGCGGGCTCCCAGCATCCTCTACGGACTACGAGAAAAGGATTTACCAGTGTGTAATTAAAATCCCATTTTCTCTTACGTCCTAGAGGATGCTGGGGTCCACATTAGTACCATGGGTATGTACCAAAGCTCACAGAACGGGAGGGAGAGCGCGGAGGCTCCTGCAGAAACACTTGACCAAACTTTAGGTCACACCCAGATACATATTTTTTCCAAATACGATGGTAATGTTTACACATTACTCCTTTCCTAGCCTGTATCAGGGTAGGAATAACCTTGTTCGTAATGCCCTTCTGAGCTACTATCTGGCGTTCAACCTCTATGCCGTCAAACGTAGCCATGATAAGTCTTGATAGGCGAACGGCCTCTGCTGCAGCAGGTCCTCCCGAAGAGGAAGAGGCCTCAGCTCTTCTAGCAGCTGTTATGATACCAGTACGTCTGACCAGAGGAGATCTTATGACGGAGGTCAGAGTACTGGAAGGGAATGCTGGTTACGGGAGCAGGAAAGCCTAGTAACCCCTGGCGCCCTAACTCCGTTGTCTCGCCCGTGTTATCAGAAATCCCCTGCGAGACTATGGTTGCTTGAGCCCATGGCAGCCGCGTTTGAAGGGCGGATTATGTCTGCCCAACTCCGATGCCCCCTCAGGTCTTAATGGGAGACAAAGGGAAATCCGAGACAGGGTGATAACAAGGGGCCCTCTGACTAAGCAACCAGGCCAGGGGCTACAAGCTAACTAACTTAAACCAGAAGTATGTGCGGACAAACCGCCAGGGAAAAGGACAACCAAAAATCCACAAATCCGTTACTCCTATCCAGCACCGCTGGATACCAGAGTGGATTTGTGGGAGCGGAATCCTCCGCAAAAGCTCCGAAACACAATATAACCAAATAATAAATAGTAAGCGGTCAAGCCGCAACACACGGCTACGCCGCGACTCACGAACACCACTGGATGTTAAAGGTGCTCGGTCTGGACTCCAGGTAAGGATGACAACTTCCGAGTATTGGACCACTGAGGACAGGAACGACCGGATAGACAGGACTGGAAAACTCTCTGCAACAGACACAGCAAACAGGAAGCTATTACCGGCGTCTGTGAGAAGTCCTGAGAGTGCTTTTAATTGGGAGCTCTCCAATCAGGAGCCAGACAGGGTAATTAACAATCATGCCGTGCAGCTGCATGCTGCACGGCCAGGATACCAATGAGGTGATTAATCTAGACCCAGCAACGGGGAACGCGGTCCGACAGTGGCGTCCCCGTTGCTAGGGTCTGAGCGGCTCCGTGCGCCCGGCGTCTAGCGTTGCTAGGGAGCCGGCGGCTGTCCGCATGCGGCGTCCCTAGTTGCTAGGCGCCGGGCCGCACTGACGGGCGGACCCTCGGCGCCTAACAGTACCCCCCCTTGAGGAGGGGTCAAGGAACCCCTAAGGCCAGGTTTCTGAGGAAATTCTCGAAAAAATGCCTTTTTGAGCCTCGGGGCATGGAGATCCTCATCCAGGACCCAAGACCTTTCTTCTGGACCATAACCTCTCCAATGTACCAAAAAATAAAGCCGACCCCGGGACAACTTGGAATCGAGAACCTTCTCCACCAAGAACTCCTGCTGACCCTGTACATCTATTGGTGATTTCCCCTGAGAGATCTTCCGAGGAAATCTACTGGAAGAAACGTATGGTTTCAACAAGGAGCAATGGAAGGTATTTCCGATCCGGAGAGTTCTTGGTAAACGTAACCGGAAAGCAACTGGATTGACTTTTTTTTATAATATGAAATGGTCCAATAAATTTAGGGCCCAATCTGGCTGAGGTTTGTCGAAGTTTAATGTTGCGAGTCGACAACCATACCCTATCTCCAACTTTAAAAGTGCACGGCCGCCGGAGCCTGTCAGAAATTTTTTTCTCCCGAAATGCCGCTTTTCTGAGAGCAAGGTGCACTTTTCTCCAAATGAGTCTGAGATGAGCGGTCAAGGTCAGTGAGGAGACAGAGGAATGTTGAAAAAAGGAATTAGCTCTGGGGTGAAAACCGAAAACTGTAAAAAATGGAGACACGTTGGTGGAGGAATGACAGGCATTGTTGTAAGCAAACTCCGCCAACGGAAGAAACTCGGACCAGTCATTTTGGAGTTTGGCCGAGTACAAACGCAAATATTGTTTTAATGATTGATTAACTCGCTCAGTCTGCCCGTTGGATTGGGGATGGTAGCCAGACGTTAAAGACAATTTCATCTTTAAAGAGGCACAAAAAGACTTCCAAAATTGTGCAATGAATTGTGGACCCCGATCAGAAACAATATCAGTGGGTAACCCATGGAGTCTGAAAACATGGCGGAGGAACAAAACTGCCAATCCCTGGGCAGATGGCAATCGGGGAAGAGCAATGAAATGGGCCATCTTGCTAAAACGGTCAACTACCACCCATATGACTCGGCATCCGGCTGACAGAGGGAGGTCCACCACAAAATCCATGGAAATATGAGACCATGGCCTGAGAGGAACATTCAAGGGCATAAGTTGACCGATAGGCAAGGAACGGGGAACTTTATGCTGTGCACAGACCTGACACGAAAAAACAAACTCCTTAATGTCTTTGGAAAGACCAGGCCACCATACTGAGCGGGAGACTAATTCCAAAGTCTTAGCGATCCCCGGATGCCCGGCAACTTTGCTATCATGAAACTCCGTCAAAACAGTTGCTCTCAAAAACTCAGGGACATAAAGACGACCAGCAGGAGTATTTCCAGGAGCTTGATGTTGAAGCTGCTTTAACTGGGTAAATAAATCTTGTGTGAGGCCTGCCCGAATGACTGAAGACGGAAGTATGGGAGTAACAGGAATGTTATCATGAACTGGAAGAAAACTGCGTGATAGGGCATCCGCCTTGGTATTCTTGGAACCTGGCCTGAAGGTGATAAAAAACTTGAAACGAGTAAAAAATAAAGCCCAACGAGCTTGCCGGGCATTCAGCCGTTTAGCTGATTCAATGTACTGAAGATTTTTGTGATCAGTCAAAACTGAAATGGTATGTGTTGCTCCCTCAAGCCAATGCCTCCACTCCTCGAAAGCCCATTTAATAGCCAGTAATTCCCGGTTACCAACATCGTAGTTGGATTCAGCAGATGAGAATTTCCTGGACATAAAGGCACAAGGATGTAATTCTAGAGAATCCGGATCCTTCTGAGATAGGATAGCCCCTACTCCAACCTCCGAGGCATCAACCTCAACAATGAAAGGCAATTCTGGGTTGGGATGTCTGAGGACTGGGGCTGAGATAAAGGCTTGTTTCAAGGCCTGAAAAGATAATTCAGCTTCACGTGACCAGTTGGTTGGATCCGCTCCCTTCTTAGTCAGTGCCACAATGGGAGCAACTAGGTCGGAGAAAGAGTGAATAAATCTTCTATAATAATTCGCAAACCCTAAAAAGCGCTGAATTGCTTTTAAGTTGGTGGGTTGCGCCCAACTAAGGATGGCTTGGAGCTTCTTCGGTTCCATACAGAATCCCCGAGGGGAAATAATGTACCCTAAAAAGGATACCTCCGTGACATGAAATTCACACTTCTCCAGCTTAGCATATAGGTGATTTTCACGTAATTTTTTTAGAACCTGACGCACCTGGGTAACGTGTTGTTCAATAGAGTCAGAATATATCAATATATCGTCTAAGTAGACTACTACGAATCTTCCAAGAAAATCACGGAGCACATCATTAATGAGATCCTGGAAAACTGCCGGAGCGTTAGACAGGCCGAATGGCATAACCAGATACTCATAGTGACCCGACTGAGTACTGAATGCCGTTTTCCACTCATCCCCTGACTTGATTCGGATGAGGTTATATGCTCCTCTTAGGTCAATCTTAGAAAAAATCACAGCCGAACGTAGCTGATCAAAGAGGACAGAAATCAGCGGCAAAGGGTAAGTATTTTTTACTGAGATTTTATTCAAGGCTCTAAAGTCAATGCAAGGTCTGAGTGATCCATCCTTCTTCTCCACAAAGAAGAAGCCTGCACTTAAAGGGGATTTAGATGGCCTGATAAATCCTTTCTCTAGGCTTTCTTTAACATACTCATTCATGGCCACAGTTTCTGGTCCGGACAATGCATATAACCTTCCCTTAGGCAAAGTGGCACCAGGAATTAGCTCAATAGCACAATCATAAGGCCGATGGGGAGGCAGAATGTCCGCATTGCCCTTGGAAAATAAATCAACAAAATCCTGGTATTCCACAGGAATGGGTGCGGGAATGACAGCAGCTATTCTGATGGGAAGCGTAATACATTCCTTATTACAGATGGTACCCCATTGTGAGATCTCCCCTGACTGCCAATCAATGATGGGGTTATGAAAGGCCAGCCAAGGGTGACCCAGAACCACTGGAACTGCTGGGCAATGGGTAAGGAAAAATTCAATTTTTTCGGAATGAAGAGCTCCTACCGAAAGTAGTACAGGGGGTGTAGAGAGAGAAATAACCCCATTGGACAAGGGACTCCCATCTAAACCATGCATGGTGATACACCTACCCAAGGCTAACTGAGGAATACCTAAGGCCTTGGCCCACGTTAAGTCCATAAAGTTCCCTGCAGCTCCACTGTCAACAAAAGACGACACCGAGGAACAGAGGCTGCCAAAGGAAACTTTAGCTGGGACTAACAGTGAATTATTTGAGGAGATAAGCTGCAGACCAAAGTGAACCCCCTCACAACTCACTTGGTCGAGGCGTTTCCCGACTTGTTCGGACAATTACGGGCAAAATGTCCCTTACTCCCACAGTACAAACAAAGACCAGAATTTTGCCTTCTGGTTCTTTCTTCAGGAGACAGCTTGGAGAGACCTATCTGCATGGGCTCCTCTATGTCCACAGGAATGGAAAAAACACAAGGAGTAGACCCGACAGGTGCTCCTTTTTCAGCCCTCCGCTCTCTGAGACGACGATCAATCTTAATAGAAAGCTCCATGAGTTTATCAAGAGTCTCAGGAGCGGGATACTGAAGGAGACTGTCTTTTATAGACTCAGATAAGCCGAGGCGAAACTGACTGCGCAGGGCTGGGTCATTCCATCCACAGTCGTTCGACCAACGGCGAAACTCCGTACAATAAATCTCTGCGGGATTCTTACCCTGTCTGAGAGCACGCAAATGACTCTCGGCGGATGCCTCTCTATCAGGGTCATCATACAGTAGCCCTAAAGACCCCAGAAAGGCGTCTACAGACAACAATGCCGGATCGTCTGTTCTTAAACCAAAAGCCCAGGTCTGGGGATCCCCCTGAAGTAAAGAAATAATAATTCCGACCCGCTGAGATTCCGTACCTGAGGAGACTGGTCTTAAACGAAAATAAAGTTTACAAGACTCTTTAAAATTAAAAAACTGCTTTCTATCCCCAGAAAAACGGTCAGGCAAATGCATTTTTGGTTCAGGAACGACCCTCGGGGAAGTCCGTAACAGATCTTCCTGTGACCTCACCCGAAGGGATAGATCCTGAACCATCTGAGTAAGTTCTTGAATCTGACTGACTAGAAGCTGGCCAGGATTTGGCCCTACACCAGTGGGATTCATGAGGCCGACAAATCTTCCAAACTGAATAAGGGAAAAAATCAAATCCCGTTTTAATTTAAAATTTTAGTCTGGCCGGTAATAATGTTATGATACCAGTACGTCTGACCAGAGGAGATCTTATGACGGAGGTCAGAGTACTGGAAGGGAATGCTGGTTACGGGAGCAGGAAAGCCTAGTAACCCCTGGCGCCCTAACTCCGTTGTCTCGCCCGTGTTATCAGAAATCCCCTGCGAGACTATGGTTGCTTGAGCCCATGGCAGCCGCGTTTGAAGGGCGGATTATGTCTGCCCAACTCCGATGCCCCCTCAGGTCTTAATGGGAGACAAAGGGAAATCCGAGACAGGGTGATAACAAGGGGCCCTCTGACTAAGCAACCAGGCCAGGGGCTACAAGCTAACTAACTTAAACCAGAAGTATGTGCGGACAAACCGCCAGGGAAAAGGACAACCAAAAATCCACGAATCCGTTACTCCTATCCAGCACCGCTGGATACCAGAGTGGATTTGTGGGAGCGGAATCCTCCGCAAAAGCTCCGAAACACAATATAACCAAATAATAAATAGTAAGCGGTCAAGCCGCAACACACGGCTACGCCGCGACTCACGAACACCACTGGATGTTAAAGGTGCTCGGTCTGGACTCCAGGAAAGGATGACAACTTCCGAGTATTGGACCACTGAGGACAGGAACGACCGGATAGACAGGACTGGAAAACTCTCTGCAACAGACACAGCAAACAAGAAGCTATTACCGGCGTCTGTGAGAAGTCCTGAGAGTGCTTTTAATTGGGAGCTCTCCAATCAGGAGCCAGACAGGGTAATTAACAATCATGCCGTGCAGCTGCATGCTGCACGGCCAGGATACCAATGAGGTGATTAATCTAGACCCAGCAACGGGGAACGCGGTCCGACAGTGGCGTCCCCGTTGCTAGGGTCTGAGCGGCTCCGTGCGCCCGGCGTCTAGCGTTGCTAGGGAGCCGGCGGCTGTCCGCATGCGGCGTCCCTAGTTAATAGGCGCCGGGCCGCACTGACGGGCGGACCCTCGGCGCCTAACAGCAGCAGATCCAGAAGATCCACGTACCAAGCCCTTCTTGGCCAGTCCGGAGCAATGAGGATTGCCTGAACTTTTGTTCTCCTTATGAGTTTGAGAACTCTTGGAATGAGTGGAAGTTGAGGAAACACGTACACAGACTAGAACACCCACGGAGTCACTAGGGTGTCCACCACCACTGCTTGTGGGTCCCTTGACCTGGAACAATACCACGAAGCTTCTTGTTGAGACGAGAGGCCATCATGTCGATTTGCGGCACGCCCCAAAGATCTGTTACCTCCGTGAACACCTCCGGATGGAGTCCCCACTCTCCTCGATGGAGATCGTGTCTGCTGAGGAAGTCCGCTTCCCAGTTGTCTACTCTTGGAATGAAGATTGCTGACAGCGCCAACGCATGCTTTTCTGCACAGACAATGATTCTTGTTACCTCTGACATTGCAGCTCTGCTCTTCGTTCCACCTTGTCGGTTAATGTAAGCCACTGTCGTTTCGTTGTCCGACTGTACTTGAATGGCCCAATTTCTCAGAAGATGGGCCGCTTGGAGAAGACTGTTGTATACGGCTCTTAGTTCCAGAATGTTTATTGGAAGGCTGGCTTCCAGACTTGACCACCTTCCTTGGAAGGCTTCCCCTTGAGTTTCTGTGCCCCAGCCTCAGAGACTTGCATCCATGGTTAGAAGGATCCATTCCTGAATCCCGAACCCGTGGCACTCCAGAAGGTGAGGTAATTGCAGCCACCAGAGGAGTGAAATCCTGGCCTTTGGCAATAGACGTATTCTCTGGTGCATGTGTAGATAGGATCCCGACCACTTGTCCAGGAGATCCAGTTGGAAGGACCGAGCATGAAACCTCCCATACTGCAGAGCCTCGTAAGAGGCCACCATCTTCCCCAGAAGGTGAATGCACTGATGAACCGACACCCGGGCTGGCTTCAGGACATCCCGGACCATTGCCTGTATCACCAATGCTTTTTCCTCTGGAAGAAACATCCTCTGCACCTCCGTGTCGACGATCATTCCTAGAAAGGACAACCTCCTGGTTGGTTCCAAATGTGATTTTGGGATATTCAGGATCCATCCATGTTCCTTGAGATGCTGGGTCGTGAGAGCTATTGACCGAAACAGCTTCTCCTGGGACAATGTCTTTATCAGCAGATCATCCAGACATGGAAATATGTTCACCCCCTGCCTGCAGAGGAGAACCATAATTTCCGCCATCACCTTGGTGAATACTCTCGGTGCTGTGGATAGACTGAATGTTAGGGCCTGGAACTGAAAATGACAGTCCAACAGAACAAATTGGAGATAAGCTTGTTGCCAAATTGGAATGTGGAGGTACGCATCCTTGATATCCAGGGATACCAGGAATTCCCCCTCCTCCAGACCTGATATCACTGCCCTTAGTGACTCCATTTTGAACTTGAACTCCCTCAGAAAGGGGTTCAGTGATTTTAAGTTCAGAATGGGCCTGACCGAACATCTGGTTTTGGTACCACGAAAAGGTTAGAATAGTAATCTGTGTTCTGCATTTGAGGAGGGACTGGTACAATAACCTGTGCCTCCACCAACTTCTGGATGGCTCCCTGTAGGGTAGCCCTGTCTGACAGTAAGCAGGCAAGCCCGATGTGAAGAACCGGTGAGGAGGGAGATCTTGAAATTCCAGCTGGTACCCCTGGGACACAATATCTAGTACCAGGGGTCCAGGCCGGACGATAGCCAGACGTGACTGAAATGTCTGAGCCTCACCCCCAACGGCCCTAGCTCCAGGCCGCTCTGTCCACCGTCATGCGGAGGACTTTGGTGCACCTGAAGCAGGCTTCTGTTCTTGGGAACCTGCCGCAGCAGGTTTCTTGGATTTTGGTCGGCCCCCTCTAAAGAAGGTGTTGGCCGGTTTGGCCTTTCTTGGTTTAGAAACCCGAAAGGACTGAGATGCATGTGAAGAAAAAGGAGCTGCTGAGGGAAGAAAAGGGGACTTATCCGCTGTAGCCGTGGAGATCCACGCATCCAATGCTTCCCCAAAGAGAGTCTGACCTGTGTAGGGTAGGGTCTCCATTCCTCTCCTTGATTCCATGTCGGCAGACCACTGGCACAGCCACAGTCCTCGACGAGCTGAGACAGACATGGAAGAAATTCCTGCAGCCATTGAACCCAGGTCTTTCATGGATTCCACCATAAAACCTGCAGAATCCTGAATGTTACGGAGAAACAATTCAGTGTCACTTTTATCTAACATATCCAAATCCTCAAGTAATGTGCCTGACCAGGTAGTTTTGGAGATCCATGCACAGGCAATAATAGGACGGAGTATCGCCCCTGAAGCCGTGTATATGGATTTGAGCGTAGTGTCAATCTTACGATCAGCCGGCTCCTTTAAGGCGGTTGATCCTGAGACAGGTAAAACCACCTTTTTTGAGAGTCTGGATACAGACGCGTCCACTATGGGTGGGTTTTCCCATTTCTTTCTATCCTCCTCAGGGAAGGGGAAAGCAACCAGAACCTTCCTAGGGATCTAGAATGTTTTCTCTGGATTTTCCCATGCTTTTTCAAATATAGCATTTAATTCTTTAGACGCAGGGAAGGTTAGCAAGGCTTTCTTATTGTCAGTGAAGTAAGCCTCCTCAAAAGGTTCTAGGTGTTGTGTCAGTAATATTCAACACATCTCTAATCGCCTCTATCATCATCTGCACCCCTTTTGCAAGAGATGCGGCCCCCCTGAGCACTTCCCCATCACCGTCTGCCGTTTCAGAGTCCGTATCCATGTCGTCTTGCATGATCTGGGCAAGAGCACGTTTGTGGGATCCCACAGAGGGGGGCCTGAGGTAACAGAACCTGACCAAACTGCCATAGAATTCTGTAAAACTTGAGCTGCAGATTCATTCTGAGCAACCCTAGCAGAAATCTGAGAAATCATAGTTTTGATAGAGGATAACCACTCTGGCTCCCTTGCTGGTATCTGCGCTACATCAGTGCAATCCTGATTACATGGAATGAGATCATCCTGAGAAGACATGTCCTCAGCTGCATATGACACAGAGTCCCTGGACATAGCTACCTGGAGACCCCAAACACTCCACACACACACAGGGTAGGGTAGACAGAGTCACTCACAGTGCTGTTATATATAAGGACACCCCTTATCAGCGCCCACTGTGTACTGTAATAGCTGCACAGATCTAATTCACCGCCTACCCCCCCCCCTCTACAACCAGGTGTAGTATGGCTGACCGGTGGTCTCCTGACTGCCGGTCAGCATACCGACGCCAGGATCCCGGAAGCATACCGACGCCGGGATCCCAGCGGGGAGGGGCGAGTGCAGCAAGCCCCTTGCGGGCTCGGTGGCGACCTGCGGTCGCCACGGGTTCTATTCCCACTCTATGGGTGTCGTGGACACCCACAAGTGGAAATAGTCCCTGTTGGTCGGCATGCCGACCATCGGGATAGTGAGGGGTCGGGATGCTGGAGGAGGTCATGTGACTGTTGGTCTCCCGGCCGCCGGTCACATGAATACCACCCCTACAACCCCCTCGTACCACACAGGATAGCTGGAGTTGCTTGGAGGGACAGCTCTATTAGCGTCTGTGTACAGGAACTGCAGGCAGGAAAATGGCACTGAACGCTGCTGGGTCCGCTCTGAGGAGAAACTCCGCCCCTTGAAGAAGGCGCGTTTTCCCGCACAAATTCTTTATACTGGCCTGAGGACTCCATCACAAGGCGGGGGATTACGTTCCCTGTTGAGCGTCTGAGTACGGAGGATTATGACGCTAACCTGGAGATTCAGTCTCCGGTTAGCGTCTGTGACCACTGTAGGGTATTAAGACGCAGGCTCAGGACGCCCCTCAAAGCGCCAACACTGTGTGCCACTGAGCCTTCCCGGAGCACAGCCTCTCAGAGCTGCACTCCTACCCTTGTGCCGCCATATCTCGCCTCTTCTGATCTTCTGGCTCTGTATGTAAGGGGTTGGCGGCATGCTGCCGGGGTGAGCGATCCCCTGTGGCGGGGAACATTCGATCCCCTCAGGAGCTCAGTGTCCTGTCAGCGGAGATAGTGGCTTAGACCCCGCAGTGCGGACAGTACTCCCCCCTTAGCCCCTCGAAGCAGGGAGGCTGTTGCCAGCAGCCTCCCTGTAAAATAATAAACTCTAAAATAAACTTTTACTAAAGAAGCTCTGTAGAGCTCCCCTAGCTGTGACCGGCTCCTTCAGGCACATTTTCTAAACTAGGTCTGGTAGGAGGGGTATAGAGGGATGAGCCAGCCCATACTCTCAAACTCTTAAAGTGCCAATGGCTCCTAGTGGACCCGTCTATACCCCATGGTACTAATGTGGACCCCAGCATCCTCTAGGACATAAGAGAAATTACATATTGTTGAATTTGAATGCAATTATAAAAAATCATAACATGCTCCTCCTGTGATACTGTGCCATCTCTCCACATTCTTCCATGCAGTGAATGGCTGTTAGTACTCTGATTGGTGGATGGCTCAAGCCATCTACCACTCAGCATTCTGACAGCCATTCACTGCCTGGTTGGGAGGCAGGTAGAGAATGTTGCTTTGTCACTCTGATTGTGGGACCACCACCCGCCCATTCTCGGAGGCCCCTACAATTTTGGGGCCCTGTGTAGCTGCCAAGTGTGCCTATATGTTAATATTGTCCTGTGCACAGAAGTACTGCTGATCAAGTAAGTTAGGTGAAGTCCAAGCAAAGAGGAAGTGTTCAGAAACTGTTTAAATAACCTGCCTCAAGAGAGCTACCTCAGGATTGGCTAATAGCACTGATGTGACCACATGATAGGGGACAGGTCAACATTTGCGAATATCAATATTTTGCTTGTCAACCTTATGTTCATTTCGAGATCTTGTTGATATGCTGGTGTCATTATTCTATACAGTATGTCAACATTCTGAAGGTCAGCTTTTTTTATTCTACACCCTTTCGTCCTGCCTAACACTCAGAGTTAGTAAATACAGAGTTTTTAATGTTTATATTGTGTTACAATGGGACAGGGGCATAGGGAGGGAAGTTCTGGTGGAGCTCGAGCTCCAGGCACCCAAGACAGTACAGGGCGCCTCAGCTCGACTCTGCCGGAACCTCCGCCTGGCCACAAGCAGCTCGCAGCCGCAGCTGTCAGTCACTGACAGCTGGAAGCCCGAGCTGCATCAAGTCTCTCCCTCCCCTCCGCTCCTCTCCCCTCCCTCCTCTCCTTTCCTCCCCGCAGGTCCGTGACTTGCGTGTGACGTAGCACATGTCGACCTAGAAACCCTGTCGACCTTCCATCCATGTCGACCTAGTGACTGTCGACCTATAGTGGTCGACCTAAACATTGTCGACCTAGACACTGTCGATCTTCAGACCGGATCCCATATTATGTATATCAGAGCGTGACAGCACACCCAAGAGTGGTATAGCTATCTTATAAAATGGACCCTGTTGTGACAAAATAAGGTAAATCATAACCGAATAGGAGGAAGAATAACTCAAAATAAGCTGTTTAATTTTAGTTATTTTTAACAAATAAAAATGTAACTGGATAACAGTGTAAGTGAATAAAACAGTTAACATTCTTCTGTCAGAAAAGTGTATGTCAGTCAGTGAGCCTGAGATGTGCTGTTGCCAGTGAGGCAGTGATATGTTCCTGTTGGTGAGGCAGTCAGTAAGGCAGGGATGCGCTGCTGTCAGTGAGGCAGTGATGTGTTCCTGTTGGTGAGGCAGTCAGTAAGGCAGGGATGCGCTGCTGTTAGTGAGGCAGTGATGTGTTCCTGTTGGTGAGGCAGTCAGTAAGGCAGGGATGCGCTGCTGTCAGTGAGGCAGTGATGTGTTCCTGTCGGTGAGGCAGTTAGTAAAGCAGGGATGCGCTGTTGTCAGTAAGGCAGGGATGCGATGCTGTCAGTGAGGCAGGGATGCACTGCTGTGAGTGAGGCAGAGATGTGTTGCAGCCAGTGAGGCAGGGATGCGCTGCTGTCAGTGAGACAGGGATGCACTGCTGTCAGTGAGGCAGGGAAGCGCTGCTGTCAGTGAGGCAGGAAAGCGCTGCTGTCAGTGAGGCAGGAAAGCGCTGCTGTCAGTGAGGCAGGGAAGCGCTGCTGTCAGTGAGGCAGGGAAGCGCTGCTGTCAAAGAGGCAGGGATGCTCTGCTGTCAGAGAGGCAGGGATGCTCTGCTGTCAGAGAGGCAGGGATATGGTGCTGTCAGAGAGGCAGGGAGGCGGTGCTGTCCGTAAGATAGGAATACGCTGCAGTCATTGAGGTAGTGATGTGCTGCTGTCAGTGAGGCAGGGATGCGCTGCTGTCAGTGAGGCAGGGATGTGCTGCTGTCAGTGAGGCAGTGATGAAGTGCTGTCAGAGAGGCAGGGATGCTCTGCTGTCAGTGAGGCAGGGATGCGCTGCTGTTAGTGAGGCAGGGATTCTCTGCTGTCAGAGAGGCAGTCAGTAAGGCAGGGATGCGCTGCTGTCCGTAAGGTAGGGATGCACTGCAATCATTGAGGTAGTGATGTGCTGCTGTCAGTGAGGCAGGGATTCACTGCTGTCAGTAAGGCAGGGATGTGCTGCTGTCAGTGAGGCAGTGATGAAGTGCTGTCAGAGAGGCAGGGATGCTCTGCTGTCAGTGAGGCAGGGAAGCGCTGCTGTTAGTGAGGCAGGGATTCTCTGCTGTCAGAGAGGCAGGGATGCGCTGCTGTTAGTGAGGCAGGGATTCTCTGCTGTCAGAGAGGCAGGGATGCGCTGCTGTCAGAGAGGCAGTCAGTATGGCAGGGATGCACTGCTGTCCGTAAGGTAGGGATACACTGCAATCATTGAGGTAATGATGCGCTGCTGTCAGTGAAGCAGTGATGTGCTGCTGTCATAGGCAGGGATGTGCTGCGGTCAGTGAGGCAGGGATGCACTACTGTCAGTGAGGCAGGGATGTGCTCGCAGGAATTGTTACTTTATATTCTTAACAACAAAATATCCATTGAGATAAAAAGTATTCCTATAAACTGGGATGCTCATGGATTACACAGGTTGTGTGGTTGATTAACACCAGACAAAATGTAGGCTTGAGGTCAGCCAGCCTCTGAACCTGTGTAATTCATTAGTGAGCCGGTGAGAGGGATAGTATGGTAAGCCTATGTATATATACAGCTAGTGGCACACAACTGTATAGAGGAAGTCATTTTCCATATTCACCACCAATCCTGGCAGCGTCTGGTCTATGACTCTCAAAAGTTTACAGTTGTGTCCTGCATATGTAAGACAATTTAATTGGATTACCTACAATAACATTACTTTCAGCACATTGTGTTTTTCCAAATATTAAGTGCTTTTACTTTTAAAAATATCTTCATTAGAACTTCATTATAATACACGGAGCACTGCAGCTTTTTACAGTTGAGACACTATTGAATTGATTGCAATATTATTTGAGATTGCCTGTAGCGGAAATTTTATACACTCCTATATGTTGAATTTAATATGCTCTTTTGAGTGATGTGTGTGCGTGTGCGTGTGTGTGTGTGTGTGTGTGTGTGTGTGTGTGTGTGTTGTGAATGCCAAATTGTTTCCTCACAAATATTTAAAATGCTTGCTCTAATATATATTGTAAACGCCTGCACATCTTATTACCATTTGCCATGAATGTGCGCTGTACATCGCAAAACACTGCATCCCATAAGAGAAAACAATACACCTACACATTATCTGAGTTCCAAAGCTCATTGATGTATATATTTGTTATTAAAAGGATATGGATTCAATATATTACAATGTACAGAATACACATAATTACATGATTACAACTCACACAGTAAGCAGTTAAAACATACAGTTACAGGCCAGCATACAATACCATTATCCTTAAGTTATATAAATTCGTCTCTCCATATCACTCTCTCTCTCTCTCTCTGTAAAATCATGCAGGACCTGGTCTGCCAGCAACTCCATCATCCTCTGAGACAAAACAGCAACTGACTCCTGTGTGATCAGCAATGTGTTATCTAGTTTTTGGGGGAGGGGACTTTCTCATTCATGATGAGTCACTGGTTTGTTCGTGTGCTAAAAAGGTTCAGCCTTGGGGACGTCTGAGGGGCTGGCCTGAGCTTCCTGTCCACTACCTGTTTGGAATATCTATTCTAATAAAAGTGACTTTAGCTTTTATACATTTAATCATAACTATTTGTTGCAATGTCCTACAACTTAATAACAAGTATCAAATGAATCTACACATTAATCTGGTTGCTTAAATACCAAACATGACAGGTGTATCTGGCTTCGTTCCCATAATACACATACATGACATTACTTCATTATATATAATTTAAAATCATCATGATGTCTGGCGCTTGATATTATTATAATTATGTACTGTATGAAATAATTGTTGAATCCACCTCTGAGGCATGTCCGTGTAAATGCGTGTGTTACCATATTTTGCTGTGCTCGCTGCGAGTATTTGCAAGTATAGCAACTCATAATGTGTGTAGTTTGTATGTTCTTTTTATGTAATATTTTTGACTTCGACAGTCCACCCTTTGGCAGCAAACAATAACTGCCATCAATTATTAACATAAGAAAAAAAATATTTCATACAATAATCGGTGACCTAGACACAAGTATGAATTCATTTCGCAAATCAGACACTTGACTATATTTGGGGAAGACATGGAGGAGGACGAGACATCCTCTATATCAGAGCTGGCCAAACCGGTCCTCGAGATCTACCAACAGTTTATGTTTTCCAGGCCTCCTGGAGATCTCTAGAACTGTCAGTTAGGAATGAATGCAGCAAATCTTAATTAGTAATGACTACACCTGTGCACCAGCTAGGTGGCCTGGAAAATGTGAACTGTTGGTAGATCTCGAGGACTGGTTTGGCCAGCCATGCTCTACATGCACTCGGCGGTCACGGGACCACTGGTTGGGTGTGGGACAACATTCAACCTATAGAGTATGCTGGGACAGTGCTTTGGCCTATAATGTCTGATTTGCAACAAACATTTCACACATACATGTACCTACGTCTTTGTACACTGATGTTTGGATTCGATTGAGGTTCTGCTGGGTAGATGAAGAAGACGCAAACAAATCGTGAAAGTGACATATAAAATTTTCATGATCTACATATTCCTATCATTTTCTGAACATTATTTCCATTTCTGGAACGTATGCTAGGTCTGTTTAATAATTGAACAAGGGTTATAAGTAGTGTCCTTCCTAAATAACATAAACCTTTGGAGTTCGGGGAGAGCCACTCATAAACCTTTCTTCCACATATATTAATGAGCTCTTTATCTGCAATGTGTGAATAGCCATTGTCTGATTGTTCCTGATTACCTCTGAACTGCATAACTACTAGACCTTTGATTTTTCTATGACTTTAACAAACTGATCTGCTAATCCTGGGATCCTATAAGGAAATTACTCCTTCCTCCAGAACCAGTTCCAGTCCCACACTCGACTCCTCATAAAAAAAACCTTGCAAAAATAGAATATCCTGAATAAAAATGTTTGTCAGCGGGAAAGAGAGAAAAGAGAAATAGAACAAAACAACTCTTGCTCATAACAAATCAATTACAATGACTGGTCTTTCTGCAATCCTTTAGTATGCTCAGGTAGTGTTCAACAGTGCCGCCTCTCAGTCTTCACGGAACAGAGTCTCTGGTGATACTTTTGCGATCTCACTCCATTTACGAGTTCTTTCCGGACTACCGACTTTCCTGCAATGGGAATCGTGGACCCACGTCTCTCTCTCGGCTACTTTCACTGGGATAGTGCTGTCAACAAAACTTGGTAGGGTCCTTAACACCTGTCTATTAGGCAACCTGAACGTAAGAACAATCACACAGTCTCTTAGTTCACAATCAAGACAGTTAGAATTTGGCATACCAGCAATCAACAGTTTCAAGTTCTTTTGTCAAGTTCTCAAATGCTGGCTCATCTCAATAAGGTACTGTACTGTCACCTCATTGGTGTATTTCTGATTATTGTGCGGATCAATCATGACATGACGTTGTCTTCTAAAAACACCCAAAAAGACACAAATACCAAAACAAAAACAAAAACAAATTTCGAAGAGGGTGATTCGTTAAGTGAAGATCTAGGAGTGGTTCCGATGCTACATAATACTAGTGGCAGTATCTATGATCACAATGGTACAACTTCAAGCTTTGCTCCTACTTCTAGGGGTACCATTATCTACACACAAATTTCTGCGCAATTTTTCTTTGCGGTAAACACAGCAGCATCCGTGGCGGCAGGAAATGCCTCTACCCAGTTTGAGAAAACATCAGTGCACACCAATACATAACAATAATTCCTAAAGGGTGTTAACTGTACGAAGTCGATTTGTATTTCCTGAAAAGATCCGTCTGCAGGAGGGATATGGGATGGCTCTGTTGGTATTGCTTTACCAATATTCTTTCTCAAGCAAGCAAGACAGGTCATTGCTCTCTTACCTGCATGAGAATAGAATCCTGGCGCACACCAGTAGGCTCTCATCAGCCTGCACATACCCTCTTTGCCTAGATGAGTCAGACCGTGTGCCACCTCAGCTAGACTTAGAAGGTATGCTCTGGGGGCTACTGGCTTACCGTGTCCACCTGTCCACAGTCCTGAGGACTCCTGGCTATACCCCTTTGTCCTCCAGACTGCCTTTTCCTGTAGGGACAGAGGTGTATCTATGGGTCCGGGCGCCCCTGGCAAAATAAGGGATTGGCGCCCCCCCATATTTGAAATAGGGAAGGCGCATGTGCAAAATAGGGGCATAATCTTGTGGGAAAGGGACATGACCACACAATAGTACTCCCAAATAAAATTCCGTTACACAGTAGTACCCCTTATACACATTATGTCACACACTAGTGCCCACACAGTAATCCTAGTCACACTGTGGAGAAATCAGCAGTGCCTGGCACGGCCAAGGAGGGGCACTGCCTGGCAATGCCACCCACGGCCAGGTGGTATAATCAAATATTAATGGCAATGAAAAGTTATCTCTATGCACTACCTAGTAGTGGTGATTTAGTGATATATTAAGATTAGTATTCTAGTAGTTTATTTTGAGACTCTTCACTGTGGTGCATTGCGGTGCCAGCTCCTGGCTGCTGTGTGACCCACCAGCCCTGGCACTGCCACTACTAAGTGATTCCACCCCCTGGCCAAGGGTGGCAACACCAGGAAGCGCCCCCTCTTAGGCCAGTGCACCTAGTGAGTGTTATCCTGGCTAATTGATAGATAACCTCCTGTCCCCAGCACATAGCCGTAGTCCCCACCCACTTCCAGCATAGAAGTAGTCCCCATTCCCCTCCCAGCACATAGCCGTAGTCTCCATCCCGCTCCCAGCACATAGCCATAGTCTCCCCCCCTGCACATAGGCGCACATAGCCATAGTCTCCCCCCCTGCACATAGGCGCACATAGCCATAGTCTCCCCCCTCCCTGCACATAGCCATAGTCTCCCCCCCCCCTGCACATAACCATAACCTCCCCCCCTGCACATAACCATAGTCTCCCCCTCCATGCACATAGGCATAGTCTCCCCCATCCTGCACATAGGCATAGTCTACCCCCTCCCTGCACATAGGCATAGTCTCCTCCCCGCACATAGGCATAGTCTCCACCCTCCCTGCACATAGGCATAGTCTCCCCCCTCCCTGCACATAGGCATAGTCTCCCCCCTCCCTGCACATAGGCAAAGTCTCCCCCCCTGCACATAGGCATAGTCTCCCCCTCCCTGCACTTAGGCATAGTCTCCCCCCCCCTCCCTGCACATAGCCACCAGGGCCGGTGCTAGGGTGTTCGGCGTCCTCCTGTAAACTATAAATTTGTGCCCTCCCACACTTTATAAAGGGACAGCATGCGCTGGAAAAAGGGGTGTGGTCTCACAAGGAATGGACGTGGCCACACAAAGTACCCCCATTTCAATTAACGCCACACAGTAGCAGAATCGTATTCACATTACACAGCAAGTAGTAGTGCCGCTTATACACATAATGCCCATAGATAGTAGTAGCGCCCTGTATACGTAATGGCCATAGTAGCAGCGCCCCTTATACGTAATGCCCACAGTAGTAGCACTACTTATACGTAACACCGATAGTATTAGCGCCCCTTATATGTAATGCCCATTGTAGTAGTGCCTCTTATGCGTAATGTCCATAGTAGTAGCGCCGTTTAAACATAATGCCCACAGTAGTAGCACCGCTTATACGTAATGCACATAGTAGCAGCGCCGCTTTTACGTAATGCCCATAGTAGTGCCACTATTACATAATGCCCATAGTAGCAGAGCTGCTTTTACGTAATGTCCATAGTAGTGCCACTTTTACATAATGCCCATAGTAGTAGTGCCGCTTATATGTAATGCCCATAGTAGTAGTGACGCTTATATGTAATGTCCATAGTAGTAGTGCCGCTTATATGTAATGCCCATAGCAGTAGCGCTGCTTATACATAATGCGCATAGTAGCAGTGACGCTCTTACGTAATGCCCATAGTAGTAGTGCTGCTTATACGTAATGCCCATAGTGGTAGTGACGCTTATATGTAATGCCCATAGTGGTATTGATGCCTATTTGTAATGCCCATAGTGGTAGTGACGCTTATATGTAATGCCCATAGTGGTAGTGACACTTATATGTAATGCCCATAGTAGTAGTGACGCTTATATGTAATGCCCATAGTGGTAGTGACGCTTATATGTAATGCCCATAGTGGTAGTGACGCTTATATGTAATGCCCATAGTGGTAGTGATGCTTATATGTAATGTCCATAGTAGTAGTGACGCTTATACAAACAACCCCCACACACACACACAAATATATACACACACACACACACCCAGACACACACACACTCTATCCTTCCCTTCACTTACCTAACAGTCTGGCTGGCCATAGCAGCAGCAGCCTGGTCCCATGTAGCTCAGCCCCCATTCCCGTGTAGCCACGCCCTTTTCAGCCCGAACAAACCCGACCAACCCCGCTGTCACAGGTGAGGGGGAGGAGGCTCCAAGCTGCCGGCGCTGCTGCCTGTCATATAGTGTGACAGGCAAAGCAGCCGGCAGCAGCAGCAGTGGGGGCAGGCCGGCGCAGCTGCGGGGATGCAGAGCTGAGACAGCGCCTCTCCTGACCTGGCGCCTACCTGCTCTGCATCCCCTTGCTGAGCGGGTATCGCCGGGCCTGTTAGCCATATTCGTTCCCCCGCACATAGCCATAAATTCCCCCTCCCTGCACATAGTCCTCTGCCCTCCAAGCAAATGGTCTCCCCTCTCCCTGCACAGAGCCATAGTCTCCCCCTCCCTGCATATAGCCCTCCTCCCTCAAAGCACAAATCCGTAATATGTATACCTAGTGTGATGAGTGTCCATCGCCTGGGCTGGAGGATCGCACAGTAGGCAGGAACACCACACCTCCGCATGGCACCACACTTTGTGAAGAAAGTGAAAGTAAACTACAGCTCCCAGCAACCCTTGCTGCCAGGAGATCCAGGCAGCAAGGGCTGCTGGGAATTGTAGTTTATTTTCACTTTCTTCACTAGTGCATACCGGTGCCGAACACCGGCGCCTGTTCCTAAATACTGTGCGATCCTCCAGCCCAGGTGATGCCACTACTAAGTGATTCCACCCATTGGCCGAGGGTGGCACTGCCGGATGGCGCCCCCTCCTCGGCTGGCGCCCCTGGCGAGTGCCATCCTGGCCAATGGGTAGATACACCCCTGTGTAGGGAACACAATTTTTTTCATTTTCATTTACTATCGTGTGTTTGCAATGTAGAGTACCATGAGCATAACTCAAAAACAAAAAAGAAACATCTCTAGAGGAGAGAAAGAAGAAGAAAATGAAAAAGAAAATATCAGGTTTGCCATTCACCAACAGGCATATCAGTGTCTATACAAAATTTCCTTTCACCATTCTCCACCCTTTGTGCATGACAATGCACACTGCAGTAATACTGGTGTTATCGTGCTGTTGAGATATACTGGGTTCAGGCAGAACTCTGAAGGACCTAGGCATGTGGAGTTTGAACTGTACTTGGGTCCATGTATTGTACCACCCTGTGTGAACGCAAAAGATGAAGAGGAAACTGTAGAGAAACAGAATAGAGGTTGGTGACAAATGAGTTTGTAGAGGTGAAGAAGATTTTATAAAAATTTGACAACTGGATTGGGCACTACGGGGAAGTGATTCTCTACTTGGTCTACTCCCCTTAAACAAATTTCTGTGTTTGTCGTATCGCTATTGGGACTATCCCAGCCATCAATCCAGTGTCCTGTCCATCCTAAGTTCATAGGGAACCCGGTATCTTTGAGATAATTTCCTCTACCTGTGATGGACATGCATCTAGAACAGTAGAATGCGACATTAGTCTTCGTGGGTGTCTAAAATACTTTGTACTTCCTGAGCGGGAGCACAGTATATGTATATCATATCTAACAAAATTAAGTTAATCAGGGGCCATTTCTGCTAGGAAAAAGAAGCAAAAGTTTAGAGGCCCCATCTTAACCCCAGCAAGTTTTGTCAAAGGGTAATGTTGCATTTATTTTGTTCTTCCCATTAGCCGAATCTGTGTTTTCTATATGGCTTATGATTCCTTACTATATGTCCCTTGGTCCCGTCTATGTGTTTAATAATGTGGCTTGTGTTTTCTGTCTAGGGGGTCTATATTGACTATGTGTCCTACTACTCCTACAATCTCTGGCAAAATGCCCTTCCTTCCTACAAGTGTAACATATTATTGACCATTAGGGATCTGGGGTTTGGACTGATGGGTCTTTCCTCTATGTGCCAGTATACTTACCGTCCTCAACCTCTCCACCTGTTGTTCTCTGCGCCTAGCACTATTCTTGTGATGTTCAATAGCACACTATCTAAGATTAGCTACTGTGACCCCTTTCCAATTTTGCAAAGAAGTCTGCACCCTGACACTCAATGCTTTATTGAGCCCGTCCATTTGCACAGAGACAGCCACCTCCCATTTGCCGAATTAGTGTTTACCAGTGGTCTTATCCAGATGGAGAGTTTTCTATTACTGCAAAAGACAAAAACATTTTTTAACAAGCTTCTAGGTCATGCGAAGTATTCATTCAATCCTTCTCATCCCGTATTAAGGGTCTGTACATGGTCCAACAAACATTTCCGAGCTCATCTTGACTAGGGGCATTACTAGGAATGAATACTTCTTATATGGTAACTGAAAGAAATACCCGGGGGTTACCTTGTCTCTGTCCGCTTTCCTACTGGCAAATACTAATGTGCGGACAGGTTTTTCTCCATTTCTGACGTTACTTTCTTGATTTTTTTTTTTTATTTCTTTTTTTGGTTTTACTATATATGTACACGAATGATACCATACTTACCTGTTCCACTGGTCTCAGCCACTTCCCCCACAGGCTACTGCTCTTCTTTTACCGGTTGGATACTCCTCTGGGTGCATGAGAAATGGCTGAAAACAATCAGGTCACCTTCTCCTCCTAAATAAAACTTCAACATTCATTAGTACATATATAGGTTACAGTCATATTTTAATATTTTTATTATTTTCTATAGTTTGTATGCTGGCCGTAACTGCTTCCACATCTACATATGGCGGTGTACTTGCATTCTTTTTTTTTTTTTTCCTACTTGTTTATTGTTGCTACAAGTTCAAACAGTTCTTATATTTCCATTCTTGCCTTATATGACTTTGGTTAGACATACCAACTGCAATACCTTAGGCTCAAACTCACCAACCCCTCTTGCTGCCACAGGTTTAAACACTTTGTATGTCTGACCCTTTGTTTTCTGGATTTTATCAGACATATTCTTATCCTTAAGTTCTGCAATACCTCTGTTTCAAAGCTAGGGAATGGTACCCTATCTTTGTCAGTCATACGTACCCATTCGTCACAATAAACTTCAGCGTGTGGACCATATTTCCCACACATAATAAACCTTGCTGACCCCTTGGGCCGTGGCTCTTCAGCCTGAACCCTGGCTAAACGTCCCTTAGTTGAGCAACTGGCTCCCATAATTGTGGGCCTTTTCCCACAAACACCAAAATACTCAATATAAGGCGACGGTGAAAGTTCTCCGAGCGCTTTCACCCACTCTCGCCCACGTTGGCCAGTACTACCATACTTTGTCGATAGCGAAGGCGATGTACCCAACTTAGGGCCCCTAATTGACCTATATTTACTGGAAGTTTTTAGGAATAACTTACCCTTTCCAGTAAAGTATCTGTCGTTGGAGATTTTCCTGAGAGAGACCAGCGAAAACTCCCTATACACTTATACACAAATCACGCTTGCGTGTGCTCTATAAAGCGCTAATGATACCGCGATTCTAAGCAAAAGCTCGTAAAAAGGGGTATCAAGTTGCGCTATATATCGCACCCACAATCGCGAGGTCCAATCGCACAGCGTATAGGTACTTGTTACTTATCTGCTGTACGACCACTGGAATCGAATCACAAGCTGCGAAACCTCAGCCGGAGCGTATTAAAAAAAACTACATGGGTCACACAGTTCACATTCCACAATTCCCTACCATGCTCCTGTGTAAGTCTCTTCACGACTTACGTATTTCAAATCCTATACTAACGTGAATCAGCTGCCTCACGCCACCAAGCCTCCACTCACTTGGTGTACCACACAACGGGATCCTGAATTCCGGGGGTTCAAATCCACTCACTCCTACGTTCGCTCACTCAAATACACTTTGTTTTTCTGTACAGAAAATTTTAATTCATTCAGATTGGCAGCTTTACCCCCAGAGGCAATACAGTTTAAACAAAAGTTTTATACTAATCTGCTTTAGAAACCGGGTAGTTTTGTGCTATTGTAGCCTGGCTACTGTCCCACCTTTGAACTAAACAACACTATTGTGTAATTTGTACTTAGCGCCCGCACTCTTACGCACTTTGCGTAAACACGCGACCGCAGTCCTGTGCTTTGTCCGAGACACGTGTACAAAACCCTGCGTCCGCAATAAAACAAATCACACAGCTCTATAAATGTGAACAATACTAATTTCTATTGCCCATTAGACACAACTTGTTCTGTATAAACTTTTATGCAGACCTGCGTTTGTGTCTTTACACTTACTTCCTTAAAATACTGTTAATTCAAATTTACCTATATAGCAACAAATGTATCCTATTTCACACAGATCTATGACTGCAATAATCTATAATTTAAATGATATGATTCAGATTGAATAACTATCTTGCAGAACATACACTGATATAAATATACACATAATTATAATAATATTATATATATGTATCATTCACTGGTCTCCTATGAGACACCTTACCTCTTATTTGCATATCAAAGCTATGTGCTTTTACCTGCCTGTAAAAGTGGTTGAACCAGTTAATTAGCATTTCAATGCCTATCTTATAGCAAACTGAGAGTTAACTAAATCCTGGGAAAGAAGAAGAAAGAAAAAAAAAAGTATTTTTTTCTTTTCTTTTTGTGTGCAATTTCTTACACCAAGCCAAGCATTTATCTCACCATTTACTCTCACTAGGCCCAATTGAAACTATTTGTAATTGACTATGGCATGGGTTAAATAAATGCATTGGTAACTCATAAATGGTGCTTGATGTGACCAAGGAAACTGATTGTTCTGAGCAGACTGTAAATCAGCTATTTAGAAAATGACCTTCCTAAAATGGCCACTGCTCCTCCCCCTTCCACATCCATGAGGTTTACACAAAATGGTGGACACGCCATGTGGTAAGTCCAAAATGGAGGACAGACCATGCGGCTTCCTTTGTCACAAAGAAATCACACATTATACAAGCACCAGAAGTTATTTTAGGCCTGAGTTTAAAAAAAAAAAAAAAAACAACAATATCAAAGCTATGCAGCAACTTTTAAATGTACTTTTAAACCTACTTAACAGATAAACAATCCAATCTGAATCAAACACAATATGACTTATTTGAACTTTGTTTTGCAACAATAAAAATACATTTTAGCATTTTAAATATTATGAGAAACGCATTGTCCCTTGAAATTTCATATCATTGGCTTACTGATATCACAACAATACACACGGATATGATTTTCTCAGCTTTACGATGCGTCCACCACAAGCTGATCGACCACAGCGTCGCGTTTATAGTGTACAGTGCATCATTAAGACCATGATATCCCTTTACGAGCCCTCATCTGTGAATGCCAAATTGTTTCCTCACAAATATTTAAACTGCCCGCTCTAATATATATTGTAAATGCCAGCACATCTTATTACCATTTGCCATGAATGTGCGCTGTACATCGCAAAACACTGCATCCCATAAGAGAAAACAATACACCCACACATTATCTGAGTTCCAAAGCTCATTGATGTATATATTTGTTATTAAAAGGATATGGATTCAATATATTACAATGTACAGAATACACATAATTACATGATTACAACTCACACAGTAAACAGTTAAAGCATACAGTTACAGTTACAGGCCAGCATACAATACCATTATCCTTAAGTTATAGAAATTTGTCTCTCCATATCACTCTCTCTCTCTCTCTGTAAAATCATGCAGGAACTTGTCTGCCAGCAACTCCATCATCCTCTGAGACAAAACAGCAACTGACTCCTGTGTGATCAGCAATGTGTTATCTAGTTTTTGGGGGAGGGGACTTTCTCATTCATGATGAGTCACTGGTTTGTTCATGTGCTGAAAAGGTTCCGCCTTGGGGACGTCTGAGGGGCTGGCCTGAGCTTCCTGTCCACTACCTGTTTGGAATATCTATTGTTCTAATAAAAGTGATTTTAGCTTTTATACATTTAATCATAACTATTTGTTGCAATGTCCTACAACTTAATAACAAGTATCAAATGAATCTACTCATTAATCTGGTTGCTTAAATACCAAATATGACAGGTGTATCTGGCTTCATTCCCATAATACACATACATGACATTACTTCATTATATATAATTTAAAATCATCATGATGTCTGGCGCTTGGTATTATTATAATTATGTACTGTATGAAATAAGTGTCGAATCCATCTCTGTGGCATGTCCGTGTAAATGCATGTGTTACCATATTTTGCTGTGCTCGCTGCGCGTATTTGCAAGTATAGCAACTCATAATGTGTGTAGTTTGTATGTTATTTTTATGTAATATTTTTGACTTCGCCAGTGTGTGTGTATGTATATATATATATATATATATATATATATATATACATACAGTGGGGCAAAAAAGTATTTGGACAGCCACCGATTGTGCAAGTTGACCTACTTAAAAAGATGAGAGAGGTCTGTAATTTCCATCATAGGTACACTTCAACTGTGAGAGACAGAATCTGATGGAAAAAAACCTGGAAATCACATTGTATGATTTTTAAACAATTTATTTGTATATTCTTGTGGAAAATAAATATTTGGACAATCAAAAGTTTAAGGGTGTGTACACATGGTGAGATATTTTCTTTCGATTTTGATTATATAGTCAAAATCGCAAGAAAAGTTAGTGCAGATCGCAAGGTGAAAGTCACCTTGCGATCCCGTTTCGATCCCGATGCACGGTCCCACCAGGTCGGCATCGCAAGAAAAGATAGGCTGTGCTAGCAAGTCAATCCTTGCTAGGTCGGTGTACTATCTAGTTCATCTCACATGTCAATGACATCTCACATAAGCCAAAATCTCACATAAGCCAAAATCGTAAGCACACATAGTCCATATCTCAAGAAATGTTAGTCAAAATCTGTGCTATCTGGGCTCCGGGGAGTTCAAGGGAAATCGCAAGTAAAAATCGGGCATAGCAAGGATCTCACCATGTGTACACACCCTTAGTCAATACTTTGTAATATAACCTCGGTTGGCAATTACAGAGGTCAAACATTTCCTGTAGTTATTGACCAGGTTTGCACACACTGTAGCAGGTATTTTGGCCCACTCTTCCATGCAGATCTTCTCTAGATCTGTCATGTTTTGGTTCTGTCGCCGGGCAACACGGACTTTCAACTCCCTCCACAGATTTTCTATTGGGTTGAGGTCTGGAGACTGGCTAGGCCGCTACAGGACCTTGAATCGGGCAACTAAGGAGTGGCTCCGTAAGAAGCATTTTCTTACGGAGCCACTCCTTAGTTGCCCGGGCGGTGTGTTTGGGGTCATTGTCATGCTGGAAGACCCAGCCACGTTCCATCTTCAATGCTCTTACTGAGGGAAGGAGGTTTTTGCCCAAAATCTCACGATACATGGCCCCATTCATCCTCTCCTTAATACAGATCAGTTGCCCTGTCGCCTATGCAGAAAAGCAGCTCCAAAGCTTGATGTTTCCACCCCCATGCTTCACAGTGAGTATGGTGTTCTTGGGATGCCATTCATCATTCTTCTCCCTCCAAACATGGCGAGTGGAGTTTATACCAAAAAGTTTGATTTTTCTCTCATCTGACTACATTACATGCTCCCAAACCTCCTCTGGATCATCCAGATGGTCACTGGCAAACTTTAGACGGGCCTGGACATGTGCTGGCTTAAGCAGGGGGACCTTTCGGGCGCTGCAGGATTTCAATCCATGACGATGTAGTGTGTTACTAATAGTAACCTTTGTGACTGTGGTCCCAGCTCTCTTGAGGTCATTGACCAGGTCCCCCCATGTAGTTCTGGGCTGATTCCTCACCGTTCTCAAGATCATTGATACCTCACGAGGTGAGATCTTGCATGGAGTCCCAGGTCGAGGGAGATTGTCAGTGATCTTGTATTTCTTCAATTTTTTAATAATTGTGCCAACAGTTGATCTCTTCTCACCAAGCTGCTTGCCTATTGTTGAGTAGCTCATCCTAGCCTTGTGCAGCTCTATAATTTTGTCCCTGGTGTCCTTAGACAGCTCTCTGGTCTTGGACATGGTAGAGAGGTAGCAGTCTGACTGTTTGAGGGTGTGGACAGGTGTCTTTTATACAGATAACCAGTTCAAACAGGTGCCATTAATACAGGTAACAAGTGGAGGATAGAAGAGACTCTTAAAGAAGAAGTAACAGGTCTGTGAGAGCCAGAAATCTTGCTGCTTGGTAGGGGTCCAAATATTTATTTTCCACAAGAATATACAAGTAAATTGTTTAAAAATCATACAATGTGATTTCCTGGGGGAGGAGGGGGGGGTTCAGATTCTGTCTCTCACAGTTGAAGTGTACCTATGATGGAAATTACAGACCTCTCTCATCTTTTTAAGTGGGTCAGCTTTCACAGTCGGTGGCTGTCCAAATACTTTTTTGCCCCACTGTATATATATATAAATATATCGAACTGACAACCGGCACTCTCACTTCAACTGCATCCTGCCGCGGTGCACATTATACAGTATGTACAATCCTCCAATCTACGGCACTCAGCAGACTCCTTCAGGTAATAAAGACTCCAACAACAACTTGCAACGTTTCGGCTTTAATTAGCCGTTTTTAAGCAACATCATGAAACATGTGTAATACAATAAGCGTTTAAATACCCTTACCTTCACATCTCGTGTCTGCAGCTCCCTCCCGCGATCCACATGTGTCACTTCCGGCTTCCAGGTGCAGCAATGTTTTCCTTCCGCACAGAACTCTCTGTGCGTTGTCATGGCAACCTGCCGCTAACCATAGCGGCTGAGGCCGCTGTGATCTCTCCCCAGTGCTGGCACTTAAGGTCTCCCGTGCTTCCCCGTGGCCAGTATATGAGACAACCTGCTGATAACGCGGTCTGGATCACTGAAACACATAATATGAATGAAAAAAATATACCATGTGAAAATACATACAAAACATTTAAAAACAACCCATACTGTTAAAAACAAATCGTTACTCAGTCTCTAATGTTACAAAGCCAATAACAGATGATACTGTATATTCTCCAGAGGCAACATAAGGCAACATATTAGTCAGTAAAAACTATGAGCTAGTTATAAAAATACACTTAAATTCAATTGATCGTTTAACCCTTTGGGTTTTACTGTTTCCAAGAGGTGAATCCACCTGGCCTCACATTGTAGGAGCTTCTTGTGTCGGTCCCCTAATCTGCCGTCATCATGGATATGATCTATAATCATATGCCGTAAATTGGCCATGTTGTGCCTGGCCTCTTTAAAATGTCTGGCAATAGGTTGGTCAGACCCTTTACCACCCAATGCCGCTCTAATTGCGGATCTGTGTAGGGCCATCTGTTCCCGACAGGTCTGGATGGTTTTCCCTACATAACAGAGTCCACATGGACATTTAATCATACCTGCGGCCCGTATGTGGCTGTATGAAATTAGACATTCTGTAACATGCACGAGTTCCTACATTGTCTATCTGATTAAATGTCCATGTGGACTCTGTTATGTAGGGAAAACCATCCGGACCTGTCCTGACTGCCGGAAAATCGTACGTATTCCCTGCTGACATATATTGTTATTCTCTTTCTCTAACTTAAGAGTAGGTAGAATAGCACTTGTACTTGTGTGAGTGTGTTAACAGGCTCTCAAGCTGGACATCCAGTCTCTTACTGCCTGGGGAAAGGGACTGCAGAGCCGCTGTGAGAGTAAACCTATTTCATGCAAGTAAGCTATAGATGCTAAAACTTTCAATCAGCAGTCAGGAAAAGACTTAAGGGTCTATTTCCTAAGCATTGGATGGAGATAAATGACCAGCCAATCAGCTCCTAACTGCCATGTCACATGCTGGGTTTGAAAAATGACATTTAGGAGCCGAATGGCTGGTACTTTATCTCCAACCACTTTATCTCCATCCAAGGCTTAGTAAATAGGGTTCTATTTACTAAGTCTTGGATGGAGATAAAGTGCTGTACCAGCCAACCAGCTACCAACTCATTTTTAAAACACAGCCTGTAGCATGGCAGTTAGCATTGATTGGCTGGGACTTATCTCTGTCCACTCTGTCTCTATCCAAGGCTTAAAATACCGCTGTCAGTATCCCGGCGTTCAGGAGACTGACGCTGGAACCCAAAACCCTAAAATACAGCTGCAGGGTATTCCCACTGGGTTGGTGGGTCTACTCCACGCCACCAACCCAGTGGGAATATAACCTGTGGCGAGCAAAACAGGCCACCAGGCTTAAAGCATAGTGAGGGCATCAAGACCGTGAGGGGACTCGCTGTCGGGATTCCGACAGACGGGATGCCGCTGTCGGTATACCGACAGACAGCATCCCATCTGCCGGTAAAACATACCGATTCGTTATGCTTAATTAGTGCCAGATAGGCAAGGCGTTTATTTAGAAATTTTATTTTATTTATTTTTCTACTTAATCAAATTGGCTAAGGCCAGTTGTACCAGGAACCTTAAACTCGTGTGATCTTTTGGCTGCTGATCACTACCATCTACACATATATAGTACATAAAACAACAAAACACATAGGCATAATACATAAGAAAACAATCTTAGGTACAGAATAAATTATGTCTGTAAAAAATGTTACTGAATACGTAGCCAGGATAAAGATATCAGGATAAAGTGCTCTCCTATGGTATTTTTTTCTTCCGCTTTCAGGGGCATACTCAATTAGCTGCGGGGCTTACAGCGGGAGGATTACCTCGAGCGTTAACGCTTTGAACTATTCAATTAAAGGCCATTTCCTCCCCTGGTAAAGCCACAGCTAATGTGGTTTAACTATAGGTTCCGGGTTATGTGTCTGAAGATATGGGTTAACTTGTTTGTAGCAGATTTTTATTTGCACCCTCTTGACTCCTCTGGCTGGTGCGAGCTGAAACCCGCGGTAAGTACAGCCTATGGGATGCAGTTGATTAGCTCTGGGCACTGCTGTTAGCCTGTGATAAGCCCTGCGGCTAATTGAATATGCCCCATTGTGATACCAAATCTGTAAAAACAGCCCAGCACCAAAAAGAGGGAAAAAAACTCATAGGGGTATATTTACTAAGCTCCCGATTTTGACCGTGATGGCGTTTTTTGTTCTAAGTGGCATCTCGGTCATTTACTAAACAGTAATCACGGCAGTGATGAGGCCATTCGTATTTTTTTTCTTGTCCAAGTGAAAAATTACGAATGAATACACCATCGGTCAAATTACGCCTGTTTAGATGTGAATCTCGGTCATTTACTAACCATTCGTAATTGTATTTGCTGCCGCGAAAATGGTTTCGCGGCCGCGAAAAATTACGATTCGCATTTTTTTCCTAAAAAAAAACGCGCCAGCCTTTGAAAACCGCGTTTACATGTGAACTGAATTATCCATTACTCACACCTGTTTTTTTGGCCCTATAAAAGTGTTTCAGGCACATTCTGAACTTCTCTCACTCTGAAATGGCGGCTGTGGTGTGTGGCAATGGATTTTTGTTGGCTGTGGGATACGTTAGACTGCTCCATGAGAATTCCAGGAATCAGGACCAGGTAAGTGAACATGGCCAACAGGTTGTCCAGGTACCGCGGAGGCTGCGCCAGCCTCGTTTTTTTAGAGGTCGTTTAAACCTAAATGCATTGTCCGATGATAGGGTCATACAGATGTTCCGCCTAAATAGAAACAACATTTTTCACCTGTATGACCTTGTCAAACTGGGCATAGACCCTGAGACAGCACGCTCTCGCTCTGTCTCAGGCCTACACAAACTCCTGGCTGTGTTACACTTTATGGCTACTGGGAGCTTCCAGGCTGTGGCAGGCGACGTCATTGGGATCTCACAGCCCACCTTTTCTAAATCTTTGATGCAGGTGAGTCTAAAAATACATATGCGGTTATGGCTAAGTGTTGCTTGTGTAAGTTGAAACACCACAGTATTGTAGAGAATACCTAACATGACACTCACCTTAGCTTATTTAATGTCCACTCAGGTTTTGGATGTGTTGGAGCCACACATTAAAGCCTCAATCTGCTTCCCTACTGAGGAGTCGGAGTGGAGTGCTGTCAGGGTAGCTTTCTATGAGCTTGCTGGCATGCCCAATGTGCTGGGGGCCATAGATTGCACACACGTTCAGCTGAGATCACCTAAGGGCCGCCAGTATATATATACTAATAGGCATATGGATCAATCAACTAATGTCCAGGTGGTCTGTGATGCAAACTTAAAAATTATGAGTGTTGTTGCAGGTTACCCTGGTGCCTGCCATGACTCCTTCATCCTCAGTCAGTCATCGCTCTTTGATAAATTTGAGGAGGGACAAATGCCTGATGGCTGGCTGTTGGGTATGTTGAAAATGTTATGTGTGTATGTCTTTTAACCACAGCCTAGATTTTGGAGGAGGTGAGAGAATAATCTAACATATGTCCTAATGTTGACTATATATGTTTTTCAGGTGATGGGGGTTACGGCTGCTACTCTTGGCTCCTTACTCCATTGTCCGTACCTGATTCTCCTGCTGAACACAGTTATAATCATGCACATAAGGCTACGCGGAATGTGATAGAAAGATGTTTTGGGGTGCTGAAGTCACGTTTTCGGTGTCTTGATAAATCTGGTGGCCTTTTGTTGTATAGTCCCTCAAAGGTGACTCGAATTGTGTTCTGCTGCTGTTTTCTCCATAATCTGTGTTTAAGTCAACATCTGGCACATGGTGAGGGAGAAAGCAGTCAGCAAGCAGAGGAGTTAGATACATCTGGTGACAGTGTGAGTACAATTGTAGGGAGGCAGGTACGTCAAGAAGTGATCCTGCGATATTTTACAGGTAAGTTTTATTATGCTGTAATTATCCTTCACTAAACACTTTGCTCTACTTTCTATTGTGTGTTCTGTTACTTACTGTTTGTTGTTTATAGTGGTGTGTCCATTGTGCTTAGTTGATGCTAACAAAACATTTACAGTCATTACCCTTGAAAAACATAACTACATACATACAGACCAGCTTCTTAAATTTTGGAGACGGACACAGGAATGTGTTTTTTTAACAAATTCTTTTATTTATTTGCACAAAAAGTTTTATGTTATTTTTTTCTTTTGTGTGTGCTGGGTGCTGGCTCACTGGCACGTGCTCTTGATGAACGCCGGACAGGGGAGGTTACTGGCGTTTGAACAGGGGTCGTGGTTCCCGAGCTGGAGGTAACTTGCTGAGCACCCATCATAGCAATATTGCTGCTCAGATTATTTAAACTGGCAATCAGCTGAGTGTTTGTAGCAGTGTGGCTGGCTACAATCCTGGATAAGGCCTCATTCACCACTTGATTGTGTTGAATTATCTGAACTAGTGCCTGCTGATGTCGCTGTTGTTCATCTATAATGCGGGATAAATTAGCATTCATTTGGCTGTTTTCTGCCCTAATTTGCTCCATAGAGGTAGCCATTCTCCCTACTTGTACTATTAGTCTGCCCGAGTTGCGACTAATACGCGGTAGATGATGGGGCAGACTGGCAAGGTGTTGTGTATGTTGGGTCAGGGTGGCATTGCTTTGGGCCTGTTGGCTTGTCCAACTTGCCCAAAAATCGTCCGGAATTTGGCTTGGGGGCGGAGCTTGTGCCAGTTGTGGACTGCTGGATGGTTGGGGTATATCCTGCAACTGGATTGGCATGCTTGGATCCACAGCTGTTAATTGCAGTGTGAAGGATGGCTGTTGTTCTGGTCCCTGCTGGTCCTCGGCGGACATCAAGTTGTGCTCTGTATGGGGTAGGCAACATGCAATGTTGTAATTTTTAGAATTTGTCAAGGCTAATGCAACACATTATTACATTCCTAAAACTACATTTTTGCATTAGTAGCTCTTGTTTTTTGCAACTTAAAAAATTGATAACATTTTTTGATAAAAAAAACAACACAGGCGCAAACATTGGCAAATTAGCATATTCCTCACCTAACTAACTTCCCTCCACAACATTACACTGTTAGATTCCCTCCCCTCACCACGATATAGACTACTTACCTGTATAGTCCAGAGGAGCTGAGCAAGTAAGCCATCTACATACTGGACAGGGGCGATGTGTGAACACTGTAATAGGTTTTTTTTTTTTGGCCCAAAATTTATTTGTCTTCATATTTTTGAAAAATGTGAACGTGTGTGTGCTTAATGTATACTCAAATCTGTTCTTTTCATACAAATAGGTTGTCTAGACCATCCACTAAGACCTTATCTATTTTTAATAAAGCACCTTGAGCAATTGAAGACGTTACATCACATTGCTTGTTGAGGAAAACATGTAAACTCCAAACCAACTAACAACATCTTAAGTGTACTGTGTATATTATTGCTTATGTGTTTAATTTATGTTTTTACTCACCAGATAACTGAGGTGATCTGGGCTCATCACTCTGCGAACTCGCCAATAGTGCCAGTGGTGGCTGGGGTGACACTGCCGATAGTCTTCGCCTGGGTGGGGATGATGGAGGTGCAGAATCAGAGCCAAGACGCCGTGTCTTAGTTGGCCTCCTGGGTAAGTGGCCCAAGCCCTGTGATGGGCGCCTTACAGGAGGTCGGCTTCCAGAAGCAGAACCTAGGTGCAAAATTTAGCATTATTATTTTGTACTTCTATGTGTTTTCAGAATATGTGACTACAGTGAAGACTTACCTGCAATACCACCATCATCCTGACTGGTCTGAGGCCTGTCTGGGCGGCTGGTCTGTGTGACTGTGGAAAAAGTGACCCCAACATTATTACCATGTTTTTTGTCAAATGAACCAGTGAAAACCATTAATGTACTGTAAGCATCTATTTGGTTTGGTTTCCAAAAAAAAAATAAGCTTAAGAGCTTCTATATTCATGATTTTTAGTTGAATATCAAAATGTACTTGATGTGGCACACAATAAAGTTTATACCTAAAAGATTTTGGACTCAGATATTGCAGAGATTCAGTACTTGGCAATTTTAAAATAATTTAATGTTTTAAAAATTGCCCCGCTTTTAAGTTTTTACTTAAAACAAATACATTTTGAGGATTTAAAACAAACACACATGTTCAAGCATTATCGCAAAAAATTGCACCAAAAAAAAAAAAAAAACATTTAAAAAAACTGCACGTTTTTGTTATAAAAAAAAAAAAAAGCAAGGAGCAAAAAAACACATTCAAAAAACAAACACACCTTAAGGGAGCATAGGCATGCAATCTGTTTTTTGCCAAAAAAAACATCCTTAAAACTTTAAAAATTACATTAAAGAAATTGAACACACATTTTAAGAACAATAATACAAAACAAACTTACCATCCTGCGTGGGTCGGTCCGAATCCCGGACATGAGTAGCAGACACCACCTCGCCAGGAATCAATGCCCGCACAGGCTCCTCCCAGTCCCGATAGCTTACACGTAAAGGTGGCCCACCTCCGGTTCTACGTGCAGATTTGGACTCTTTGGCCATCTTGGCCTTGACACGCCGCTTAATATCGTAAAATCGCTTGCGGCACGTGTCCTCTGTCCGCCTCACCACACCCTCACTATTTACAGCAAGTATAACTTGCCCCCACAGGGCAGACTTCCTGCGGGAGGACACCCTGGCAGCATCCTGACCAAACAATTGGCGATGGTGCTTCATCAGCTCACGTACCAACGCCATGTTTTCAGCATAGCTGAACTTTATATTCCTGCCAGTCTTGGTAGTGGTGCGTGGCTGCGGAGCCACAACACCATCACTATCACTGGAAAATCCAGCAACAGGCACCCCCTCCTCCTCCTCCTCACTAACCTCCTCCCTCTCACTACCCCCCTCCACCTCACTACCAGCCTCCACCTCACTACCAGCCTCCACCTCACTACCAGCCTCCACCTCACTACCAGCCTCCACCTCACTAACCTCCGCCACCACACTGACCTCTGAGTCGGACATGACAAACAACATAAAACACTGAAAAATGAAAACACAAAACACACTCCTCCACTACTCCTACTACACACCACACAGCCAACACACGCTCACTCACTCACAAACAATGACAAAAGACTGAAATAATAAAACAAGGACAAAAAAGTTTACAAACTGGGAAAAAACAATACTACAAAGTTCACAAGACTCCTAACACACACAGTACAGCACTCAACAATCACCAAACTCCTCTCCAAATCCACCAAAAACTCCACCAAACTCACCAACTCCAAATACACCTTCCTCTCTCCTCTCCACTAGCTAAACCCACGAGGTGCGGAGTGTTTGGGGCGTTTTTATAGTAACATGCACAGACACTCCTCCTTTACGAATACAACCAATCACGGCCGCGTGACGTAAACGAAACTTAGAAGTCAAAACGCGGCAGCAAATTCCAAATCACTGCCGTAACAGACTTGTGACGCAGTCGTAAAAAAACACCCCCAACGCGGCCGCGAAATAGCAAACGCGGCCGCAATCAACAGCAGAAAAGCACGAATGACATCGACATCGGAAGATTGAAAAAATACGAATACGAACGCTTAGTAAATGAGTCGTAATCAATTCAAAAAGTTGCAAGTTTACACTGTCGATGTCAGTCGCGATTGAACTTGAACATGATTCTGAAATATACGAATCTTAGTAAATAAACCCCATAGTGTAGTAATTTTACATTTTATAAAAATGTAATTAAAATCACGTACAATATAAGAACTTGACAAACAGTATATCAGACAAATGGTTCACAGAGCTTCCATACAGGGAATGTTCACTCTTTGCAACTCCTCAATGGGAGCTTCCCAATAGCAGGTGTTCTACCAGGCGTAGGGAGTGTCTTTAGAAGGTGAACAGGAACCTCCATAAGGGTTTGTTTAGATCAAACCACTGTACTAATTTATGGAGATATACGTATTATACCCATGTACAATAAATATATATATATATATATACATATACAGTATATATATATATATATATATATTTCTCCATAAATTGTTAATTTAGAGGCTTAAAAAAACAACACACTTTCTTGTAATAAAAGACCAAAGAGCTGAGTGGCTTTGTAATGCATGTCAGAAATGTCTTTGGAAATAAAGTTTCTCTATATGAAGAAATAAAGATGGTTAATTACCAATTCTAAAAAAAACCCTTGTAGCTTGCAGCTGTGGGTGGTATTGACCAAACCTCCCCCCACTTCCACCTAGCCTACAGTGTGGGCGATATTGCCTAAACACATCTCTCTCAACCCCTTTCCCTTAGCCGTAATGCCTGAAACTCCCGTAGTCTGTAATGCTGATCACCGTCGCTTCATCCCCAGCCTGCAGCCATGGGCAGAAGTGCCTGAATACCCCCCACCCCCGTACCTTGCAGCCACAGCAGGAGAGATTCCCCCCAGTACCCAACTGTGTGTAGCTCTGCCTCAGCAGTTCCAATGAGGCTTTGAGAGCTACAGTAACTGGTCGGCCGGGTGATGTGCTGTTTCCTCCTGACTCCCACAGGTAAGCAAGTGGGAGGGTGAGAGGGCACACAGGGAGTGGTCGGTATTATGTCTGTAGGGGCACTACTACTGCAGTGAGCATTAAGTGTGTTAGGGATGCTACTACTGTGGTGGGCATTATGTGTGTAAGCAGCGCTACTACTGTGGTGGGCATTATATGTGTAAGGGAATCTACTACTGTGGTGGGTATTATGTGTGTAAGGGGAGCTACTACTGTGGTGGCCATTATGTGTGTAAGGGGAGCTACTACTGTGGTGGGCATTATATGTGTAAGGGGAGCTACTACTGTGGTGGGTATTATGTGTGTAAGGGAAGCTACTACTGTGGTGGGCATTATGTGTGTAAGGGGAGCTACTACTTTGGTGGGCATTATGTGTGTAAGGGAAGCTACTACTGTGGTGGGCGTTATGTGTGTAAGGCGAAACTCCCATAGCCTGTAATGCTGATCACTGTTGCTTCATTCCCAGCATGCAGCCATGGGCAGAAGTGCCTGAATACCCCACCCTCGTACCTTGCAGCCACAGCAGGACGGATTCCTCCCAGTACCCAGCCGCATGGAGGTCCGCCTCAGCAGTTCTGATGGGGCTTTGAGAGCTACAGTAGCTGGTCAGCCGGGTGATGTGCTGTTTCTTCCCGACTTCTACAGGTATGCGAGTGGGAGGGTGAGAGGGTACACAGGGAGTGGTCGGTATTATGTCTGTAGGGCTGCTACTACTTAAGTGGGCATTATATGTGTCAGGGACGCTACTACTGTGGTGGGCATTATGTGTGTAAGGGGAGCTACTACTGTAGTGGGCATTATGTGTGTAAGGGGAGCTACTACTGTGGTGGGCATTATGTGTCTAAGGGGAGCTACTACTGTGGTGGGCATTATGTGTGTAAGGGGAGCTCCTACTGTGATGGGCATTATGTGTCTAAGGGGAGCTACCACTGTGGTGGGCATTATGTGTGTAAGGGGAGCTACTACTGTGGTGGGCATTATGTGTGTAAGGGGAGCTACTACTGTGGTGGGCATTATGTGTCTAAGGGGAGCTACTACTGTGGTGGGCATTATGTGTCTAAGGGGAGCTACTACTGTGGTGGGCATTATGTGTGTAAGGGGAGCTACTACTGTGGTGGGCATTATGTGTCTAAGGGGAGCTACTACTGTGGTGGGCATTATGTGTGTAAAGGGAGCTACTACTGTGGTGGGCATTATATGTGTCTAAGGGGAGCTACTACTGTGGTGGGCATTATGTGTGTAAGGGGAGCTACTACTGTAGTGGGCATTATGTGTGTAAGGGGAGCTACTACTGTGGTGGGCATTATGTGTCTAAGGGGAGCTACTACTGTGGTGGGCATTATGTGTGTAAGGGGCACTTTGTGCGTTGCTATTTGAATTAGATGTACTTTTGTGTGGCCACACCCATTCCTTGTGAGACCCCACCCTTTTTTGCAGCATGCATTGTTCTTTTAGAAAGTGTGAGAGTTACAGTAGTGCACAAATGTATACTTTGCAGGGGAGCCCCGAACACCCTAGCTCAGGCCCTGGCTCTGCCTAATGGGAGCGGGGAAGATGCGTTTCACCACCTCTCCAGGACCACTTTAAACACTGGATATAATGATCTTCCAATGATCCAGCAATAAAAGGGTAGTCAGTTCCTTCAGAGGCCTCCCATAATCCAAACATATACTGTAGGTTAATTGTCTCCTGACAAATATTAACCATAGTTTTCTTAACTCCATAATTTTCACTGCCCTAAAGTATGTTTCATATTTGACTGGAAGTTAATAAACTACATTATGCATTTTTGATGGCTAATCTTCACATACGGCTTCATGTTCTTCTTTATTTTCATTGTACGTGTGTTTGATATGTTGCTTCTAGTTTTAGTGCTGTTGACATCTGCTGTTTGCTGAGATAACCAAAATTATTAACCCTATTGTGTCTGTGTACATGTGACAGGGAATATAGATTGTAAATTCCATTGGGTCAGCGAGTGATGTTAATGGTGAAATATTCTCTGTAACGTGCTGCAGAATATGTACATATGTGTCCTCTCTTACTGGGTGTCTGCATGCCAAATGATGTAAGACTCCTAGCGTGGCTGAAACTCTGAGAGGAGTAGCCTACCGAATTTTACTTCTAAACTGGGCATACACTATACAATAATCTGGCAGATTATCTGCTAGATCTGGCTGGTTGCAATTAATATCTAGTAATGTATGAGAGCAAATGACAATAAACCATTTGCTCCCAAACACTGAAAAATGGACAAAACCTGTTGTTCAGACAAATTTGTTAAATCATGTCTTTAACCAATTTGTATGAACAACAGTTTTTGTCCGTTTTTCCATTTCTTCACTGTTTTCACTGGTTGATGCATCAACCCCTCAATCTATTGACTGCATTTCAATCTCTTTGGTAAAGCTTAATTACACATCTACTACACAGACAGTGGCAGTATTATTATTATTATTATTATTATTATTATTATTATTATTATCCTTTATCTATATGGTGCCACAAGGGATCCACAGCTCCCATTACACAGTACATAATCAAATGAGCAAACAAGAAAATAGCACTTACAGTACAAGACAATATAGGACAGCAGTACTAGTGTAAACAATGGCGGAGGCCACCGCTGGGCACCAGTCCTGAAGATGCTACTCTTACATCCTCCATTGCCCCAAAAATGATGTGCCTTGCTACTGGCTAACAGTATACACCTTGTTTCTGGCCTTCAGGTGAACATTGCTGCTACAATATTGGAACATAGAGTTATTGCCAAGCACAATAATGCCTACAGCTTGTCTGTAACTCACATTTTCGCATCCTAGTCATGAGCATATCCGTAATAAGTGTAGGTGCAGATAAGCCCAAGAGTCCAGGGGGTCTCACACTGTACACCCTACACCCAGAAATTATACTTAACTATCCGGAGTCCAGCACTGCAGAAATCACCAGGAAAAAAGAGGTCAGAGACTCTACATGTGCCAATTCCTTTTATAAAGAAGCCCCTGACATTATCCTCCCAAATAGGTTGTATACTGTACATGTATATTTATGAAGCTATGGTTTATGAGGATTTGCATTCCACATTTGCACCACCAGTGGTCACTGTATGGATTATCTTCTAACACTGAAAGTATCTGAAGATGTTCTACCAGCTGCATCTAATCTACTCTTAAAAAGACCCATGTTTCAGATCTACCTTACGTTTTCATCTGTCCATTAATGTTCCAGACTTTGGCTCACTCTAACTCTCGGGATTTCTAGAACACTTGTCATTGGCTATTATATTGGGCTTTTGCTGTTTCATGCTTGCTATTAGATTTCTGGCTTCTGACCTCCAATTTACTCTGTCTTTCCCTGGAAAACTGTCCTTTGTTATCTGCCTGCAAATATACTGTCTCCTCTCTTGCACATTACTGACTGTGTTTTACCAACTATATTACCTACACGATGCACCTCTTAAATTTACTGTATTGTGTATTGAGCCTGTAACTTGTCAGATTAATTATTTTGTAAATTCTGTGCTGTTATCTGCACTTGTGAATGATGGCAATTTATTCTGTAATATATGTTTACTCTGCATCAACATTGTCTGCAACACCTAGTTCTTTTTTTACAGTGGCTATTTGCCGGGTTATCCTCACATATTAGACTTTACCATTATGAATTACTAATGACAATATTTACAATATTCAGTTTACTCTACCTCCATTTGTTATATGTACCAATTTTGCAGGCTTTTGCCTCAGAGTTCCAATTATTGTGATAACCTAAAACTCAATAGATTTATGACAGTCTGTTTGTTTGTCTTCCTATTAAGCTATGATCAGATCTGCTCATAAATAAGCAGGTACTATCTTTGTGTTTTTGTTGCTTTTACACAGAGTGAACACATCAGCCATCTTCTAACAATACCTTGTTCACCACAGAATTCCATTCTCAGGCGGATTACCTGAGCCTCTTCATAGGGGTGAATTTAGGCCCCACCATGTCACTGCCCCCTTCATGTTGGAGCCTTGACAACTGCCGAAGCATCACCAACATAAAATCCCCACACACTGGTGAATTTCGCATTAGGAACTACGGGCAGCACTTGTTTGGGGGTGGCACTTTGATGCTTGTGTTGGTACTGTCAGCCTGAAATGTGCAAGTAACTGATAAATATTTCCACTGTACTGTACTATATGCCATCTTGAATGGAGTATAAGTGGGCAGGACATGCACATACTGTACCTGTAAGCTGTCCTACTTAGTAAATATGTATACATAATTAAAAATCAAAATATGTCAAAGTTAGTGGCTTTTTTATTATTCTATGAAATTGGCTATCATCAAATGAGGGCTTATAACCAATTAATGAAAATAAAAAATTAGGCGGGAGGTTCCATTACTGTTCTGCCTAGTGGCACCCTCACCCTTACATCTGCCCCTGCCCCTCCACCACCACAATTTACTGACAATTGCCCCTCCTCCCTCATCATTTACAAAATAAAACAATAAGTCTTAATAACAAAAACTGAAAAAAAAGAATAACCTGGCCTCATATGGCCATCAGCCTAGTAGGGCTCTCATGCAAGTGAGCATGCTGTCCCTCCCCCCCGCTCCCCCAGCAAGTGTCACCCCTAGGCACGTGGCTCACGTGTCTAGTGGAAAGTCCACCATTGCCTCTACAGTGATCAGTTTCTTCTTTTATGACATATGCTTCTGTAAATGCTTTGGGATGCCGCTGTCGGTCATATGACTGCCACCTTCCCAATCGCTGGAATATCATACCCAACCCAGATGTTATACTGCTTTGTCCGAGTCAGTGAAAATGAGAAAACTCTTCTTCCTTCCTGGAGTCACTGGTCCAGTACATATGCTGTTCTGCCTGTGCTACAGCTGGTATTGGGTGACTTATTCCTTGTCATTTCTGTGCAAATAGTGCTTTTTGTATGTGTTTCTGTATATATTCACTTACTGTCAGAGCCGGCCCTAACCAATATGATGCCCTAGGCAAGATTTTGGCTGGTGCCCCCTAGCATCACCGCTGGTTCCGCCTCTGACCTTGTACCTCTTTCCCAGCACCATCACCCCTCACATATAGCAGTCCTCATTTTGGTATTTGTACCCCCAATATTTTAAATAGGAACAGTTCGCACATTTGGCACACAGCCCAAAAAGGGGTGTGTTTTTGCTGTCAAGGGGCATGGCCACACAATAGTACCCCCAATTCCAATTACGCCACACAGTACTGCAATTTTATTCACATTTGATCATACGATAGTGTCCATAATTTATATTAAATCACACAGTAGTATTACTTTACCTTATAAACGTTACCCCTCACAGTAGAGCCCCTTATTCACATTACATCACACTGAATTGCTCCTTATTCACATTACACCACACCATATTGCTCTTTGGGGGTAATTCCAAGTTGATCGCAGCAGGAAATTTTTTAGCAGTTGGGCAAAACCATGTGCACTGCAGGGGGGCAGATATAACATGTGCAGAGAGAGTTAGATTTGGGTGGGTTATTTTGTTTCTGTGCAGGGTAAATACTGGCTGCTTTACTTTTACACTGCAATTTAGATTGCAGATTTAACTCACCACACCCAAATCTATCTCTCTCTGCACATGTTATATCTGCCTCCCCTGCAGTGCACATGGTTTTGCCCAACTGCTAAAAAATTTCCTGCTGCGATCAACTTGGAATTACCCCCTTTATTCACATTAGACCATACAGTAGTGCCCTTTCTATACGCAATGCCACATAGTAGAGCACCTTATACACATAATGCCATGCCACACATTAGTAATGCATTTATACACATAATTTTACACAGTAATGCCCCTTACACATTATGACCTTTATTAATGCCCTTTTACACATAATGTCCCTTACACATATGCCGCACATTATTAATGCCCTTATACACATAATGACACACAGAGTGCCCCCTACACATTTGGTGCACATTATTAGTGCCCCTATACACACATACAGTAGTACCCTGTTACACATATGCCGCACATTATTAATGCCCTTATACACATAATGACACACATAGTGCCCCTTTCACATATGTTGCACATTATTAATAAATTTTTACATGACACACATAATGCTCCTTACACATATTCCGAACACTACTGCACAACCAACCCACTCACATGCACACAGCACTCAGACTGCCATGAACACTGTGACCTCTGCTTGGATACAGATGTGTCCTCATAAATGTTGCCTCAATGCTAACATCGGGCACCTTTCTTTTAATGAAAATGCATCTTATTTGCATTGCTATGAGGCTAGGATGCACAAGCAGCTTCTGCTGATTAAAATGATATGCAGCATGCCTATATACTGTGTGAGACTGTGGCTGTATCTGCATACGAAATGCTACACACAGAATATAGGCATGCTGCATATCATTTTAATCAGCAGAAGCTGCTGATGCCCCTAGGCATATCAAATGCCATAGGCAATTGCCTAGTTTGCCTATGCCTATGGCCGGCTCTGCTTACTGTCTTAATATTAGACTTCTGTGCCATCATTTGAGTACCTTAGTCAGGAAATGTTCTAGGCATGTTGAAGCTAGATTTGTATTTACTTTTTTATTTTAGAAGGAATCTGAGCCTTTTTTTAACTTTGCAGCAGCAATCTCTCCCAACTGTCTGTTTCTAGTTTTCTGACTTCTGTACTGATTGTTTTAACTTTTATTAAAAACTAACAATGAGGTAGGGGTTGAGAGAAAGGAGGCAAAATAATCATGTGAGACTTCCTGACATCCCTAGTGTTGCAACTTATTTTAAATATCATCAGATCTGATGCAGGTTAGAACTTCCGCCTGTTTGCAGAGCATTTTTGGACTGTGCATATTCTGCAACTCAGTGCCTACAGGTATGGGCTATGCAGAGACGTAAGTATTTCAATCATATATACAATTTCAATTGGAGAGGCCTTGCAACAGAGTGCTCCAACTTCAAGCCAGGTTGTACTTCCAACTGGGTTTTAACAAAGTGTTTCCAGTTTAGTGTAGACATGTAGACACAAATGCAGGCTATGAGTTGGGTTTAAACAAATGCTGTTTGGAGGCATATCTTTTGTACCTAGAATAGGGTAGGTGGATAGTGTGAGCTGATGATGATAACTAGAAACCCACCTGTCAACCCATGATATTTCTGATCCATTCTAGTCCGGATTCAGGAAAAAGCATAGCACTGAAACAACCCTGGTGTGTGTTTTTTTGTTTGTGTGCGTGTTTGTGTTTAATGATCTTCTGTTGGCAAGAGACATAGGTGACTGTTCATTCTTAATCCTACTGGATATCTCTGCAGCACTTGATACCGTGGACCATGGAATTCCGATTGAGCACCTGAAAAATTTCTGTGGACTGGATGGCACAGTCCTTAGCTGGTTCAGATTATTTCTCAGCAGCAGCTCAAAGAGTTTCTTCTGGAGTATACTCATCACCAGTGCCACTGCCATGCAGTGTCCCACAGGTTTATATACCATCTTCCATACTTTTTACATGCTACCACTAGACTAAATAATGAGACGTCTTTGAATGAAATAATCAGGTGGCCTGGTCTACCACTGCTATGCAGAGGATACACATCTGTATTTGTCCTTTGCTTCAGGTACTGAGAACCCAATAACAACCCAAAATGGACGTCTTGCTGAGCTACAGGAGTGGATGAGTGCCAGCTGGCTGTGACTGAATCCTGATAAAACCAAGGTCCTTATGATAGGTCAAAGGACAATACTACAGCATAGTAGGGGGGGTTCACAATTATAAAAGACTAAACATGTTCGGAATTTTGGCATTGTCCTACATAGTGGCATGACACTTTAATATCAGATATCAGCCACAATCAAATTCTAATTCTTTCTTCTGAGGAACTATTCAAGCATATTAACGCACTTAATTCAATCAGAAGATCTGCTTAAAGTAATATATGCATTTGAATTATCACACTTAGACTACTGCTATGCCCTCTACCTTGGTCTCCAAGAAAAAGAATTGCACCTCTTGCAACTGCTACCAAATGCAGCTGTTGGGCTATTAACCAACAAGCTCCGATCCAGCCACATAACACCCATTCTCTAATCCCTTCACTGGCTGTCTGTGAGATGAAAAATGTATTTCAAGATTGGTTTACTGACTTTTAAACCAGCTTCTTACTGTCCCGCAACATTACTGCAATCAGTAGATGAAGGACTATTAGCAGTACCTAGAATGTCCCAGAATTCTTCCACGGGTGGAGCTTTCAGCTTTGCGGCTCTGACTCTTTGGAACTTGCTGCCCAGCACAGTTTAAGAGGCCTCCTCTCTAGAATCCTACAAAAAATAAGAATTTACTCACCGGTAATTCTATTTCTCGTAGTCCGTAGTGGATGCTGGGAACTCCGTAAGGACCATGGGGAATAGCGGGCTCCGAAGGAGGCTGGGCACTCTAGAAAGATTTATGACTACCTGGTGTGCACTGGCTCCTCCCACTATGACCCTCCTCCAAGCCTCAGTTAGGACACTGTGCCCGGACGAGCTGACATAATAAGGAAGGATTTTGAATCCCGGGTAAGACTCATACCAGCCACACCAATCACACCGTACAACTCGTGATACTATATCCAGTTTGACAGTATGAAAAACAACTGAGCCTTTCAACAGATGGCTCAACAGTAACCCTTTAGTTAACAATAACTATTTACAAGTATTGCAGACAATCCGCACTTGGGATGGGCGCCCAGCATCCACTACGGACTATGAGAAATAGAATTACCGGTGAGTAAATTCTTATTTTCTCTGACGTCCTAGTGGATGCTGGGAACTCCGTAAGGACTATGGGGATTATACCAAAGCTCCCAAACGGGCGGGAGAGTGCGGATGACTCTGCAGCACCGAATGAGAGAACTCTAGGTCCTCCTCAGCCAGGGTATCAAATTTGTAGAATTTTGCAAACGTGTTTGCCCCTGACCAAGTAGCTGCTCGGCAAAGTTGTAAAGCCGAGACCCCTCGGGCAGCCGCCCAAGATGAGCCCACTTTCCTTGTGGAATGGGCATTTACAGATTTTGGCTGTGGCAGGCCTGCCACAGAATGTGCAAGCTGAATTGTACTACAAATCCAGCGAGCAATAGTCTGCTTAGAAGCAGGAGCACCCAGCTTGTTGGGTGCATACAGGATAAACAGCGAGTCAGATTTTCTGACTACAGCCGTCCTGGAAACATATATTTTCAGGGCCCTGACTACGTCCAGCAACTTGGAGTCCTCCAAGTCCCTAGTAGCCAATTCTGACACTCGCCTGGCTGAAGCCAAGGCCAATAACATGACCACTTTCCACGTGAGATATTTTAGATCCACGGTTTTTAGTGGCTCAAACCAATGTGATTTTAAGAAACTCAACACCACGTTGAGATCCCAAGGTGCCACAGGGGGCACAAACGGGGGCTGAATATGCAGCACTCCTTTCACAAATGTCTGAACTTCAGGTACTGAAGCTAGTTCTTTTTGAAAGAAAATCGACAGAGCCGAGATCTGTACTTTAATGGAGCCTAGTTTTAGGCCCATATTCACTCCTGCTTGCAGGAAATGCAGAAATCGACCCAGCTGAAATTCCTCTGTTGGGGCCTTTTTTGCCTCGCACCATGCAACATATTTCCGCCATATGCGGAGATAATGCTTTGCCGTAACATCTTTCCTGGCTTTAATAAGCGTAGGAATGACTTCTTCCGGAATACCCTTTTCCTTCAGGATCCGGCGTTCAACCGCCATGCCGTCAAACGCAGCCGCGGTAAGTCTTGGAACAGACAGGGCCCCTGCTGTAGCAGGTCCTGTCTGAGCGGTAGAGGCCACGGGTCCTCTGAGAGCATCTCTTGAAGTTCCAGGTACCACGCTCGTCTTGGCCAATCCGGAACCACGAGAATTGTGTTTACTCCTCGCTTTCTTATTATTCTCAATACCTTTGGTATGAGAGGCAGAGGAGGGAACACATAAACCGACTGGTACACCCACGGTGTCACTAGAGCGTCCACAGCTATCGCCTGAGGGTCCCTTGACCTGGCGCAATATCTTTTTAACTTTTTGTTGAGGCGGGACGCCATCATGTCCACCTGTGGTTTTTCCCAATGGTTTACCAGCATCTGGAAAACTTCTGGATGAAGTCCCCACTCTCCCGGGTGGAGGTCGTGTCTGCTGAGGAAGTCTGCTTCCCAGTTGTCCACTCCCGGAATGAACACTGCTGACAGTGCTAGAACATGATTCTCCGCCCATCGGAGAATTCTTGTGGCTTCTGCCATCGCCATCCTGCTTCTTGTGCCTCCCTGTCGATTTACATGGGCGACTGCCGTGATGTTGTCTGACTGGATCAGCACCGGCTGGTGTAGGAGCAGGGATTTTGCTTGACTTAGGGCATTGTAAATGGCCCTTAGTTCCAGAATATTTATGTGAAGGGAAGTCTCCTGACTCGACCATAGTCCTTGGAAGTTTCTTCCCTGTGTGACTGCCCCCCAGCCTCGAAGGCTGGCATCCGTGGTCACCAGGACCTAGTCCTGTATGCCGAACCTGCGGCCCTCTAGAAGATGGGCACTCTGCAGCCACCACAGTAGAGACACCCTGGTTCTTGGAGACAGGGTTATTAAGCGATGCATCTGAAGATGCGATCCGGACCATTGGTCCAACAGGTCCCACTGAAAGATTCTGGCATGGAACCTGCCGAAGGGAATTGCTTCGCAAGAAGCTACCATCTTTCCCAGGACCCACGTGCAGCGATGCACTGATACCTGTTTTGGTTTCAGGAGGTCTCTGACTAGAGATGACAACTCCCTGGCTTTCTCCTCCGGGAGAAACACTTTTTTCTGGACTGTATCCAGAATCATACCCAGGAACAGTAGCCGTGTCGTCGGAACCAGCTGTGACTTTGGGATATTCAGAATCCAGCCGTGCTGGTGCAGCACTTCCTGAGATAGTGCTACTCCCACCAACAACTGTTCCTTGGACCTCGCCTTTATTAGGAGATCGTCCAAGTACGGGATAATTAAAACTCCCTTTTTTCGAAGGAGTATCATCATTTCCGCCATAACCTTGGTAAAAACCCTCGGTGCCGTGGACAGTCCAAACGGCAGCGTCTGGAATTGGTAATGGCAATCCTGTACCACAAATCTGAGGTACTCCTGGTGAGGATGGTAAATGGGGACATGCAAGTAAGCATCCTTGATGTCCAGGGATACCATGTAATCCCCCTCGTCCAGGCTTGCAATAACCGCCCTGAGCGATTCCATCTTGAACTTGAATCTTTTTATGTATGTGTTCAAGGATTTCAAATTTAAAATGGGTCTCACCGAACCGTCCGGTTTCGGAACCACAAATAGTGTGGAATAGTAACCCCGGCCTTGTTGAAGTAGGGGTACCTTGATTATCACCTGCTGGGAATACAGCTTGTGAATTGCCGCTAGCACCGCCTCCCTGTCTGAGGGAGCAATCGGCAAGGCAGATTTTAGGAACCGGTGGGGTGGAGACGCCTCGAATTCCAGTTTGTACCCCTGAGATATTATTTGAAGGATCCAGGGATCCACCTGTGAGCGAGCCCACTGATCGCTGAAATTCTTGAGGCGGCCCCCCACCGTACCTGGCTCCGCCTGTGGAGCCCCACCGTCATGCGGCGAACTTGGAAGAAGAAGCGGGGGAGGACTTTTGCTCCTAGGAACCTGCTGTTTGTTGCAGCCTTTTTCCCCTACCTCTGCCTCTGGACAGAAAAGACCCGCCTTTTCCACGCCTGTTTTTCTGGGTCCAAAGGACTGAACCTGATAAAACGGCGCCTTCTTAGGCTGTGAGGGGACATGGGGTAAAAATGCTGACTTCCCAGACGTTGCTGTGGAAACTAGGTCCGAGAGACCATCCCCAAATAATTCCTCACCCTTATATGGCAAAACTTCCATGTGCCTTTTAGAATCTGCATTTCCTGTCCACTGGCGCGTCCATAAGCCTCTCCTAGTAGAAATGGACAATGCACTTACTTTAGATGCCAGTCGGCAGATTTCCCTCTGTGCATCTCTCATATATAAGACTGAGTCTTTGATATGGTCTATGGTTAGCAGGATCGTGTCTCTGTCTAATGTGTCAATATTTTCTGACAGTTTATCTGACCACGCAGCAGCAGCACTGCACATCCAAGCTGACGCAATAGCTGGCCTAAGTATAATGCCTGTATATACAGACTTCAGGATCGCCTCCTGCTTTCTATCAGCAGGTTCCTTGAGGGCGGCCGTATCCGGAGATGGTAGTGCCACCTTTTTAGACAAACGTGTGAGCGCTTTATCCACCCTAGGAGGTGTTTCCCAACGTGACCTATCCTCTGGCGGGAAAGGGAACGCCATTAGTACCTTCTTAGGAATTACCAATTTTTTATCAGGGAAAGCCCACGCTTCTTCACACACTTCATTTAATTCATCTGATGGGGGAAAAACTACGGGTAGTTTTTTCTCCCCAAACATAATACCCTTTTTAGTGGTACCTGTATTTATATCAGAAATGTGTAACACCTCTTTCATTGCCTCAATCATGCAGTGAATGGCCTTAGTGGGCATCAGGTTAGACTCATCGTCGTCGACACTGGTGTCAGTATCAGTGTCGACATCTGGGTCTGCGGTCTGAGGTAGCGGGCGTTTTAGAGCCCCTGATGACCTGTGAGACGCCTGGACAGGCACGAGCTGAGAAGTCGGCTGTCCCACATTTGGCATGTCGTCAAATTTCTTATGTAAGGAGTCTATACGTGCACTCATTTCTTTCCATAAGCTCAACCACTCAGGTGTCTGCCCCGCAGGGGGTGACATCCCTTCTAAAGGCTTCTGCTCCGTCTCCACATCATTATCCTCATCAAACATGTCGACACAGCCGTACCGACACACCGCACACACACAGGGAATGCTCCAACAGAGGACAGGACCCACAAAAGCCCTTTGGGGGGACAGAGTGAGAGTATGCCAGCACACACCAGAGCGCTATATAATGCAGGGACTAACTGAGTTATGTCCCCTTTAGCTGCTTTTTCTATATAATTGTATACTGCGCCTAAATTTAGTGCCCCCCCCTCTCTTTTTTACCCTTTTCTGTAGTGTAGACCGCAGGGGAGAGCCAGGGAGCTTCCTTCCAGCGGATCTGTGAAGGAGAAATGGCGCCAGTGTGCTGAGGGAGATAGCTCCGCCCCTTTTCCGCGGACTATTCTCCCGCTTTTTCCTATATTCTGGCAGGGGTATTTTTCACATATATAGCCTCTGGGGCTATATATTGTGGTATTTTTGCCAGCCGAGGTGTTATTATTGCTTCTCAGGGCGCCCCCCCCCCAGCGCCCTGCACCCTCAGTGACCGGAGTGTGAAGTGTGTGTGAGGAGCAATGGCGCACAGCTGCAGTGCTGTGCGCTACCTTGGTGAAGACTGATGTCTTCTGCCGCCGATTTTCCGGACCTCTTCTTGCTTCTGGCTCTGTAAGGGGGACGGTGGCGCGGCTCCGGGACCGAACACCAAGGCTGGGCCTGCGGTCGATCCCTCTGGAGCTAATGGTGTCCAGTAGCCTAAGAAGCCCAAGCTGGCTGCAAGCAGGCAGGTTCGCTTCTTCTCCCCTTAGTCCCTCGCTGCAGTGAGCCTGTTGCCAGCAGGTCTCACTGAAAATAAAAAACCTAATTTCTATCTTTCTTTCTAAAGGCTCAGGAGAGCCCCTAGTGTGCATCCAACCTCGGCCGGGCACAAAATCTAACTGAGGCTTGGAGGAGGGTCATAGTGGGAGGAGCCAGTGAACACCAGGTAGTCATAAATCTTTCTAGAGTGCCCAGCCTCCTTCGGAGCCCGCTATTCCCCATGGTCCTTACGGAGTTCCCAGCATCCACTAGGACGTCAGAGAAAGAGACTCAAGACTTACCTGTTTAAGTTCCCTTCCAAAAAAATACATCCCAAATGCTTAGTTCTCTCTCCTGTTAAAATAATTTTGTACTAGCTGTTGTACCTGTTCTTCATATGGGAGTTTCTGATTTTCATGGTTATAAATATAAATGAGTGTTAAAAACTTGGTAAATCTATAGATCTGTACATTTGAGACATCTTAAAGCACCCGTAGCAGTAACGGTAAAAAAGTGACAGGACCATTTTTGTAATTTATTAGATTCTACACACTGGAGGTGCAATCCAAATTTTCATCCGATTGTCCGTTTGGGCGTTATCGTTCACGCAACGCAAGCTACGCATCGGTAATGATGTCATTATATCAACCCCCTGTTCATCCCCTTAGGGGAGGTTTATTAAAATTCTATTTGCATAGTTACCCTATTTCCCACCTGAGGAATACCTATGTTAGATTTCAGCTGTCTAACATATCGGGAAGTAAGCTCAATGTAGGTAGTCTTCTGCATCAAGTCTAAGTGGTTGGAGATATAAATAAACTTGTTTATTACTGTGTCTGCATGATTAATGGGGACATGGTCAATGGCGACATTATGGCCCTGACCACATTGTGACCGTAGACCTATCACACCACGTAAACAGTGTTGATACACAGTGCATACTTTTGGCCCATATATTCATACTCCCTATTCTGCATATATAATGTGTCTCCATGCCGATGCTGAGCGCCGCAGTTTGTGGACTTGCAGTCCAACATAGGATCGTGCAAATTAGCAAAAGTTAATGTGTCAGGTCTCAATCCCATTGCTATCAATTTCAGATCATCACCTTCATTCATTATACATTTTCCTTTGCACCATAAATCCTTAGTTATGTATTAAATTCTGAAGGCAGGATAGTATAATATTTTAAGTAGTTTAATCACAATGGTATTGTTTGCCTATAAGGATGCTTTCCCATAAAACCTGCCCCAGTTGTTCAAAAGGTGTTCCCATTAAAGTAATATCTGATTTATGGACTACGCCACATATAATAAAAAAATTGCTGTGGAAGGAGGGCCAGACTAGTGGCCACAGCCTAACTCTGGCCCAGGGGCTCAAATAAACACCCGGGGGTATATTTACTAAAAGTCAATTTTGGTTTTCAGTTGTTTTTCAATCAATTTTGTGACAGGTATTTTCTAAAGTCAAAATCGACTTAAAATCCGCTGAAATAGAACTTTACACTTAAATAGAACTACAATAGCACCTTCAATACTTTAACAAAGAGTTCAATTCTTAACCCAAATTTACTAATACAAATCTACTCAAAATCGACCACAAATCACCATTTTCAATATAACCATCAGAAACAGTTCTATTTGATTTTAAATCATGTGGAACTGCCTGAAACCTCAATATGTTGGAAAAAAACATGGGAGAGAAGCATGTTGGGTGCTCTGGCTGTATAAACCATGGCATCAAAAGGCACAGCAATGATTTAAAAACCATGGTTATGCAAATTAGCCCAGGAATGAAGGTGTTTGTGTGTAGTACAGTGCATGTGGCCAATAGGAACGCTTCTGTATAATTTTGTCTATTTTGGGTCGATTTTGGATCAACTTTTGGACAAATAGAACACGTTTAGAACTTCAAATAGCACTCGCATCACCCAATGATTTTAAAAGGAAGTCAAAATCGACTTTTAGTAAATGAGCTATTTGGAATAGAAACACTGTAGTTGATTTTGTGGGGATGTTGGTTCTATTCTTGTCAATTTCAAATAGACCCAAAATTTACTTTTAGTAAATATACCCCCTAATCTAATCAAGTAAACTAATAACTAATTAGTAACTAATAATAAATAATTAGTAACTAATAAGAACTAATAGTAAATAGTACTTAATAGTAACTAATTTAGTAAATATACAACCCCTAATCTTCACCGCCGTGCTCCAACCAGCTCATGCTACAAGACAAAATGTAAGTTTAGTATTTAAGTGGAGCAATACGTGCCTGTGGCTCACCCACATTCAGCAAGGAATATCTGTACCCACCCAGCTCCTCCTAATTGTGAAAACAAACAAACAAACAAACACCACTACCATTCCCACCATCATGGAGGGCTTGGTTGTGTAGAATAGATGTATGATGTCCCACGAAATAATGGGATACTGTAATTGTAAAGTATTTTGCTTTTACATATCCTAAATTATAATTTAAAAAAAATCTATTGTATCCATTACTGCAATTACCAATAAGAATGCAGCAAAACAAAACCTTACATTATAATGTTTGCTTTATTTAGTGTAATACTTAGTTGTAGGAAGTAAAAAGAGCCTGTGACACTGTTATGGAGTGAACACCAGAGGGCGCCCTGTATATAGCAAGAAGACGTGCCAAATAGTGTTCTCAGTGTTTAAGTAGAGTAAAATGCTTCATTTTATTGCAGGACCGTTACACTAATACAGTGGTTTTCAAACTGTGTGGCCAGGCACCCTGGGGTTCCTCAAGACACTTGCAGGGGTGCCTAGGATTGGTGGTCGAGGACCATTTCATATTATTTATGGTCAATGTAACAGGCAAAACTGGTGCTGGTGGCTGTCAGTCATACAATATATGGTCAAACAGAAGCAAATCCTGTATCCCTCCACATAACTGAGCCTAAGGATGACATATAAACACAGTTTACTTCATTTAATATTCTTTATAAATTTATCAATAAGAAACTTTTGGCCTAGGGGTGGCGGGAAAGAAACCCTGATACTCTAGGGCACCGTGATTCGAAAAAGTTGGGAACCACTATACTAATACGAAGTATACTACACAATGTAACAATTGTGATACAGGTTGAGTATCCCATATCCAAATATTCCGAAATACGGGATTTTTTGAGTGAGACTGAGATAGTGAAACCTTTGTTTTTTGATGGATCAATGTACACAAACTTTGTTTAATACACAACGTTATTAAAAATATTGTATTAAATGACCTTCAGGCTGTGTGTATAAGGTGTATATGAAACATAAATGAATTGTGTGAATGTACACACACTTTGTTTAATGCACAAAGTTATAAAAAATATTGGCTAAAATGACCTTCAGGCTGTGTGTATAAGGTGTATATGTAACATAAATGCATTCTGTGCTTAGATTTAGGTCCCATCACCATGGTATCTCATTATGGTATGCAATTACTCCGAAATACGGAAAAATCCCATATCCAAAATACATCTGGTCCCAAGCATTTTGGATAAGGGATACTCAACCTGTACTGAAAATGACTTGCAAATTGATAATTTACATATATGCAATAAAAAATATAATCTAGTGTATTGTTTTAGACAGCTAAGGGATGGATCCGTCTGTCCATCTGGGCCCCCTCCTCTCTAGCCGGCAGCACTGTACAGCTCTGGGCACTAGGGTCCCTAGGGCGTATGTGCAAATCACTGGCAAAATGGCGCCGCGCCATTTACCCACTGATTTCTGCAGTGCTGCTGCTGCGCCGCAGGACGCCGGGTAAGTATTTAAATTAATGAGTGTGCGGTGTGGGCTCCTCTGAACCCCCGGGGGTCCGTGTGCTCCACACACACTGCACCCATTATAAATACACCAGTGAGATGGATAGATCGGGGAGGGAGGGCTAGCTACTGTAGATATGAGATTGATAGATAGATAGATAGATATGAGCAAGAAAGATTGAAATGTATAATAGAGAAATATATAAGATAGATATTGGATAATTATAGAAGAAAGATTTAAAAAAAAAAGAAATTCGGAACTACTGTACAAAAGATAGATCTGAGATGGATGCATATGATATATATATATATGGGAGAGAGACCAAAAAATAAATCTAAGCGATGGATATATAATTATAGCAGGGATGGATATGAGATGGTAGAAAGATACTGTAGCTATAACATGGATGTATATTGGATAGAACAATGACAGAGATTTATTATGAGAGCAATAGAAAGATACATACGAAGTAGATACATACAGATGTATGAGATTGAGAAAGATAAATACTATCGGACATATTCAAATAGATGCAGGATTTTGCTACAATAAAAATTGATCAGCATGTCGGGGCCATGGAGAAGGACTGCGCTGCAAAAGGCAAGTAAGACTAAGCCGATTGGAAACTTCCAATTGCTTAATTAGCCATTGGGGGGGGGGGGGGGTCCGTACATGTGTATAACTATATCACTGCTGTAAATAGAAGTCTGGGTGTACCTTGCAAAGTAAATGACTTCACCTGAAAATGACAATTTGCCATAATTGCCATATTATACTAATTAAATGCATGATTATTTATTGGGAGGGATGTACCCAGGGCCGGACTGGCCCTTCTGGTAAATGCCAGAAGGTCCGATGGTCTAATGGGCCACAGAAAGCGGGGAAGGCCAAGCAGTGCCGCCTCCTGGTGCTTTGCTCGCACATCCTACATACAGATAGATGGGGGCGTGCCACGAGGCCAGGCCCCTGAGACTCGGCCTGTCCGCAAGCCATGGCCGCACCCTCTTTGCTTGTCACCACACCTCCCTTGTTGTTCCCACTGATGTGACAGGGCTGTTTCTCAACCCCAGTCCGTCCCTAGGTGTACGAAGGGTTCTGCAAGGTTCTGCACTGTGTCCCAACATTTTTTTTACCTTTATGGGGTATATGCAATTGCGGTCGAATTGCCGCAAATGTCGAAAAACGGGTCATTTTCGACAAAAAAAACCTGTCGAATTGGATTCGACAATGCAACACAGTACCTTTCGTCAAAAAAACTGCCGTTTCAGATTCGACTTTTTGCAATTCAACATTTTTCAAATTCGACATGTCTGCAATGGTAAAAATGCGGCTTTTCGACAGTCATTTCGTCAATTTCATTCCGCCTCATTTTGCTGTCGTGATGTAATAAAAAATTTTAAAAACATTTTTTTGTGTGTTTTTTTGATTGCTAATAGCATATCTATTTATATTAGAAGGGATTATCTACTTGGTTTGTCTATTTAGGAGCCACAAGTATTATTTAATATATTTTTTTAAAGAATATTTTTTTTTTTTTACTGACTAAAATAATATGGAGAGATCAGAGCATGTTTTTCAGTGGGAAGGGGTGGGAATGGGTTAAAATTTCAGGAAAAAATTGCGTGGGGTCCCCCCTCCTAAGCATAAACAGCCTCGGGCTCTTTGAGCCGGTCCTGGTTGTAAAAATACGGGGGGGGGGGGGGGGAATCATGGGATCCCCCGTATTTTAACAACCAGCACCGGGCTCTGCATCTTGTCCTGGTGCCAAAAATACGGGGGACAAAACACGTAGGGGTCCCCCGTATTTTTAACATCAGCACCGGCCTCCACTAGTCAGAGAGATAATGCCACAGCCGGGGGACACTTTTATATCGGTCCCTGCGGCCTTGGCATTAAATCACTAACTAGTCACCCCTGGCCGGGGTACCCTGGAGGAGTGGGGACCCCTTAAATCAAGGGGTCCCCCCCTCCAGCCACCCAAGGGCCAGGGGTGAAGCCCGAGGCTGTCCCCCCCATCCAAGGGCGGCGGATGGGGGGCTGATAGCCATGTGTCCTAAAAAAGAATATTGTTTTTGTAGCAGAACTACAAGTCCCAGCAAGCCTCCCCCGCAAGCTGGTACTTGGAGAACCACAAGTACCAGCATGCGGGGGGGGAAACGGGCCGCTGGTACCTGTAGTTCTACTACAAAAAAAATACCCAAATAAAAACAGTACACACACACACCGTGACAGTATAAGTTTATTACATACATGCACACCAACATACACACATACTTACCTATGTTGACACAAAGTGTCGGCCCCCTTGTCCATGTAGAACCCACGGGGTACCTGTAAATAAAATTATACTCACAACAATCCGGGGTAGATCGGTCCTCTTCTTAGTTTGTAATCCACGTACTTGGCAAAATAAAAAAACAGAAACCATGGACCATGCACTGAAAGGGATCCCATGTTTACACATGGGACCCCTTTCCCCGACTGCCGGGAACCCTCGTGACTGCTGTCAAAGAGGGTCCCTTCAGCCAATCAGGGAGCGCCACGTCGTGGCACTCTCCTGATTGGCTGCGCGCGTCTGAGCTGTCCGGCGGCGCAATCGAGATACACTGTAGCCCATAGGCGCTCCATTGTATCCAATGGTGGGAACTTTGCAGTCAGTGGTTGACCGCGAGTAACCTTGCCAAGTACGTGGATTACAAACTAAGAAGAGGACCGATCTACCCAGGATTGTTGTGAGTATAATTTTATTTACAGGTACCCCGTGGATTCTACGTGGACAAGGGGACCGACACTTTGTGTCAACATAGGTAAGTATGTGTGTATGTTGGTGTGCATGTATGTAATAAAGTTATACTGTCACGGTGTGCGTGTACTGTTTTTATTTGGGTATTTTTTGTAGTAGAACTACAGGTACCAGCGGGCCCGTTTCCCCCCGCATGCTGGTACTTGTGGTTCTCCAAGTACCAGTTTGCGGGGAGGCTTGCTGGGACTTGTAGTTCTGCTACAAAAACAATATTCTTTTTTATGACACATGGCTATCAGCCCCCCATCCGCCGCCCTTGGATGGGGGGGGACAGCCTCGGGCTTCACCCCTGGCCCTTGGGTGGCTGGAGGGGGGGACCCCTTGATTTAAGGGGTCCCCACTCCTCCAGGGTACCCGGCCAGGGTGACTAGTTAGTGATTTAATACCAGGGCCGCAGGGACCGATATAAAAGTGTCCCCCGGCTGTGGCACTATCTCTCTGACTAGTGGAGCCCGGTGCTGGTGTTAAAAATACGGGGGACCCCTACGTGTTTTGTCCCCCGTATTTTTGGCACCAGGACCAGACACAGAGCCCGGTGCTGGTTGTTAAAATATGGGGGATCCCATGTAATTTCCCCCCCCGTATTTTTACAACCAGGACCGGCTCAAAGAGCCCGAAGCTGGTTATGCTTAGGAGGGGGGACCCCACGCAATTTTTTTCAGTTTTTTTTTCAACACTTTTGTGCCGTCCATGAAGTCGAATCCAGGACGCACACTATCGTCAATTGGTCCATTTTTCGACAGCGGGACTGTCGAATCCGTTTTTTATTGAATATGTCGAATTTGGGTCCCGGCGGCCGGGATTCGACTATCAAATTGTGTCGAATCCAAAAAACGGTCGAATTCCAGCCAGAATTCGACTGCAATTGCATATACCCCTAAATATTTTCCCCCAATTTTCACATACTCAGGGGCTGCAAACTAAAGTCTGTGTAAACTCTCAATGAGACCTGTGTTAATTTAACGAAGATTCACTTTTGAACGGCAGTTCAATCAGGTTGACAGCACTGCATTCCAGACCATTCTGTGAATTTTATACAGTCCAGGAGAGACATGACCAGTAGTAAAACTCCCTGGAAGTATGGCACACTGTGCTGAAGCACTCTGAGCCAGTTGTAAATCCAATCTACTGACTGACTGAAAAAAGGTAAGCCAAAGAGGTCTTCTGACATTGAGCTGGCCAGATTGGACCATTGGATAGGCAGCACTGAATGTACTAGTTGAAATTACAGCGTGCATTTGGCATTGAAGTCTATCTGGTCTGTTATCACATTTGATATGGTGCACTATTAGTGCCCACTTGTCCTCTGTTTTGGAGACTAGTAAACTAGTAAAAACACCTGACATAACCCCCGCCCGGTACACCCGACCCTGCTGTGTGACCATACCCCACCCCACCTTTCTGCTGCTCCATCCTTCCTATTCCATCTTGTACAGCACCCCCGCCCCTTACTCCAGCTCCATTCCGCCCCCAGAAGCCATGCTTACTTCATCCCTGTTTTCTTCAGCAAAGCTAGGCCTGTCCTGACTCCCTCGCAGTGGGAGTTCTTGGAGGTGTAGCTCGCGCCACTAGTCACACGGCAAGCGCATGTTGTCGTTGGACAGACCATAGGAAATTATAGATAGAGAGAGACTGAGAGAATGTAGCACGCAATATGAGCGGGTGCTCAGTCACAAGTTAATAGCACATTGTATCTACAGCTCCAAAAGGGCTAGCAGAGGTCAGCACACTAATGTATTTGCAAAAAGATCTCAATCCATTTATTTAAACAAAGAACAGAGCCATAGTTGTAAACAAGATACTTATCAGAAGCAGCCTGAACAGTTTTCAAGTCCAATAATTAATAGTAATGGGCCCCAGATGTGTGCATGTGTTTATCTGAATTTATTTTATACATGTGTGAGATAGATATATAAAAGAGTTAGGGGTCTATTCATGAAGCAGTGAAAAGAGTGGAGAAGTTGCCCATGGCAACCAATCAGCTGCTCCATACAATTGTATATGTTACTTCAATGTTGATTGGTTGCCATGGGCAACTTCTCCACTGGCACACTTCTCCACACTTTGCACTGCTTCATGAATAGACCCTTTAGAAAGAAAAATACATTTGAGAGAGATACATAAATATGAGAGAGTGATGGATAGACAGATATGGGAGAGGTAGATAGAAACAGAGATAGTTATGAGACAGATGAATACTATATTAGAGACAGATAGTTAAATTGATATGAGGTATATAGATAGTTATGAGATATATAGATAAAAGTGATCAAAGGAAGGACAACCAGTGGAGCGGTTGGGCGTGAAGGGGTCATGGGCGTGAAGGCTCATGTGGCACATGGGGAGCAAAGGCCAGAACATACAGTGCACAGATAAACAGATTGATGGATAGACATGGGTAGAGAGAAACAGATAGATAGATAGATAGATAGATAGATACTATATGAGAAAAAGAGATAGATAGATAGATGTGAAATAGTTACAGTATGAGACAGATATGTGGATACGGGCAAACAGAATTAGATTTAGGCTGCAGTGGGGTGGGTTAGGTTTAGGCTGTGGGAAGGTGGGTTAGGGGGGCATTGGGGAAAGGTAAGTATACTTACCTTGCCCCTGTCAGGATTCTCACCTTCAGGATGCTGCGGTTGGCTAAATGACGCAATTCGAGACAGTTAACACCCCTCCACGCAGCACCGTGATTGCCATTATCTCATCATCTTTCCCGCTTCCTAGTGAAGGGGGTGGGATGCGTGAGGGCCACCTGCTCTTCTAGGGCTGTTGGAGACTACACAAAAATTGTGAGTCTCCTGCAGCTTCTGGAAGGGTAGACATTTATGCTCTATATACTTATTTTGCCAGATAACTTGTATATAAAAAAAAATTATACTGTATTTCTCTAACGTCCTAGTGGATGCTGGGGACTCCGAAAGGACCATGGGGAATAGCGGTTCCGCAGGAGACTGGGCACAAAGTAAAAGCTTTAGGACTAGCTGGTGTGCACTGGCTCCTCCCCCCATGACCCTCCTCCAAGCCTCAGTTAAGATTTTGTGCCCGAACGAGAAGGGTGCAATCTAGGTGGCTCTCCTGAGCTGCTTAGAGTAAAAGTTTAAATAGGTTTTTTTTTTTTTTTTTTCAGTGAGACCTGACAACAGGCTCACTGCATCGAGGGACTAAGGGGAGAAGAAGCGAACTCACCTGCGTGCAGAGTGGATTGGGCTTCTTAGGCTACTGGACATTAGCTCCAGAGGAACGATCACAGGCCCAGCCATGGATGGGTCCCGGAGCCGCGCCGCCGGCCCCCTTACAGAGCCAGAAGAGTGAAGAGGTCCGGAAAATCGGCGGCAGAAGACGTCCTGTCTTCAATAAGGTAGCGCACAGCACCGCAGCTGTGCGCCATTGCTCTCAGCACACTTCACACTCCGGTCACTGAGGGTGCAGGGCGCTGGGGGGGGAGCACCCTGGGACGCAATGAAAATACCTTAAATGGCTAAAAATACATCACATATAGCTCCTGGGCTATATGGATGTATTTAACCCCTGCCAGTTTTCCACAAAAAAGCGGGAGAAAGGCCGCCGAAAAAGGGGCGGAGCCTATCTCCTCAGCACACAAGCGCCATTTTTTCCTCACAGCTCCGTTGGAGGAAGGCTCCCTGACTCTCCCCTGCAGTCCTGCACAACAGAAACAGGGTAAAACAAGAGAGGGGGGGCACTAAATTGGCATATTAATATATACAGCAGCTATATTAGGGAAAAACACTTATATAAGGTTATCCCTGTATATATATAGCGCTCTGGTGTGTGCTGGCAAACTCTCCCTCCGTCTCCCCAAAGGGCTAGTGGGGTCCTGTCCTCTATCAGAGCATTCCCTGTGTGTGTGCTGTGTGTCGGTACGCTGTGTCGACATGTATGAGGAGGAAAATGGTGTGGAGGCGGAGCAATTGCCTGTGTTAGTGATGTCACCCCCTAGGGAGTCGACACCTGACTGGATGGTCTTATGGAAAGAATTACGTGATTGTGTCGGCACTTTACAAAAGACTGTTGACGACATGAGACAGCCGGCAAATCAGTTAATACCTGTACAGGTGTCTCAAACACCGTCAGGGGCTATAAAACGCCCGTTACCTCAGGTCGATACAGACACTGACACGGACACTGACTCCAGTGTCGACGGTGAGGAAACAAACGTATTTTCCAGTAGGGCCACACGTTACATGATCACGGCAATGAAGGAGGTTTTGAACATTTCTGATACTACAAGTACCACAAAAAAGGGTATTATGTGGGGTGTGAAAAAACTACCCGTAGTTTTTCCTGAATCAGATGAATTAAATGAGGTGTGTGATGAAGCGTGGGTTTCCCCCGATAAAAAACTGCTAATTTCTAAAAAATTATTGGCATTATACCCTTTCCCACCAGAGGTTAGGACGCGTTGGGAAACACCCCCTAGCGTAGATAAGGCGCTCACACGCTTATCAAAACAAGTGGCGTTACCGTCCCCTGATACGGCCGCCCTCAAGGAACAGCAGGCCTGGCCAACCTGTGGCTCTCCAGCTGTTGTAAAACTACAAGTCCCATCATGCCTTGCCACAGTTTTGCTATTAGGGAATGCTAAAACTATGGCAGGGCATGCTGGGATGTGTAGTTTCACAACATCTGGAGAGCCACAGGTTGGCCAGGCCTGAACCAGCTGATAGGAAGCTGGAAAATATCCTTAAAAGTATATACACACATACTGGTATTATACTGCGACCAGCAATCGCCTCAGCCTGGATGTGCAGTGCTGGGGTGGCTTGGTCGGATTCCCTGACTGAAAATATTGATACCCTGGACAGGGACAATATATTATTGACTATACAGCATTTAAAGGATGCATTTCTATATATGCGAGATGCACAGAGGGATATTTGCACTCTGGCATCAAGAGTAAGTGCGATGTCCATTTCTGCCAGAAGAGGATTATGGACGCGACAGTGGTCAGGGGATGCGGATTCCAAACGGCATATGGAAGTATTGCCGTATAAAGGGGAGGAGTTATTTGGGGTCGGTCTATCGGACCTGGTGGCCACGGCAACGGCTGGAAAATCCACCTTTTTACCCCAAGTCACCTCGCAGCAGAAAAAGATACCGTCTTTTCAGGCTCAGTCCTTTCGTCCCCATAAGGGCAAGCGGGCAAAAGGCCACTCATATCTGCCCCGGGGCAGAGGAAGGGGAAAAAGACTGCAGCAAACAGCCTCTTCCCACGAACAGAAGCCCTCCCCCGCTTCTGCCAAGTCCTCAGCATGACGCTGGGGCCTTACAAGCGGACTCAGGCACGGTGGGGGCCCGTCTCAAGAATTTCAGCGCGCAGTGGGCACACTCGCAAGTGGACCCCTGGATCCTGCAGGTAGTATCTCAGGGGTACAAATTGGAATTCGAGACGTCTCCCCCTCGCCGGTTCCTGAAGTCTGCTTTACCAACGTCTCCCCCCGACAGGGAGGCGGTATTGGAAGCCATTCACAAGCTGTATTCCCAGCAGGTGATAATCAAGGTACCCCTCCTACAACAGGGAAAGGGGTATTATTCCACGCTGTTTGTGGTACCGAAGCCGGACGGCTCGGTGAGACCCATTTTAAATCTGAAATCCTTGAACACTTACATAAAAAGGTTCAAGTTCAAGATGGAGTCACTCAGAGCAGTGATAGCGAACCTGGAAGAAGGGGACTATATGGTGTCTCTGGACATCAAGGATGCTTACCTCCATGTCCCAATTTGCCCTTCTCACCAAGGGTACCTCAGGTTTGTGGTACAGAACTGTCACTATCAGTTTCAGACGCTGCCGTTTGGATTGTCCACGGCACCCCGGGTCTTTACCAAGGTAATGGCCGAAATGATGATTCTTCTTCGAAGAAAAGGCGTCTTAATTATCCCTTACTTGGACGATCTCCTGATAAGGGCAAGGTCCAGAGAACAGTTAGAGGTCGGAGTAGCACTATCTCAAGTAGTACTACGACAGCACGGATGGATTCTAAATATTCCAAAATCACAGCTGATTCCGACGACACGTCTGCTGTTCCTAGGGATGATTCTGGACACAGTACAGAAAAAGGTGTTTCTCCCGGAGGAGAAAGCCAAGGAGTTATCCGACCTAGTCAGGAACCTCCTAAGACCAGGCCAAGTGTCAGTACATCAATGCACAAGGGTCCTGGGAAAGATGGTGGCTTCTTACGAAGCGATTCCATTCGGCAGATTCCACGCAAGAACTTTTCAGTGGGATCTGCTGGACAAATGGTCCGGATCGCATCTTCAAATGCATCAGCGGATAACCCTGTCTCCAAGGACAAGGGTGTCTCTCCTGTGGTGGTTACAGAGTGCTCATCTCCTAGAGGGCCGCAGATTCGGCATTCAGGATTGGGTCCTGGTGACCACGGATGCCAGCCTGAGAGGCTGGGGAGCAGTCACACAGGGAAGAAATTTCCAGGGCCTGTAGTCAAGCATGGAAACGTCACTTCACATAAATATCCTGGAACTAAGGGCCATTTACAATGCCCTAAGTCAGGCAAGACCTCTGCTTCAGGGTCAGCCGGTGTTGATCCAGTCGGACAACATCACGGCAGTCGCCCACGTAAACAGACAGGGCGGCACAAGAAGCAGGAGGGCAATGATGGAAGTGGCAAGGATTCTTCGCTGGGCGGAGAATCATGTGATAGCACTGTCAGCAGTGTTCATTCCGGGAGTGGACAACTGGGAAGCAGACTTCCTCAGCAGACACGATCTTCACCCGGGGGAGTGGGGACTTCACCCAGAAGTCTTCCACATGATTGTGAACCGTTGGGAAAAACCAAAGGTGGACATGATGGCGTCCCGCCTCAACAAAAAACTGGACAGATATTGCGCCAGGTCAAGGGACCCTCAGGCAATAGCTGTGGACGCTCTGGTAACACCGTGGGTGTACCAGTCAGTGTATGTGTTCCCTCCTCTTCCTCTCATACCAAAAGTACTGAGAATCATAAGAAGGAGAGGAGTAAAGACTATACTCGTGGCTCCGGATTGGCCAAGAAGGACTTGGTACCCGGAAATTCAAGAGATGCTCACGGAAGACCCGTGGCCTCTACCTCTAAGAAAGGACCTGCTCCAGCAGGGACCATGTCTGTTCCAAGACTTACCGCGGCTTTGTTTGACGGCATGGCGGTTGAACGCCGGATCCTGAAGGAAAAAGGTATTCCGGATGAAGTCATCCCTACCCTGATCAAAGCCAGGAAGGATGTAACCATACAACATTATCACCGTATTTGGCGTAAATATGTTGCGTGGTGCGAGGCCAGGAAGGCCCCTACAGAGGAATTTCAACTGGGTCGTTTCCTGCATTTCCTGCAAACAGGACTGTCTATGGGCCTCAAATTAGGGTCCATTAAGGTTCAAATTTCGGCCCTGTCAATATTCTTCCAAAAAGTACTGGCTTCTGTTCCTGAAGTTCAGATGTTTGTCAAGGGAGTACTGCATATACAGCCTCCTTTTGTGCCTCCAGTGGCACCTTGGGATCTCAATGTAGTTTTGGGATTCCTAAAATCACATTGGTTTGAACCACTCACCACTGTGGACTTAAAATATCTCACATGGAAAGTGGTAATGCTGATAGCCCTGGCTTCAGCCAGGCGTGTCTCAGAATTGGCGGCTTTATCCTATAAAAGCCCTTACCTAATTTTTCATACGGACAGGGCAGAATTGAGGATTCTTCCTCAATTTCTTCCTAAGGTGGTTTCAGCATTTCACTTAAACCAGCCTATTGTGGTGCCTGCGGCTACTAGGGACTTGGAGGATTCCAAGTTGCTGGACGTAGTCAGGGCCCTGAAAATATATGTTTCCAGGACGGCTGGAGTCAGAAAATCTGATTCGCTGTTTATCCTGTATGCACCCAGCAAGCTGGGTGCTGCTGCTTCTAAGCAGACGATTGCTCGTTGGATTTGTAGTACAATTCAGCTTGCACATTCTGTGGCAGGCCTGCCACAGCCAAAATCTGTAAAAGCCCATTCCACACGGAAAGTGGGCTCATCTTGGGCGGCTGCCCGAGGGGTCTCGGCTTTACAACTTTGCCGAGCAGCTACTTGGTCAGGGGCAAACACGTTTGCTAAATTCTACAAATTTGATACCCTGGCTGAGGAGGACCTGGAGTTCTCTCATTCGGTGCTGCAGAGTCATCCGCACTCTCCCGCCCGTTTGGGAGCTTTGGTATAATCCCCATGGTCCTTACGGAGTTCCCAGCATCCACTAGGACGTCAGAGAAAATAAGAATTTACTCACCGGTAATTCTATTTCTCATAGTCCGTAGTGGATGCTGGGCGCCCATCCCAAGTGCGGATTGTCTGCATTACTTGTACATAGTTATTGTTACAAAAATCGGATTATTGTTGTTGTGAGCCATCTTTTCAGAGGCTCCTTCTGTTATCATGCTGTTAACTGGGTTCAGATCACAAGTTGTACGGTGTGATTGGTGTGGCTGGTATGAGTCTTACCCGGGATTCAAAATCCTTCCTTATTGTGTACGCTCGTCCGGGCACAGTATCCTAACTGAGGCTTGGAGGAGGGTCATGGGGGGAGGAGCCAGTGCACACCAGCTAGTCCTAAAGCTTTTACTTTGTGCCCAGTCTCCTGCGGAGCCGCTATTCCCCATGGTCCTTTCGGAGTCCCCAGCATCCACTACGGACTATGAGAAATAGAATTATCGGTAAGTAAATTCTTATTATTGAATGCATTCAAAGATATTTATATGGTGAGCTCTTCACTAAGTCTACAGGACTGAAAGAGACGGTTCCATTTTCCATACAGGCAGATACAGTACATACAGGCAGATAATGAATAGGAAGCATTATTTATCTTGACCATGAATTATGCAGCATTACTGTGATCTTTATATATAGTGACTATGGAGGTAATTCCAAGTTGATCGCAGCAGGAAATTTTTTAGCAGTTGGGCAAAACCATGTGCACTGCAAGGGGGGCAGATATAACATTTGCAGAGAGAGTTAGATTTGGGTGGGTTATTTTGTTTATGTGCATGGTAATAAATACTGGCTGCTTTATTTTTACACTGCAATTTAGATTGCAGATTGAACTCACCCCACCCAAATCTAACTCTCTCTGCAAATGTTATATCTGCCCCCCCTGCAGTGCACATGGTTTTGCCCAACTGCTAAAAAAAATTCTGCTGCGATCAACTTGGAATTACCCCCTATGTTCAAGAAACAATTTATTAACCTACTTTAAATTAAATTTAATCAGGCATTAACCACTTAACTGACAATTTTTATTTCCCCAAAAACCACACAGAAATTTTCCAATTTTTTTTAATGAGTGAATTAGGTGAAGAACATGTATTTAACTTGACCAAAATTATTTTATTTAAAAAAAATCTAAATCTTTTTGATATTTGTAAAAAAAAAAATAAAAAAAAAGTTTTTTCCCCCAAAAAACATCGGAACATCATAGGCACTAACGGAACATTGCAACTTTCATTTTAACATCTGCGCAGCCACCAGGTACACACTCGGGAGGCTGGGGGGATTAATTTACACTTCCCCAGCTGCTGCTATTGTCTGCAGCCACCGGGTGGACGGTCCTGCCCTCGGGAGCGAGATGGCATGAGTAGTACACCAGACCCCCGACCTCTCGATCTGACTGTTGCGGCAGCCATTTACCAGCGGATGCTCCTGCATACACACTGCCCGATTATCTGATCGGCCTAGGGGCACATCTAGAGAGGCGTCGTCCCGTGTGCAGGCTCCGTCTGGGTCCCCTCCTCTCTAGCCAGCAGGACTCCGGAGGGTAAGTATTGAAATAATGGGTGCAGGGTGTGCGGTGTGGCCCCCACACACTGCACCCATTATAAATACGCCAGTGGATCAGGCAGATAACTGGATAGTGTGCACTGGACTTTACTCATTGCTGAACTGGACTTTAATGATGAGTCCAATGAAAAGCATAAAGATAAACCTAAATTATACTGTATACTTCCTCAAAGGACCAACATGACGTACATTTAATTATTGAAACACATTCTAAAAGTGACAGAAAATCTGCTCATTAGTAAGGAGCATTTCTTGCAATATAATGATATACATACAGTACAGTGACTTTAGAATTACAGTGTCTGTGCTGCAGACAATCGAAACTATCTATACTGATACCGAATAAGGTTTATTTTCTCTCCAACAAGTCTTGTGGTAATTTTCCAAACCAGTTAATTAGACCCTGGCAGGCTGACATGCCACTAATTGCATAAGCTGTTAATTAGCTCTCAGCCTTGTTTCCCAGTAACTGTGACTGCATTTCCTGTAAGAGAAGTAAGGGATGGTGCTGATATGTACATTTCTTGCATTATTTTCTTTTGCACTATATTATTGCATAATACCCTTGACAATAAATAATTATACTACCTAATACTGTATATAAAACTTCTATGTCCTCCTCCTACACAGATGTCTTAACATATGCCTTAGCTTCTCCTAATACACAGAAATCACAACACATGCCTCCATATAGTAGATACCTCATCTCATTCTTGCCCCTTCTCCTCATACACAAGCTTCACAGAACAACCTGATCAGAGAGGTGGGCAGAGCCTGAGGATGCAAATCCATGGTATCTGAACACACCCATACTCATTTTTCAGGAAGATGCATTATTTTCTGTGAGAATCTGTTAGTCCAGGAGGTCTCATCCTAATCCAGGAGTCTTCCAGATATTCTGGGGGTCAGATCAATTATCAAAGCTTAAAGAGACATAAGGTGGAGAGATATAAAGTACCAACCAATCAGCTCCTGTCATTTTTCAAGCACAGCCTTTAACATGCCAGTTAGGAGCTGATTGGTTGGGACTTTATCTCTCTCACTTTCTTTCTCTCCAAACTCTGCTACTTCTGCCCCTGAGTGAGTTGGTAACTAGGCTTAGGCTGGGTACACACTAGAATGATGTGCCTGACCAACGGGCTGACATATCGTATCGCCGGTACACATCAGAACTTTCGTCCCTTATTATACTGCACTGGGTCTCATGCGATATTTTCTGGTTGGCCGTGCAGCACAGCTGACCAGAAGATATTGCATGAGGCCCAATGTTCCATGTGTACTGTATATAGGATTAATTACATATAACTGCTGATTAAGCACCAACAAGTTGAACAGTTTGGGCCAACTCTACAGTACTTATGTTCAATGTGTCCCAACAATCACCACTAAGTACGTAACCTTTTGTAACGCTGGCAGACTTGACCAGCATTTTATATACTCAATGAAAAACACTTTACAATTTTCAGCAATCTACAGCATTTTATCCCCTTTTTTTGTTCCACAGTATTATATTAGCTTATACTTTATATTGCTGGGCACTGAAAATCACTTTGTTTTTGTGTGCTTGCATCCTAAGATCAACACTGCTTGGTAAGTCCTATTCCCTGCAATATCTTAGCTGTTGTGCAAGTAAGTGCAGTGCTATGCTGCACTTACGGTTCCGCCAACTCACATATTTTTGTTGGCAGCTCAATAGGGCTGTGAACAAAAATCTGCGAGTCGGGCATTAAAAGGGGCCACGAGGGGTGCAAGTTCGGGTGCCAGCGTTTACGCGTCACGGCAGCAGTACCCTTCACGAGGAATAGGACTGACCTCTTAGATTGTTGTTGCCAGACAAATAAAGTGACTGCAGTAATCATTTACTGTATGGCTAGATAGCAAACAATATATAGTCTGTGTATACTGATACTTAACTACTTGTATAAAATGATGCTGAAAAAAAGGACAAGAAAATAAAAAATGTCAAATGTTTTAAGTTTTATTATCCTTAATGGGTACAGCACAGAAAGAATTATAAAATTAGGAAGGTACATTACTGCAACATTGCGTAAGAATCATTGGCAAAGATACAGTTATATTTTAGGTGAATTATTTTTGTTTGCTTGTTGCAGATGTTGCTCTATCGTTTGGCTTTAGGGCTTGTTCACAACAAGCCACATTTTTGGGCTTTCCACATGTTAAGAAGTGCATTAAAATAGGTCAAATAAGATTCAATAGTGCCGTTCCCACCATTGTGTTTTAGAATTTGAACGCTGTTAAAACTTTTGGACAACAGCACAACCTATTTGTCACGTGTTAATGTGTGCTACCAGTACAGAATATTGTATTGGTAAAAGTGCAATGCATGAAAAGCACGTGAAAAACACATTAGATCAGTGTTCACGCATTTTACCCAATTTCCCAATGCAGGGGTGTGAACAAGCCCATGAAGTCTGTGCTATGAGAACCAGAACACATTCAGAGTTGACTTTAAGAAGCAAATTTTTAATGCTAAAATCCTAGTGAATTACATACTGTACATACAAAAATGCTCTATTACAGTACAACCCGATTACCCAAACCCTTCTATAAATTATTTCACTACTTAGAACAGATGTTTGTTTGTTAAGAAATTTGCCCACTTTATAGGTAGACTGGCAGCAAAATGTACAAAAAAAAGGTCTGGATTGGCCATTCAGGATGTTCCACTCTGTAAAGTTTGGCCAAGGGGCGTTTTCCGATTGGCTGATACATTTGCGGCAAATGCACAAAACTCCCCTTGAAAAATTACATTCAGCCTCCACAGGGAAATCAATGAGCGCATATACTGACACAGAAATGACATTCAGCTTGGTTTAGAGAAGTTCTATATTTAAGTCATATTCCATATATTCCATAATTAGATTTTCACTTTTGTGTCCTTTCTAAAAGTGTTAATGTTATTGGTTAATTTCAGGATACAATTCATAGTTAATTCCTTCACTCCAGATAATTCTCAATTTTTTACCCCGTGTCAATGGCCTATTTGTAAACTCCTCAGTATGGTTACACATTGCTAACACAGTAGAAGTAAAGATTCTGGATATACTGTACAGTGAGCAAGTTTAGGGCTTAGGTTATGCAGTACACAAGTGATTGTCTCAGTCTTTGATGCACAGATAAAGTTTGAAATATCCCTTTAGGAAACACAAGAAACATTCACCCGTAGTGCAAGAAATTCCGGGATAATAAAATAGATGAAATATATTGTGTTTATTGACCTAAATTTGATCTGTGTTCTACCAAATGTCAATATCCATTAACTTACTTATAGAGATATTACAAGCTGCACCTGAGATTTGTATACGGTATATTTTTACTCCTTTTAGAACAAGGTGAATGGGACATAATACAACTGTCCACGTCTCTACACCTTTTATTCCGAGAGACCGCTTTGAGCCTTCATAACTGCGGCAACCAATCCCACAAATCCAATATTTTTTATGTCAAATTTACAAAACTTTTTTGACAGTTACTTAGTCAAAAATCTAATTACATTAGGAGGGCTGATATCACCACTAGATGTGCTCTTTGTTTGGCATACTTCCATCTCTGCTATTAATAGAAAATTGCGTAAGTGAATCAATCATGGTATCAGTTACCTCATTTCTTAATAGATGTTCTAGGCAACGCTAGAAAAACATCTAATTTCAGAATGTTCTCCGAAACCAGATGTGCTCACCTGTATGTAATTACCCAGAATCCTTGGCTACGCCAATATCAATGCAAGACAGGGGAAGAAGGTTATCAAAGTCAAATGCTTTTAGGTTCATTAAAACTACATGCATGCATTTTTAGTTGTCAAATTAACTGTATGTTTCTGTTTTTTTTGCTTACAGTGCAACTTTTGGATACACTTTATTGCACCTCTAAGTAAATATACCTAAGGGTATATTCTTAAAACGGGTGGAACAATAATAATCAGCTATAATAAGATTGAGCCTCATTGAGATGAGGCTTTTTCATTGAAGCTCTTGGGGAGAATAAGTAAACCAAGGCCCCTTTTTATGGCACAACATTTAACCAAAACACCACTTTATCATCTCTTTCCATCACAGTACCGTCTCAATGAAAAAGATGTATCAGTATTTCAGTCTCTACTCCCGTAAGACAATGGGCCTGATTCAGATTTGGAAGCAAGGCAGAAAAAGCAGTAGGTTTGTATCTGGAACAAACCATGCTGCAATGCAAGAGGAAGAAATACATTGATACAGTATTTTTTCTGTGCAGCGTAAATACGGTATGCTTTTGCATGTCATTCACAAATGTTAGCTTTATTTTTACACTGCGATTTAGATTTCAGTTTGAACACACCAAACTCAAATCTAAATCTCTCTGCACATGTTACAACTGCCCAACCTACAGTGCAGCATGGTTTTGTCCAGTTGCTTGCTTTTTTGGTTTGCTTCCACATCTGAGTAACCCCAATATTAGCTGGAGAATGTTTTGCTTAAATGTAAATAAAAAAGCATTTTTTTCTCTTTTTACTAATAAGATCCCCTAACATTTTATCATTGTACACAAAATCATATTTACAGTTTGATTGTGGAGCCTGTGGGCGGGCTATAAAACAAGCAATATATGTGTAGTAAAAAGATAAATATATGGTTTTTATACAACATTCTAAATTCCCTTTAGCATGTACATATTGTTCCTACTTTGGAAATATTATTTAAAAAAAAACAGGCTGCGTCCCGTGGTTGCAGCAAATATTTAATATGCCAATACTGCAATATAGGATAGCCTAAAGGGTATCACTTGTGCTTATGTGGGTCCTGAACCTTCTATGTGATGGCCACAAATAGGTAAGAAAGTCAGTCATGGTAGAAGACCCTCAAGGAAGCACCTGGCAGCTGTGGCCATACAGAGTGCACAAATGAAAGAGGAATGGATGGAGTAGAAATCCCACAACAGGAACAATCTTTTTTTCCAAAGATTGATGAGGTGTCCTGATCTGACCACACTATATGTGACCACATGTCAGGTAGTTGTGATTTTAAAACAAAATAAGAGCCCACATCCAAGACTGCTGAACATGGGAGCCACAAATGTAAGATCCGTCCACAGGCTCATCGATCATCAGGACTGGTAAAGGGGAAAAAGAAGGACACCTTCCCCCTACTATGCGTAAAACTCCTCTTGATTGTCCGGTTTCTGATATGAGACACTGGCCGGTTTCGGCTCCTCCAGAGCGTAACTTCCTTCATCTTTCTTTTTCATGCGATAAATCAACAGCATCACTAGGAACGCAGCAAACAGGGCTCCAACTATCCCTCCAACTATCACTGCTGTAGAGAAAACAGAAAAAGGAAATGTATTTCAGTTTATTCAACATATCTAGTGACCTTCAATTATCTTGCTTGATTTACTTTTATATTTCTTGCAATTACAGTAATTTAAAGTCACAAATGCCTGTACCTGCAAGTTCACGTGGGATCTAGAGTGACGATAAAATAATTAAATAATGACATTTCTGCATTATACATTATGGGCCTAATTCAAGGTTGATTGCAAAACAACATTTCCCTCTGATGGGCAAAACCATGTGCACTGCAGGTGGGGCAGATATAACATGTGCAGAAAGAGTTAGATTTGGGTGGGGTGTGTTCAAACTGAAATCTAAATTACAGTGTAAAAATAAAGCAGCCAGTATTTACCCTGCACAGAAACAATATAACCAACCCAAATCTAACTCTCTCTGCACATGTTATATCTGCCACACCCGCAGTACACATGGTTTTGCCCATTAGAGGAAAATGTTGTTTTGCAATCAACCTTGAATTAGGCCTTATGTGTATTATTTAGTGTATGCTTTTCCATGTAACTACTACTGCAAAAAAACAAGATCATACATGATACGGTATCAAGGGAAATACAGCCAGTGTCAGACACATATCAGAGAAGGGGTCATCCAGCAATGACACTGATGGACCGCCATCTCTTATAGTTTTTCAGGTGGAATACACAGGTGAAGTGTGGTCTCAGTACTGTAGCTTTGATATAGGACTTTTATATGTACAATGGAGAATAGATGATGTAAACACTGAACATATAGTAACTGACTTCATGCATGAAGTGCATCTCTTACATTTCAATAGGCATTGGACTTTGAAGCACTGATCAAAGGGGCACACTTTACTTCAGATAAATGTCATTTTGGTCAGCTGATACAGACCTTTCCTAACAAATGTTAGCCACATCAAATAAAATGTGAATCTCTAACATATACTTCAAAAGAATAACGATTTTACATTTTTTACATACAAACTCTAAGGAACATATCTGATTCCTGCGGCTAATTGACAGTCTGGACCTATTCAATAAGGTCCTGAATCCCCTCATATAATACAGATTTTTACTCACAGCCTCATCCAACCTGAATCAGGCCCATTGTCCTCTAATTTGTTTCCAGAATTCATGGTTAGCACAATGTTATATACTTACATTGGGGTCGATTCAATTCTCTGACAGTTTAATAGCGCCGGGAATTAGCTCCCGGTGCTATTCAATACAGTGCAAAGTGACACTCAATTGTCGGGAATTCTTCTCTCACCCCCTGGGGATGCAAGAGGAAATCCAATAAAAGTGCTGCCGCGCGGCCGGCGCAAGGCTGATTCTGTCGGGAATCAGCATCGCGGCGGAGAGTTAAGTCGGAGAGCCCGTTCTCCCGACAAATCAACCTGTTAAGTCCGGGAGAACGGGCATTCGCCAACTTAACTTGAGCTGAAATGAATAGCGATGGGAGCTAATTCCTGGCGCTATTCACCTGTCAGAGAATTGAATCAACCCCATAGTTTTAAGCTGAAATAAAGACACAGATGCATCAGTTAAACATGTCTAGTTATGCTGATCCAGACAAACAAGACTTCCAGTGTGACAGAAACAAAATTCCTTACTGACCTTGAAAATGGCAAAAGAATACATTTCTTATATCAATGACCTCCATAAAATACTCTGCTAATTATACTGTAGAAACATATGCCATTTCTTGGAAGAAAGGCATCCAATCCATTTCTAATGGTGGAATCCTCTGTATGGGATGCAGTCAAAATACCGGCTGTCAGGATCCCTGCGTTAAGGAGACCGACGCCGGAATCCCGACAGCCGATGAAATACCGACAGCCAGGATCCCGACCATTGCCGTCTATTCCTATTCGGTTGGTGGGTTCACGTCACCAACCGAGTGGGAATATACCCCGTGGCGGAGAAGCGAGCCAGCACGCTCGAAGCGTGGTGAGCGCAGTGAGCCCGCTTGAGGACTCTGCCTCGCTGCTGCGATTCCGACAGGTGGGATGCTGTTGTCGGTATACTGACAGCCGGCATCCTGCCTGCCAGTAATACATATGTATTCCCTCTGTATGGTCACTGGTAAAAATAAGTCTTTCTATATTACACGTAATAATTTGGTGGTCTCTGGAGCATTACAAAAAAGAACTTTCTTACTTTGGGTGCATCCTGATTTTATCAGCATTTATGTAAACTGACCAGGTTTTACACTAATGTGGAAGTGGTGATCATCAGAATGTGACTACTGTCAGCTGACTACTATCATGACAAGCACAAGTTATAGTGGAACTGCTTTAAGAAAACAAATCTATAAAACAAGTTCTGAAACGCCTTTGCATAGATAAACATGTAAAAGCAGATTATATACATGGTAGCAGGGCAACACTACTTGTGGTTTCTAAAGAAAAAATAGTCAGCAATCTCTGAAAGTTACAATTTATTTTAAAACAACAATTACTTGTATTATTGTAGTAACCTATAAAAAGACACGTCTTGTTTTGCAGATTTTGGCTGCCTTCCCATAACTGCAAATGTTCCCTATATTTCCATGTGTCGCAAGAAGTTGCGTTCCATGCTGTGCAGAGGTGACACAACTGCCATTATTGCACTCAGAATTGATCGCTGCTGTGCGTTTTCGCACAGCAGGCGATCAGGTCTGAACTGCGCATGCACCGGCACCACAGTGCGCTGGCGTATGCCAGAGATACTATCAGCATCTCAGCCCAGCAATCGCCTTTGCCTGACTGACAGGCAGAGGCGTTCGCTGGGCAGGAGGGGGCGTTGGGCCGCTGTTTTGGGGGCATGGTCCGGACAATGCAGGCGTGCCCGGATCGTGCAGGGGGCGGGCTGCGGTGTCTGCGTGACATCACACTTAGCCGCTGCGACCCGGAGAGCGATGGGTAGCTCCCTGCCAGTGCGCAGGAGCTGCGCTGGTAGTGAGTTACTCAGGTACAAAAGCATTGCTGCCGTGCGATGCTTTTGTACCTGTGTGGCGGGAGGAGAGCCAGACATGTGGGGCGTACTAGCCTTGTGCTGGGCATCCCCCCACATGTCAGGGTGGCTGATCGTAGCCATGCAAAATTTTGCATGGCTATGATCAGGTCTGAATTAGGCCCTCTATCTACATGCCTGTATCATTCCCAGAACAGTCCCGTGTCACCGCTCAGTTCACACCCCAAAAAGCCCATTTCACACAAAGTCAGATCCAGCTAAGATCTATCAAACTCGGAATCTGACAGAGATATCAAAGAGTGAGTAATTCATGCGCAATATGCTAAAACTCACTAACTGCATCCATGCAAAGAGATTAGTCCGACCCAGAAGCTGAATCAGCCCCTATGTATTAGTGCACCTGAAATGAACTAAATATAGGCCTAATACAGAGTTGAACGCAGCTGCTGCGTGCACATGCAGTGACTGTATTCAGAGGGCCTGCGCACATATAGCGGCAATAGTGCGTGTGCGCCACCCTTCACAATGCGATATGTAGACAGGAACAAAAAACATTTCAGCCTGAGAGATCCATGTTACTTACAGGTGCTCAGGGCAGATGCAAATGGTGAATGATGATAATGTCCATCACCAGTAATAGTGAATTACTCGTGATTGACTGTTTACTCCATTATCATAGGTTGGTCATTGCCCGCACACAGGTTGTTTTTGTGAACACTTTTAAGTATTTTTATTTTGGCATGTGGAAAGATGTGTTTGCTACAATAAGGATGTTTTTGTAGTTCCACTGATGTCTAATAATGAATGAGTTTTGTGTACAGAAAATGAATGGTTTACAAGTGGTACCTATGGGCTTAATTCAGACCTGATCGCAGCAGCAAATTTGTTAGCAGTTGGGCAAAACCATGTGCAGTGCAGGGGGGGGGGGGGGGGGCGCGGCAGATATAGGGGTATATTCAATTAAGGTCGAAACTGCCGTCTTGTCGAAAAGACGGCAGTTCTCCACTTTTTCAGGTCGGTAGGGGTTCCGACCTATTCAGTCCCCAGCATTTTTATTCATCAAGTCAGGGAATTCAACTTGTGGAATAGTACGTGAATTGGCGGTATAGCTGCCGATTCACGTACTTCTGAGGGAAACGGGTCCAAATTCGACAGGTTTTGGCCCTGTTTCCAACCATCTCAGTTCTACTTTAAAAAAAGTCGAACTGAGATGAGGGACCTGAGAGGAGGAGAGGGGGAAGAGCCACGGGCAGACAGGGGTGAGGCGCGGGCAGACAGGGGAGAGACTACAGCACAGCGCTGCAGGAGGATGTGTCATAGCCGCCGCTCACGGCTGCGTCCACCCGGCTCCAGCAAGTGAGGTCCCACTTCCTGGAGCCAGGTGGACGCTGCCGTGAGGTCTGGCGGCTGTGCCACATCCTCCTGTAGCGCTGCTGTCCCCCGTCTGCCCGCGGCTCTCCCCTGTCTGCTCGTGGCTCTTCCCCCTCTCCGGTCCCTCTTCTCAATACGACTTTTTTAAAGTCGAATTGAGATGGGCATTGAATAGCCCTTGTCGGATCCATTCCGACAAATGCATGTTGGAATGGATCCGACCTTAATTGAATATACCCCATAACATGTGCAGAGTTAGATTTGGGTGGGTTATATTGTTTATGTGCAGGGTAAATACTGGCTGCTTTATTTTTATTTGAACACACCCCACCCAAATCTAACTCTCTCTGCACATGTTATATCTGCCCCCCTCCCCCCCTGCAGTGCACATGGGCCCTCATTCCGAGTTGTTCGCTCGCAAGCGGATTTTAGCAGATTTGCTCATGCTAAGCCGCCGCCTACTGGGAGTGAATCTTAGCATCTTAAAAATGCGAACGATGTATTCGCAATATTGCGATTACACACCTCGTAGCAGTTTCTGAGTAGCTCCAAACTTACTCGGCATCTGCGATCAGTTCAGTGCTTGTCGTTCCTGGTTTGACGTCACAAACACACCCAGCGTTCGCCCAGACACTCCTCCGTTTCTCCGGCCACTCCTGCGTTTTTTCCGGAAACGGTAGCGTTTTTTCCCACACGCCCATAAAACGGCCTGTTTCCGCCCAGTAACACCCATTTCCTGTCAATCACATTACGATCGCCAGAACGATGAAAAAGCCATGAGTAAAATTCCTAAGTGCATAGCAAATTTACTTGGCGCAGTCGCAGTGCGGACATTGCGCATGCGCATTAAGCGGAAAATCGCTGCGATGCGAAGATTTTTACCGAGCGAACAACTCGGAATGAGGGCCATGGTTTTTCCCATTAGAGAACAAATTTGCTGCTGCGATCAGATCTGAATTAGGCCCTATGTGTCTATGGAGTGTGTCTGGCATAAAACTGAGGTATATGCTGTTGCTGGTGACCAGAACATAACAGGAGCTCTCCATGGTGGTCATTCCGAGTTGTTCGCTCGTTGCCGTTTTTCGCAAAGCAGCGATTAGGTGGAAAATACGCATGCGCATGGTACGCAGTGCGCATGCGTTAAGTAATTTAACACAAAAGTTTGTAGATTTATACAAGCTCGAGCGAAGTTTTTTCAACGCTCGAGTGATCGTAGTGTGATTGACAGAAAGTGGGTGTTTCTGGGCGGAAACTGTCCGTTTTCAGGGAGTGTGCTAAAAAACGCAGGCGTGCCAGGTAAAAACGCGGGAGTGGCTGGAAGAACGGGGGAGTGGCTGGCCGAACGCAGGGCGTGTTTGTGACGTCAAACCAGGAACTAAACGGACTGAGGTGATCGCAATCTAGGAGTAGGTCTGGAGCTACTCAGAAACTGCAAGAAAATATTTATTAGCTGTTCTGCTGATCTTTCGTTCGCTATTCTGCTAAGCTAAGATACGCTCCCAGAGGGCGGCGGCCTAGCGTTTGCAATGCTGCTAAAAGCAGCTAGCGAGCGAACAATTCAGAATGAGGGCCCATATGGGTGGAAATATGCAACTTATGTGTGCACTGGTTTTACTCTGTTACTCTCATCTTTGCAACCAACTCTGCAACATATCCTTAATGCTAGTGGACTCATTATTTTGATTATTGTACCTTGCACAACAAAATAAAAAATAATGGTGTTTCCACTTCTAAGCCTATAATTTCATGGACATTTTACAATGAAGCTACCATGGAAATAGACATGTTTGCCGAAATGTAAAATTACAGTCCTGTAAAAGTCACTCACCAATTAATACTTCTCTTCGCTCCAGAATGTTCTTTTGAGGCATCTGCGCTAGTGTATTCCCAGAATCTATGGTGTTGTCAATGAGACCAGTGTCTGCTTTCCTTCCTCGCCCATGAACAGTGGGTGATGGTACTGGAGGTAATACTTCATTGCCTAGGTCAAGTACTGTGGGAACTAGTGTCTGGGATCCAACATCCTCTTCTTGAATCTCAAAATCTCCACTTGGGCCTCCACTAACTGGAACCTCTACATCACTGTCACGAGTGGCTATGGTCACCTCCCAGATATCCGTCTGTCACAAAAACACAGAGAATGAGAGACTGCAAAAATAATCCAGATTAATAAAATAATAAATAAACAGGAGGGGGAGATATATGAAATACACTTGTGTGCAAGGAAAATATATAATAAAGTCCGAAACAATATTTAGCATAATCTCTCATTAAGGGGCCTTTTCATTATTCAGCCCGATGGCCCAGTGGAATTTCAAGGATCTGACTCACCACAAGTAGCAAAATTACTGGAGCAATTCAATATTATTCTGGTGCAGAGACCAATGCTCCGAAAAGCAGGATCACTGCTTCTTATGTCACTAATTAGCACTGGCAAAAGTTTTCACTGCAGAGAGGGGGCTGGAGGGAACCAAACAGATCACAGATCTCTGGTGTTGCAGCAATGCTGAATGGATCACTTACTAAAAACGTGCAGAAACTACTGTAACTGACCTACTGTATGTTGGCCCCTAAATCACTGAATTTCCAAAAACGAGTTTTATGGTAAGAACTTACCTTTGTTAAAACTCTTTCTGCGAGGTACACTGGGCTCCACAAGAATTGGACAATGGGGTGTAGAGTAGGATCTTGATCCGAGGCACCAACAGGCTCAAAGTTTTGACTGTTCCCAGAATGTACAGCGCCGCCTCCTCTATAACCCCGCCTACCTGCACAGGAGCTCAGTTTTTAGTTAACCAGCCCAATGCAGTAGCAGGAAAAGAGACGACAACGGTTAGTAGCCACATACACCACACTCTCACGACAAGAGAAGTGTCAGCGGCTAATGCCATACCAAACCGAAGAAGCTAAGTGCGTCAGGGTGGGCGCTTTGTGGAGCCCAGTGTACCTCGCAGAAAGAGTTTTAACAAAGGTAAGTTCTTACCATAAAACTCATTTTCTGCTGCGGGGTACACTGGGCTCCACAAGGATTGGACAATGGGGATGTCCTAAAGCAGTTCCTTATGGGAGGGGACGCACTGTAGCGGGCACAAGAACCCGGCGTCCAAAGGAAGCCTCCTGGGAAGCGGCAGTATCGAAGGCATAGAACCTTATGAGCATGTTCCCCGAGGACCACGTAGCCGCCTTGCACAATTGATCAAGGGTCGCACCACGTTGGGCCGCCCAAGAAGGTCCAACAGACTGAGTAGAATGGGCAGTGATGTGAGCAAGAGCTGACAGACCAGCCCTCACATAAGCATGTGCAATCACCATTCTAATCCATCTGGCCAGGGTCTGCTTGTGAGCAGGCCAGCCACGTTTGTGAAATCCAAACAAAACAAAGAGAGAATCAGATTTTCGAATGGAAGCAGTTCTCTTCACATAGATACGGAGAGCACGTACCACATCCAAAGACCTCTCTTTGGGAGACAAATCAGGAGAGACAAAGGCAACCACAATCTCCTGATTAAGGTGGAACGAAGAAACCACCTTAGGTAAATATCCGGGACGAGTCCTAAGAACCGCCCGGTCACGGTGAAAAATCAGATATGGGGAACTACAAGACAAGGCACCCAGATCCGACACTCTTCTAGCAGAGGCAATAGCCAGCAAGAACACCACCTTAAGGGAAAGCCACTTAAGGTCGGCTGAACCAAGGGGTTCAAATGGAGGCTCCTGCAACGCCTCCAAAACCACCGACAAGTCCCAAGGAGCCACAGGCGGGACATAGGGAGGTTGGATACGCAACACACCCTGAATGAAAGTATGAACATCAGGCAAAGTCGCAATTTTTCTCTGAAACCACACCGACAAGGCAGAAATATGAACCTTGAGGGAGGCCAAACGCAGGCCTAAATCTAGGCCTTGCAGCAGAAAAGCCAAAAGTTTGGCTGTACTAAACTTGGAAGCGTCATAATTGTTAGATGCGCACCAAACAAAGTAGGAATGCCAGACCCTATGATAAATCCGAGCAGAAGACGGTTTCCGGGCCCACAACATAGTTTTAATGACCTCTTCAGAAAAACCCTTAGCCCTCAAGACGGAAGCTTCAAGAGCCACGCCGTCAAAGATAGCCGGGCTAGGTCCTGGTAAACACAGGGTCCCTGAACGAGGAGGTCTGGGCGTTATGGAAGTAGAAGTGGACAGTCCGACGATAGGCCTTGCAGGTCTGAGAACCAGTGCCGTCTGGGCTATGAGAAGCAGATTTCCTCTTTCTTGCTTGAACTTCCGAAGTACCCTGGGCATGAGTGACACCGAAGGGAACACGTACGGCAGCCGAAACCTCCACAGCACCGCCAGCACATCCACGAATGCTGCTTGAGGAACCCTTGTTCTTGCTCCGAAGACCGGAACCTTGTGATTGTGTCGAGACGCCATCAGATCTACATCTGGAAGACCCCACTTTTCCACTAGGAGTTGAAACACTACTGGATGGAGGCCCCACTCACCGGCATGCACGTCCTGACGACTGAGAAAGTCCGCTTCCCAATTCAGGACTCCCGGAATGAATATTGCAGATATGGCCGGTAGATGGCGTTCCGCCCAACGTAGAATCCGTGAGACTTCCTTCATTGCCAAACGGCTTCGAGTGCCGCCTTGATGATTTATGTAAGCCACTGTGGTGGCGTTGTCCGACTGTACTTGAACAGGACGGTTCTGAATTAAATGCTGGGCCAGGTTCAACGCAATGAAGACCGCCCGCAATTCCAGAATGCTGATCGAGAGGAAAGATTCCTCCTTGGTCCACCGACCCTGAAGGGAGTGTTGCTCCAGCACCGCTCCCCAACCTCTTAAACTGGCATCTGTCGTCAACAGGACCCAGTTGGATATCCAGAAGGGACGACCCCTGCACAACTGTTGGTCCCGGAGCCACCAAAGCAGCGACAGACGGACCTCCGGAGTCAATGAGATCATTTGAGATCTGATCCGGTGAGGCATGGCCGTCCCACTTGGCTAGAATCAGCCTCTGGAGGGGGCGAGAATGGAATTGAGCATACTCCACCATGTCGAAAGCTGATACCATGAGGCCCAGCACCTGCATTGTCGAATGTATCGACACTTGCGGACAAGAAAGGAAGCAACGAATCCTGTCCTGAAGCTTCAGGACTTTCTCCTGAAACAAGAACAACCTCTGGTTGTGAGTGTCCAATAGCGCTCTCAGGTGCACCATGCTCTGAGCAGGGACCAGGGAGGATTTCTTCCAGTTTATGAGCCACCCGTGGGCTTGTAGAAACCGGACCATCATATCCAGATGACGTAGGAGAAGTTCTGGGGAATTTGCCAGGATTAACAAGTCGTCCAGATAAGGCAGGATCCTGACCCCATTACGGCGGAGTACCACCGTCATCACCGCCATTACTTTGGTGAAGACTCGCGGAGCCATTGTTAAACCAAAAGGTAACGCCCGAAACTGGTAATGGAGGTTGCCAATAGCAAACCTCAGCTATTGCTGATGTGACGCTGCTATAGGAATATGCAGGTAAGCATCCTGTATGTCCAGGGAGACCATTTAGTCCCCAGGTTCCAAGGCCAGAACTATAGAACGAAGGGTTTCCATACGGAACTTGGAAACCTTCACAAACCTGTTTCTATGCCTTGAGGTTGAGAATGGGCCGGGAGGACCCATTCGGTTTCGGGACTAGAAACAGCGGAGAATAGTACCCCCGGCCCCTCTGAGCAAGAGGCACCTGTACTACAACTCCTGTATCCAGGAGGGTCTGGACCACCGAATGCAGAGTGTTTGCCTTTGTCTGGTCCGACGGGACGTCTGTCTGGCAAAATCGATGAGGGCGTCGGTTTTTGAAGGCTATGGCGTAACCTCGAGTGACGACTTCCCGTACCCAGGCATCTGAAGTGGTTTTCAACCATTCCTGGGTATACCCTAGAAGCCGGCACCCCACCCTGGGATCCCCCAGGGGGAGGCCTGCCCCGTCATGCAGCAGGCTTATCGGTCTTGGAAGCTGGCTGACGGGCCGCCCAGGCTCTTTTGGGCTTCGGCTTACCAGGTTTGGAAGTGCGGGCCTGCTTGTGGTACGCCTGACCTTTTGCTTTACCTGAAGGACGAAAGGGGCGAAAGGACATACCTTTAGCCTTCGACACAGAAGGAGCGGTATTTGGCAGACAGGCAGTTTTGGCAGTAGCCAAGTCAGCCACAATCTTATTTAAGTCCTCCCCAAACAGAATATCTCCCTTGAAAGGGAGTACCTCCAGGGTTTTGCTAGAGTCCAGATCCACAGACCAGGATCTCAGCCACAATATCCGGCGAGCCAGGACTGACGTAGTAGAGGCCTTGGCTGCTAGGATACCGGCATCAGAAGCCGCCTCTTTAATATATCGAGAAGCTGTGACAATATATGACAAGCATTGTCTAGCATGGTCAGAGGAGATTTCAGCTTCTAACTCCAAGGCCCATGCTTCAATAGCCTTGGCAGCCCATGTAGCTGCAATAGTGGGCCTTTGCGCAGCACCCGTGAGGGTGTAAATCGCTTTTAGACAACCCTCCACACGTTTATCCGTAGGCTCTTTTAGAGACGTGACGGTCGTGACAGGTAAAGCTGAGGAAACCACCATCCTAGCCTTATGTGAGTCCACTGGAGGAGGCGTTTCCCAATTCTTAGACAGCTCTGGCGCGAGGGGATAGCGAGCCAGCATCTTCTTTTGAGGCACAAACTTCTTACCCGGGTTTTCCCAGGGTTCCTGACGTATATCCCCTAGGTGGTCAGAGTGAGGTAAAACTTGTTTAACCACCTTCTGACGCTTGAACCTATCTGGTTTCTTAGGAGGGACGGATGGCTCGAGATCATCTGTAATCTGTAGAATTAACTTAATAGCCTCCAAAAGATCAGGAACATCCACATGTGAACTACCCTCCCCATCAGCCGTATCTGAGTCAGAACCTGAGGGGTCATTGTACGTGCCGTCTTCATCAGACGAGGTGTCAGTGACAGCAGTGGATTGTGAGGAGACAAGCGCTCGCTTAGAGGACCCCTTGGACATAGGCGAGCTTTGGTCAGACTATTTAGTAGTCAAGGACTGGTTCAACTTCTTCAATTGAGCAGATAAATCGTCCGCCCACGGCGGATTAGCTGCAGGGATCACATACTGGTGTTGATTTTACCAACAGGTATGTGATCGGGCGCTAGCGGTGCTGCACCTCTAATGCTGCTGCTACACCTGATGGGGTAGTCACACCCAACCAATAACAAAGAAAGAAAAACGAACAATAGCAGCGCTAATATAGTAGTAACACATGAAGGATTGAGTGATAAAAACTTCACATTTAATATAATGGCAATTTAAGCCGCAATTAAGAACATATATACCAAGCTCATAAATCAAATGAATTAAAAACTGAGGGTCTCAAAATTAGCTGCCTGTAGTGTTATAGTGTTATAGTCCGTTCCTATAAGATAAACTGGATATGCAGATGGGTGGATTAGATGAAAATAGACTGTCTGCGCAGTCTGACCAAACAACTTTATAAAAGCCGTTAGAGGTGAAGTCCCTTGGATATCTTTGATGTAATTCAAATCCTCATTAGGTTACGGTCTCCTCCTCATGGAGGTGATAAGCTGATGGATTTCAGAAACTTTAGTCACCACGATTTTTCTGCCTCAATCAAAGTCCAGTTCTGGTCCGGATATACACAGGCAGTGAAGATGTGTCAGATGATGACCCAAAGAGATTCCTGACGCATTTCGCTGCAGGCACTGCAGCTTTATCAAAGGATCCCACATACGGGTGTACCAGCATTGGGGGTCCCATAGGGGGTGTTAGTTTATGAACTAGCGTATGCAGAAGCGTGGAAAAAGCGGCCCACGGTGGGTCAGAATGTGCCTCCGTTGCCCAAGTCCCACTGGGGGGGCAAGGAACCCCCAGAACCAGAGCCCACAGCTGCTATATTCTCCTCATATGGGTCTGTGACTTCAGCAACACCTGTAGTGTGTTCAGCCCCAGAACCGTTACCCTCAGAAGCAGACATGATATAACTTGCAGTATGAGGTAACACAGTACAATTATCAGCAGCACTATACCTCTAAACCCAAACCCCTGCGCAGTGTAGTCAGCACTAGCAGAGATAAAGGAGAGATATGGTGACTAAATCACAGAGAAAAATACGTAATACAGTATATCTTAAAATCCTATATTAGATAAAACCTGACGCACCAAGTTGAGTGAAAGACACGAAATGGGCAACACTCAGCTATCAAATGCACACACAGAAAGTCACAGTTTGTACAATGCAGAGGTTATTACTGACAATAATACTGCACTGGACTAGCTTATATATATATATATAGCTATGTAGTCAATAGATATAACACTACACAGTAAGAACTGGATGTATATCACAGGGCAATTGTACTATAAAACCCTGACTAAATGCACTAAATGCACTCTTTCTTAACTATCACTGTCTAAAAAGGCAGGTAGAATACTTAAGTGTCATGTAAAGGCACAGCGCTGACAACCAGGCGGCTTTACATACGAGGATTTGCCCAAGCAGTCCCAGGAACAGTGAGCTGAGGAGTAATGGCGCTGCAGACACTGACAGGGAGTGAGGAAAGACAGAAATGCAGCTCCAGGGCGGGAACACTTGCTGGAAATGTGCGCCCTGGGGCTGGGGGAGGGGCTTCAGGTCTAAGCCTTATCCCCCTGCTGGCAAAACCACCGGGCACTGTGGGCGATATAACAACCGGTTTAGAGAGAAAACCTGACCTGCGTCCATGCCCTGGTGATCTAGTGGGATCGCCTGTACTGCCACAGTGTCCACCGCCAGCGCGCACGGCCCGCCTCTCACTGACCGCGCTGGATCGCGATAAAGACCGGGTCTCACAAGCGGGACCCACTCACCACCTCCTGAAGGACGGCCACGCGATCCTGGAGAGCTCCAGCAACCAGGGCTCGGGAGTGTACAGCACCGCTGGGGGAGAGCTGGAGCTGCAGCAGTGAATGTCTTCTGACATTTACCAACGCTGCTGCCCTTGAAGTCTTCACTTTTTCTTCATAAAAAGCTTTTCTTAGGGCTGCCTGGAGCAGCCCCTCTGTTAAGTGCCTGCTTACTGCAGCACTAACTTACAAAACTGAGCTCCTGTGCAGGGAGGCGGGGTTATAGAGGAGGCGGCGCTGTGCATTCTGGGAACAGTCAAAGCTTTGAGCCTGTTGGTGCCTCGGATCAAGATCCTACTCTACACCCCATTGTCCAATTCTTGTGGAGCCCAGTGTACCCCACAGCAGAAATATATCTTTATTATACTTTTCCTAACTAATGGGATATTGAGGGTCTCACCAGTTTCACCCCAATATTTCACACTCTAGTTCCCCAAATTCTTTATTTCTCAGACAATGCTCCCCTCCACTGAACTGGTGTCACTGCAAACTCCATACTGTATCAGGCTAGGGGTGACTTTTTATGGAGGGAGTAGTCTTGAAATGTGGCTGAGTGAATTATAAGTAAATAATAAAAAAAAAGTTGGGACAACGGATTGTTTTGGTGGTAACATATATTTAAAAGAATTATTCTATTAAATTATTAAAACTGCATGTACTCCCAGTGACTGCATGTATGACCAGTAACTGCGTGTATGCTCAATGACTACATGTATGACCAGTGACTGCATGTATGATGAGTGACTGCATATATGACCAGTGACTGCATGTATGACCAGTGACTGCATGTACGACCAGTGACTGCATGTACGACCACTGACTCCATGTATCACCAGTGACTGCATGTATGACCAGTGACAGCATGTATCACCAGTGACTGCATGTATGAAAAGTAACTGCATGTATGCTCGTTGACTGCATGTATGACCAGTGACTGCAAGCATGACCAATTTCCTTCTTAATTGTAGGTTTTTCAGTGGAGTTTATTTTGATTCTTTCAAAAGCCTGAAAATGGAATCTTAAACTGGGTACACACTAGGCGATATGTCGTCCAGTCCGGCAGATCGGAACGACACATTGCTCACATCGGTGCAAATTGGGCAGTGTGTATGCCTGATATATGCGGTCATTAACAATGTTTTCTGGTCGGCCCTGCTGCAGTGCCGACAGAACACATGTATAGCGATGCCATGCTGCAAAGTGCATCCTGCGTCGCTCCTCCCCCCCCCCCACCTGCATCGGTAACTGTGTATGCACTTGACGATGCAGGATCCTGTTGCCCGCCGGATCGGCTGGGTACACACGTCATCTAGTGTGTATCCATTTTAGAATCATAATATCAATAGGACCTATTAGACAGAATTTGACAGCAGATAAGAACCACATAGCCATCGAGTCCTATTTACATGTTCACTTACACACTAGGGTTAATTGTTTTGTTGGGACCCAATTAACCTACCAGTATATTTTTTGATTGTGGGAGGAAACCAGAGCACCTGGAGGAAACCTCTCAAGCATGGGGAGAATATACAAACTCCACACAGTTAAGTGTTGTGGTGGTACTCAAACTCATGACCTCAGTGATGTGAGGCAGTAACCATTACACCATCCGTACTGCCCTAGCAAGAAACTCTATATTAGGAACTTATTTATATTTTATTAGTGTACATGGTCTTACTCATGATATCCCAGAAACACATGATCCAATATCTGTTAGGTAGCTGGACTTTGTAATAGTAATATTCCCCACCACAAGTTACAATCTCTCGCAGGTCCTCGACTCCTCACCTGTGGTTGTTGAGTAGAAGTCACTTCATCCAGGCCATCTATTTTACTTTCAGCAGTTGTTTGCACTATACTATCATCCTCAGTAGGCCACTGTCTGCTGCTATCCTGGCCAGTAACAGTCACAACCTTCTCAGTAGCATCCTCAAATGTCGCCGTCTCTTCCTCTGTGGTTGTAGGCATGGGTGTTGTTAATGTGGAAACAATAATCACAGGCTGTAACCTGCGTACTTCTGTTGTCCTGGCTGTTGCTGTGATTACGCCAGCTGTAGTTGCTGCTTCTTTGGTAGGACTTGTAGGTGTGGGTGCCGCAGTTATGGGCGGTATTTCAGGAGCCTCAGGAGGAACCCATGGGTGGTGCCTGTGTACAAGTGTGGCTTCCGTTGTTGGAGGAAGCCAAGTGGTCTGTAGAGGGGGAAGTATATGCGCTGTAGGAGCAGGTTTTAGCGCTATAGCTGTGGGAGGTGAAATGGGTGTTTCTGTTGTGAATCTAACCCCAAAATCCAGTCTGGAATCCATTTCGAAATCTAAGAGCAGATGAAAAAATGTGTGTTATTTGTGTACGGTGAGTGTATTGTATTGGGATAATTAACTGTAACATTTTAGAAATGGAAATGAAGAATAGGTCTTATTGATGACGGAAATTACAGGAAGCAGCTGGATAATAAAAAGAATAATATACCGGGAAAAGTCAGGAAAGAACAGTAGATATTTGGCTATGGGCCTCAGTCAGAGTTAGGAGTATATCCAGATAGGAGATGCAATTTCCATATTATGCTGGGGAAAAAATTTAAAAAGTGTGATCTAGAGTTAGCAAAACTGGGCAGTATTTGCCGGTTAGGGATCGCTATCGAATGGGTCGCCATCAATCTTCCCATCTGTACTTTACATCAATGGCAGGAAACCATTGATGTTTTGAACCCTTAATAGGCATCGCTATCACATGAATGAGGTGGACCAGTAGGAGAGGGGGCGGGGCTAAGCAGCATGAAGTGGGGTGCTAAACGCATTTGCAACCTTTGCTTCTTAGCATTGTTTGTCCAGGTGCAAACATCTGCTCTTTGGCTGGATTTGTTCCTAACTGTAAAAGAGGTCCTGCAGTACAGTATGTGCACATCAGGCTAGTCATGACAAAAAAGACAGGTATCGAAAGGAACAAGATCTATCAAAGGAGTAATATACATGTATGAGATTTTTATCTGCAAATCTCCCTCCTCTACAAAGTTACAAAAACTGGAATAAAAAAAATAAGAATTTACTTACCGATAATTCTATTTCTCATAGTCTGTAGTGGATGCTGGGAACTCCGTAAGGACCATGGGGAATAGCGGCTCCGCAGGAGACTGGGCACAAAAAGTAAAAGCTTTAGACTAGCTGGTGTGCACTGGCTCCTCCCCCTATGACCCTCCTCCAAGCCTCAGTTAAGATACTGTGCCCGGACGAGCGTACATAATAAGGAAGGATCTTGAATCCCGGGTAAGACTCATACCAGCCACACCAATCACACCGTACAACTCGTGATCTGAACCCAGTTAACAGCATGATAACAGAGGAGCCTCTGAAAAGATGGCTCACAACAATAATAACCCGATTTTTTGTAACAATAACTATGTACAAGTATTGCAGACAATCCGCACTTGGGATGGGCGCCCAGCATCCACTACGGACTACGAGAAATAGAATTATCGGTAAGTAAATTCTTATTTTCTCTGACGTCCTAGTGGATGCTGGGAACTCCGTAAGGACCATGGGGATTATACCAAAGCTCCCAAACGGGCGGGAGAGTGCGGATGACTCTGCAGCACCGAATGAGAGAACTCCAGGTCCTCCTCAGCCAGGGTATCAAATTTGTAGAATTTAGCAAACGTGTTTGCCCCTGACCAAGTAGCTGCTCGGCAAAGTTGTAAAGCCGAGACCCCTCGGGCAGCCGCCCAAGATGAGCCCACCTTCCTTGTGGAATGGGCTTTTACAGATTTTGGCTGTGGCAGGCCTGCCACAGAATGTGCAAGTTGAATTGTACTACAAATCCAACGAGCAATCGTCTGCTTAGAAGCAGGAGCACCCAGCTTGTTGGGTGCATACAGTATAAACAGCGAGTCAGATTTTCTGACTCCAGCCGTCCTGGAAACATATATTTTCAGGGCCCTGACTACGTCCAGCAACTTGGAGTCCTCCAAGTCCCTAGTAGCCACAGGTACCACAATAGGTTGATTCATGTGAAACGCTGAAACCACCTTAGGGAGAAATTGAGGACGAGTCCTCAATTCCGCCCTATCGAATGAAATATCAGGTAAGGGCTTTTATAGGATAAAGCCGCCAATTCTGATACGCGCCTGGCTGAAGCCAGGGCCAACAGCATTACCACTTTCCATGTGAGATATTTCAAATCCACTGTGGCAAGTGGTTCAAACCAATGTGATTTTAGGAACCCTAAAACTACATTGAGATCTCAAGGTGCCACTGGAGGTACAAAAGGAGGCTGTATATGCAGTACCCCTTTGACAAACGTCTGAACTTCAGGCACTGAAGCCAGTTCTTTCTGGAAGAAGATCGACAGGGCCGAAATTTGAACCTTAATGGATCCTAATTTTAGGCCCATAGACAATCCTGCTTGCAGGAAATGTAGGAAACGACCCAGTTGAAATTCCTCCGTAGGGGCCTTCTTGGCCTCACACCACGCAACATATTTTCGCCAAATGCGATGATAATGTTTTGCAGTTACATCCTTCCTGGCCTTGATCAGGGTAGGGATGACTTCATCTGGAATGCCTTTTTCCTTCAGGATCCGGCGTTCAACCGCCATGCCGTCAAACGCAGCCGCGGTAAGTCTTGGAACAGACAAGGTCCCTGCTGGAGCAGGTCCTTCCTTAGAGGTAGAGGCCACGGGTCCTCCGTGAGCATCTCTTGCAGCTCCGGGTACCAAGTTCTTCTTGGCCAATCCGGAGCCATGAGTATCGTTCTTACTCCTCTCCTTCTTATGATTCTCAGTACTTTTGGTATGAGAGGAAGAGGAGGGAACACATATACCGACTGGAACACCCACGGAGTTACCAGAGCGTCCACCGCTATTGCCTGAGGGTCCCTTGACCTGGCGCAATATCTGTCCAGTTTCTTGTTGAGACGGGACGCCATCATGTCCACCTTTGGTTTTTCCCAACGGTTTACAATCACTTGGAAGACTTCTGGATGAAGTCCCCACTCCCCCGGGTGGAGGTCGTGTCTGCTGAGGAAGTCTGCTTCCCAGTTGTCCACTCCCGGAATGAACACTGCTGACAGTGCTATCACATGATTTTCCGCCCAGCGGAGAATCCTTGCAGCTTCTGCCATTGCCCTCCTGCTTCTTGTGCCGCCCTGTCTGTTTACGTGGGCGACAGCCGTGATGTTGTCCGACTGGATCAATACCGGTTGACCCTGAAGCAGAGGCCTTGCTTGACTTAGGGCATTGTAAATGGCCCTTAGCTCTAGGATATTTATGTGAAGAGACGTTTCCATGCTTGACCACAAGCCCTGGAAATTTCTTCCCTGTGTGACTGCTCCCCAGCCTCTCAGGCTGGCATCCGTGGTTACCAGCATCCAATCCTGAATGCCGAATCTGCGGCCCTCTAGAAGATGAGCCTTCTGTAACCACCACAGGAGAGATACCCTTGTCCTTGGAGATAGGGTTATCCGCTGATGCATCTGAAGATGCGATCCGGACCATTTGTCCAGCAGATCCCACTGAAAAGTTCTTGCATGGAATCTTCCGAATGGAATCGCTTCGTAAGAAGCCACCATTTTTCCCAGGACTCTCGTGCACTGATGCACTGACACTTGTCCTGGTTTTAGGAGGTTCCTGACTAGCTCGGATAACTCCCTGGCCTTCTCCTCCGGGAGAAACACCTTTTTCTGGACTGTGTCCAGAATCATCCCTAGGAACAGTAGACGTGTTGTTGGAATCAGCTGTGATTTTGGGATATTTAGAATCCACCCGTGCTGACGTAGCACTACCTGAGATAGTGCTACTCCGACCTCTAACTGTTCCCTGGACCTTGCCCTTATCAGGAGATCGTCCAAGTAAGGGATAATTAATACGCCTTTTCTTCGAAGAAGAATCATCATTTCGGCCATTACCTTGGTAAAGACCCGTGGTGCCGTGGACAATCCAAACGGCAGCGTCTGAAACTGATAATGACAGTTTTGTATCACAAACCTGAGGTACCCTTGGTGAGAAAGGTAGATTGGGACATGGAGATAAGCATCCTTGATGTCTAGAGATACCATATAGTCCCCTTCTTCCAGGTTCGCTATCACTGCTCTGAGTGACTCCATCTTGAATTTGAACCTTTTTATGTAAGTGTTCAAAGATTTTAGATTTAAAATTGGTCTCACCGAGCCGTCCGGCTTCGGTACCACAAACAGCGTGGAATAATACCCCTTTCCCTGTTGTAGGAGGGGTACCTTGATTATCACCTGCTGGGAATACAGCTTGTGAATAGCTTCCAATACTGCCTCCCTGTCGGAGGAAGATGTTGGTAGAGCAGACTTCAGGAACCGGCGAGAGGGAGACGTCTCGAATTCCAATTTGTACCCCTGTGATACTACCTGCAGGATCCAAGGGTCCACTTGCGAGTGAGCCCACTGCGCGCTGAAATTCTTGAGACGGCCCCCCACCGTGCCCGAGTCTGCTTGCAGAGCCCCAGCGTCATGCTGAGGACTTGGCAGAAGCGGGGGAGGGCTTCTGCTCCTGGGAAAAGGCTGCATGGTGCAGTCTTTTTCCCCTTCCTCTGCCCCGGGGCAGGAACGAGCTGCCTTTTTCCCTCTTGCCCTTATAGGGACGAAAGGACTGGGTTTGAAAAGACGGTGTCTTTTTCTGCTGAGAGGTGACCTGGGGTAAAAAGGTGGATTTTCCAGCCGTTGCCGTGGCCACCAGGTCCGATAGACCGACCCCAAATAACTCCTCCCCTTTATACGGCAATACTTCCATATGTCGTTTGGAATCCGCATCACCTGACCACTGTCGCGTCCATAACGTTCTTCTGGCAGAAATGGACATCGCACTTACTCTAGATGCCAGGGTGCAAATATCCCTCTGTGCATCTCGCATATATAGTAATGCATCCTTTAAATGCTCTATAGTTAATAATATACTGTCCCTATCCAGGGTATCAATATTTTCAGTCAGGGAATCCGACCAAGCCACTCCAGCGCTGCACATCCAGGCTGAGGCGATCGCTGGTCGCAGTATAACACCGGTATGTGTGTATATACCTTTTAAGATATTTTCCAGCCTTCTATCAGCTGGTTCCTTGAGAGCGGCCGTATCAGGAGACGGTAACGCCACTTGTTTTGAAGAGCGTGTGAGCGCCTTATCTACCCTAGGGGGTGTTTCCCAACGTGCCCTAACCTCTGGCGGGAAAGGGTATAGTGCCAATAATTTATTAGAAATCAGCAGTTTTTTATCGGGGGAAACCCACGCTTTATCACACACCTCATTTAATTCATCTGACTCAGGAAAAACCACTGGTAGTTTTTTCACACCCCACATAATACCCTTTTTTGTGGTACTTGTAGTGTCAGAAATGTTCAATGCCTCCTTCATTGCCGTGATCATGTAACGTGTGGCCCTACTGGACATTACGTTTGTCTCGTCACCGTCGACACTGGATTCAGTATCCGTGTCAGGGTCTGTGTCGACCATCTGAGGTAACGGGCGTTTTAGCGCCCCTGACGGTGTCTGAGACGCCTGAACAGGCACTAATTGATTTGTCGGCTGTCTCATGTCGTCAACAGTTTTTTGCAAAGTGCTGACATTGTCACGTAATTCTTTAATTACTACCATCCAGTCAGGTGTCGACTCCCTAGGGGGTGACATCACTAACACAGGCAATTGCTCTGCTTCCACATCATTTTCCTCCTCATACATGTCGACACAATCGTACCGACACCCAGCACACACACAGGGAATGCTCTGATAGAGGACAGGACCCCACTAGCCCTTTGGGGAGACAGAGGGAGAGTTTGCCAGCACACACCAGAGCGCTATATATATACAGGGATAACCTTATATAAGTGTTACTCCCTGTTATAGCTGCTGTATTTATATATTAGCTGCCAATAGTGCCCCCCTCTCTGTTTTACCCTGTTTCTGTAGTGCAGGACTGCAGGGGAGAGTCAGGGAGCCGTCCTTCCAGCGGAGCTGTGAAAGAAAATGGCGCTTGTGTGCTGAGGAGAAAGGCTCCGCCCCCTTCACGGCGGCCTTTTCTCCCGCTTTTTTCAGGAAACTGGCAGGGGATAAATGCATCCATATAGCCCAGGAGCTATATGTGATGCATTTTTTTTAGCCATATAAGGTTTCTATATCGTTTTTATTGCGTCTCAGGGCGCTCCCCCCCAGCGCCCTGCACCCTCAGTGACCGGAGTGTGAAGTGTGCTGAGAGCAATGGCGCACAGCTGCAGTGCTGTGCGCTACCTTATTTGAAGACAGGAACGTCTTCTGCCGCCGCTTTCTCCGGACCTCTTCGCTCTTCTGGCTCTGTAAGGGGGCCGGCGGCGCGGCTCCGGGACCCATCCAGGCTGAACCTGTGATCGTCCCTCTGGAGCTAATGTCCAGTAGCCAAGAAGCCCAATCCACTCTGCAGTCAGGTGAGTTCGCTTCTTCTCCCCTTAGTCCCACGATGCAGTGAGCCTGTTGCCAGCAGGACTCACTGAAAATAAAAAACCTATTTAAACTTTTACTTCTAAGCAGCTCAGGAGAGCCACCTAGCTTGCACCCTTCTCGTTCGGGCACAAAAATCTAACTGAGGCTTGGAGGAGGGTCATAGGGGGAGGAGCCAGTGCACACCAGCTAGTCTAAAGCTTTTACTTTTTGTGCCCAGTCTCCTGCGGAGCCGCTATTCCCCATGGTCCTTACGGAGTTCCCAGCATCCACTAGGACGTCAGAGAAAAGAATAATTGATTGTACTGTATTATTTTCATGTTCACAGACACGCACTCATAATAGATTTTTGCATATAATTGATTTACGTCCCCCTACTAGTCTGGGGTGTAAGCATAAGGTTAGTACAGAGAAGGTTTATTAATTTAGTCACGTCATATTTAGACAGGGACACATGCCCAGATACATCGCTAAGGAAGCAGATACTGTAGGGCTGGTGCAAAGAAGTCTATGATGAGAATACCCATCAGCAGAACTAGCGTGGCGCTACTGTTTAGCTCTTTACGTATTGACTACAGATGAATACTTTAGTCATTAACGTTGTGGCGATGTTAATGTTTGAATATACAGTAGTTTACATGGATCTATGAACATGCCAATGACATTTTAATTAATATAGGATACTACAGTAAACAATCTAATATAACTGTAAATAACTATAGGACATGTTCAAAACATATTTCTTTTACCTTTTAAATACTTGAATTCAACCGTATTCAGTTACCATAGCTAACAATGTAGTAATGTGATCCTAGTTTTAAAGAAAAGTAATCCCCCAAGGAGTAATAAAACTCTTATGTCAGTTGATACAACTTCATCAGCAAGCATGGGTTCATTTGCTCAGAATGCTAATCCATGATGACCATTCCACAGTTTATATGCAAATTATGGGTGAATGCCATCATAAATTCCATACATTTTTGACCCATATGCCCAACTCCCAATAGCAACCCAACACCAGTGTTTCACTTTAAGTTGAAACAATCAATCTTTATTGATCACTAATAAGCCAATAATTAAAAAGACTTTGCCGGCCCATGGCCAAGTTAATCCACCCATGTGATTCAAGAGGATATGTATATTTAAATATATATAAAAACATCTAGAGAAAATACCCTAATCTATTATACTATATTCACAGGATTATTCCCTCCTAGTTTTTATTTCATAAAATGACTACTTGCATTAAAATGTAACTTTTGGTTAAATTTGAACAAAAATGTAAAAACTAATTTCCAGCTAGGAAGGGTATAATGATGATACTCTTAATATTTACCACCAGATCCTGATCCAGAATACACATCATCAATATCCTCCTCATCAATGAAGTCATCATCTCCAGACCCTTCTAGATCAAATGGTTTCTCATCTTCAAATTCTTTGCGCCATCGCTGCGCCTATTTAGAAAAGAGAATCGTGATAACAACTTTGCAAAACAAAGAGTTTCTGCTATATATCAAAATATCACATTCTCGTTATTGGTAAACTGCAATGCAAATGCCTATCCACACATACAGGTGAAACTCAGAAAATTAGAATATTGTGCAAAAGTTCATTTATTTAGAAATTCATCTTAAAAGGTGAAACTAATATATTATATAGACTCATTACATGCAAAGTGAGATATTTAAAGCCTTTATTTGTTATAATTTTGATGATTGCGGCTTACTGTTTAATATAACCCCAAATCCAAAATCTCAGAAAATTAGAATATTACATAAAATCAATAAAAAAAGGATTTTAAATACAGAAATGTCTGCCCGCTGAAAAGTATAATCATGCATATGTACTCAGTACTTGGTTTGGGCCCCTTTTGCATGAATTACTGCCTCAATGTGGCGTGGCATGGATTCTATCAGCCTGTGGCACTGCTGAGGTATTATGGAAGACCAGGATGCTTCAATAGCGGCCTTCAGCTCTTCTGCATTGTTCCGTCTCATGTCTCTCATCTTTCTCTTGGCAATGCCCTATAGATTCTCTATGGAGTTCAGGTCAGGCAAGTTTGCTGCCCAATCTAGCACAGTAAAAAGACAGTCATTGAACCAGGTTTTGGTACTTTTGGCAGTGTGGGCAGGTGCCAAGCCCTGCTGGAAAATGAAGTCAGCATCTCCATAAAGCTTGTCTGCTGAAGGAAGCATGAAGTGCTCTAAAATGTCCTGGTAGAGTGCTGCGTTGACTCTGGACTTAAGAAAGCACAACGGACCAACACCAGCAGATGACATGGCTCCCCAAATCAACACAGACTGTGGAAACTTCACACTGCACTTCAAGCATCTTGGATTGTGTGTCTCTCCATTCTTCCTCCATACTCTGGGACCTTGGTTTCCAAATGAGATGCAAAATTCTCTCTCATCAGAAAAGAGGACTTTGGACCACTGAGCAACAGACCAGTTCTTTTTTTCTTTAGCCCAGGTCCAGGATCCGTCTGTGTGCGGTGGCTCTTGATGCACTAACTCCAGCCTCAGTCCACTCCTTGTGAAGCTCCCCCACACTTTTTAATGGCATTTTCCTGACAATCCTCTCCAGGCTGTGGTCATCCCTGCTGCTTGTGCACCTTTTTCTTCCACACTTTTCCCTTCCACTTAACTTTCTATTAATGTGCTCTGATACAGCACTTTGAGAATATCCAATTTCTTTTGCAATTTCCTTTTGAGGCTTTCCCTCCTTGCGGAGGGTGTCAATGATGGTTTTCTGCACAACTGTCAGGTCAGCAGTCTTCCCCATGATTGTGAATTGCACTGAACCAGACTAGGGGCCTAATTCTGAGTTGATCGCAGCAGCAAGTTTGTTAGCAATTGGGCAAAACCATGTGCACTGCTGGGGGGACAGATATAACATGTGCAGAGAGAGTTAGATTTGGGTGGGGTATATTCAAACTGAAATCTAAATTGCAGTGTAAAAATAAAGCAGCCAGTATTTACCCTGCACAGAAACGAAATAACCCACCCAAATCTAACTCTCTCTGTAAATGTTATATCTGCCCCCCTGCAGTGCACATGGTTTTGCCAAATTGCTAACAAACTTTCTGCTGCGATCAACTCAGAATTACCCCCTACGAGACCATTTAAAGGCTCAGGAACCCTTTGCAGGTGGTTTGGATTAATTAGCTGATTAGGGTCTGACACTTTGAGCCTACAATATTGAACCTTTTCACAACATTCTAATTTTCTGAGATGTTGGATTTGGGGTTTTCTGTAAACTGTAAGCCACAATCATCAAAATTAAAACAAATAAAGGCTTGAAGCATCTAACTGTGCATTCAATGAGTCTATATAATATATTAGTTTCACCTTTTAAATTGAATTACTGAAATAAATGAACTTTTGTACGATATTCTCATTTTCTGGGTTTCACCTGTATGAACATGTTTGGATCGCCAAAGTAAGCCAAACCATGGCCCAGAGATTATCTGCAGATTCTTGAATCTTATATGTGGTAGAAGTATTTTAACCATTTTAAATTACTATTAAACTTGCATCATTCAAGTGCCATCAACTTGCTAGTAGTATTATAGTGATTTTTGGCCAGGTTTGACTTTCACAGAGTATGAAGTTAGCATCTTGACCTAAAGTTGTTAATCTCGCGATGGTGACAGCAGAAGAAAATCAAAGAAAAAAATGCTTTGGCAAGATTTTTAAAATAAATTGCAATGACAGGCGACTTCCTGAAAAACAATGAACCCTATCAGCTCATTTTAATAAATAACCCTCTCCATCTCTTTTATGTTTTCTATTAAAATAGACCTCACTCTTTCATAGTCTCAACTCTCTTTCTGAGCACTTATCATTCTTTCTCCTTTTTTCAGTTCGATTCCTTTGCAGTTTGTCTTCCCTCTGCCCTTTTTATTTTATGCTGATCACTTGAAAAGCGTATCAATAGCTCATGTGTCTCTGATGCCCTTTGCAAATGTTTTTCATGTATTATCTGGATCTCCAATCCTACTCCAGGCATTTAGTCCACTAAAATGCATTTGTAGTTTTGATTAGTTCAACACAATTCAATTGAAAGAGTCCCACTGAACTCATGCAATCCACACATTTATACAGTTCGCATAAAAAGGGTTACACAGATATCACCGTTGCGACAAATTATTACAGTTGATAAGCCCCAGTGCAAAAGCCGATCAAGTGCTTTATATGTGTATGCCTTCACATGTCCTATTTTAATAGATTTTGGGCCTAATGCAAAGTTGATTGCAAAACAACATTTTCCTCTAATGGGCAAAACTATGTGCAGTGCAGGTGGGGCAGATATAACATGTGCAGAGAGAGTTAGATTTGGGTGGGTTATATTGTTTCTGTGCAGGGTAAATACTGGCGGCTTTATTTTTACACTGCAATCTAGTTTTCAGTTTGAACACACCCCACCCAAATCTAACTCTCTCTGCACATGTTACATCTGCCCCCCCTGCAGTGCACATGGTTTTGCCCATTAGAGAAAACCTTGAATTAGGCCTTTTGTACAATTTCTAGTTATGAAAGGTGTTTAGTGTTGTGCAGAAGTTATCACACAATGCTTGAAATTTAGTGATGATTAAACAAGCAATATTGGTGCTTCTGAGGGGAGGAGTCTGTTGATCCTGTTTGCTAAAAGCTGCTGAGTCTCGGTGAATTTCCCCAGCTACTACACCTATAGTTATGCCACCAGCCTCTGCACTGTATATCCTTTACCAGTGTGCTGCAAGGTAAAGCAGTCATCAGAAGCTGTGCACAGCATGTCTCCAGGGAGCTGCACTGTATAGCAGTTGTCAATAGGCTATGCATTGTATATCACCAGTGAGCAACACTGTATGGCAGCTGTCAATAGGCTATGCATTGTATATCACCAGTGAGCAACACTGTATAGCAGTCGTCAGTAGGCTATGCACTGCATATCAATCACCAGCGATGTTGCACTGTACAGTATGTCAGTCGTCAGTAAGCTATGCACTGTATATCTATCACCCAGAGCTGCACTGTATGGCAGTCATCCGTAGGCTATGCACTGTATAGCTATCACCAGTGAGCTGCACTATATAGCAGTCATCAGTAGGCTATGCACTGTATATTAATCACTATGCACTGTATAGCTATCACCAGTGAGCTGCAGTGTACAGCAGTCATCTGTAGGCTATGCACTAGTTATCTATCACCAGTGAGCTGCACTGTACAGCAGTCATCAGTAGGCTATGCACTGTATATCAATCACCAGTGAGCTGCACTGTATAGCAGTCATCTGTAGGCTATGCACTATTTATCTATCACCAGTGAGCTGCACTGTATAGCAGTCATCTGTAGGTTATGCACTGTATAGCTTTCACCATTGAGCTGCAATGTACAGCAGTCATCTGTAGGCTATGCACTAGTTATCTATCACCAGTGAGCTGCACTGTATAGCAGTCATCTGTAGGCTATGCACTAGTTATCTATCACCAGTGAGCTGCACTGTATAGCAGTCATCTGTAGGCTATGCACTAGTTATCTATCACCAGTGAGCTGCACTGTATAGCAGTCATCAGTAGGCTATGCACTGTATATTAATCACCAGTGAGCTGCACTGTATAGCAGTCATCTGTAGGCTATGCACTATTTATCTATCACCAGTGAGCTGCACTGTATAGCAGTCATCTGTAGGCTATGCACTAGTTATCTATCACCAGTGAGCTGCACTGTACAGCAGTCATCTGTAGGCTATGCACTGTATATCAATCACCAGTGAGCTGCACTGTATAGCAGTCATCTGTAGGCTATGCACTATTTATCTATCACCAGTGAGCTGCACTGTATAGCAGTCATCTGTAGGTTATGCACTGTATAGCTTTCACCATTGAGCTGCAATGTACAGCAGTCATCTGTAGGCTATGCACTAGTTATCTATCACCAGTGAGCTGCACTGTATAGCAGTCATCAGTAGGCTATGCACTAGTTATCTATCACCAGTGAGCTGCACTGTATAGCAGTCATCAGTAGGCTATGCACTGTATATTAATCACCAGTGAGCTGCACTGTATAGCAGTCATCTGTAGGCTATGCACTATTTATCTATCACCAGTGAGCTGCACTGTATAGCAGTCATCTGTAGGCTATGCACTATTTATCTATCACCAGTGAGCTGCAATGTACAGCAGTCATCTGTAGGCTATGCACTAGTTATCTATCACCAGTGAGCTGCACTGTATAGCAGTCATCTGTAGGCTATGCACTATTTATCTATCACCAGTGAGCTGCACTGTATAGCAGTCATCTGTAGGTTATGCACTGTATAGCTTTCACCATTGAGCTGCAATGTACAGCAGTCATCTGTAGGCTATGCACTAGTTATCTATCACCAGTGAGCTGCACTGTATAGCAGTCATCTGTAGGCTATGCACTAGTTATCTATCACCAGTGAGCTGCACTGTATAGCAGTCATCAGTAGGCTATGCACTGTATATTAATCACCAGTGAGCTGCACTGTATAGCAGTCATCTGTAGGCTATGCACTATTTATCTATCACCAGTGAGCTGCACTGTATAGCAGTCATCTGTAGGCTATGCACTATTTATCTATCACCAGTGAGCTGCAATGTACAGCAGTCATCTGTAGGCTATGCACTAGTTATCTATCACCAGTGAGCTGCACTGTATAGCAGTCATCAGTAGGCTATGCACTGTATATTAATCACCAGTGAGCTGCACTGTATAGCAGTCATCTGTAGGCTATGCACTATTTATCTATCACCAGTGAGCTGCACTGTATAGCAGTCATCTGTAGGTTATGCACTGTATAGCTTTCACCATTGAGCTGCAATGTACAGCAGTCATCTGTAGGCTATGCACTAGTTATCTATCACCAGTGAGCTGCACTGTATAGCAGTCATCTGTAGGCTATGCACTAGTTATCTATCACCAGTGAGCTGCACTGTATAGCAGTCATCAGTAGGCTATGCACTGTATATTAATCACCAGTGAGCTGCACTGTATAGCAGTCATCTGTAGGCTATGCACTATTTATCTATCACCAGTGAGCTGCACTGTATAGCAGTCATCTGTAGGCTATGCACTATTTATCTATCACCAGTGAGCTGCAATGTACAGCAGTCATCTGTAGGCTATGCACTAGTTATCTATCACCAGTGAGCTGCACTGTATAGCAGTCATCAGTAGGCTATGCACTGTATATTAATCACCAGTGAGCTGCACTGTATAGCAGTCATCTGTAGGCTATGCACTATTTATCTATCACCAGTGAGCTGCACTGTATAGCAGTCATCTGTAGGCTATGCACTATTTATCTATCACCAGTGAGCTGCAATGTACAGCAGTCATCTGTAGGCTATGCACTAGTTATCTATCACCAGTGAGCTGCACTGTATAGCAGTCATCTGTAGGCTATGCACTATTTATCTATCACCAGTGAGCTGCACTGTATAGCAGTCATCTGTAGGCTATGCACTAGTTATCTATCACCAGTGAGCTGCACTGTATAGCAGTCATCTGTAGGCTATGCACTAGTTATCTATCACCAGTGAGCTGCACTGTATAGCAGTCATCAGTAGGCTATGCACTGTATATCAATCACCAGTGAGCTGCACTGTATAGCAGTCATCTGTAGGCTATGCACTATTTATCTATCACCAGTGAGCTGCACTGTATAGCAGTCATCTGTAGGTTATGCACTGTATAGCTTTCACCATTGAGCTGCAATGTACAGCAGTCATCTGTAGGCTATGCACTAGTTATCTATCACCAGTGAGCTGCACTGTATAGCAGTCATCTGTAGGCTATGCACTAGTTATCTATCACCAGTGAGCTGCACTGTATAGCAGTCATCTGTAGGCTATGCACTATTTATCTATCACCAGTGAGCTGCACTGTATAGCAGTCATCTGTAGGCTATGCACTAGTTATCTATCACCAGTGAGCTGCACTGTATAGCAGTCATCTGTAGGCTATGCACTAGTTATCTATCACCAGTGAGCTGCACTGTACAGCAGTCATCTGTAGGCTATGCACTGTATATCAATCACCAGTGAGCTGCACTGTATAGCAGTCATCTGTAGGCTATGCACTATTTATCTATCACCAGTGAGCTGCACTGTATAGCAGTCATCTGTAGGTTATGCACTGTATAGCTTTCACCATTGAGCTGCAATGTACAGCAGTCATCTGTAGGCTATGCACTAGTTATCTATCACCAGTGAGCTGCACTGTATAGCAGTCATCAGTAGGCTATGCACTAGTTATCTATCACCAGTGAGCTGCACTGTATAGCAGTCATCTGTAGGCTATGCACTAGCTATCTATCACCAGTGAGCTGCACTGTATAGCAGTCATCAGTAGGCTATGCACTGTATATTAATCACCAGTGAGCTGCACTGTATAGCAGTCATCTGTAGGCTATGCACTATTTATCTATCACCAGTGAGCTGCAATGTACAGCAGTCATCTGTAGGCTATGCACTAGTTATCTATCACCAGTGAGCTGCACTGTACAGCAGTCATCAGTAGGCTATGCACTGTATATCAATCACCAGTGAGCTGCACTGTATAGCAGTCATCTGTAGGCTATGCACTATTTATCTATCACCAGTGAGCTGCACTGTATAGCAGTCATCTGTAGGTTATGCACTGTATAGCTTTCACCATTGAGCTGCAATGTACAGCAGTCATCTGTAGGCTATGCACTATTTATCTATCACCAGTGAGCTGCACTGTATAGCAGTCATCAGTAGGCTATGCACTAGTTATCTATCACCAGTGAGCTGCACTGTATAGCAGTCATCTGTAGGCTATGCACTAGCTATCTATCACCAGTGAGCTGCACTGTATAGCAGTCATCAGTAGGCTATGCACTGTATATTAATCACCAGTGAGCTGCACTGTATAGCAGTCATCTGTAGGCTATGCACTATTTATCTATCACCAGTGAGCTGCAATGTACAGCAGTCATCTGTAGGCTATGCACTAGTTATCTATCACCAGTGAGCTGCACTGTACAGCAGTCATCAGTAGGCTATGCACTGTATATCAATCACCAGTGAGCTGCACTGTATAGCAGTCATCTGTAGGCTATGCACTATTTATCTATCACCAGTGAGCTGCACTGTATAGCAGTCATCTGTAGGTTATGCACTGTATAGCTTTCACCAGTGAGCTGCACTGTATAGCAGTCATCAGTAGGTTATGCACTGTATATTAATCACCAGTGAGCTGCACTGTATAGCAGTCATCTGTAGGCTATGCACTATTTCTCTATCACCAGTGAGCTGCACTGTACAGCAGTCATCTGTAGGTTATGCACTATTTATCTATCACCAGTGAGCTGCACTGTACAGCAGTCATCAGTAGGGTCTGCACTGTATAGCGTTCACCAGCAATGCTGCACTGTACAGCAGTCATCAGTAGGGTCTGCACTGTAAAGAGGTAGCCAGTAGATAATATACCTAGTTGAATCTTCAAAGTATAGTTGCCACCAGAATGGCTATATTGCCCATTGGCTATTAGAATTGGTTTTGTATTGCATGATGGTCATTGGGATGGGCTCTACATGAAATATTGGTAAGTCTAAGCTACATTTAGTTTATAGCCTTTTCAATATACATTGTCATAAATTCCCCTAGCTATGTAAGACCACATGCACAATTGTTTTGACGGAATACATACTTCTAACCGGTGGCCGGGATCCCGGCTGTCATGATCCCGGCAACCAGTATGCCGTTAGCGGGGCGAGCGCTAGATCTATTCTCCCTCTATGGGTGTCGTGGATACCCATAGAGGGAGAAAAGCTTGTGGCGCCAGTATTCCGGCAGAGGTATTTCACCGTCTGTCTGGATTTCGGCATAGGCATTGTAGCTGCCGGGATCCCGAAAGGCGGTCTGGTGATTGCCTCCCGTTATGACCATGGCTATTGTATACATGAAGCCTCTCGGGCTGACACCTCTGCAATATGGTGATAGACTTGTCACACAGATGATGTTAAATGTCTCAAGCATCAGAATTAAGGAGTAGCAATACATTGGACAATTATTTTAAATATGTAAATGATCTTGTTTCCGTAACAATTGGCTAAGGGACAATACTTATCCTCTTTAATGCAAAACACATTTAAAAGTGATATGTGTAAGATATGCAGAGTGATCTTCCAGTTGCTGCCTCATGCATCAGAATAATCCAGAACAATGTCAGGAAGCATACAAAGGTGTGAATTTACAAAGTGTCAGTATTGCTGTCAACTGTAAACTAACTGTTGTACATCGCCGGCAGTTGACTGTCTAAAAATACAGAATTAACTAAGCGGGTGTGGTATAGAAGATCGACATTATTAGATAGACAGTCAATAGGTCGGCACCCTATGGTCGACAGGCATTAGGTCAACAGGGTCAAAAGATAAAAGATAGACAGTACAAAAGGTTGACATGGAGATGGTCAACAGAAAAAAGATCGACACAAGTTATTTGTCATTTTGTATGTTTCATCACTTGTGACCCCAATTGATGGTAACGTAGAACCTTGCAGGCTCACTTTGCTCGCCACGCTTCAGGCAATGTTACTATTCCCAATTGAACTCCACATGGATGGTAAACCAAAGAAAAGTTGGGAAAAAAAAGTCTAAAAAAACCCCCTTTTGTTGACCACTGTCATGTCGACATTTTGAACCTGGTGACAGCACTTTATTTATAATGAGCTTTAATTTTGATGATCCCAATTATACAACTCTGTTCACTGATTAACAGTGGATTAAGTGTCTTTTACAACTACAACTGCAAGAACAACAAAAATATTTACACCACATTCACAGGGTTGTATAAACCGGTGGTTCCCAAACTGTGTGCCGTGGCACCCTGGGGTGCCTCAGGACACTAGCAGGGGTGCCTTGGGTTGGTAATCCAGGACCAATTCAAACTATATTTGGTCAAAGTAATAGACAAAACCAATGCTTGTGGCTGCCAAATATAAATTATGAGGACAAACAGAAGCAAATATTGTCCCGCAAAACACTAAAGAAACTAAGCATGACACATAAACATAATTTACTTATTGTTTTCTAAAATTCTCAAACAAACTTTTGGCCTAGGGGTGCAGTGAAAAAATTCTGATACTCTAGGGCGCCATGATTAAAAAAAGTTTGGGAACCACTGGTATAAACTGTAACTCCTAGCTTTTTAAGAAAAAATCTTTCTTGAAATAGTATATATGTTGTATGTGTGTCCATGTCTAAGTAAGTCCATATATAAAAGTTAAGTTTTAGCAATTTTTTGTAAGAGTGCCTCAAAAAGGAGTTTTCTTTGTGCCTCAATTTTTCGACCTTTTGTACCTGTCTACTTTTTACCTGTTAACCTTCTCATCCTGTCGAACTAAAGCCTGTCAACCATATGGTGTTGACCTATTGATTATCTAATTTGACAATGTCTCTCCATAGTCCAAATACCTAACTAATGCTGCTTTCACATCGCAAAACCTGCTTTTGAAACGGTTCTTTAAACGGTTCTTAAAACGGGTCTGAGCAGTTAAACCCCCTTCACATCGCATGTTGTAACCAGTATTTTACCATTTCATTACCGTTTTGGTACCTTTCACACTGAACCCGTTTCACCCATACAAAACAGTGGTTGTCATTTTAAATGTTTATTTCCTGCTTCTGCCTGGTGACATCACACATGGAGACAGCCTATCACCTTCTGGGGCTTGCAAATACCGTTTCAGACCCTTTCACACTGCACAATGAAACGGGTCTGAAACGCGTAGGACCCTGCTTTTTTACCGTTTCAAAATACCGGTATTTTGAAAACGGTAAATTGAAGGTGACCCTTTCACATCGCAGCTCGAACCGTTTAGGAAGCCTGAAAAATTGGCAATTTACCGGGTTCAAGCTGCGGTGTGAAAGGGGTATAAGCAGTGGTTGTGACTGTCATTTTATTATAACTGCTGTCAAAGCCCATCGGTTTCTAAGCCTATATCATGCCACAAACCTGCCGTAAATCAGCCACAGTATCAGTAAGATCTGGCTTCTATGCTAAAAGTTTCAAATATCGCATAAATGTAATAACAAAAGAAAAAGAAAAAAAAAACAGCTTGGGGTGCTTCCCAAATGAATAAACAGCCATAGGTCTCTAAGCATCAGCTGGCAGTGAAAAATTGGTGGAAAAATGGCGGGCATAATGTCAACAAGAACTAGGCTCTTCAGCCCAGGGATGGAATCCCTAGGGAAGTGGGGCATCCTTCAAAAATGGGTTCCCCTTCTGTAAGGACAAGAAGCAACCCAGGGAACTACTCCATACCTCCCAGGGCTTCTATTTTTCTTTACAAGTAGCCTACTGGTCTCAGCACGCAGTGCTGTATTAAGGCTCTGTGGAGCCCAGGACACTTAAAACAAGAGGGCCCTAAGGTGTAAATGTATATATTTATACTGGCCTATTTTTGTAAATAATTCACAATACCTTCTTGTGGTAAAACAAACACAGTGGGCCTGATTCTGATCCATGACCATCTGTGCGTCTTTGTTGCAGTTGTACCTATGACTTTATGGTAATGCCACTACAAAGCCGTATCTTTGAATGTGCAAGTACACTTTGAGTGTGTTTAGATAATCAAATACCACTTGGTGCGTTTTCAGATGCAACCATCGGTTACAACATAAGAAAAGGCACCAGGCCTTTAGCAGGTGCAAATTTTCCATCTGAATTTGGCCACCTATGTCAACAATTTGCAACCATTGTCCGCTACACTCCCATAAGATGCAACATCTCCATTTGTGGGTAGAGGGTAGGTCAGGGGGTGCACATTTGCGTGTAAAGCTGTTCTGCCGAATTGTAGTGAATTGGGGGAACGGCCGCTTACAATTTTCCCTCCTCAGCCTCAGCTCAATGCTAATAGTCCAGGAAGATTTGTCACCTGTTGAGTACAGACAAGAATTTGAATATCTGGCTACCTGCCCTCATCCTTCGAAGTGCAGGTGTATCCTCTGTTATCACACATGATCAGCAGAAATGAACTTCTCTGCTGCATTGGTAACTGGTGCAGACATACAGTACCTGCAGTCAGTACCTGTTTTGTGGGGAACTGGTATACTGCAGATGCTGTGGCTAATTTTCCACCTAACCAGAGGGTTCACAACTGGAATTAAATTTGGTCCCCAAAAAGGAAGACCCAATTTTCAAATGCCCCTCATCATTATTAACCACTTCACCCTGACAGCATAATTATGTTATAAATACTATTCTGTGATACATAATTATGATGGTATTTAAAGTATAATTATCGCTGTAATGCAAATCAGGGCCCCTTGTCTGTAGGCCCAATCAGGGGCCACTGACACTAATTATTTGGGGACCCAGAGGAGGAACTTATGTTATTCAATTAATGGCTGGTTGATTCATGTTTAAAAACAGTTGTAAGTGCAATTGCCCTTTAGAGCCAACGTACAGGAAACAACTGAAAGGGTAAATACGAGGACTAACTCAGGTATGGAAGGTTTTGTAGAAAGGTCACAAGGCTCCGTAGTACTTCCTGCTGTTTGTATAATGAGTTCCAGACTCTTTCATGCTTTCCTGGGAACAAAAAAAAAAAAATCACACTGCCACCCTTCCCAATTGCAAACAGATGGGAGGCAGAAATCCAGATTCACATTTTATATCCCCCTTCATTTCTAATATATTTCAGCAACTCCCTCAGGCTAAAACTACATCCAGGCGTGCTGGCAGAGAAAGGGTTAGCGGATTAATTCTCACATGGCAAGATTGAAATCTAATCCCATCTAAAGCAGAGTATCCTATAGAAACAGAATAAAAATGAATGTAATGCTCCAGTACATCCAGCAGGGTGTCTGGAAGCTAGAAAGATCAGTCATTTAAAGGTGTAAGGACACGTGATTTTGAGAGCTTGCTGCTAAAAACGTGGTTACACAGAAACAAAGAACTTGATGGCAGATAAGAACCACTTGGTCCATCTAGTCTGCCCATGCACTGACACACACACTAGGGTTTTTGTCAGGAGTCAGTTAACCTACTAATATATTGGTGGATTGTGGGAAGAAACCGGATTACCCAGTGTACAAATTCACACAGTTAGGGCCGTGTGTGATTCAAACTCATGACGTCAGTGCTGTGATGCAGTAATGCTAACCATTACAGTCAGGCATGTCCAAACTGCGGCCCTCCAGCTGTTGTGAAACTACATATCCCAGTATGCCCTGACACAGTTTTGCTGTCAGAGAATGCTAAAGCTGTGTCAGGGCATGCTGGGATGTGTAGTTTCTCAACAGCTGGAGGGCCGCAGTTTGGACATGCCTGCATTACACCATCTGTATTGCCCATATACCATTCATGGTTGCACATCTCTGCTGAAATTACTGTACACCAAATTCTATAGTTTATTGGTATGGTAGGGCCCATTTTATTCTCTTTAAATGTCATTTAAAGAGGGTAATATAGTAAAAATGTGCAGTACTGCAAGGCATTGGAGCGTGAGCAGGCCATGTCGGGGGGCTAGCACAGTACTCTCAATCTTCTCCACCTCTATGAGCAGCACACATTGTCAGACTCCTCCCCTCAAGTAAGTTAAGCCATCCCCGCCAGGGGAGGACTGCGCTCAAACTGAAGTCACAGTGAGACGCACTCATGTATTTGCCAGCGCAAAAGTGTGTGGACTCATAGTACCCAGAACTGCCATTCCCCACATCACTGGGTGGACACACCGATTTTAGATTTCTCTTCTGCTCATTCACTTAGCATTTTGTTAATTGATAAAAATAAACTATTCACACTTTTATTTTGGCATTCTTACTTTGCAGCATTTTTTCCACACCTGCCTAAAACGTTTGCACAGTACTGTATATATTTTACCACTTTTATCATTTGCCGCCACTGCTGCCTTTTCTCCTGTGCTTCTACATATATTTCCTCTTTTCCTACTTTTCCCTTCTTCATCCCTCTTCACCAAACCTTTCTCCTTTCGTTTTGCTGCACTCAATGGAGTCCTGGTGGCAGCCGATCGGAAGCAACAAATGGAGATGCAAGTGAGTCATCTGTATAACTAAGAGTGACAGGTCAGCATTAACTTCTGATTTTTATTTTTCATTTATGTTGAACAACTGTAGCAACTAAATAAATCGTTTATTAGTTTGTTCCATAATAGCTCTTATTCATCAAGCTCAAAACTCCATTAGCATTAATGAGGTTTTGAGACATTGTTAGTCGAGGGTTTGCATGCAGAGTCATATTTATCAAAGGATGAAAAGCTCTAATATTTCGAATGGATGGCATGCTTATGCTAATTTCTCTAACGTCCTAAAGGATGCTGGGACTCCGTAAGGACCATGGGGAATAGACGGGCTCCGCAGGAGACATGGGCACTTTAAGAAAGACTTTAGACTCTGGGTGTGCACTGGCTCCTCCCTCTATGCCCCTCCTCCAGACCTCAGTTTGAGACTGTGCCCAGTGGCAGATGGGTGCACTGCAGGGAGCTCTCCTGAGTTTCCTGCTAAGAAAGTATATTTGTTAGGTTTTTTATTTTCAGGGAGCACTGCTGGCAACAGACTCCCTGCATCGAGGGACTGATGGGAGAGAAGCAGACCTACTTAAATGATAGGCTCTGCTTCTTAGACTACTGGACACCATTAGCTCCAGAGGGAGTCGGAACACAGGTTCGCCCTGGACGTTCGTCCCAGAGCTGCGCCGCCGTCCTCCTCACAGAGCCAGAAGAAAGAAGCCGGGTGAGTATGAGAAGAAAGAAGGCTTCAAAAGGCGGCAGAAGATTTCGTGAGCTTCACTGAGGTAACGCACAGCACGGCAGCTGTGCGCCATTGCTCCCATACACCTCACAAACTCTGGTCACTGTAAGGGTGCAGGGCGCAGGGGGGTAGCCCTGGGCAGCAATATAAACCTCTTATTTGGCAAAAGAGAGCATATATACAGCTGGACACTGTATATATGCATGAGCCCCCGCCAATTTTACACTTTTAGCGGGACTGAAGCACGCCACCGAGGAGGCGGGGCTTCTCCCTCAGCACTCACCAGCGCCATGTTTTTCTCCACAGCACCGCTGAGAGGAAGCTCCCCGGACTCTCCCCCGCTTATACCACGGTAGAAGAGAGGGTTTTAAAGAAGAGGGGGGGCACATAATTTGGCGCAGATAATAACAGCGCTACGGGGTAAACATTAAATTGCTGTGTTTTTCCTGGGTCATATTGCGCTGGGGTGTGTGCTGGCATACTCTCTCTCTGTCTCTCCAAAGGGCCTTGTGGGGGAACTGTCTTCAGAAGAGCATTCCCTGAGTGTGTGGTGTGTCGGTATGTGTGTGTCGACATGTCTGAGGTAAAAGGCTCTCCTATGGAGGAGATGGAGCAAATGTGTGTGTGTGGTGTCGCCGTCGACAACGCCGACGCCGGATTGAATATGTGAAATTAAGGGCTAAAATGAATTTTTACACAAAAGATTAGAGAACAGACAGGGAATCTACCCATGTCTGTCCCTATGTCACAGAGATTTTCAGAGTCTCACAACGCTCACTATCCAAAATCATAGACACTGATATCGACACAGAGTCTGACTCCTGTGTCGACTACGATAATGCAAAGTACAGCCAAACTGGCAGAAAAGTATTCAATATATGGTTATTGTAATAAAAGATGTTTTGCTTATCACTGATGACTCCTCTGTCCCTGACACGAGGGTACACATGTTTAAGGGGAAGAAAGCGGAGGTAAATTTCCCTCCTCTCATGAAGAAAAAGAGCGGGAATCTCCAGACAAGAAGCTGCAGCTTCCCAAAAAGAATTCTCAGGGAGTATCCTTTCCCTAATGGGGCCAGGATACGATGGGAATCTTCCCCTAGGGTGTACAAGGTATTGACACGTTTAACCAAAAAGGTAGCGCTGACTTTACAGCTATCCTCAGGAATCCTGCAGATAGCATGCAGTAAAAGTACTTTGAAGTCCATTTACAAACATTCTGGTACACTACTCAACCGGCGATTGTGTCGGCATGGGTTTATAGCGCTGTAGCAGCGTAGACAGATATCTTATCAGCGGAGATTGAAACCCTAGATAAGGATACCATGTTATTGTCCCTAGTATATATATATATATATATATATATATGTAAAAGATGTTGTCTTTATATATATATATATATATATATATATATATATATAGACATGCCCAAAGAGACGTTAGTCTACTGGGTTCTAGAGTCAACGCTATGTCGATTTCTGGTAGTCGTGCCCTGTGGCATATGCAATGGACAGGTGATGCCGACTAAAGGAGGCATATGGAGTTGTTGCCTTACAAGGGTGAGGAATTGTTCGGAGAGGGCCTCTCGGATCTCGTCTCCACGGCTACGGCAGGTAAATCAAATTTTTTGCCATATATTCCCTCACAATCTAAGAAAGCGCCTCATTATCAAATGCAGTACTTTCGTTCCAATAAAAACAAGAGAGCACGTGGTTCGTCCTTTCTTGCAAGAGGTAAGGGCAGAGGGAAAAAGCTGCACAACACAGCTAGTTCCCAGGAACAGAAGTCCTCCCCGGCCTCTGCTAAATCCACCGCATGACGCTGGGGCTCCCCTGAGGGAGTCAGCTCCTGTGGGGGCACGTCTTCGACTGTTCAGCCACGTCTGGGTCCACTCACAGGTGGATCCATGGGCAATAGAAATAGTTTCCCAGGGTTACAAGCTGGAATTCGAAGAAGTGCCTCCTCGCCGGTTTTTCAAATCGGCCCTACCGAAACAACCCCTGGAAAGGGAGATAGTGTTACATGTGATTCAAAAATTGTGTCTGCAACAAGTGGTGGTAGGGGTTCCCCTGCTTCAAAGAGGGCAGAGGTACTACTCAACTCTGTTTGTGGTTCCGAAACCGAACGGTTCGGTCAGACCATTTTAAATTTAAAACCCCTGAACCTTTACTTAAAACTGTTCAAGTTCAAGATGGAATCACTCAGGGCGGTCATCGCCAGCCTAGAAGGGGGAGATTTTTTTGATATCTCTGCACATAATGGATGCATACCTGCATGTCCCCATATATCCTCCTCATCAGGTGTACCTGAGATTTGCGGTACAGGATTGTCATAACGTTGCCGTTTGGGCTTTCCACGGCCCCGAGAATTTTCACTAAGGTAATGGTGGAAATGATGGTGCTCCTGTGCAAGCAGGGTGTCACAATTATCCCGTACTTGGACGATCTCCTCATAAAAGCGAGATCACGGGAGAAGTTGCTGAGCAGCGTATCACTTTCACTGAATGTGTTACAGCGACACGGCTGGATTCTCAATATTCCAAAGTCGCAGCTGAATCCTACAACTCGTCTGCCCTTCTTGGGCATGATTCTGGACACAGACCAGAAAAGGGTTTTTCTTCCGAAGGGAAAAGCGCAGGAACTCATGACTCTAGTCATGAACTTGTTGAAACCAAAACAAGTGTCAGTACATCATTGCACTCAAGTTCTGGGAAAGATGCTGGCAACATACAAAGCCATTCCATACGGCAAGGGCCTTCCAATGGGACCTATTGGACAAATGGTCTGGGTCGTATCTGCAATTGCGTCAGCGGATCACCCTGTCCCCCAGGGCCAGAGTATCTCTCCTGGGGTTCAGCATTCAGGACTGGATCCTGGTGACCACGGACGCGAGCCTCCGAGGTTGGGGAGCGGTCGCACGGGGAAGAAATTTCCAAGGACTTTGGTCAAGTCAAGAGACTTGTCTTCACATCAACATCCTGGAACTAAGGGCCATATACAACGCCCTACGTCAAGCGGAGATCTTACTTCGCTCTGCATTCGGGAGAGTGGGGACTTCATCAGGAAGTCTTTGCGCAGTTTGCAAGTCGGTGGGGACTACCCCAAATAGACATGATGGCATCCCGTCTCAACAAAAAGCTACAAAGGTATTGCGCCAGGTCAAGAGACCCTCAGGCGGTAGCGGTGGACGCCCTAGTGACACCGTGGGTGTTCCAGTCGGTATATGTGTTTCCTCCTCTTCCTCTCATACCCAAGGTGTTGAGGATAATAAGAAAAAGAGGAGTGAGAACAATTCTCATTGTTCCAGATTGGCCACGAAGGACCTGGTATCCGGATCTGCAAGAAATGCTCACAGAAGATCCGTGGCCTCTTCCTCTAAGGCAGGACTTGTTACAACAAGGTCCCTGTCTGTTCCAAGACTTACCGCGGCTGCGTTTGACGGCATGACGGTTGAACGCCAAATCCTAGCGGAAAAAGGTATTCCGGATGAGGTCATTCCTACGCTAATAAAGGCTAGGAAGGACGTGACATCTAAACATTATCACCGAATATGGAGAAAATATGTTTCTTGGTGTGAGGCCAGGAATGCTCCTATGGAAGAATTCCACCTGGGCCGTTTTCTTCACTTCCTACAAACTGGAGTGAATTTGGACCTAAAATTAGGCTCCATTAAAAGTTCAGATTTCGGCCTTATACATTTTCTTTCAAAAGGAATTGGCCTCATTACCTGAAGTACAGACTTTTGTGAAGGGAGTACTGCATATTCAGCCTCCTTTTGTACCTCCGGTGGCGCCTTGGGACCTTTACGTGGTGTTAAGTTTCCTTAATTCACATTGGTTTGAACCACTTAAGACAGTGGAGTTGAAATATCTCACCTGGAAGGTGGTCATGTTGTTAGTCTTGGCTTCGGCTAGGCGAGTTTCGGAATTGGCGGCTTTATCACATAAAAGCCCCATATCTGGTTTTCCATATGGATAGAGCGGAATTGCGGACCCGTCCTCAGTTCCTGCCTAAGGTGGTCTCATCCTTTCATATGAACCAACCTATTGTCGTGCCGGTGGCTACACGTGACTTGGAGGATTCAGAGTCCATTGATGTGGTCAGGGCTTTGAAAATTTACGTGGCCCGAACGGCTAGGATCAGTAAAACAGAAGCACTGGTCGTCCTGTATGCAGCCAACAAAGTTGGCGGCCCTGCTTCAAAGCAGACTATTGCTCGCTGGATCTGTAACACGATGCAGTAGGTGCATTCTACGGCAGGATTGCCGTTACAAAATCGGTTAAGGCCCCTTCCACTAGGAAAGTGGGCTCGTCTTGGGCGGCTGCCCGAGGGGTCTCGGCACTACAGCTGTGCCGAGCTGATACTTGGTCGGGTTCAAACACCTTTGCAAAATTCTATAAGTTTGATACCCTGGCTGAGGAGGACCTCCTGTTTGCTCAATCGGTGCTGCAGAGTCATCCGCACTCTCCCGCCCGTTTGGGAGCTTTGGTATAATCCCCATGGTCCTTACAGAGTCCCAGCATCCTCTAGGACGTTAGAGAAAATAAGATTTTACACTTACCGGTAAATCTATTTCTCGTAGTCCGTAGAGGATGCTGGGCGCCCGTCCCAAGTGCGGACTTCTTCTGCAAGACTTGTATATAGTTATTGCTTACATAAGGGTTATATTATAGTTCATCGGTTTGGACCGAGACTATGTTGTTTGTTCATACTGTTAACTGGGTAGTTTATCACAAGTTATACGGTGTGATTGGTGTGGCTGGTATGAATCTTGCCCTTGGATTAACAAAAATCCTTTCCTCGTACTGTCCATCTCCTCTGGGCACAGTTTCTCTAACTGAGGTCTGGAGGAGGGGCATAGAGGGAGGAGCCAGTGCACACCCAGAGTCTAAAGTCTTTCTTAAAGTGCCCATGTCTCCTGCGGAGCCCGTCTATTCCCCATGGTCCTTACGGAGTCCCAGCATCCTCTACGGACTACGAGAAATAGATTTACCGGTAAGTGTAAAATCTTATTTAAATCATATGATGGCTTTAGTTGCAAGGCATATGTTTCTTTATATATTACATTTCTGCACTAGCCATATCCACCTAGGACTGACACTCTAGTGGTTGCCCAAGCCTCTCTCGTGGCTTGCCACACACCCACTGATGGCTAGCCAAGCCCCCTCTTTAGGGATGTCAGAAAATGTCTTGCAGAGTACCTCTTGGTGTATTATGAGATGCTGAGATAAATCCTTTCACTGGTGGAAATACAAAAATACAGATTTCTCTGGTAGATCTCTCGTCACAGGTATGATAAACTTGTTTAATGCATACCTGGAAGGGGAAGCAGTCAGGATATTGTCTGTCGGGAACCCGGCAGTCAGAATACCAACGCCGGGATACAAACACTAGTCTGAATGTCGACACCGGCATTCAGAAAGGGGGCAACATCCCTGCGCCAGAATCCTAAAAACCAGGATCCCGTACGAGGAGGCAGCGCAACTCTGCAGAGTTAAGCCACGCGGGATGGGGGTAGGGGGATGGGGGTAGGTTTAGGCTGCATCCCGGAGGGTAAGGCTGCATCCCGAGGGGTTAGGCTGCGGGTAGGGGGGGTTAGGGTTAGGCTATGGGGTGGGAGGGTTAGGTTTAGGCAGTGGGGATGGGGGGTTAGGTTAGGGCACCTCCGAGGGGAGGTTAGGGTTAGGTACAAAGGGGGGTGCTTACGGTAAGGCTGCAGGTAGGGAGGGTTAGGGTTAGAGGATGGGGAAAGGGTAGAACACCCTTTACTCACCCCTGTCGGTATTTTAAATTCCGGGATCCCGGCATCGGTAATTTGCACACCGGGATCTCATACTGATCCCCCTGGAAGGATGGTTACTGTACAATCATGTGCTTCACTTTAGTTTTGTTTGTAACTTTACAATGTGATACAGTGCAAATTACTATGAAGGGGAATTTATTAACAGCGTATTTTATACATACCAGGCAGTCAGCTAATTGAGACACTATGGTGTATAACACCACACGGCCGGAGTCACAATAGGAGAGTGACAAGGTTCTGATTGGGTGGCGGTTATACTTCTTTCATACTACAATCCTGGGTCCAGCCCGGTTCACTGAACATGGGTTTCAAGCTGTGTCACAGCAGCCTGAATCCCGTTTACACTGCAGGCTGGACCCAGGATATTCCTGGAGCTTTTCCTCTGCTGGCACTTGGAAATGACATTATTTCCAAGCGCCGGTGAGCTGACTTTTCAGAGGTTTGTACACACTGCCCTGGTAACCCAGCTCCTTCACGGACCAATATGAGCAGATATACAACTTATACTAATCGGGTACACAAACTTTGAACAGTCCATAAATCATCTTTTGTCCATAAATCAGTTATGTGAAAAGAAATATGCTACAGACATTCTAAATAATTATTTTTCTGTGACTATTAAATAACATGTCTTTACGTTTAAATCAACATAAAGTAACAGGTTGATAGGTGCAGATCAGTAGCATACATGATCAATAATAGTAAGATTGCCTTATATAGCATAATACATTTTGTCCATCAAACCAACTAGACTAGTTTACAAATGAGCAAGAATATTACACAAAATACAAGAGTGGTTCAATAAATAACGTAACAAGATTCTCATTGCGTAAATGTATTCAACTCGTACATATATGTATAATCAATAGTATGGCCTTGGTGCAGATTATTCTTCCACATAGTCCCCATATTTGCCTAAGCCTTTGTTCCAGCAGTATACCAAGGAATCTATCCCGGCATAGAAATCAGTGTCAAGTGCCTGAAGCGTCAACACTTTTTCTTGTACCAAGTTGCTCAAGAATGATGCAAAGTATCCAATAATTTGTTCAGTTCAGCAATATCACTAACTCAAATGCGTCTGTCCTCCTGAATCAGACCTTCAATGCGGCACAAATTGGATTCTGTGGTGGATGTGCATGGCTGGTAGGAACGCTGCTCATCTTGAACGTCTGTCCTGCATTATCATAGACAGTGCACCAAACCCAAGCCTGTTTCCGTACATGACGTTATCACCGTACGCCTTGACAAGTTGACAATAAATTTCAGCTGCTTATGTGCCCTTTAGATGCAGAAATCTGATCAAATTCCGCAACTTCAATGTTTGACCATGCTTCCACCAGCCCCGCCATCTTACAGCTGATGTTCGGATAGTAGACTGATATAAGGGGAAGCAGCGGTCTACCTGCTCTGGCCTGGTGGGAAAGTAGAATGAAATAAAGAACATTACACACGTGAGAGGTCTTGTTACCTTGCTTATTATACGACCCTTGTAGATTGTGTACAAAGAATAATGTCAATTAATCCAAGAAGCCAATCAAAAGTTCTATTAACAGTCACTTAGAAGTGTCCATTCTCCAGTTTTCTATGGGCTCCTGTCATGTGTGACTCAACAACTTCAAATCTCTGTGAAAAGGTAAAATTCCCTGCTCCATTGCTTACTTCTGTATGATTTAGGGGGAATACATAAAGGTGAAGTAAAAGAAAACCATAGTATCTGCATATGTAATGATAATAATATATACATTTTATTGGCTGCATAGTTTTATGTATTTTACAAGATGAGTTTATACAGAAACAATAATAATTAAGTTCCGGTTAACACCTAGGGGCAATATTTAATTAGTGTCGAAATTTTTGACAGGGTGGAAATATGGCACTTTCTGCCGATAATCGGCACTTTTCAACACTTTAACGGGTCCGATTTCGACAATTAATTTTCGTCCATAAGAGAAGACGAAAATTAATGGTGGAAATCAGCAAGAAAATGGGCGGAAACGGCCCGCAATAGAACAGTGAAGTGTCGGACCCTCAGTTTCGAAGAGGATCCGACACTAACTGAATACCCCCCTTAATAAAGTTAAATTACTAACAAAATGCACCCTGCAGAATGTAAAGGGGGGTACTCACGGAGCGATATTCTAAGCAATCTGACTAGATTGCTTAGAATTTCAGCATTATCGATCCGTGTGTACCCCCTACAGCAATAGCGATGCGCAGCCCCGCGCATCGCTATCGCTGGTGCTAGATTGGCCTGTATGCAGGCCAATCTAGCGGGTCGCTCACTTCACCCGCTGGGTGAAGTGAGCGGCCCCCCCGTCCTCCCCCACACGCTCAGCACACATCGCGCTGTGCTGAGCGGCGGGAGAGATGTGTGCTGAGCGGTTCGCTCAGCACACATCTCTCCCACATCGGCCCGTCTATATGGGCCTTAAGAGGATTATACTGCAGAGTATGTACAAATCGTAGCAAAAACTAATATAAAATCTCTGCATTTCTTTACAGGGATAAATGCTGTGCAAAGAAGCAAAGTTAAAAGGTTCTAGTGTTACAGATGATTTCTAGAAGGGGTTTATCAGAAAAGCAGATTTGTAGAAGTGAAGTTTTGCACTGGAAGCAGTGAGGTACAATTCACTGCGGGTGGAAGAGAAGAATCTGCAGGAGCGGGTGCGGATATCCATGATGTTCTGTACGGGGGTCATTTCCTCACTGATATATAATCTGCTGAAGCTGCAAAAACAGAAAGAGCTGAAAGCAGCACATAATGAAACTGCAGAGGGCACACTGTAGGGTTGAAGTGTATTGTATGAAGTATACAGTATGTACAGGAGATACTGCAGACTCACTGGAAAACAAAGACATATTTGCTTTTTGTAAAATACACGTTTGTACTGTATATTCTTAGTGTCAATAAATATACAGGTAAATGTATTTCTGCAGTTTGCATGTCTGTGCACTGGAGGACATATTCAGACAGCTGACATGTGAGAGGTATTCCAGGATAACTGGTAATATTATTTATACATGACAAAAACAGGATTCTGTTTATTTTTACTAATTGATGGTAATTTATATAAATGCAACAGACAAGCATACAAGAGAGCCTTTAAATCTCCCCCGTGGGACCCTTTTTCTTCCCTGTATCCCCTCCCTCCTCTCAGGTGCCATATCTATCTCTAGATTACAAGTTGAGCATCTTTTTCTAGGCCTGGGTCCCTGGTGCCGTTTCTATGGTGACCACAGCCATGGCAACCGCCTCCTGTATCCTATGTGTGTGTGTGTGTGTGAGGGGGGGGGGGGGGGGGGGGGAGTTGCTCTTAACTGTTTGTTTCCCACTATACCTGCCCTTTCCTTGTACTAATCTGATACTTAGAAAGAGAATAGTGGTGAGATGGAAAGAGCAGTGGCAGTCTGTGACGTTGCTTTCGGCGCAATAAAGAGTTACTGGTTTGTGTATCTAACAACAGGCTACTGTTTTACACTGGCAGTAGAGAGATGGGGGTTAGTGTATGCATGTAACAAAATGCCTTCTGACAGCAGAAAGGAGACATTTTATAAGATGGTGCTTACAGGCCGATTATCAAGCTTTCTAAAAAGGGAGGTATTATTGGGAGTTCTGCATGATAAAACAACTGAAGTCATTTGAATTACCCAGGAAGGGAGTTTAATTATGCTAATAGAATATGCTTGGGTGAAAAATTTGGATATGTATTTTTGTTATTACTATGAAACTGACTTGAGAGCTACAGGTTCTCTAAACAGGGAGGGTTCCCATAGCAATGGAAAACGGTTTTATCTACAGAAGCTTAAGATGGCCTTATATACCTACATACATGTAATATTCTCATGCCTCTGACTCTGGAAGTACAGTAGTGAAGGAAAATAATGACAGTACGATCCGCAAGAAAAGCGCTTGCAAGCAGCCAGCAAATAAATGCACACACAACTACAGCTGCTTAGTAAATAGCCCCATTAGATTTAAGCACAACTTGCATATGGGAACCAGTAACAACTGGCACCTCTGTATGGAAATAATAAGAATTTACTTACCGATAATTCTATTTCTCGGAGTCCGTAGTGGATGCTGGGGTTCCTGAAAGGACCATGGGGAATAGCGGCTCCGCAGGAGACAGGGCACAAAAAGTAAAGCTTTAGGATCAGGTGGTGTGCACTGGCTCCTCCCCCTATGACCCTCCTCCAAGCCTCAGTTAGGTACTGTGCCCGGACGAGCGTACACAATAAGGAAGGATTTATGAATCCCGGGTAAGACTCATACCAGCCACACCAATCACACTGTACAACCTGTGATCTGAACCCAGTTAACAGTATGATAACAGCGGAGCCTCTGAAAAGATGGCTCACAACAATAATAACCCGATTTTTGTAACTATGTACAAGTAATGCAGATAATCCGCACTTGGGATGGGCGCCCAGCATCCACTACGGACTCCGAGAAATAGAATTATCGGTAAGTAAATTCTTATTTTCTCTATCGTCCTAGTGGATGCTGGGGTTCCTGAAAGGACCATGGGGATTATACCAAAGCTCCCAAACGGGCGGGAGAGTGCGGATGACTCTGCAGCACCGAATGAGAGAACTCCAGGTCCTCCTTAGCCAGGGTATCAAATTTGTAGGATTTTACAAACGTGTTTGCCCCTGACTAAATAGCCGCTCGGCAAAGTTGTAAAGCCGAGACCCCTCGGGCAGCCGCCCAAGATGAGCCCACCTTCCTTGTGGAATGGGCATTTACATATTTTGGCTGTGGCAGGCCTGCCACAGAATGTGCAAGCTGAATTGTATTACACATCCAACTAGCAAAAGTCTGCTTAAAAGCAAGAGCACCCAGTTTGTTGGGTGCATACAGGATAACAGCAAGTCAGTTTTCCTGACTCCAGCCGTCCTGGAACCTATATTTTCAGGGCCCTGACCACATCTAGCAACTTGGAGTCCTCCAAGTCCCTAGTAGGCGCAAGACACCACAATAAGCTGGTTCAGGTGAAACACTGACACCACCTTAGGGAGAGAACTGGGGACGAGTCCGCAGCTCTGCCCTGTCCGAATGGACAAACAGATATGGGCTTTTTTGAGAAAAAAAACACCAATTTGACACTCGCCTGGTCCAGGCCAGGTCCAAGAGCATGTTCACTTTTCATGTGAGATGCTTCAAATCCACAGATTTGACTGGTTTTAAACCAATGTGTTTTGAGGAATCCCAGAACTACGTTGAGATCCCACAGTGCCACTGGAGGCACAAAAGGGGGTTGTATATGCAATACTCCCTTGACAAACTTCTGGACTTCAGGAACTGAAGCCAATTCTTTCTGGAAGAAAAATCGACAGGGCCGAAATTTGAACCTTAATGGACCCCAATTTGAGGCCCATAGACACTCCTGTTTGCAAGAAATGCAGGAATCGACCGAGTTGAAATTTCTTCGTGGGGCCTTCCAGGCCTCACAACACGCAACATATTTTCGCCACATGTGGTGATAATGTTGTGCGGTCACCTCCTTTCTGGCTTTGACCAGGGTAGGAATGACCTCTTCCTGAATGCCTTTTCCCTTAGGATCCGGCGTTCCACCGCCATGCCGTCAAACGCAGCTGCGGTAAGTCTTGGAACAGACATGGTACTTGCTGAAACAAGTCCCTTCTTAGCGGCAGAGGCCATAAGTCCTCTGTGAGCATCTCTTGAAGTTCCGGGTACCAAGTCCTTCTTGGCCAATCCGGAGCCATGAGTATAGTTCTTACTCCTCTACGTCTTATAATTCTCAGTACCTTAGGTATGAAAAGCAGAGGATGGAACACATACACCGACTGGTACACCCACGGTGTTACCAGAACGTCCACAGCTATTGCCTGAGGGTCTCTTAACCTGGCGCAATACCTGTCCCGTTTTTTGTTCAGACGGGACGCCATCATGTCCACCTTTGGTAATTCCCAACGGTTTACAATTATGTGGAAAACTTCCCCATGAAGTTCCCACTCTGCCGGGTGGAGGTCGTGCCTACTGAGGAAGTCTGCTTCCCAGTTTCCATTCCCGGAATGAAAACACTGCTGACAGTGCTATCACATGATTTTCCGCCCAGCGAAAAGTCCTTGCAGTTTTTGCCACTGCCCTCCTGCTTCTTGTGCCGCCCTGTCTATTTACGTGGGCGACTGCCGTGATGTTTTATCCCACTGGATCAATACCGGCTGACCTTGAAGCAGAGGTCTTGCTAAGCTTAGAGCATTATAAATTTACCCTTAGCTATATTTATGTGGAGAAAAATCTCCAGACTTGATCACACTCCCTGGAAATTTTTTCCTTGTGTGACTGCTCCCCAGCCTCTCGGGCTGGCCTCCGTGGTCACCAACATCCAAAACTGAATGCCGAATCTGCGGCCCTCTAGAAGATGAGCACTCTGTAACCACCACAGGAGAGACACCCTTGTCCTTGGATATAGGGTTATCCGCTGATGCATCTGAAGATGCGATCCGGACCATTTGTCCAGCAGATCCCACTGAAAAGTTCTTGCATGAAATCTGCCGACTGGAATTGCTTCGAAGGAAGTCACCATTTTTCTACCATGGCCCTTGTGCAATGATGCACTGATTTTAGGAGGTTCCTGACTAGCTCGGATAACTCCCTGGCTTTCTCTTCCGGGAGAAACACCTTTTTCTGGACTGTGTCCAGAATCATCCCTAAGCACAGGAGACTTGTTGTCGGGATCAGCTGCGATTTTGGAATCTTTAGAATCCACCCCTGCTGTTGTAACAGTATCCGAGATAGTGCTACTCCGACCTCCAACTGTTCCCTGGACTTTGCCCTTATCAGGAGATCGTCCAAGTAAGGGATAATTAAGACGCCTTTTCTTCGAAGAAGAACCATCATTTCGGCCATTACCTTGGTAAAGACCCGGGGTGCCGTAGACAATCCAAACGGCAGCGTCTGAAACTGATAGTGACAGTTCTGTACCACGAACCTGAGGTACCCTTAGTGATAAGGGCAAATTTGGGACATGGAGGTAAGCATCCCTGATGTCTCGGGACACCAGATAGTCCCCTTCTTCCCGGTTCGTTATCACTGCTCTGAGTGACTCCATCTTGATTTGAACCTTTGTAAGTGTTCAAATTTTTTTAGATTTAGAATAGGTCTCACCTAGCCTTCTGGCTTCAGTACCACAATATAGTGTGGAATAATACCCCCTATTCTTGTTGTAGGAGGGGTAATTTAATTATCACCTGCTGGGAATACAGCTCGTGAATTTTTTCCCATACTGCCTCCTTGTCGGAGGGAGACCTTGGTAAAGCAGCCTTCAGGAGCCTGCGCAGGGGAAACGTCTCGACATTCCAAACTGTACCCCTGGGATACTACTTGTAGGATCCAGGGGTCCTGTACGGTCTCAGCGTCATGCTGAGAGCTTGTCAGAAGCGGTGGAACGCTTCTGTTCCTGGGAATGGGCTGCCTGCTGCAGTCTTCTTCCCTTTCCTCTATCCCTGGGCAGATATGACTCTTATAGGGACGAAAGGACTGAAGCTGAAAAGACGGTGTCTTTTTCTGCAGAGATGTGACTTAGGGTAAAAACGGTGGATTTTCCAGCAGTTGCCGTGGCCACCAGGTCCGATGGACCGACCCCAAATAACTCCTCTTCCTTTATACGGCAATACACCTTTGTGCCGTTTGGAATCTGCATCACCTGACCACTGTCGTGTCCATAAACATCTTCTGGCAGATATGGACATCGCACTTACTCTTGATGCCAGAGTGCAAATATCCCTCTGTGCATCTCGCATATATAGAAATACATCCTTTAAATGCTCTATAGTCAATAAAATACTGTCCCTGTCAAGGGTATCAATATTTTTAGTCAGGGAATCCGACCAAGCCACCCCAGCTCTGCACATCCAGGCTGAGGCGATCGCTGGTCGCAGTATAACACCAGTATGTGTGTATATACTTTTTATGATATTTTTCCAGCCTCCTGTCAGCTGGCTCCTTGAGGACGGCCCTATCTATAGACGGTACCGCCACTTGTTCTGATAAGCGTGTGAGCGCCTTATCCACCCTAAGAGGTGTTTCCCAACGCGCCCTAACTTCTGGCGGGAAAGGGTATACCGCCCATATTTTCTATCGGGGGGAACCCACGCATCATCACACACTTCATTTAATTTATCTGATTCAGGAAAAACTACGGTAGTTTTTTCACATCCCACATAATACCCTCTTTTGTGGTACTTGTAGTATCAGAAATATGTAACACCTCCTTCATTGCCCTTAACGTGTGGCCCTAATAAGGAATACGTTTGTTTATTCACCGTCGACACTGGATTCAGTGTCCCTGTCTGTGTCTGTGTCGACCGACTAAAGTAAACGGGCGTTTTAAAACCCCTGACGGTGTTTTTGAGACGTCTGGACCGGTACTAATTGTTTGTCGGCCGTCTCATGTCGTCAACCGACCTTGGCGCGTGTTGACATTATCACGTAATTCCCTAAATAAGCCATCCATTCCGGTGTCGACTCCCTAGAGAGTGACATCACCATTACAGGCAATTTGCTCCGCCTCCTACCAACATCGTCCTCATACATGTCGACACACACGTACCGACACACAGCACACACACAGGGAATGCTCTGATAGAGGACAGGACCTACTAGCCCTTTGGAGAGACAGAGGGAGAGTTTGCCAGCACACACCAAAAACGCTATAATTATATAGGGACAACCTTATATAAGCGTTTTCCCTTATAGCATCTTTTTTATATATTTCTAACGCCAAATTAGTGCCCCCCCTCTCTGTTTTAACCCTGTTTCTGTAGTGCAGTGCAGGGGAGAGCCTGGGAGCCTTCCCTCCAGCCTTTCTGTGAGGGAAAATGGCGCTGTGTGCTGAGGAGATAGGCCCCGCCCCTTTTCCGGCGGCCTCGTCTCCCGCTCTTAACGGATTCTGGCAGGGGTTAAATATCTCCATATAGCCCCCGGAGGCTATATGTGAGGTATTTTTAGCCAAAAAAGGTTTTCATTTGCCTCCCAGGGCGCCCCCCTCCCAGCGCCCTGCACCCTCAGTGACTGCCGTGTGAAGTGTGCTGAGAGGAAAATGGCGCACAGCTGCAGTGCTGTGCGCTACCTTAAGAAGACTGAGGAGTCTTCTGTCGCCGATTCTGGACCTCTTCTCGTTTCAGCATCTGCAAGGGGGCCGGCGGCGAGGCTCCGGTGACCATCCAGGCTGTACCTGTGATCGTCCCTCTGGAGCTAATGTCCAGTAGCCAAGAAGCCAATCCATCCTGCACGCAGGTGAGTTCACTTCTTCTCCCCTAAGTCCCTCGTTGCAGTGATCCTGTTGCCAGCAGGACTCACTGTAAAATAAAAAACCTAAGCTAAACTTTTCTAAGCAGCTCTTTAGGAGAGCCACCTAGATTGCACCCTTCTCGGCCGGGCACAAAAATCTAACTGAGGCTTGGAGGAGGGTCATAGGGGGAGGAGCCAGTGCACACCACCTGATCCTAAAGCTTTACTTTTTGTGCCCTGTCTCCTGCGGAGCCGCTATTCCCCATGGTCCTTTCAGGAACCCCAGCATCCACTAGGACGATAGAGAAAAATATATTGCAACAATGATAGGTGGAAAAATAGCTGTACAGTAAGGCTTACTAAACATGGTGGAAGAGTACAATGAGCTTTAAAAATACAGCAATCCAGTGTTATATAATTCTTAATACAATCAGACTACTGTGCATTGCGCCCTGGATTTTTCTATACATCTCAATAGCCCTTTTTACACAAAAACATCTTGTACTGCTAACATCTGATCATCGTCTGCATATAGAGCATCCTGCACTAATCCCAGCTAAATCTCTGTGCACAGACAAACACCCTGCTGTGTTGAGTGGACAAAAGCAAACCAGCTAGCTCTGACACTATGTTATATATGACAGACGCAGTAAAGTGCTCTATGGATTACTTCTCGTTTGCTTTGCAACTTGATAGACGAGCAAATGTGTGTAACTGTAATATGACAACAAAGCCTCAGGACAGAGATACAGTACCAGTTGAAAAAACGTTTGTCGCTTGCAGGTAGACGGCACAATTATAGGAGCTTAGTGACATGAAGTATTTATGAATACAGTATGATAAAGAAACAAACACAGAAAGGAAGCCGTGTCCAGGTTCCTATTATTATTTATTTCCATACCATTTATGAGTTATAATCAAAACACCAAAGTGTAATGTAAAACCGGACTGGCCAGAGCAAATTTGTTTCTCATTTAGCTGAATCACATGCCGCTCTGTTATGTACTGTAATGCAATTGCCTCTTTGCTCTGCTACTTGTGAGCACTAATTGCAGTTTGTGGTCTGCAACATCAACGTGTGTGTGTTTGGTAAAGTATAAAAGTCAAAACTCTGCCTATATTATACTTACTTCAAATAACAGAGATAAAGCACCAGCCAATCCGCTGCTAACTGCCATGTTACAGGCTGTGTTTGAAAAATGACAGTCAAGAGCTGATTGGTTGGTCGTTTATCTCTCTACAGTTTATCACTCTCCAAGTCATAGTACCTCTGCCTCGGTGTGTTGCTTGTTCAATGCTCATAATGAGTTGTCTGTAACCAGGCACAAATTGCATTATCTAGAAAAATGTGACCATATGTAACATGGCAATTATCTTAAGATTGTGGCAGTGGAACCCAGGAGAATATGCGTCTGGTTTATGCCAGTAACACGTGAGACACTTATGTTCCAATTGCTCCCATTTTTTTTTTCAATAATTAGTTTATGCACAACAAATTTTGCAATTAAACTTAAAAATCTCTGAGCCCAATTCAGCATGGATTGATCGCAGCAGCTGTGCAAATGCAATCCATAGCAATGCAAATGCAGAAGGAAGTGTACACCTCCTTGCTGCATCTGCGATCGCAGCACTGCGACTGCATCGCAGCCAGGTCAGGTTTTCTCTCTAAACCAATTCTTATATCGCCCACAGTACCTGGTGGTTTTGCCAGCAGAGGGGATAAGGGTTAGACCTGAAGCCCCTCCCCCAGCTCCAGGGCGCCATTTCTAGCAAGTGTTCCCGCCCTGGAGCTGCATATCTGTCTTTTCCTCACTCCCTGTCAGTGTCTGCGGCGCCATTACTCCTCAGCTCACTGTTCCTGGGACTGCTTGGGCAAATCCTCCTATGTAAAGCCGCCTGGTTGTCAGCGCTGTGACTTTACATGACACTTAAGTATTCTACCTGCCTTTATTGTCAGTGTTAGTAAAGAAAGAGTGCACTTAGGCCCTATTTCCGAGTTGTTCGCTCGCTAGCTGCTTTTAGCAGCATTGCACACGCTAAGCCGCCGCCCTCTGGGAGTGTATCTTAGCTTAGCAGAATTGCGAACGAAAGATTAGCAGAATTGCGAATAGAAATTTCTTAGCAGTTTCGGAGTAGCTCGAGACTTACTCAGCCATTGCGATCAGTTCAGTCAGTTTCGTTCCTGGTTTGACGTCACAAACACACCCAGCGTTCGCCCAGGCACTCCCCCGTTTCTCCAGCCACTCCCGCGTTTTTCCCAGAAACGGCAGCGTTTTTCCGCACACTCCCAGAAAACGGCCAGTTTCCGCCCAGAAACACCCACTTCCTGTCAATCACACTCCGATCACCAGAACGATGAAAAAACTTTGTTACGCCGTGAGTAAAATACCAAACTTTTGTGCTAATTTACTTGGCGCAGGCGCACTGCGAACATTGCGCATGCGCAGTTTGCGACTAATCGCTCTGTAGCGGAAAAAAATAACGAGCGAACAACTCGGAATGACTTAGTCAGGGTTTTATAGTACAATTACCCAGTGATATACATCCAGTTCTTACTGTGTACTGTTATATCTATTGTTATATAGCTGTGTAAGCTAGTCCAGTGCAGTATTATTGTCAGTAATAACCTCTGCATTGTACAAACTGTGACCATCTGTGTGTGCATTTGATAGCTGAGTGGTGTCCATTTCGTGTCTTTCACTCAACCTGCTATCCCTATATTCCATAACCTGAGGGGGCTTGGTGCGTCAGGTGTTATCTAATATAGGATTTTCACAAAGATATACTGTATTACGTATTTTTCTCTGTGATTTAGTCACCATATCTCTCCTTTATCTCTGCTAGTGCTGACTACACTGCGCAGGGGTTTGGGTTTAGAGGTATAGTGCTGCTGATAATTGTACTGTGTTAACCTCATACTGCAAGTTATATCATGTCTGCTTCTGAGGGTAACGGTTCTGGGGCGGAACACACTGCTGGTGTTGCTGAAGGCACAGGCACATATAAGGAGAATATAGCAGCTGTGGGTTCTGGTTCTGGGGGCTCCTTACCCCCCAGTGGGACTGTGGCAACGGAGGCACATACTGACCCACCGTGGGCCGCTTTTTCCACGCTTCTGCATACGCTAGTTCATATCTGCTCAACTAAAGAAGTTGAACCAGTCCTTGACTACTAAGAAGTCTGACCAACGCTCGCCTAAGTCCAAGAGGTCCTCTAAGCGAGCGCTTCTCTCCTCACAATCCACTGCTGTCATTGACACCTCGTCTGATGAAGACAGCACATATACTGACTCAGATACGGCTGATGGGGAGGGTAGGTCACATGTGGATGTTCCTGATCTTTTGGAGGCTATTAAATTAATTCTGTAGATTACGGATGATCCCGAGCCATCCGTCCCTCCTAAGAAACCAGATAGGTTCAAGCGTCAGAAGGTGGTTAAGCAAGTTTTACCTCACTCTGACCACCTAGTGGATATACGTCAGGAACCCTGGGAAAATCCGGGTACGAAGTTTGTGCCTCAAAAGAAGATGCTGGCTCGCTATCCCCTCGCTCCAGAGCTGTCTAAAAATTGGGAAACGCCTCCTCCAGTGGACTCACATGTGGCTAGGATGGTGGTTTCCTCAGCTCTACCGGTCACTACCGTCACGTCTCTAAAAAAAGCCTACGGATAAACGTGTGGAGGGTTGTTTAAAAGCGATTTACACCCTCACGGGTGCAGCACAAAGGCCCACTATTGCAGCTGCATGGGCTGCAGAGGCTATTGAAGCATGGGCCTTGGAGTTAGAAGCTGAAATTTCTTCTGACCATGCTAGACAATGCTTGTCATATATTATCACAGCTTCTCGATATATTAAAGAGGTGGCTTCTGATGCCAGTATCCTAGCAGCCAAGGCCTCTACTACGTCAGTCCTGGCTCGCTGGATATTGTGGCTGAGATCCTGGTCTGTGGATCTGGACTCTAGAAAAACCCAGGAGGTACTCCCTTTCAAGGGAGATATTCTGTTTGGGGAGGACTTAAATAAGATTGTGGCTGACTTGGCTACTGCCAAAACTGCCTGTCTGCCTAATACCGCTCCTTCTGTGTCAAAGGCTAAAGGTACATCCTTTCGCCCCTTTCGTCCTTCAGGTAAAGCAAAAGGTCAGGCGTACCATAAGCAGGCCTGCACTTCCAAACCTGGTAAGCCGAAGCCCAAAAGAGCCTGGGCTGCCCGTCAGCCAGCTGCCAAGACCGATAAGCCTGGGTGGGGGGCCGGCTTCTAGGGTATACCCAGGAATGGTTGAAGATCACTTCAGATGCCTGGGTACGGGAAGACGTCACTCGAGGTTACGCCATGCCTTAAAATACCGACCCCCTCATCGATTTTGCCAGACAGACGTCCCTTTGGACCAGACAAAGGCAAACACTCTACACTCGGTGGTACAGACCCTCCTGGATACAGGAGTCATCGTACAAGTGCCTCTTGCTCAGAGGGGCCGGGGATACTATTCTCTGCTGTTTCTAGTCCCGGCCCATTCTCAACCTCAAGGCATTGAACAGGTTTGTGAAGGTTTCCAAGTTCCGTATGGAAACCCTTCACTCTATAGTTCTGGCCTTGGAACCTGGGGACTACATGGTCTCCCTGGACATACAGGATGCTTACCTGCATATTACTACAGCAGTGTCACATCAACAATACCTGAGGTTCGCTATTGGCAACCTACATTATCAGTTTCGGGCGTTACCTTTTGGTTTAACAACGGCTCCGCGAGTCTTCACCAAAGTTATGGCGGTGATGACGGTGGTACTCCGCCGTCAAGGGGTCAGGATACTGCCGTATCTGGACGACTTGTTAATCCTGGCAAATTCCCCAGATCTTCTATTGCGTCATCTGGATATGACGGTCCGGTTTCTACAAGCCCACGGGTGGCTCATAAACTGGAAGAAATCCACCCTGGTCCCTGCTCAGAGCATGGTGCACCTGGGAGCGTTGTTGGACACTCACAACCAGAGGTTGTTCTTGTCTCAGGAGAAAGTCCTGAAGATTCAGGACAGGATTCGTTGCTTCCTTTCTCGTCCGCAAGTGTCGATACAATCGGCAATGCAGGTGCTGGGCCTAATGGTATCAGCATTCGACATGGTGGAGTATGCTCAATTCCATTCTTGCCCCCTCCAGAGGCTGATTCTAGCCTGCCTCACCAGATCAGATCCCAAATGATTTTTTTTTACTCCGGAGGTCCGTCTGTCGCTACACTGGTGGCTCCGGGACCAACAACTGTGCAGGGGTCGTCCCTTCTGGATATCCAACTGGATCCTGTTGATGACAGATGCCAGTCTAAGAGGTTGGGTCGCAGTGCTGGAGCAACACTCCCTTCAGGGTCGGTGGACTAAGGAGGAATATCTCCTCTCGATCAACATTCTGGAATTGCGGGCAGTCTTCAATGCGTTGAACCTGGCCCAGCATTTAATTCAGAACCGTCCTGTTCAAGTACAGTCGGACAACGCCACCACAGTGGCTTACATAAATTATCAAGGCGCCACTCAAAGCCGTTTGGCAATGAAGGCAGTCTCACGGATTCTACGTTGGGCGGAACGCCATCTACCGGCCAGATCGGCAATATTCATTCCGGGAGTCCTGAATTGGGAAGCAGACTTTCTCAGTCGTCAGGACGTGCATGCCGGCGAGTGGGGCCTCCATCCAGAAGTGTTTCAACTCCTCGTGGAAAAGTGGGGTCTTCCAGACGTGGATCTGATGGCGTCTCGACACAATGACAAGGTTCCGGTCTTCGGAGCAAGGACAAGGGATCCTCAAGCAGCATTCGTAGATGCGCTGGCGGTGCCGTGGAGGTTTCGGCTGCCGTATGTGTTCCCTCCGGTGTCACTCATGCCCAGGGTAATTCGGAAGTTCAAGCAAGAAAAAGGAAATCTGCTTCTCATAGCTCCAGCGTGGCCCAGACGGCACTGGTTCTCAGACCTGCAGGGCCTATCGTCAGAGCGTCCAATTCTACTTCCACAACGCCCAGACCTCCTCGTTCAGGGCCCCTGTGTCTACCAGGACCTAGCCCGGCTGTCTTTGACGGCGTGGCTCTTGAAGCTTCCATCTTGAGGGCTAAGGGTTTTTCTGAAGAGGTCATTAAAACTATGTTGCGCGCCTGGAAACCAGCATCTGCTCGGATTTACCATAGGGTCTGGCATTCCTACTTTATTTGGTGCGCATCTAACAATTATGACGCTTCTAAGTTTAGTACAGCCAAGCATTTGGCTTTTCTGCAGCAAGGCCTAGAGTTGGGCCTGCGTCTGGCTTCCCTAAAGGTTTATATTTCTGCCTTGTTGGTGTGGTTTCAGAGAAAAAATAAGAATTTACTCGCCGGTAATTCTATTTCTCGTAGTCCGTAGTGGATGCTGGGGACTCCGTAAGGACCATGGGGAATAGACGGGCTCCGAGGAAGACTGAGCACTCTAAAGAAAGATTCAGTACTATCTGGTGTGCACTGGCTCCTCCCTCTATGCCCCTCCTCCAGACCTCAGTTAAGGAAACTGTGCCCGGAAGAGCTGACATTACAAGGAAAGGATTTTGGAATCCAGGGTAAGACTCATACCAGCCACACCAATCACACTGTACAACTTGTGATAAACTTACCCAGTTAACAGTATGAACAACAACTGAGCATAACTCAACCGATGCTACATAACCATAACCCTTTGTTAAGCAATAACTATATACACGTATTGCAGAAAGTCCGCACTTGGGACGGGCGCCCAGCATCCACTACGGACTACGAGAAATAGAATTACCGGTGAGTAAATTCTTATTTTCTCTAACGTCCTAGTGGATGCTGGGGACTCCGTAAGGACCATGGAGATTATACCAAAGCTCCCAAACGGGCGGGAGAGTGCGGATGACTCTGCAGCACCGAATGGGCAAACACCAGGTCCTCCTCAGCCAGGGTATCAAACTTGTAGAATTTTGCAAATGTGTTTGAACCCGACCAAGTAGCAGCTCGGCAAAGCTGTAATGCCGAGACCCCTCGGGCAGCCGCCCAAGAAGAGCCCACCTTCCTTGTGGAATTGGCTTTCACTGATTTTGGATGCGGCAATCCAGCCGCAGAATGAGCATGCTGAATCGTGTTACAGATCCAGCGAGCAATGGTTTGCTTTGAAGCAGGAGCACCCAGCTTGTTGGATGCATACAGGATAAACAGCGAGTCAGTTTTCCTGACTCCAGCCGTCCTGGCAACATAGATCTTCAAAGCCCTTACTACATCAAGCAACTTGGAATCCTCCAAGTCACGAGTAGCCGCAGGCACCACAATGGGTTGGTTCAAATGAAAAGATGACACCACCTTTGGCAGAAACTGCGGACGAGTCCGCAATTCTGCCCTATCCATATGGAAAACCAGATAGGGGCTTTTACATGACAAAGCCGCCAATTCTGACACATGCCTAGCTGAAGCCAAGGCCAACAGCATGACCACTTTCCACGTGAGATACTTTAGCTCCACTGTCTTAAGTGGCTCAAACCAGTGGGATTTCAGGAAACCCAAGACCACGTTAAGATCCCAAGGTGCCACTGGTGGCACAAAAGGAGGCTGTATATGCAGCACTCCCTTAACAAACGTCTGAACCTCAGGCAGTGAAGCCAGTTCTTTTTGAAAGAAAATGGATAGGGACGAAATCTGGACCTTTATGGACCCTAATTTTAGGCCCATAGTCACACCTGACTGTAGGAAGTGCAGGAATCGACCCAGCTGGAATTCCTCTGTAGGGGCCTTCCTGGCCTCACACCAAGCAACATATTTTCGCCATATACGGTGATAATGTTTTGCTGTCACGTCCTTCCTAGCCTTTATCAGCGTAGGAATAACTGCATCCGGAATGCCCTTTACTGCTAGGATCCGGCGTTCAACCGCCATGCCGTCAAACGCAGCCGCGGTAAGTCTTGGAACAGACAGGGCCCCTGTTGCAACAGGTCCTGTCTGAAAGGCAGAGGCCATGGGTCCTCTGTGAGCATTTCTTGCAGTTCCGGGTACCAAGTCCTTCTTGGCCAATCCGGAACAATGAGTATTGTTCTCACTCCTCTTTTTCTTACGATTCTCAGTACCCTGAGTATGAAAGAAAAGAGGAGGAAACACATAGACCGACTGGAATACCCACGGTGTCACCAGTGCGTCCACAGCTATCGCCTGAGGGTCTCCTGACCTGGCGCAATACCTCTTTAATTTTTTGTTGAGGCGGGACGCCATCATGTCCACCTGTGGCAGTTCCCATCGATTTACAATCTGCGTGAAGACTACTTGATGAAGTCCCCACTCTCCCGGGTGGAGGTCGTGTCTGCTGAGGAAGTCTGCTTCCCAGTTGTCCACTCCCGGAATGAACACTGCTGACAGTGCTTGCACGTGATTCTCCGCCCAACGAAGAATCCTGGTGGCTTCCGCCATTGCCACCCTGCTTCTTGTGCCGCCCTGGCGGTTTACATGAGCGACTGCCGTGATGTTGTCTGACTGAATCAGCACTGGTTGGTCTCGAAGCAGAGGCTCCGCTTGACTCAGGGCGTTGTATATGGCCCGTAGCTCCAGGATATTTATGTGCAGACAAGTCTCCTGACTTGACCACAGCCCTTGGAAGTTTCTTCCTTGAGTGACTGCCCCCCACCCTCGGAGGCTTGCATCCGTGGTCACCAGGACCCAGTCCTGTATGCCGAATCTGCGGCCCTCGAGGAGGTGAGCACCTTGTAGCCACCACAGAAGAGACACCCTGGCCCTGGGGGACAGGGTGATCATCTGATGCATCTGAAGATGCGATCCGGACCACTTGTCCAGCAGATCCCACTGAAAGATCCTCGCATGGAACCTGCCGAAGAGAATGGCTTCGTATGACGCCACCATCTTTCCCAGGACTCGTGTGCAGTGATGCACCGACACCTGTTTTGGCTTTAGGAGGTCTCTGACCAGAGTCACGAGCTCCTGAGCCTTCTCCTCCGGGAGAAACACCTTCTTCTGGTCTGTGTCCAGAATCATGCCCAGGAAGGGCAGACGCGTCGCAGGAATCAGCTGCGACTTTGGAATGTTCAGAATCCAGCCGTGCTGACGCAACACTTCCTGAGAGTGTGCTACGCTGATCAGCAACTGCTCCCTGGACCTCGCCTTTATGAGGAGATCGTCCAAGTATGGGATAATTGTAACCCCTTGCTTCCGAAGGAGCACCATCATTTCCGCCATCACCTTGGTAAAAACTCTCGGTGCCGTGGACAGGCCAAACGGCAACGTCTGGAATTGGTAATGACAGTCCCGTACCACAAACCTGAGGTACTCCTGATGAGGCGGATAAATGGGGACATGCAAGTAAGCATCCTTGATGTCCAGAGACACCATAAAATCCCCCTCTTCCAGGCTTGCAATGACCGCTCTGAGCGATTCCATTTTGAACTTGAATTTCTTCAGATAAATGTTCAGGGATTTTAAATTTAAAATGGGTCTGACCGAACCGTCCGGTTTCGGTACCACAAACATAGTGGAATAGTAGCCCCTTCCCCGTTGAAGGGGGGGAACCTCTACCACCACCTGCTGGAGAAAAAGTTTGTGAATTGCCGCCAACACTATCTCCCTTTCCATGGGGGAAGTTGGTAAGGCCGATTTTAGGTAACGGTGAGGGGGCGTCACCTCGAATTCCAGCTTGTAATACTGAGACACAATTTGTATAGCCCAAGGATCCACCTGTGAGCGAACCCACTGGTGGCTGAAATGTCGGAGACGCGCCCCCACCGCTCCTGGCTCCGCCTGTGGAGCCCCAGCGTCATGCGGTGGATTTAGTGGAAGCCGGGGAAGACTTTTGTTCCTGGGAACTAGCTGCATGGTGCAGCTTTTTTCCTCTACCCCTGCCTCTGGCAAGAAAGGACGCACCTCTGACCTTCTTGCTCTTCTGAGAACGAAAGGACTGCATTTGGTAATACGGTGCTTTCTTAGGCTGTGGAGGGACATAAGGCAAGAAATTTGACTTCCCAGCCGTAGCTGTGGAAACTAGGTCCGAGAGACCGTCCCCAAACAATTCCTCACCCTTATAAGGTAAAACCTCCATGTGTTTTTTAGAGTCGGTATCCCCTGTCCATTGCCAAATCCATAAGACCCTTCTGGCAGAAATGGACATTGCATTTACTCTAGAGCCCAGCAGGCAAATGTCCCTCTGGGCATCCCGCATATATAGGACCGCGTCCTTGATATGTGCCAGGGTCAGTAGAACAGTGTCCCTGTCCAGTGTATCTATCTCCTCAGACAGAGTATCCGTCCATGCAGCTACCGCACTACACATCCAGGCCGAAGCAATTGCTGGTCTCAGCAGTGTGCCAGAATGTGTATAAACAGACTTCAGGATAGCTTCCTGCTTTCTATCCGCAGGATCCTTTAGGGCGGCCGTATCCTGAGACGGCAGGGCCACCTTCTTAGACAAGCGGGTCAACGCCTTGTCTACCCTAGGGGAGGATTCCCAGCGTAACCTGTCCGTTGGCGGGAAAGGATACGCCATAAGTAATCTCTTGGAAATTATCACCTTCCTGTCAGGGGAATCCCACGCTTTTTCACATAATTCATTTAATTCATGTGAAGGGGGAAAAGTCACTTCATGCTTTTTCTCCCCATACATATAAATCCTCTTGTCAGAGACAGGATTTTCCTCAGAAATGTGTAATACATCCTTCATTGCTACAATCATGTAGCGGATGGCTTTAGTCATTTTAGGCTGCAACTTTGCCTCATCGTCATCGACACTGGAGTCAGATTCCGTGTCGACATCTGTGTCAACTATCTGGGATAGTGTGCGCTTTTGAGACCCTGACGGCCTCTGCGCTGTAGGATCAGGCATGGGTTGAGACCCTGACTGTCCCAAGGTTACAGTTTTATCCAATCTGTTATGCAAGGAGTTTACATTATCATTTAACACCTTCCACATATCCATCCAATCAGGTGTCGGCACCATCGGCGGCGACACCACACTCAGCTGCACTTGTTCTGCCACCACGTATCCTTCCTCATCAAACATGTCGACACAGGCGTACCGACACACAGCACACACACAGGGAATGCTCTGACTGAGGACAGGACCCCACAAAGGCTTTTGGGGAGACAGAGAGAGAGTATGCCAGCACACACCCCAGCGCTATATAACCCAGGGATTACACTGTACCTTAGTGTTTACCCCGTAGCTGCTGTTAAATATATCTCAGCGCCTAAATTTATGTGCCCCCCCCCCTCTCTTTTTTACCCTTTATTGCACCTGTATACTGCAGGGGAGAGCTGTGAAGAAAAAATGGCGCTGGTGTGCTGAGGAAGAAGGCCCCGCCCCCTCAGCAACGGGCTTCTGTCCCGCTTTAATGTGTAAAAAATGGCGGGGGCTCGGGCATATATACAGTCCCAGACTGTATATATGTCTATTTTTGCCAAAAAGGTAATTAATTGCTGCCCAGGGCGCCCCCCCCCCTGCGCCCTGCACCCTACAGTGACCGGAGTGTGCGGTGTGCTGTGGGAGCAATGGCGCACAGCTGCAGTGCTGTGCGCTACCTTAAGTGAAGACAGGAGTCTTCAGCCGCCGATTTCGATGTCTTCATGCTTCTGCTGCTTCTGTACTTCTGGCTTTGCGAGGGGGACGGCGGCGCGGCTCCGGGAACGGACGATCAAGATTAGGTACCTGTGTTCGATCCCTCTGGAGCTAATGGTGTCCAGTAGCCTAAGAAGCGCTACCTAGCTGCCGTGAGTAGGTTTGCTTCTCTCCCCTCAGTCCCTCGTAGCAGAGAGTCTGTTGCCAGCAGAAGCTCTCTGAAAATAAAAAACCTGACAAAATACTTTTTCTAGCAAGCTCAGGTGAGCCCACTAGGAGCACCCAGCTCTGGCCGGGCACAGATTCTAACTGGAGGAGGGGCATAGAGGGAGGAGCCAGTGCACACCAGATAGTACTGAATCTTTCTTTAGAGTGCCCAGTCTCCTGCGGAGCCCGTCTATTCCCCATGGTCCTTACGGAGTCCCCAGCATCCACTAGGACGTTAGAGAAATTGCGACTTTGCCTGATGTTCATACTTTCACTCAGGGTGTGTTGCGTATCCAACCTCCCTATGTCCCGCCTGTGGCTCCTTGGGACTTGTCGGTGGTTTTGGAGGCGTTGCAGGAGCCTCCGTTTGAACACCTCGGTTCAGCTGACCTTAAGTGGCTTTCCCTTAAGGTGGTGTTCTTGCTGGCTATTGCCTCTGCTAGAAGAGTGTCGGATCTGGGTGCCTTGTCTTGTAGTTCCCCATATCTGATTTTTCACCGTGATCGGGCGGTTCTTAGGACTCGTCCCGGATATTTACCTAAGGTGGTTTCTTCGTTTCACCTTAATCAGGAGATTGTGGTTCTGGCCTTTGTCTCTCCTGATTTGTCTTCCAAAGAGCGGTCTTTGGATGTGGTACGGGCTCTCCGTATCTATGTGAAGAGAACTGCTTCTATCCAAAAATCTGATTCTCTTTGTTTTGTTTGGATTTCACAAACGTGGCTGGCCTGCTCACAAGCAGACCCTGGCCAGATGGATTAGAATGGTGATTGCACATGCTTATGTGAAGGCTGGTCTCTCTGCTCCTGTTCACATTAAGGCCCATTCTACTCGGTCTGTTGGACCTTCTTGGGCGGCCCAACGTGGTGCGACCCTTGAACAATTGTGCAAGGCGGCTACATGGTCTTCCGGGAACACGTTCATAAGGTTCTATGCCTTTGATACTGCCGCTTCCCAGGACGCTTCCTTTGGACGCCGGGTTCTTGTGCCCGCTACAGTGCATCCCCTCCCATAAGGAACTGCTTTAGGACATCCCCATTGTCCAATCCTTGTGGAACCCAGTGTACCCCGCAGCAGAAAACAAGTTTTATGGTAAGAACTTACCTTTGTTAAAACTCTTTCTGCGAGGTACACTGGGCTCCACAAGGCGCCCACCCTGACGCACTTAGCTTCTTTGGGTTGGCATGGCATTAGCCGCTGACACTTCTCTTGTCGTGAGAGTGTGGTGTATGTGGCTACTAACTGTTGTCATCTCTTTTCCTGCTACTGCATTGGGCTGGTTAACTTAAAACTGAGCTCCTGTGCTGGGAGGCGGGGTGATATAGGAGGCGGCGCTGTGCATTCTGGGAACAGTCAAAGCTTTGAGCCTGTTGGTGCCTCGGATCAAGATCCTATTCTACACCCCCACTGTCCAATCCTTGTGAAGCCCAGTGTACCTCACAGAAAGAGTTTTAACAAAGGTAAGTTCTTACCATAAAACTCGTTTTTGACTTCACACCTCCTCTCCCAAAGTGGCCGTGAAGCACTCCTGGCGTTCCGGAAGAGTGGGGGGCAAATCTTCAGGAGCCAGCCTCCACCCTCCACCCAACTGCCTACTTACTGAGTGAGGTGGGTGAATCAGGTGGTGATGATGTGATTAACACTAAAGTGCGTCATTGTAGCCACGCCCCCCACTTTACAATGCTGGTAATCTTGGTATTGTATAGCAGAGTTGTGGCCACAATGACGCAATTGCGCAGCCATGTCCCCAGCACAGACTACTTAGCATTTTTACGATCTCGAGCCGCCCCTTATATCAAGCCATGCCCCCACTCTGAGCCGACCTAAGGGGGAAGCCAGAAAGTCAGCAACTATGCTTCACACGCATGAGCTGGACTAAAAATAGCAGATGGACTGGTATTGGCAGGCCCCCCTAACCTGCAGGTACCCTAATGGGTGCACCCCCTGCAGTAACAGTAGTTTCACCATTGTCTAATACACAGGTCAACTCTTAACAATAACATTTATGCAACACTATAAGTTAGTATGCCTTCTTTTTATTTCCAACCTTCTATCTTAGTTACATTTCTTGGTTGGGGTATTGTTTACCATCTGTCACCTTTCTGGTGCTGCCAGGGCCGGATTAAGGGCCACAGGGGCCTGGAGTTGAAAATTATGAAGAAGTGAGAAGCAAAAAAGATGATTTCAGTGCTGTGTGGGTATTACCAGTGCTATATGGGTGTGTACACCCCTACGCTATCAGCCTCAATTTCCACCCTAAATATGTAAAAGTATAAAAATTGTAATATTTTGTGAGGAAAATAGAAACAAAATGTGAATACTTATGATGTATGGCCTACCATTTTGACCAGCTGGTGGCTGGTCATTTATCATGCTGTCATGAGGATGGGCCTATATTTATGTGGAGGCAGGCCTGGAGCTGGAGCTCCACCTGCCCCATTTTTAATCTGGTCCTGTAATGGTGACCAGACAATCGTTGTCTGTAAGCACCTGGTTCTCGGTGGTGTGTATAACTCCTACAGCACCTATTCTCTGGTTACCGTGGCTGCATCCTCCTGATCACTTATTTTGAATCAAGACAGCTGGGTAGCAGCCATAGGCTGATATATTTGGCACAGGACAGCAGGGGGATGGATGAGTTTTAGAGGGGGGATTATAATTAGCGGCAGGCTAATTGCCACGCCGGACCTATTTAATTAGCAGGGTTTACCCCGCGTGCGAGTCCCTGCAGTCCCACACGTGAGTCCCCAGGGTCGGACTGAACCTCAAAATGTCTGCATACAAAAACACTAAATCGGGTTGTGAGCAGGAAAGAAAAACGACTGATTCTGCAGTTTACGCGTGATTCCCCATATTTCGGCGTAGTAAACGCGGCAGCTAATTGAATACCCCCTTAGTGTTTATCTGTAGACCTCAGGAACACAGTAGATATAGGTGTTTCATGGGAACAGAGTACACCATTTTCTTCATTTTATACTGTACTTAATGTGTCTGTATCTGAGCTGGGAGCAAAGCAAAGACAGAAAGTAACTGTGCGCCTTGGCAAAGCCATGCTGCACTGCAGGTGGGGCAAATGTCAAATGTGCAGAGAGTTACATTTCGGTGGGGTGTGTCCAAACTTAAATATAAATTGCAGTGTAAAAATAAAGTTGTACGCATTTTCAGGCTGCATGCAAAAGCATCCATGTTTACCCTATATGCAAAAAAAAAATGTATTTGCACCTCCTGAATTGCAGCATGGTTTGTTCTAGATGGAAAGTTACTGCTTCTTCTGCTTTGCTCTCAACTCAATGGTGGTGGGAGTATCCTGCATTCGCACACAGCAAGGGCACAACTATTTATTCCTTTGCTACATTATGTTTCAGCGTGACGATTTTGTGGTCTACTTACTTTGAGCTTTAGAGAAATAAAGTGAATAAAGAGAGATATAGTATCAGCCAATCATCTCCTAACTACCATGTTACATTATTTATTTGTCATCTATTAAAAATGTATTTTAGTTAGAACCCTTAATTCTCAGCACTCATGTATCATAAATAATAAGAATTTACTTACCGATAATTCTATTTCTCATAGTCCGTAGTGGATGCTGGGACTCCGTCAGGACCATGGGGAATAGCGGGCTCCGCAGGAGACAGGGCACATCTAAAAAAGCTTTTAGGTCACATGGTGCGTACTGGCTCCTCCCCCTATGACCCTCCTCCAAGCCTCAGTTAGGTACTGTGCCCGGACGAGCGTACACAATAAGGAAGGATCTTGAATCCCGGGTAAGACTCATACCAGCCACACCCATCACACCGTACAACTTGTGATCTGAACCCAGTTAACAGTATGATAACACAAACGAAGTAGCCTCTGAACAGATGGCTCACAACAACAGTAATAACCCGATTTTTGTAACAATAACTATGTACAAGCATTGCAGACAATCCGCACTTGGGATGGGCGCCCAGCATCCACTACGGACTATGAGAAATAGAATTATCGGTAAGTAAATTCTTATTTTCTCTAACGTCCTAGTGGATGCTGGGACTCCGTCAGGACCATGGGGATTATACCAAAGCTCCCAAACGGGCGGGAGAGTGCGGATGACTCTGCAGCACCGAATGAGAGAACTCCAGGTCCTCTTTAGCCAGAGTATCAAATTTGTAAAATTTTACAAACGTGTTCTCCCCTGACCACGTAGCTGCTCGGCAAAGTTGTAATGCCGAGACTCCTCGGGCAGCCGCCCAGGATGAGCCCACTTTCCTTGTGGAATGGGCCTTTACAGATTTAGGCTGTGGCAGGCCTGCCACAGAATGTGCAAGTTGGATTGTACTACATATCCAACGTGCAATCGTCTGTTTAGACGCAGGAGCACCCAACTTGTTGGGTGCATACAATGTAAACAACGAGTCAGATTTTCTGACTCCAGCTGTCCTTGAAATATATATTTTTAATGCTCTGACAACGTCCAGTAACTTGGAGTCCTCCAAGTCGCTAGTAGCCGCAGGCACCACAATAGGCTGGTTCAAGTGAAATGCCGAAACCACCTTAGGGAGAAATTGAGGACGTGTCCTCAATTCTGCCCTGTCCGAATGGAATATCAGATATGGGCTTTTGTATGACAAAGCTGCCAACTCCGAAACTCTCCTGGCTGAAGCCAGGGCCAACAGCATGGTTACCTTCCATGTAAGGTATTTTAAATCTACCGATTTTAAAGGCTCAAACCAATGAGATTTGAGAAAATTTAGAACCACGTTCAAATCCCACGGTGCCACTGGAGGCACTATTGGGGGTTGTATATGTAGTACACCTTTGACAAAAGTTTGTACTTCAGGCACTGACGCCAATTCCTTCTGGAAGAAAATTGATAAGGCCGAAATTTGAACTTTAATGGACCCCAATTTGAGGCCCATAGACAATCCTGCTTGCAGGAAATGTAAGAATCGACCCAATTGAAATTCTTCCGTTGGAGCCTTCTTGGCCTCACACCACGCAACATATTTTCTCCAAATGCGGTGATAATGTTGTGCGGTCACTTCTTTCCTGGCTTTAATTAAAGTAGGAATAACTTCCTCAGGAATGCCCTTCTCTTTTAGAATCCGGCGTTCAACCGCCATGCCGTCAAACGCAGCCGCGGTAAGTCTTGGAACATACAAGGTCCCTGCTGAAGCAGATCCCTTCTTAGAGGTAGAGGCCACGGATCCTCCGTGAGCATCTCTTGAAGTTCCGGATACCAAGTTCTTCTTGGCCAGTCCGGAGCTACCAGTATTGTTCTTACTCCTCTTTTCCGTATAATTCTCAGTACCTTTGGTATGAGAGGCAGAGGAGGGAACACATACACTGACTGGTACACCCACGGTGTTACCAGAGCGTCCACAGCTATTGCCTGAGGGTCTCTTGACCTGGCGCAATACCTGTCCAATTTTTTGTTGAGGCGAGACGCCATCATGTCCACCTTTGGTTTTTCCCAACGGTTCACAATCATGTGGAAAACTTCTGGATGAAGTCCCCACTCTCCCGGGTGAAGGTCGTGTCTGCTGAGGAAATCTGCTTCCCAGTTGTCCACTCCCGGGATGAACACTGCTGACAGTGCTACGACATGATTCTCCGCCCAGCGCAGAATCCTTGCAGCTTCTGCCATTGCACTCCTGCTTCTCGTGCCGCCTTGTCGGTTTACGTGGGCGACTGCCGTGATGTTGTCGGACTGGATCAACACCGGCTGACCCTGAAGCAGCGATTTTGCCAGGCTTAGAGCATTGTAGATCGCTCTTAGCTCCAGTATATTTATGTGAAGAGACGTCTCCAGGTTTGACCACACGCCCTGGAAGTTTCTTCCCTTTGTGACTGCTCCCCAACCTCGTAGGCTGGCATCCGTAGTCACCAGGACCCAGTCCTGTATGCCGAATCTGCGGCCCACTAACAGATGGGCAGTCTGCAACCACCACAGGAGAGACAACCTTGTTCTCGGTGACAGTGTTATCCGCTGATGCATGTGCAGATGCGATCCGGACCATTTGTCCAGCAGATCCCACTGAAATGTTCGTGCATGGAATCTGCCGAATGGAATCGCTTCGTACGAAGCCACCATCTTTCCCAGGACTCTTGTGCATTGATGTACTGACACAGTTCCTGGTTTTAGGAGGTTCTTGACAAGTTCGGATAACTCCCTTGCTTTCTCTTCCGGGAGAAATACCTTTTTCTGAACCGTGTCCAGAATCATGCCCAGGAACAGCAGATGTGTTGTCGGGGTCAATTGAGATTTTGGAAGATTTAGAATCCACCCGTGTTGCTGAAGCACTACTTGTGTTAGCGCTACACCGACTTCCAGCTGTTCTCTGGACTTTGCCCTTATCAGGAGATCGTCCAAGTAAGGGATAATTAATACGCCTTTTCTTCGTAGAAGAACCATCATTTCGGTCATTACCTTGGTAAAGACCCGAGGGGCCGTGGACAACCCAAACGGCAGCGTTTGAAACTGATAATGACAGTCTTGTATCACGAACCTGAGATACCCTTGGTGTGAGGGGTAAATCGGGACATGTAGATAAGCATCTTTTATGTCCAAGGACACCATGAAGTCTCCTTCTTCCAGATTCGCTATCACTGCTCTGAGTGACTCCATCTTGAACTTGAATTTCTTTATGTACAGGTTCAAGGATTTCAGATTTAGAATAGGCCTTACCGAACCGTCCGGTTTCGGTACCACAAATAGTGTGGAATAATACCCCTTTCCCTGTTGTAGGAGGGGTACCTTGACTATCACCTGCTGAGAATACAGCTTGTGAATGGCTTCCAAAACCGACGTCCTTTCTGAGGGAGACGTTGGTAAAGCAGACTTTAGGAACCGGCGAGGGGGAGACCTTTCGAACTCCAGCATGTAACCCTGAGATACTATCTGCAGGACCCACGGGTCCACTTGTGAGTGAACCCATTGATTGCTGAAAATCTTGAGTCGACCCCCCACCGTTCCTGAGTCCGCTTGTAAAGCCCCAGCGTCATGCTGATGGCTTTGTAGAAGCCGGGGCGGGCTTCTGTTCCTGGGCAGGGGCTGCTTGCTGCCCTTTCTTACCCTTTCCTCTGCCTCGCGGCAGATAAGACTGTCCTTTTGGTCGCTTTTTATAGGAGCGAAAGGACTGCGGCTGAAAAGACGGTGTCTTTTTCTGTTGGGAGGGGGTCTGAGGTAAAAAAGTGGATTTGCCGGCAGTTGCCGTGGCCACCAGGTCCGAAAGACCGACCCCAAACAATTCCTCTCCTTTATATGGCAATACTTCCATATGCCTCTTGGAATCCGCATCACCTGACCACTGTCGCGTCCATAAACTTCTTCTGGCAGATATGGACATCGCGCTTACTCTTGATGCTAGAGTACAAACATCCCTCTGAGCATCTCGCATATAAAGGAAAGCATCCTTTAATTGCTCTAGAGTCAATAAAATACTGTCCCTATCCAGGGTATCAATATTTTCAGTCAGAGAATCCAACCACACTACCCCAGCACTGCACATCCAGGCTGAGGCTATTGCCGGTCGCAGTATAACACCAGTATGTGTGTATATACTCTTCAGTGTAGTTTCCAGCCTCCTATCTGCTGGATCCTTGAGGGCGGCCGTATCAGGAGACGGCAACGCCACTTGCTTTGATAAACGTGTGAGCGCCTTATCCACCCTAGGGGGTGTTTCCCAGCGCGCCCTAACCTCTGGTGGGAAAGGGTATAATGCCAATAACTTCTTGGAAATTAGCAGTTTTCTATCGGGGTTAACCCACGCTTCATCACACACGTCATTCAATTCCTCTGATTCTGGAAAAAATACAGGTAGTTTTTTCACCCCCCACATAATACCCCTTTTTGAGGTACCAGCAGTATCAGAGATCTGCAAAGCCTCCTTCATTGCCGTGATCATATAACGTGTGGCCCTATTGGAAAATACGTTTGTTTCTTCACCGTCGACACTAGATTCATCTGTGTCGGTACCCGTGTCGACTGACTGAGGTAAAGGACGTTTTACAGCCCCTGACGGTGTCTGAGACGCCTGAACCGGTACTAACTGGTTTGCCGGGCGTCTTATTTCGTCAACTGACTTTTGTAATGTGCTGACATTATCACGTAATTCCATAACTAAAGCCATCCATTCCGGTGTCGACTCCCTAGGGGGTGACATTACCATCATCGGCAATTGCTCTGCCTCCACACCAACATCGTCCTCATACATGTTGACACACACGTACCGACACACAGCAGCCACACAGGGAATGCTCTAATCGAAGACAGGACCCCCTAGCCCTTTGGGGAGACAGAGGGAGAGTTTGCCAGCACACACCAAAAGCGCTATAAATGTATATAAACAACCCTAGAAGGTGTTGTTTACTATATATGCGCTCTTAATATATAAATATCGCCAATTTATGCCCCCCTTCTCTTTGTTACCCTGTTTCTGTAGTGCAGTGCAGGGGAGAGACCTGGGAGCCTTCCTCACCAGCGGAGCTGAGCAGGAAAATGGCGCTGAGTGCTGAGGAGAATAAGCTCCGCCCCTTTTCCGGCGGGCTTTTCTCCCGGTTTTTAAGAAACTGGCCTGGGTTAAAATACATACATATAGCCTTAATGGCTATATGTGATGTATTTATTTTGCCACTAAAGGTAATTATATTGCTGCCCAGGGCGCCCCCAGCAGCGCCCTGCACCCTCCGTGACTGAGTCAGTGAGCCGTGTGACAACAATGGCGCACAGCTGCCGTGCTGTGCGCTACCTTCAAGAAGACTGAGGAGTCTTCTGCCGCCTGCTTTCCGGACCTCCGTTCTGCCGTCTCTTCAGCGTCTGTAAGGGGGATCGGCGGCGCGGCTCCGGGACGAACCCCAGGCTGACCTGTGTTCCGACTCCCTCTGGAGCTAAGTGTCCACTAGCCTAAGACTCCAATCCATCCTGCACGCAGGTGAGTTGGAAATCTCTCCCCTAAGTCCCTCGATGCAGTGATCCTGTTGCCAGCAGGAATCACTGAGATTGAAACCTAAAAAAAAACTTTTCTAAACAGCTCTTTAGGAGAGCCACCTAGATTGCACCCTCTCGGACGGGCACAAAAACCTAACTGAGGCTTGGAGGAGGGTCATAGGGGGAGGAGCCAGTACGCACCATGTGACCTAAAAGCTTTTTTAGATGTGCCCTGTCTCCTGCGGAGCCCGCTATTCCCCATGGTCCTGACGGAGTCCCAGCATCCACTAGGACGTTAGAGAAAAGATTTTACTCACCGGTAAATCTATTTCTCGTAGTCCGTAGTGGATGCTGGGGACTCCGTAAGGACCATGGGGATTAGCGGCTCCGCAGGAGACTGGGCACAACTAAAGAAAGCTTTAGGACTACCTGGTGTGCACTGGCTCCTCCCACTAAGACCCTCCTCCAGACCTCAGTTAGGATACTGTGCCCGGAAGAGCTGACACAATAAGGAAGGATTTTGAATCCCGGGTAAGACTCATACCAGCCACACCAATCACACCGTATAACTCGTGATACTATACCCAGTTAACAGTATGATAACAACTGAGCCTCTCAACAGATGGCTCAACAATAACCCTTTAGTTAGGCAATAACTATATACAAGTATTGCAGACAATCCGCACTTGGGATGGGCGCCCAGCATCCACTACGGACTACGAGAAAAAGATTTACCGGTGATTAAAATCTTATTTTCTCTAACGTCCTAAGTGGATGCTGGGGACTCCGTAAGGACCATGGGGATTATACCAAAGCTCCCAAACGGGCGGGAGAGTGTGGGTGACTCTGCAGCACCGAATGAGCAAACTCAAGGTCCTCCTCAGCCAGGGTATCAAACTTGTAGACTCTTGCAAGAGTGTTTTAACCCGACCAAGTAATAGCTCGGCAAATTTGTAAAGCCGAGACCCCTCGGGCAGCCGCCCAAGAAGAGCCCACTTTCCTCGTGGAATGGGCTTTCACAGATTTAGGGTGCGGCAGTCCAGCCGCAGAATGTGCAAGTTGAATCGTGCTACAGATCCAGCGAGCCATAGTCTGCTTAGAAGCAGGAGCACCCAGCTTGTTGGGTGCATACAGGATAAATAGCGAGTCAGTTTTCCTGACTCCAGCCGTCCTGGAAACATATACTTTTCAGGGCCCTGACTACGTCCAGAAACTTGGAATCCTCCAAGTCCCAAGTAGCCGCAGGCACCACAATAGGTTGGTTCACATGAAAAACTGCTACCACCTTTGGAAGGAATTGGGAACGAGTCCTCAATTCCGCCTTATCCATATAAAATACAGATAAGGGCTTTTGACAAAGCCGCCAATTCTGATACACGCCTGGCCGACGCCAAGGCCCACAGCATGACCACTTTCCACGTGAGGTATTGTAGCTCCACGGATTTAAGTGGCTCAACTCAATGCGACTTCAGGAAATCCAACACTACGTTGAGATCCCACGGTGCCACTGGAGGCACAAACGAGGGCTGACTATGCAGCACTCCCTTAACAAAAGTCTGAACTTCAGGCAGTGAAGCCAGTTCTATTTTGGAAGAAAATCGATAGAGCCGAAATCTGGGCCTTAATGGAACCCAATTTTAGGCCCATAGTCACCTCTGACTTGTAGGAAGTGCAGAAAGGGACCTAGCTGACATTCCTCCTTTGGGGCCTTACTGGCCTCACAGCACGCAACCTATTTCCGCCAGATGCGGTGATAATGGTTTGCGTTCACTTCTTTCCTAGCTTTAAATAGCGTAGGGATAACTTCCTCCGGAATGCCCTTTTCCTTCAGGATCCGGCGTTCAACCGCCATGCCGTCAAACGCAGCCGCGGTACGTCTTGGAACAGACAGGCCCCCTGCTGCAGCAGGTCCTGTCTGAGCGGCAGAGGCCATGGGTCCTCTGAGATCATTTCTTGGAGTTCTGGGTACCAAGCTCTTCTTGGCCACCTGGAACTTCTTACTCCTCTCCTTCTTATTATTCTCATTACCCTGGGTATGAGAGGCAGAGAAGGGAACACATACACCGACTGGTACACCCACGGTGTTACCAGAGCGTCCACAGCTATCGCCTGAGGGTCCCTTGACCTGGCGCAATATCTTTGTAGCTTTTTGTTGAGGCGGGACGCCATCCTGTCCACCTGTGGCCTTTCCCCACGGTGTACGATCATTTGGAAGACTTCTGGATGAAGTCCCCACTCTCTCGGGTGGAGGTCGTGTCTGCTGAGAAAGTCTGCTTCTCAGTTGTCCACTCCGGGAATGAACACTGATGACAGTGCTAACACATGATTTTCCGCCCATCGGAAAATCCTTGTGGCTTCTGCCATCACCATCCTGCTTCTTGTGCCGCCCTGTCGGTTTACATGAGCGACCGCCGTGATGTTGTCTGACTGGATCAGCACCGGCCGGTGTTGAAGCAGGGTCTAGCCTGACTTAGGGCATTGTAAATGGCCCATAGTTCCAGAACATTTATGTGTAGGGAAGTCTCCTGACTTTTCCATAGGCCTTGGAAGTTTCTTCCCTGTGTGACTGCCCTCCAGCCTTGAAGGCTGGCATCCGTGGTCACCAGGACCCAGTCCTGTATGCCGAATCTGCGGCCCACGAGAAGATGAGCACTCTGCAGTCACCACCACAGCGACACCCTGGCCCTTGGAGACAGGGTTATCCGCCGATGCATCTGAGGATGCGACCCGGACCACTTGTCCAACAGATCCCACTGGAAGATCCTTGCATGGGACTTGGCGAATGGAAATTCTTCGTAAGAAGCTACCATCTTTCCCAAGGCTCGCGTGCATAGATGCACCGATACCTGTATTTGTATTAGGAGGTCTCCGTCTAGAGACGCCAACTCCTTGGACTTCTCCTCCGGGAGAAACCCTTTTTATCCTGTTCTGTATCCAGAACCATACCCAGGAACAGTAGACGCGTCGTAGGAACCAGCTGCGACTTTGGAATATTCAGAATCCAGCCGTGCTGTTGTATCACTTCTCGAGATAGTGCTACTCCGACGAACAACTGCTCCCTGGACCTCGCCTTTATAAGGAGATCGTCCAAGTACGGGATAAGTACTTCGGCCATTACCTTGGTAAATACCCTCGGTGCCGGGGACAGATCCACGGCAACGTCTGGAATTGGTAATGACAATCCTGTACCACAATCTTGAGGTACACCTGGTGACTAGGGTAAATAGGGACATGCAGGTAAGTATCCTTGATGTCCAGTGATACCCTGAAATTTTCCAGGCTTGTAATAATCGCCCTGAGCGATTCCATTTTGAACTTGAACCTTCGTATATAAGTGTTCAAGGATTTAAATTTTAGAATGGGTCTCACCGGACCGTCTGGTTTCGGTACCACAACATTTTGGAATAGTAACCCCGGCCTTGTTGAAGGAGGGGTACCTTGATTTCACCTGCTGGAAGTACAGCTTGTGAATTGCCGCCAGTACTACCTTTCTCCGAGGGCAGCAGGCAAGGCTGATGTGAGGCAACGGCGAGGGGGAGTCGTCTCGAACTCCAGCCTGTATCCCTGTGATACTACTTGCAGAACCTAGGGATCCACCTGTGGGCAAGCCCACTGATCCCTGCAGTTCCCGAGACGCGCCCCCACCGCACCTGTCTCCACCTGTGGAGCCCCAGCGTCATGCGGTGGACTCAGAGGAAGCGAGGGAAGATATTTGATCCTGGAACTGGCTGACTGGTGCAGCTTTTTCCTTCTTCCCTTGTCTCTGTGCAGAAAGAAAGCGCCTTTGACCCGCTTGCTTTTCTGAAGCCGAAAGGACTGTACCTGAAAATACGGTGCTTTCTTTAGGCTTTTGTGAGGAAACCTGAGGTAAAAAATTTTCTTCCCAGCTGTTGCTGTGGATACGAGGTCCCAGAGACCATCCCCAAACAATTCCTCACCCTTATAAGGCAGAATCTCCATGTGCCTTTTAAATGCAGTATCACCTGTCCACTGCCGGGTTTCTACTACCCTCCTGGCAGAATGGACATTGCATTAATTCTGGATGCCAGCCGGCAAATATCCCTCTGTGCATCCTTTATATATAAGACGACGTCTTAAATATGCTCAATGTTAGCAAAAAATTATCCCTGTCTTAGCGTATTAATATTATCTGACAGGGTGTCAGACCACGCTGCAGCAGCACTATTTATGCTGAGGCAATTGCAGGTTTCAGTATATAACCTGAGTGTGTAAATACAGACTTCAGGATCGCCTCCTGCTTTTTATCAGCAGGTTCCTTCAAGGTGGCCGTATCCTAAGACGGCAGTGCCACCTTTTGACAAACGTGTGAGCGCCTTATCCACCCTAAGGGATATCTCCCAACGTGACCTATCCTCTGGCGGGAAAGGGTACGCCATCAGTAACTTTTTAGAAATTACCAGTTTCTTATCGGGGGAAACCACGCTTCTTTACACACTTCATACATTCATCTGATGGGGGAACAAAACACTGGCTGTTTTTTCTCCCCAAAAATAAAACCCCTTTTATGTGGTACTTGGGTTCATGTCAGAAAATGCGTAACACATTTTTTCATTGCCGAGATCATGTAACGGATGTTCCTAGTGGATTGTGTATATCTCTCAACCTCGTCGACACTGGAGTCAGACTCCGTGTCGACATCTGTGTCTGCCATCTGAGGTAACGGGCGTTGTTTGAGCCCCTGATGGCCTTTGAGACGCCTGGGCAGACGCGGGCTGAGAAGCCGGCTGTCCCACAGCTGTTACGTCATCCAGCCTTTTATGTAAGGAGTTGACACTGTCGGTTAATACCTTCCACCTATCCATCCACTCTGGTGTCGGCCCCACAGGGGGCGACATCCCATTTATCGGCCTCTGCTCCGCCTCCACGTAACCTTCCTCATCCAACATGTCGACACAGCCGTACCGACACACCGCACACACACAGGGAATGCTCTGACTGAGGACAGGACCCCACAAAGTCCTTTGGGGAGACCGAGAGAGAGTATGCCAGCACACACCAGAGCGCTATATAATGCAGGGATTAACACTATAACTGAGTGATTTTTCCCCAATAGCTGCTTGTATACATACATTGCGCCTAAATTTAGTGCCCCCCCTCTCTTTTTAACCCTTTGAGCCTGAAAACTACAGGTGAGAGTCTGGGGAGCTGTCTTCCAGCTGCACTGTGAAGAGAAAATGGCGCCAGTGTGCTGAGGGAGAAGCCCCGCCCCCTTTTCGGCGGACTTTCTCCCGCTTTTTCTGTGATACTGGCAGGGGTAATTTTACATCTATATAGCCTCTGGGACTATATATGATGTATATTTTGCCAGCCAAGGTGTTATTTATTGCCCTCAGGGCGCCCCCCCCCCCCAGCGCCCTGCACCCATCAGTGACCGAAGTGTGAGGTGTACATGAGGAGCAATGGCGCACAGCTGCAGTGCTGTGCGCTACCTTGGTGAAGACCGAAGTCTTCTGCCGCCGATTTTCCGGACCTTCTTCGTGCTTCTGGCTCTGTAAGGGGGACGGCGGCGCGGCTCCGGGAACGAACACCAAGGTCGGGTCCTGCGGTCGATCCCTCTGGAGCTAATGGTGTCCAGTAGCCTAAAAAGCCCAAACTACCACCTGTTAGGTAGGTTCGCTTCTTCTCCCCTTAGTCCCTCGCTGCAGTGAGTCTGTTGCCAGCAGATCTCACTGAAAATAAAAAACCTATATATACTTTCTTTCTAGGTGCTCAGGAGAGCCCCTAGTGTGCATCCAGCTCGGCCGGGCACAAGAATCTAACTGAGGTCTGGAGGAGGGTCTTAGTGGGAGGAGCCAGTGCACACCAGGTAGTCCTAAAGCTTTCTTTAGTTGTGCCCAGTCTCCTGCGGAGCCGCTAATCCCCATGGTCCTTACGGAGTCCCCAGCATCCACTTAGGACGTTAGAGAAATTGGGATTGACCCTTCAAAACTCAGTCAATCATAATCCAAGGTTCTCCCCAGGATCAATTTCATGAGCGCCTCACACCGGCTTTTAAAACATCTCATCCAGAACTATTCTGCTCCAGGGGTCACATGGCCAACATCAGAGTCACACTGCGCTTACAGTACTGTGACAGGCACAGTAACAGAGATCCCTCCACCGTCTTTATGAGGCAGTGCACGGTTTAGACAGCGAGAAACATTGCATAGAGATGGAGAGAGTAGACATATACTATGTCTGACATAATTATATCTGTGTCTAGCCAGATACAGTGTCTGCAAGAGTCTTTAGAAACCATAATTATGTCCAACAAGATTACACTGCCCCCACCAAGATACTTCTTAATGACACCTGGCTTGCAAAATTTTCTTGGGAACACATTGTAATCAATAAAAAAAAGATGGCAAGAGGCAGAATTGTGGGAGGCAAAGGAATCACCTGCTCTGAAGGGGGGCACCTCCCCTCCTGAGTGTGCTGACCTTGCAACATCAATCAACTGTTTTAATCAGTTAATTGATAGCTATCTCTTCCTTGGCCACCGCGCCCCCCACCCATTTTAGAAGTCACTGCCTCTTTATTATAGACATACATTATGCAAGTGTCATACCCAGGTTTAGAACCCACAACCTATTACACTATAAACTAGGGGTGGGCAACAGGCGGCCCGCGGACCGATCCTGCCTGGCCCGCTGTGCCCCACCAGAGTGCAATGACAAGCGGCCCGACATGCCGCTTGTCATTGCACTGCTCTCAGACGCGGCGCCGCTGAGGAAATCCCGGTCACGTCACTGGGTCAGCTGACCGGGATTTCCTCTGTTATCATGCGCTGGGCGGCATGGGGGCGGGCACTGCAGTGAGCAGGAGCGGCGGCCGAGAAGCGGCGGTCAGTGAGGAGAGGAAGCGGCGGCCAGTGAGGAGAAGCGGCGGGCAGCGAGCGGGAGCAGGAGAGGCCACATCAGCTGTGACTCCGGCAGGCAGCAGCGCGGATCATCGGACAGCGGGGATCGTCTGCCACTGTGACAAACAGGTAAACCCCCTGTCCAGCCAGCCCCTGGATCACTGCTTAAGCTGCCATATTGGTTTTGGGGTGGGGAGGAAGGGGAGTTAAAAACTGCAATATGGGTTTAGGGGAGGGGGGGGAAAGGGGGGTAGGGACTGTCTGCCGTAATGTGTAAAAACGGCGGCGCTGTCTGCCGTAATGTGTAAAAACGGGGGCGCTGTCTGCCGTAATGTGTAAAAAGGGGACGCTGTCTGCCGTAATGTGTAAAAACGAGGGCGCTGTCTGCCGTAATGTATAAAAATGGGGGCGCTGTCTGCCGTAATGTGTAAAAAGGGACGCTGTCTGCCGTAATGTGTAAAAACGGGGTGCGCTGTCTGCCGTAATGTGTAAAAACGGGGGCGCTGTCTGCCGTAATGTGTAAAAACGGGGGCGCTGTCTGCCGTAGTGTGTAAAAACGGGGGCGCTGTCTGCTGTAATGTGTAAAAAGGGGACGCTGTCTGTCGTAATGTGTAAAAAAGGCACGCTGTCTGCCATAATGTGTAAAAAGGGGGACGCTGTCTGCCGTAATGTGTAAAAAGGGCACGCTGTCTGCCGTAATGTGTAAAAAGGGATCTCTTTTTGAGTATTTTGTGTGTGGCCCTCGAATATTCGCTGGAAGTGTTAAGCGGCCCCCCAGCTGAAATAATTGCCCACCCCTGCTATAAACAGTCACCTTACTGATGGAGCTATTTGCTCCTGTATTGGAATAATGAGAATTCTAACTATATGAAGTTACTTCTCTGACAATTACAAGTAACTCCATATAGTTAGAATTCTCATGCTTACTTCAAAGATACAAATAGCTCAATCAGTAGGTGTCTGCTTTCGGTGTAGTAGGTTGTGGGTTCTAATCCTGGGTATGACACTTGCAAAATGTATGTCTATAATAAATGTCAGATTTTGAGGTAAAATGGGTGTAAGCACGTAGTACCAGTGCATTTGCCCTTAGCATTGGAATTACCAAATTTACATTAATATGATTTGCAAACTAATTCTAATGGATTTGGTAGAAAATCAGAATATCTGCTTGTACGCTGTATAATACAGGCTGTAATGTGTACTCTACAGCAAATATGTATTGGAGAGGTTTTAAGACAAGACATATCTTTTCACTCCCTTATGCATAATATATATGAATTGGCAAGCCGTTACTTAATGCTTTCACTTGCTACAACAATGTTGCTGCTCTCTGCAAAATGGAACCCTAATGTAGCAGCTAATGCTGTACTTCCAACTAAGATAGTAGAAAAATGTCTAACAATTATTTGCAAATCATAATATACTTAAATGATGAATATAACTTAAAGAAAAAAGGTGTGCCTGCCTCCTTTACACTTTAATACTTTAGCAAGACAGAATGTTGAGAGGGAGAATTGATATCTATGTACAAGCCCCACATGAAATCACACTCCTTAGACACCAAAATCCTGTATATGACCCGGGATTTGGAACACTGTTCCAATACGGGTCAGAAGCAGGACAGACGGCTCCAAGATGGGTTATTATGGGTTGGCACCGTTTACACTGCACATGGGTGGACCTGTTCTGCCACTGCATGACCTCCAAGTGCCAGGAATTCGCCTCTCCCTATGCTGTAATCGGAACCTGGTTTGGATGACACGAGTTACCCGTTCACATAAAGCACACACAAGCCTTGCTCTTATCTGTATTGTGTGTTGAAAAAGATTTCTGATCTTGCTTGTCAAATTCTAAAAATTTACTAACTTCACACATAGATTTACTTCTATCAGTAGAGGTGTAGTGTGAAGCCATGGTACTCACAGAACAAGAAAGTGCATGTTACAGTGCCCCCACCCCATTCCACGCTTCCATTAAAGTTGGGTGCACTTTAGACAACGTGTACCCAGCACGACATCGGCGACAACTCGACCTGGTGGCAATTGCATAGAGGGTACACACTGGACGATATTAAGAATTTGTCATTCCGATCTGTCAGAATCGGGTAAATTGCTTATAAAAATCGTCTAATGTGTACCCAGCTTTAAGCAGTAACGTCACTTAGGGGGTGTGGTCACGCCTCCAACACAGCACACCGCAGGGACTGTAGCTTTACAGACAAGGCCATGGCCAGCAAAATCCACTGTGCTGCACTGGGTGTCACCATCTATAGCGATAACAATGCATTTTAGTACTCACCCCTCATGGTGTCACATACCATACCACGATACAGTAGCTACAGCTCTGTATATAGGAGTATAGATTTAATTTTACTAAACAGTTGAAGTAACTTATAACCATTCAACTCCAAGTTTTAATTGTTATATATTACAAAAGGCCCTATTTTTAACCCACTGTAATTCCCCTCACTCATCACCACTCCTTGATGGCATACCTAACCACCAGAAATACCCCTCAATCACTATCACTCACTTCCCCCTTACCTTACCCACTATGATTCTCCTCTCATTATCACTGCCCCCTCCCATCGCACACCAACATGCTCTCCCAGAACACCAAGATACCCCACTGCACATAAACATACCCCACCTGCATATCATTGTGCCCCCAACTCACAAACATGCCTTCCTAGCGCATCAAGCCCCCCTGCACACCAACAGGCTCTCCAAATACATCAATATACCACTCGCACACCAACATGCCCCCCCCCCAGCACAATAACATACCCCTGTGTATAACAACATATATTACTCCCTGAACATCAATATACCTTCCTGCACACCAACATGCTCCCTCTGCACAGCAGATTAGTCCTCATATTTCCCTTTTACTAACATTATTTCCTGCAGTGCTGTCTGCCATACAGGAGCTAGAACAGCATCATCATCCATGTGGCTGTTGTAGTCACATGACATAGCAGGGAGTATTCTGATTGGGAACTACTTGAACTAGACCTGCAGTGGCCCAGACAGTGGCCTCTACCAGCCTGGTGCCCGAAGCATGAGCTCTGCCTGTTATATCCCTCTCTATCAGTGGAAACAATTTGGCCTAAAGACAACTCACTATATTAGGTTTGATAAATTATGTCAACATGTTCATAATGTCAACATTCAGCATGTCGACAGTGGTGTAATGTTGACATGGTGAAAATGATGATACTATGGGGTAAATAACAGTAAATTTTCTAAAGCAGACAAGTGGTCATGTAGCCCATAGCAACTAATCAATTTCTGTCGATCATTTGCTGAATGAAACAGAGCAATGATAGCTAGAATCTGATTGGTTGCTATTGGCAACACTTCCACTTTTAATAAATGAAAGTGCATTTTGGATACTTTTTCAGACTGAGCTTTTGTCTGCAGCATTTATAGAGCTATTTACACACTGATAAGCTTCTCCTGTTACAATGCACAGAAAGCATATTGCAGTTATGGATGCACCTAATGCTAATGCAGCAGCATTCAATCTGCATTTTTAAACAGGCATCTGTGACAAAATGGGACGTTATATTGTTCCAGGCAGACATATATGGATTCATATGTAGATGCTTATAAACTGCATCTCATTACATATACAGTACATTGTGCTCCCTCTGAGATGAATGAGCATTTTCAACTGCACCAGATACACTGGCATAGAGCAAGAAGTATTAAAATATGTAGTATATAACAGAAGTTATATACATTTGTATATCTCATTTGCTACAATGATTTTTATTTTTATATCAGTTACATGTACTTAACAAAATGGGTTTGTTGGGTCGACCCTATTTAGGTCGACACTCATTAGGTCAACCAATACTGGTCGACAGGCAGTAGGTTGACACCTGGAAAAGGTTGACATGGTTGGCAGGTTGACATGAGTTTTTTTTTGTTTTTCTGTGTCGTTTTCTTCGTAAAGGGACCAGGAACCCCACTTAGTGCACCGTATCCCCTCGCATGGCTCATTTTGCTCGCCATGCTGCGATTACTATTCCCAGTCGTAGTCCATGTGGATTGTTAAGTATGAAAAAGTTCAAAAAATAAAAAAAATTGTGAAAAACTAATGTCGACCTTTGAAATGTTGACCTAATGCTCATGTGGACATTTCCCAGGTGTCGACCTAATGCACGTCGACCAACAGTGGTCGACCTAATGCACGTCGACCTAAGGACCGTATCCCGTACTTAACTTGCTTTAGAATGTAATATTAAATGCAGTGGGGCTGATTCTGAAATGGGAGCATAGCAAAAAACATGAGTAACTTTGCATCTGTATAAACCATGTTTTGCTGCAAGAGGCACTGTATGCTTATTGTCATGCAGGGTAAAGACTAAAACACAAAAATTCAAGCCTCCTTGAAACACTAAGCACAAAGAAAAAAGAATATAAATATATCCCTTGACATTTGAACGTAGGCGTAGATATTCCTGACGGTTTTCTTCTGGTTGATAATATTCGATGTACGGACTCGCAATATGGAAAGTAAAACAAAAAAAAACAACCAATGTGTAGTATATTCTAAATAATGAAAATGTCACTAGATAGAATCCCAAATGTTGAACTGCGTCGTACCCCACTCGCACGGGTAAAAGTGAATATGTGCACATCAAGGTATCTTTTCACGCCCTCAACCGTCTAATGCCGTATTCATCCACCCTCAAGGTGCGGAGCAAAGGTGAGTCATATACACTGGAGACAAAATAGCTTACAAAGTGGAAAGCGTACCCCAAAACTCACAGGAAAAGTGTAGATGGTAAACACATCTAGGTATCTTTGAGGTGTAATAATTATCACACACAGCGTACCCCGACTCACACTCAGTGGTGTATAGCAGCTCCTATCAAGGTATCTTTACACAATTAGCATGGTATTCTTCCTCGGATTCCTCTCCAGGGAAATTACTTATATCCTCAGTTTGTCACAAAAACAAAAGCGAACCAATGTGTAGTATATTCTAAATATCAACAGGTGTGGTTAATACGGGTATCGGACTGAGGCGTACCCCACTCACACAGATAAAGGTGAATATGTGTGTATCAAGGTATCTTTTCACACTCCCAGTCGTCCAATCTCATATCCATCCACCCCCAGAGTGTGGAATAAAGGTAATTATTATGTAGAGTTGAGTTTGTAAATGCCCCTCTCGTATATAAATCCATATTTTCAGAATCAGCTGCAGTATGTGCGTAGTGTGGGGAAACATAATCAGCTGTTCGGCACAATTCGGGCCAATTCATGCCTTACCATTACAGATGTGTCCTCATACATCTTGCCTCAATACACCATGTAGCAGGAGGTGCCTGGCGTGAGTGAACTGACAGGTCCCACGTTGGCCGTATTTTTTTGCAGAAATTGCAACTTATTTGCATCACTATGCAAATAGGATGCACCAACACACTCTGCTGATTAAAATGATATGCGGCATGCCTATATTCTCTGTGCGTCTGTGGCTGTATCTGCATATGAAATGGTAAGTTACAATGTTTTCTACAGTACCATTATATATACATATATTATGTACCGTATGCAGATACAGCCATGGTCGGACATAGAATATAGGCATGCTGCATATCATTTTAATTAACATAATCTGTGTGTGTGTTGTATTCACATAGATTTGCGAATAAGACACATTTTAATGGAAAAAAAGTGCACGTAAAGACGCCTGGTGCTACAGAGTCACACCACTGCATTGTGTGACTAGAAGAGCTGTTAAATGAGCAGGGATGCTATATGTGAGTAGGCACATCTGTATATTGATTATCCTGTACTGTATTTTGCATCCAGTTTTGTGTATCCCTGATCCATCTAGCCCCCCTGATTGGATATTGTTTTGCAATTTGCATCAGCACCATCGGTGAGTGGGCAGATTCAAATAGCCATGAATTAGGTTGTACGACTTTTTGGTATTCAATTAGGAAATTGCGTAAATATAACACAGCTATGAAAGGAAGACGTGACACCCTTTAGTTTGCTCCTACAGAATCAGTAATAACTATTTAAAAGTCCTTATTTTCATTTAAAGATGTCAAGATACAATGCAGTACCTCTGTTATACCCCTCCTATTGAATAATAACGTATTTAAACATAGTCTCTGAGGAAGTTCTAAAACAGGGTCAGGGTATGTTCTTAAAAGTCGGAAATATAATATCATATAATATAATAAAAACCATCCAAAATTAAATGTTTACAGGTCTCTTGTTGGGATAATTGTTACCTGCTCCTTTGTTGCAGGGATGCAGGTGACTTTTCCTAACTCATCCTCACTGGCTTTCAGGCTTTAACACCTGCCGTCTGATGGACACTACGGGGGTAATTCCAAGTTGATCGCAGCAGGAAATGTTTTAGCAGTTGGGCAAAACCATGTGCACTGCAGGGGAAGCAGATATAACATTTGCAGAGAGAGTTAGATTTGGGTGGGTTATTTTGTTTCTATGCAGGGTAAATACTGGCTGCTTTATTTTTACACTGCAATTTAGATTGCAGATTGAACACACCACACCCAAATCTAACTCTCTCTGCACATGTTATATCTGACCCCCCTGCAGTGCACATGGTTTTGCCCAATTGCTAACAAACTTGAAGCTGCGATCAACTCAGAATTACCCCCTACATGTGCTGAATTTGGGATACCCGATCACAGCAGCAGAAGGGATCAGTATGAAAACCCGACTGAATGGATCCGGCAGTAGAAATACCGACGCCGGAATCCCGGTAGCTGGAATCCCGACTTCGAGCACAGTGTGTGAAGAATGGCAGCTGATTAGGGTGAGCTATGGAAAGTCACCTGCATCCCTGCAACAAAGGAGCAGGTAACAATTATCCCAACAAGAGACATTTCATTTTGTATGTGCTCCATTATATACTGCTGTTACTTCTATTTATATTTATGATTTGTAACAGCATACACTGACCCTTTTTTAGCGCTTGCTCAGATACTCTATTTTATTCCATTTAATTGTTTAAAAGGAAGCTGCCTGTACATTTAAGGTGCGCTTAGTCATTAAATTCTAGTAAAGTATTTAAAGGTGTTTAATTGTCAATTATAGACAGTAAAGATACATTTTCCATCTAATTTTCATGGGGGAAAAAAAAGCAGAGAAATGGGTTGAAATGATGTGTGACAAGCTGTGTGTTAAACTGCAGATGGCGGCTGAAAGTAGTTTTTCTCAATGTTTTCCTACTTGTATATAAACACACAATAGAGCCATTAAAATGTGCTAAATACACTTGCCAATCACTGTTTTATTCATAAGTAAAAGTAGCAATATTCAAGCCCAGGAGATCGTATAACAGCCACTAACAGCCTCCTACACTTTCCTTATATATTTTTTCTCTATCGTCCTAAGTGGATGCTGGGGTTCCTGAAAGGACCATGGGGAATAGCGGCTCCGCAGGAGACAGGGCACAAAAGTAAAGCTTTTACAGGTCAGGTGGTGTGTACTGGCTCCTCCCCCTATGACCCTCCTCCAGACTCCAGTTAGATTTTTGTGCCCGGCCGAGAAGGGTGCAATTCTAGGTGGCTCTCATAAAGAGCTGCTTAGAGAGTTTAGCTTAGGTTTTTTATTTTACAGTGATTCCTGCTGGCAACAGGATCACTGCAACGAGGGACAGAGGGGAGAAGAAGTGAACTCACCTGCGTGCAGGATGGATTGGCTTCTTGGCTACTGGACATGAAGCTCCAGAGGGACGATCACAGGTACAGCCTGGATGGTCACCGGAGCCACGCCGCCGGCCCCCTCACAGATGCTGAAGCAAGAAGAGGTCCAGAATCGGCGGCTGAAGACTCCTGCAGTCTTCTTAAGGTAGCGCACAGCACTGCAGCTGTGCGCCATTTTCCTCTCAGCACACTTCACACGGCAGTCACTGAGGGTGCAGGGCGCTGGGGGGGGGGCGCCCTGGGAGGCAAATGAAAACCTTTAAAAAGGCTAAAAATACCTCACATATAGCCCCAGAGGCTATATGGAGATATTTACCCCTGCCTAAATGTACTAAATAGCGGGAGACGAGCCCGCCGGAAAAGGGGCGGGGCCTATCTCCTCAGCACATGGCGCCATTTTCTGTCACAGCTCCGCTGGTCAGGAAGGCTCCCAGGTCTCTCCCCTGCACTGCACTACAGAAACAGGGTATAACAGAGAGGGGGGGCAAAATAAATGGCAATATATTAATATAAAAGCAGCTATAAGGGAGCACTTAATCATAAGGCTATCCCTGTCATATATAGCGCTTTTTGGTGTGTGCTGGCAGACTCTCCCTCTGTCTCCCCAAAGGGCTAGTGGGTCCTGTCTTCGTATAGAGCATTCCCTGTGTGTCTGCTGTGTGTCGGTACGTGTGTGTCGACATGTATGAGGACGTTATTGGTGTGGAGGCGGAGCAATTGCCAAATATGAGGATGTCACCTTCTAGGGGGTCGACACCAGAATGGATGCCTTTATTTGTGGAATTACGGGATAGCGTCAACTCGCTTAAGCAGTCGTTTGCCGACATGAGGCGGCCGGACACTCACTTAGTGCCTGTCCAGGCGCCTCAAACACCGTCAGGGGCTGTAAAACGCCCCTTGCCTCAGTCGGTCGACACAGACCCAGACACAGGCACTGATTCCGTTAGTGAAGGTGACGAATCAACCGTATTTTCCAGTAGGGCCACACGTTATATGATTTTGGCAATAAAGGAGATGTTACATTTAGCTGATACTACAGGTACCACTAAACAGGGTATTATGTGGGGTGTGAAAAAACTACCAGTAGTTTTTACCGAATCAGAAGAATTAAATGACGTGTGTGATGAAGCGTGGGGTGCCCCGATAAAAAACTGCTAATTTCAAAGAAGTTATTGGCTTTATACCCTTTCCCGCCAGAGGTTAGGGAGCGCTGGGAAACACCTCCTAGGGTGGACAAAGCGCTAACACGCTTATCAAAACAAGTGGCGTTACCCTCTCCTGAGACGGCCGCACTTAAAGATCCATCAGATAGGAGGATGGAAAATATCCAAAAAGGTATATACACACATGCAGGTGTTATACTACGACCAGCTATTGCGACTGCCTGGATGTGCAGTGCTGGGGTAGTTTGGTCAGAGTCCCTGATCGAAAATATTGATACCCTGGACAGGGACAATATTTTACTGTCGTTAGAACAAATAAAGGATGCATTTCTTTATATGCGTGATGCACAGAGAGATATCTGCACACTGGCATCACGGGTAAGTGCTATGTCCATTTCGGCCAGAAGAGCTTTATGGACACGACAGTGGACAGGCGATGCGTAGAGGAGTTATTTGGGGTCGGTCTATCGGATTTGGTGGCCACGGCTACGGCCGGGAAATCCACCTTTCTACCTCAAGTCACTCCCCAACAGAAAAAGGCACCGACCTTTCAACCGCAGCCTTTTCGTTCCTTTAAAAATAAGAGAGCAAAGGGCTATTCATATCTGCCACGAGGCAGAGGACGAGGGAAGAGACAGCAACAGGCAGCTCCTTCCCAGGAACAGAAGCCCTCCCCGGCTTCTACAAAAGCCTCAGCATGACGCTGGGGCTTCGCAAGCGGACTCGGGGGCGGTAGGCGGTCGTCTCAAGAATTACAGCGCGCAGTGGGCTCACTCGCAGGTAAATCCCTGGATCCTGCAGATAATATCTCAGGGGTACAGGTTGAAATTAGAGACAGAGCCACCTCGCCGTTTCCTGAAGTCTGCTTTACCAACGTCCCCCTCAGAAAGGGAGACGGTTTTGGAAGCCATTCACAAGCTGTATTCTCAGCAGGTGATAGTCAAGGTACCTCTTCTACAACAAGGGAAGGGGTATTATTCCACTCTTTTTGTGGTACCGAAGCCGGATGGCTCGGTAAGGCCTATTCTAAATCTGAAGTCCTTGAACCTGTACATAAAGAAGTTCAAGTTCAAGATGGAGTCACTCAGAGCAGTGATAGCGAACCTGGAAGAAGGGGACTTTATGGTATCCTTGGACATCAAGGATGCGTATCTCCACGTTCCAATTACCCCTCACACCAGGGGTACCTCAGGTTCGTTGTACAAAACTGTCACTATCAGTTTCAGACGCTGCCGTTTGGTTTGTCCACGGCACCTCGGGTCTTTACAAAGGTAATGGCCGAGATAATATTTCTTCTTCGAAGAAAAGGCGTATTAATTATCCCATACTTGGACGATCTCCTAATAAGGGCAAGGTCCAGAGAACAGCTAGAGATGGGTTTAGCACTATCTCAAGAGGTGCTAAAGCAGCACGGATGGATTCTGAATATTCCAAAATCCCAATTAATGCCGACAACTCGTCTGCTGTTCCTGGGGATGATTCTGGACACAGTTCAGAAAAAGGTTTTTCTTCCCGAAGAAAAAGCCAAGGAGTTATCTGACCTGGTCAGGAACCTCCTAAAACCAGGAAAGGTGTCTGTACATCAATGCACAAGAGTCCTGGGAAAAAATGGTAGCTTCTTACGAAGCAATCCCTTTCGGCAGATTCCATGCAAAGGGATCTGTTGGACAAATGGTCAGGGTCGCATCTTCAGATGCACCTGCGGATAACCCTGTCGCCGAGGACAAGGGTATCCCTTCTGTGGTGGTTGCAGGAGGCTCATCTATTGGAGGGCCGCAGATTCGGCATGCAGGATTGGATCCTGGTGACCACGGATGCCAGCCTGAGAGGCTGGGGAGCAGTCACACAGGGAAGAAATTTCCAGGGAGTGTGGTCGAGCCTGAAAAAGTCTCTTCACATAAGCATTCTGGAACTAAGAGCAATCTACAATGCTCTAAGCCAGGCGGAACCTCTGCTTCAAGGAAGACCGGTGTTGATCCAGTCGGACAACATCACGGCAGTCGCCCATGTAAACAGACAGGGCGGCACAAGAAGCAGGAGGGCAATGGCAGAAGCTGCCAGGATCCTTCGCTGGGCGGAGAATCACGTGATAGCACTGTCAGCAGTATTCATCCCGGGCGTGGACAACTGGGAAGCAGACTTCCTCAGCAGACACGACCTTCACCCGGGAGAGTGGAGACTTCATCCAGAAGTTTTCCACATGCTATTAAACCGTTGGGTAAAACCAATGGTGGACATGATGGCGTCTCGCCTCAACAAAACACTGGACAGGTATTGCGCCAGGTCAAGAGATCCGCAGGCAATAGCTGTGGACGCGCTGGTAACACCTTGGGTGTACCAGTCGGTATATGTGTTTCCTCCTCTGCCTCTCATACCAAAGGTATTGAGGATTATACGGCAAAGAGGAGTAAGACTAGTGGCTCCGGATTGGCCAAGAAGGACTTGGTACCCGGAACTTCAAGAGATGGTCACGGACGATCCGTGGCCTCTACTTCTGAGAAGGGACCTGCTTCAGCAGGGTACTTGTCTTTTTCAAGACTTACCGCGGCTGCGTTTGACGGCATGGCGTTTGAATGCCAGATCCTAAAAGGAAAAGGCATTCCAGAAGAAGTCATTCCTACCTTGATAAAGGCAAGGAAGGAAGTCACCGCGAAGCATTATCGCCGTATTTGGCGAAAATATGTTGCGTGGTGCGAGCAGCGGAGTGCTCCGATGGAGGAATTTCAACTGGGTCGTTTTCCTACATTTCCTGCAATCAGGATTGTCTATGGGTCTCAAATTGGGATCTATTAAGGTTCAAATTTCGGCCCTATCAATATTCTTCCAAAAAGAATTGGCCTCAGTCCCTGAGGTCCAGATTTTTATCAAAGGAGTACTGCATATACAGCCTCCTGTGGTGCCTAAGGTGGCACCGTGGGATCTAAATGTAGTTTTAGATTTCCTCAAATCCAATTGGTTTGAACCACTAAAGAAGGTGGATTTGAAATATCTCACATGGAAAGTGACTATGTTACTGGCCCTGGCTTCGGCCGGGAGAGTATCTGAACTGGCGGCTTTGTTTTATAAAAGCCCTTATTTAATTTTCCATTCGACATAGGGCAGAGCTGCGGACGCGTCCGCATTTTCTCCCTAAGGTGGTATCAGCGTTTCACCTGAACCAGCCTATTGTAGTGCCTGCGGCTACAGACGACTTGAAGGACTCCAAGTTGTTGGACGTTGTCAGAGCCTTAAAAATATACATTTAAAGGACGGCTGGAGTCAGAAAATCTGACTCGCTGTTTATACTGTATGCACCCAACAAGTTGGGTGCACCTGCTTCTAAGCAGTCGATTGCTCGTTGGATTTGTAACAAAATTCAACTTGTACATTCTGTGGCAGGCCTGCCACAGCCTAAATCTGTTAAGGCCCATTCCGCAAGGAAGGTGGGCTCATCTTGGGCGGCTGCCCGAGGGGTCTCGGCATTACAACTCTGCCGAGCAGCTACGTGGTCAGGGGAGAACACGTTTGTAAATTTTTACAAATTTGATACCCTGGCAAAGGAGGACCTGGAGTTCTCTCATTCGGTGCTGCAGAGTCATCCGCACTCTCCCGCCCGTTTGGGAGCTTTGGTATAATCCCCATGGTCCTTTCAGGAACCCCAGCATCCACTTAGGACGATAGAGAAAATAAGAATTTACTTACCGATAATTCTATTTCTCGGAGTCCGTAGTGGATGCTGGGCGCCCATCCCAAGTGCGGATTATCTGCAATACTTGTACATAGTTATTGTTAACTAATTCGGGTTATTGTTTAGGAAGCCATCTTTCAGAGGCTCCTCTGTTATCATACTGTTAACTGGGTTTAGATCACAAGTTGTACGGTGTGATTGGTGTGGCTGGTATGAGTCTTACCCGGGATTCAAAATCCTCCCTTATTGTGTACGCTCGTCCGGGCACAGTACCTAACTGGAGTCTGGAGGAGGGTCATAGGGGGAGGAGCCAGTACACACCACCTGACCTGTAAAAGCTTTACTTTTGTGCCCTGTCTCCTGCGGAGCCGCTATTCCCCATGGTCCTTTCAGGAACCCCAGCATCCACTACGGACTCCGAGAAATAGAATTATCGGTAAGTAAATTCTTATTTTTAACACTTTTTGGGTTTCAGGATGGCTGCACCACTTTTTCACACACTTGCACCATGCAGGGGGCGGGGCTAACGTGCCATGCTGCATTAGGCATCAAGATGTTGCTCGCAGAAACGACAAATAAGGACAATATCGGCATAGTGTGTACTCTGCATCACTTTGACAACATGTGTGTATGTGGGAAGCCCCGCAGAAAATATGACAGTATCAAGTGTACTTGATGTTAGGAAAATAAAGGTAGCAGAGTTGGTAAACACAAGTAAATAGCCGCCCTTGCTATGCCTCATCCTCTTCTCCCTGTGCTCTGTCCGATCACTGCAGTGATAGCCTGCGGAACACGCTCAGGCTCTCACTGCAGGCGCTGTTGTGCACCTTAGGTGTAACAAGCACATGTGACCAAATGGCATGACATCCTTTTTATCACCCATCAATTTTCTAGAATAGGTTGTGCAAACCTAATCTATATTGACAGATGTCGTGGCATTGTGTATCCTGTATGGCGTGTTTTGTATCTGGTATTGTGGAACCCTTAATCCTCCCGGCGACATCTCTGTGGACATTGGGCTTGCCGTGTTTGGCTATCCATTTTATATCGAATATAATTCCCCCTCTGGTAACATTATAACAAATCAGATTTACATGACTAAACACTTAAGCCACATACACACTGGTAGATATGAACTAACGATATGATATGATCGATATATCGTTCATATTGGCCAGTGTGTATGGATGAATGATGAACGATGCTCGCACCCACGGGTCGTTCTCGTTCATCCATCATCTACCGAATATGCAGCTCAATGTTAACAATATCTTTGAGCTGCATGTTCAGGAAGTGGGGGGATGACGTCACTGAACGATATCGTACATCGATATTGTTCAGTGTGTATGCACTGGCGATTTCCACTAATTAGCAATCAGCGATATAGTGCTGATTGCTAACTAGTCTAGCTGAGGTCGCCCAGTGTGTACCCGTCTTAACTCTACAGCCAGGCAATTAATAGTGCTGTCTCACACACACATCTGATTTAATCAATAATTCTCTCTGAAGATCTGAAAAATTCAAGAGGCTTTTCTTAGAAAAAAAAATAGATACAAATATCTTTTTTTTTTTTTTGCTTTCATGTTTAATGTGTTAACTATACCACAATTTACGTGGTGCTGGATATTTTTGCAGCTTGCCATCTAGAACACTGACTAAACAGCAGTGACCTAGTACAAACAGTTGCCAAAACAACAAGATTTAATACCAATCCTTCTACAGGGTCCATAGCAACAGCCATTACTATAGACAGAAGGAGCCAATAAAAATAGTGTACTCTTCCCATATTCATTTTAAAAGACATCTATCAGAGTGACAAAGCAGAAGTGATTTCCAGCTATACTGGGAGCTGAGGGCGAGAGGTTCAGAGGTTAAATTATCTGGCTCCAATCCCAAATTCTGTTCCACTTAAACATATAAACCAGTTTGTGAATTAACCACACAGACAAGGGGTGCTTTTCAGAGGAGACAGCACACAGCAAGAAATAGGGAAGTCTCACAGCGGGGCGAATGGGGGTGGTAGCACTTACATACACACACAGAGAAATATGCACTGAAAACAGCACTTGACTTTCATCGCCAGTATATAGCCATTTTTATCATTTTGTTCCCCAGTGTGACTGACCCATTAACCCAATAAACACATGGCTGCCTTGAGGGTCCCCTGGCTCCCTTTCCAATAATACATATTGTGTTTGTTCCTCTGCAGTGGAAGTGAGGAAGTTAAAACTTAGCATACAAGCATTTCTGTAGACTCAGAGGAAGAGGACACAGGCTAGCACTGTCGTCTCAAGTGACTTTGTCACTCTTAGTAACAATGGAATGAAACAAAGACTGCATTGAAGCTCTATGTTTGAAGATGAAGAGAGAATGAGGGGGAGAACAGACATGAGAAATGTTGCACTCCAGAATCGCACTGTTAGAGAGATTCTATAGCACATGCAAGTTGTCTGTCATGCTGGCTATACAGTGACGCGTACAGAAAAATGTTCTTTACAAATGGTTTTTCTAGCAGCTGCAAACAGTATGCATATTCACATACATTTTAAGTATAGGTACACTCATGTACCTAGAAATAAAAGTACTGAATGCTTAAAGGACTACAACACACCAAATGCTGGCATGAAGCACTGCCTGTGTGTATCTTTTCCTACTAAGACATTAATTCCAGTAAACAGTGTCTTTGCTTTCAACTAATTGCAGTAAAATAAGACAGAAATAATGCTGTGTGCTTATGTTTGTTGCTATATATATGATCTGTGATGTAAAAATCTTCCTTTTCAATTTTCTTCCCTGGAGACTGGATATAAGGTTTTCAGAGCTACAGGACAACACCAAACTCAGAGGAGCTCAGACATTTAAAAAAAGAAAAGGAAAAAATAAGATTTTACTTACCGATAAATCTATTTCTCGTAGTCCGTAGTGGATGCTGGGGACTCCGTCAGGACCATGGGGAATAGCGGCTCCGCAGGAGACAGGGCACAAAAAGTAAGCTTTTAGGATCACATGGTGTGTACTGGCTCCTCCCCCTATGACCCTCCTCCAAGCCTCAGTTAGGTACTGTGCCCGGACGAGCGTACACAATAAGGAAGGATCTTGAATCCCGGGTAAGACTCATACCAGCCACACCAATCACACCGTACAACCTGTGATTTGAACCCAGTTAACAGTATGATAACAACGAAGGAGCCTCTGAAAAGATGGCCCACAACAATAACAACCCGATTTTTGTAACAATAATTATGTACAAGTAATGCAGACAATCCGCACTTGGGATGGGCGCCCAGCATCCACTACGGACTACGAGAAATAGATTTATCGGTAAGTAAAATCTTATTTTCTCTAACGTCCTAGTGGATGCTGGGGACTCCGTCAGGACCATGGGGATTATACCAAAGCTCCCAAACGGGCGGGAGAGTGCGGATGACTCTGCAGCACCGAATGAGAGAAACTCCAGGTCCTCCTCAGCCAGGGTATCAAATTTGTAGAATTTTACAAACGTGTTCCCCCCTGACCACGTAGCTGCTCGGCAAAGTTGTAAAGCCGAGACCCCTCGGGCAGCCGCCCAAGATGAGCCCACCTTCCTTGTGGAATGGGCATTTACAGATTTTGGCTGTGGCAGGCCTGCCACAGAATGTGCAAGCTGAATTGTACTACAAATCCAACGAGCAATAGTCTGCTTAGAAGCGGGAGCACCCAGCTTTTTGGGTGCATACAATATAAACAGCAAGTCAGACTTTCTGACTCCAGCCGTCCTGGAATTATATATATATATATATATATATATATATATATATATATATATATATATAAATATATATATATATATATATATATATATATATATATATATATATATTTTCAGGGCCCTGACAACGTCTAGCAACTTGGAGTCCTCCAAGTCCCTAGTAGCCGCAGGCACCACAATAGGTTGTTTCAGGTGAAACGCTGACACCACCTTAGGAAGAAACTGGGGACAAGTCCGCAGTTCTGCCCTGTCCGAATGGAAAATTAAATATGGGCTTTTGTAAGACAAAGCCGCCAATTCTGACAATCGCCTGGCCGAGGCCAGGGCCAACAGCATGGTCACTTTCCATGTGAGATATTTCAAATCCACAGATTTGAGCGGTTCAAACCAATATGATTTGAGGAATCCCAACACTACGTTGAGATCCCACGGTGCCACTGGAGGCACAAAAGGGGCTGTATATGCAATACTCCCTTGACAAACGTCTGGACTTCAGGAACCGAAGCCAATTCTTTCTGGAAGAAAATCTACAGGGCCGAAACTTGAACCTTAATGGACCCCAATTTGAGGCTCATAGACACTCCTGTTTGCAGGAAGTGCAGAAATCGACCTAGTTGAAATTTCTTCGTGGGGCCTTCCTGGCCTCACCCACGCAACATATTTTCACCACATGTGGTGATAACGTTGTGCGGTCACCTCCTTCCTGGCTTTGACCAGGGTAGGTATGACCTCTTCCGAAATGCCTTTTCCCTTAGGATCCGGCGTTCAACCGCCATGCCGTCAAACGCAGCCGCGGTAAGTCTTGGAACAGACATGGTACTTGCTGAAGCAAGTCCTTTCTTAGCTCCCGAGGCCATTAGTCCTCTGTGAGCATCTCTTGAAGTTCCGGGTACCAAGTCCCTCTTGGCCAATCCGGAGCCACGAGTATAGTTCTTACTCCTCTACGTCTTATAATTCTCAATACCTTGGTTATGAGAAGCAGAGGAGGGAACACATACACCGACTGTTACACCCACGGTGTTACCAGGACGTCCACAGCTATCGCCTGAAGGTCTCGTGACCTGGCGCAATACCTGTCCCGTTTTTTGTTCGGGCGGGACGCCATCATGTCCACCTTTGGTCTTTCCCAACGGTTCACAATCATGCGGAAAACTTCCCGATGAAGTTCCCACTCTCCCGGGTGGAGGTCGTGCCTGCTGAGGAAGTCTGCTTCCCAGTCGTCCACTCCCGGAATGAACACTGCTGACAGTGCTATCACATGATTTTCCGCCTAGCGAAAAATCCTTGCAGTTTTGCCACTGCCCTCCTGCTTCTTGTGCCGCCCTTTCTGTTTACGTGGGCGACTGCCGTGATGTTATCCCACTGGATCAATACCGGCTGACCTTGAAGCAGAGGTCTTGCTAAGCTTAGAGCATTATAAATTTGCTCTTAGCTCCAGTATATTTATGTGGAGAGAATTCTCCAGACTTGATCACACTCCCTGGAAATTTTTTCCCTGTGTGACTGCTCCCCAGCCTCTCAGGCTGGCCTCCGTGGTCACCAGCATCCAATCCTGAATGCCGAATCTGCGGCCCTCTAGAAGATGAGCACTCTGTAATCACCACAGGAGAGACACCCTTGTCCTTGGATATAGGGTTATCCGCTGATGCATCTGAAGATGCGATCCGGACCATTTGTCCAGCAGATCCCACTGAAGAGTTCTTGCGTGAAATCTGCCGAATGGAATCGCTTCGTAATAAGCCACCATTTTTACCAGGACTCTTGTGCAATGATGCACTGACACTTTTCCTGGTTTTAGGAGGATCCCGATTAGCTCGGATAACTCCCTGGCTTTCTCCTCTGGGAGAAACACCTTTTTCTGGACTGTGTCCAGAATCATCCCTAGGACCAGCAGACGTGTCGTCGGAACAACTGCGGTTTTGGAATATTTAGAATCCACCCGTGCTGTCGTAGAACTACTTGAGATAGTGCTACTCCGACCTCCAACTGTTCTCTGGACCTTGTTCTTATCAGGAGGTCGTCCATTTTCTTTGAAGACGAATCCTCATTTCGGTCATTACCTTGGTAAGGACCCGGGGTGCCTTGGACAATCCAACGGCATCGTCTGAAACTGATAGTGACAGTTCTGTACCACGAACCTGAGGTACCCTTGGTGAGAAAGGCAAATTTTGGGACATGGAGGTAAGCATCCCTGATGTCCCGGGACACTATATAGTCCCCTTCTTCCCGGTTCGCTATCACTGCTCTGAGTGACTGCATCTGGATTTGAACCTTTGTAAGTGTTCAAATATTTCAGATTTAGAATAGGTCTCACCTAGCCTTCTGGCTTCAGTACCACCATATAGTGTGGAATAATACCCCTTTCCTTGTTGTAGGAGGGGTAATTTTATTATCACCTGCTGGGAATACAGCTTGTGAATTGTTTTCAATACTGCCTCCCTGTCGGAGGGAGACATTGGTACAGCAGACTACAGGAACCTGCGAGGGGGAAACGTCTCGACATTCCAATCTGTACCCCTTGGATACTACTTGTAGGATCCAGGGGTCCTGTACGGTCCCAGCGTCATGCTGAGAACTTGGTAGAAGCGGTGGAGGGCTTCTGTTCCTGGGAATGGGCTGCCTGCTGCAGTCTTCTTCCCTTTCCTCTATCCCTGGGCAGATATGACTCTTATAGGGACGAAAGGACTGAGGCTGAAAAGACGGTGTCTTTTTCTGCAGAGATGTGACTTAGGGTAAAAAACGGTGGATTTTCCAGCAGTTGCCGTGGCCACCAGGTCCCATGGACCGACCCCAAATAATTCCTCCCCTTTATACGGCAATACATCTTTGTGCCGTTTGGAATCTGCATCACCTGACCACTGTCGTGTCCATAAACATCTTCTTGCAGATATGGACATCGCATTTACTCTTGATGCCAGAGTGCAAATATCCCTCTGCGCATCTCGCATATATAGAAATGCATCCTTTAAATGCTCTATAGTCAATAAAATACTGTCCCTGTCAAGGGTATCAATATTTTTAGTCAGGGAATCCGACCAAGCCACCTCAGCTCTGCACATCCAGGCTGAGGCGATCGCTGGTCGCAGTATAACACCAGCATGTGTGTGTATACTTTTTAGGATATTTTCCAGCCTCCTATCAGCTGGCTCCTTAAGTACGGCCCTATCTGTAGATGGTACCGCCACTTGTTCTGATAAGCATGTGAGCGCCTTATCCACCCTAAGGGGTGTTTCCCAACGCGCCCTAACTTCTGGCGGGAAAGGGTATACCGCCAATAATTTTCTATCGGGGGAAACCCACGCATCTCACACACTTCATTTAATTTATCTGATTCAGGAAAAACTACAGGTAGTTTTTTCACATCCCACATAATACCCTTTTTTGTGGTACTTGTAGTATCAGAAATATGTAACACCTCCTTCATTGCCCTTAACGTGTGGCCCTAAAGGAAAATACGTTTGTTTCTTCACTGTCGACACTGAAATCAGTGTCCGTGTCTGGGTCTGTGTCGACCGACTGAGGTAAATGGGCGTTTTACAGCCCCTGACGGTGTTTGAGACGCCTGGACAGGTACTAATTTGTTCGCCGGCCGTCTCATGTCGTCAACCGGCTTGCAGCGTGTTGACATTATCACGTAATTCCATAAATAAGCCATCCATTCCGGTGTCGACTCCCTAGAGAGTGACATCACCATTACAGGCAATTTGCTCCGCCTCCTCACCAACATTTTCCTCATACATGTCGACACACACGTACCGACATACAGCACACACATAGGGAATGCTCTGATAGAGGACAGGACCCACTAGCCCTTTGGGGAGACAGAGGGAGAGTTTGCCAGCACACACCAAAACGCTATAATTATACAGGGACAACCTTTATATAAGTGTTCCTCCCTTATAGCATTTTAATATATATTCATATCGCCAAATCAGTGCCCCCCCCTCTCTGTTTTAACCCTGTTTCTGTAGTGCAGTGCAGGGGAGAGCATGGGAGCCTTCCCACCAGCATTTCTGTGAGGGAAAATGGCGCTGTGTGCTGAGGAGAATAGGCCCCGCCCCCTTTTCGGCGGGCTTCTTCTCCGGAGTCTGTGATATCTGGCAGGGGTTAAATACATCCATATAGCCTCAAGGGCTATATGTGATGTATTTTTCGCCATACAGGTATTATACATTGCTGCCCAGGGCGCCCCCCCCCCCGCGCCCTGCACCCTCCGTGACCGCTGTGTGAAGTGTGCTGACAACAATGGCGCACAGCTGCAGTGCTGTGCGCTACCTGATGAAGACTGAAAGTCTTCTGCCGCCTGGTTCCGGACCTCTTCAATCTTCAGCATCTGCAAGGGGGGTCGGCGGCGCGGCTCCGGGACGAACCCCAGGGCGAGACCTGTGTTCCGACTCCCTCTGGAGCTAATGGTGTCCAGTAGCCTAAGAATCCAATCCATCCTGCACGCAGGTGAGTTCACTTCTCTCCCCTAAGTCCCTCGATGCAGTGAGCCTGTTGCCAGCAGGACTCACTGAAAATAAAGAACCTAAAAACTTTTTCTAAGCAACTCTTTAAGAGAGCCACCTAGACTGCACCCTGCTCGGACGGGCACAAAAACCTAACTGAGGCTTGGAGGAGGGTCATAGGGGGAGGAGCCAGTACACACCATGTGATCCTAAAAGCTTACTTTTTGTGCCCTGTCTCCTGCGGAGCCGCTATTCCCCATGGTCCTGACGGAGTCCCCAGCATCCACTAGGACGTTAGAGAAAAAAGAAAAGAAAAGAAAGAAAGAAAGATGAATATTTGAATAATTTTAAATGAGCCTATATATAAATTTTATAAACTCACAAAGCCATGTATTCATGCGGATCAGCAATATAAAAGGAATTGGCAACATCTTTCATCATACATTCATCTCTGACCGTGGATACTATTGTGTTATAAATGCTGAGAGCAGCTTCCTACAAAATAAAATGTGTTTAATCTTAGAGAAGCAGCTGCCTTATGTAGCATACAGTACATTGATATAATACTTCAGACACTTGGGGGTCTATTTATCAAAGGCAGAAAGCTCAAAAGTCCGGAGGATTTAGGACTTCTAGATATTTATTAAAGTCCCGATGCTGGTGAAGACTATTAGCCTTGACTGATGGACACCTGCAATTCTCCTACGCAAAGCATGGGGAGACCTATCACATACCGCTGCTGTCCTACAACAACTAATACTGTATTGTGATGGCATAAGCTATAGGTGCCCATGGGAAAATTTACTTTATTATTAAAATAAATAATTTTCCACTTTTTTTACATTCATTTCTGTATTAACCTTTTTTTTTTTTAAACTACAGTTTTGTTTTACGTTTTCAAGAATCTGGAACTGGAATCCTGAGCTTGTAGCTTCAGTGGGCATGTGGGAGACGATAAGCCAGCTCACGCATGTCCTCGACAGGAAGACTACTTTTACCGCTGCCAGCTACTGTGCCCGCAAGCTGTGCATAATTCAGCCAGGCTGGTGACCTTTTTTTTTCTTAAAGATATTGCTATCATTGTTATAGCAAATTGGTGTTTGCAGGACAATATAATCAATGGGCCCATTGATCTGAACTGACTTTTCCCAATTATGACAATAAAACAAATATATAATATATAAGTTGGGCGTATAGACTTAATTTCATATAATGGTGCATCTAACATCACATTATCTCCAAACAACCTTTTATTGTTTTTACTCTTATGTTATAGTAAATGTTTAGCATGTGCCCCTCCAATGTGTGATAATTTTTTCAACATAACCCCTAATTTGACAAGAATCACACTGTAAACATTCACTATTCATTTTATACACCCTTTATTAATATATGCAATGTATTTAAATGTCATTTCTTTACTAAGAGACGTAGGGCCTAATTCAGTATGGCCCGCACCGGTGCGTGCATGTGCAAGGTCTTAGACTGCGATCAAAGGCAAACACAGTCTAAGACCTGGATGGGGGCGGGAACAGGTCGGGGCGTTGACGCTCCATTTAAGGGGCGTGGGCTGGACAACGCAGGCGCATCTGGATCGTTGCTAGGATGGGACGCGGTGACTTTGTGACATCACACGCAGCCACTGCATCCCAAAAGATGGCGGCCCTCCGACTGCAGCTAGGCTGCGTTGGCAGGGGGCTACCTTAATCATGCAAGCGCAGTCTCTGTCCTCTTCTCCTGTCCATATCTCCCTGTTGTGACCACCCATATCTGTCTCCTCTACATAATTATGCTACTTCACACTGTTATTATGTGTTTATGTGAAATTATTAATTTATATGTACTAATCTGTACTCATGCAATAAATTGCCAGTAGTGGGAAAATCCCTGTGTGCAGTGGGAAACTCCCTGTGCGTTGTTATGGAACCCTTGTGATGTCTTATAAATAAACAAAAATAATAATAATAATAAATGTTCTTTTAGTTATATTAAACTGACTGCATTTGGAGTAAAGGTAGAGTATAGGTAAAGGCCAAGATTTTGGATGTTCGAAGTGAGAATATTTTGGAGTTGCCCAGATCAACTCACAGATGGATAAAGAGAAAGGACTTTGTTGACATGATCTGCTTCAGTATATTTGGCAATTTCGGAGGTGAAGACTCTTGCCTGGGGCCCCATGTGGTCTTTATCTGCATACTACAATATCAGCATACTGTGCTCTTGAAATACTTTGCACATCTAAAATGTATTAATTGTGATGATGTGGCTGCAGGTTGTTCTATCACCACCACCCATTTCAATATTGGTTACCCATCAAATGCAGGAGATAAGAAATTAGAACCAATGGGCCAGCAGCAGGAAACCAGCTGTCCTACTGCTGGCCCGTACCCCTGCTAGCGATGTAGTGGTTTCTGATAATCAGTCCCTCATGAGACATAGGGACTAATTCTGAGTTGATCGCAGCAGGATTTTTGTTAGCAGTTGGGCAAAACCATGTGCACTGCAGGGGAGGCAGATATAACATTTGCAGAGAGAGTTAGATTTGGGTGGGTTATTTTGTTTCTGTGCAGGGTAAATACTGGCTGCTTTATTTTTACACTGCAATTTAGATTGCAGATTGAACACACCACTCTCTCTGCACATGTTAGATCTGCCTCCCCTGCAGTGCACATGGTTTTGCCCAACTGCTAACAAAGATCCTGCTGCGATCAACCCAGAATTACCCCCTTAGTCCGCTGTGCTCTGCAATGGGAGGTGGGGAAGGGAAATGGGATCAATGGTCACTGAGGGATGGGGGGTTCCTTTGACGCAGGGAATTTGTATATTGCAACTGAAGCTTCTATTGGGACCTGTGGATACAAGGGGTGTGGAGGCAATGCCACAGGAGGTTCTATTACCTCTGTGGTTATGTGGGTTAATTGCCTCTGGAGATCTATTGGTACTGGATGGTGAGGGGGTTAATGTTACAATGAGGACATATATGGGCACTGGTGGAGGATGCTCGACACTCCCTATTCATATTTTATTTCACTAAAATATCAAAATAACTTTTTAAAAAATATTTTCTTGACTTAAGAAAGAAAATCAATAAAAAATTATTTTGATGTTGATTTTGAAACAAAAAAACTCAGCTAAATGGTTACTTACACGGGATGTAGTTAATTTGCCGGCGGTCAGGATACCGAGGCCGTAATCCCAACCGCTGACAATGCCGACAGCCAGAATCCTGGCTAACAGGGGCTATTCCCACTCATGGCTGTCCACAACACGCATAGAGTGGGAACAGAACCTGCTCGGTATATCATCGACCGTCGGTATATCATACTGATCCCACTTACACAGTGCAATGTGCACAAACCTGCAACTGATATACATTGACTAAAGTGTTCTAGAAAAATAAGAGCTACAGTATATGCTGAACGGTTGCTATAGATTACAGAACAATTGTGAATGTTATTTAATAAGATCCATTATTTGCTAATGAAATATACGTGATTGCTCTAAAGCTAGGCTTCCATTTCTGTATTCCTAGGCAGTCATTCTCTCCTCTGTTCAGCACAAAATGAAAGCAATTGTCTTATTGTTAAGTACCTTCTAATGATGTACCATTCAGTTCTGTTAATAAAAGTACCACGCTGCAATCACACACAGTTCTTTCAATGATCCAGTTGTAGAACAAAAACATCCACTGATTGCTATTTTCTGCTATTTACAATGATGCAACCGTCAGCAGCACAAATACAAAGGCAGCGCTTCTTGGTTCAGACTGTAATAATGTAAATAAAATGAAAAGAATTTCACCTACTGTGTACAATGTCTATTAGGTATATTGTGCTGAAGGCTAGGAGCACCTGTTGAGTGTGCCAGAGCTGCCTGCCCTTACTGAAAACAAATGACAGCAAGACTTGCAACATTACATCAGTAGACATAAAGGTGCTACACAGGGGAAATAACTTTTTATCTGCATTACCCATAAATAAAACTGTGCTGTATAAGAAAGCAGCTGTCTGCCCGTGTACTCAAATATGTAACTTTCGATGGGACCATTTATCAAGAAAGAGTATCAATAACATTTGTCGCAAACCCATTAATATTAAGTATACCCTAGATGTAGCAATGGGGGTACGCAGCAAATACGGCAGATATCTGCTGACATCCACTGTCTTCAATCGCATAGGTTCCTAAGGGGGGATGGTTGATTGCGGAATTTGCTTTCACATTCCAGAGCTTGGCCCCGGTAGCCTATAGGTTACCCTCAATAGCTACCAGTAGAGGAATACATATAAGCAATCAATACACTCCTAATGCACCGCATGGATGGGCTCCTGTCTGACACCCTGTCACTGCAAGGGGATCCGGTCTCTAGGTTGACAGTAACTAGGTCGACACTATCTAGGTCAACCACTATTGGTCGACAGTAACTAGGTCGACAGGGTTTCTAGGTCAATATGTCCTAGGTCTATAGGACAAAAGGTCAACATGAGTTTTTCACAATTTTTTTCTTTTTATGAACCTTTTCATACTTAATGATCCACGCAGACTATGAATGGGAATAGTAACCTGCCCGAAGCATGGGGAGTGAAGCGAGCCATGCGAGGGGACACGGTGCACTATTTGGGCTTCCCGGTCACTCTACGAAGAAAACGACACCAAAAAAACATTCAAAACTCATGTCAACCTTTTGACTTGTCGACCTAGAACATGTCGACCTAGAGACCCTGTCAACCTAGCATCCCTGTCGACCTAGTTACTGTCGACCTAGTTACTATCTACCTTCCATACCACACCCACTGCAAGTAATTATTAATACATCCCAGTGGTGCTTCATTTCTTTACTGTCCTGATAATAAGAATTTACTCACCGGTAATTCTATTTCTCGTAGTCCGTAGTGGATGCTGGGAACTCCGTAAGGACCATGGGGAATAGACGGGCTCCGCAGGAGACTGGGCACTCTAAAAGAAAGATTAGGTACTATCTGGTGTGCACTGGCTCCTCCCTCTATGCCCCTCCTCCAGACCACAGCTAAGGAAACTGTGCCCGGAAGAGCTGACACAACAAGGAAAGGATTTGGAATCCAGGGTAAGACTCATACCAGTCACACCAATCACACCGTACAACTTGTGATAACCATACCCAGTTAACAGTATGAACAACAACTGAGCCTCAGTAACAGATGGCTCATAACAATAACCCTTTAGTTAAGCAATAACTATATACATGTATTGCAGAGAGTCCGCACTTGGGACGGGCGCCCAGCATCCACTACGGACTACGAGAAATAGAATTACCGGTGAGTAAATTCTTATTTTCTCTAACGTCCTAGTGGATGCTGGGAACTCCGTAAGGACCATGGGGATTATACCAAAGCTCCCAAAAGGGCGGGAGAGTGCGGATGACTCTGCAGCACCGAATGAGAGAACTCAAGGTCCTCCTCAGCCAGGGTATCAAACTTGTAGAACTTAGCAAACTTGTTTGACCCCGACCAAGTAGCAGCTCGGCAAAGCTGTAAAGCCGAGACCCCTCGGGCAGCCGCCCAAGAAGAGCCCACCTTCCTTGTGGAATGGGCGTTCACCATTTTGGATGCGGCAATCCAGCCGCAGAGTGAACCAGCTAAATCGTGCTATAGATCCAGCGAACAATAGTCTGCTTCGAAGCAGGAGCGCCAACCTTGTTGGCTGCATACAGAATAAACAGCGAGTCAGACTTTCTGACTCCTGCCTTCCTGGAAACATACATTTTCAAAGCCCGGACTACGTCCAGCAACTTGGAATCCTCCAAGTCCCTAGTAGCCGCAGGCACCACAATAGGCTGGTTCAAATGAAACGATGATACCACCCTAGGAAGAAATTGGGGACGAGTCCTCAATTCTGCCCTGTCCATATGGTGTGAGGCCTTCCCGGCCTCACACCAAGCAACCTATTTTCGCCATATACAGTGAAAAAGTCTTGCTGTCACGTCTTTCCTAGCCTTTATCAGCGTAGGAATAACTGCATCCGGAATGCCCATTTCCGCTAGGATCCGGCGTTCAACCGCCATGTCGTCAAATGCAGCCGCGGTAAATTTTGGAACAGACAGGGCCCCTGTTGTAACATGTCCTGTCTGAGAGGCAGAAGCCCTGAGTCCTCTGAGAGCATTTCCTGCAGCTCCGGGTACCGAGTCCTTATTGGCCAATTCGAAGCAAAGAATATAGTTTTCACTCCTCCTTTTATTACAATTCTCAGCCCTTGGGTATGAGAGGAAGAGGAGGGAATACAGAGACCGACTGGAACACCCACGGTGTTACTAGTGCGACCACAGCTATCACCTGAGGGTCCCCTGACCCGGCGTAAAACCTTTTTTAGCTTTTTATTGAGGTGGGACGCCATCTAGTCCACCTTAGGCAGTTCCCATCAATTTGCAAACTGCGTAAAGACTTCCTGATGAAGTCCCCACTTTCCCGGGTGGAGGTCGTGCCTGCTGAGGAAGTCTGCTTCCCAGATGTCCACTCCCGGAACGAACACTGCTGACAGTGCGCTTACTTGATTCTCCGCCCAGCGAAGAATTCTGGTGGCTTCTGCCCTCGCCACCCTGCTCCTTGTGCCGCCTTGGCGGTTTACATGAACCCCTGCGGTCTGACTGGATCAGAACCGGTTGGTCGCGAAGCAGGATCTCCGCTTGACTTAGGGCGTTGTATATGGCCCTTAGTTCCAGGATATTGATGTGAAGGCAAGTCAGTTGACTTGACCACAGACCTTGGAAATTTCTTCCCTGTGTAACTGCCCCCCACCCTCGGAGCCTTGCATCCGTGGTCACCAGGATCCAGTCCTGAATGCCGAATCTGCGGCCCTCGAGAAGGTGAGCACTCTGCAGCCACCACAGGAGAGACACCCTGGCCCTGGGGGATAGGGTGATTAACCGATGCATCTGAAGAGGTGATCCGGACCACTTGTCCAGTAAGTCCCATTGGAAGGTCCTCGCATGGAACCTGCCTAAGGGGATGGCCTCGTATGATGCCACCATCCTTCCCAGGACGCGAGTGCAGTGATGCACTGACACCTGTTTTGGTTTTAATAGATTCCTGACCAGTGTCATGAGCTCCTGAGCTCTCTCTATCGGGAGATAACCCTTTTCTGGTCTGTGTCTAGGATCGTGCCTAGGAGAGGCAGATGAGCTGTAGGAACCAACTGCGACTTATATATATATATAGAATCCAGCCGTGTTTCCGTTACACTTCCAGAGAAAGTGATACGCTGTTCAGCAACTGCTCTCTTGATCTCGCTTTTATGAGGAGATCGTCCAAGTACGTGATAATAGTGACACCTTGCTTCCGCAGGAGCACAATCATATCCGCCATTACCATGGTGAATATTCTCGGGGCCGTGGAGAGACCAAACGGCAACATCTGAAATTGGTAATGACAATCCTGTACCGCAATTCTGAGGTACGCCTAATGAGGTGGATAAATGGGGACCTGAAGGTATGCATCCCTTATGTCCCGATTCACAATAAAGTCTCCCCCTTTTTAGGCTTGCACTGACCGCTCTTAGCGATTCCATCTTGAACTTGAACCTTCTCAGGTATATGTTCAGGGATTTTTAATTCAATATGGGTCTGACCGAACCATCTGGTTTCGGGATTACAACATGGTCTAATAATAACACTCTCTTGTTGAAGGAGGACCCTTGACCACCACCTGTTAAAGATACAATTTGTGAATTGCAGATAACACTGGCTCCCTCTCTTGGGGGGAAGCCCGCAGGGCCGTCGGTGAGGGGGCATCTTCTCACAGTCCAGCTTGTATCCCTGAGACACAATATCTATTGCCCAGGGATCGAACAGGGAGTGAACCCACTTGTGGCTGAACTTACGAAGGCGTGTCCCCACCGGGCTTAGCTCCGCCTGTGGAGCCCCAGCGACATTGGTGGATTTTTGTAGGGGCCGGGGAGGACTTCTGTTCCTGGGAACTAGCTGCCCGGCTCTGACAAGAAAGGACGCCCCTCAGACTTTCTTGTTTCTTTATACGAAAGGCTGCATTTAATAATGTTGTGCTTTCTTAGGCTGTGCAGGAATATAAGGCAAACTAGCAGAATTACCAGCTATAGCTGTGGAGACCAGGCCCGAGAACCCTTCTCCACACAATCCTCAGCCTTCCATATGCCTCTTAAGTCAGCATCATCTGTCCAATGCATATTCTACAGGACACGTCAAGCAGAGATCGACATGAGTATACTGGGTCCTAGAGTCAAAGCTATGTCTCTTTGGGCATGCTTTATAACTATATATCTATCACTTAAGACAGCATCTTTAATATATTTATATTGCATACTAGGGTCTCATCTCTGCTGTAAAGGTACCTGTCCACGCTGCCACAGCGCTATAAACCCTTGCCGACACAATCGCCGGTCTAGGTAGTATACTAGAATGTGCACGCTACCTGCAGGATCCCTGAGAATAGCAAGTGCTGCCGTCTGTGCAAACAGGACACCCCAGGGGAAGATTCTCAACATATCCTGGCCCTAGTGGGGAAAGGATACAGCCTGAGAATTCTCTTGTGGGAAGCTGCCGTCTCTTGTCTGGAGATTCCCGCTCTTTTTCCTCATGAGAAGAGGGAAATTTACCTCAGCATTCTTCCCCTTAAACATGTGTACTCTCGTGTCAGGGACAGATGAGTCATCAGTGATATGCAAATCATCTATTATTTCAATAATCATATATTGAATACCTTATAGCCATCTTGGCTGTAACTTTGCATTATCGTAGTCGACAGTGGAGTTAAACTCCATGTCGATACCAGTGTTTGTTATTATGGATAGTGAGCATTGAGAGACTCTGAAGGTCTCTGTGACATAGGGACAGACATGGGTAGATTTCCTGTCTGTTCCCTAACCTTTTGTGCAATAAATTCACAAAAGCGCCCTGCACCCTACAGTGACCGGAGTGTGTGGTGTGCAGTGGGAGCAATGGCGCACAGCTGCAGTGCTGTGCGCTACCTTAATGAAGACCGGAGTCTTCTGCCGCCGATTTTATCTCCTTCTTCTGTCTTCTGGCTCTGCAAGGGGGACGGCGGCGCGGCTCCGGGACCGGACGATCGAGGTCAGGCCCTGTGTTCGAACCCTCTGGAGCTAATGGTGTCCAGCAACCTAAGAAGCACAAGCTAGCTGCACGCAGGTAGGTTTGCTTCTCTCCCCTCAGTCCCACGTAGCAGTGAGTCTGTTGCCAGCAGATCTCACTGAAAATAAAAAACCTAACAAATACTTTCTTTCTAGCAAGCTCAGGAGAGCCCACTAGGTGCATCCAGCTCTGGCCGGGCACAGATTCTAACTGAGGTCTGGAGGAGGGGCATAGAGGGAGGAGCCAGTGCACACCAGATAGTACCTAATCTTTCTTTTAGAGTGCCCAGTCTCCTGCGGAGCCCGTCTATTCCCCATGGTCCTTACGGAGTTCCCAGCATCCACTAGGACGTCAGAGAAAAGAAATTATATTTATCAGGTCTACAACACAATAATGAAGAATTATGCCCCAATCTGAGTTATGCTGAATCTCAGCTGCCTCATAATGGCAGCTGTATGTAACGCTACGTGCACATGATTTATTATTGTTTACCACAATCATGGTGACAACTCGTATACTCCAACTGGAGTTACACTTCAGAGGGGAAATTAAATATTTATTTTGTTAAAATTTCCACTTCAGAATTTTCAGGATAGTCTCAATATCATACTTTCTAACATTCACAATTGAAAAGAAATTAGATAAATTAGGCCCTGTCCAAATCAAATTCTTAACCCATTTATATTGAGTTTTATACCATGTTCCTTTGAGCCACTAGAAATCTTCATGTCTGCCAACACAGAAAATCAGGAAAATTTGGGCCATCCTATGTAATAAAAGGCTAACGCTTTACCTCACCCACATGGGGGAGGGAATCAAGTGTTGTGCACGCTGGCGTCCACTAGATGGCGCCCAACGCAGAAATGCAAGTGTTGCTTCGTTCGGGCACAGTGCTAGCGGCACTGACATTACTGTTATATTGTTCTGTCATTTTGACGTATGGTGACTAGTGTCCCATAACTTTCCATATCATACCCTGATCCATAGTTGCTTACGCTCCCTCATTCTGCAGGAGACTCCCTGAAATAGCAGCAATCTCCCTGACTCCCTGATAGACCAGCAATCTCCCTGATTACACCTTACTCCCATTATATAGCTGTTACATTCTTGGGGTAAAAAAAAATAAATCAGAGATACATACATTCAAATGGTCTCATCAATGCCATATCCCTGCATTGGTTATAAGACACAATGATCCCCATGGCTACATGCATATTAAATAAGGTTTCTCATGGCCACTTACAGTATATGGAACCTCTTGTAAAACACAATACACGAACAATTCCTGAAAAATATCAGTGTCTTTTTTTCAGCAAGAAGATATTACAAACTGTGGGGGTCATTTACACTTGAATGTCAGTCATTTTTATGACACGCCTCTAAGATGTAGCAGTGCACGTCCGCTCTGATAGGTGTTACGTTCACAATCTTCCTGAAGTGCTTTTTCAAAAGTAGGCAAGAATGCCCTGATCTAAGGAAGCCATGCCCATTTAGGATGCAGCCACTGTGCTTTTGGATTTCACAATATCTATTTTCCCACAACCTTAGGACTGTTGGTAGCTACAAACTGGAAGGTATAAATAAAGCATATGGTATAGGATACAGTGCATAGTGCCTAATTGTGTTATTAGTCTAAACGTATATAGAATTTTTGAAGGAAGAAGTAATTTGAGCTGACTGCATCTCTGCAATTCTCAAACAGCTGGTAGAGGGTAGAGCAAAAGGTTTAGCACGACACAAAACAGGTGGTATTCATGTGACCGCCGGTCAGCTGACCGACAGTCACATGACCTCCTCCACCAGCCCGACGGGTCACTATCCCGATGGTCGGCATGCCGACCAACAGGGACTATTTCCACTTGTGCGTGTCCACGACACCCATAGAGTGGGAATAGAACCCGTGGCGACCGCAAGGGGCTTGCTGCACTCTCCCCTCCCCGCTGGGATCCCGGCGTCGGTATGCTGCCGGGATCCCGGCGTCGGTAAGCTGACCGGCGGTCTCCTGACCGCCGGTCAGCCGTACTACACCCCACAAAACAGTACCGTGCAAAAGTTCTAGCCAGGTGTGGAAAAAAATCCTGCAACGTAAGAATGCTTTAAAAAACAAATGTAAATGGTGCACATAAATGAAAGCAACAGCACAAACAAAGCATAATGTGCTCGAATATAAATCAACCCTGCTTTTGGTGGAGGTGGTGGGGGGGGGGGTTAAGGCCAGATTCTAATAACAGCTATGCAGCATGTTTACTGTAAAATAGACAGGATCCGAGAAGTCTGATGTGCATTTGCATTAAATAAAAAAATAAAAAAAATAAGTAAAATATAATTTAGCAATGGAAAACAGCATATGTTTGTGCCACATAAAGCATTGTACAAGTGCCAGTCAGAATTTAAAGTAGATGTACAAATAAATCAGGAAAATTTGGGCCATCCTATGTAATAAAAGGCTAACGCTTTACCTCACCCACATGGGGGAGGGAATCAAGTGTTGTGCACGCTGGCGTCCACTAGATGGCGCCCAACGCAGAAATGCAAGTGTTGCTTCGTTCGGGCACAGTGCTAGCGGCACTGACATTACTGTTATATTGTTCTGTCATTTTGACGTATGGTGACTAGTGTCCCATAACTTTCCATATCATACCCTGATCCATAGTTGCTTACGCTCCCTCATTCTGCAGGAGACTCCCTGAAATAGCAGCAATCTCCCTGACTCCCTGATAGACCAGCTATCTCCCTGATTACACCTTACTCCCATTATATAGCTGTTACATTCTTGGGGTAAAAAAAAATAAATCAGAGATACATACATTCAAATGGTCTCATCAATGCCATATCCCTGCATTGGTTATAAGACACAATGATCCCCATGGCTACATGCATATTAAATAAGGTTTCTCATGGCCACTTACAGTATATGGAACCTCTTGTAAAACACAATACACGAACAATTCCTGAAAAATATCAGTGTCTTTTTTTCAGCAAGAAGATATTACAAACTGTGGGGGTCATTTACACTTGAATGTCAGTCATTTTTATGACACGCCTCTAAGATGTAGCAGTGCACGTCCGCTCTGATAGGTGTTACGTTCACAATCTTCCTGAAGTGCTTTTTCAAAAGTAGGCAAGAATGCCCTGATCTAAGGAAGCCATGCCCATTTAGGATGCAGCCACTGTGCTTTTGGATTTCACAATATCTATTTTCCCACAACCTTAGGACTGTTGGTAGCTACAAACTGGAAGGTATAAATAAAGCATATGGTATAGGATACAGTGCATAGTGCCTAATTGTGTTATTAGTCTAAACGTATATAGAATTTTTGAAGGAAGAAGTAATTTGAGCTGACTGCATCTCTGCAATTCTCAAACAGCTGGTAGAGGGTAGAGCAAAAGGTTTAGCACGACACAAAACAGGTGGTATTCATGTGACCGCCGGTCAGCTGACCGACAGTCACATGACCTCCTCCACCAGCCCGACGGGTCACTATCCCGATGGTCGGCATGCCGACCAACAGGGACTATTTCCACTTGTGCGTGTCCACGACACCCATAGAGTGGGAATAGAACCCGTGGCGACCGCAAGGGGCTTGCTGCACTCTCCCCTCCCCGCTGGGATCCCGGCGTCGGTATGCTGCCGGGATCCCGGCGTCGGTAAGCTGACCGGCGGTCTCCTGACCGCCGGTCAGCCGTACTACACCCCACAAAACAGTACCGTGCAAAAGTTCTAGCCAGGTGTGGAAAAAAATCCTGCAACGTAAGAATGCTTTAAAAAACAAATGTAAATGGTGCACATAAATGAAAGCAACAGCACAAACAAAGCATAATGTGCTCGAATATAAATCAACCCTGCTTTTGGTGGAGGTGGTGGGGGGGGGGGGTTAAGGCCAGATTCTAATAACAGCTATGCAGCATGTTTACTGTAAAATAGACAGGATCCGAGAAGTCTGATGTGCATTTGCATTAAATAAAAAAAAAAAAAAAAATAAGTAAAATATAATTTAGCAATGGAAAACAGCATATGTTTGTGCCACATAAAGCATTGTACAAGTGCCAGTCAGAATTTAAAGTAGATGTACAAATAAATCTGATGTCCTCATATCAAAATGCAGATTAAACAAAGGAAGAGAGTGCAAACTTTTGAAAGACACGCAGAGAGAGACATATGCACAGAGACTGGAAACAGAAAAAAGAAAAGCAGCAGAGTGCAAAGTAAAGAACAAAGCATATAAATATTAAAAACAGTAATGCTGGCAGACTGATTGAAATTACAAGCTGAAAAGTTATGTGGGGAGGTCTGGTGAATCCATAAAAAGATATTAGGACAAAATTGAGGGAATGAAATGGGATCCCCTTTTCACTACCGCCCACCGTATTGCACACACCTCCCATTTATCCACTATTCAGAAGTCCGGAATCACTTCCAGATGGGACTCGAGAGGCCAGGATTTTTATACAGAGCAGCACTCTCCCTAAACACACACAACTGGAAAATAATGTTTTAATAGAAGCTAGTAGGGAGAAAACACAGGCATACAAGCGAGAGAAAATGATTACTGAGTGAGACTGTGTGTGTGGAAATAGTGAATTAAGTACCACTTGGGAGAATGGCAAAAAGAAAATTGAGCAGTACGGATAGCAGTACGATAGAGATAGTAAGAACTGTGAGTAATGGGCCTTACACACTTGCTGATGCGTGCGGCCGATATGAACGATCTCGTTCAATAATTAATGATAAATCGTTCATATCGCTCAGTGGGCCTAATTCAGACCTGGTCGCAAGCAGGCGTTTTTTGCACTGCTGCGATCAGGTAGTCGCCGCCTACAGAGGGAGGGGGTAATCACTGTGCAGGGGTGCGATCGGATGTGCAGAGAGCTGCACAAACCAAAGTTTGTGCAGTCTCAGCACAGCCCAGGACTTACTCTTGCTGTGTGATGATCGGGCCTGGAGCTGATGCCAGAATCCCTCCCTCCAAACGGCTGGACATGCCTGCGTTTTTCTGGACACTCCCTGGAAACGGTCATTTGCCACCCACAATCGGCCTCTTCCTGTCAATCTTCTTGCGATCGCCAGTGCGATTGCTTTCTTCTTACATACCGTTGCTGTCCGTCGCTGTGGGGCCGAAGCACCTGTGCATTGCAGGTCATGCGCAGTTCAGACCCGATCGCTGCTGAGCGAAAACGCAAAGCAGCGATCGGGACTGAATTACCCCCTGTGTGTATGCATGTCCCAGCAGTCGATCATTGTTGGTTTTCCCTCGTTCTGCACAACAAGCCAATCGTTGAAAACGACCATCATCCAAATTATGTAAGCAGAAACTATATACAAGTCTTGCAGAATTTAGTCCGTACTGGGACGGGCGCCCAGCATCCTGCTGGGGACTCCGTAAGGACCATGGGGATTATACCAAAGCTCCAAAACGGGCGGGAGAGTGCGGATGACTCTGCAGCACCGATTCAGCAAACATGAGGTCCTCATCAGCCAGGGTATCAAACTTGTAGAACTTTGCAAAGGTGTTTGAACCCGACCAGGTCGCCGCTCGGCAAAGCTGTAATGCCGAGACACCTCGGGCAGCCGCCCAAGAAGAGCCCACCTTTCTAGTGGAATGGGCCTTTACAGAATTTGGTAACGGCAATCCAGCCGTAGAATGCGCCTGCTGAATTGTGTTACAGATCCAGAGAGCAATAGTCTGCTTAGAAGCAGGAGCGCCAACCTTGTTGGCTGCATACAGGACAAACAGTGCCTCTGTTTTCCTAACCCGAGCCGTTCTGGCCACATAAATTTTAAATGCCCTGACCACATCAAGGGACTCGAAATCCTCCAAGTCCCGCGTAGCCACAGGCACCACAATAGGTTGGTTCATATGAAAAGATGAAACCACCTTGGGCAAAAATTGAGGACGAGTCCGCAACTCCGCTCTATCCACATGGAAAACCAGATAGGGGCTTTTGTGAGATAAAGCCGCCAATTCCGACACTCGCCTTGCCGATGCCAAGGCCAACAACATGACCACTTTCCAAGTGAGATACTTTAATTCCTCCGTTTTAAGAGGCTCAAACCAGTGAGACTTAAGGAACCGCAACACCACGTTAAGGTCCCAGGGTGCCACTGGAGGTACAAAAGGAGGCTGGATATGCAGCACTCCCTTTACAAAAATCTGTACTTCTGGAAGAGAAGCCAATTCCTTCTGAAAGAAAATGGATAGGGCCGAAATCTGAACCTTAATGGAGCCTAATTTTAGGCCCAAATTCACTCCAGTCTGTAGGAAGTGAAGGGAACGGCCCAGATGGAATTCTTCCGGAGGAGCATTCCTGGAATCACACCAAGATACATACTTCCGCCATATATGGTCATAATGTTTTGCTGTCACGTCCTTCCTAGCCTTTATCAGAGTAGGAATGACCTCATCCGGAATGCCCTTTTCCACTAGGATCCGGCGTTCAACCGCCATACCGTCAAACGCAGCCGCGGTAAGTCTTGGAACAGACAGGGCCCCTGTTGTAACAGGTCCTCTCTGAGAGGAAGAGGCCACGGATCTTCTGTGAGCATTTCCTGCAGATCCGGATACCAGGCCCTTCGAGGCCAATCTGGAACAATGAGAATTGTCTGTACTCCTCTTCGTCTTATGATTCTCAATATCTTGGAGATGAGAGGAAGAGGAGGAATCACACAGACTGACTGGAACACCCACGGTGTCACCAGGGTGTCCACTGCTACCGCCTGAGGGTCCCATGACCTGGCGCAATACCTCGGTAGTTTCTTGTTGAGGCGTGACGCCATCATGTCTATCTGAGGCAGTCCCCACTGACTTGCAATCTCTGCGGAGACTTCCTGATGAAGTCCCCACTCTCCTAGATGTAGATCGTGTCTGCTAAGGAAGTCTGCTTCCCAGTTGTCCACTCCCGGAATGAAGACTGCTGTCAGAGTGCTTACATGATTTTCCGCCCAGCGAAGAATCCTGGTGGCTTCTGCCATTGCCAAACGGGTCGTCGGAACCAGCTGTGACTTCGGGATATTGAGAATCCAGCCGTGCTGCTGCAACACCCTCAGGGAAAGTGATACACTGTTCAGCAACTGCTCTCTTGATCTCGCTTTTATTAGGAGATCGTCCAAGTACGGGATAATTGTGACACTCTGCTTGCGCAGGAGCACCATCATTTCCGCCATTACCTTGGTGAAAATCCTCGGGGCCGTGGAAAGCCCAAACGGCAACATCTGAAATTGGTAATGACAATCCTGTACAGCAAATCTCAGGAACGCCTGATGAGGCGGATATATGGGGACATGAAGGTATGCATCCTTTATGTCCAGGGACACCATATAATCCCCTCCTTCCAGGCTGGCGATGACCGCTCTGAGCGATTCCATCTTGAACTTTAACCTTTTTAAGTATAGGTTTAAGGATTTTACATTTAAAATGTGTCTGACCGAACCGTCCGGTTCAGGACCACAAACAGGGTTGAGTAATACCCCATCCCCTGCTGAAGCAGGGGAACTTTGACCACCACTTGTTGAAGACACAATTTTTGAATTGCATTTAAAACTATCTCCCTCTCTGGGGAAGAAACCAGTAGGGCCGATTTAAAAAACCGGCGAGGAGGCACCTCTTCGAATTCCAGCTTGTAACCCTGGGAAACAATTTCTATTGCCCAGGGATCCACCTGTGAGTGAACCCAGACGTGGCTGAAAAGTTGAAGACGTGCCCCCACTGGGGCGGACTCCCTCAGCGGAGCCCCAGCGTCATGCGGTGGATTTTGTAGAGGCCGGGGAGGACTTCTGCTCCTGGGAACTAGCTGTAGTTGCCAGCTTTTTCCCCCTGCCCTTACCTCTGGCAAGAAAGGAAGACTCTCTTGGGTTTATGCGACCGAAAGGACTGCATCTGATAATGTGGCGTTTTCTTAGGCTGTGAGGAAACATAAGGCAAAAAAGTTGATTTACCTGCAGTAGCTGTGGAAACTAGGTCCGTGAGACCCTCCCCAAACAATTCCTCACCCTTGTAAGGCAAAACCTCCATATGCCTCTTCGAGTCGGCATCACCCGTCCATTGTCGGGTCCATAGGGCTCGTCTAGCAGAAATCGCCATAGCGTTGGCTTTGGAACCCAGTAGGCCAACGTCTCTCTGAGCATCTATCATATATAGGACAGCATCCTTAATATGACCCAGGGTCAATAAAATGGTTTCCTTATCCAGCGTATCTATATCAGCAGATAAGGTATCTGTCCACGCTGCTACAGCGCTACAAACCCAAGCCGACGCTATCGCCGGTCTGAGTAGTCCGGGGAGCCAGCTTCTCAGCGTGTGCTGTGGAGAAAATGGCGCTGGTTAGTGCTGAGGGATCAAGCTCCGCCCCCAAAGCGGCGGGCTTCGGTCCCGCTCGAATCCATTCGAAAACTGGCGGGGGATACTCATATACAGCCCACAGAGCCAATATATCTATTTTTACCAGTCCTAGAGGTGTAAATTGCTGAGGGCGCCCCCCCTGCGCCCTGCACCCATCAGTGCCTGCCGTGTGTGTTCTGTGAAGATCTGAAGTCATCTGCCGCCTCTGAAGTCTTCTTATCTTCTTATACTCACCCGGCTTCTATCTTCCGGCTCTGTGAGGAGGACGGCGGCGCGGCTCCGGGACGAACAGCGAGGAGAGACCTGAGTTCTGACTCCCTCTGGAGCTAATGGTGTCCAGTAGCCTAAGAAGCAGAGCCTAGCATTTAAGTAGGTCTGCTTCTCTCTCCTCAGTCCCTCGATGCAGGGAGCCTGTTGCCACCAGGCTCCCTGAAAATAAAAAACCTAACAAAATTCTTTCTTTCAGGAAACTCAGGAGAGCTCCCTGTAGTACACCCAGTCTCCTCGGGGCACAGAATCAAACTGAGGTCTGGAGAAGGGGCATAGAGGGAGGAGCCAGTGCACACCCATATCTAAAGTTCTTTTTAGTGCCCATGTCTCCTGCGGAGCCTGTCTATCCCCATGGTCCTTACGGAGTCCCCAGCATCCTCTAGGACGTAAGAGAAATTACCTTAAGCGTAAGGCATTTAAGGTCCACAGACTCAAGAGGTTCAAATGAAGACTTGTAGGACATTCAGAACAACAGACAGATCCAATGGAGCCACAGTAGGGACACAGGGAGGCTGAATCCGTAAAATACCCTGAGTGAAAGTATGAACGTCAAGAAGAGACGCCATTTTTCTCTGAAACCACACTGACAAGGCAGATATATGGACCTTGAGGGAGGCCAGACGAAGGCCCAAGTCTAGGCCTTGTTGTCGAAAAAAGACAAAAGCCTGGAAGTTCTGAAAGTATATGCATCATAATTCTTAGCAGCACACAAGGTGAAGTAAGAATTCCAGACCCTGTAATAAATCCAAGCAGAAGCTGGTTTACGGGCTTTCAACATAGTTTGATTGACCGCCTCAGAGAATCCTTTTGCTCTCAGGAGTGATACTTCAAGAGCCACGCCGTCGAAGCCAGTCTGGCCAGGTCCGGGTAGACACAAGGGCCACAAACGAGAAGGTCTGGGCATTGAGGAAGCAGAAGAGGATGCTCTATCGAGAGACCCTGCAGGTGTGAGAACCAATGCCATCTGGGCCACGCTGGAGCGACTAGAAGTAGTATTCCTCCTTCTTGCTTGAACTTCCTTATTACCCTGGGCAGGAGTGACACTGGAGAGAATACGTATGGCAGCCGAAAGTTCCATGGAATTGCCAGTGCGTCCACAAACGCTGTTTGAAGATTCTTTGTCCTTGTTCTGAAGACCGGAACCTTGTGATTGTGTCGAGATGCCATCAGGTCCACATCTGGTAGGCCCCACTTGTCCACTAGGAGTTAAAAGACTTCTGGATGAAGGCTCCACTCTCCGGCGTGTATGTCCTGATGACTGAGGAAGTCCGCTTCCTAGTTGAGGACTCCCAGAATGAACACTGCCGATATCACTGGCAGATGGCGTTCCGCCCATTGAAGGATTTTTTACACTTCCATCATCGCCATGCAGCTTCGAGTGCCGCCTTGATGATTTATGTATGCCACAGTGGTGGCGTTGTCTGATTGTACTTGAACATGCCTGTTCTGTATCAGTGGCAGGGCAAGTGTCAATGCATTGAACACTGCTCGCAGTTCCAGAATGTTTATCGGGAGGAGAGATTCCTTTTTGGTCCATCGACCCTAGAGTGAGTGTTGCTCCAACACCGCGCCCCAACCCCGTAGACTGGCGTCCGTTGTCAGTAGGACCCAGTTGGAGATCCAGAAGGGATGGACCCTGCTTAACTGTTGGTCCTGTAGCCACCAGTTCAGTGACTGACGTACCTCCGGATTTAATGAAGACCTGATCCGATGGGGTAATCCGTCCCACCTGGCAAGGATTAACCTTTGCAGAGGGCGGGAATGAAATTGAGTGTATTCTACCATGTCGAAAGCCGACACCAAGAGGCCTAGAACTTGCATCGCCGAGTGTATCGACACTCTCAGGCGAGAGAGGAAGTATCTGATCTTGTCCTGAAGTTTCAGGACCTTTTTCCGGAGACAGAAAACAGTCCTTGGTTGTGTGTGTCCAGCAGTGACCCCAGGTGCACCATAATCCGAGCCGGGACCGTCGAGGACTTCTTCCAATTGATGAGCCACCCGTGGGCTTGTAGGAATTGGACCGACATCTCCAGTTGACTGAGGAGGACATCTTGGGAGTTCGCCAGAATCACAAAGTCGTCCAGATACAGCAGGATCCTGATTCCCTGACGACGGAGGAAAGCCGTCATCACGGCCATGACCTTGGTGAAAATCTGAGGTGCCGTGGCCAGTCCAAATGGCAGAACCTGGAATTGAAAATGAAGGTTGCCAATAGCAAACCGCAGATATTGCTGATGCGAAATGGCAATAGGTATGTGCAGGTAAGCGTATGTCCAGATATACCATATAGTCCTCGGGTTCCATGGCCAGCACAATAGAGCGCAGGGCTTCCATACGGAATTTGGACATTCTCACAAACTTGTTCAATTATTTGAGGTTGAGGATAGGCCGGAAAGACCAATTTGGTTTCGGAACTAGAAACAGGGTCGAATAGTAACCCCTGCTTCTCTGGGACAGAGGTACTGGCACTACCACTCCTGTTTCCAGGAGGGATTGTACAACCAGGTGTAGAGCGTGCTTTTTCAACGGATCCGAGGGGATAACCGTTGAACAGAACTGGCGAGGGGGACGTCTCTTGAAAAAGATTGCGTACCCGTGAGAAACAACTTCCCGCACCCAGGCATCTGAAGTGGTCTTTAACCAGCCCTGGGCGAACTGCAGAAGTCGGCCTCCCACCCTGGGGTCCCCCAGGGCGAGGCCCGCCCCGTCATGCAGAAGGCTTATCTTGTTTGGAAGCAGGCTGTCGGGTGGCCCAGGCCTGTTTAGATTTGGGCTTAGTGGTTTTGGAAGTACGAGCCTGTCTCGGGTACACCTGACATTTTGCTTTACCTGGAGGTCGAAAGGAACGAAAAGGTGTACTCTTAGCCTTTGGAGCAAAAGGATTAGTACTTGGGAGAAGCGCAGTCTTGGCTGTCGCAAAGTCAGTCACAATCTTCTTCAGATCCTCCCCAAATAGTATGTCTCCCTTAAAAGAAGCACCTCCAAGGTCTTTTGGAGTCCAGGTCCACTTTCCAGGACCTCAACCACAGAATCCGGCAAGCCAGGACAGACGTCGGGCCGTCTTTTCGTATGGGTTCAATGGGCTCTTGCCAAAGGGCCCCAGGAGTATAAGGGCCCTTGGCTGATAGCTGAGGGTCTCCTCTTTCCAGAGGTAGCAGATTTCTGAAAATCGGCCCTAGGGAACCAGAGATATCCAACTTGAAAGCAGTGGTCCCAATCCCAGTCTCTTAATTGCTCTTCCCAGCCAGATATCGCGGGTTCTGTCTGACTTAGAGTTTTTCGGAGGGCATACTCCAAAAGCTGGGGCTCTCCCCTTGTGGTGGATACTGTCAGCTTGTCTCTACTATGCCCAGAACCAGAGATATCAGCCTTCAGGCAGCTGATCCCTGCTCCAGCTCCACATGCCTAATATGCAGTTTTATATTTTCGTTGGTGGACTGCTCTGGCTCCTGAACTCTGATCCCCAAATCCCCAGTACCTCCTGAAAAATGTGACTCTTTTTTTTTTTTTATCCCATTCAAAGCTAAGAAATCTACTTTCAGGAACTTGAGATATTTGCAGTCAAGCAAGCTGCCCTCCCACCAGAAAATTAAGCCCACTCCACTATCCACTCTTACCCTACGTATTAATCACCCCCTACCACCCGCAGCACATCAAAACTGCCGCTGATAGCACCCCCCACGCCTACCGCTAGAGGATGCGTAGGGGGCCCAGTGCATTGCTGTGCCCAAGGGCCTACATTGCTCTTAAGACGGCCCTGCGTAGACGTCTTGGCCGCCATGACCCCTGGATCAGAGGCCGCCTCCTGAATATAGTGAGAGGCTGTGGTAATATACGATAGATATTGTCTGGCAGTGTCAGGAAAATCCTGAGGCAGCTCATCCTCAATTGCCTGTGTAGCAGACATTATATGGGATGTAGCCTGTATACCCTGGATAGCACTATATATTATATGAGACCCTGACGCACCTAGCCCCTCAGGGTACAGAATACAGTGATAGCAAAACGTGTGATAGACAAAAATGTAGTCTACACAGCAGCTACAGGCACACTCAGTCACAGGTACAATGCAGGAATTATTACAGATAAACAATAAAACTGCACTGGACTAGTAAATTTTATAGATAGATAGATAGATAGATAGATAGATAGATAGATAGATAGATAGATAGATAGATAGATAGATAGATATGCATACAGATATAGCAATGCACAGTAAACACTGGATGTATAACACAGAACACTTGTACTAAATATTCATATAGCAGTACACTTGTTCTTAACAAACACTGTCTAAAATGACATGTAGAATACTTAAGTGTCTATAAATTCACAGTGCTGATGATACAGGCGGATTTACAGAGGAGACAGTGCCCAGCAGTCCCAGAGATAAGGCCAGCTATGTAATGGCGCCAAAATCTCTGTCAGGGAGTGAGGTAGAGAGAACTGTAGCTCCAGGGCGGGAACACCTGCTGTAGATGGCGCCTGGAGCTGTGGGAGGGGCTACAGGTCAGTGCCTTATCCCCTCTGCTGGACTTCACCACTGGGTACTGTGGAGCCTTTTATAAATGGATTTTAGTAAATCCGACTTGTACTCCTTGCCCTGGTGAATATAGTGGAGTCCCTGTGTGGCACAGTGTCCACGCCAGCGGCACGGTCCTTCTCCTGGGACATCGACCGGATCGCGATTTACCGATGGGTGCCACCTTGGGGACCTTCTTACCTCCTCCCTTTAGTACAGCCAAGCGATCCTGGAGAGCAACAGCGGTGGTGTGCCTGAAAACCGGTGCGTCTCTGCTGCAAGTACCCGGGAACTTGGCCGTGAAAGTATGCAGCGCCGCTGAGGAAGGTGACGGAGCCGCAGCACAGCATGTCATAAAGACATAGAAAGTGCTGCGACCCTTAAGGTCTTCTAAAAAGCTCTTTTCAGGGCTGCCTAGCACAGCCTCACCTGTTAGTGACCTGCACTGCAGGCACCAACTTACAAACTGAGTTTCAGTGCCTGGAGGCGGGGCTATAGAGGAGGCGGTGCAGTGCATCCTGGGAACAGTCAAAGCTTTAGCCTGTTGGTGCCTCGGATCAAGATCCAACTCTACACCCCAATGTTATTCCCTGTGGAATACCAGTGAACCCCGCTGCAGAAAAGTTTTTGCTTCCTTCCTGATTTCTACTATTATTGCATATTTGTCATACAGTACTTCCTTGTTTCAGATCTTCAAACTAAATTGAATATAAAGGTGTGTACACACGGTGAGATAACTCTGTAAGATTTTGACTATATAGTCAAAATCGCAAGGAAAGTTAGTGGAAATCGCAGTGTGTTAGGCAGTTTGCGATACCGATTCGATCCTGATGCACGCTCCCATGGGGTCGGTATCGCAAGGCTAGATAGACTGTGCAAGCAAGTCAATCTTGACTATCTAATGTACTATTTAGTACAAAGTATAGTCAAAATTGGCACTTAGTCAAAATCGTACATAGACAAAATCGAAAGTACATATATTCAAAATCTGTGCTATCTGGGCTCTGGGGGAGTTCAAGGGAAAGAGCAAAGTCAAAATCGGGCATAGCAAGGATCTCACTGTGTGTACACACCTTAAGACACAGACAACATGAGTAAACACAATGTACAGTTTTTAAATGATCATTTAATTTTGTTTCATTGAAGGAAAAAGTTATCTGATACCAGCTGACCCTGCATGAAACAGTAATTGTCCCCTTAGTTATCCTTTCAAGCAATGAGCCAAAATGAATTGATAATTGAGTTCAATTAGACTAGACACAAAGAGGCTTGATTACTGCCAACCCTGTTGAATCTAAACATCACTTAAATAGTCTTTTCAGCTAAGTGAAGTTGGCTAAAAGATCTCAACAAGCAGCACAGTATGCAGAGATCAAAAGAAATTCCAAAAGAGATGAGAAAGATTTTGATATATATCGGACTGGAAAGTGTTACAAAGCCATTTTTGAAAGGTTCTGGGACTTCAGCAAACCATAGTGAGAGCTACTGTCTCCAAATAGAGAAAACTTGGAACATTGGTGAATCTTCCCAGGAGTGGCTAGCCTACCAAAAGTCCTCCAAGAGTGTATGAATAACTCATTCAGATGTCACAAAAGATCCAAGAGGAAAATTTAAGGAACTGGAGTCTGCGCTCACCTAGGTTAATGTCAGTGTTCCTGATTCCACATAAGAAAGAGACTGGGCAAAATAGTATCCATACTAGGTGAAAACCACTGTTTGCCAAGAGGAACATAAAGCCTTGTCTCACATTTGCCAAAAACACACAAACCTTTCGAGCTAATGTTCTGGGGTTTGGTGACTCAAAAATGTAAACTTTTTGGAAGACATGGGTCCTTTTACATCTGACGTCAAGCTAACACAGCATTCCACAATAAGACATCATACTCACAGTCAGATATGTTGGTGGTAGGGTGATGGTGTGGGGATGCTTTCCTGTTTCATTACCTGGGCGACTTATCATAATTGATAATCATGAGTTCTTCTCTCTACCAGAAAATCATTAGGCCATGATTTGATGCTTATGCACAGTTGGGTTATGGCTCGTAAGAAACAAAATGAAGGTTTTGGTGTGGCCTAGTCACAGTCCTGACTTGAATCAAAGTTAGATGCTGTAGCAGGACCTTAAACAGGCAGTTTATCCTCCAATGTGGCCGAGTTACAGCAATTCTGCAAAGTGTGGGCCATAATTCTAATTCCTCCACAGCGATGTGAAAGACTAAGGTCCAGTTATCAGAAGTGTTAGGTTGCAGTTGTTGCTGCTAAAGGTGGCACAACCAGTTATTAGGTTTAGGGGAGGAAATTAATTTTCACATTGACAACTTTTGTGTTTACCCAAGTTGTATTTGTCTTATGTTCATTTTATTTGAAGATTTGAACAAGTTAGTATGACAAATATAGCAGAAATCAGAAAATGGGCAAAAACATTTTCATGTCACTGTATATGACAGTGGTATTGCTATTAGGGCGTGCTAAAACTATGGGCAGGGCATGCTAGGATGAGTAGTTACATAGTAGCTGGACAGTTGCCTATTGAATATCCCTGCTAGGTAACAAGGAGGGCACAATGCTAACTTAAATCCACACTGACAGCATTTGTACAGAGGTTTGTGCTGACTGTGGCATTGTGGTATTCTCTGAATACTTCATACACAGGTGTCAACAGTATTAATATAAAGCATGAATATCAATTTTTGTGTATTATATTCCCTAAAAAAATGAACCAATGCTTCAGTACTACTTACATACAGGGTCCAAGAGAGGACCAGCATTAGCCTTCTGCAAAACTTGGGCTTATCTATGTATTGCATCTTATTAAGATTTATGGGCCTGATTCAGAGTCGGACACAAATACCAGCCTGACTGCATCTTTGTACTCAGTGGATCTGGAAAGAAATGCTAATGCCGCAGTCACTGTCTTGTGTACAGAGACCCTAAGTAGGACAGGTGATCACAAATGACACATGTGTCCTCATACATCTAGCCTCAATACGCCATGCAGCGTGAGATGCCTGACGGGAGTGAGCAGTGAAGTCCCATGCAACTCTGCTAACACTGACCATCATTTTAGCTTAAAATGTGTCTTAGTTGCAATGCGATGCAATTAGGAAGCACCAGGAGACTGTACTGATTAATTTGATATATGACACTTGTATATTGCATGTGACTGAGTCTGTATACGGAGCATTGGAAGAAAGTTGCGGCTGCTACATTGTAGCACTTCATGTACAGATTCAGAAACTCAGTCGCACACAGATATACAAGTGTCATATATAAATTAATAAGCACAGTCTCCTCGTGTGTCCTAGGCACATGACACTGCAACTAAGACGCATTTTCAGGTAAAAAGATGCTAGACGCTAGCAGAGTCAGACCTGGTGCTCCAAGAGGGACTGTTTGGCATGCCGCAGCAGTAATACCTGAGGACATATCTGTACTTAAAATTTTTCTCTGAATTTCTCAACAAGAAAATCTTGGCTTAGTGGGAGCATGAAAAAATGCTGATTCTCTGGGGCACCATGATTCAAGACATTTGGGAACCACTTAGTTAATGTTATCCTATTTTGCCATAATTAACAAGTTTGGTTGAGCTGGCAACATAGCTCTTTTCTTTTTTACATGATGGTGCCAGGGACGCCATCAGGGGGGTGCTGGGGGCACAGCTGTCCCGGGCCCAGCCTCTCTGACAGAGAGAGGAGGGCCCGGGATGCTCATGCAGCCACCTGCCTGCCCGCCGCCGTCCCTGCCATTCCGCGGTCGTCCCCGCTGTTCTGCCGCTGTCCTCTGACCCTCCAGCAGCTCTGTATTGAAAACTTTCCTCCCAAAATGGCCGCCGCCACAGAGGGGACAGTTATTCAAGAAACTAGAGGAGCCCTCTAGTATCTTGAATAACTGTCTTCTCTGTGGCGGCGGCTATTTTGGGAGAAACGTTTTCAATACAGCAGAAGGACAGAGGAGAGCAGCAGAACAGCGGGGATGGAGGCAGACAGGCAGAGGCATCAGTATCCCGGGCCCTACAATCCCGGGCCCTGTATGTATGCATGCATGCATGTGTATATAATACACACACACACGTTAATTGGTGCTATTCTACAGTGTGTGTGGGGGGGGGGGGGGGGGGGGAGGCTGCCTGTCAGTCCCGGGCCCTGCAATTTCTTTGTGATGGCAGCCCTGGATGGTGCCCCATACAATTAGGAAAATGGCAACTTAATATATGGGCAAGTTTGTATACCTGCCATGTATGCAAATCGGGATGGCAGTTTTAAGCCTTGAAGTGTGATTTAGCCTTTGATACGTTAGTTTGCAAGAGGCACATAAAAGCAAAGGAATGCTTGAGGTTTGATAAAAGCTCAGGTTAGTAAAGATCAACTGCAGTCCACTTTAGACCAGTGTGCTGTCTGAATATGAACAGGACCACACTCGAGATCCATGCCACCACCTGTTATGTGCATCTTTCAATTAGTTATACTGGCTGTATCTTTTTCTTTTTCTGGATAATATTTAATGTAATACACAAACTCAGTATTGCATTATGAATGCGATCACCTCTAACACAGTATGTGCTAGGCAGCAGTTGTTACACGATACACATATACTGTACTTCCACTCTGTTTCCTTCCTGACAGCTGCACAGTATGATCGGAATAGAATGCAGGTAGCATAGAAATCAATAAACCCCATGCAGATATACTGGCTACATTCACACAGATGAAGGTTGTATGTAACATACTGAGAAAATACATGATAAAGTAAAAAGGATCAGCTCATTTGTGCTTTTATTATACATGCGAGCAAGTCTATTTATGTGTACAGTAAACAATGTACATATGAACCATACCGCAAATGATGTAAAACAGGAAGAGGCTCTTTGTCTACAATATCCTCAGTCATATTTAAACATGATCTGATCCCTCCGTGTGAGATTTAAATCCTCAAATCTTCTTATAAAGAGAGTCTCCTCCCTCTAGTCTCACCCTGATCACACAGTGAGTAGAGTGGGGAGAACACTCAGTCATCATGCACTAGGATATCTGATTCATTAAGAAGACCCTAGTCAGGTCTTAATATAATGTACGCTATAGAGGGAAAATGATAGAAGAGTAGGCTGCTGCCACGTTACATTACATGCTTTATTCTTAGGAGCATGTAAGATTATCTGGCATAATATCACTTCCTCTATTTATAATCCTTATGAAAGAATGATTAAACATAAAACCTCTAGTCCTTCCACTATTAAACTACAGATAATCCAAATTATTACATTAGCAAAGCTTTTAGCAGAATATAGAGATTAACTATAATAATTCCAGTAATACACATGTTGATTAATTACAGATTGAGAGGTGCATTGTATTAACTATTTTGTTTATAGAACAATACGTGTGTGTGTGTGTGTGTGTGTGTGTGTGTGTGTGTGTGTGTGTGTGTGTGTGTGTGTGTGTGCTAGATACACTGGCACCCAGGGGATTGATTGATTGATTGAGCAGTTAGGTTTGCCTGCATTCACTTAAATTGTCCAGACAGTTTATATTTTTGATCTGTCTGCTCGTTATTTCTGTCTATACATGTGTATTAATATGCTTTGCTATGATGTGTATTTTTTTTATACTACGTATACTATATTTATCTCCAACAGACTGCTGTTTTTTTAATTATGGGTTGCGATGGCAACGGATGGGTGGTGATGTCATCTGGTGGGCGTCAGTCTTCCGCTTCCGGACACCGCCGACATACCTGCGGTGACGGGTTATAATGTGAGTATTTGTCTTTTTGTGTTTATACTTGCCTAAAGACGGTGTAATAATGTCTGCCTGACTTGTATTTTTTGGACAGAGTGCCGCCGTCCACATGCTATGTATATGTATATGTATAGGTATATATATATATATATATATATATATATATATATATATATATATATATATATATATATATAAATAATGAAAGTATAGCGCCACATGTGATGGTGAAAAACCCTAAATCAAAATCAAGAATCGACAAATAAACACTCCCTTACAGAGGGCGTCAGCCAATCCCTAAAGTTTTAGCATTGGTAAGATGCTATAAGAATTTAAGATAGAGTATAAGGTACTAGGGGTTACGGCGACCAATGGTGTTTAAAATATAGGTTTTTAGAAGACTCAAAAAATGAAAAAATGTATTAGAAAAAAATATTATATATAAAAAATAGCTTATCTTAATATGGAGGGTCAAGACAGGAGTGCACTCCTGTCTTGACCTTCCATATTAAGATAAGCTATTTTTTGCATATAATATTTTTTTATAATACATTTTTTTACAATGCATTTTCTATTCAACTTTTACTCTATTTTACCTTTGTTGGTGCTATAGCTTTTTACAAAAAAGTTTCCCCCTTTGTTTTTTCTGTAGATGTACACATTTTTTATCAGTCCTTCTAGGTCGTATGTATAGTCTCACCTTATACATTCTCTATGATATTATGTATATTCATTTAAGATGTGCTGTTTTTTAAACCTCTATATATATGTCATTTTTTAAAAATAAATTTATTGAAAAAAATTTCAAAACCCCAAAAAATCTTTTATGATCCGCCCATATTTTTTCTAAAGCTTTACTGAGTCTTCTAAAAAACCTATATTTTAAACACCATTGGTCGCCGTAACCCCTAGTACCTTATACTCTATATTTTATATATATATATATATATATATATATATATATATATATATATATATATATATACACATACATAAATGGCAGTAAGGGTCTTCTTATGGGATGTGGTATGTAAGGTCGACAGTAAGTAGGTCGCCAGTGTTTGGGTCGACCACTGTTGGTCGACAGTAAGTAGGTCGACAGGGTCTTTAGGTCGACAGGTTAAATGGTCGACATGAGTTTTTGATATTTTTTTTGGGTGCCGTTTTCTCCGTACAGTGACCAGGAACCCCAATTAGTGCACCGTGTCCCCTCGCATGCGCACCGTTCTCAGTTGTAGTCCACGTGGATCGAAAAGTATGAAAAAGTAAAAAAAAAAAAAAATTGAAAAATTCATGTTGACCTTTTGACCTGTCGACCTAGAACATGTCGACCTAAAGACCCTGTCGACCTAGAAACCCTGTCGACCTACTTACTGTCGACCAAAGCATTGTCGACCAACTTACTGTCGACCTAAAGACCGGATCCCCTTCTTATGTGCAGAGGTCAATATATATATAGATATACTGTACATAAATATTTAGCACTAGATTATTATTCTTAAATACAAGCTATGGATACTTTTTTATTTTTCCTTTGTGTATGTCTATTGTAAATATTGCGATGTACACAATGTAAATATTTCATACATTTTTATAGCTTCTATAAAGGTGTTACTAAAAAGTAAAAGCTGAGGTTAGGCTGTCTACAATGACATTGTTTTTATCTGTGTTCCATCAAATTTTCATTTTATCCCCAAACTCTTCAATCTCATTCACCTGTGGCAATACGATCACAATACCACAGTTTGGGGTGCAATCTAGTGATGTGATCTCATATAGGGTAAAACCAGTTTGTAATCTATAACAATAAATACATGATACAGAATTGGAAATGCTCAGTAGAAAGCACATAAATAGTATATTTTTCGCACAGAGGCAGAGCTATAGGTATCTTGAAATGAGGCTACTTCATTTACTACAAGTTGTCATCATCAGCGTTCACACAGATGAAAATATTTAACCCTGTGCTATATATGATTTCTAAAGCAGCTGGTAAGCACAATATAAGAGACACTCCAAAATCTTTCATAAGCAATAATGAAACAAATGACATTTTAGAAAACCAACGCTAAATCCACAGAGTTCTAAGATGATTCCTTTTACAGGACAGGTATAGTAACACTGACCGGATTGCTTTTTAATTTAAATGAATCAGAATGACACTTACATATTCATTCAACCCTGCATTCACATAAAGGTTTCTTTAAATCGATCAGCAGGTGAGCACCCTTATGGGCCCTACACATTTGTCGATCTGCCGCCGAGCTGCCCGATGGCGGATACGGGCGACCCGGCGGCTGGGGGGCAGTGATAGGGGGGGGGTGAAGTTTCTTCACTCCCCCCGTCACCCGGCTCCATAGCAGTGCAGGCAAATATGGATTATCTCGTCCATTTTGGCCTGCATGCACAAATGACGGGGCACCAGCGATGAACGAGCGCGGGACCGCGCATCGTTCATCGCTGGTGCCTCCACACTGAAAGATATGAACGGTATCTCGTTCATATCTTTCAGTAACATTGCCCAGTGTGTAGGGCCCATTACACTTACATAAATGTTTTGACCGGTGTTCATATTGTATAAAGGTTTCTTTATTATCCTTCCAATATCCTCCACTGCACCACACTCCTCAGATTACCATGAACAGTGCTAATAACATTTTCCAAATAGGTAATTCCCGTATATAAAAAAGTATATAAAAAAGATTAAAGAAGGAGAGTATAGGCCCTTTAAAAGACAAGTTGGGAGTCTTAAGCAAAAATGATAATGACATAGCGGACACACTAAATGAGTTTTTTTCAACAGTATTCACTAGAGAGGACCCAATTCAGGGACTGACACACAATCTCAATAATGAGAATATCCCACTGATAGGTACTTATTTAAGCGAGGAAGTAGTCTGTGACCGATTAAAACATTTAAAGATTAATAAATCACCAGGGCCCGATGGTATTCACCCAAGGGTTCTAATGGAGCTTCACTCTGAACTGGCAAAACCGCTATCTTTGATCTTTAAGGATTCAGTTATATCAGGTATGGTTCCCAAAGACTGGCGTATAGCGGAAGTAGTGCCTATATTCAAAAAGGGAAGTAAAGCTGAACAAGGTAATTATAGACCAGATAGTCTTACATCTATAGTGGGGAAAGTATTGGAAGGTATTCTAAGAGATAGTATTCAGAAGTTCCTTGAAGTCAATAAGGTCATTAAAAGGAATCAACATGGGTTTATGAAGGACAGATCCTGTCAAACCAACTTACTTGGCTTTTATGAAACAGTAAGCGCAAACCTAGATCAGGGTAAAGACGTGGATGTAATCTTTTTAGACTTTGCCAAAGCGTTCGATACTGTACCACACATGAGACTTATCTACAAGCTACAAGAATCAGGGCTAGGAAGCACAATATGCACTTGGGTCAAAAACTGGTTAGATAATAGGGAGCAGCGCGTTGTGGTTAATGGATCTTTTTCAACTTGGACTGAAGTGCTAAGTGGTGTGCCGCAAGGCTCAGTATTAGGACCGCTATTGTTCAATATTTTCATTAACGACCTAACAGAAGGTCTAGAGAGCATGGTGTCAATTTTTGCAGATGATACCAAATTGTGTAAGGCTATAAATACAGAGGAGGATGCCGAGTCTCTTCAGAAAGACTTAGTTAAATTAGAAGCATGGGCAGCCAAATGGAGAATGCACTTCAACACAGACAAGTGTAAGGTAATGCACTGTGGTAACAAGAACAAAAATGACACCTACCTACTAAATGGGGTAAAATTAGGGGATTCTGTACTGGAAAAGGACTTTGGTGTCCTCATAGATAGCAAGCTAAGCAGTAGTACCCAAAGTTGGACTGCAGCAAAGAAGGCTAATAAGATATTAGCATGCATAAAAAGGGGTATTGATGCTAGGGACGAGAGTATTATACTCCCGTTATATAAATCACTAGTAAGGCCACACCTTGAATACTGTGTACAATTCTGGGCACCGTACTACAAAAAGGATATCCTGGAGCTAGAAAAGGTATAGAGGAGGGCGACCAAACTAATTAAGGGCATGGAGACAATGGAATACAAGGAAAGGCTTGAAAGACTAGGCATGTTTACATTGGAAAAGCGGAGACTAAGAGGGGATATGATCAACATCTACAAATATATAAGGGGACAATACACAGAGCTTGTGCGGGACCTGTTTTTGGTTAGATCAACACAGAGGACTCGTGGACACTCGCTCAGGTTAGAGGAGAGGAGATTCCGCACAATACGGCGTAAAGGCTTTTTCACGGTAAGGACAATACGTGTTTGGAATTCCCTGCCCGAGGGAGTTGTAATGGCGGAATCTGTCAACACCTTTAAGAATGGGTTAGATAAATTCCTAATGGATAAGGATATCCAGGGGTATGGAGCATAGTCATGCATTATAGTTACTATAAATAGGGATAAAATGCAACGGCTGACAGCAGCATCAGTCAGAAATTTTAGTCAAATCATCATGCATAGGAGACCACAAATAGGTTGAACTCGATGGACAATTGTCTTTTTTTCAACCTCAGATACTATGTTACTATGTTACTATATTAGAACTGTGTGTATTTAGCGCTGGTTTCCTAAAATGTAATTGTTTCATCATCATTAGTGTGTAGCTGTACCAGCTCTATATTAGGGAGGGGCACAGAGAAGAGGGCCGGGCAGGTAAAGATTACCCGAGCTCACTCTTGTCACGGGGGCCGGGGTCAACTTGAGAGGTGGAGCAACGGCCCCCATTTGGTGATTCAGAGGGAATTGCATGCAGTGCATCCATGACTCTACATCCATGACTCTACATCCATGACTCCACATTTGACAATGCCCACTCTCTAGTATCGTCTGATGTCTTGGTGGCCCTGATATTAGCTGCAAAAGATAAGCCTATTGTGTTTTTGCCTTCATCAGGTCTGCACGGCCCGCATTTGCATGTGCAGCCCTTCACTGACACCTCTCCCCTACTAACACCACTCCCCACATCTTTGGTGGTAAGGGTCGATGCATGAAAGCTGCAAATAACTGAGGGTGAGAACATTTATGCAAAATTAAATATTACCGACTAGTGGGTCTATTGTTTAAAGGTACTTAACCATTTTTTGATGGCGTTCTCTCTATCTAATAAATGATAAACTATACACTGGGTGAAGGATTGTACTACTTCAATCCTCTTATTGCTATCACCAACTCAGAATGAGATATATGAATTGTGACATCACTCCTTACAAAATATAAATATGTTTTACAGAATATATGACATATATTCATTTCACTTGTGAATTACAGTAGATATAGTACAGGTTGAGTATCCCATATCCAAATATTCCGAAATACGGAATATTCCGAAATACGGACTTTTTTGAGTGAGACTGAGATAGTGAAACCATTATTTTCTGATGGCTCAATGTACACAAACTTTGTTTAATACACAAAGTTATTAAAAATATTGTATTAAATGACCTGCAGGCTGTGTGTATAAGTTGTATATGAAACATAAATGATTTGTGTGAATGTAGACACACTTTGTTTAATGCACAAAGTTATAAAAAATATTGTCTAAAATGACCTTCAAGCTTTGTGTATAAGGTGTATATGAAACATACATGCATTCTGTGCTTAGACTTGGGTCCCATCGCCATGATATCTCATTATGGTATGCAATTATTCCAAAATATGGAAAAATCCCATATCCAAAATACCTCCGGTCCCAAGCATTTTGGATAAGGGATACTCAACCTGTACTAGCACTAGAATGTCAAGGCTTGCAGCAGGTAGTTCTATGCACCAAGGCCCTCATTCCGAGTTGATCGCTCGCAAGGCGAATTTAGCAGAGTTGCTCAGGCTAAGCCTACGCCTACTGGGAGTGTATCTTAGCTTCTTAAAATTGCGACCGATGTATTCGCAATATTGCGATTACAAACTACTTAGCAGTTTCAGAGTAGCTTCAGACTTACTCGGCATCTGCGATCAGTTCAGTGCTTGTCGTTCCTGGTCTGACGTCATAAACACACCCAGTGTTCGCCCAGACACTCCCCCGTTTCTCCGGCCACTCCTGCGTTTTTTCCGGAAACGGTAGCGTTTTTATCCACACGCCCCGAAAACGCCGTGTTTCCGCCCAGTAACACCCATTTCCTGTCAATCACACTACGATCGCCGGAGCGAAGAAAAAGCCGTGAGTAAAAATACTATCTTCATTGTAAAATTACTTGGCGCAGTCGCAGTGCGATTATTGCGCATGCGTACTAAGCGGAATTTCAACGCGATGCGATGAAAATTACCGAGCGAACGACTCGGAATGAGGGCCCAAATCCAAGATTTTGCTAGTACAGGATGGGTCTCCCATATCCAAAATACGGAATATTCTGAAATACAAAATCTTTTGAGCACAACTGAGATAGTGAATCTTTTGATTTCTGAAGGCTCAGTGTACTCAAACTTTGTTTAATGTACACAATGATTAAAAAAAAAAAAATGTATAAAATGGCCTTCAGGCTGCGTGTATAAGGTGTATACAAAACATAAATGCATTCTGTGGGAGACTCAACCTGTAGATTAGTGAAGAGATTTAAGTAAATTTCTGTCCCTTATGCTGGGTACACACCTACACATATATCTGCAGATCAACTGATCTGCAGATACGTATATCTAAAGCCGGATCGGGCAGTGTGCTGTGCATACACACTGCCCAATCCGTCGGGGACTGACGTCATGAACTGGGCAGGCATTTACACACACCCGCCCAGTTCAGCTGTCACTCACCGCCGGCTGCTGCTGCAGGATGTGTATGGGCGGTCAACTGACCGCCTGTACACACACTAACATGCCAATACATCTAACAATATATTGTCCGTCGGCTGTGCAGCAGGGCCGACGCGATATGCCTGTGAACGACGGAGTTCACAGACATATCGCTTATACACACTGGCCGACGGAACCGTGTATATCGGGCGTTCAACAGAACGGATGATATATCGGCCAGTGTGTACTGCACACAAGTAGTAATTGTCAGTTTAAATCATTGCATCAAAGCAGATATATGTAGTGTGGCAGCCACACATCCAATCCGCAGCCACACACTACATATATCTGCTTAGCTTCAATGGTTAAACCAGGGGTGGGGAACCTTTGGCCCTCCAGCTGTTGTTGAACTACACATACCAGCACACCCTGCGACAGTTTTGCTATTTGGCCATGCTAAAACTGTTGCAAGGCATGCTGGGATCTGTAGTTCAACAACAGCTGGACGGCAGCAGGTTCTTCACCCCTGGTCTAAACCGACAATTAGAGCTTCATATAGTTCAATTTACAAGGCTTCCTTGTAGTATGTGAGGATTAGAGTTTGAGTCCCAGGCATTGCATGCTGTGCAATGGATGTTTTGTGAAGAGTGACAAGGTATACATATACAGTAACACCCTGTTAGTGATAGCTCATAAGATAAATGTATTATTATGGCATAGGCGGTTTTATGTTCCTATTCCTTGCCTGGGGATGCGTTCAGCATCCTGGAAGTCGGGATGCCGGCAATCATGTTACCGATGTCAGAATCCCGACACCACCCAGGAGACCAGCGCCAAAACACCCACAGCCCAAAGGTAAGTATCAGGGGTCGCCTTAGAGATAAGGCCTGGTTTAGGGTTAGGCACTAGGGGGGTTAGGGTTAGACACTAGCCTCCACCTCCAGAGAGTTAACCTTTGCCGCCACCGACCAAGGGGTAGGGTAGGTGATAGGGGAGGGTAAAACTACTTACCCCCTCCAATGTCAGAATTTTTACTGTCGGGATGCAGCTTTCGGTCATGTGACCATCGGCATGCCGCCCACCGGGATGCCATACCTAATCCCTTGCCTGGAGTGTTATGTAGCTAGTGTACTTCAAACAAATAGAAAAACTGAAAACCATTGGTATTTCCAAACCAATGTTTAGTACTAAACAATGTTTGTTGACCAATGTGAAAAAATAAGATTTTACTTACCGGTAAATCTATTTCTCGTAGTCCGTAGTGGATGCTGGGGACTCCGTAAGGACCATGGGGAATAGACGGGCTCCGCAGGAGACATGGGCACTTTAAGAAAGAATTTAGATTCTGGTGTGCTCTGGCTCCTCCCTCTATGTCCCTCCTCCAGACCTCAGTTAGAGAAACTGTGCCCGGAAGAGCTAACAGTACAAGGAAAGGATTTTGGGAATCCAGGGTAAGACTCATACCAGCCACACCAATCACACTGTATAACTTGTGATAACCTTACCCAGTTAACAGTATGAACAATCACAGAGCATCAGATAAACTCTGATGCAACTATAACATAACCTTTATTTAAGCAATAACTATATACAAGCATTGCAGAAGAAGTCCGCACTTGGGACGGGCGCCCAGCATCCACTACGGACTACGAGAAATAGATTCACCGGTAAGTAAAATCTTATTTTCTCTAACGTCCTAGTGGATGCTGGGGACTCCGTAAGGACCATGGGGATTATACCAAAGCTCCCAAACGGGCGGGAGAGTGCGGATGACTCTGCAGCACCGAATGAGCAAACACAAGGTCCTCCTCAGCCAGGGTTTCAAACTTGTAGAACTTTGCAAAGGTGTTTGAACCTGACCAAGTAGCCGCTCGGCAAAGCTGTAATGCCGAGACCCCTCGGGCAGCCGCCCAAGAAGAGCCCACCTTCCTTGTGGAATGGGCCTTAACTGATTTAGGCAGCGGCAACCCAGCCGCAGAATGAGCCTGCTGAATCGTGTTACAGATCCAGCGAGCAATAGTTTGCTTTGAAGCAGGCGCCCCAAGCTTGTTGGAAGCATACAGGATAAACAAAGATTCTGTTTTCCTGACCTTAGCCGTTCTGGCTACATAAACCTTCAAAGCCCCGACCACATCCAGTGACTCGGAATCCTCCAAGTCAGTAGTAGCCACAGGCACCACAATAGGTTGGTTTATATGAAAGGATGAAACCACTTTCGGCAGAAATTGTGGGCGGGTCCGCAATTCTGCTCTATCCGCATGGAAAACCAGATAAGGGCTTTTATGTGACAAAGCCGCCAATTCTGACACACGCCTAGCCGAAGCCAAGGCTAATAGCATGACCACCTTCCACGTGAGATATTTTACTTCCACCGTTTTGAGTGGTTCAAACCAGTGTGATTTCAGGAAACTCAACACCACGTTAAGATCCCAAGGTGCCACTGGAGGCACAAAAGGGGCTGAATATGCAGCACTCCCTTTACAAACGTCTGAACTTCAGGCAGAGAAGCCAGTTCTTTTTGAAAGAAAATGGATAAGGCCGAAATCTGAACCTTAATGGAACCCAATTTAAGGCCCAAAGTCACTCCCGACTGTAGGAAGTGAAGGAAACGGCACAGCTGGAATTCCTCCGTAGGGTCATTCCTGGCCTCACACCAAGCCACATATTTTCGCCATATACGGTGATAATGTTGAGCTGTCACATCCTTCCTAGCCTCTATCAGCGTAGGAATGACCTCATCCGGAATGCCTTTTTCTGCTAGTATTCGGCGTTCAACCGCCATGCCGTCAAACGCAGCCGCGGTAAGTCTTGGAACAGACAGGGCCCCTGTTGCACAAGTCCTGTCTTAGAGGCAGAGGCCACGGGTCCTCTGTGAGCATTTCTTGCAGATCTGGATACCAAGTCCTTCTTGGCCAATCCGGAACAATGAGTATTGTTCTCACTCCTCTTTTTCTTATGATTCTCAGCACCTTGAGTATGAGAGGAAGAAGAGGAAATACATAGACCGACTGGAACACCCACGGTGTCACCAGTGCGTCCACAGCTATCGCCTGAGGGTCTCTTGACCTGGCGCAATAACTCTGCAGCTTTTTGTTGAGGCAGGATGCCATCATGTCCACCTGTGGCAGTTCCCACCGACTTGCAATCTGCGTGAAGACTTCTTGATGAAGTCCCCACTCTCCCGGGTGGAGGTCATGCCTGCTGAGGAAGTCTGCTTCCCAGTTGTCCACTCCCGGAATGAACACTGCTGACAGTGCGCTTACGTGATTCTCCGCCCAGCGAAGAATTCTGGTGGCTTCTACCGTCGCCACCCTGCTCCTTGTGCCGCCTTGGCGGTTTACATGAGCCACTGTGGTGATGTTGTCTGACTGAATCAGAAGCGGTTGGTCACGAAGCAGGGACTCCGCTTGACGTAGGGCGTTGTATATGGCCCTTAGTTCCAGGATGTTGATGTGAAAGCAAGTCTCCTGACTTGACCACAGCCCTTGGAAATTTCTTTCCTGTGTGACTGCCCCCCACCCTCGGAGGCTTGCATCCGTGGTCACCAGGACCCAGTCCTGAATGCCGAATCTGCGACCTTCGAGAAGGTGAGCACTCTGCAGCCACCACAGGAGAGACACCCTGGCCCTGGGGGATAGGGTGATTAACCGATGCATCTGAAGATGTGATCCGGACCACTTGTCCAGTAAGTCCCATTGGAAGGTCCTCGCATGGAACCTGCCGAAGGGAATGGCCTCGTATGATGCCACCATCCGTCCAGGACTCGAGTGCAGTGATTCACTGACACCTGTTTTGGTTTTAATAGATTCCTGACCAGTGTCCTGAGCTCTCTCTATCGGGAGATAAACCCTTTTCTGGTCTGTGTCTAGGATCATGCCTAGGAGAGGCAGATGAGCTGTAGGAACCAACTGCGACTTTGGAATATATAGAATCCAGCCGTGTTGCCGTTACACTTCCAGAGAAAGTGATACGCTGTTCAGCAACTGCTCTCTTGATCTCGCTTTTATGAGGAGATCGTCCAAGTATGGGATAATAGTGACACCTTGCTTCCGCAGGAGCACCATCATTTCCGCCATTACCTTGGTTCTGAAATTGGTATTGACAATCGCGTACCGCAATTCTGAGGTATGCCTGATGAGGTGGATAAATGGGGAGATGAAGGTATGCATCCTTTATGTCCAGAGTCACCATAAAATCTCCCCCTTTCAGGCTTGCAATGACCGCTCTTAGCGATTCCATCCTGAACTTGAACCTTTTCAGGTATATGTTCAGGGATTTTAAATTCAATATGGGTCTGACCGAACCGTCCGGTTTCGGGACTACAACATGGTCGAATAATAACCCCCTCCTTGTTGAAGGATGGGAACCTTGACCACCACCTGTTTTAGATACAATTTGCGAATTGCAGTTAACACTGTTTCCCTCTCATGGGGGGGAAGCCGGCAGGGCCGTCGGTGAGGGAGCATCTCCTCAAAGTCCAGCTTGTATCCCTGAGACACAATATCTATTGCCCAGGGATCTAACAGGGAGTGAACCCACTTGTGGCTGAACTTACGAAGGCGTGCCCCCACCGGGCCTAGCTCCGCCTGTGGAGCCCCAGCGACATGCGGTGGATCTTGTAGAGGCCGGGGAGGACTTCTGTTCCTGGGAACTAGCTGTGTTGTGCAGCTTCTTTCCTCTGCCCCTGCCTCTGGCAAGAAAGGACGCATCTCGGACTTTCTTGTTTCTTTGTTCGAAAGGCTGCATTTGATAATGTCGTGCTTTCCTAGGCTGTGCAGGAATATAAGGCAAAATATCAGAATAACCAGCTATAGCTGTGGAGACCAGGTCAGAGAACCCTTCTCCACACAATCCTCAGCCTTCCATATGCCACTTAAGTCGGCATCATCTGTCCATTGCATATTCTACAGGACACGTCAAGCAGAAATTGACATAGCTTTGACTCTAGGACCCAGTAGACTCATGTCTCTTTGGGCATGTTTATATATATATATATATATATATATATCTCTCAAGACAGCATCTTTAATATATATATATCTATATATACATATATATATATATATATATATACATACATACTAGGGTCTCAATCTCTGCTGATAAGCTACCTGTCCACGCTGCCACAGCGCTATAAACCCATGCCGACACAATCGCCGGTCTGAGTAGTGTACCAGAATGTGCACGCTATCTGCAGGATCCCTGAGGATAGCTGTTACGTCAGGGCTACCTTTTGGGCAAACGTGACACCCCAGGGGAAGATTCCCATCGTATCCTGGCCCTAGTAGGGAAAGGATACTCCCTGAGAATTCTTTGTGGGAAACTGCAGTCTCTTGTCTGGAGATTCCCGCTCTTTTTCATCATGAGAGGAGGGAAATTTACCTCAGCTTTCTTCCCCTTAAACATGTGTACCCTTGTGTCAGGGACAGATGAGTCATCAGTGATATGCAAATCATCTTTTATTACAATAATCATATATTGAATACTTTACTGCCATTTTGGCTGTAACTTTGCATTATCGTAGTTGACACTGGAGTCAGACTCGGTGTCGATATCAGTGTCTATTATTTTGGATAGTGATCATTGAGAGACTCTGAAGGTCTCTGCGACATAGGGACAGACATGGGTAGATTCCCTGTCTGTTCTCTAATCTTTTGTGCAATAAATTCACCTTAGCACTTAATTACACATATCCAAACAGGTGTCGGCGTCGTCGACGGAGACACCCTCTCACACACATATTTGCTCCATCTCCTCCTTAGGGGAGCCTTTTACCTCAGACATGTCGACACACACGTACCGACACACCACACACTCAGGGAATGCTCATCTGAAGACAATTCCCCCATAGGGCCCTTTGGAGAGACAGAGAGAGAGTATGCCAGCACACACCCCAGCGCTATTAACCCAGGAATAACACAGTAACTTAATGTTAACCCAGTAGCTGCTGTTTATATTGATTTTTGCGCCTAATTATGTGCCCCCCCTCTCTTTTTATCCTCTTCTACCGTGTAACTGCAGGGGAGAGGCTGGGGAGCTTCCTCTCAGCGGTGCTGTGGAGAAAAAACATGGCGCTGGTGAGTGATGAGGAAGAAGCCCTGTCCCCTTGACGGCGGGCTTCTGTCCCGCTTTCATGTACAATTTTTGGCGGGGGCTCATACATATATACAGTGCCCAACTGTATATATGCAAACTTTTGCCAAAGAGGTCTCTAATTGCTGCCCAGGGCGCCCCCCCACCCCCCCTGCGCCCTGCAACCTTACAGTGACCGGAGTATGTGGGTGTAGTGTGGGAGCAATGGCGCACAGCTGCAGTGCTGTGCGCTACCTCAGTGAAGACTGGAGTCTTCTGCCGCCGATTTCGAAGTCTTCTTGCTTCTTTCACCCGGCTTCTGTCTTCCGGCTCTGCGAGGGGGACGGCGGCGCGGCTCCGGGATCGGACGACGAGGGTGAGATCCTGTGTACGATCCCTCTAAAGCTAATGGTGTCCAGTAGCCTAAGAAGCAGGACCTATCTGCAGAGAGTAGGGCTGCTTCTCTCCCCTCAGTCCTACGATGCAGGGAGTCTGTTGCCAGCAGAGCTCCCTGAAAATAAAAAAACCTAACAAAATACTTTCTTATAGCAAGCTCAGGAGAGCTCACTAAACAGCACCCAGCTCGTCCGGGCACAGATTCAAACTGAGGTCTGGAGAAGGGACATAGAGGGAGGAGCCAGAGCACACCAGAATCTAAATTCTTTCTTAAAGTGCCCATGTCTCCTGCCGAGCCCGTCTATTCCCCATGGTCCTTACAGAGTCCCCAGCATCCACTAGGACGTTAGAGAAACATCGATACTACCAATGTTTTCGTTTGATGTCCCATCTGATTTTGATAAACATTCTATATTTGCGAACCTTGAAAAGGGATGAGTTTCACCAGTGTGGGGCAATTGCTGCCCAATTTTGCATGTCTAAGGGAATGGGTTTTATTTATGAATTCATATAAAAAAAAAATTATTTTTACTTTATTTCTTTTATTTTTGCTTATTAATTCCTAAAAATGTTTCAACTTAATTTCATTACTCTCCTCATAGTAAGGGGAGGTGAGTTGTCACATATGAATAAATCTTATTGGCAGTGTCTAATACCAAATGGGGAACCTGGTGTGCTTGGACCTTGGAACTCCTTTACCCTTGCAATTAAACTTGCCACTCTGAGGTAATCTATTCTCTAATTATTTAATGCTGGTCTAAGGGATACGCCAATTCCTTTGGTCAATTCCTTCAAACACAGCTAACAACGGGGATAACAGAAACATGGAAACATAGACTAGCCAATGCACAGTGCCTGTGGGATCAGTACGAAATCCCGCCGGACGGGCTCCCGCCGGACGGGATCCCGGCGGTCGGAATACCGACACCGGAATCCCGACCGTCACAATCCCGACAGGGGGCAAGCGCAACGCAGCCCCTTGCGGGCTCGCTGCGCTCGCCACACTAATTTATTCTACCTCTATGGGTGTCGTGGACACCCACAGAGGGAGAATATGTCGGGATTGTGCCAGTCGGGATTCCAGTGTCGGTATTCCGACCGCCGGGATTCCGTCCGGCGGGATCTTGACCGCATCCCGTGCCTGTAACTCTTCATGGGGTAAATGTATGAAGCAGTGATAAGATAGGAGAAGTGAGCCAGTGGAGACGCTGCCCATGGCAGCCAATCAGCTGCTCTGTATAATTTTATAGTATGCAAATTATAAATGTTACTTCAATGCTGACTGGTTGCCATGGGCAACTTCTCCACTGGCTCACTTCTCCTCGCTTATCACTGCTTTATACATTAACCTGCATGTCAGGTGATGTAAGGGGCAGTGGAAGACCCTGTAGTGGAAGGGTCTCATAAAGGAACAAAGGTTTGCTCCATGCTTCCCCATCAACAGCAGGATATATTGATCAGGGTAATGATGTATGTCAATGTTTCCTACGGCTCACAAAGGGGGTAATTCCAAGTTGATCGCAGCAGGAAATTTTTTAGCAGTTGGGCAAAACCATGTGCACTGCAGGGGGGGCAGATATAACATGTGCAGAGAGAGTTAGATTTGGGTGGGTTATTTTATTTCTGTGCATGGTAAATATTGGCTGCTTTATTTTTACACTGCAAATTAGATTGCAGATTGAACACACCCCACCCAAATCTAACTCTCTCTGCACATGTTACATCTGCCTCCCCTGCAGTGCACATGGTTTTGCCCAACTGCTAAAAAATTTCCTGCTGCGATCAACTTGGAATTACCCCCAAAGTGCAGAAATGGGTGGCATGTAGAGTTAAACAGGTGTCAGGATCATGTGCACACAGATGCAGAATAGTTGCCTAAACATTTAAGCCTTTCTTTTATAACTAAACTAGCTGTAGTATCCGACATTGGCCCTCATTCCGAGTTGTTCGCTCGCTAGCTGCTTTTAGCAGCCGTGCAAATGCTAAGCCGTCGCCCTCTGGAAGTGTATGTTAGCTTAGCAGAACTGCGACCGAAAGGATTGCAGCGCTGCTACAAAAAAAGAGTGTGCAGTTTCTGAGTAGCTCGAGACTTACTCCTAGCTAGCGATCACTTCAGACTGTTTAGTTCCTGTTTTGACGTCACGACCACGCCCTGCGTTCGGTCAGCCACGCCTGCGTTTCCCCAGGCAGGCCCGTGTTTGTATCTGACACGCCTGCGTTTTTACACACACTCCACGAAAACGGTCAGTTACCACCCAGAAACACCCCATTCCTGTCAATCACTCTGCGGCCAGCAGTGCGACTGAAAAGCATCGCTAGACCTTGTGTGAAACTGCATCGGCTGTTGTGAAAGTACGTCGCTCGTGCGTACTGCGCCACATACGCATGCGCAGAAGTGCCGCTTTTTTATCTAATCGCTGCGCTGCGAACGAAAACAGCTAGCGATCAACTCGGAATGACCCCCGTTGCCACAGCAAGTTCGTGAATAATATAACTAGAATTAAACTGAGGTGAGTTTTGTGTGCGGACCTCTGTGTGACGTTAAAGTAAGATTTTGAAGAACAAAAAAATAAGATTTTACTTACCGATAAATCTATTTCTCGTAGTCCGTAGTGGATGCAGGGACTCCGTCAGGACCATGGGGAATAGCGGCTCCGCAGGAGACAGGGCACAAAATTTAAAAGTTTGACCACTAGGTGGTGTGTACTGGCTCCTCCCCCTATGACCCTCCTCCAAGCCTCAGTTAGGATACTGTGCCCGGACGAGCGTACACAATAAGGAAGGATTTTGAATCCCGGGTAAGACTCATACCAGCCACACCAATCACACCGTACAACTTGTGATCTGAACCCAGTTAACAGTATGACAAACGTAGGAGCCTCTGAACAGACGGCTCACAACAATAACAACCCGATTTTTTTGTAACAATAACTATGTACAAGTATTGCAGACAATCCGCACTTGGGATGGGCGCCCAGCATCCACTACGGACTACGAGAAATAGATTTATCGGTAAGTAAAATCTTATTTTCTCTGACGTCCTAGTGGATGCTGGGACTCCGTCAGGACCATGGGGATTATACCAAAGCTCCCAAACGGGCGGGAGAGTGCGGATGACTCTGCAGCACCGAATGAGAGAACTCCAGGTCCTCCTTAGCCAGGGTATCAAATTTGTAGAATTTTACAAACGTGTTCTCCCCTGACCACGTAGCTGCTCGGCAGAGTTGTAATGCCGAGACCCCTCGGGCAGCCGCCCAAGATGAGCCCACCTTCCTTGTGGAATGGGCCTTGACAGATTTAGGCTGTGGCAGGCCTGCCACAGAATGTGCAAGTTGAATTGTGCTACAAATCCAACGAGCAATCGTCTGCTTAGAAGCAGGAGCACCCAGCTTGTTGGGTGCATACAGTATAAACAGCGAGTCAGATTTTCTGACTCCAGCCGTCCTTGAAATATATATTTTCAATGCTCTGACAACGTCCAGCAACTTGGAATCCTCCAAATCGCTAGTAGCCGCAGGCACCACAATAGGCTGGTTCAGGTGAAACGCTGAAACCACCTTAGGCAGAAAGTGAGGACGCGTCCGCAGTTCTGCCCTGTCCGAATGGAAAATCAGATATGGGCTTTTATACGATAAAGCCGCCAATTCTGACACTCTCCTGGCTGAAGCCAGGGCCAGTAGCATGGTTACTTTCCATGTAAGATATTTCAAATCCACCGATTTGAGTGGCTCAAACCAATGGGATTTGAGAAAATCCAAAACTACATTAAGATCCCATGGTGCCACTGGGGGCACCACCGGGGGCTGTATATGTAGTACTCCTTTTACAAAAGTCTGGACTTCAGGAACTGAAGCCAATTCTTTCTGGAAGAAAATCGACAGGGCCGAAATTTGAACCTTAATGGACCCTAATTTGAGGCCCATAGACAATCCTGTTTGCAGGAAATGTAGGAATCGACCCAGTTGAAATTCCTCCGTCGGGGCCTTCCTGGCCTCACACCACGCAACATATTTTCTCCAAATGCGGTGATAATGTTGTGCAGTCACCTCCTTCCTGGCTTTTACCAGGGTAGGGATGACCTCTTCCGGAATGCCTTTTTCCCTTAGGATTCGGCGTTCAACCGCCATGCCGTCAAACGCAGCCGCGGTAAGTCTTGGAATAGACACGGTCCCTGCTGAAGCAGGTCCCGTCTTAGAGGTAGAGGCCACGGATCTTCCGTGAGCATCTCCTGAAGTTCCGGGTACCAAGTTCTTCTTGGCCAATCCGGAGCCACGAGTATCGTTCTTACTCCCCTTTGCCGTATAATTCTCAGTACTTTTGGTATGAGAGGCAGAGGAGGAAACACATACACTGACTGGTACACCCATGGTGTTACCAGAGCGTCTACAGCTATTGCCTGAGGGTCTCTTGACCTGGCGCAATACCTGTCCAGTTTTTTGTTGAGGCGGGACGCCATCATGTCCACCATTGGTCTTTCCCAATGGACCACAATCATGTGGAAGACTTCTGGATGAAGTCCCCACTCTCCCGGGTGCAGATCGTGTCTGCTGAGGAAGTCTGCTTCCCAGTTGTCCACTCCCGGGATGTTTACGTGGGCGACTGCCGTGATGTTGTCCGACTGAATCAACACCGGCTGACCCTGAAGCAGAGGTTTTGCCAGGCTTAGAGCATTGTAGATTGCTCTTAGCTCCAGTATATTTATGTGAAGAGACGTCTCCAGGCTTGACCACACGCCCTGGAAGTTTCTTCCCTGTGTGACCGCTCCCCAGCCTCTCAGGCTGGCATCCGTGGTCACTAGGACCCAGTTCTGTATGCCGAATCTGCGGCCCTCTAACAGATGAGCACTCTGCAACCACCATAGCAGAGACACTCTTGTCCTTGTGGACAATTTTATCCGCTGATGCATCTGCAGATGCGATCCGGACCATTTGTCCAGCAGATCCCACTGAAAAGTTTGTGCATGGAATCTGCCGAATGGAATCGCTTCGTAAGAAGCTACCATTTTTCCCAGGACTCTTGTGCATTGATGCACAGATACTTTTCCTGGTTTTAGGAGGTTCCTGACTAGATCGGATAACTCCCTGGCTTTCTCCTCCGGAAGAAATACCTTTTTCTGAACAGTGTCCAGAATCATCCCTAGGAACAACAGACGTGTCGTCGGGATCAGTTGGGATTTTGGAAAATTCAGAATCCACCCGTGTTGTTGGAGCACTACTTGGGTTAGTGCTACTCCGACCTCCAGCTGTTCTCTGGATCTTGCCCTTATCAGGAGATCGTCCAAGTAAGGGATAATTAAGACGCCTTCTCTTCGAAGAAGGATCATCATTTCGGCCATTACCTTGGTAAAGACCCGGGGTGCCGTGGACAATCCAAACGGCAGCGTCTGAAACTGATAATGACAGTTTTGGACCACGAACCTGAGGTACCCTTGGTGTGAAGGACAAATTGGAACATGAAGGTAAGCATCCTTGATGTCCAAGGACACCATAAAATCCCCTTCTTCCAGATTCGCTATCACTGCTCTGAGTGAGTCCATCTTGAACTTGAATTTTTGTATGTACAGGTTCTTGTAGGAGGGGTACCTTGACTATCACCTGCTGAGAATACAGCTTGTGAATGGCCTCCAATACCGTCGCCCTGTCGGAGGGAGACGTTGGCAAAGCAGACTTTAGGAAACGGCGAGGAGAGGACTTCTCGAATTCCAACCTGTAACCCTGAGATACTACCTGCAGGATCCAGGGGTCCACCTGCGAGTGAGCCCACTGTGCGCTGAAATGTTTGAGGCGACCCCCCACAGCCCCTGAGTCTGCTTGTAAGGTCCCAGCGTCATGCTGACGCCTTTGTAGAAGCCGGGGAGGGCTTCTGCTCCTGGGAAGGAGCTGCTTGTTGCAGTCTCTTACCCTTTCCTTTGCCTCGGGGCAAATAGGAATGTCCTTTTGCTCGTTTGTTCTTATAGGAACGAAAGGACTGCGGCTGAAAAGCCTGCGGCTTTTTCTGCTGGGAGGTGACCTGGGGTAAAAAGGTGGATTTTCCGGCCGTTGCCGTGGCCACCAGATCCGATAGACCGACCCCAAATAATTCCTCCCCCTTATACGGCAATACTTCCATATGTCGTTTGGAATCCGCATCACCTGACCACTGGCGCGTCCATAAACTTCTTCTGGCAGATATGGACATCGCACTTACTCTTGATGCCAGAGTGCAAATATCTCTCTGTGCATCTCGCATATAAAGAAATGCATCCTTTAACTGCTCTATAGTCAGTAAAATACTGTCCCTATCCAGGGTATCAATATTTTCAGACAGTGACTCCGACCAAGCCACGCCAGCACTGCACATCCAGGCTGAGGCGATTGCTGGTCTCAGTATAACACCCGTATGTGTGTATATACTTTTTAATGTATTCTCCAGCCTCCTATCAGCTGGATCCTTGAGGGCGGCCGTATCAGGAGACGGTAACGCCACTTGCTTTGATAAGCGTGTGAGCGCCTTATCCACCCTAGGAGGTGTTTCCCAGCGCGCCCTAACCTCTGGCGGGAAAGGGTATAATGCCAATAACTTCTTTGAAATTAGCAGTTTTCTATCTGGGGTAACCCACGCTTCATCACACACTTCATTCAGTTCCTCTGATTCAGGAAAAACTATCGGTAGTTTTTTCACACCCCACATAATACCCCTTTTTGTGGTACTTGCAGTATCAGAGATATGCAAAGCCTCCTTCATTGCCGTGATCATATAACGTGTGGCCCTACTGGAAAATACGTTTGTTTCTTCACCGTCGACACTGGATTCAGTGTCAGTGTCTGGGTCTGTGTCGACCGACTGATGTAAAGGGCGTTTTACAGCCCCTGACGGTGTCTGAGACGCCTGGACAGGTACTAACTGGTTTGCCGGCTGTCTCATGTCGTCAACCGACTTTTGTAGCGTGCTGACACTATCCCGTAATTCCATAAACAAAGCCATCCATTCTGGTGTCGACTCCCTAGGGGGTGACATCACCATTACAGGCAATTGCTCCGCCTCCACGCCAACATCGTCCTCATACATGTCGACACACACGTACCGACACACAGCAGACACACAGGGAATGCTCTGATAGAAGACAGGACCCCACTAGCCCTTTGGGGAGACAGAGGGAGAGTTTGCCAGCACACACCCAAGCGCTATAAATATATATAGGGGCAACCTTAATAAGTGTGTTCCCTTTATAGCAGCTCAAATATTATAAATATCGCCAATAAGTGCCCCCCCCTCTCTGTTTTTACTAGAGATGAGCGGATTCGGTTTTACTCGGTTTTACTCGGTTCTCAAAACCGAATCTTATTGGCTCACGGATGTCACGTGTTTTGGATAGCCAATAAGATTCGGTTTTGAGAACCGAGTAAAACCGAGTAAAACCGAATCCGCTCATCACTAGTTTTTACCCTGTTTCTGTAGTGCAGTGCAGAGGAGAGTCCTGGGAGCCTTCCTCGCAGCGGAGCTGGGCAGGAAAATGGCGCTGTGTGCTGAGGAGAATAGGCCCCGCCCCCTTTTCGGCGGGCTTCTTCTCCCGGTTTTTTTGGAACCTGGCAGGGGTTAAATACATCCATATAGCCCCAGGGGCTATATGTGATATATTTTAGCCAGAATAGGTATATTACATTGCTGCCCAGGGCGCCCCCCCCAGCGCCCTGCACCCTCAGTGACCGCTGGTGTGAAGTGTGCGGAGAGCAATGGCGCACAGCTGCAGTGCTGTGCGCTACCTCATGAAGACTGAGACGTCTTCTGCCGCCGGTTTCTGGACCTCTTCTCTATTCGGCATCTGCAAGGGGGTCGGCGGCGCGGCTCCGGTGACCCATCCAGGCTGTACCTGTGATCGTCCCTCTGGAGCTAGTGTCCAGTAGCCTAAGAAGCAAATCCATCCTGCACGCAGGTGAGTTCACTTCTTCTCCCCTAAGTCCCTCGTTGCAGTGAGCCTGTTGCCAGCAGGACTCACTGAAAATAAAAAACCTAACAAACTTTTTCTAAGTAGCTCTTTAGGAGAGCCACCTAGATTGCACCCTGCTCGGACGGGCACAAAAACCTAACTGAGGCTTGGAGGAGGGTCATAGGGGGAGGAGCCAGTACACACCACCTAGTGGTCAAACTTTTAAATTTTGTGCCCTGTCTCCTGCGGAGCCGCTATTCCCCATGGTCCTGACGGAGTCCCAGCATCCACTAGGACGTCAGAGAAATAAGATTTTAAACCTACCGGTAAATCTTTTTCTCGTAGTCCATATTGGATGCTGGGGACTCCGTAAGGACCATGGGGATAGACGGGCTCTGCAGGAGACATGGGCACTTTAAGAAAGACTTTAGTTATGGGTGTGCACTGGCTCCTCCCTCTATGCCCCTCCTCTAGACCTCAGTTAGAGAAACTGTGCCCAGAGGAGACGGACAGTACGAGGAAAGGATTTTTGTTAAACCAAGGGCAAGATTCATACCAGCCCACACCATTCACACCGTATAACTTGTGATAAACTAACCAGTTAATAGCATGAAAAAACAACATAGCATCAGTCGGAGACCGATGAAAACAATAACATAAAACTTATGTAAGCAAAACTATATACAAGTCTTGCAGAAGTAGTCCGCACTTGGGACGGGCGCCCAGCATCCTCTACGGACTACGAGAAAAAGATTTACCGGTAGGTTTAAAATCTTATTTTCTCTTACGTCCTAGAGGATTGCTGGGGACTCCGTAAGGACCATGGGGATTATACCAAAGCTCCCAAACGGGCGGGAGAGTGCGGATGACTCTGCAGCACCGATTGAGCAAACAGGAGGTCCTCCTCAGCCAGGGTATCAAACTTATAGAACTTTGCAAAGGTGTTTGAACCCGACCAAGTAGCAGCTCGGCACAGCTGTAGTGCCGAGACCCCTCGGGCAGCCGCCCAAGACGAGCCCACCTTCCTAGTGGAATGGGCCTTGACCGATTTTGGTAACGGCAATCCAGCCGTCGCATGCGCCTGTTGAATCGTGTTACAGATCCAGCAAGCAATAGTCTGCTTTGAAGCAGGAGCGCCAACCTTGTTGGCTGCATACAGGACAAACAGTGCTTCTGTTTTTCTGACTCTAGCCGTCCTGGCCACGTAAATTTTCAAAGCCCTGACCACATCAAGGGACTCGGAATCCTCCAAGTCTCGTGTAGCCACAGGCACCACAATAGGTTGGTTCATATGAAAAGATGACACCACCTTAGGCAAAAATTGAGGACGGGTCCGCAATTCCGCTCTATCCATATCGAAAACTAGATAGGGGCTTTTATGAGACAAAGCCGCCAACTCCGACACTCGCCTAGCCGAAGCCAAGGCTAACAACATGACTACCTTCCAAGTGAGATATTTTAACTCCACCGTTTTAAGTGGTTCAAACCAGTGCGACTTAAGGAAACTCAACACCACGTTAAGGTCCCAAGGCGCCACCGGAGGTACAAAAGGAGGCTGAATATGCAGCACTCCCTTCACAAAAGTCTGTACTTCTGGGAGAGAAGCCAATTCTTTTTGAAAGAAAATGGATAAGGCCGAAATCTGAACCTTAATGGAGCCCAATTTTAGGCCCAAATTCACTCCAGTTTGTAGGAAGTGAAGGAAACGGCCCAGATGGAATTCTTCCGTAGGAGCATTCCTGGCCTCACATCAAGAAACATATTTTCGCCATATACGGTGATAATGTTTAGCTGTCACATCCTTCCTAGCCTTTATCAGAGTAGGAATAACCTCATCCGGAATGCCCTTTTCCGCTAGGATCCGGCGTTCAACCGCCATGCCGTCAAACGCAGCCGCGGTAAGTCTTGGAACAGACAGGGCCCCTGTTGCAACAGGTCCTATCTTAGAGGAGGAGACCACGGATCTTCTTTGAGCATCTCCTGTAGATCCGGATACCAGGCCCTTCGTGGCCAATCTGGAACAATGAGAATTGTCTGTACTCCTCTTATTCTTATTATTCTCAACACCTTTGGGATGAGAGGAAGAGGTGGAAACACATAGACCAACTGGAACACCCACGGTGTTGCTAGGGCGTCCACAGCTACCGCCTGAGGGTCTCTTGACCTGGCGCAATACCTCTGCAGCTTTTTGTTGAGGCGGGATGCCATCATGTCTATCTGGGGCAGTCCCCACTGGCTTGCAATCTGTGCGAAGACTTCCTGACGAAGTCCCCACTTTCCCGGATGCAAGTCATGTTTGCTGAGGAAGTCTGCTTCCCAGTTGTCCACTCCCAGAATGAACACTGCTGACAATGCGCTTACATGATTTTCCACCCAGCGAAGAATCCTGGTGGCTTCCGCCATTGCCACTCTGCTCCTTGTGCCGCCCTGGCGGTTTACATGAGCCACTGCGGTGATGTTGTCTGACTGGACCAGAACTGGTAAGTCGCGAAGCAAGGTCTCCGCTTGACGAAGGGCGTTGTATATGGCCCTCAGCTCCAGGACATTGATGTGAAGACAAGTCTCTTGACTTGACCAAAGACCCTGGAAGTTTCTTCCTTGTGTGACTGCTCCCCAACCTCGGAGGCTCGCGTTCGTGGTCACCAGAACCCAGTCCTGAATGCCGAATCTGCAACCCTCTAGAACAGTGTTTCCCAACCTCGGTCCTCAAGGCACACTAACAGTTCTGGTTTTAGTGATATCCAGGCTTGAACACAAGTGACTTAATTAGAACCGCAGTTATTTTGATTTAACCATCTGTGCTGAAGCCTGGATATCACTAAAACCTGCACTGTTGGTGTGCCTTGAGGACCGCGGTTGGGAATGCCTGCTCTAGAAGGTGAGCACTCTGCAGCCACCACAGGAGAGATACCCTGGCCCTGGGGGACAGGGTGATCAACTGATGAATCTGTAGATGTGACCCGGACCACTTGTCCAGTAGGTCCCATTGGAAGGTCCTCGCATGGAACCTGCCGAATGGAATGGCCTCGTAAGATGCCACCATCTTTCCCAGGACTCGAGTGCAGTGATGCACTGATACCTGTTTTGGTTTCAATAGGTTCCTGACCAGAGTCATGAGTTCTTGAGCCTTTTCCATTGGAAGATAAACCCTTTTCTGGTCCGTATCCAGAATCATGCCCAAGAAGGTCAGACGAGTCGTGGGAACCAGCTGCGACTTTGGGATATTGAGAATCCAGCCGTGTTGCTGTAACACCTTCAGTGAAAGTGACACGCTGTTCAGTAACTGCTCTCGTGATCTCGCTTTTATGAGGAGATCGTCCAAGTACGGGATAGTTGTGAATCCCTGCTTGCGCAGGAGCACCATCATTTCCGCCATTACCTTGGTGAAAATTCTCGGGGCTGTGGAAAGCCCAAACGGCAACATCTGAAATTGGTAATGACAATCCTGTACCGCAAATCTCAGGTACGCCTGATGAGGTGGATATATGGGAACATGAAGGTATGCATCCTTTATGTCCAGAGATACCATAAAATCCCCCCCTTGCAGGCTGGCGATGACCGCCCTGAGCGATTCCATCTTGAACTTGAACCTTTTCAAGTATAGGTTCAGGGATTTTAAATTTAGAATGGGTCTGACCGAACCATCCGGTTTCGGGACTACAAACAGGGTTGAGTAATATCCCCTCCCTTGTTGAAGTAGGGGAACCTTGACCACCACCTGTTGAAGATACAATTTGTGAATTGCATTTAACACTATCTCCCGTTCTGGGGGAGAAGTCGGCAGGGCCGATTTGAAAAACCGGCGAGGAGGCACCTCTTCGAATTCCAGCTTGTAACCCTGAGAAACAATTTCTATTGCCCAGGGATCCACCTGTGAGTGAACCCAGATGTGGCTGAAAATTCGAAGACGTGCCCCCACTGGGGCGGACTCCCTTAGCGGAGCCCCAGCGTCATGCAGTGGATTTTGTAGAGGCCGGGGAGGACTTCTGTTCCTGGGAACTAGCTGTGTTGTGCAGCTTTTTCCCTCTGCCCTTACCTCTGGCAAGAAAGGACGCACCTCGTACTCTCTTGTTCCTTTGTGACCGAAAGGACTGCACTTGATAATGTGGTGCTTTCTTAGGCTGTGAGGGAATATAAGGCAAAAAATAAGAATTTACTTACCGATAATTCTATTTCTCGTAGTCCGTAGTGGATGCTGGGAACTCCGTAAGGACCATGGGGAATAGCGGCTCCGCAGGAGACAGGGCACATCTAAAGAAAGCTTTAGGATCACCTGGTGTGCACTGGCTCCTCCCCCTATGACCCTCCTCCAAGCCTCAGTTAGGATACTGTGCCCGGACGAGCGTACACAATAAGGAAGGATTTTGAATCCCGGGTAAGACTCATACCAGCCACACCAATCACACTGTACAACTTGTGATCTGAACCCAGTTAACAGCATGATAATAGAGAAGCCTCTATAAAAGATGGCTCACTACAACAATAACCCGAATTTTTTGGTAACAATAATTATGTACCAGTATTGCAGACAATCCGCACTTGGGATGGGCGCCCAGCATCCACTACGGACTACGAGAAATAGAATTATCGGTAAGTAAATTCTTATTTTCTCTGACGTCCTAGTGGATGCTGGGAACTCCGTAAGGACCATGGGGATTATACCAAAGCTCCCAAACGGGCGGGAGAGTGCGGATGACTCTGCAGCACCGAATGAGAGAACTCCAGGTCCTCCTCAGCCAGGGTATCAAATTTGTAGAATTTTACAAACGTATTTGCTCCTGACCAAGTAACTGCTCGGCAAAGTTGTAAAGCCGAGACCCCTCGGGCAGCTGCCCAAGATGAGCCCACCTTCCTTGTGGAGTGGGCATTTTAAGATTTTTGGCTGTGGCAGGCCTGTTACAGAATGTGCAAGCTGAATTGTACTACAAATCCAACGAGCAATCGTCTGCTTAGAAGCAGGAGCACCCAGTTTGTTGGGTGCATACAGGATAAACAGCGAGTCAGATTTTCTGACTCCAGCCGTCCTGGAAACATATATTTTCAGGGCCCTGACCACTGTCAAAGTCAGAAAAATATCTCTATGCACACTACCATATTTGCACCTCACACAGGTCCGTGCTGCGCGTGCGTACGCTCTCCCGTACGTGCGCATACTCACAGTCGCGGGCACCCGCAGGCGCATGGTATGCGTATTTACGGTAGAGTTTATGCGATCGTAGCGTGCGACTCAATCATTACATATTTTCACTAATAATGTATTTTGTAGATCATGGTCCCTTTGATAGATTCTGAAAGTTTGGTTAATATAGAATGTTTATGAACAGAGGAATCCCTCTTTGTTTGATACGAAGGGTCAGACAGGAGTAATACAGTGGTGTTTAGTATCCATCGGAAGAATATTTAATTAGAAATATTCCGGTGTTGGTTTAAAGCAGATCAATCGCTCGTGCGAATAGTTATGGACATAAGAAGTTTATGAACATTTACTTTATTTGCACTTTATTACCCATGCGGCGGGAAACCCAGTTTCCCTCCCACCTGAGCAGTTGGAAATAGTCACAGCCCACCTGTATGAATCAACCTATGACCTTTTGTTATAATGCGAAGCCGAATTCCTATGTCCAATGAACAATGAGATTGTAGGGACCATTGAATTGTATTGTGTGTGGGGCATAAATAGGCAGGCCGACCGTATCCAGTTCTCTCCCTTCAACGGTTCTCATTGCTGATAATCGGGAGCTGGATATCGAGGCGCATGCGATCGTTCCCCTTGTGCGTAAGTTTTCTCCGTAATCATATTGTCTTACTGTGAGCCATCTCTCTCTCTCTCTCTCTCTCTCTCTCTCTCTCTCTCTACTCTTTCTCTCTACTCTTTCTCTCTACTCTTTCTCTCGTATTTTCCTTTAATTGTATTGTATTGTATTTCCTGTGTAGTTTATCTGGTTAGTTGGTTTATGTTATATTGTAGTGTATGCTTTGTACTGTGATTCTTTTTGCAAGTATAATAGTCATAATACATATAATAGGTTTCGGACCCTAAGCCCAGGTATCTGTGTATTCTTTATAAGGGTTAAGTATTCTCTGAGCGTCGGTGACGCTCAAGCAGCTTTGTAGTTAATCAGGTTACACCAGGTTGCACTTACACTCTGTCTCTACACTAAGGTATACTGTGTATCTCATCGTTAAAGGTATAGATATAAAGGTTTAACGTTGTAAGCGTCTGCACCGCTGGTGATCTCCTCGTGGTCCCGAGCGTACGCTACGCTATAGCGAATCATCACGTTAGTCGGCAGCCAATAGCGTGCCTGCCTGTGATCACTGGGCCGTAAGCGAACGTGACGCTTGAGCGTCTCGACTACGGCTGAGCGATCACTACGCAACTTGCGTACCCTTACGGTACTTCTTACGTAGATAGCGTACAGTGTTCTTAGACCTCTTAAAGTGATTTATATACGATAAATATTCAGCTTTATCAATTGGCGGCTCGCCCGTCCTTCACATATCTGCACTAGGTAGATCAGCAGACATTATCCCTCAGCAAAGGGCGGGAGGTTGTATCCCTCGTAGTGCTGACAGGATAAGCGTCTGCTTCGCTTAAGTAAAGAGTGCTGAAGGAATCCGGGAACCGGAGGTAAGAACAAAACGCTAGTGTCTTTTAAAACTGTTTATTTTTCTGTCTTGCGTACACACGCACGCACACATATATCTGCATTTCTTTTTCTTTTTCATTTTCGTATATCACTCTCCTGTCTGCCAGTTTTTTATAGTTGATAGAAGTGCTAAAAGAGAGTTGCCGTTATTTCATAGTTTAAGAGTAAAGGTAATATAGTTAAAAGATAGACAAACACACAGTTTCGCCTGGGAGATAAGGCGAAGTCAGTGTGTTTGTGTGGTAGATGATCAAGGATCATCTACATTGATAAAAGTATAAATTTGTGTTACGGTGGATCTTTGCTTTGCGTATACGTGTCTCTAACAAAGACTTGTGTACGCAATCCAAAGGCCGACGCACGCAGCGTACGTTACGCAACGGAGCGTCCGGTTACGCCCACGTAGCTCAAGTCACGATAAGTTGATTTTTAACGCAAAGCGATAAATAACGCAAAGCGATAAATAACGCGAGGCGAGAAATAACGCAAGTCTATTTTTGGGTGTCCGAAATTTAATTAACAGATCCTGCTCCTAATTGGTAACACACCTGATCTGAAGAAAAATTTCTGCGCAGAAATAGAAATAGAAAACAAAAGTGTACATGTGATGAGTGAGTGTTTTTACAATTTTTAAAGGTTGAACCACAAGAAAAGTCGAGTACTCGTGAGGTACATGCGTGTAAGTGACGTGCACGGTGGCTAGGGAGGCATCTCTGGTTAAATATACAATTTTGAGCATTAGAGTATAGCAGACCAGGAGGTCATACTGTAACAAGACCAGGAGGTCATACTGTAACAAGACCAGGAGGTCATAACAGACCAGGAGGTCCAGGTACAGCCGACAAGGAAGTCCGCTATACAGTTCACAGGCACAACACCGAAAAGGGTTGGTGCAACACCCATATAGGCCATATAAGCTCTGGCTGAAGGAATTCGCAGTCGTAAGTTTCGATTCCATTGGTCTTTCCGTACATAAGCTTAGTTGTTTGTGTACTGAATGACTGGACCGCACGTAAGTGTGTGCAGTAGTTAGTAATCTGACCTAATACCATTAGAGTAAAGGGATCACAAACGCTATCTGTACACTCTAACGTGATTTGTGTAATTTTTTTATTTTAAGGGAAGTTCACTGCTCACTCAGGAACTATCCAACAACCAATAGTTACTGGAAAGAGTAAGTGTTCTTCGGATAACCCTCGCAGGTTCCAGTAAATAGAGGTTCAGGTCGCAGGGGCCCTAGGTCGAGTACGCCAGCACCATATCGGTGTGATCAGGTCGTATTGGTCGGCGTGGGCGAGTGAGTGGGGTACTCGGTAAACCGCCACCGTCAGCCTATTGTTGGCATTTGGTTTTGCGTAAAGGGTTGGCTAAATAAAGCAACACTTTCGAACTATGGGGGCCACTTGTTCAGGTAGGGGGCGATCAACCTCGGTTCGGGTTGATTCAGTGGTCCGACCAATTGGGTCGGCCAGGTATATAATGTGTGAGAAATATGGAAGTCACACAGAAACTTTATGTGATGAATGGGAGAGAATAACTGTACATGACGGGGAGAAATTCCCAAGAGTAGGGAGCTTCAGCTCAGAAGTGTTACAAAATTTAAGGAGGAGGATATGTCTCATAAAATCAACAAAGAGACGAATCCAGCATTATGATTATTTACAGTTGTGGCAACAGGAAGGTGAGATACAGAGAGGTTTGGCTCAGGCGGCGGGATCTGGCTCTAACAGAAAACTGATTGCCACGGCCCCGCCGCCACCATACATATCAGGAGAGAAGTTGATTGCGGAGAAAGACGCACTAAGGTGTAACACAAAATCACTTAGTAACTGTGTAAATGTTAATGATAATGTTAACCCATTAACCCATGCAAGTATTAACCCGTGCAAGTTGTACCCTGTTTTGAACTTTCCTCAGGAGTGTGATCAAGAGGACGAATCGGCAACGATTTCAGCGCTCTCTCTAGCAGCCACCATAGCAGAGACCACAGTAGGCACAGCTCCACCCACGAGATTAGTAAAGGCCCCTAGCGGAGGGATAGGTGAGGTCGTATCAACTGGTAAGTACGGCACCATGCATTATGCTGAAACTATTTCACCACAGCCTGTAGAATCTACACAGAATGAGGTTGTTAGAATTACACCTGTTAGAGTAATAGCAGTGCCAAATGGGAAAACAGACGCATCAGGAGCCACTCCCATTAGGAACATTGCCATGTACACCCCATTTTCCCGAATGGAATTAAGGACCATAGTGTCTGAATTTCCTGACCCTAGAAAAGACTTAGTTGCCAGTCAAAAATACATCAGAGACTTAGGTAACACTGTAGAGCCCAACAATAAAGACTGGCAGATATTGCTGAGAGCATGTTTACCCTCAAATGTCGACGCAACTCAATTTTTAGCTGATTGCGGACTAGATCATGATGTACCTCTTACAGATGTGTACAACCAAGATAATGTGAAAAGAATAAACTTGCAGCTAAAAGAGTATTTCCCAGCAGTAGCTAAATGGAATAAGATATTCTCCATTAAACAGAAGGAGTCAGAGACAGCTGCAGAGTATTTTCACAGAGCATTATTAGAAATGGCAAAATACACAGGCATAGAGGACATTAAAACAGACACAAACCATCGGGAAGTAGCAGTATCGGTACTGATGGATGGTTTAAAAGAGTCATTGAAGACTAGGGTACAGACCACGCAACCATGTTGGCGAGGTCTGTCTGTGGCTACTTTGAGAGAGGCTGCTATTGATCACGACAGAAACATCACCAGACACAGGGAACAACAAGGTGACAAATTAATGTCAGTAAGTATACAGGCTCTGACCACAAGGCAGCCTTTGTTTGTATCACCAAATCCTGTGGGTAAGTCAAGTATGGTTACTTGTTATTCTTGTCACAAACAGGGACACATGGCACGAGATTGTAGAGTAAAGAATCCACGAAACTCATACCAACCCCCTAGACAACGACACGACACACGACATTGGGAGCAAGGTCCGCAGAAACGGAGTTATGAGCCACATACAGGGGAAACAAAAAGATATCCCCCAAACAGAGACTGGCATGCCTCTGGTAGTTCCCAACTATCTCCCTCACAAGTAGTTGCTGCCAGCGGGATTCAGGGAGGTCACCATACCCAATAGGGGTGTGGCCATACCTGTAATCTGCAGCCAGTAAAATTAATTGCCAATCTTGGAAGTGAACCCGAAATCGCAATTAATGTAGCTGGTAAAACTTTAAACTTTCTTGTAGACACAGGGGCGGCCAAGTCAGTGATAAATTCGACAGTGGGCATGAGAACCACTGGTAGGACAATTCCAGCCATGGGAGTAACAGGAGTAGTCCAGCACTACCCTGTTAGCAAACCAGCCGAGATTACAATAGGGCCTTTGCATACCAAGCATTCCTTTTTGCTGGCTGCATCGGCACCAACCAATCTCCTGGGAAGAGACTTACTGTGTAAAATGGGGTGCGTCATTTATTGTACTCCTGAAGGTGTATTCTTGGACATACCTGAGAAACACGCTCAGGAAGTGCGAGACATGTTAGACTCCCCATCAAAATTAATGTCACATACCATTATGACAAATAGGAATCCATCCCAAATAGAAGAGATGACATCTCAGATACCAGAGTCACTTTGGACAAAAGACGGACAAGACACTGGATTAATGGCAAACGTAGCTCCAGTAGTTGTACAAGTAAAAGATGGTAGGATAGCTCCAAAAATCCCACAGTACCCTTTGAAGCCAGAGGTGGAGTTAGGAGTTTACCCAGTAATAGAGCGCTTGCTACAACAGGGCATTCTGGTAAGAACGTCCAGCACTGCCAATAGTCCCATCTTCCCTGTTAAAAAGAGTGGGGGGAGGGGTTACAGACTAGTGCAGGATCTAAGGGGGATTAACAAAATAGTTGAGAGTCAGTTCCCCGTAGTGCCAAATCCAGGTGTCATCCTAATGCAAATCCCTCCCACTGCCAAATTTTTCACTGTTATTGACCTCTGCTCCGCTTTCTTTTCGGTACCTCTGCACCCTGACAGCCAATATTTGTTTGCATTTACATACAGAGGAGTCCAATACACGTGGACTCGATTACCCCAAGGTTTCATAGATAGTCCAAGTATATTTTCTCAGGCTTTGCATGATTGTTTACAGTCTTTCCAACCAGACAGTGGATCAGTATTGATACAGTATGTGGACGATTTATTACTGTGTTCAGATTCACTGGAAGCATCTCTGAAGGATACGAAACAGCTCCTGTTTCATCTTTCAGACACCGGACACAAGGTGTCCAAAGACAAGTTACAATTATGCCAAACTAAGGTAAAATATTTGGGACACTGTCTAACACAAGGACTGAGACACCTGACCGCTGATAGAATCCAAGCAATTAGAGACATGACTCTGCCACAAACCCAGCAACAGATCAGAACGTTTTTAGGAATGTGTGGGTATTGCCGTAATTGGATCCCAGGGTTTTCCATTTTGGCGTTACCTTTGCAGGAAATGGTCTCCTCAAACAAACCTGATCGGATTTCGCATACAGACGAGTCCGAAACAGCATTTGAGAGACTCAAACAGTGCCTAACGCAGGCACCAGCACTAGGTATGCCAGACTATGGGAAACCCTTTGAACTATACGGAACAGAAAGTGCTGGTTGCGCGGCAGGTGTACTAACCCAAAAACACGGTGATGCCAGTAGGCCAGTTGCATACTACAGCGCTCAGCTAGACACGGTAGCGCGATCCCTCCCCACATGCTTGCGAAGCGTTGCTGCGATAGCATTGCTAGTGACAAAAAGCGAAGATGTCGTGCTAGGCCACAACCTCACAATCCATACGCCACATGCAGTATCAGCCTTATTGAATTCTGCCCAAACCAGACACGTCTCATCAGCGAGATTTACAAGATGGGAATTGGCACTAATGGCCCCCGTAAACATCACCATAAGGAGATGCAGTGCATTAAATCCTGCAACGTATCTCCCAGGTGTGCCTGGTCAGGCACAAAGGGTGGAAGGTGAGAGTGATGGGGAAGGAGGATTTAATACAAAGGAAGATACACATGATTGTATGGAATATTTGACCCAAAATTTTACCGCAAGGCCTGACATCAGTGACAACCCACTGGAAGATGCAGAACTCACGTTCTACACGGACGGTAGTTGTCATAGACAGTCAGACTCGGGAGACTTGTGTACTGGATACGCAGTCGTAGATGACCAAGACACCATAGAAGCGGAACCGCTAGGCCCACCTCACTCAGCCCAGGTTGCTGAACTGGTCGCCCTAACCAGAGCATGTGAATTGGCTAAGGGTAAGTCAGCCAATATCTACACCGATTCTAGATACGCATTCGGGGTAGTCCATGATTTCGGAGCCCTATGGCGCCTCAGAAATTTCATGACGGCCGCTGGTACACCGGTAGCGCATGCAGCTCACATAAAAAGGCTTCTAACAGCGATACAGGAACCCGACAGAGTGGCTGTTATCAAATGTAAAGCACACACATATAGCCAAGACCCGGTATCACTTGGTAACAGCCGAGCAGACGAAGCTGCTAAGATAGCAGCTGCTACCCCCATACAGACAGACACCACACAATTAATGGTATTTAATACCATTAACACACAGAAGTTGTGTGAAATGCAAAATTTGTGTTCCACACAGGAAAAGGCAGTCTGGAAGGCAAAGGGATGTGGCCAGGAGTCCTCAGGACTCTGGACGGATGGACATGGTAAACCAGTGGCCCCCAGAGCATATCTTCCATGTCTGGCTGAAGCAGCTCACGGGCTGACTCATCTAGGCAAGGAAGGAATGTGCAAATTGGTGAGAGCATACTGGTGCGCCCCAGGATTCTCCTCTCATGCGAGTAAAAGAGCAATGTCATGCCTTACCTGTTTGAGAAAGAATATTGGAAAGGCAATACCTACAGAACCATCCCATATCCCACCTGCCGGCGGCCCTTTCCAGGTAATACAAACTGACTTTATACAATTACCCCCTTGTCGGAATTTGAAATATGTACTTGTTTGTATAGATGTTTTCTCAAATTGGGTCGAAGCATTTCCTGCAGCTACAAATACCGCTATGTTTACTGCTAAGAAAATTGTGCAGGAATTTGTATGTAGATATGGTATCCCTAGAATAATCGAAAGTGATAGGGGTACCCATTTTACAGGTGATGTCTTTCAAGGAATGTGTAAGTTGATGGGAATTGATAGCAAGCTGCACACTCCGTACCGTCCACAGGCGAGTGCGAAGGTCGAAAGAGTGAACAGCACTATTAAAAATAAATTGAGTAAAGTGATGGCAGAGACAGGATTGACATGGCCAGAAGCTTTACCCATTGTACTGTACAGTATCAGAACCACTCCCAGGTCCCCTCTTAATCTGTCTCCCTTTGAAATCTTGTTTGGTCGACAACCGCATGTCATGATTAACCCTCAGGATGATTTGAAATGTAACAATGAAGTAACTGTAAAGTACTTGATTAACATGAGTAAACAGTTAAGGAATCAAAATGATAGTCTGAAGTTGGTGATTCCTGATCTACCTGATAGGAATTGTCATGACATTGAACCTGGGGATTATGTAATGATACGGAATTTTCTACGCTCAGGTTGCCTTATTGACAGATGGGAAGGACCATACCAGGTCTTATTGACTAGCACTACGGCATTGAAGGTTGCTGAGAGAGAGACTTGGGTCCATTCATCCCACTGCAAGAAGGTTGCTGATCCAGAGAAGTCCCGTGATAAGGAACAGACGGTAGAGGTTGTATCACTGGAGTGTCTGTTCCAGGAGGACTGAGGCGGCACCTGAGCCTTGAAGACCGAGAGCTGTTGTCGACTCCCCACTCCCTTTTATTATTTTCCTCCACTTCCCATCCCCTCTCCCTCAAATTTCTTTTTCCTCCTTCTCATTCTTCTCCATTTCCTCCTATAAGATGGACTTGCCCCAAGAGACTGTGATCCGGATTTTCCTGTTGACCATGATGTTGACCAGAGCAGTCTGTTCCGGCGAGAGTACCATGGAGGTCGATAGAGGTTCTGGAATGGGTTCTGATGATAAAGATGGAGGCGTAGTTTTCCAAGATCAACCTAACCAACAAGCAAAGGCGAGTATCAGAAAACGATCCGATAGCATTGACCATAGAAGAAATTGTGACGGATTGTTAGCTGAAGAAAACTGTATCTGTAGGCTCTGTAACAATGTCATTGAAGATGGGTGCATTAAGAAATGCCAATCCAGTTTTAATATCCATATGGACCGGCATCCATTGAGTGACTATCACTCCTTAGTGGGTAATGTGTTAAACAAAACAGATTGTTGGGTATGCTCTCAAGTACCTCAGGGTCATAGCAAATCAGGGCTAGTACCATTTCCTTTAACGATAGGGGAGGTACTTGAGTTAAATGGTGGGAGACCGGTGGACAGGAGGTTTAATATCTCCAGCCCTCCTAGTTTGAAGCTCCACCAATACCATGTGGATAGGTCCCTATTATGTTTTAACATCTCCAATCCCAGAAAGCCGGGAAATTGGGAAGTGTCATGGAGTAACCACACCATGACCTTTTCGCATAGAGCAGATAGAATGCCTACAGATACAGAGCTTGTACGCCACATAGCCAGTAGAGGAAACTCTTTCCGGTATAGGTACACCTTAGGAAATAGGATTACGAGAGTTGGAGAAGTATCACCAGGATACTGTGCACATATCGTACAACCTGATACGTGTATTAAGCAGATGGAAGAATTAGGGTTAGGAGATTTCACCTGGAAGGTGTGTAATATGGTTATGTCCTTCTCCGTCCCATATGTTCTCCCCGATGATGCATATTTCATATGCGGGAGAAAGGCGTACAAGTGGCTTGCCCCAAACTCTGAAGGATTGTGTTATATTGGAAAAGTATTGCCTGAAGTAATGACTGTAACACATGATAAAATGAAAGACATACATCGTGGTGCCCAAGCTCCTTATACTCACACCCACTACGAGCACGTTGTTAAAAGGCACCTGATAGAGAAGACAGAGCATCCGGCCTCTGATCTGATAAGTGAATCCACCGGGATTCAATTCTTAATCGCGTTAGATTTCACCCGCACCGCTAGAGGAGTGCTAAATTATAAATACATATCAGCGCTCGCAAATTTGTTAGACAATATCACTGAAATGTATGATGACACGTTTAGATATACGGGAAGGGAACTTCAAGCTTATAAAACAGAACTGGTGCAGCATAGAATGGTTCTTAATTACCTCACAGCAGTGACAGGCGGATATTGTGTTACATTGGCAACACAGTACGGCGTGAAGTGTTGCACGTATATCACGAATAGCACCGAGGATCCGGTCGAGGTCATAGACCAAAAGATGGACGATATTCTCCAATTGAAGTGGGAATTTCGCCGAAAACACAATCTCACTCTTGCTGCTGTAGGTAATGAGCTGACTGGTTGGGTGTCATGGTTGAACCCGCGAAATTGGTTCTCCGGTTTGGGAGACTGGGCTCAAGGAGTCATAATGGATGTTGGGAAGTTTCTCCTATGTATCTTAGGTGTTATCATAACGATCGGTTTGATATTTAGATGCGGTCAGGCTTTAATGAGGTGCAATCGTCGTACTAAGGTAATGAGTTTGAGGAGTGAGGAAACTGTAATTAACCTGGATTTGATTTATGACCCAATGATAGAAACAATGATGTGATGAAAATGCGATTTCTACGGTCCGTTTCTTTCACCTGTTTTTCTGCTTTTCTCCAAGATAAAAAGACCCCCTTGGACGAGGAAGTTGACGAGACGCTATACAGACAACGGATAGACCAAAGAAGAAGTTTTGACCACTTGAGATATGGACATTTGATGAACTTTGCCATGGATCCCCAGTTTCCCTAGAATTCTTAAACTTACGCTAGCCCAACATTTTTTGTAAATCTAATGGCATTGACAAAGCTTTTTGCTCACACCTAATGGGCAACACAGCGCAAAGAAGACGACTTTCAACTGATACCGAACAAAACTTCAACCGACAGATGTACATTAACCTGACATAGAATACCACCGCATTTACCGTAATTATGTCTTTTCTTCATTTCTACAACCCTCAGGTAATGACACACATAGTATAGGGAATACAGGCACAGATATCAGCAATCACATATTCCCCCATTCATGTATCATCAACTAAAATGTGCTCCCCATTTTGTTCAAAATCCGAAAAGAGCTCGGTAAAGTTTGACAGCCCATCCACAGACCCGTACCACGGGATAAGAAGGAATTCAAATGTATACTTCGCAATACCTCGAAGCTTGATTTACAACACGTACGGCACGATGATACATGACCCCCCAAACATGGACTCATACACACATGCTCCTGCTATCTCACTAGGTCATACCCTCTTCCCACCTACTCCTCTCTCCTCCCTTACCCAACCATGGAAATGAATTAACCCCTGACATATATTTTTCTCCTTTTGAAATGTTTTAGAAGGTGGCAGTTATTATTGACTGCCAAAGGGTGGACTGTCAAAGTCAGAAAAATATCTCTATGCACACTACCATATTTGCACCTCACACAGGTCCGTGCTGCGCGTGCGTACGCTCTCCCGTACGTGCGCATACTCACAGTCGCGGGCACCCGCAGGCGCATGGTATGCGTATTTACGGTAGAGTTTATGCGATCGTAGCGTGCGACTCAATCATTACATATTTTCACTAATAATGTATTTTGTAGATCATGGTCCCTTTGATAGATTCTGAAAGTTTGGTTAATATAGAATGTTTATGAACAGAGGAATCCCTCTTTGTTTGATACGAAGGGTCAGACAGGAGTAATACAGTGGTGTTTAGTATCCATCGGAAGAATATTTAATTAGAAATATTCCGGTGTTGGTTTAAAGCAGATCAATCGCTCGTGCGAATAGTTATGGACATAAGAAGTTTATGAACATTTACTTTATTTGCACTTTATTACCCATGCGGCGGGAAACCCAGTTTCCCTCCCACCTGAGCAGTTGGAAATAGTCACAGCCCACCTGTATGAATCAACCTATGACCTTTTGTTATAATGCGAAGCCGAATTCCTATGTCCAATGAACAATGAGATTGTAGGGACCATTGAATTGTATTGTGTGTGGGGCATAAATAGGCAGGCCGACCGTATCCAGTTCTCTCCCTTCAACGGTTCTCATTGCTGATAATCGGGAGCTGGATATCGAGGCGCATGCGATCGTTCCCCTTGTGCGTAGGTTTTCTCCGTAATCATATTGTCTTACTGTGAGCCATCTCTCTCTCTCTCTCTCTCTCTCTCTTTCTCTCTCTCTACTCTTTCTCTCGTATTTTCCTTTAATTGTATTGTATTGTATTTCCTGTGTAGTTTATCTGGTTAGTTGGTTTATGTTATATTGTAGTGTATGCTTTGTACTGTGATTCTTTTTGCAAGTATAATAGTCATAATACATATAATAGGTTTCGGACCCTAAGCCCAGGTATCTGTGTATTCTTTATAAGGGTTAAGTATTCTCTGAGCGTCGGTGACGCTCAAGCAGCTTTGTAGTTAATCAGGTTACACCAGGTTGCACTTACACTCTGTCTCTACACGAAGGTATACTGTGTATCTCATCGTTAAAGGTATAGATATAAAGGTTTAACGTTGTAAGCGTCTGCACCGCTGGTGATCTCCTCGTGGTCCCGAGCGTACGCTACGCTATAGCGAATCATCACGTTAGTCGGCAGCCAATAGCGTGCCTGCCTGTGATCACTGGGCCGTAAGCGAACGTGACGCTTGAGCGTCTCGACTACGGCTGAGCGATCACTACGCAACTTGCGTACCCTTACGGTACTTCTTACGTAGATAGCGTACAGTGTTCTTAGACCTCTTAAAGTGATTTATATACGATAAATATTCAGCTTTATCACCACGTCAAGCAACTTGGAATCCTCCAAGTCCTTAGTAGCCGCAGGTACCACAATAGGTTGCTTCATGTGAAATGCAGAAACCACCTTAGGTAGAAATTGAGAACAAGTCCTCAATTCTGCCCTGTCAGAATGAAATATTAAATAAGGGCTTTTATATGATAAAGCCGCCAATTCTGACACACGCCTGGCTGAAGCCAGGGCTAACAGCATCGTCACCTTCCATGTGAGATATTTTAAGTCCACAGTGGTGAGTGGTTCAAACCAATGTGACTTTAGGAAACTCAACACAACATTGAGATCCCAAGGTGCCACTGGAGGCACAAAAGGAGGCTGTATATGCAGTACCCCTTTTACAAATGTCTGAACTTCAGGCACTGAAGCCAGTTCCTTTTGGAAGAAAATCGACAGGGCCGAAATTTGAACCTTAATGGACCCAATTTTAGGCCCATAGACAGTCCTGTTTGCAGGAAATGGAGGAAACGACCCAGTTGAAATTCCTCTGTAGGGGCCTTCTTGGCCTCCCACCACGCAACATATTTTCGCCAAATGCGGTGATAATGTTTTGCGGTTACGTCCTTCCTGGCCTTGACCAGGGTAGGGATGACTTCATCTGGAATGCCTTTTTCCTTCAGGATCCGGCGTTCAACCGCCAAGCCGTCAAACGCAGCCGCGGTAAGTCTTGGAACAGACAAGGCCCCTGCTGTAGCAGGTCCTTTCTTAGAGGTAGAGGCCACGGTTCGTCCGTGAGCATCTCTTGAAGTTCCGGATACCAAGTCCTTCTTGGCCAATCCGGAACCACGAGTATAGTTCTTACTCCTCTCCTTCTTATGATTCTCAGTACTTTTGGTATGAGAGGCAGAGGAGGGAACACATACACTGACTGGTACACCCACGGTGTTACCAGAGCGTCCACCGCTATTGCCTGAGGGTCCCCTGACCTGGCGCAATATCTGTCTAGTTTTTTGTTTAGACGGGACGCCATTATGTCCACCTTTGGTTTTTCCCAACGGTTTACAATCAGGTGGAAGACTTCTGGGTGAAGTCCCCACTCTCCCGGGTGAAGGTCGTGTCTGCTGAGGAAGTCTGCTTCCCAGTTGTCCACTCCCGGAATGAACACTGCTGACAGTGCTATCACATGATTTTCCGCCCAGCGAAGAATACTTGCAGCTTCTGCCATTGCCCCCCTGCTTCCCGTGCCGCCCTGTCTGTTTACGTGGGCGACTGACGTGATGTTGTCCGATTGGATCAATACCGCCTGACCCTGAAGCAGGGGTTTCGCTTGACTTAGGGCATTGTAAATGGCCCTTAGTTCCAGAATGTTTATATGAAGAGATGTCTCCAGGCTTGACCATAAGCCCTGGAAATTCCTTCCCTGTGTGACTGCTCCCCAGCCTCGCAGGCTGGCATCCGTGGCCACCAGGACCCAGTCCCGAATGCCGAATCTGCGGCCCTCTAGAAGATGAGCACTCTGCAACCACCACAGGAGGGATACCCTTGTCCCCGGTGACAGGGTTATCCGCTGAAGCATCTGAAGATGCGACCCGGACCATTTGTCCAGTAGGTTCCACTGGAAAGTCTTGCGTGGAATCTGCCGAATGGGATTGCTTCGTAGGAAGCCACCATTTTTACCCAGAACCCTTGTGCATTGATGCACTGAGACTTGGTTCGGTTTTAGGAGGTTCCTGACTAGCTCGGATAACTCCCTGGCTTTCTCCTCCGGGAGAAACACCTTCTTTCTGGACTGTGTCCAGGATCATCCCTAGGAACAGAAGACAAGTCGTCGGAACCAGCTGCGATTTTGGAATATTGAGAATCCAATCGTGCTGCCGCAACACTACCTGATATAGTGCTACACCGATCTCCAACTGTTCCCTGGATCTTACCCTTATCAGGGAATCGTCCAAGTAACGGATAACTAAAATTCCCTTCCTTCGAAGGAATATCATCATTACGGTCATTACTTCAGTAAAGACCCGGGGTGCCGTGGACCATCCCTACGGCAGCGTCCGAACTGATAGTGACAGTTCTGTACCATAACCTGAAATACCCTTGGTGAGAAGGGTAAATTTTGACATGAAGGTAAGCATCCTTGATGTCCCGAGACATCATGTAGTCCCCTTCTTCCAGGTTTGCAATCACTGCTCTGAGTGACTCAATTTTGAATTTGAACCTCTGTATGCAAGTGTTCAAAGATTTTAGATTTTAGATTTTAAAATCGGTCTCACCGAGCCGTCTGGCTTCGGTACCACAATAGTGTGGAATAATACCCCGTTCCCTGTTGCAGGAGGGGTACCTTGATTATCACCTGCTGGGAATACAGCTTGTGAATGGTTTCCAAAACTGCCTCCCTGTCAGCGGGAGACGTCGGTAAAACAGACCTTTGGAAACGGCGAGGGGGATACGTCTCGAATTCCAATTTGTACCCCTGAAATATTACCTGAAGGATCCAGGGGTCTACTTGCGAGTGAGCCCACTGCGCACTGAAATTCATTGAGAACGGGACCCCACCGTGCCTGAACTTGTAAAGCCCTAGCGTCATACTGAGGGCTTGGCAGAGGCGGAAAAGAGTTTCTGTTCCTTGGAACTGGCTGATCTCTGCAGCCATTTTCCTCTCCCTCTGTCACGAGCAGAAAAGAGGAACCCTTTTGTCCGCTTGCCAACCAGGCCTGCGCCTGATAATACGGCGTCTTATTTTGAGAGGCGACCTGGGGTACATCCCCTCTTTTAAGGCAATACTTCCAAATGCCGTTTGGAATCCGCATCACCTGACCACTTTACTGGTATAATTGGACAACGCACTTATACTTGATGCCAGTCGGCAAATATTCCGCTGTGCATCATGCATATATAGAAATGCATCTTTTAATTGCTCTATAGGCAATAATATACTGTCCTTATCTAGGATATCATATTTCCAGTCAGGGAATCCGACCACGCCAACCCAGCACTGCACATCCAGGCTGAGGCGATTGCTGGTCGCAGTATAACACCAGTATGTGTGTAAATACATTTTAGGATACCCTCCTGCTTTCTATCAGCAGGATCCTTAAGGGCGGCCATCTCAAGAGAGGGTAGAGCCCTTGTTCTTACAAGCGTGTGAGCGCCTTATCCCCCCTAGGGGGTGTTTCCCAACGCACCCTAACCTCTGGCGGGAAAAGGTATACTGCCAATAACTTTTTAGAAATTATCAATTGTTATCGGGGGGAAACCCACGCATTTTATTTCTCAGATTCAGGAAAACTACAGGAAGTTTTTCCTCACTAACATAATACCCCTTTTTTTTTTGGTGGTATTCATATTATCAGAAAAGTGTAAACTTTTTTCATTGCCTCAATCATGCAATGTGTGGCCCTATTTGGAAATCACAGTTGTCTCTTCACCGTCGACACAGGAGTCAGTATCCGTGTCGGCGTCTGTATCTGAGGTAACGGGCGCTTTAGAGCCCCTATATGAGACGTCTGGACATGCACAAGCTGAGTAGCCGGCTGTCTCATGTCAACCACTGTCTTTTATACAAAGCTGACACTGTCACGCAATTTCCACAGTACATCCACTCAGGTGTCGACCCCCCAGGGGGTGACAACACTATTACAGACACTCTACTCCGTCTCCTCATCATTTTTCTCCTCATACATGTCGACACAAACGTACCGACACACAGCACACACACAGGGAATGCTCTGATAGAGGACAGGACCCCACTAGCCCTTTGGGGAGACAGAGGGAGAGTTTGCCAGCACACACCAGAGCGCTATATATATACAGGGATAACCTTATATAAGCGTTTTTCCCTTTATAGCTGCTGTATTGTTTATACTGCGCCTAATTTGTGCCCCCCTCTCTTTTTTAACCCCTTTCTGTAGTGTAGTGACTGCAGGGGAGAGCCAGGGAGCTTCCCTCCAACTGAGCTGTGAGGGAAAATGGCGCCAGTGTGCTGAGGAGATAGGCTCCGCCCCTTTCTCGGCGTCCTTATCATCCGTTTTCTTGTATGTTTTGGCAGGGGTTAAATGCATCCATATAGCCCAGGAGTTATATGTGATGCATTTATTTTAGCCATAAAAGGTTTTCTAACGATTTATTGCGTCTCAGGGCGCTGCCCCCCCAGCGCCCTGCACCCTCAGTGACCGGAGTGTGAAGTGTGCTGAGAGCAATGGCGCACAGCTGCGGTGCTGTGCGCCTACCTTTATCTGAAGACAGGAAAGTCTTCTGCCGCCGATTTTTCCGGACCTCTTCGCTCTTCTGGCTCTGTAAGGGGGCCGGCGGCGCGGCTCCGGTGACCCATCCAGGCTGAACCTGTGATCGTCCCTCTGGAGCTAATGTCCAGTAGCCTAAGAAGCCCAATCCACTCTGCACGCAGGTGAGTTCGCTTCTTCTCCCCTTAGTCCCTCGATGCAGTGAGCCTGTTGCCAGCAGGTCTCACTGAAAATAATAAACCTAAACTAAAACTTTCACAAAGAGCTCAGGAGAGCCCCTAGTGTGCACCCTTCTCGTCGGGCACAGAAATCTAACTGAGGCTTGGAGGAGGGTCATAGGGGGAGGAGCCAGTGCACACCAGGTGATCCTAAAGCTTTCTTTAGATGTGCCCTGTCTCCTGCGGAGCCGCTATTCCCCATGGTCCTTATGGAGTTCCCAGCATCCACTAGGACGTCAGAGAAAATGTGATTTACCAGCTGTAGCTGTGGAGACCAGGTCCGAGAGACCTTCCCCAAACAATTCCTCCCCCTTGTAAGGTAAAACCTCCATATGTCTCTTTGAGTCGGCATCACCTATCCACTGCCGGGTCCATAGGACTCGTCTAGTAGAAATCGCCATAGCGTTGATTCTAGAACCCAGTAGACCAATGTCTCTTTGAGCATCTCTTATATATAAGACGGCATCTTTTATATGTCCTAGGGTCAATAAGATGGTATCCTTATCCAGGGTTTCAATTTCCGCTGATAAGGTATCTGTCCATGCTGCTACCGCGCTACACACCCAAGCCGACGCAATAGCCGGTCTGAGTAAGGTACCCGAATGTGTGTAAATGGACTTCAAGGTAACCTCTTGCTTGCGATCAGCAGGATCCCTAAGGGTAGCCGTATCTTGGGATGGCAGCGCTACCTTTTTGGATAAGCGTGTCAACGCTTTGTCCACCCTAGGGGAGGATTCCCACCGTATCCTGTCCGTTGGCGGGAAAGGATACGCCATAAGAATCCTTTTGGGAATCTGCAGTTTTTTGTCCGGAGATTCCCAAGCTTTTTCACATAACTCGTTCAGCTCATGCGAGGGAGGAAAGGTTACCTCAGGATTCTTTCCCTTATAAATGTGTACCCTCGTGTCAGGGACAGGGGGTTCCTCTGTGATATGCAAAACATCTTTTATTGCAATAATCATATATCGAATACATTTAGCCACTTTTGGCTGTAACTTTGCATCATCGTAGTCGACACTGGAGTCAGAATCCGTGTCGGTATCTGTGTCTGCTATTTGGGATAGTGGGCGCTTTTGAGACCCCGAAGGTCCCTGCGACATAGGGACAGACATGGGTTGACTCCCTGGCTGTTCCCTAGCTTCCGCTTTGTCTAATCTTTTGTGCAATAAATTTACATTAGCACTTAAAACATTCCACATATCCATCCAGTCAGGTGTCGGCGTTGTCGACGGAGACACCACATTAATTTGCTCCTCCTCCTCCCTAGGAAAGCCTTCTATCTCAGACATGTGGACACACGCGTATCGACACACCACACACTCAGGGAATCCTCTTATCTGAAGACAGTTCCCCCACAAGGCCCTTTGGAGAGACAAAGAGAGAGTATGCCAGCACACACCCAGCGCTATATGACCCAGGAAAAAACACACACAATATGTTTACCTAGATAGCGCTGTATGTATTTTGCGCCAAATATGTGCCCCCCCCCCTTCTTTAAAACCCTCTTTCACTGTGGATAAGCAGGGGAGAGTCCGGGGAGCTACCTCTCAGCGCTGTGCTGTGGAGAAAAATGGCGCTGGTGAGTGCTGAGGAAGAAGCCCTGCCCCCTCGGCGGCGGGCTTCTGTCCCGCTCAAATATCTAAAAACCTGGCTGGGGCTCTTTATATATACAGTGCCCAGCTCTATATATACACTTTTGCCAGAAAACGAGGTTTATTGCTGCCCAGGGCGCCCCCCCCCTGCGCCCTGCACCCTTACAGTGACTGCCGTTTGTGTGTGCTGTGTGGGAGCAATGGCGCACAGCGTTACTGCTGTGCGTTACCTCAGTGAAGATCTGAAGTCTTCTGCCGCCTCTGAAGTCTTCTTTCTTCTCATACTCACCCGGCTTCTATCTTCCGGCTCTGCGAGGAGGACGGCGGCGCGGCTCTGGGACGGACTGCGAGGGTGAGACCTGCGTACCGATCCCTCTGGAGCTAATGGTGTCCAGTAGCCTTAGAAACAGAGCCTAACATTAAAGTAGGTCTGTTTCTCTCCCCTCAGTCCCTCGATGCAGGGAGTCTGTTGCCAGCAGGCTCCCTGAAAATAAAAAACCTAACAAATATACTTTCTTCCAGGAAACTCAGGAGAGCTCCCTGTAATGCACCCAGTCTCCTCTGGGCACAGTAGTAAACTGAGGTCTGGAGGAGGGGCATGGAGGGAGGAGCCAGTGCACACCCATAACTAAAGTCTTTCTTAAAGTGCCCATGTCTCCTGCGGAGCCCGTCTATCCCCATGGTACTTACGGAGTCCCCAGCATCCTCTAGGACGTAAGAGAAACAATAGTCAAGAACACCTTTTTACTGTGAAGATTTGAACAAAGTTAAAAGGGCTACAGTATTTATCCCATATTATCTCTATGATATAAACTGACTTCACTACAGATCTCACTATTATGTGCTGTGTGTGGCGGGCTCTGAGCCGCACATGCACATTGGAGTTGGTACACCAGTACCTCATAACGGGAATGTGAGTGGAAGCTGTGGGAAAATGAATAGTCTATGTTCTAACCCGGACTCTAAATTATTCAATCGATTCAAAGGTTTGTCCGTAATTGAGCAACAAAACAGACGTTTCATTTTTATATATTAGTAGGGTTAGTGATTGCATGAATTAAAATGAATGCAATGCTGTATTTCTGCAAGTTATGTTCATAGGATAAAGATAATCATTTGTAATTACCAACAATCCATCATTGCATTGGCAAATGACATTTTAAATATCAGTGTGCTAAAAGCATCTACTATAAATAAAGACACACAAAAAAATGAATACACACAGCAGTTGTCAATGAAAATCAATGATGTGGAACAAGACAGTTATCAGGAGGCAAGTCCTTACCTGACTGCGTATGATTTTGCTCTCCGAATGTGAGCGCTGCCTTTCATTTAACATTGAGAAGTGATTTATGGAATGCTAATGCTGCATCAGTAGTTTCCCCTGACATTTATTCTGATACTACAAAAGGTAGCTGGGATACACAGGCATTTACCTGTCGCAAAAAAAACCTCTTTCACACAATGCTTTGCCTTGCAGAGATGACGGTATTTATAGTAGGACAGATCTGTGCATTACACATACTGTAGTGAGTGGAGGTGTGAGTGTCACTCCCTACTAGTCAACTGAACACATTGGGACAGATCGCAGAGAACAGGTAGAGCTGTAAAACAACTCCTTCCATGCTTATCTCAACATGACATGAAAGAACTTATAGCTAAACAAAAAATATACAGTTTTATGTATTACAGCTCCTACACTGAAAAATACAGGGGTATCCAAATAGAGCTGATCCGTTTTCGGCGGGTGAAAACGGGCAGATATCGTGATTAATGACGATGGTCATTATTGCGGTATCTTATTACAGGCCGTTTTTATCAGCCGAAAAAGGAACTGCGATCGCGCAAAAATACATGGGATCGGGGCACCCGAAGCATAATCCGCAATGAGTGCTAGCATCAGGGGAAAGAGCCTGCCGCATCGGGGCTAATAGGATAGCATCCAGCGATACTATTACCCCCAGTCACGGATTGGATACCCCCATAGAGTGGAGGTGACAGTATTAATAGCTGAATAGGGGATAGGGATGATAGATGTATATATCATAATTTCTATAGTACCACACTGTTCTGGGTATAGGTGTCTCATGACAATATTTATAGACTTGTTACCTGTGTTACAATTTTTTTGTTAAATACAGATTCATGGGTTTATTTACTAAAGGCCAATGTTTACCAACTTTAAATCTATTAAAAAAAATAATCTAAAACAATATTGAATTTCAGGGGCTCAAACACACACTTACTAACAGACTTTTTTTTAAACAATTTTTTACATTTTCAAAAATGTGTTTTAGTCCCTGAAATCCATCAATTTAATCCACTTTCATCAAGTTGTAATCAATAAAAATCTATAGAAATCGACCTTTAGTAAATATACTCCCTAATGTAGCCTGTAGTAGCCCTCCGTTCAACCTTACTTCACCCAATAGAGGCTCCATGGCAAGTATGATAAAGCATTCTATGTAACCCGTCTAGAACGCTTATTAGTCTGGCCTGCATCCTAATCTCATGAAATATTATCAACCTGCTTCCCTTCATATTTGAGGATGGATCGCTGCTCGGTTTGCCCTTAAAATACTATTCAACTGTCCCTCTCGCAGGAGGAATGGAGAGGGTGATTATTCTATATTCTGCATTAGGCCTTCCATAGATTATACATAATCAACCATCACTTGTCACAGTAGTGAAAGCATTTTTCATTTAGTTTTCTAATTTATCTTGAGATGCGCTGATGACTTCACTCCCAGTGGAAGAGCATCTCTTATGTGTTGTGGAAAGGAATTATCACCGGACATCAGACTTTGAACACATCTTTTGGAAGTCTGAAGCCCCATACACACTAGGTGATATTGTGAACAATATCGTTTAGAAGGGCTTTCTGAGCGATATTGTTCACAATATCATCTAGTATGTACACTCATTATTGTTAACGATGCACGCTACCGCGCATCGTTAATGACCTCTTCCCTCATCTGAACATGTACAGACGAGGGAGGTCCACGTTAACGACAGCCACGCTGCATATGCAGCATTGCCGTTGTTCCCTTGCCGCAAACCCCCCTCCCCCCCACACACCCCCTTTTCCCTGCCATCGCTCCTTTCCTCGCTCTGCTGTAGATATGCACTGAAGTGTTTCAGATGTGGTTTTCACACTTTGCTACTGTATTTCGCCAGAGTGACCATCTCCAGGTTACAAACATGAATTTTAATTTAAGACTGGAATGGTAAGACCTTGGCTGTGTGGTGAAGAATACTGCCCTACTCAACACATATGTGTAAAAATATACAATATATGGCCAGTGCTTACAGCTATGAGTAGAAAACTGTGGCAAGACAACAGATAAAGGCCCTCATTCCGAGTTGTTCGCTCGCTAGCTGCTTTTAGCAGCATTGCACATGCTAAGCCGCCGCCCTCTGGGAGTGTATCTTAGCTTAGCAGAATTGCGAACGAAAGATTAGCAGAATTGCGAATAGAAATTTCTTAGCAGTTTCTGAGTAGCTCCAGACTTACTCAGCCATTGCGATCAGTTCAGTCAGTTTCGTTCCTGGTTTGACGTCACAAACACACCCAGCGTTCGCCCAGACACTCCCCCGTTTCTTCAGACACTCCCGCGTTTTTCCCAGAAACGCCAGCGTTTTTTCGCACACGCCCAGAAAACGGCAAGTTTCCGCCCAGAAACACCCACTTCCTGTCAATCACAGTACGATCACCAGAACGATGAAAAATCCTTGTTATGCCGTGAGTAAAATACCTAACTTTTGTGTAAAATAACTAAGCGCATGCGCTTTGCGAACCTTGCGCATGCGCAGTAAGCGACTAATCGCAATATAGCAAAAATCGGCAACGAGCAAACAACTCGGAATGACCCCCCAAGTCAGAATAACTGATTGCTAAATTGAAATAAACACAATTTATCATTAGAAAACAGAGTATTCTTAACTGAGATAAGTGAAGGAAGCTGGGCATTACCTATTAACAGAAAACCAATAATTATGGTCAAAAACACACATAGGGGGATAGTCAATTGTTTGAAAAGTCGGTTGGGTGTCTGTTTTTTCCTGTCTATTAGATAGGAAAACACAGACACCCAACTGACTTTTAAAAGAACTGAATACCCCCCATTATGTTTACAGAATGGTTAATGTTTCTCTGCAAATACAGTAAAAATGTGAGATAAATTCATATGAAAGCAGGCCAATCAATATATGTGAATATCCCAAGCAAACTCTCTACAAATACAATAATCCAGCAAATAGTAAATCATTGCATGTCACAGCATTATTACTCCTTTAGGAATAACAGCACTGGGCTGCTGAATTCGATCCTCTCTTATGATTAACAATTACTATAGCGGTAGCATATTCTATTGCGCTTTACAACTCTAAACAACACAGTAATAACAGACAAAGAGGTAAGAGGACCCTGCACACAAGCTTACAATATCTGTGAAGGTTAATGGGCCCGATCCAGGTTCTGACGCTGATGCAGCGCATACGGCAAATTAGTGATGTTCGGAACTTTGCGCATGCTACGGTACCATACTGCGCATGTGCGGTACGGGTCTGCAACATAAGTTGTACTACAGCATCAGACTGTCAGTGATTGTAGTTGCCATTGTGGGGGAGGGGTGAGGCCAGGATCTCCATTAGAGGATGGAGATTTCCTGGCATCTAGGTAGGACCTGCAGTGTCCGACTTCTGCGACCCCATGGGTCAATACTGCATCCTAGGATGTAGTTCAGATCACTAATTCATGCAGAAGGCGTGACGCCACCTGCTGCATTAACATATTAGTGCTATTGCTACTGCTTCCAATGATGCTATGCTAAGATCTTCTACAGCAAGATGATTTTCTTATAGATTATCTTTCTTAAGGTGAACACTAAAGCTGGGTACACATTTGTCCAATCCTCCAGGTATCAACTCCAGACCAGATTGTTGACACAATCCTACTGGAGACCTGGTCGCAAATACAACACCCAATATATGCATACAAACCTGTCCAATATTGCTGCAGATCTCCAATCTGCATCTGCTGAAAGCATTGTGTGACAATACACACTTCATCAAATCTTCGGCAGACCGGCTGCCACTCACACTCGAATTGGGAGAAGAATTAGACAAACCAATTGCAGCAGTGTACACACTTTGGGTTTCCTAAATTTTCAGCAGAATTAAAAATCTTTTTGTAAGACCAGATGACCAGGAGTGTAAGAAACCAGAGGTAGGGCCGGATGTAATGGCTTATACACACCTACCCAATGACTGACCAACTGGATGCTTTAGAGCATCTCCTTTGCTTCCCTTTTAGTATTATTCTATTTAGTATTTAGTATATACCCCCTCTCGCCAACTCTTGCCCAGCTCTTGGGTAACATGTCTCCTCATGAACTGCCTGGTTCATTTTAAACATCCCTGTGCTTGTAGAATGCACTAATTTCCTTACTGGGCTATATTGCCTTCACTTTACAGGAAATGTAACTGTAGGGTATATTTACTAATGTTCGATTTAAATCATCTGAAATCAAATCGACATTCTTTTTTCATAAAACACACTTACTAAGATTACATTTTGACTAGTGATTTTGTGTTCGGTTTAGGATATCCATTTCGGGATCGAACATAAAATCACCTATAAAATCGGATATAAAATTGAATGAAATAGAACAAACTCCTCCCTGTGTACTTATATTGGACAAAACATATCACATGGACGAATCTGCTGTGGTTCCTCTAGTTCTGGTTTGCGTACAACTCAGGCGTCTGCGTATGCACAGGACCCATTGTGTGCACTGCAGAACAGGTCCTGCATCGTAACACACAGTGCTCCCTGAGCATCAGCCTGTCACTGTTTGGGGGCAGGGAATCCAAAGATACAGAAGCTGCACTATGTCCATCTCTGTATGAGGCCCACAATTCCTACAGCTACAGTGGACCCTTTTTATTAGAGATGTGCGCAGATCCTCAGGTGTTTCTTGATTTATTTTAAAATTATAGTTATTATTATCTGATCTGATTCATTGACATACGCTACGGCGATTACAGCTGCGATTGTGCATGTTAAAGATGTGCGAAATTATTTAAAAACCCAGCAACCCTGAAAAGTACAGAGATGCCCAGCGGAGCCATAGGCATAGCAACTGTGTGCACATTCCCAGCGCACATGCACATCCTTCCATAATCGTCAGCTCGATTAAATCTACGGCCACACAGCATGGCATCCTGAACAGAGATACCAGAGGCACACTGCTTGAGTACGGATTCCCAAGCGCACCCAGCATCACGCCTCAAAAATGACTGCGACTAGCTTGGAATTTTTGCTACCACTCCCCCCTCAATGTCCACAAACGGTGCCTGACTATCAATTACTCTGGGTAAAGGTAAATACTGCAAGTGGCATCGCTGTTAGACTTGCGCTTAATTGCAAAAACATCGGCATAGCAGTAGTCATCTCTACTTTTTAAGGCATCATAATGAAGGTTTAGGGAATGGAATGTTGTCTAGAAGCTAAAATCACCTGTTATTAGTCTATTCTTTTGGGGATTTGTAGTTCGATTTCATGTTCGATGTTAACTTCGAACATTCTATCATCCTATATTAGTCTATGTAGTGTATATTGGATCCTATATTAGTCTATGTAAAAGTACCAATGTTTTAACAATATTTGATTTTGAGTGGGATTTGGTTTTATTTTGGATCTTACATTTGTTTTTGCCTTTAGTAGATCTCCACATTGCAAAATCCAATGCAAAATCACCAAAAACTCAAAACTGAGCATTAGTAAATATACCCCTACTAGTAACCTGCCCTTCAAAATGACGGAACAGCATTACAGTAATATCAGCATCGGCGGCTGTGCGCTCCCCAATGGAGCAATACTTGAATTGCTTCCTCGGGCGCCATCTAGCGGCCACCGGAATGCATTCCCTCTGTAGAGGTGAGGAGCAGCATTAGCCTTTTATTGTATAGGATGTGTCCTGCATTTATATAAAATGTTTAATGATTTGCTACATCATTATTATACTTATGCTCTTTTAGTTGAGCTCAAATGTATTGTATTTATCCTATCTCATGCAAGCCTATCTATACTGTTGTACATCGGAATGGGATGCGTTCAATTTACCTACAATCAAAATCCCGACGGTCAAAATACCGAAAACCATTGACCGACTGTCAAAATCCCGACACTTAGGTCAAAATCCCAACATGGTCAAAATCCCGACATTCAAAATACCGACAAGGTCATAATACTGACATTTAAAATGTCGATATGTCAAATGGTCGACATAAGTTTTTCATGATTTTTTTTATTGAAACCGACTTCTTCATACTTTACCATCCCAGTGGACCTGGAGGGGAAATATATTAGTGTGCCGAGAGCAGCGAGGCACCGTGCCCGAAGCACGGCGTGCGCAGTGAGCCATGCGAGGGGGTGCTGTACACTTATATGGTGTCTATGTCGACTTTTGCCGACATACACACCAAAAACCAATTAAACACTCGTCGAATTTTTGACGTGTCAACATTTTAAATGTCTGTATTTTGACCTTGTCGATTTTTAAAATGTCAGTATTTTGACCTTGTCGGGATTTGGACCTTGTCGGAATTTGGACCGTCAGTCAATTGTTGCCAGGATTTTAACAGTCGATATTTTGATTGTAGTTATTTTATACTGATCCCATTGGAATCTGTGGTCTACTTGCCTTTATATGAATGTATTGTTACACGATTGAGCAGGTACACTTTCTAATACCCCTTTCACATCGCACAAATAACCCGGTATCGACACGGTATATTGCCGTGTCCAAACGGGTCAGTGTGCGATGTGAAAGCGCCTTTCCCGAATTAGCGGGTCGCCTGACCCGGTAATTCAACCCGGTAAAAAAGAAGGGTTATTACAGAGTTGAATACCGGGTCAGGTGCAGTGTGAATGGGAGCCGTTCCGATGCAACACGGCTCCCATTCACAGCATAGGGAGAGGCGGCGCAGGAGATGAGCTCATCTCCCAGCGCCGCCTCCTCCCCCGCCCCTGCTGCTGCTGCGCCCCCCGCTGCTATGGCAACCGACCCGGTATATTGCCGGGTCGGAAAGCCAGCAGAGGAGAGCAAATGCCGGATCCCACCCGGTAAGGACACGTTTCTGTTACCGGGTAGGATCCAGCATTTGCGATCTGAAAGCAGCATAAATGAGTTTGTTAAATGGTGTCTGACTGTAAAAACAACTGATTGATTCTAACCTTGATCAGACAAGAACGACTACATTATGTTAAGAGTTTTGGAAAGAATCTGATTCTTTTTATATTCCCACAAGTAGGTAACATCCTCATTATTAGTTTTTATTACTGCTCAAAATATCTTAATCACGGCTATTCAAGTCCATGATAATAGTTTTTAAAATAAGAATACCTAAAAACACAAATTTTTGAAAGGTAATGAAAGGCCTTTAATTCCCTTTAAATTAATTTAATTATATTTTGTTTGAGAGATTCTGGGTTGAATTCAATTAGTCACAGGAAATTTTTCTACAAAGAAAACAGTCTTTTTCATGATTTATTTTGCCCAATGTTTTTTCCGGCACATTTAATTAATGCCCGTTTTTTTTCCCCAAAGAACAATTTACACCGTTCCATGCAAAAGCTCTTGAATAAATTCAATGATCCATGTGTTTTTTACACAAAAATTACACTTACTGGGGATTTTGTTTCTCCTGCCTCTGGGTGGGTGACACAAAATCTCTGATTGTGCTGGCTATCGGGGATAACTGAATTAGCTTTTGGGGCTCAATTAGCCGCGGTAATTTACCGTGGCTAATGAATTCCCACATATAAACAGGTTGATTCTCCCATATCGAAAATAATTGGCAAGTATTTAGGATTTAGGATTTTTCTGTATTTGTAAATATTTGCATACCATAATGATATATTTTGGCAATGGAACCAAAGTCTAAACACGAAATACATTTTACGGTATGTTTCATATAACGGGTGTGATTCCGAGTTGTTCGCTCGCTAGCTGCTTTTAGCAGCATTGCACACGCTAAGCCGCCGCCCTCTGGGAGTGTATCTAAGCTTAGCAGAATTGCGAACAAAAGATTAGCAGGATTGCAAATAGAAATTTCTTAGCAGTTTCTGAGTAGCTCGAGACTTACTCCTACACTGCGATCAGTTCAGTCAGTTTCGTTCTTGGTTTGACGTCACAAACACACCCAGCGTTCGCCCAGACACTCCCCCGTTTCTTCAGACACTCCCGCGTTTTTCCCAGAAACGCCAGCGTTTTTCCGCACACTCCCATAAAACGCCCAGTTTCCGCCCAGAAACACCCACTTCCTGTCAATCACACTCCGATCACCAGAACGATGAAAAAGCTTTGTTATGCTGTGAGTAAAATATCTAACTTTTGTGTAAAATAACTAAGCGCATGCGCTCTGCGAACCTTGCGCATGCGCAGTAAGCGACTAATCGCAGTATAGCGAAAATCGGCAATGAGCGAACAACTCGGAATGACCCCCATAGGCTTACCATTTACCTTTAAACCAGACACTAATGAATTACACCGGTTCTGTGGCTGACTGACTTCAAGCCTGCATTTCACCTGATTTTAATCAGCAACAGAACCTGTGTAATTCATAAATGTGGTGGTTTAAAGGGATGGCATGGTAAGCCTATTCATATACAAATTTTAGACACAGCCTAAATGTAATTTTATACAATATTTTTAAGAGTTATGTGCATGAAACGTTTGTGTACACAAAACCATCAGAAAGCAAAGGTGTTGCTTGTGCTCAAAAAATTTGGGATTTCGGAATATTTTGAATATTGTATTTTCAGATTTGGGAAACTCAACCTGTACTATAATTGTCTGTTGCTTTATGTAAAATTGGATGCTTTCATTTTTGAACAGAAGTTCAATTTCATCTATCGACTTCACTAGATATTCACTACAGTTAAGAACTGTACAAATGCATAGTGGGGCCATTTATGCAGATAGAGCTGAAGGGAGCAACTTTGCAGATGGGTGTCAGTATGAAATACCGCGGCCATGGGTATACCTACAGTGGGCTCCACCGACCACCAGTATGACGGCAGCGGGCCGAGCGCTAGAAAACCCCTTGCGGGTTCGCTGCTCTTGCCACGCTGTGGGCGTGGAGGCCCACAGAGGGAGAAAAGCCTGTGGCACCGGCATTTAACCACTAGTCGGGATTCCAGCGTCAGTATTGTGACCTTCGGGATCCGGATAAGCGGTAATGTAACCACTTCCCTGCAGATGAACAAACCATGCAATGACGCCAATAGCTATATCATGCAGGGATTTTACTCCTTGCTGTTTGTGTGTAGGACAGCCTGTTTATTACACTTTAATGTTTAATAGGAGTGTACCCTCCCAACACTAAACTAAATGCCCACCTAACATCTCCCTCACTTCTTGGAGCACAACATGATTTTGTTATGGTGCAAAACTGAGACTCCTAGCAGGAGTAACTTCATTACAAATGAGGAATGTCTAGTTTGATAGCATAAATGTCCCTAAAAATCTTGATTTTCATTGTATATAGATATATACGAGTATATGATCTGAATTTTGATCCTGTGAATAAACCTAGTGTACTTTAGACTGACATCTAGCCAATTACTTTATAACAGTGAGATACAATTATTTTGTCTCTCTCACTCAAATGTATGCTTGTCTTAGGTTGGTTACTGCATTCTGAAGTTTAGAAATGACATGATGAACTAGAGTGGGCAGAGAAGCAAAGAGGTTGCTGATTGGGTAGCTATCCTTTAGCAAGCTAGAAAAAATAAGAATTTACTTACCGATAATTCTATTTCTCGGAGTCCGTAGTGGATGCTGGGGTTCCTGAAAGGACCATGGGGAATAGCGGCTCCGCAGGAGACAGGGCACAAAAAGTAAAGCTTTAGGATCAGGTGGTGTGCACTGGCTCCTCCCCCTATGACCCTCCTCCAAGCCTCAGTTAGGAAACTGTGCCCGGACGAGCGTACACAATAAGGAAGGATTTTGAATCCCGGGTAAGACTCATACCAGCCACACCAATCACACTGTACAACCTGTGATCTGAACCCAGTTAACAGTATGATAACAGCGGAGCCTCTGAAAAGATGGCTCACAACAATAATAACCCGATTTTTGTAACTATGTACAAGTATTGCAGATAATCCGCACTTGGGATGGGCGCCCAGCATCCACTACGGACTCCGAGAAATAGAATTATCGGTAAGTAAATTCTTATTTTCTCTATCGTCCTAGTGGATGCTGGGGTTCCTGAAAGGACCATGGGGATAATACCAAAGCTCCCAAACGGGCGGGAGAGTGCGGATGACTCTGCAGCACCGAATGAGAGAACTCCAGGTCCTCCTTAGCCAGGGTATCAAATTTGTAGGATTTTACCAACGTGTTTGCCCCTGACTAAATAGCCGCTCGGCAAAGTTGTAAAGCCTAGACCCCTCGGGCAGCCGCCCAAGATAAGCCCACCTTCCTTGTGGAATGGGCATTTACATATTTTGGCTGTGGCAGGCCTGCCACAGAATGTGCAAGCTGAATTGTATTACACATCCAACTAGCAATAGTCTGCTTAGAAGCAAGAGCACCCAGTTTGTTGGGTGCATACAGGATAACAGCAAGTCAGTTTTCCTGACTCCAGCCGTCCTGGAACCTATATTTACAGGGCCCTGACAACATCTAGCAACCTGGAGTCCTCCAAGTCCCTAGTAGGCGCAAGGCACCAAAATAAGCTGGTTCAGGTGAAACACTGACACCACCTTAGGGAGAGAACTGGGGACGAGTCCGCAGCTCTGCCCTGTCCAAATGGACAACCAGATATGGGCTTTTTTGAGAAAAAAAAAAACCCACCAATTTGACACTCGCCTGGTCCAGGCCAGGGCCAAGAGCATGGTCACTTTTCATGTGAGATGCTTCAAATCCACAGATTTGACTGGTTTTAAACCAATGTGATTTGAGGAATCCCAGAACTACGTTGAGATCCCACAGTGCCACTGGAGGCACAAAAGGGGGTTGTATATGCAATACTCCCTTGACAAACTTCTGGACTTCAGGAACTGAAGCCACTTCTTTCTGGAAGAAAATCGACAGGGCCGAAATTTGAACCTTAATGGACCCCAATTTGAGGCCCATAGACACTCCTGTTTGCAGGAAATGCAGGAATCGACCGAGTTGAAATTTCTTCGTGGGGCCTTTCTGGCCTCACACCACGCAACATATTTTTGCCACATGTGGTGATAATGTTGTGCGGTCACCTCCTTTCTGGCTTTGACCAGGGTAGGAATGACCTCTTCCGGAATGCCTTTTTCCCTTAGGATCCGGCGTTCCACCGCCATGCCGTCAAACGCAGCTGCGGTAAGTCTTGGAACAGACATGGTACTTGCTGAAACAAGTCCCTTCTTAGCGGCAGAGGCCATAAGTCCTCTGTGAGCATCTCTTGAAGTTCCGGGTACCAAGTCCTTCTTGGCCAATCCGGAGCCATGAGTATAGTTCTTACTCCTCTACGTCTTATAAGTCTCAGTACCTTAGGTATGAGAAGCAGAGGATGGAACACATACACCGACTGGTACATCCATGGTGTTACCAGAACGTCCACAGCTATTGCCTGAGGGTCTCTTAACCTGGCGCAATACCTGTCCCGTTTTTTGTTCAGACGGGACGCCATCATGTCCACCTTTGGTATTTCCCAACGGTTTACAATCATGTGGAAAACTTCCCGATGAAGTTTCCACTCTGCCGGGTGGAGGTCGTGCCTGCTGAGGAAGTCTGCTTCCCAGTTTCCATTCCCGGAATGAAACACTGCTGACAGTGCTATCACATGATTTTCCGCCCAGCGAAAAGTCCTTGCAGTTTTTGCCATTGCCCTCCTGCTTCTTGTGCCGCCCTGTCTATTTACGTGGGCGACTGCCGTGATGTTTTTCCCACTGGATCAATACCGGCTGACCTTGAAGCAGAGGTCTTGCTAAGCTTAGAGTATTATAAATTTACCCTTAGCTCCAGTATATTTATGTGGAGAAAAGTCTCCAGACTTGATCACACTCCCTGGAAATTTTTTCCTTGTGTGACTGCTCCCCAGCCTCTCGGGCTGGCCTCCGTGGTCGCCAGCATCCAATCCTGAATGCCGAATCTGCAGCCCTCTAGAAGATGAGCACTCTGTAACCACCACAGGAGAGACACCCTTGTCCTTGGATATAGGGTTATCCGCTGATGCATCTGAAGATGCGATCCGGACCATTTGTCCAGCAGATCCCACTGAAAAGTTCTTGCGTGAAATCTGCCGAATGGAATTGCTTCGTAGGAAGTCACCATCTTTACCAGGACCCTTGTGCAATGATGCACTGATTTTAGGAGGTTCCTGACTAGCTCGGATAACTCCCTGGCTTTCTCTTTTCTGGACTGTGTCCAGAATCATCCCTAGGCACAGCAGACTTGTCGTCGGGATCAGCTGCGATTTTGGAATATTTAGAATCCACCCGTGCTGTTGTAGCAGTATCCGAGATAGTGCTACTCCGACCTCCAACTGTTCCCTGGACTTTGCCCTTATCAGGAGATCGTCCAAGTAAGGGATAATTAAGACGCCTTTTCTTCGAAGAAGAATCATCATTTCGGCCATTACCTTGGTAAAGACCCGGGGTGCCGTGGACAATCCAAACGGCAGCGTCTGAAACTGATAGTGACAGTTCTGTACCACGAACCTGAGGTACCCTTAGTGAGAAGGGCAAATTTTGGACATGGAGGTAAGCATCCCTGATGTCTCGGGACACTATATAGTCCCCTTCTTCCTGGTTCGTTATCACTGCTCTGAGTGACTCCATCTTGATTTGAACCTTTGTAAGTGTTCAAATTTTTTTAGATTTAGAATAGGTCTCACCTAGCCTTCTGGCTTCAGTACCACAATATAATGTGGAATAATACCCCTTTTCTTGTTGTAGGAGGGGTAATTTGATTATCACCTGCTGGGAATACAGCTTGTGAATTGTTTCCCATACTGCCTCCTTGTCGGAGGGAGACCTTGGTAAACCAGACTTCAGGAGCCTGCGAAGGGGAAACGTCTTGACATTCCAATCTGTACCCCTGGGATACTACATGTAGGATCCAGGGGTCCTGTACGGTCCCAGCGTCATGCTGAGAGCTTGGCAGAAGCGGTGGAACGCTTCTGTTCCTGGGAATGGGCTGCCTGCTGCAGTCTTCTTCCCTTTCCTCTATCCCTGGGCAGATATGACTCTTATAGGGACGAAAGGACTGAGGCTGAAAAGACGGTGTCTTTTTCTGCAGAGATGTGACTTAGGGTAAAAACGGTGGATTTTCCAGCAGTTGCCGTGGCCACCAGGTCCGATGGACCGACCCCAAATAACTCCTCTTCCTTTATACGGCAATACACCTTTGTGCCGTTTGGAATCTGCATCACCTGACCACTGTCGTGTCCATAAACATCTTCTGGCAGATATGGACATCGCACTTACTCTTGATGCCAGAGTGCAAATATCCCTCTGTGCATCTCGCATATATAGAAAATGCATCCTTTAAATGCTCTATAGTCAATAAAATACTGTCCCTGTCAAGGGTATCAATATTTTTAGTCAGGGAATCCGACCAAGCCACCCCAGCTCTGCACATCCAGGCTGAGGCGATCGCTGGTCGCAGTATAACACCAGTATGTGTGTATATACTTTTTATGATATTTTCCAGCCTCCTGTCAGCTGGCTCCTTGAGGACGGCCCTATCCATAGACGGTACCGCCACTTGTTTTGATAAGCGTGTGAGCGCCTTATCCACCCTAAGGGGTGTTTCCCAACGCGCCCTAACTTCTGGCGGGAAAGGGTATACCGCCCATAATTTTCTATCGGGGGGAACCCACGCATCATCACACACTTCATTTAATTTATCTGATTCAGGAAAAACTACGGTAGTTTTTTCACATCCCACATAATACCCTCTTTTGTGGTACTTGTAGTATCAGAAATATGTAACACCTCCTTCATTGCCCTTAACGTGTGGCCCTAATAAGGAATACGTTTGTTTATTCACCGTCGGCACTGGATTCAGTGTCCGTGTCTGTGTCTGTGTCGACCGACTAAAGTAAACGGGCGTTTTAAAACCCCTGACGGTGTTTCTGAGACGTCTGGACCGGTACTAATTGTTTGTCGGCCGTCTCATGTCGTCAACCGACCTTGCAGCGTGTTGACATTATCACGTAATTCCCTAAATAAGCCATCCATTCCGGTGTCGACTCCCTAGAGAGTGACATCACCATTACAGGCAATTGCTCCGCCTCCTCACCAACATCGTCCTCATACATGTCGACACACACGTACCGACACACAGCACACACACAGGGAATGCTCTGATAGAGGACAGGACCCACTAGCCCTTTGGAGAGACAGAGGGAGAGTTTGCCAGCACACACCAAAAACGCTATAATTATATAGGGACAACCTTATATAAGTGTTTTCCCTTATAGCATCTTTTATATATTTCTAACGCCAAATTAGTGCCCCCCCTCTCTGTTCTAACCCTGTTTCTGTAGTGCAGTGCAGGGGAGAGCCTGGGAGCCTTCCCTCCAGCCTTTCTGTGAGGGAAAATGGCGCTGTGTGCTGAGGAGATAGGCCCCGCCCCTTTTTCGCCGGGCTCGTCTCCCGCTCTTTAATGGATTCTGGCAGGGGTTAAATATCTCCATATAGCCCCCGGAGGCTATATGTGAGGTATTTTTAGCCAAAAAAGGTTTTCATTTGCCTCCCAGGGCGCCCCCCTCCCAGCGCCCTGCACCCTCAGTGACTGCCGTGTGAAGTGTGCTGAGAGGAAATGGCGCACAGCTGCAGTGCTGTGCGCTACCTTAAGAAGACTGAGGAGTCTTCTGCCGCCGATTCTGGACCTCTTCTCGTTTCAGCATCTGCAAGGGGGCCGGCGGCGAGGCTCCGGTGACCATCCAGGCTGTACCTGTGATCGTCCCTCTGGAGCTAATGTCCAGTAGCCAAAGAAGCCAATCCATCCTGCACGCAGGTGAGTTCACTTCTTCTCCCCTAAGTCCCTCGTTGCAGTGATCCTGTTGCCAGCAGGACTCACTGTAAAATAAAAAACCTAAGCTAAACTTTTCTAAGCAGCTCTTTAGGAGAGCCACCTAGATTGCACCCTTCTCGGCCGGGCACAAAAATCTAACTGAGGCTTGGAGGAGGGTCATAGGGGGAGGAGCCAGTGCACACCACCTGATCCTAAAGCTTTACTTTTTGTGCCCTGTCTCCTGCGGAGCCGCTATTCCCCATGGTCCTTTCAGGAACTCCAGCATCCACTAGGACGATAGAGAAATACACAAAAACCCTTCTGTTTGAATTCATGCAGTCCACAGTACTACATGAAGCTTGCAGCTCTTGGAACAACTTACAAAATTATAAACTTGTAAACCTGAATACCAATAAATGGTACAGCATTAGCAGCTTCTGTATGGGATGCCAAAGTGAAGGTGAAATACTTTACACAGTGGGGGTTATTCAGGTTTGTTAGCAAACCAAAAAAGCACACTAATGGGGGAACCGTGTATGTGTGTTTACAAAATCGCCTAGTGTGTACCCACCATAACTCTCTCTGCACGTGTTACATCTGCCCCACATGCAGTGCAACATGGTTTTGCCGATTAGTGTGTGCTTTTTTGGTTTGCTAACAAATCTGAATAAGGCCCTGTGTTCCCAAAAACTTATAACATACATATCATGGAGAAACTGTTCTGTCATTTTTTTTACAAAGAATTTGACTACAATATAGGAGACCAGCAGGACAGAACTATATCTGTTATTTTACGGAATTAACCCCTTTGGTGGTATGCACAGAAATCTTCCAGGCTAGCCAGCGCTGACAACCCGGAAGATTTCCGTGCATACTACCTACTGATTCCCTGGGGACAGCCGTCTGGGAATCAGCATACTCCATTATGGAGTTTAGCCTGCCCCGCGGACTCCTATTGGCCAGGGGGCGGGCTTAGCTGTAAAATGGCTTTTGCTGATTCCCTGGCGACGCAAGGCGGCCGGGAATCAGCGCTGGGGCTGGCAATCCCCGCGTACGATCGCCAGGCGATTATCTCGCCCTGCCCCATCACTATATACAAATATATAGGAAATATATAGGAAAAATTAATTGAAAAACATAGGGCCTAGTTCAGACCTGATCATAGCAGCAAATGTGTTATGTGCACTGCAGGGAGAGGCAGATGTAACATGTGCAGAGAGAGAGTAGATTTGGGTGGGGTGTGTTCAAACTGAAATCCAAATCGCAGTGTAAAAATAAAGCAGCCAGTATTTACCCTGCACAGAAACAATATAACCCACCCAAATCTAACTCTCTCTGCACATGTTATATCTGCCACACCTGCAGTGTTTGCTGCTGTGATCAGATCTGAATTACCGCCATAGTTGTTAGTAAGTGATTTGCCCATTTTGCCCAAGCACTTACCAGATTCATCTCATTCCATTTCACCAGAAATGTGTTAACCAAATAGGAAAAAAGAAATATCAGCCTGTATGCAGCCAACAGCACATAGCTATAAAACAACTTGTAGTTTAGGGATATGGTTGTTTAACATTTCTTGTTTGCTCAATTCCATGGGAGATAGGGGGTCATTCCGAGTTGTTCGCTAGCAGATTTCGGTCGCAGCGCAGTGATCAGGCAAAAAAACGGCACTTCTGCGCATGCGTATGCGCCGCAATGCGTACGCACGTCGTACTAATGCAACGAACAAAGTAGTTTCACACAAGGTCTAGTGAAGCTTTTCAGTCTCACTGCTGGCCGCAGAGTGATTGACAGGAAAAGGGCGTTTCTGGGTGTCAACTGACCATTTTCAGGGAGTGTTCGTAAAAACTCAGGTGTGCCAGATAAAAACGCAGGCGTGGTTGGGGAAATGCAGGCGTGACTGCCCGAACGCAGGGCGTGTTTGTGACGTCAAAACAGGAACTGAAATGTCTGAAGTGATCGCTAGCGCTGAGTAGGTCTGGAGCTACTCTGACACTGAACAAAATTATTTTGTAGCCGCTCTGTGATCTTTTCGTTCGCACTTCTGCTAAGATAAGATACACTCCCAGAGGGCGGCGGCTTAGCATTTGCATGGCTGCTAAAAGCAGCTAGCGAGCGAACAACTCGGAATGAGGGCCTAAGTACTTTAAATAGCACCTGGGTCTTAACTTCCAAAAAGTTGTATTGGAGGTACTAGGCTTTCTGTCTCTGACATATGGGACAGTACATCGGGCCTGATCCAGAGATGCTGCAGCTGTGATTTCAGATGCAGGACAAATATGCTAATGACTCCGACGTCATCCGCTGCAGCAACTCACATCCGATGCGTACATTGGGATCATCGGTCGCATCGTTGAACTTCTGCAACCAAGTGCGCCAAATAATTGCTCAACATCTGCATTGTGTCTACCTCTGATTTAGGCCCTTAGTATTATACAATATAAACTGGAATGAAATATTAAATGTTTTTACTCCAATTTCTGCAAGTTTTCAAAATGTTCATTGTAGAGCTATGGACCGTGCTGCACTATTGTAGAGAGATGTAGATTTGGGAGGGGCGTGTCCAAACTAAATTGCTGCCCAGCACGTGTGGGATACATGCAAAAGCAGCAAGTATTTACCATGCATGGGAAACAATAAATGTGTTTGCTCCCCTTGCAGTGCAACATGGGTTGTCCAGGTGCACAGTTACTTGCTCTTTTTGCTTTACTCCCACCTCTTCCACTTTCCTGTGACTAATACTGTATGTCTTCCTTTGTATAAAGTGTAAGAGTATCTTTTCCCAATCCCAAGTATTCTGTACCTACTGTATGTTATTACTGTATGTGATATATCAAACCTTCTAAAGAGTGGACAAGTGAACAAATTGCTCATAGCAAACAAACAACTTCTATCTATCATTTTAAAGAATGTACTTGAAAAATGATAGCTAGAAGGTGATTGATTGGTTGCTGTTGACAACTTTCACTCTTTGGAAGGTGTGATATATTTTCCCCCATGTGTTTGTGAAACACTTGACCAGAAGTGACCAGTAGTATTAAAAGAGACCATCACACACAGAACTTCCCAAAATCACAGTTTATTTGTAAGATGAATCAATATTTCAGCTCTTTCTTAGGACCTTTGTCCAGATTACAAGTGCCCTACTAAATTAAATATATTGGGGACATGTATCAAACCTGGGAGAGAAATAAACCAATCAGCTTCTAGATGCCATTTTACAGACTGTGGGCCTGATTCTAATATGCATGCAATACCGTACAACTAATATTCTATTGCTGCAGCAGGTGTCTGTAGGAAAAAGACACCTCCTGTCAGCATCTGAGATCTGAATTGGATTATCATTGCAAAGCTCACTGAGACTGGCCATTGGAACTCCTCTGCCATGTATAGGAAATCTGCCACTGTACACCCTTGTCTCAGCTCACCTAAAAAACAAGCGCTTGTCTGTGTAGCGGTCCTGGTTGCCGACCCCAAATGCCGCAGCATATCAGTCTTCCTGCAGCTACAGGGGGACTGAGAGCGATCACACAGGACTCGTTCTGCACATGCCCAAAATGGCAGTTATCCCACCATCGGATTTGTATGGGAACGATAGCACTTACATAATCTGCATGTGAAAAACCATCACTTTTTTTATATATATATATATATTATATATATATATATATATATATATATATATATATATATATATATAGGATGTCTCTGACACTCTGACCCCATGTCATGTTACTGGAAGTCAGCATTCCATGCCGGCATTACCTTATATGTTGAATCATTTTAAGTCTCCATACTCAAGTCAAGGATAGGCAATTTAGGGGGTAATTCAGAGTTGATCGTAGCAGCAAATTTGTTAGGAGATGGGCAAAACCATGTGCACTGCAGGAGGGGGGGGGCAGATATAACATGTGCAGAGAGAGTTAGATTTGGGTGGGTTATATTGTTTCTGGTCAAGGTAAATACTGGCTGCTTTATTTTTACACTGCAATTTAGATTTCCGTTTGAGCACACCACACCCAAATCTATCTCTCTCTGCACGTGTTAAATCTGCCTCCCCCTCCCCTGCAGTGCACATGGGGGGTAATTCCAAGTTGATCGCAGCAAGACATTTTTTAGCAGTTGGGCAAAACCATGTGCACTGCAGGGGAGGCAGATATAACATTTGCAGAGAGAGAGAGATCCCTGCTATGTTCGATTTTGACTATGCGATTTCCCTTGAACTCCCCCAGAGCCCAGTTAGCACAGATAGGACAGATTTTGACTATCTGTGCTTGAGATTTTGTCTATGTACGATTTTGACTAAGTGCCAATTTTGACTATACTTTATACTAGATAGTACACTAGATAGTCAAGATTGACTTGCCTGCACAGTCTATCTAGCCTTACGATACCGACCCCACGGGAGCGCGCATCGGGATCGAATCTGTATCGCAAGCTGCCTAGCACCATGAGATATGCACTAACTTTTCATAAGATTTTGACTATATAGTCAAAATCTTACAGATTTATCTCACCGTGTGTACACACCCTTAGATTTGGGTGGGTTATTTTGTTTCTGTGCAGGGTAAATACTGGCTGCTTTATTTTTACACTGCAATTTAGCTTGCAGATTGAACTCACCACACCCAAATCTAACTCTCTCTGCACATGTTATATCTGCCTCCCCTGCAGTGCACATGGTTTTGCCCAACTGCTAAAAAATGTCCTGCTGCGATCAACTTGGAATTACCCCCATGGTTTTGCCCAACTGCTAACGAATTTGCTGCTGCAGTCAGGTCTGAATTAAGCCCTTAAAGGCTTAGCTCACTGTAGCCTAATACCCCTTTTCCACTAGCTCAAAAAACACGGGTAAATGCACGGGGGCGCGCATTTACCCGTGTTTTTGGCAAGTGGAAAAGGGTAAACCCGGATCAAGTGACCCGTGAATCCTACCCGGCTATTTACCTGGGTAGGACACGGGAATGATCCGGGTAGGGTGTAGTGTAAACGGGAGCCGTGTCGATGCGACACGGCTCCCGTTTACACTGTATGGATGGGCGGCGCTGGGAGATCATGTGATCTCCCTGCGCCGCCCCTGCCGTGTAGCTAGAAGCGTCACCAACCCGGCATATGCCGGGTTGTGACTGCTAATGGGAAAGGGACCGAGCACGGGTCGCAGCAGGGGGCAGCTCCCGTGTCAGGCTCCCGGCTGCGACCCGTGCTCGTAGGTGTAAAAGGGGTATAAGTGAGAAGTTGAATAATTTCTGTTTGTGACTTCTGTTATGCTCTTTACCTGAATGCTCTAGGCTGCTTTTGTATACAGTAGCTCATGGCAGGGGCAGCTTAAGAAGGGAAGGGGCCAATGTATATAGTCTCCGTGCGGGCTTCTTCCACTCTCTCCTGCGGTGCAGGTGAGTAAACTACGTGTCCGCATGCGCAGGTCTCGAGGAACATGGCTGCAGCACAATTTTACCGTTAATTTGTGCAGCATAGTACAGGACTCCAGAGAAGGAAGTGGGTGCAGCATGTGCAGTGTTGGCTCCCCTGGATGCAGGGACCCATGTGCAGCGCACATCTTGTACCTATTATACATACACCACTGTCTCAATGGAATCCCAGATTAGCTTTAATACTTGGACAGGTATTTCTTGTTTTGTATTGATTTGTTTCCGTTTTATTATGTTCATGTCAGCTAGGTTTGGCAATTAGATTTTTCAGAGGTGGTGTTACATGTATTTCTTTAATTTTTATTGTTCATTTGTTTATAATATTAGTTGGACAAAGTGATGAAAAGTTTACTGATAAAACTGTTTACTTAATAAGAGTATAGTAACATAGTTAATAATTTAATTAATTTAAATATATCCATGTCAGAAATAGAATAAGTTAAATCAATACAAATCACTCCCTTTGATGTCCAGGGGAGCTGCTGTACTTAATACACTTCTTGTTATCCAGTTATTAGAATCTCTCGAGCAGAGGTGCTAATTAAGTCACCTCAGAGTCAGTTCTAGACCTGGTGGCGCTCAGGGCGAAAGTTTCCTTTGGCACCCCACCTCCCCCTCACATTTAAGAAAGGGACAGAGCGCACCGAAGACGAGCGTCAAAAATATAGGGCATGGCTTCATAGGAAGAGGTGTTGCAAAGAATAGAACAAATTCACATTACACCACACAGTAGTACCCCTTATACATGTTACGCCACACAGTAGAGCACCTTATACACATTATGACGCACTGTAGAGCCCCTTATACACATTACATCACAGTAGAGCCACTTACACATGTTACGCCACAGTAGAGCCCCTTATACAAATTATGCCACAGTAGAGCTCCTTATACGCATTACACCACAGTAAAGCTACTATGGAAGTAGCTGTATTTAACTATTTACTTGTGCACTTTAAATAATTTAAAAACCAACACCGCAGCGGGCTAGCGTCACTCTCTGAGTGAGAGTACTAACACTGCAGTTTTAACTGACTGTGGATAGCCAGATGTATTATTAACAATGGAGTCGGCACCCCCTGTATTATAGTAACAACGGCGTCTGTGCCATCTGTATTATAGTAATAGGACACTAATAATAATAATCATAATAATAATGTACCAAAGTATGCCCCGGCTGTACTATACCAAGACATCAGTGGCTGCTTCCTTTGTAGTACAGTAACCTGACACCAGAGCCTGCTCAGCCTATAGAATAATAAGAATAAGAATATCATTACCTGCTGCTAGACACAGCAAAGATGCTCTCTGTTCTTGCTTCCTTGCGGTAATGATAGAAGGAAGGCAGAGCTCAGACCAAGGGAAAATTGCCGCCACTCCTAACTTAACTACATGGACAGGGAACATATTGCTGCCGGACTGGTATACAAGAAGATTACCACTGACCTCCTGCAGTGGGGACATGTATTGTAATACTCAGGCTGTGACTGTGGACAGGACATAGGCTGGCAGAGGGAGAGAGGAGCCGGGCATAAGCGAGGTGACTGCAGCTCCACCCTCAGACCGCAGCACCCCGGGCAAATGAAGAAAAAAAAAAACACTAGGCGCTGGCTCTTCATGGGATCCTTTGTATATAAATTGCACTATTCCGAGTATACTGCAGCTTCATAAAGGAGACCACTGATTCTCCAATAAATCCAAATAGACAAACAACAAATAATGAAGCACTGTACAACCAGAATCAATTATATTAATTATTTAATCCCACAATACAAATTAAAAAAAAACATACATACACACATATACACACACGCCCGGTGTTAAAATATAGATACAGGTTGAGTATCCCTTATCCAAAATGCTTGGGACCAGAGGAATTTTGGATATCGGATTTTTCCGTATTTCGGAATAATTGCCATAATGAGATATCATGGCGATGGGACTCAAGTCTAAGCACAGAATGCATTTATGTTACATATACACCTTATACACACAGCCTGAAGGTCATTTTAGCCAATATTTTTACTAACTTTATGCATTAAACAAAGTGTGTGTACATTCACACAATTCATTTATGTTTCATATACACCTTATACACACAGCCTGAAGGTCATTTTAGCCAATATTTTTACTAACTTTATGCATTAAACAAAGTGTGTGTACATTCACACAATTCATTTATGTTTCATATACACCTTATACACACAGCCTGAAGGTCATTTAATATAATATTTTGAATAAATTTGTGTATTAAACAAAGTTTGTGTACATTAACCATCAGAAAACAAAGGTTTTACTATCTTATACCCCTTTTCCACTAGCTCCTTAAAACACGGGTAAATGCGCGGGGGCGCGCATTTACCCGTGTTTTTCCCTAGTGGAAATGGGTCCCCCGGCATATCACTTGATCCGGGAATCCTAACCGGGTAGCTAGCCGGGTTGAACACGTGTTTAACCCGGCTAGCTGTCTAGTGTGAACGGGTGCCGTGTCGAGGCGACACGGCTCCCGTTCACTGTGTATAGGGAGGGCGGCGCTGGGAGACCATGTGATCTCCCAGCGCCGCCCCTGCCGCGTCACTAGCGCGTCACCAACCCGGCAATATGCCGGGTTGGTGAGCGCTGTCATTAGGGGGCTGTAGCACGGGTCGCAGCCGTGTCAGGCGACACGGCTGCGACCCGTGCTTTAAGTGGAAAAGGGGTATTACTCTCACTCAAAAGAATTCCGCATTTCGGAATATTTGGATATGGGATACTCAACCTGTAATACAACATAGAATATTAAAAGCACCATGGAACAATTGTTAATTGATTAATATTCATCCATGATCAAAAGATTTATAACAAACACCAAGAGAAAATTCTCAATCACAAGAGAGGTTTGAAACAAGTGATTAGTAATTAGTAAATCACTGACGCAGTTGGTTAGTAGGCGTCAGTGTGTGTAGGTTCTCCTGAGGAAGCCACTGAACATAAAGGCGGGGTAACGCGTTGAGAACCTACACACACAGATCTGGGATCCTAATACACGCTCTGTGGGACATTTCTGCAAACGGACCTGTGGTACGGCGGGACCCCCATGAGGAATTTTTCCAAGTGTGATTCGCAGCTGCATGGGGAGATCCTTGTACAGTAAGCCAACCTATAAGGACCATTGTCCATGACAGAGTTGATGTGCGGTTATGCTCCAAGCCTGAGGGGGTACATGTGCTTGCATACTCAATTGTAACAGTCCTAGTGGATCTAATTGACTGTGCTGACCTTTGCATACCATATTAACAATAGATCAATACTGTGGACATTGCTGGCAATCTAACCAACTCATTTCCGGTTATGCACGTGACAAATGCTTATATTAACATCTTTGGACACAGATCTGATTAAGGGTATAAGGTCACAGGTTGTTTAATCCAATTGCTGGATCATCTGCATTGTGACTGTGTCTCTGAGAGAGGTGATGCACAGATGTTTATAAAGATAAAAGTGGCTACTAATGAGTCTTCATATTAGAGATGAGCGGGTTCGGTTCATTGAGATCCGAACTTCACCTATTTTACAAGGGTCCGAGGCAGCCTCAGATCTTCCCGCCTTGCTCGGTTAACCAGAACGTGCCTGAACGTCATCATCCCGCTGTCGGATTCTCGCGAGATTCGTATTCTATATAAAGAGCCGCGCGTCGCCGCCATTTTCACTCGTGCATTGGAGATTGAACGGAGAGGACGTGGCAGCGTCCTCTCCCTGAAAAGCTCCGTATCTGTGCTCAGTGTGCTGCAAATATCTGTGCTCAGTGTGCTGCAAATATCTGTGCTCAGTGTGCTGAAAATATCTACGTTCTCTGCCTGAAAACGCTCCATATCTGTGCTCAGTGTGCTGCAAATATCTGTGCTCAGTGTGCTGCATTGTGGGGACCACAGTATATAATTATAGTAGTACAGTACAGTAGGCCATTGCTGTATCTTGCAGCTCTGTGTCAAGTATACTATCCATATCTATGCTGCATTATTGTGAGCAGTATATAATAGGACAGTGCAGTATTTTGGTGACCAGCAGTATACATATACAGTAGTACAGTAAGTAGGCCATTGCTGTATCTTGCAGCTGTGTCAAGTATACTATCCATATCTGTGCTGCATTGTTGTGAGCAGTATATAGTAGGACAGTGCAGCATTTTGGTGACCAGCAGTATACATATAGTACAGTACAGTAGGCCACTGCTGTATCTTGCAGCTCTGTGTCACTTCTAGTATCCTGATCAGTGCTCAATATCTGCTGCATTGTAGTGACCAGTATGTATACTGTACTGTGCGTCGTGTGTTATACACCTGGTGATTTTATACATCCTGTAATCTGTACTGAGCGATGTGTGAGATATACCTGGGGATTATACACACTATATACTGTCCTGAGCGATGTGTGAGATACACCTGGGGATTATACACCCTATATACTGTACCGAGTGATGTGTGAGATACACCTGGTGATTATACATCCTGTAATCTGTACTGAGCGATGTGTGAGATACACCTGGGGATTATATACCCTATATACTGTACTGAGCGATGTGTGAGACACGGGTTCACTACGATATGCCGGCGGTCGGGCTCCCGGCGACCAGCATACCGGCGCCGGGAGCCCGACCACCGGCTTACCGACAGTGTGGCGAGCGCAAATGAGCCCCTTGCGGGCTCGCTGCGCTCGCCACGCTATTTTATTCTCCCTCCAGGGGGGTCGTGGACCCCCACGAGGGAGAATTAGTGTCGGTATGCCGGCAGTTGGGATGCCAGCGCAGGTATACTGTGCGCCGGGATCCCGTCGGTCGGCATACTGAAGTCCACCCGTGAGATACACCTGGGGATTATACAACCTATATACTGTACTGAGCGATGTGTGAGATACACCTGGGGATTATACACCCTATATACTGTACTGTGTGATGTGTGAGATACACCTGGGGATTATACACCCTATATACTGTACTGAGCGATGTGTGAGATACACCTGGTGATTATACATCCTGTAATCTGTACTGAGCGATGTGTGAGATACACCTGGTGATTATACATCCTGTAATCTGTACTGAGCGATGTGTGAGATACAGTGATCGCGCCAAGCAAAAAAAATTGTGGGTCCCAGGGACCCCTCACTTTAGAAAATTTGGGTCCTGCTGCGCCATTTCTGGGTCCCATTACATATTACTGGTGGGGGGGAGACCATGCATCTGTTGGGGAAGTGCTGGGGGCGGGGGGGTGCAAGGGACAGGCAGTGCTGAGAGTAAGATAGCAGCTGGAGCAGTATTGGAGGGCAAGGAGGGGGTTAGAGGCAGGCAGCACTGGGGGTAGGGAGGTGGTAAGGGTGGATAGTAGTTATGGCAATACTGGGGGCAAGGAGGTTTATTGGGACAGGCAGTACTGTGGAGTAAATTGCTGGGGCAAGGGGGGGGTAGGCATTACTATTGGTACTGTATAGAAAGAAGCTTCCAGTTTAGTTATCACAAAACAGATACATTAATATATGCACAAACGCCAGCAGGTAGCCAATGTAATTTCCTGGAAAACATTCCCTGCATTTAAGCAGTACTGTGCATTTATGTTGCACATGCTATATAACTGCTGTAACCCGTTAATACATAATCTCCACTATATGTCACTGCTGGAAGTTATAAAAAAAGAAAATGAAAGAGAGAGAGAGAATGTAGAGTGGAGACGAGTATGTATTAAGAGCTTACAACAGTAAAATATGTTCAACATAAATGCACAGAACTGCTTAAAGGCAAGGAATGTTTTCCAGGAAATTACATTGGCTACAAGCGGGCGCGCACCTAGAATTGTCACTGCTCCGTCCTAGGTCTCATGACGTCACTGCCGCCCTTACCTCATTGTTTAGGTTCAGCTGCAGTTTCATGATGTCCTGACTTCTGCGCTGGGGCCGGTCACTACATTGTGACATAGGACCCCCTGCAACAACGTCGGGAGAGGAGATGGGGAGGAGAATGCTCCCCTCCTGTCCTCCGGCCGGACTGCCTCCTCCTTCTTTGCTGCAGCGTACTGTTATGAGTCCGACTGACTCATTTTTAGTACTGCTGCTGTCAATGCCGCTGTGGTGCCTTTCAGTACTGCGGGCCCCGGAGTACACTGATACCCTCCACTCCCCCGCACTAAGCATATCTGCCACTCACGCCTGCCCTGAGCATCCGGACCCCCCCGGCCGTGGTAAAACTAAGAACACAGCCAGATGCCACTCACTCCCGCCGGAGCACTGAGCATCAGGACCCGCCCTCGTCACCTAAGAAACCCTCCCCCACCGCTGCGGAAACACTCAGCCCCGGGCCCTCCGTGCTGAGCCGCCACTCCAAGTCCAGCCAAGCTGCAGCGGAGCGCGTCCCAGGGACCCGCCCACTTTTTAAATGCGAGTCCCCTGCCCTCAAAACAGGGTAAAATACGCGCTATGGCGTGTTTTTGCGAACACTGATACACCTGGTAATATCTGTGCTCAGTGTGCTGCATTGTGGTGACTACCAGTATATTATAGTAGTACAGTACAGTAGGCCATTGCTGTATCTTGAAGCTCCGTGTCAGACTCAGTTCTAGTATCCTGATCAGTGCTCAATATCTGCTGCATTGTTGTATATAGTATATAGTAGTACAGTGCAGCATTGTGGTGACCACCAGTGTATAGTAGTACAGTACAGTAGGCCATTGCCGTATCTTGCAGCTCTGTGTCACTTCTAGTATCCTGATCAGTGCTTAATATCTGTGCTCAGTGTCAGTGCTGCATTATGGTGACCAGTATACTACAGTACAATAGTCCAGTGCTGTTCTCGCTGCTCAGTGTCATTTTTCCGTAGTATCATCAGTGATCAGTATAATCAGTTCTCAGTATAATCAGTGCGCTGTTAGACATGTGCCCGTTTTCCGCCATTAGTGCAGTGGGATTTAGACAATTGATGAAGTTATTGTGTCCCCGGTACAAAATCCCATCTAGATTCCACTTCACTAGGCAGGCGATAGCGAGATTTTACCAATTAATATCAGTGATTTATAATTATTAATTACAGTGATCTTGCCAAATAATTCCAGTGATTTTGTCATTTTCTTCCAGTGATTTGGACCAATAATACCATTGATTAGAATGAATAATTCCAGTGATTTTGTCATTTTCTTCCAGTGATTTGGACCAATAATACCATTGATTAGAACGAATAATTCCTGTGATTTTGTCATTTTCTTCCAGTGATTTGGACCAATAATACCATTGATTAGAACGAATAATTGCTGTGATATTGAGGTGTTTGTGTCGCTTAGCTTAGCCATCCAGCGACCACAGTGCACCTCTTTTTCTCTTTTCTTTGCATCATGTGCTGTTTGGGGCCAATTTTTTTAAGTGCCATCCTGTCTGACACTACAGTGCCACTCCTAGATGGGCCAGGTGTTTGTGCCAGCCACTTGGGTCGCTTAGCTTAGTCATCCAGCGACCTCGGTGCAAATTTTAGGACTAAAAATAATATTGAGAGGTGTGAGGTGTTCAGAATAGACTGGAAATGAGTGGAAATTATGGTTATTGAGGTTAATAATACTATAGGATCAAAATGAGACCCAAATTCTATGATTTAAGCTGTTTTTGAGGGTTTTTTGAAGAAGAAAAAAACACCCGAATCCGACAAAAAAAGTTACGGGAGGTTTTGCCAAAACCCGTCCGAATCCAAAACCCGGCCGCGGAACCGAATCCAAAACCAAAACACAAAACCCGAAAAATTTCCGGTGCACATCTCTACTTCATATTGACTGCCTACTAACCAACTGCATCAGTGATTACTAATTACTAATCACTTGTTTCAAACCTTTCTTGTGATTGAGAATTTTCTCTTGGTGTTTGTTATAAATCTTTTGATCATGGATGAATATTAATCAATTAACAATAGTTCCATGGTGTTTTTAATATTCTATATTGTATTATATATATTTTCACACCGGTAGTGTGTGTATATGTGTGTATGTATGGATTTTTTTTATTTGTATTGTGGGATTAAATAATTAATATAATTGATTCTGGTTGTACAGCGCTTCATTATTTGTTGTTTGCCCCGGGCAATTGCCCTGCTTGCCTGCCCCTAGAACCGCCACTGAGTCACCTGTGCTCAAGTATGGATATCCTTAAAACTTAGACTGTAATAGCGGGGTTTGGGAACCCCTGAATAGAGTGAATACAGACATGAGTAGGCTTACCCTAATATCCCTTTAAACCAGGACACTCAAGAATTACACTGGTTCTGAGGCAGCTGACTTCAAGCCTGCATTTCTTCTGGTTTTAATCAGCCACAGAACCTGTGTAATTCATGAGTGTCCCGGTTAAAAGGGAGAGTATGGTAAGCCTAGACATGAGAAACCCAACTATGAAGCACATAAGCACATGATTAGTGTACTGTAAGCTGAAAATAGTGGATGGCTATGTAACATTTAGGTAGCTATTTATTAATGATCGGGTTTTAGACCTGATAATTATAATTTTTTATCATGGCAATAACAAATTATGTACTGCTGGAATGTATTAGCAAACAAATCCAGGTACAGGGGCTCCGATAAGAACCCATCCTTATGATGTGCAAAGTAAAGTAAGGGCTAATGTGATTAATTTACTTTCCGCGACTGCACATTTAAATGGCGGGAATCCTATTATTCCCTCTCCTGGTAAAAATCTGTAGCCTACAGCTTGGCCTGACAAAGTTTTCTAAAATCTAGGAGCCAGGATGAGAGTGTAGGAGCCAGGACCCCCCCCCCTTCCCCATAAAAAATAAATAAATAACTGGAACCCCCCTCCCCCTACAGCCACATTACTGAGCAGCTTTCCCTCAACCCTCAGGCAAGCCAGCCCTTCACAGCCACACAATTGTGCAGCTACCCCCCCCCCCCGGGCAACCAACTTCCATGGCCACATACCTAAGGGGGTAACCCCAGGCAAACCATCCATCAACAGCCACCCCCCGCAAACAATCCACCCTGCTACCCCTTCATCACTACCCCCTCCGAATCTACAATCCCTGGCCACGCCTGGACCGTCTTATTGGAGAGGTCAGGCTGGGATGGACAGGCACAGCAGTCAGCATGAAATGGGCGCCGCAGTACAGACACGCCCACGAATCTCTGCTGGAGCTTCGGAAGAGAATTTGCTTTCACCCTCCCTGCATAATCTGGTAGCCAGGCAGCAAAATCTAGGGGCCATGGTGACCTGGTCCCTGGGATTTGTTGATCCCTGCAATAGGCTACAATGGCTAACATCCCACCAGGGTCAAGCTCCGGCTTGGTAAATCTCACAATATAGCAGTCTATGGGGGCTACTATAGTGATTGCAAATGGGGAACTGCAGCAGTTATCTTTGATATCTGCTGCTGAACCCGTTATAAAGCCTGGGGATACTTCATGTTTCAGGGGATTTGCCAAAACATTTGTTTACGGGATTCATTTATTTATCTGTAAATGGTTAGTCTACGGAGGCAGGACTCAAACTCCAACTGGTTCAGCCAGGTTGCAGCTAGCTTGGTAATGATATACTCCGCTACCGACAGCTAAAACTCCTTATTTATATTAATGGCATACACCTCATTTCAGTGACATCAACTTTGGCATTTCCACCCATGTTTTTTTATGCCAGACCCCATGTTTTACTCAGTAGGAACCTCATTACTTTTATCAAAGTTTTTTTTAAATTTCACTTATTTGATACAAATTGTAAACTTCAGGAGATCCAAAGCTATCATCCTCTCTATTGATGCTGAAAAAGCATTTAATAGGATCTCCTGGAGTTTCATGTCTCATACTCTGCGTTCCTTCAGGTTATCGGGGACAGGTATCATGGCCCTTTATACTGGCCCCTTAGCCAGAGTCTCTATCAGTGGAATTCCTTCTGATCCCTTTTCCATCTCCAATGTCAACAGGCAGGACTGTGGTCTCTCCTCTTTAATCTTTACCCTGATAACTGAGCCTCTAGCATCCCTTGTCTGGCTTAACCGTAATATCCGGGGAGTGCAAGTCGAGAACATCACCTCTAAAATTGCTCTTTTTGTGGATTATATTTTGCTCACACTCATCCAACCTAACATCTATTTGCCGAATCTTTACAACCATTTGGATTGCTATAGTACACTTTCTGAGACATAAAATCAATTATTCTAAGTTGGAGGCCATGTTTCTTCATATCGGGATGCCGAAAAACGTAAATACCTTGGGATTTTTCAAACCTTTCATTAATTTATTGTACCAGGAAAACTTTCCGCACCTTTTTTGTTTTTAAACTTCATACGGACCTAACCGCTTGGAGAGGCTTATAATTTTGTGTGTGGGTAGAATAATAGCTGTCAAAATGAATACTATTCCTAAACGGCTTTATCTTTTCCAGACCCTCTCAGTAGCCATTCCCTGCTCTCTCCTTCATAAACTCAAGACGCACTACCCGCTTTATCTAGAATGGTAAATCCCACAGATGATCCTCCTCCATGTTGACCTTTTGAACTTGTTAACTTAATTCATGTCGACCAATACACTGTCGACCTATCATCCGGGTACCGCTTATTGAAGAATGTGTATAAGGCCAAAAAGCAGTACTTCCCTCTTTAGAAGGTTTGGTGTGCATTCATGAGCTTGACACTCATTTTGTGTACAGTGAGTATGTTCACCTCACAATGCCGGCACTGGGATCCTGACCCAAATGAATCTAATGCAGGCCATACATCTACCTGGAAATTCCCCGGTTCCCCGATATGGATCAGCAGATTCCAATGATGGCGGATTACCGTGGGATCGGCAAAACCCTACATGCTAAAAATCCCTGACCCAATTCTGATAATCATAATCAGCAAATCAAGGCTTTCTAACACAATGGATTTTGCAGATGCCCTGGCCCTGTCATCGGTAAAATGGAAAATTCCCCAATGAACTGCAGATGTATTGGTCCCTTAATGCAAACAGTAGAGAAACAAGTGGAGGCAGCGTTAGAATCCATCTTTCTCAGCTAAAAAATAAATAATAGGGTTAACGTAGCCATGAGAATGATTCTCGTACAATCTGCACAAGATTTTAAAAAAATAAAGATATAATTAAAGCAAGATATCACTATTCACAAACGATCTATTGGCTAGGCTGTAGCTTTACAATGTGGAAGACAAGAGAACATATGACTTGTGAAGGAGAAAAGATTTGTGGAGCAAATAATTGAGTGCAGTTTGGAACACAAAAAAAACAGTCAATGCCTATACAGATTGTTCATATTGTTCTGTACTTGTTGAAATAAACCCAGGCAGTTTGCTGGATAAGATAACTGATATTATAGCTCCAATAGCTCAGCCATATTATGGGAAGGTTTACTGGAGAAAACATGCCAACACAGCTTTAAGGCAAAGAGGTTGATAAAAGTTAAGGTGCTCAGAAACAATTACTGATGCCATGCAGATGAACTTGCAGGAGCTCTGATGGTCAGTCAATGGCACACAGCTCTTCAGTTGGAGTGTTAAGATCCTTCAGGTCACAAAAGACCGTCTCGGCTGAACAACCCATCACACTTACTGACTTAAATAAGGTTAGGCAGTTTTTCCACCAAAGATGTTGGTTTAAATACTGTTCACACTAAGGGTGGAAATTCAATTAGCCTTGTTAATTTCACAGAGGTGAAAAAGGGGGGTAGCCTTGAGCTTTAACACCTCGGGCAATTCAATTAGAGACCCTTTTTCTAGTCCATAAAATTAATCTGTTTTGGGGCATTAACCCATAGAACCCGGGATAAGTTCCAAGACTTATGTGTTTACATGGTTGTGATGCCCGAAAACAGGCTATAAATTGGGCATTTCTTTTAAGTTTTGTTCAGACCTGAAAAAATAATCCTTTTTAAGTGCAGCCTGCGTGGAATAACTGAAAAGCCCCAGGTCACATAACCAACACCGGCATCCCGACACTGAGAATGCCGACAGGGGACGGGGTAATTATTTTACCCCTCCCCTCTCCCCTCCCCTAACCCGCCTGGGGTGGCAGTTAGGGCTAAGAAACCGTGGGTGGCGGCTAGGGTTAAGACACTGAGGGTGGTGGCTAGAGCTAAGACTCACAGGGTGGCGGCTACGGCTATCTCCCCATCTAGTGCCTAACACCACGCCCCGGGCCCTAACCCTAACAGTGACCCCAATGCTTACCTTCAGGGTGTCAGTAGTCAGTGTTCCAGCGCCGGGATTCCCAATGATGTTGGGATTTTGGCGTCGTTCACATGACCACCAGCATCAAACCGCCAGGATGCTAAACACATTCCATCTAGTAATATACTAGATAGATCAACGACCAGCAAAATCTACAGTGCAACTGAAAATCATAATTTGAATTGAAAAAACTCTCCTGCGACTACTGCAATACCGTTTACAGATTATCTTTATATATACACACACACACACACACACACACACACACACACACGTATGTATATATATATATATATATATATATATATAGTCAGTCCAGAGTACGGCACTCGGCGGTCTTAGTCATCCAAAATAAGTCACAGCTTAGGCAGCATAAGCTTTGCAACGTTTCGGCTTTTTATTAGCCTTTTTCAAGCAGCATAACCATAACCACATAGTGTTCAATTTAATCTTAAAATAAGAATTTACTTACCGATAATTCTATTTCTCGGAGTCCGTAGTGGATGCTGGGGTTCCTGAAAGGACCATGGGGGATAACGGCTCCGCAGGAGACAGGGCACAAAAAGTAAAGCTTTAGGATCAGGTGGTGTGCACTGGCTCCTCCCCCTATGACCCTCCTCCAAGCCTCAGTTAGGTACTGTGCCCGGACGAGCGTACACAATAAGGAAGGATTTATGAATCCCGGGTAAGACTCATACCAGCCACACCAATCACACTGTACAACCTGTGATCTGAACCCAGTTAACAGTATGATAACAGCGGAGCCTCTGAAAAGATGGCTCACAACAATAATAACCCGATTTTTGTAACTATGTACAAGTAATGCAGATAATCCGCACTTGGGATGGGCGCCCAGCATCCACTACGGACTCCGAGAAATAGAATTATCGGTAAGTAAATTCTTATTTTCTCTATCGTCCTAGTGGATGCTGGGGTTCCTGAAAGGACCATGGGGATTATACCAAAGCTCCCAAACGGGCGGGAGAGTGCGGATGACTCTGCAGCACCGAATGAGAGAACTCCAGGTCCTCCTTAGCCAGGGTATCAAATTTGTAGAATTTAGCAAACGTGTTTGCCCCTGACCAAGTAGCTGCTCGGCAAAGTTGTAAAGCCGAGACCCCTCGGGCAGCCGCCCAAGATGAGCCCACCTTCCTTGTGGAATGGGCATTTACATATTTTGGCTGTGGCAGGCCTGCCACAGAATGTGCAAGCTGAATTGTATTACACATCCAACTAGCAATAGTCTGCTTAGAAGCAAGAGCACCCAGTTTGTTGGGTGCATACAGGATAACAGCAAGTCAGTTTTCCTGACTCCAGCCGTCCTGGAACATATTTTCAGGGCCCTGACAACCTCTAGCAACTTGGAGTCCTCCAAGTCCCTAGTAGGTGCAAGGCACCACAATAAGCTGGTTCAGGTGAAACACTGACACCACCTTTAGAGAGAGAACTGGGGACGAGTCCGCAGCTCTGCCCTGTCCGAATGGACAAACAGATATGGGCTTTTTTGAGAAAAAAACACCAATTTGACACTCGCCTGGTCCAGGCCAGGGCCAAGAGCATGGTCACTTTTCATGTGAGATGCTTTAAATCCACAGATTTGACTGGTTTTAAACCAATGTGATTTGAGGAATCCCAGAACTACGTTGAGATCCCACAGTGCCACTGGAGGCACAAAAGGGGGTTGTATATGCAATACTCCCTTGACAAACTTCTGGACTTCAGGAACTGAAGCCAATTCTTTCTGGAAGAAAATCGACAGGGCCGAAATTTGAACCTTAATGGACCCCAATTTGAGGCCCATAGACACTCCTGTTTGCAGGAAATGCAGGAAACGACCGAGTTGAAATTTCTTTGTGGGGCCTTCCTGGCCTCACACCACGCAACATATTTTCGCCACATGTGGTGATAATGTTGTGCGGTCACCTCCTTTCTGGCTTTGACCAGGGTAGGAATGACCTCTTCCGGAATGCCTTTTTCCCTTAGGATCCGGCTTTCCACCGCCATGCCGACAAACGCAGCTGCGGTAAGTCTTGGAACAGACATGGTACTTGCTGAAGCAAGTCCCTTCTTAGCGGCAGAGGCCATAAGACCTCTGTAAGCATCTCTTGAAGTTCCGGGTACCAAGTCCTTCTTGGCCAATCCGGAGCCATGAGTATAGTTCTTACTCCTCTACGTCTTATAATTCTCAGCACCTTAGGTATGAGAAGCAGAGGAGGGAACACATACACCGACTGGTACACCCACGGTGTTACCAGAACGTCCACAGCTATTGCCTGAGGGTCTCTTGACCTGGCGCAATACCTGTCCCGTTTTTTGTTCAGACGGGACGCCATCATGTCCACCTTTGGTATTTCCCAACGGTTTACAATCATGTGGAAAAAACTTCCCGATGAAGTTTCCACTCTCCCGGGTGGAGGTCGTGCCTGCTGAGGAAGTCTGCTTCCCAGTTTCCATTCCCGGGATGAAACACTGCTGACAGTGCTATCACATGATTTTCCGCCCAGCGAAAAGTCCTTGCAGTTTTTGCCATTGCCCTCCTGCTTCTTGTGTCACCCTGTCTGTTTACGTGGGCGACTGCCGTGATGTTTTTCCCACTGGATCAATACCGGCTGACCTTGAAGCAGAGGTCTTGCTAAGCTTAGAGCATTATAAATTTACCCTTAGCTCCAGTATATTTATGTGGAGAAAAGTCTCCAGACTTGATCACACTCCCTGGAAATTTTTTCCTTGTGTGACTGCTCCCCAGCCTCTCGGGCTGGGCTCCGTGGTCACCAGCATCCAATCCTGAATGCCGAATCTGCGGCCCTCTAGAAGATGAGCACTCTATAACCACCACAGGAGAGACACCCTTGTCCTTGGATATAGGGTTATCCGCTGATGCATCTGAAGATGCGATCCGGACCATTTGTCCAGCAGATCCCACTGAAAAGTTCTTGCGTGAAATCTGCCGAATGGAATTGCTTCGTAGGAAGCCACCATTTTTACCAGGACCCTTGTGCAATGATGCACTGTTTTTAGGAGGTTCCTGACTAGCTCGGATAACTCCCTGGCTTTCTCTTCCGGGAGAAACACCTTTTTCTGGACTGTGTCCAGAATCATCCCTAGGCACAGCAGACGTGTCGTCGGGATCAGCTGCGATTTTGGAATATTTAGAATCCACCCGTGCTGTTGTAGCAGTATCCGAGATAGTGCTACTCCGACCTCCAACTGTTCCCTGGACTATGCCCTTATCAGGAGATCGTCCAAGTAAGGGATAATTAAGACGCCTTTTCTTCGAAGAAGAATCATCATTTCGGCCATTACCTTGGTAAAGACCCGGGGTGCCGTGGACAATCCAAACGGCAGCGTCTGAAACTGATAGTGACAGTTCTGCACCACGAACCTGAGGTACCCTTAGTGAGAAGGGCAAATTTGGGACATAGAGGTAAGCATCCCTGATGTCCCGGGACACTATATAGTCCCCTTCTTCCTGGTTCGTTATCACTGCTCTGAGTGACTCCATCTTGATTTGAACCTTTGTAAGTGTTCAAAAAATTTTTTTTTTTTTTAGAATAAGTCTCACCTAGCCTTCTGGCTTCAGTACCACAATATAGTGTGGAATAATACCCCTTTTCTTGTAGTAGGAGGGGTAATTTAATTATCACCTGCTGGGAATACAGCTTGTGAATTTTTTCCCATACTGCCTCCTTGTCGGAGGGAGACCTTGGTAAAGCAGACTTCAGGAGCCTGCGAAGGGGAAACGTCTCGACATTCCAATCTGTACCCCTGGGATACTACTTGTAGGATCCAGGGGTCCTGTACGGTCTCAGCGCCATGCTGAGAACTTGTCAGAAGCGGTGGAACGCTTCTGTTCCTGGGAATGGGCTGCCTGCTGCAGTCTTCTTCCCTTTCCTCTATCCCTGGGCAGATATGATCTTATAGGGACGAAAGGATTGAGGCTGAAAAGACGGTGTCTTTTTCTGCAGAGATGTGACTTAGGGTAAAAACGGCGGATTTTCCAGCAGTTGCCGTGGCCACCAGGTCCGATGGACCGACCCCAAATAACTCCTCTTCCTTTATACGGCAATACACCTTTGTGCCGTTTGGAATCTGCATCACCTGACCACTGTCGTGTCCATAACATCTTCTGGCAGATATGGACATCGCATTTACTCTTGATGCCAGAGTGCAAATATCCCTCTGTGCATCTCGCATATATAGAAATGCATCCTTTAAATGCTCTATAGTCAATAAAATACTGTCCCTGTCAAGGGTATCAATATTTTTAGTCAGGGAATCCGACCAAGCCACCCCAGCTCTGCACATCCAGGCTGAGGCGATCGCTGGTCGCAGTATAACACCAGTATGTGTGTATATACTTTTTATGATATTTTCCAGTCTCCTGTCAGCTGGTCCTTGAGGACGGCCCTATCTATAGACGGTACCGCCACTTGTTTTGATAAGCGTGTGAGCGCCTTATCCACCCTAAGGGGTGTTTCCCAACGCGCCCTAACTTCTGGCGGGAAAGGGTATACCGCCCATAATTTTCTATCGGGGGGAACCCACGCATCATCACACACTTTATTTAATTTATCTGATTCAGGAAAAACTACGGTAGTTTTTTCACATCCCACATAATACCCTCTTTTGTGGTACTTGTAGTATCAGAAATATGAAACACCTCCTTCATTGCCTTTAATGTGTGGCCCTAATAAGGAATACGTTTGTTTATTCACCGTCGACACTGGATTCAGTGTCCCTGTCTGTGTCTGTGTCGACCGACTAAAGTAAACGGGCGTTTTAAAACCCCTGACGGTGTTTTTGAGACGTCTGGACCGGTACTAATTGTTTGTCGGCCGTCTCATGTCGTCAACCGACCTTGCAGCGTGTTGACATTATCACGTAATTCCCTAAATAAGCCATCCATTCCGGTGTCGACTCCCTAGAGAGTGACATCACCATTACAGGCAATTGCTCCGCCTCCTCACCAACATCGTCCTCATACATGTCGACACACACGTACCGACACAGCACACACACAGGGAATGCTCTGATAGAGGACAGGACCCACTAGCCCTTTGGAGAGACAGAGGGAGAGTTTACCAGCACACACCAAAAACGCTATAATTATATAGGGACAACCTTATATAAGTGTTTTCCCTTATAGCATCTTTTTTATATATTTCTAACGCCAAATTAGTGCCCCCCCTCTCTGTTTTAACCCTGTTTCTGTAGTGCAGTGCAGGGGAGAGCCTGGGAGCCTTCCCTCCAGCCTTTCTGTGAGGGAAAATGGCGCTGTGTGCTGAGGAGATAGGCCCCGCCCCTTTTTCGGCGGCCTCGTCTCCCGCTCTTAACGGATTCTGGCAGGGGTTAAATATCTCCATATAGCCTCCGGAGGCTATATGTGAGGTATTTTTAGCCAAAATAGGTATTCATTTGCCTCCCAGGGCGCCCCCCTCCCAGCGCCCTGCACCCTCAGTGACTGCCGTGTGAAGTGTGCTGAGAGGAAAATGGCGCACAGCTGCAGTGCTGTGCGCTACCTTTAGAAGACTGAGGAGTCTTCTGCCGCCGATTCTGGACCTCTTCTTACTTCAGCATCTGCAAGGGGGCCGGCGGCAAGGCTCCGGTGACCATCCAGGCTGTACCTGTGATCGTCCCTCTGGAGCTGATGTCCAGTAGCCAAGAAGCCAATCCATCCTGCACGCAGGTGAGTTCACTTCTTCTCCCCTAAGTCCCTCGTTGCAGTGATCCTGTTGCCAGCAGGACTCACTGTAAAATAAAAAACCTAAGCTAAACTTTTCTAAGCAGCTCTTTAGGAGAGCCACCTAGATTGCACCCTTCTCGGCCGGGCACAAAAATCTAACTGAGGCTTGGAGGAGGGTCATAGGGGGAGGAGCCAGTGCACACCACCTGATCCTAAAGCTTTACTTTTTGTGCCCTGTCTCCTGCGGAGCCGCTATCCCCCATGGTCCTTTCAGGAACCCCAGCATCCACTAGGACGATAGAGAAATACCCTTACCTCTCTCCATCGCGTCCCGGGCTCCCTCCCGCATCCGGATACGTCATTGCCGATTTCCGGGTGCAACACACTTCTCACTCCGCACACAGTACACTGTGTGTTGTCATGGCAACCCGCGTCCCTTTGCAGCCGCGCTTGAGAGAGGTAAGGGTATTTAAGATTAAATTGAACACTATGTGGTTATGGTTATGCTGCTTGAAAAAGGCTAATAAAAAGCCGAAACGTTGCAAAGCTTATGCTGCCTAAACTGTGACTTATTTTGGATGACTAAGACCGCCGAGTGCCGTACTGTGGACTGACTATACACACTATTGAATGAGCACCGCGGCATGAACAGAAGAAGTGCGAGTGCCGGTTACACGCTGTATATATATATATATATATATATATATATATATATATATAGAGATATATATATATATATATATATATATATATATATATATATATATATATATATATATATAGATATATATATATATATATATATATAGATATATATATATATATAGATAGATAGAAACATAGCATTTGACTGCAGATAAGAACCACTTGGCCCATCTAGTCTGCCCCCCCACCCCTTTTTTTTAACCATATTTTTATCTCAAACCCTACATATATTTTTATATTTTACTAAACAGAAGAATAAATAGTTAAAAAATGTATGTTTTTTGCCCCATCCTCTTTTCCCATCTAAAGGTACCATAAGATTTTTTACATAGTTTCACATGTCCATTAATGGAAGTGCTGCTTACTGTACTCTATGTTTGATTTCTGACACACAATGATGCAATTACAGCTTAGTATATCATCTTCCCTGTTACCTTTTGTTAGCTAGGCCTGCAATTCCTGCTATACTGTCATTATGCTTAGCGTTGAGTCATCCTAATTACCAATCTTTATGATGTTTTCCATTATGCATTGTTGGAGAACACATAAATATAATATGATAAAAGTCTACTACTGTCGTATTATCGACCCATCATGCTATTGATCCACACTATTTTGAGGTTGTCTGCATTGACATTTGAACAACAAATAATATGTGCTATATTGTTTAATATCATAAAAGGCAAATGCTTATAGCTTTCAAATACGTTGTACTGTATTTCTAGCTATGATTTTGTCTATCTTTTTCATCTTGTTCTAAAACTAACACAATGCAGCAGCTTTCACAATAAATACCGGGTATGAAATAGGCATTGATAAAAAAAGATTTCACAAATAAATGACAAGTAACAGACTTCATATATTTGTTTTAAGAAAAGATATGCTTAAAAATATTTAACTTTATGCAGAACATTTTGCATAAATTTTGTACAGCGGCATCCATTTTGCATCACTATGATTTCTGCTTCTCTTTCTTCCAAATGGAAGCAGGTACAACAGTAAGAGGTTATCTGTGATACTCCCCATTACACCTATATGGCATCTTTTAACTATACAGTATCAGATAATTACTGTGCAAAATAATGCAACCTATATACAGTATATAAGTGCTTAGACTGTTAATATGCATTCTTCCCCTCATTACAAACATTCTGCGGTAAGTTGATTCAGGGTAATTTATGTACGGTCATATCTGAGAAAGGGATAGGTTTTCAAAGATTGCACCAGACAGGTTACCAGGGCCTTAGTGTATAGGCATGCTGAGCAGTTGCCCAGGGCCCCACAATTCCAGGGGCCACCGAGCAGGAGTGGGTAGTGGTCACATAATCAGAGCGGTGGCAGAGCATTCTCTATTTCCTCCCAGCCTGCAGCCATACAGTTAATGGCTGTCAACATGCTATTGGTGGATGGTTGGGGCTATCCACCAATCAGATTGTTGACAGCCATTCACTGTATGAAAGCAAGTAGCAAGACAGTGCGGAACCGCGGAAGGAGCAAGTTACTTTTTTTTAATTGGTTCACGTGAAAGACGTGTAGGAACCCCAGTGCATTGCTTTGCCCATGGTCTACTGTGCTGTTAAGATGGCCAAACAGGTTACAAATGCATGTCACATTTGTAACAGTAATATACATATTTATATTAACATAGAATACACTACTATGTTGCAATGTAGTAGATAAAAGGTGGTGAATAATTAATGGGATGCCAAGTTAGTGTATTTATGACAAGGAAAAAAACGATAAAGCATTTTGTGAATAATAAGAATGTGAAAATAATTAGGGGTTGTTATTACAGAGCACAAAAATGAGTGGAATAAAAGAACATATTTTGGGAAGTGGGGAGAGAACAGCCCAGTACTATTATTTTCCTGTGTGATTACTAATGTCTGTCTATGCTTCTACAGAGCTATCAACCCTTCTACACTAGTGGAAAAGAAAATTTATGAGTATCAAATAACACAGCTGAGAGCGGAAAGAAAATGTTGTCTAATGGAGTGATCTATGCTGGGAATTACCAACAGACAGGGAAAAATGTCAGAAATAATTGTGCAGGTGGGGAAATCCAATACTCAGTGACAGCAAAATGAGTAGATTGATTAAAAAATGTCAAGAAATCAAGATGACCCAAATTTTGTGTGAAATTTGGTATTTATGGAAAAAAAAATTCAAACTCAGCATCTAATACATTTCTGTATTGGTCTTCAATAAATGTAGATGTTCACCAGTGGTATCTATTATGCTAATTAACCAAATTATGCCATATGTTAATTTGTGAAAGAAAAACTCCCACTCACGCTCACATCATGAATGGGGGAGTGAGAGTCTGGGGCTAGTCCAAAGTCAATCACATAAACAGAGATGCTTCCAGTATTAAGTAGAAATTGGTTCCGCCATGAAACTTGATTCAAGCAAACTTTTACTGCTATGTCATTCATCTCTAACTCTATACACATTTTACCATAATCAGTAAGTAATACAGCACTATAAATTGCAAGGATAGCTGAAGTCACCATGGAGTTCTGTGATGACCTATTACATAGTATGCAGTCACTAATAGGCCCTACACACTGGGTTATATTAGTGAAAGATATGAACGATCTCATTCATTAATGAACAAGATACCGTTCATATCTTTCAGTGTGGAGGCTCCATCGATGAACGATGCGCGGCCGCGCACTCGTTCATCGCTGGTGCCCCGTCGCTTGTGCATGCAGACCAATATGGACGATCTTGTCCATATTTGCCTGCACTGCTATGGAGCCGGGTGATGAGGGGAGTGAAGAAACTTCACTCCCCCCGCCGCCGGGTCGCCCGTCGGATCGAGAAATGTGTAGGGCCCATAAGATAATGTTCACAATATCGACATTCATAAAGTTGACATCAGAATGTCCCAGTATTGTGTTAATATGGTTAAAATGTCAACATCATAAATGTTGATCTCTTAAAAAATGTTGACATGGGCAAAATGTCGACATATGAAATGTCAACATCAGAATTAGGCATAGGTTTATTAAGGGTTAGGGTTAAGCTTAATCTTAAACAGTGTCAACATTTTGGCCATGTTGACACTATTACATCAGTGTCAACATGGTGAATGTCGAGATGGTGAATGTCAACATAACTGTGATTTCAACACGTTCAATGTCAACTTTATGACGTTATCAGCAATCTTATGTCAACATCATGAATGTCGACTTCATATATCAACCCATATTAAATAGGACTATGGTATTTTATGCCTATCGAATATGGTAGATCAAAGCCTAACTTGAATACACACCTAACTGATGAAACTGGGATAAGATTACGCTGGTAAGCACTTCAGCCAGACACCCAGACAACAGGGCAATAAAACCATTAGTGTCATCTTGCTGTCATTTACCAGCATGCCCAATAATGATGTGATCAAGAACAAATGACGTGTGTGTTTTGGGACCACAGGCTCTACCAATTACCGTATATGGCATACCATATATGGCAGCATGTAGCCAAAATTTAAATCATACTAGATATAGAATGTTAGTATGTAAACCAGGCATTCCCAACCACGGTCCTCAAGGCACACCAACAGTGCAGGTTTTAGTGATTTCCAGGCTGCAGCACAGATGGTTAAATCAAAATAACTGAGCTACTAATTATGTCACCTGTGCTGAAGCCTGGATATCACTAAAACATGCACTGTTAGTGTGCCTTGAGGACCGTGGTTGGGGATGCCTGATGTAAACAGTTTGGTTTTAATGTATGGCAAATTATAAATCAAGGAAATACACTGATTAAAGTAGCTGAAAGTAAAAGCAGATAATGTGAGAGGAATGAGGAAATTTTGAAAAATGTAGCTTGTATACATAGTATTTTATGCATGTTTTCACTTTTGGCAAAAAGGACCATCTGTCCAACCTGATTTTTTTTTTTAAATATGAAGTTAATAGAAAACAGTATAAAAATGCTCACTTATGGAATAAGACAAAACACACTTACTGTAGATATGAGATGCACTTTGCTTGCAGTGAAGTAGTTAATATGCAATATAATAGAGCTCTGATGTCATAGGGCCTGATTCTGAGTAGGGAGCAAAGCAAAAATAGAGCAAGTTATACCCTCTTTCCACTGCCGCTAAAACAAGGGTTATGCTGTGATAACTCAGGGGCGGCTCAGTGGAAAAGGGCTAACCCAGGTCCAGTGACCTGGGAATCCAACCTGGCTAGCTTGCAGGGTTGGTCCCAGGAAGGACTGGGGTCGCGGTGCAGTATAAACGGGTAAGACTAGTCAATGTGACCCGGTACCCATTTATAGTATAGGGGGAGCCGGCGTTTAGAGATGATCTCATATCCAAGTATCTGCACTGCACATGTGAGCAGTGACGTTGCCAACCTGACAATAAGCTGGGCCCTGCCGCCAGTCTGAAAGGGGTCTCGCACCCAGGTTTGATCCGTACACGTAATCCCGGGTGCGACCCGGCATTCTTATCTGAAAGGGGTATAATTTGGTAAAGCCATGCTGCACTGCAGGTTGGGCAGATGTACAATGTGTAGAGTGGTTTAGATTTTGGAGGGTTGCATCCAAACTGAAATCTAAATTGCACAATGAAAATGAAGCTGTATAGCAAGTTTGGGCTACATGCAAACTTGCAAAGGTATTAGTATTTACCCTGCACACAAAAATAATGCATGTATTTGCACTCCTAGCAGTACAACATGGTTTGTCCAGGTGCACAGTTACTTGTTCTTTTTTTACTTCACTCCCAATTCAGAATAAGGAAATTAGTCCATTATTTTGCATAGAATTGTATTATGGACGAATGGATGAGATCATTTATTGTTTATATTGATGGACCTGGAGTAAGTCTCAAAGTTTTACATTCCATTTTCACCTTCTGTAAATTATAAGTATACTGACAGTAATAGAATTATGTGACCATATAAAGGCATATGGCTTGCAACCAAGTGTTTTCATACAGGGCACAGAGCTATGAGGTGGTCTTATAATCTACAATGATTGTATGTTATTATTTATAACATATGAGCTGCAACATTCTTTCATAGGAATTCTGAAATGCCAATTAATTTATAGCCGATGACATCACTACTCTCTGATTATAGCTATGTAATACATTTGTAACACTACAAAAACCATGTTTAAGAGCATTCTCACATGATTGCCTCTGGTGAGGTAAAAATGGCAGCTGTCAATCAAGGATGCAAATGCAATTTCCTGGCACCATGTTATATACATACATTGAACTACTGAGGCCACATTATTTTGCACATTTGATTAAAGTATAGCAGATATGTATTTTCAGAAAGTCAGAAGGTTCTATGTACATGAAATAGAATGGTGAATTTCACAAAATGTGTGCGATTAGGAATCACATGTAAGTACACACACATAATCAATTATGCTAACATTTTAATGTACAAATGCATTTTAGTCTGCTGTTAGATTGAAAACTGCCTAGTATACTGTATATCTATCTATCTATCTATCTATCTATCTAGGACTGTCGTTTGATAAATAATTGATATTGCCAGTATGCCCTTAACATTTTATATCATTCAATCCTTTATAGCTGAAATTTTTCAGCTGCAGATCTAAAGAAAAGATTCTACCAATTCAATCAAAATTGCTACCTTTATAAATGTGTTGTGCTGCATTATTAAATGCTACTGTGTAAAGTCACACAATGTGCAGATTTACCACATATACTTCTACTATCCAATATACACATTAGACGGAAAAAGATGAAATGGAAAATATACCTCTTAAAACATTTTATCGTTAAAATATGTAAAATAATAACTCAAGAGAGTGGCATGTTTATAGTGACTGAAATGTGACATGCGATAATGTGGGGTGAATTTGTGTATACATTGCCTTGTTTCACATAAGGTCTAATAGGATAAACCATAGAATAAATGTATACATTGTAAAAATAAAAGATGAACTTGAAATATAATACCATGCAACCATTCCCTATATGATAGAGGTGCTGGGAGGGCCCTCAAATCCCTACAGCAATGAGAAGGTTAATGAGAGGGGGTGTTAAGGGTGAACCCTAGAGCGTGTACATGACTTGATAGATGGGGATTTATATGATCTTACTCACCAGAGCAGCCTGGGTGACGAGAAGCAGCAGCCCTGCACCATGGATAATTCCAAAGGCAAAATGCATCCTCCTGCCAGCTGGAGATCTCCCTGCAAATTTCCCGATTGTGTAGCCCTCCTTTCTCTTGCTTTTTACCTCCAAATCTCTATTATTCCTCCATGGGGCAAACTAGCTCCTTTTCTATGGCAAATCCTCTCTCCCTCCTGTATCACCTTCTCTTTTTCTCCTCCACCCTTATCCTCCCTTTCCTCCACCTCTCTGGGAGAAACGTATCCTCTGCTCCCTCTCTTTCCTCCCTCCTTTCTTTCTAGTCTACCTCGCCTGGAAGCCTCTCCCCAGCCTTTTCCCTATCTCCCTCCTTCCCTTTCTCTCTCCTGACTTTTCACCTTCAATATTAGGTTAGCCTTCTCCTCCTGCCCGCTGCCGCTTTGCTCCCTCTCCTCTGACACCCCTCGTTCTTCTTCTCTTTCCCCTTCAGCAGGAAATGTCTCCCCTCCCTCTTTCCCCAGCGATCAATGTGAAGAAAGTACATTATTGAGGATGACGAGGCAGCGTGACAGACCGCGATGCCATCTTGTGGTAGTTTGGTGGAAACGCAAGACAAGGGTATCCTAGGCACACCAAGCCATTAGTCATCATGATACAATACCTGTCCCTCACTAGGTTGACCTCATCCCCAGGAGATAAAGGATCGTATTCCTCATGGGAAACAAGCTGCTTAATATGGCATTTCATGTTCAATGGGCCAGGCTGCTGTACACAGAGGAAATGACATGTATGCAACAACAGAAGGAATGTTTGCAATGCGTATTATAAGTAAGCCATTGCTTATTATTAGATATTAAAGAGTTATTACCATCAATGTAGAATTGTATTATTTAGTATTCATTACAGACACTCATTCTCATTTATTTTAATGAATATAATGCAAAAGGTTTATATACACACTCTATATTACACACTATAAGCATACTTGCCTACCTGACCCTCTCCATGAGGGAGAAAATGCTCTGTTCCTGGACTTTCCTGGTAATGTATGATTGCCATCACCTGTGGTGGAACACCTTTCTTATCAATTAACTAGCTCACCACAGGTGATGGCAATCATACATTACCAGGAAAGTCCAGGAACAGAGCATTTTCTCCCTCATGGAGAGGGTCAGGTAGGCAAGTATGACTATAAGTATGCAGGAATGTAGATACACACATATTTAGCAATGGCACTTATTACCTTTGGCAGGGGCATAGCCAGAACTTTGTGGGCTCCATAGCAACATTTTGAAGGGCCCCCTTCTCAATGCTTCTAGAGAGACACTTCTCTGCAGCAGTTGTACATTTTATGTCCCATAATAGTGCCCTTTTTCATTTTCTGAACCATAGTAGAGCCTTATTTAATGTTACGCCCCATAGTAGTGCCCTAGTTTCTTTTATGAAAAGTAGTAATGCTTAAGTTCAACCTTTTGTCACATTTCAGAGCTGACAGTACACATTATGCTGCACAGTACCCCTAATTCACATTAGGATATAGTATTTATTTATTACCAGTCATTTATATAGTGCACACATATTCCGCAGCGCTTTACAGAGAATATTTGGCCATTCACATCAGTCCCTTCCCCAGTGGAGTTTACAATCTATATTCCATACCACATGTACACACATTCACGCTAGGGTTAATTTTGTTTGGAGCCAATTAACCTACAAGTATATTTGTGGATTGTGGGAGTAAACCGGAGTACCCGAAGGAAACCCACACAAGCACAGGGAGAATATACAAACTCCACACAGTTAGGGCCATAGTGGGAATTGAACCCATGACCTCAGTGCTGTCAGGCAGTAATGCTAACCATTACACCATCTGTGCTTCCCGTTCATATTGTGCCTCCTTACAGTGCCCCAGTTCATATTATATAACATTAAAATGCCTTCCAGTTCATTTTATACCACACTATAATGAGCAGGTCCAGGGGCATACCTAGATATATTGCAGGCTCCAAGGAAAAAGTTTGAAAGGACCACTACGTACCACCCAATGGTGAAAAATGTATATAACACATGTAACTTTAACAGGGAAGGTGGGCCCCTCTCAGCTCTGGGCCCCATAGCAGCTGCACTGCCTGCACCTATGGTAGCTACGCCCTTTACCTTTGGCATGTTTCAAGAGCTGAATTAAAGGGGGGGCCCTGGGGGTAAGTACCCCAGCCCCCCTTTCTAAATGGGCCCCCCGTCAGCCACCCACCACAGATCGGAACTCTCTTACCGTTCTGTAGTGCCACGCTGCTCCTGTCTCCCCTAACAGCCGCGGCGCCAGTGCCGAATAGCAGTACAGGACAGCTGAGCCATTAGTTTGTGATGTAGCAGCCTGCGGCTCAGTAATTGGCTGGGCGTGCAGGCTGCGCTGCTGCCCGGCCGGGAGAAGAGCTGTGGCGGCGTGTGGAGCCAGGGGATGGAGTGTGCTGCAGTGCTTAGGGGACAGAGAGAAATGATCTCTCTTTCTCTCTCCTGTCTCTTATGCAGACACCCATACGAGGCTGAAGTTAGCTTCTTATTCGGCCAGCTTCTTATTCGAACTACAGCTTCTTATTCAGAAAATTGAGTTTTGCGAGGGTTAACTAGTCTTGGGCTACACATCTGACACCTGAAATCAACAGAGGGTGGTCACTTACATATGACCCACTTGTATTTTGCTGCCCCAACGCTATTTTGGGCATGAAATACACTGGCAAACTGGGCACACACCTTATTTTAACATTTTGAATGAGTAGCTGTAGTCTTGCAAGGGTTAACTAGTCTTGGGCCACAATTTTCACACCTTAAAACAACAGAGGGTGGTGACTTACATATGGCCCACTTGTACTTTGCCTGGCCCAATGCTGTTTTGGGCATAAAATACACTGGCAAAGTGGGCACAAACACCATTTTATAATGTGCCATTTTGAATAAGTAGCTGTAGTTTTGCAAGGGTTAACTAGTCTTGGGCCACAAATTTGATACCTGAAATCAGGAGCATGCAATACAGGCTCTGCGCACAAAGCTTGCCTTAAATTCTGCCAAGCAGTCTCTGCGGGCCTAGGGGGTAATTCAGACTGCATCGCTACAGCAGCAGCGATCGCAGTCTGAACTACTTTGTGGAGTGCGCCCTGGGCGTATGCATCCCGGGAGCCCAGTGAGATGCTATCAGCATCTCAGGGCTGCGATCTCATCTGCCTGATTGACAGGCAGAGGCGGTCACGGGGCGGGAGGGGGTGTGCCAACGGCGTTAGAACCGCGGTCCGGACAACGGAGACGTGCCAGACCGTTGGGGGGGGGCGTGGCTGCATGACGTCACACGCAGCTGCTGCGACCCAGGACTTGTCGAGTAGCAGCCTGGCAGCGCACAGGAGCTGTGCTGGCAGGGAGCTACTCGCCAGGTACAATAGCATCGCTGCTGTGCAATGCTTTTGTACCTGTGCGGGGAGGGGAGGGCAAGACATGTGAGGCGGACTAGCCCTGTGCTGGGCATTCCCCCGCATGTCAGAGCAAATGTTCATAGATGTGCTATAATTAGCACATCTATGATCAGATCTTGTCTGGGGACTGTTTTCTCAGACATTCAGTTAAAGATGCTGCCCTGGTGGCAAAATCGCATATGAACCTACGCAGTGGCGGAACAAGACTGTGGTGGCACCAAGTGCAACAACATGCATTGCCCCACCCCCCACCCATAATCCAAAAAATGTGAGTCAAAAAATCGGGCATGGTCTCATTGAAAAGGGGTGTGGGCACACAATAGTACCACCAATTCAAATTATGCCAAACAGTAGTGCAACCTTATTACATTACACCAAATTACATTACATTACACTGAACAGTAGTACTCCTTATATAAGTTACACTACACAGTAGTGCTCCTGATACACATTACGCCACACAGTACTGCTTCTTACACGCGTTACACCACATAGTAGAGCTCCTTATACACGTTACGCCACACAGTAGTGCTCCTTATACACGTTACAACACACAGTATTGCCTATTATACATGTTACGCCACACAGTAGTATTCTTAATATATGTTTTGCCACACAGTAGTGCTCCTGATACACGTTATGCCACACAGCACTGTTCCTTATACATGTTACACCACACAGCAGAGCTCCTTATACACGTTACAACACACAGTAGTGCCTCTTGTACATGTTACACCACACAGTAGTGCTCCTTATACCCGTTACGCCACACAGTACTGCTCCTTATACATGTTACGCCACACAGCAGAGCTCCTTATACACGTTACAACACACAGTAGTGCCTCTTGTACATGTTACACCACACGTAGTGCTCCTTATACACGTTACGGCACACAGTAGTATTCCTTAAACACGTTACGCCACACAATAGTGCTCCTTAAACACGTTACGCCACACAGTAGTGCTTCTTATATATGATACAACACACAGTAAATGCTCCCTATACATATTACAACACACAGTAGTGCTCCTTATACACGTTACACCCCACAGTCGTAGCCCTTATACAGGTTACGCCACACAGTAGAGCTCATTATACACATTATGCCACACAATAGTGCTCCTTTTACACGTAACACCAATATAGTAGGCAATAGGGGTAAGTTTAGGGTTAGGCTGCAGGGGGGGGGGGGGGTTAGGCACTGGGTAGGTGGCTAGGGTTAGGCTACGGGGAGGGGGAAGGTTAAGGTTAGCTATTAGGAGGAGGTTTAGGGATTAGGGATAGTGGAGAAAAAACTGACCAGAACAGTGTTGAGACATCTCCTATGCAATGTGATCCAGAAATGGAGATTTATGGTGAGACTTATCATTGTTAAATCTTTTTCTGCGAGGTACACTGGATTCCACAGGGAATAACATTGGGGTGCAGAGTTGGATCTTGATCCGAGGCACCAACAGGCTAAAGCTTTGACTGTTCCCAAGATGCACTGCACCGCCTCCTCTATATCCCCGCCTCCAGGCACTGGAGCTCAGTTTTCTTAACCACTCCAATGCAGTAGCAGGTAAAAGAGACGACAGTAGTTAGTAGCCACATAAAAACACATTCTCATGACAAGAGAAGGTACCAGCGGCTAATGCCCAAAGAAGATAAGTGTGTCAGGGTGGGTGCCCTAAGTGCGTCAGGGTGGGCGCCCTGTGGAATCCAGTGTACCTCACAGAAAGAGATTTAACAGTGGTAAGTCTTACCATAAATCTCCTTTTCTGCAGTGGGGTACACTGGTATTCCACAGGGAATAACATGGGGGATGTCCTAAAGCAGTTCCTCATGGGAGGGGACGCACTGTAGCGGGCACAAGAACCCGGCATCCAAAAGAAGCATCCTGGGAGGCGGAAGTATCAAAGGCATAGAACCTGATGAATGTGTTCACTGAGGACCACGTAGCTGCCTTACACAATTGTTCTAGGGATGCACCACGATGGGCCACCCAAGAAGGTCCAACAGACTGAGTAGAATGGGCCTTGACAGAAGCAGGAGCTGGAAGTCCAGCCTGTACATAAGCTTGTGCAATCACCATTCTAATCCATCTGTCCAAGGTCTGCTTATTTGCAGGCCAGCCACGTTTGTCAAAACCAAAAAGGACAAAGAGAGAATCAGATCTCCTAAGAGAGGCAGGTCTCTTCACATATATACGGAGAGCCCGTACCACATCCAAAGACCATTCTTTGGAGGACAAACCAGGAGAGATAAAGGCCGGAACCACAATCTCTTGGTTAAGGTGGAAAGATGACACTACCATAAGCAGATAACCAGGGCGAGTTCTAAGAACAGCACGGTCACGGTGAAAAATCAGAAAGGGTGACCGACAGGATAAGGCACCAAAGTCTGAAACCCTTCCAGCAGAGGCAATAGCCAGCAAAAATAAAACCTTAAGTGTAAGCCATTTAAGGTCCATAGACTCAAGAGGTTCAAACGGAGACTCTTGTAGGGCATCCAGAACAACCAACAAATCCCAAGGAGCCACAGGAGGAACATAGGGAGGTTGAATCCGTAAAACACCCTAAGTGAAAGTATGAACGTTAGGCAAAGTAGCAATTTTTTCTGAAACCATACCGACAAGGCTGAAATATGAACCTTGAGGGAGGCCAAACGAAGGCCTAAGTCCAGGCCCTGTTGCAGAAAAGCCAAAAGTTTGTCAGTACTGAACTTGTATGCATCATAATTCTTAGCTGCACACCAGGTGAAGTAAGAATTCCAGACCCTATAATAAATCCGAGCCAAAGCCGGTTTACGGGCTTTCAACATAGTTTGAATGACTGCCTCAGAAAATCCTTTGGCCCTCAGGACTGAAGCTTCAAGAGCCACGCCATCAAAGCCAGTCGGGCCAGATCCTGGTAGACACAAGGGCCCTGAATGAGGAGGTCTGGGCATTGCAGAAGTAAAAGAGGATGCTCTATCGAGAGACCCTGCAGATCTGAGAACCAATGCCGTCTGAGGCACACTGGAGCAATTAGAAGTAGTAATCCTCCTTCTTGCTTGAACTTACTTGTCACCCTGGGCAGAAATGACGCAGGAGGGAACACGTATGGCAGCCGAAAGTACCATGGAATTATCAGTGCATCCACGAATGCTGCTTGAGGATCCCTTGTCCTTACTCCGAAGACCGGAACCTTGTGATTGTGTCGAGACGCTATCAGGTCTACATCTGGTAGGCCCCACTTGTCCACTAGGAGTTGAAAAACTTCCGGATGAAGACTCCACTCTCTGGCGTGTACGTCCTGACGACTGAGGAAGTCCGCTTCCCAGTTGAGGACCCCCGGAATGAACACTACCGATATGGCTGGTAGATGGCGTTCCGCCCATAAAAGAATCTTTGACACTTCCATCATTGCTTCGAGTGCCGCCTTGATGATTTATGTATGCCACCATGGTGGCATTGTCCGACTGTACTTGAACAGGCCTGTTCTGTACCAGGGGCAGGGCCAGTTTCAGAGCACTGAACACTGCCCGCAACTCCAGAATGTTTATCGAGAGGAGAGATTCCTCCCTGGTCCACCAACCCTGAAGAGAGTGTTGCTCCAACACCACACCCCAACCCCACATACTAGCATCTGTCGTTAGGAGGACCCAGTTGGAGATCCAGAAGGGACGACCCCTGCTCAATCGTTGGTCCTGTAGCCACCAGCTCAGAGACAGACAAACTTCCGGAGTCAAGGAAATCATGTGAGACCTGATCCGGTGAGGCAGGCCATCCCACTTGGAAAGAATTAACCTCTGCAGAGGGCAAGAATGAAATTGAGTGTACTCTACCATGTCAAAAGCCGACACCATGATGCCTAGTACTTGCATCACCGAGTGTATCGATACACAAGGGCGAGAGGGGAAGCATCATATCCTGTCCTGAAGTTTCAGGACCTTCTTCGTAGAGATGAGCGGGTTCGGTTCCTCGGAATCCGAACCCGCCCGAACTTCAGTTTTTTTCACACGGGTCCGAGCGACTCGGATCTTCCCGCCTTGCTCGGTTAACCCGAGCGCGCCCGAACGTCATCATCACGCTGTCGGATTCTCGCGAGGCTCGGATTCTATCGCGAGACTCGGATTCTATATAAGGAGCCGCGCGTCGCCGCCATTTTTCACACGTGCATTGAGATTCATAGGGAGAGGACGTGGCTGGCGTCCTCTCCGTTTATAGAGATTCGAGAAGAGAGTGAGACAGAGAGAGAGACACAGTAGTAATTTTAGGGAGCATTAGGAGGAGTACTACTACTACTAGTACTTGCTGAAGTGATAGAGAGAGATAGTGTGACTGTATTATCTGACTTGTGGGGGAGACACTGACAGTGGGGAGCAGTTAGAGTCTGAGAGCAGGACTCAGGACTCAGGAGTACATATAACGTACAGTGCACACTTTTGCTGCCAGAGTGCCAGCCACACTGCCATTGTTTGTGACCACACTGACCACCAGTATAATATATATTGTGATTGTCTGCTTAGGACTCAGGAGTACTACTTGCAAGTTGCTGATAGTGTGACCAGTGACCTGACCACCAGTTTAATAATCACCACCAGTTTATGAGTTTAATATATATATATATATATATATATATATATAATTGTATATAATATATATATAATATTGTATACCACCTAGCACCTACCCGTGTTTTTTTTTTTCTTTCTTCTTTATACATACTACTATAGTAGCTTACTGTAGCAGTCTGCGGTGCTGCTGAGCTGACAGTGTCCAGCAGGTCCGTCATCAGTCATTACATAATAAATATATAATATATACCTGTCCGGCTGCAGTACTAGTGATATTATATATACATATATATTGATTTCATCTCATTATCATCCAGTCTATATTAGCAGCAGACACAGTACGTTAGTCCACGGCTGTAGCTACCTCTGTGTCGGCACTCGGCAGTCCATCCATAATTGTATACCACCTACCCGTGGTTGTTTTTTTTTTCTTTCTTCTTTATACATACTACTATAGTAGCTTACTGTAGCAGTCTGCGGTGCTGCTGAGCTGACAGTGTCCAGCAGGTCCGTCATCAGTCATTACATAATAAATATATAATATATACCTGTCCGGCTGCAGTACTAGTGATATTATATATACATATATATTGATTTCATCTCATTATCATCGAGTCTATATTATCAGCAGACACAGTACGTTAGTCCACGGCTGTAGCTACCTCTGTGTCGGCACTCGGCAGTCCATCCATAATTGTATACCACCTACCCGTGGTTGTTTTTTTTTTTCTTTCTTCTTTATACATACTACTATAGTAGCTTACTGTAGCAGTCTGCGGTGCTGCTGAGCTGACAGTGTCCAGCAGGTCCGTCATCAGTCATTACATAATAAATATATAATATATACCTGTCCGGCTGCAGTACTAGTGATATTATATATACATATATATTGATTTCATCTCATTATCATCCAGTCTATATTAGCAGCAGACACAGTACGTTAGTCCACGGCTGTAGCTACCTCTGTGTCGGCACTCGGCAGTCCATCCATAATTGTATACCACCTACCCGTGGTTGTTTTTTTTTTCTTTCTTCTTTATACATACTACTATAGTAGCTTACTGTAGCAGTCTGCGGTGCTGCTGAGCTGACAGTGTCCAGCAGGTCCGTCATCAGTCATTACATAATAAATATATAATATATACCTGTCCGGCTGCAGTACTAGTGATATTATATATACATATATATTGATTTCATCTCATTATCATCCAGTCTATATTATCAGCAGACACAGTACGTTAGTCCACGGCTGTAGCTACCTCTGTGTCGGCACTCGGCAGTCCATCCATAATTGTATACCACCTACCCGTGGTTGTTTTTTTTTTTCTTTCTTCTTTATACATACTACTATAGTAGCTTACTGTAGCAGTCTGCGGTGCTGCTGAGCTGACAGTGTCCAGCAGGTCCGTCATCAGTCATTACATAATAAATATATAATATATACCTATCCGGCTGCAGTACTAGTGATATTATATATACATATATATTGATTTCATCTCATTATCATCCAGTCTATATTAGCAGCAGACACAGTACGGTAGTCCACGGCTGTAGCTACCTCTGTGTCGGCACTCGGCAGTCCATCCATAAGTATACTAGTATCCATCCATCTCCATTGTTTACCTGAGGTGCCTTTTAGTTGTGCCTATTAAAATATGGAGAACAAAAATGTTGAGGTTCCAAAATTAGGGAAAGATCAAGATCCACTTCCACCTCGTGCTGAAGCTGCTGCCACTAGTCATGGCCGAGACGATGAAATGCCAGCAACGTCGTCTGCAAAGGCCGATGCCCAATGTCATAGTACAGAGCATGTAAAATCCAAAACACCAAATATCAGTAAAAAAAGGACTCCAAAACCTAAAATAAAATTGTCGGAGGAGAAGCGTAAACTTGCCAATATGCCATTTACCAGACAGAGTGGCAAGGAACGGCTGAGGCCCTGGCCTATGTTCATGGCTAGTGGTTCAGCTTCACATGAGGATGGAAGCACTCAGCCTCTCGCTAGAAAAATGAAAAGACTCAAGCTGGCAAAAGCACCGCAAAGAACTGTGCGTTCTTCGAAATCCCAAATCCACAAGGAGAGTCCAATTGTGTCGGTTGCGATGCCTGACCTTCCCAACACTGGACGTGAAGAGCATGCGCCTTCCACCATTTGCACGCCCCCTGCAAGTGTTGGAGGGAGCACCCGCAGTCCAGTTCCTGATAGTCAGATTGAAGATGTCAGTGTTGAAGTACACCAGGATGAGGAGGATATGGGTGTTGCTGGCGCTGGGGAGGAAATTGACCAGGAGGATTCTGATGGTGAGGTGGTTTGTTTAAGTCAGGCACCCGGGGAGACACCTGTTGTCCGTGGGAGGAATAGGGCCGTTGACATGCCTGGTGAAAATACCAAAAAAATCAGCTCTTCGGTGTGGAAGTATTTCAACAGAAATGCGGACAACATTTGTCAAGCCGTGTGTTGCCTTTGTCAAGCTGTAATAAGTAGGGGTAAGGACGTTAACCACCTCGGAACATCCTCCCTTATACATCACCTGCAGCGCATTCATAATAAGTCAGTGACAAGTTCAAAAACTTTGGGTGACAGCGGAAGCAGTCCACTGACCAGTAAATCCCTTCCTCTTGTAACCAAGCTCACGCAAACCACCCCACCAACTCCCTCAGTGTCAATTTCCTCCTTACCCAGGAATGCCAATAGTCCTGCAGGCCATGTCACTGGCAATTCTGACGAGTCCTCTCCTGCCTGGGATTCCTCCGATGCATCCTTGAGTGTAATGCCTACTGCTGCTGGCGCTGCTGTTGTTGCTGCTGGGAGTCGATCGTCATCCCAGAGGGGAAGTCGTAAGCCCACTTGTACTACTTCCAGTAAGCAATTGACTGTCCAACAGTCCTTTGCGAGGAAGATGAAATATCACAGCAGTCATCCTGCTGCAAAGCGGATAACTGAGGCCTTGACAACTATGTTGGTGTTAGACGTGCGTCCGGTATCCGACGTTAGTTCACAGGGAACTAGACAATTTCTTGAGGTAGTGTGCCCCCGTTACCAAATACCATCTAGGTTCCACTTCTCTAGGCAGGCGATACCGAGAATGTACACGGACGTCAGAAAAAGACTCACCAGTGTCCTAAAAAATGCAGTTGTACCCAATGTCCACTTAACAACGGACATGTGGACAAGTGGAGCAGGGCAGGGTCAGGACTATATGACTGTGACAGCCCACTGGGTAGATGTATGGACTCCCGCCGCAAGAACAGCAGCGGCGGCACCAGTAGCAGCATCTCGCAAACGCCAACTCTTTCCTAGGCAGGCTACGCTTTGTATCACCGCTTTCCAGAATACGCACACAGCTGAAAACCTCTTACGGCAACTGAGGAAGATCATCGCGGAATGGCTTACCCCAATTGGACTCTCCTGTGGATTTGTGGCATCGGACAACGCCAGCAATATTGTGTGTGCATTAAATATGGGCAAATTCCAGCACGTCCCATGTTTTGCACATACCTTGAATTTGGTGGTGCAGAATTTTTTAAAAAACGACAGGGGTGTGCAAGAGATGCTGTCGGTGGCCAGAAGAATTGCGGGACACTTTCGGCGTACAGGCACCACGTACAGAAGACTGGAGCACCACCAAAAACAACTGAACCTGCCCTGCCATCATCTGAAGCAAGAAGTGGTAACGAGGTGGAATTCAACCCTCTATATGCTTCAGAGGTTGGAGGAGCAGCAAAAGGCCATTCAAGCCTATACAATTCAGCACGATATAGGAGGTGGAATGCACCTGTCTCAAGCGCAGTGGAGAATGATTTCAACATTGTGCAAGGTTCTGATGCCCTTTGAACTTGCCACACGTGAAGTCAGTTCAGACACTGCCAGCCTGAGTCAGGTCATTCCCCTCATCAGGCTTTTGCAGAAGAAGCTGGAGACATTGAAGGAGGAGCTAACACAGAGCGATTCCGCTAGGCATGTGGGACTTGTGGATGGAGCCCTTAATTCGCTTAACAAGGATTCACGGGTGGTCAATCTGTTGAAATCAGAGCACTACATTTTGGCCACCATGCTCGATCCTAGATTTAAAGCTTACCTTGGATCTCTCTTTCCGGCAGACACAAGTCTGCTGGGGTTCAAAGACCTGCTGGTGAGAAAATTGTCAAGTCAAGCGGAACGCGACCTGTCAACATCTCCTCCTTCACATTCTCCCGCAACTGGGGGTGCGAGGAAAAGGCTCAGAATTCCGAGCCCACCCGCTGGCGGTGATGCAGGGCAGTCTGGAGCGACTGCTGATGCTGACATCTGGTCCGGACTGAAGGACCTGACAACGATTACGGACATGTCGTCTACTGTCACTGCATATGATTCTCTCACCATTGAAAGAATGGTGGAGGATTATATGAGTGACCGCATCCAAGTAGGCACGTCACACAGTCCGTACTTATACTGGCAGGAAAAAGAGGCAATTTGGAGGCCCTTGCACAAACTGGCTTTATTCTACCTAAGTTGCCCTCCCACAAGTGTGTACTCCGAAAGAGTGTTTATTGCCGCCGCTCACCTTGTCAGCAATCGGCGTACGAGGTTACATCCAGAAAATGTGGAGAAGATGATGTTCATTAAAATGAATTATAATCAATTCCTCCGTGGAGACATTGACCAGCAGCAATTGCCTCCACAAAGTACACAGGGAGCTGAGATGGTGGATTCCAGTGGGGACGAATTGATAATCTGTGAGGAGGGGGATGTACACGGTGATATATCGGAGGATGATGATGAGGTGGACATCTTGCCTCTGTAGAGCCAGTTTGTGCAAGGAGAGATTAATTGCTTCTTTTTTGGTGGGGGTCCAAACCAACCCGTCATTTCAGTCACAGTCGTGTGGCAGACCCTGTCACTGAAATGATGGGTTGGTTAAAGTGTGCATGTCCTGTTTATACAACATAAGGGTGGGTGGGAGGGCCCAAGGACAATTCCATCTTGCACCTCTTTTTTCTTTAATTTTTCTTTGCGTCATGTGCTGTTTGGGGAGTATTTTTTGGAAGGGCCATCCTGCGTGACACTGCAGTGCCACTCCTAGATGGGCCCGGTGTTTGTGTCGGCCACTAGGGTCGCGTATCTTACTCACACAGCTACCTCATTGCGCCTCTTTTTTTCTTTGCGTCATGTGCTGTTTGGGGAGGGTTTTTTGGAAGGGACATCCTGCGTGACACTGCAGTGCCACTCCTAGATGGGCCCGGTGTTTGTGTCGGCCACTAGGGTCGCTTATCTTACTCACACAGCTACCTCATTGCGCCTCTTTTTTTCTTTGCGTCATGTGCTGTTTGGGGAGGGTTTTTTGGAAGGGACATCCTGCGTGACACTGCAGTGCCACTCCTAGATGGGCCCGGTGTTTGTGTCGGCCACTAGGGTCGCTTATCTTACTCACACAGCTACCTCATTGCGCCTCTTTTTTTCTTTGCGTCATGTGCTGTTTGGGGAGGGTTTTTTGGAAGGGACATCCTGCGTGACACTGCAGTGCCACTCCTAGATGGGCCCGGTGTTTGTGTCGGCCACTAGGGTCGCTTAGCTTAGTCATCCAGCGACCTCGGTGCAAATTTTAGGACTAAAAATAATATTGTGAGGTGTGAGGTATTCAGAATAGACTGAAAATGAGTGGAAATTATGGTTTTTGAGGTTAATAATACTTTGGGATCAAAATGACCCCCAAATTCTATGATTTAAGCTGTTTTTTAGTGTTTTTTGAAAAAAACACCCGAATCCAAAACACACCCGAATCCGACAAAAAAAATTCGGTGAGGTTTTGCCAAAACGCGGTCGAACCCAAAACCAAAACACAAAACCCGAAAAATTTCAAGTGCACATCTCTACTTCTTCGGAGACAAGAACAACCGTTGGTTGTGTGTGCCGAGTAATGCCCCCAGGTGTACCATGCTTTGAGCAGGAACCAGTGAGGATTTCTTCCAGTTGATGAGCCACCCGTGGGCTTGCAGGAATTGGACCGTCAGTTCCAGATGATGGAGGAGAACCTCTGGGGAGTTCACCAGGATCAACAAGTCATCCAGATATGGCAGGATCCTGATACCCTGACGGCGTAGAAGGGCTGTCGTGACCGCCATGACCTTGGTGAAGATTCGCAGAGCCATGGTCAGTCCAAAAGGCAAGGCTTGGAATTGATCATGTAGGTTGCCAATAGAAAACCGCAGATATTGCTGATGCGACATGGCAATAGATATATGTAGGTTAGCATCCTGAATGTCCAGGGATACCATATAGTCCTTGGGCTCCAAGGCCAGAACAATAGAGTGAAAAGATTCCATTCGGAATTTGGAAACCTTCACAAATTTGTTCAAAGACTTGAGATTGAGAATGGGCCCTGAGGTTCCATTCGATTTCGGAACGAGGAACAGCGTTGAATAGTACCCCCTGCCTCTCTGAGCCAGAGGCACCGGCATTATCACTCCTGTTTCCAGGAGGGATTGTACCACCAAATGTAGAGTTTTTGCTTGTAACGGATCCGAAGGGATATTTGTCGAGCAAAACGGGCGAGGGGGACGTTTCTTGAAAGAGATGGCGTATCCGTGAGTGACGACTTCCCTCTCCCAGGCATCTGAAGTGGTCTGTAACCATACCTGGGTGAACCGCAGAAGTCGGCCTCCCACCCTGGGATCCCCCAGGGGGAGGCCTGCCCCGTCATGCAGCAGGTTTGTCTGTTTTGGAAGCAGGCTGACGGGCAGGCCAGGAACATTTAGGTTTGGGCTTAGAGGTTTTGGAAGTGCGAGCCTGTTTCGGGTACGCCTGACCCTTTGATTTACTTGGAGGTCGAATGGAACGAAATGTGGTACTTTTAGCATTCGGAGACGAAGGCAGACATGCAGTTTTAGCAGACGCTAAGTCAGCAACAATCTTGTTCAGATCTTCCCCAAAAAGGATGTTTCCCTTAAAAGGGATCACCTCCAAGGTCTTTTTAGAGTCCAGATCCACAGACCAGGAGAGCAACCACAGAATGCGGTGAGCCAGAATGGACGTAGTAGACGCTTTGGCTGCCAGCACACTGCCTCCTGTATGTAATGAGAGACTGTGGTAATATATGAAAGACACTGTCTGGCATTATCAGAAAAGTGCCAGATACATATTACCCCACAGTGACAGATACATATTACCCCACAGTGACAGATACACATTGCCCCACACAGTGACAGATACACATTGCCCCATACAGTGACAGATACACATTGCCCCACACAGTGACAGATACACATTGCCCCACACAGTGACAGCTACACATTGCCCCATACAGTGACAGATACACATTGCCCCACACAGTGACAGATACACATTGCCCCATACAGTGACAGATACACATTGCCCCACACAGTGACAGATACACATTGCCCCACACAGTGACAGCTACACATTGCCCCACACAGTGACAGATACACATTGCCCCACACAGTGACAGATACACATTGCCCCACACAGTGACAGCTACACATTGCCCCACACAGTGACAGATACACATTGCCCCACACAGTGACAGATACACATTGCCCCACACAGTGACAGATACACATTGCCCCACACAGTGACAGATACACATTGCCCCACACAGTGACAGCTACACATTGCCCCACACAGTGACAGATACACATTGCCCCACACAGTGACAGATACACATTGCCCCACACAGTGACAGCTACACATTGCCCCACACAGTGACAGATACACATTGCCCCACACAGTGACAGCTACACATTGCCCCATACAGTGACAGTCAGATACACATTGCCCCACACAGTGACAGATACACATTGCCCCACACAGTGACAGCTACACATTGCCCCATACAGTGACAGTCAGATACACATTGCCCCACACAGTGACAGCTACACATTGCCCCACACAGTGACAGATACACATTGCCCCACACAGTGACAGCTACACATTGCCCCATACAGTGACAGTCAGATACACATTGCCCCACACAGTGACAGATACACATTGCCCCACACAGTGACAGCTACACATTGCCCCATACAGTGACAGTCAGATACACATTGCCCCACACAGTGACAGCTACACACTGTGAGTTTAAAGTAGGACTCTGGATTTCGGGTGAGTAAGAAATGCGTATGAAAAAAAAAAAAGTGAGTATGAAAGTTTGGGCGGTGTGTGCAGTGACTAGTACCTTGTGGAGGCAGGTTCTGCTACTAATTCACCAAATACAGTTCAGTCAGTACATGTTACACACAGTCATTAATTACACAATTGCTCCATAGTGATTTTACAGTATTCAGCTGCAACACTTCTGAAAAGGCTTTTATCACTGTAAGAGCTTTATAGTAGTTAATAGACAGTATATATTACATTCAGATTAGGTTTCTTGTGCGCACCTTTTTCATAAATAGAATGCAAATTAAAATATACCACAGCAATAATTAACAGCCTTAACAATAGTCCCTTATGCTGTAGTTACCATATACATGGGGCCCCATATGCTATCTTATGTCGATTAAGTAGTTCCCATTGAAGTACTCAGTTCTCTGTTACTTTGGCTCCTTAACAAGTTATCTCAGGTTTGTAAAGCTGGCCACACATTAGGACGTAATTCGTCGTAATCGTATGCACATCATACCATGTTTTATGCACATACAATGCATTGTTCGATGGAACATTCGATTAGCATCATTTCAGTGTATGCTTTTTGTGCGATAAACGATGGATCGTGAGACAATCCATCGTATAGGGGCGCATGATGGGTCATAAGATCGTATGCATATCGTGTCAAAAAAAGACTAAATCGTGTGTCCAGGACTGCCAGGAAGCTCCCGGGGAGTTCAAGGAAAATCGTGAGATGACTTGCATCGGATGCTGGTCATCCTAATGTATGGCCAGCATAAGAGTGGAGCCTTATTTGACGCATATACAAGCTTTGCAGGGAGGATCTGGTTATAATCCAGTAAGTAAAGTTTTCCTTTCTTTGCACAGAAATATATAGCAGCTTTCAGCTCACAGTTAGACACCTTCCTGGTTACAAATCCTGCTGCTTGGTACATATAATAAGCAGCTACGACAGGTAATGCAAGTCTTTCTGTATATGTTGCCTGTCTCACTCTCTGCCTATAATTCAGCAGCCTCTAATCTGATTCTCCTGCTACTGTAGCTCTCTCTCTCTCTATTAATGCACTTGGGGTGTAGCTTGGTTTCACCAGCCCTGGTCTTGATGGAGGTGGTGCTTCGAGGAACACTGCAGTGGAAACCAAGCATCTGCATCACCGCTCACAGATCCTGGAAGATGGCTCTACTCACTGCTGCCGCTGTTCACCACCGCATGCGACAAGCAACCACTTGGCTGCTGTTACACATATCCTGGTCATCAGGAACTCAAGCTTTTTTTAAAAACTAGCTGCACAGTACACTTTCCTCCGTGGTCACTACATTTCTCTCCCTCTCAAAATGGCCCCCTGCAACTGCCACCAACGGTCCTTCCTTGGCCCGGCAAATCAGCCTCAAGTGCAAGTCTTGGATCGCATCTGCTCCAGCTGCCTTCTTTCATGCAGTACAGTCCTGCTGTAACTACTTTGCATTTTCTGTGTCCAAAACATACATATTAACCAATTAAATTCCACATACACTTTCACATCTTCTACTATTAAAGTTAGTGGGGTATCACACGACCATACCTTACACAAGACACAGTAAAAATCATGCTCTCATTATCTCCTGCACTGATTATTGCAATAGTCTTCTTACTGGTCTAACCAAAAAAACAGGGAAAGATTGTCTCTTCGTTGGCGCACTTAAGAAAAAAGGGGGGGGGAGAGAGATATTTATGTATTCTGAATATTTATAAAATATAACTTTTATTAATCTTAAGATATAGCAATTGAGAAACCTAAATGTGAAGTGATTATGTGAAAAAAGTGAATGTATTCTGTGATACACAATAATAAAAACTGATACACTGTGCTCGACCTCTTTTCGCTCGTTTTGTTATAATATATATATATATTCAGCTCTAAAGTTGTTGATGTTAAATACAGTAATTATGTTTTATGTAGGTATTCTGTGATACAAAATAATTAATTGTGCTCGGACTCTTTTCGCTCACTTTATTGCATTATATATATATATATATATATATATATATATATACTTTGCCTCGTTAAAGCAATTGCGAAACGTGCACGTCAGCGTTTCTGAGCGGGGTGTCTAAGCCCGCTCGTACTGATCACTGTGCAGAAACATGCTCGAAAAAGATAAAAACAATATGTGCTCATAGAAATACTAGCAGAAATAGACAAATGTTATGTAGGGATTCTTGTTGAAGATGTCAGAATAGCAGTACCATTACAGTTAATGTAGGCAGACAAGTGTGAGGACCGATTCTTAACGGCAGTATTGTATATCGGAGATAGCAGGAATGAGCAGCCTCAGTTATTGCACTCTGTTACACCTATGAGATACAAGTCAATTTGACCCTGCTTAACGTGTCGGACAGGAGACTTGGCTCTTAGCCGACGGCATGATTAGGCCAATAAGTGTGCTATGTAAAAAACTTTGAAAACTGTAGCCCACTATATTGAAATTGTATTAATTAAATTAAACAAAAGCAACTACAGGTTGAGTATCCCTTATCCAAAATGCTTGGGACCAGAGGTATTTTGGATATGGGATTTTTCCGTATTTTGGAATAATTGCATACCATAATGAGATATCATGGTGATGGGTCCTAAATCTAAGCACAGAATGCATTTATGTTACATATACAACTTATACACAGCCTGAAGGTAATTGTAGCTAATATTTTTTATAACTTTGTGCATTAAACAAAGTGTGTCTACATTCACACAATTCATTTATGTTCCATATACACCTTATACACACAGCCTGAAGGTCATTTAATACAATATTTTTAATAACTTTGTGTATTAAACATAGTTTGTGTACATTGAGCCATCAAAAAACAAAGGTTTCACTATCTCACTCTCACACAAAAAAGTCCGTAATTCGGAATATTCCGTATTTCGGAATATTTGGATATGGGATACTCAACCTGTATATAAGGTGCCTTTGCAAAGATTATTTAATCTTCAATGTTAGTAGATCGAAGTTAGCAGGAAATAAGCTGCCTTAGATCTTGCACTCTGCTATACTGATGAGGCATAAATCAATTGGCCTTATTTATTAGTATTATGAAAGAAGTGCAAAACATACCATCAAAACTATATAAATTATAGTATATTAAATAAGCTGCTGGGCATCTCCTCCCAAATCTCTGAGAAGTGTGTTGGACAGAAGTCCTGACTCTCAGCCACATTAGAGTTGCATTAATCTAATTGATGAAAGCAATGATCTAATGTACTCCGTTAAGCAATATACCAATTAAAAATATAGAAGGTCTTTACACTGAAGGTCGGCTATTATAGACGCATATATGTACAGCTTTGGTGCGGCAAATACGAACAGGGTTGTAGACTCGTTACCCTTCACTAATTCATCAGTGCATAATCTTATTTAAATATTGATGAGAGGTACCAGGAATACAATTATTTATTACAAACCAATTGATAAGCACTCAAGGCCACTTCTGCAAAGCTGCTGTGGACTTGGAGATCGTTGTGGTCCAAGCGGGCAGCACGGTTGCAGCTGCGGCTCCCGTACCTCATACCAAACAAACATTTTGAAACCCTGTTCGGGCACTTGCGAGGTATGTTAGCAACATAGGAGTCTAGCATAGAATTGCAGTGGCACACCAAATGTTTGGTAAACAAATAGTGGACCTATATAGTAGGTCTTTAGAAATTAATGTAGGCTGAGTTAGAATGAGAAATTATTTGATACACATATTAGACAAAAGGATAGGGTATAAGCTTCGTTATTTATGATTATACAGTCAGAATTACTATAAAGGAAATATGTTGGGAAGCTATCCCTATAATATGGAACATCGGCAAATAATTGATAAGACTAGGGAAGTTAACCATTGATAAGTGGTGATAAATAAAGCTATTGCGGCTTTTAACCACATAGTGGATATATCAAAAAATTGCGCCCATAGGACCAATTTGTTAAATAGACGTGACCCAATTTACACACGCAAGTTTGGAGCAATTTATTATTCAGAGACCAGTAGTGGATCATGTTATGATTAGATCCACAAGATAACCACGGTCTTACTGCTTATGAATAATTAAACAGTGTGGTAAGAGGGTCACTTTATTAGTCGATATTGGTCCAAATAATTACAAGACTTTGGATTTATCTTAATAGAGAGAATAAATCTCCCCTAAACGGGGCTGAATGATCATCCTAGTCTGAGTTAGGATATATGTGATAGGAACCAACTGCTTTCTAGTCTCATCAGTTTATGTCCATATCATTCTATAGGTACACATTTCTGATACCTACTTTTGTCACTTATGTGTGGAACATATGTTGTTTAAACCTACATGAAATATAATTACTATATACAATATCACCAATCCCAGAGCTGTATATATATATATATATATAATGCAATAAAGTGAGCGAAAAGAGTCAGAGCACAATTAATTATTTTGTATCACAGAATACCTTCATAAAACATAATTATTGTATTTAACATCAACAACTTTAGAGCTGAATATATATATTATAACAAAACGAGCGAAAAGAGGTCGAGCACAGTGAATCAGTTTTTATTATTGTGTATCACAGAATACATTCACTTTTTTCACATAATCACTTCACATTTAGGTTTCTCAATTGCTATATCTTAAGATTAATATTAATAAAAGTTATATTTTATAAATATTCTAAATACATAAATATCTCTCTCCCCCCCTTTTTTCTTAAGTGCGCCAACGAAGAGACAATCTTTCCCTGTTTTTTTGTTCTTCAATCTTATTGTCTATGGCAGCACCCCCTACCAATGAATGATGGAAGGAAAACTTCCTGTAATCATATAATCTGGGGAATTCTTTATTAAAATCGCAAACATTAAAAATTGTCTGGTGCAGAAGACATCTCCATTCCCCATTTCCTTTGTATTTACTGGTCTAACCAAAAAGAGATTCTCTCCACTACAATCCATTCTGAATGTAGCTGCGAGGCTAATCTTCCTCGCTAGACGTTCATCACCTCCAGACCCACTATGTCAGCCCCTCCATTGGTTACCTGTATTCTACCGTAATCAATATGAAATACTTTTACTCACACACAATTAACCAAACTACACCAACGTACATCTCTTCGCTTATCTCCAAATATCCCCCAACCTGACCTCTTCGCTCTTCACAAGATCTAAATCTATCATCCATACTCATTATTCTCTCCCTTTCAGGAAAGCTTATCAAATTCCTGAACCGACCACATAACATTCATAAATGTTCCTATCCAATTACACCCCCACCATACAGTCCACATGAATTCAATCACCTCCTTCTACACCCGTTCTGTTTCTGCTGACAGGATTAGTATAATCATTTCAGCTCGCTATCCCTGGGGTAGTGAGGGCGCCCAACCCTTTACGCAGCTAAACCTGATAACTATGGGCGTGATACACAAGGTAACGGGGTAACGGGGATCACTTTAGAAAGGAGATTGGGCGTGATATATCATTTGAATAACACCCACTAGTATCTTTTACCTGCAGACGGGATGTCGGCTGCCAATATCCCAACAGCGGCATCCCGTCCACCAGAAATCGCCGGTCAGCGACAGGATGGTGTGAAAAATCCAATTGCTTGTGGGTGGTAACTGACCATTTATTGGGAGTGTCCAAAAAAATGCAGGCGTGCCCAAGCGTTTTCAGGGAGGGGGTGTGACGTCAGCTCCAGCCCTGATCAGCCTGTTGTAATCACACTGTAGGAGTAAGTCCTGGGCTCGACGTACACATGGGATCCCACGCTTGCATGGCAAATTTGCACTCTCCCTGGGGGTGGTGACTGAATGCAGGACAGCACAATTAGCAGCCCAGCGATCAGATCTGAATCACCCGCTTAGTACATAGACTCCCCTGTCCACTACAGTATATTGCAAATTTGAATGAAAAGTGATACTCTGGATACCTCCACGTCTGCCCCTGATGATGCATGAGCTGGTCGACAGCCACACAAGTGCATTGGCTGCGGCTGCGGAGAACCTGAACCAGGATTTTCACAATGTGAATTTACTCTAAAATTCTTTATCACACCCGCATTAAAAATGCAGATTGTGAAAAATATGCCCGACAGCGTTTATTATGAAAAATAATAAAGCATCTTAGAGCAATAAGAAAAATATTCAGTGATTGTCAAAAATACACAAATCCTAAATGTTTGAAATATTTGGGGAAAATGGGTGATATATTATCACCCAGTTTTCCCAAACATTTCAAACCTATTGGAGGAGGAAATGTGGTAAACTGTCTTTTGACACATCTACGAGGCTGTTATAGATGTGGCAAAATGAAATACAATACCTTTAACTATGGGGAGGGGGGGTAGAATTTCTCAAAGCTTGGAGAGAGTTAAAGTAGCATCCAAGTGTAATTTTTTAAACACAGCCTATGGGGTATATTCAATAAGAGTCGTATCCATTCACCCCTATTCAATGGACAGCCAAATCCGACTGTCGGATTTGGCCTTACACAGGGTCCTCTCCTGCCGCTGCTGTCAACATTTGTGGATGCACTGACAGCAGCGGCCAGGAGTGCAGATTGCGGTGGGCGTGAGCGGGACGGCGGCAGGAGTACGCTGGGTAGTGGGGGGAGCAGAGATCGGCGGCCGGCGGGGGGAGCTGGCTGCGTGGGGACATGTCTGTGGCGGCGGGGGAGGCACTGCAGGGAGAGAGGTCTCTCCCTGCAGAGTGTCCGCCCGCCACCGCAGACATGCCCCCCCACAGCCAGCTCCCCCCGCCGGCCGCCGATCTCTGCTCCCCACCGGCCCGCAGCACCGATTGTCTCCTCACCTCAATCTGACTTGTTTTCAACTCAAGTCGGATTGAGTTTGTCGGAAAGGAGGCCAAAACCTGTCGGATTTGGCCGCATTTCCAACAGAAGCACGTGGATAGGCGGCTATTCCCGACTTGAAAAAAAATCAGCCCCTATTGAATAGGTCGGGACCCCTTCTGACCTATTTTTGTCGAATGCTGCCGTCTTTCCGACAAGACGGCAGCTTCCGACAGTTATTGAATACAACCCTTTAAAATTATATTTGCTGATTGGTTGTTATTCTATCGCTCTCCAAGCTTTGATAAATCCGCTCATAAATTATAAACACATTACAAATATCTGATACTCAGGCTCCGAAGAACTACAGAAAAAGAGAGTATATTGCATGTAATACAAATATTATATTATACATAATACATAGTTGCCTACTCGGGAGACTCCCAGTTTCTCAGGCAGTCCCCCGCACCCATGGAAGAGTGGCCAGATCTCATCCTGCCTGCGTCCTAGTAAAGTGGGCAGGATGAGCAGATCATATAGGTGCCATATGAAAGGGACGGGGCTAAGCGAAGCAAATTTATGTCATTTAGCCCGGCCCATACCCTTGGACATTTTGGAACAGGACCTAGTGATGTGACTGAGGATAAGATTGATTCATTAAATTGTGCCGTCAAGAAGTGGTATGATACAACAGTTTATTACTCTTCACCCTGATGGATTAAACAAATATGTTGATTTGAATAGTATCAGGTGATCATACGCAAATGCAGGGGGGTCTCCTATTGCACGGAAACCCCCTCCTCTTGGCCAATGGCTCAAATTATGACAACAGTGGAAATAGTAGGAAGACATACTTTTTACCGGCGGCCAGGATCCCGACAGCGGGATCCTGGCCACCAGTATGCCGGCAGTGGGGCGAGTGCTAGAAAGAACCTTGCGGGCACAGTGGCTCGCTATGCTTGCCACAGGTTATAGTCTCCCTCTATGGGTGTCGTGGAAACCCAAAGAGGAAAAAAAGCCTTGGCACCGGTATTCCAGTAGCAGCATCTCACTGCCTGTTGGGATTCCGGCGTCGGTGATTGCCTCCCCAATAGTATGTAATATGATTACTAGCCACAACATACAGTTTAAGGGAAAGAGCCTTGCTGCTGCACATGCCCTGCGGTAGCAGCTTCTTCTACCGAGTTTGCTGTGTGTGTGGATCTGAACAATCATTCACCACACTGGCCCAGAGAGTAGCTGCCAGGAAGAATAGACAGGTGCCTTACCATGACATGGGAGAATGTCTATTTAGAAAGTGCAATTATGTCTCCTACTGGTTCTATTATGTTTGTGTATTTATTTATTTTGGGATGTTTAACCTTTTCCTGACCACCTACAGTATTTAGCTAAATACGTTTGATACAGCCTATACTATAGACCAGGGGTGGGGAAGCCGTTTGGTCCGGCCCACCAGCTGGTGTCAGTGAGACACGCTGCCGCTCAGTCCGGCGGCAGCGTGTCTCAGCTGTCAGAACAGGGAGACAGGGAGGAGAGCGCGGCTGTCGAGCGGGAGCGGCGGCGTGTAGTACTGCAAACCAGCCGCCGGTCCGTGAGCCAATCAGAGCTCGCGGACCGGCAACCAATCAGGAGCCGCGGCTGCCGGTCCGCGAGCTCTGATTGGCTCTCGAACCGGCGGCTGGTTTGAAGTACTACACAGCGCCGCCGCTCCCACCCGACAGCCGCACTCTACTCCGTGTCTCACGGTAAGCAGCACGGAGGGGAGAGGGGAGGGGGGAGGGCATCTGCATACCTGGCACTGTGGGGGCATCTGCATACCTGGCACTGTGGGGCATCTGTATACCTGGCACTGTGGGGGGCATTTGTATACCTGGCACTGTGGGGACAACTGTATACCTGGCACTGTGGGGGCATCTGTATACCTGGCACTGTTGGGGGCATTTGTATACCTGGCACTGTTGGGGGCATTTGTATACCTGGCACTGTGGGGGCATCTGTATACCTGGCACTGTGGGGGCATCTGTATACCTGGCACTGTGGGGGGCATTTGTATACCTGGCACTGTGGGGGCATCTGTATACCTGGCACTGTGAGGGGCATTTGTATACCTGGCACTGTGGGGACATTTGTATACCTGGCACTGTGGGGGCAATTGTGGATCTGGCACCGCACTATTGGGGGCATATGTGTATCACGTCCTATTTCAACTGGCCACACCCATTTTTTTGGCGCATGCGCGCCTCCGGCGCGCACACACAGTACCTCTAAGGGGCAGACCTACTGGGGGTCAGGGTCATTTTTTAAGTTGAGAATTTTTGTATGGCCCCCGAAGGATTTTATAAATATCCAAATGGCCCTCGGTAGAAAAAAGGTTCCCCACCCCTGCTATAGACCATCTATAGTGTTAAATATTAAAACTGTATTCTATGCGGCATTGAGTTTATAAAAAGACCAATGTGTACATTATTGTCCAGGGTCTATACTAGGTTCTTTTACCACTCCCCAGACTCCCGCCTAGGGTGGCCAATCCCGGGATCGGCGGGATCCCAGGATTTAGCCCAAAAATAGGCCGGGATTCAATCCTGTGAATGGAAGCTCCAATCCCGGAGATTGTGGGATCAAGCTGCCCTATAATGCCGGGCAGCGTTGAGCGTCATCAGGACGCTCAACTCTGGCCAGCTCCCGGCTCCTCCCGGCTCTGACTGTGAGGTCACGCTGCACAGTCACCTGATGCTGAGGCCGCTGGTAAGGCGGCCGCCACCCGCCGCCTCCTCCCAGCTCCCCCTGCAGTCACCGCGGCTGAAGGAAGTTCCCTTTCCACCCGCCCTAGCAGTTTGGTGAGTTGATTTATGTGCAGGGCGGGCGGGGAGAGGAGGGGCGCGGTGGCCGGCCGGATGGACACTAGAAGAAAGTCAATCCCGGATATTCCAGGAATCCCAGGATTGACCATTTTTCAATCCGGATACCTGGGATTGAAAAAATGTCCCGGGATTGGCCTCCCTATTCCCGCCCTTGCTCCATTGTTCTGCAGAGTGGGAGATTGTGGATTGCATTTGGAAACCCCACACTACAAATTCTGTGTTTGACCCTGATAATTATAGACTAAGGAGAAAACTTACTAAGAGGCAGATTTTGAAAGCCACTTATTGTCAGTGCTTCTGGACTTTGGATTTAAAATTGCAATCAATTTAAGTGCAAAAAACGCCTTTGCTTTTAATATTCTTTCTGTTTTAAGTTCCATGGCCAAAACCACTGACAACTGGCTGCTTTAAAAAGCTGTAGTTTAATAAAGTTTTATGTTGCCTAGTGGATGTTTTCTTTAATACATTGTAGGAGATGCAATGTTGCTTAACAGACTAGCCGTTTAGTGATAAGGGTGCTTTGATTATTATGTGTATTGTTATAATAGTCTCTTCAGCTGCTAGATGATAATATAGAATATTGGCCCTCAGTCCGAGTTGTTCGCTCGCTAGCTGCTTTTAGCAGCTTTGCACACGCTAAGCCGCCGCCTACTGGGAGTGAATCTTAGCTTTGCAGAATTGCGATCGAAAGATTAGCAGAATTGCGAATAGAAATTTCTTTGCAGTTTCTGAGTATCTCCAGACTTACTCTGCCACTGCGATCAGTTCAGTGAATTTCGTTCCTGGTTTGACGTCACAAACACACCCAGCGTTCGCCCAGACACTCACCCGTTTCTTCAGACCCTCCCGCGTTTTTCCCAGAAACGGCAGCGTTTTTTCGCACACACCCATAAAACGGCCAGTTTCCGCCCAGAAACACCCACTTCCTGTCAATCACACTCCGATCACCAGAACGATGAAAAATCTTCGTTAGGCCGTGAGTAAAATACCAAACTTTTGTGCTAATTTACTTGGCGCAGGCGCACTGCGAACATTGTGCATGCGCAGTTTGCGACTAATCGCTCCGTTGCGAAAAAAAATCTAACGAGCGAACAACTCGGAATGAGGGCCATTGTTGTTTAGTAGATGAACTGTATACTTGTTTTGGGGATTATGGATACAATCCTCATTGAGTTTGTTTATGTGACCATCAATATGAGTACATCCTTTGCTAAACTCTCTTATTAAGTAGTTAGAGCTATCATGCTGTGCATAGAGGAATTTGGGGTATTAGTGTGATCCTATATTATATATACTATGTGATGGACCTACATATAATGGTTACTGCTATCTATAGAATTTAAATGGAGTTATTCCACGTTATTCACATGTATAGCCACACTGCTTTAATTGCAGCTTTTCTTTGTAAATAGTATCTATAGCTGTTGTACTGAGAACATACATTGAATCCAACAGCCCCTATGGCTGTAGATAAACTGTTTTGCAGTTGTTATCTTCTTGTCAATATGTATAGAAAATATTTTTCATCTGATACTGTATCAATATTTTTGCTTGAAAGTCTCTGATAAAATAATAAATAGCATAAATGTATTTGCTATGTGAGATATCTTGATCCAATGAGAAAAAAACAAACATAAAACAAAAGTTTCCTCTTGTATCATAGCCCATGCTATGAACTCACTAGTAAAATCCATCAATCTCCATATACTGTCTGTATGCAGTTCCTAGAGCCGAATAAGGGAGAGTAATGTATCCGATAAGAAACCAGGTCAGTGAAAACGGACGTTATGACCAGAAAAAGTAATTCAGAGCTGTTCTTTGGGAACAGAGGAGCTGTCATTATGAATGGAAGAGCTTTATGCAAATGATTAGGGACAGTTTCTACATCTAATTAGACACATGAAGTTCCTCGTGTTCAAATACAGTTAGTACTGTAAGTGCTTCCTCTCCTTACAGGCAGACAGCTCCTAATGAAAGACACAATATGCCTGATGCAGACAGTGGCAAACGCAGGATCTCTAGAGGGGGGTTTCCAAATGCATTCCATAATCTCCCACTCTGTGGAACATTAGAGCAAGTGCGGGAGTCTGGGGGAGCAGTAGAATAACCTAGTCACGACCCTGGATATTAATGTAAACATTGGTCTTTTTATAAACTGGATCCTGTATGGACTACAGTATTTATATTTAACACAAAATTTGAGCAACTTGCCAAGAGGAGGGGGGTTTCCGTGCAACCAGAAACCCCCCCTGCGTTTGCCTATGGCAGATATGGATAGAAATTGGGTATGTGACCATACACAGAGCTCAATGTGTATATTTGCCTGTATGCAGAGCTGTACACAACTAGTCATCATCGTATCCGCCTTATATAAGGTTCCATTGGCATGCCTAGTGTAGCATATTTCATTAGGGTGTGCACAAGGATAATCTAAAGAGGTATACTCAAGGATGAGGGGCATGTCTGGCACTATCTTCTTGTTATCATACTCCCTCTCATCTACTGTATAGTCGCTGACTTTTCACTTGACAATGCAAGGGGGCGTGGCACATTCAGAATTGGCAGTATGGGTGGAGTGACGTATGCTCACATCATCATGGCCGGCTTTGTAATGCAGGGACAGGACCACAATTACAATATTAAGTGTGAATCACATCGCAAAGCTACCCAGATTAGCCACTGCACTCAAGAAGTATCAAGGGACGACTTTCCCAGATTTGAGTCTCCCGGCCAAGTAGGCAAGTATGTCCCACCATCATCTCCCCAAATCTTCCCTCGTGTTATGTCTCACCCACTCATGCCCTATATAGTATAATCATATCCCACATCAATCCCCACAGCTCCATAACCTCACTTACCATACCTACAGTGTCACCATATTATGCTACACAGTAGAGCCCTGTTATGAACGGAAAGATGTAACTGAACAGAATCTTGCGGAGAGTTGATGGAGAGATGGGGAATGTGACACGACGGATGAGGAATAATTTGACACGTAGTCGATCTTCTGATGATTGCCCTGGACGCCTGGGTGTAAGACCGTAGAGTAACACACAGCAGGTATTCTTGTCTATAGAGTCACTTTTCCCTTAAGACTTTATACTTCTACCAGTACTGGGATGTCCACCAGGACTTACACCACTGGAGACAGCACAAGTTTACCCCAGAGACAACCAGAGCTATCAGTTGGTGGTAGAGACTAAATAGGTGTATGAAACTAGTCTAATATTGGGGTAGGGAACTGGGCTGAGGACAGTGTGAATATACGGAAAACTGGCAGTTGAGATGGAAGAGGTTAACTGTGGATAATGATTATTGCAGCAGCAGTGTGTTAGCAAAAGAAAATGGCACATGGTAACAAGGAATGTACAAAAGTATGGAACGGGCAATGACAAAAGATTGCGTGGGAAAAGCCACACAGCACCTGAGGCAGTGTCAGACAGGAACAGGGCAGGAATGAATCAGTCAGAGTTTTTTTTGAACAGGAGTTCAAGGACAAACAGTTTCTTCAGTGAAGCAGGAACTATAACCAGTGGTTTGTGAGTGCCCAGGAAATTAATATAAATGGTGCTTGCACCAATCAGGTGTTAGGCGCCGGGGTCCGCGATGTCCTCGCGGCCCGGCGCCTAGCAACTAGGGATGCCGAGCGTGCTAGCCGCTGGGTCCCTAGCAATGCTGGAACGCCGTGCGCGCGTAGCCGCCGGCACCCTAGCAACGCAGGGACGCCGGGCGCGCTGAGCCGCCTGGACCCTAGCAACGGGGACGCCACGGGCGGACCGCGTTCCCCGTTGCAGGGTCAATTTAACAACACACACACACACACACACACACACACACTGGTTTTCTGGGCGTGCAGCAGGGCAGCTGCACAGCATTTAGGGTAATCAGATTCTGAACATCTGATTGGAGGACTCATTGCTAAATACCTTCTCAGTGCTTCACACAGACGCCGGTAATAGCTTCCTGCATGCTGCTTAGGTTTGCTGAACGTCTGTTCCAGTCCTGCTGTGTCCGGTCATTCCTGTCCTCAGAGGTCCTGAATCTTGGAGTTGTCATCTCATCCCAAGAAGTCTTCTGGTCCCTTATTGTCCGCAACGATCGCCAGAGAATCTCGTGTGGTGTTCGTGAGTTGCGGCTCTGCCGTGTGCTGCGGCTCAGCCCGCTTTATTTTGTATTCTGTTTCGGAGCATTTGCGGAGGGTTCCGCTTCCACAAGTCCTCTCCGGAACTCGGCGGTGCCGGGTAGGAGAGTGGACAAGTGGGTATTTTGGTTGTCCTTTTCCCTGGCGGTTTTTCCGCACATATTCTAGTTTTAAGTTAGCTTGTAGCCCCTGGCCTTGTTGCTTAGTTAGAGGGCCCCTTGTTATCACCCTGTCTTGGATTTCCCTTTGTCTCCCATTAAGACCTGAGGGGGCATCAGAGTTGGGCAGACGTAATCCGCCCTTCAAACGCGGCTGCCATGGGCTCAAGCAACCATAGTCTCGCAAGGGATTTCTGACAGCACGGGCGAGACAACGGAGTTAGGGCGCCAGGGGCTATTTTCCATTCCCGCTCCCTTTCCCAGCATTACTTTCCAGTGCTCAGGTCCTTGTTATAAGATCTCCTCAGACCAGAGTGCTGGAATCATAACATTATTACCGGCCCTACCAAAACTTAAAATTAAACGGGGTTTAATTTTTTCTCATTCTGTTTTTGTGAGAGTTTATCGGCCTCATGAATCCGACAGGTTTAGGGCCAAATCCCGGTCAGCTCTTAGTCAACCAGATTCAAGAACTTACTCCGATGGTTCAGGATCTTTCTCTTCGGGTGAGATCGCAGGAAGATCTTTTGCGAGCCTCCCCGAAGGTAGTACCTGAACCAAAGATGCATTTGCCCGACCGTTTTTCCGGTGATAGAAAATAATTTTTTAATTTTAAAGAATCCTGTAAACTTTATTTTCATTTAAGACCTACATCCTCTGGTAATGAATCTCAGCGGGTTGGGATTATTATTTTTTTACTCCAGGGGGATCCTCAGACCTGGGCATTTGGTTTAAGAGCAGAGGATCCTGCGTTGTTATCTGTAGACGCCTTTTTTAAGTCTTTAGGGCTCTTGTGTGATGACCCAGATAGAGAGGCGTCCGCTGAGAGTCAGCTGCGCGCTCTCAAACAAGGTAGAAATCCTGCGGAGGTTTATTGTACCGAGTTTCGCCGTTGGTCGAACGACTGTGGCTGGAATGACCCGGCCCTGCACAGTCAGTTTTGCCTCGGTTTATCTGAATTTATTAAAGACAGTCTCCTCCAGTACCCCGCTCCTGAGACTCTCGATAAACTAATGGAGCTTGCTATAAAGATTGATCGTCGTCTCCGAGAGCGGAGGGCTGAAAGAGGAACATCTGTAAGGTCTAGTCCTTGTGTATATTCCTTTCCAGAGGACGTCGAGGAGCCCATGCAGATGGGTCTCTCTCGGCTGTCTCCTGAGGAAAAAACCAGAAGACAAAATTCCGGTCTTTGTTTATACTGTGGTGGTAAGGGACATTTTGCTCGTAATTGCCCGAACAAGTCGGGAAACGCTTTGACCAAGTGAATTGTGAGGGGGTTCACTTAGGTCTGCAGATTATCTCCTCGAACAACTCTCTTTTAGTCCCTGATAAGGTTTCCTTTGGCAGCCTCAGTTCTTTGGTGTCGGCTTTTGTCGACAGTGGAGCTGCAGGAAACTTTATGGATTTAACTTGGGCTAAGGCCTTAGGCATTCCGCAGTTACCATTAGATAGATGTATCACCATGCACGGCTTAGATGGGGGTCCGCTTTCCAACGGGGTACACCGTACACCTCCAGTAGTACTTACAGTAGGAGCCTTACATTCCGAAGATATTGAATTCTACCTTACACATTGCCCGGCAGTTCCTGTTGTTCTGGGTCACCCTTGGCTGGCCTTTCATAATCCCACCATTGATTGGCGGTCCGGGGAGATTTCCCAATGGGGTACATTTTGTGCTAAGGAATGTATTTCGTATCCAGTCAGAGTTGCAGCAATCATTCCAGAGCTCATTCCTGTGGAATACCAAGAGTTTGCCGATGTCTTCTCCAAAGGCAATGCGGACATTCTGCCTCCCCATCAGCCTTATGATTGTGCAATTGAGTTAGTTTCAGGTGCCACTTTGCCTAAGGGGAGATTATATGCCTTGTCCGGGCCAGAAACTACGGCCATGAATAATTATATTCAAGAAAGCCTAAAGAAGGGATTTATTAGACCATCAAAATCTCCTTTTAAGTGCAGGTTTTTTCTTTGTGGAGAAAAAAGATGGCTCGCTTAGACCATGCATTGATTTTAGGGCCCTGAATAAGATCTCCGTTAAAAACACCTATCCTTTGCCGTTAATTTCTGTACTTTTTGATCAGTTACGTTCTGCTGTGATTTTTTCTAAAATTGACCTTAGAGGAGCTTACAACCTCATCCGAATTAAATCTGGGGATGAGTGGAAGACGGCTTTCAGCACTCAGTCGGGTCACTACGAATACCTGGTGATGCCGTTCGGCCTGTCTAATGCTCCGGCAGTTTTTCAAGACCTCATTAACGATGTTCTCCGTGACTTCCTAGGGAAATTCGTGGTCGTTTATTTAGACGACATCTTGATTTATTCTGAATCGATGGAACAACATGTTACCCAGGTGCGTCTGGTTCTTCAAAAGTTACGTGAGAATCATTAATATGCCAAGCTGGAGAAGTGTGATTTTCACTTCACGGAAGTATCTTTTTTAGGGTACGTAATTTCTCCTCAGGGATTTTCCATGGAACCAAAGAAGCTCCAGGCCATCCTTAACTGGGCGCAACCCACTAATTTAAAAGCAATTCAGCGCTTTTTAGGGTTTGCGAATTATTATAGGAGGTTTATTCATTCTTTTTCTGACCTGGTTGCTCCCATAGTAGCTCTGACAAAAAAAGGAGCGGATCCTACCAACTGGTCGCATGAAGCTGAATTGTCCTTCCAGGCCTTGAAACAAGCCTTTGTCTCGGCTCCAGTCCTCAGACATCCTAATCCAGAATTGCCCTTTGTTGTGGAGGTTGATGCCTCAGAGGTTGGAGTGGGGGCTGTCCTTTCTCAAGAGGATCCGGAGTCTCTGGAGTTACATCCTTGTGCCTTTATGTCCAGGAAATTTTCCTCCGCTGAATCCAACTATGACGTTGATAATCAGGAGTTACTGGCGGTGAAATGGGCTTTCGAGGAGTGGAGGCATTGGCTGGAGGGAGCTAAACATACTATTTCGGTTTTGACTGACCATAAGAACCTGCAATATATTGAATCAGCTAAACGGCTTAATGCTCGGCAGGCACGTTGGGCATTATTTTTTACTCGTTTCAGGTTTATAATCACTTTCAGGCCTGGTTCCAAGAATACAAAAGCTGATGCCCTGTCACGTAGCTTTCTTCCGGTTCACAATAGCAATCCTGTTGTTACCCCCATACTTCCATCTTCGGTCATCCGGGCAGGCCTCACACAGGATTTATTTACCCAGTTAAACCAGCTTCAACACCAAGCTCCTAGACTTACTCCTGCTGGTCGTCTTTATGTCCCTGAATTTTTGAGAGCCACTGTTTTAACTGAATTTCATGACAACAAAGTCTCAGGGCATCCGGGAATCACTAAGACATTGGAGTTAGTCTCTCGCTCAGTGTGGTGGCCTAGGCTTTCTAAAGACGTTAAGGAATTCGTTCATTCATGTCAGGTTTGTGCACAGCATAAGGTTCCTCGTTCGTTGCCTATCGGGCAACTCATGCCTTTAGCTGTTCCTCTCAGGCCATGGTCTCATATTTCCATGGATTTTGTGGTTGACCTTCCCCTTTCAGCTGGATTCCGAGTCATTTGGGTGGTAGTGGACCGTTTTAGTAAAATGGCTCATTTTATTGCTCTTCCCCGATTGCCTTCTGCTCAAGGGTTGGCAGTTTTGTTCCTCCGTCATGTGTTCAGGCTTCATGGCTTGCCCACTGATATTGTTTCTGATCGGGGTCCACAATTCATCGCACAATTCTGGAAATGTTTTTGTGCCTCATTGAAGATGACACTGTCTTTAACATCTGGTTACCACCCACAGTCTAACGGGCAAACCGAACGAGTCAACCAGTCATTAAAACAATATTTGCGTTTGTATTCAGCCAAACTCCAGAATGATTGGTCCGAGTTTCTCCCTTTGGCTGAATTTGCTTACAATAACTCTTGTCATTCCTCCACCAAAGAGTCTCCATTCTTTTCAGTTTTTTGGTTTTCACCGCAGAGCCAATTCTTTTTTTCATCATTCTCCAGTCTCCTCGCTAACCTTGACCTCCCATCTCAGAGCAATTTGGAAAAAAGTGCACCTTGCTCTCAGAAAAGCGGCCTTCCGAGAGAAGAAATTTTCTGACAGGCTCCGACGTCCTTGCACTTTTAAGGTGGGAGATAAGGTGTGGTTGTCGACTCGCAACATCAGGCTTCAACAATCCTCGGCTAGACTGGGACCCAAATTTATTGGACCGTTTCTTATTATTAAGAAGGTCAACCCAGTTGCCTTTCGGCTACGTTTACCAAGATCTCTCAAGATTGGAAATACTTTTCACTGTTCCCTGTTGAAACAATACGTTTCTTCCAGTAGATTTCCTCGGAGGATCTCTCAGGGTAGATCTCCGGTGGATGTACAGGGACAACAGGAGTTCTTGGTAGAGAAAGTTCTTGATTCTAAATTGTCCGGGGTCGGCTTTATTTTTTAGTTCACTGGAAAGGCTATGGTCCGGAGGAAAGGTCTTGGGTCCTGGATAAGGATCTTCATGCCCCTAGGCTCAAGAGGGCATTTTTACGAGAATTTCCTCAAAAACCTGGCTTTGGGGGTTCCTTGACCCCTCCTCAAGGGGGGGGTACTGTTAGGCGCCGGGGTCCGCGATGTCCTCGCGGCCCGGCGCCTAGCAACTAGGGACGCCGAGCGTGCTAGCCGCCGGGTCCCTAGCAACGCTGGGACGCCGTGCACGCGTAGCCGCCGGCTCCCTAGCAACGCAGGGACGCCGGGCGCGCTGAGCCGCCTGGACCCTAGCAATGGGGACGCCACGGGCGGACCGCGTTCCCCGTTGCAGGGTCAATTTAACAACACACACACACACACTGGTTTTCTGGGCGTGCAGCAGGGCAGCTGCACAGCATTTAGGGTAATCAGATTCTGAACATCTGATTGGAGGACTCATTGCTAAATACCTTCTCAGTGCTTCACACAGACGCCGGTAATAGCTTCCTGCATGCTGCTTAGGTTTGCTGAACGTCTGTTCCAGTCCTGCTGTGTCCGGTCATTCCTGTCCTCAGAGGTCCTGAATCTTGGACTTGTCATCTCATCCCAAGAAGTCTTCTGGTCCCTTATTGTCCGCAACGATCGCCAGAGAATCTCGTGTGGTGTTCGTGAGTTGCGGCTCTGCCATGTGCTGCGGCTCAGCCCGCTTTATTTTGTATTCTGTTTCGGAGCATTTGCGGAGGGTTCCGCTTCCACAAGTCCTCTCCGTTACTCGGCGGTGCCGGGTAGGAGAGTGGACAAGTGGGTATTTTGGTTGTCCTTTTCCCTGGCGGTTTTTCCGCACATATTCTAGTTTTAAGTTAGCTTGTAGCCCCTGGCCTTGTTGCTTAGTTAGAGGGCCCCTTGTTATCACCCTGTCTCGGATTTCCCTTTGTCTCCCATTAAGACCTGAGGGGGCATCGAAGTTGGGCAGACGTAATCCGCCCTTCAAACGCGGCTGCCATGGGCTCAAGTAACCATAGTCTCGCAAGGGATTTCTGACAGCACGGGCGAGACAACGGAGTTAGGGCGCCAGGGGCTATTTTCCATTCCCGCTCCCTTTCCCAGCATTACTTTCCAGTGCTCAGGTCCTTGTTATAAGATCTCCTCAGACCAGAGTGCTGGAATCATAACATCAGGATCCTGCTAACAAATTAAAACTATTTAGTGCAGCTGCCCTGCTGCATGTACTGAGCAACGGGGAACACCATCTGCCTCCGGCGTCCCCGTTGCTAGGAGTCCAGCGGTCCCCAGCGTCCATCATCAGCCTGTTGCTAGGTGCCAGGCAGGGACCAGGGAGCATTGTGTCCGGCGTCAGCCTGTTGCTAGGTGCCGGGTGGGGAACATCAGCCCTAGCGGCTGGGGAAAATGCGGTGTCCCGGTCACCAGGCAATCGCCGTGACCAGCATCTCCTAGCTGCACCACCGCTGCTGACAAGGTCCCAATTCATTTAATATATAATAGAACTGGACAGTGTATTTTATATTGTTAATGTACAACTCACTGCATTGAGCTGACTCACTCACTGATGTCTGACATGCAAGATGCAAAAGACACATCTGGAAACATGAATACTTAAGCTTCCCCCAATAGAACACTGTCCATATTTATAAATACAAGATTGCAGATGCGCGCTCCTTCTGGAACAACCTGTGATTCACAGACACCCGGGAATCTTCAAAAGTCAATCAATGTCAGTGTCAAAATCTTCTTTGAATTAAAATCTCCCCTTGTCCATTGTCCTCAAACAAAAACAAAGGTTGGAGATTATGGTGAAGTACAGTTTAGCTGTATTGCCCAATAGAGAATGCCCAGGTGAAATCCACCACAGATACAGAACCCAGAACAACTTCAATAGAGTGTCAAAATGAAATCCACCACAGATTCAGAGTAGAGTACCGGATTTTGTGGGGTGTCATCAGATGTCCACCCATCAGCGTTTACATATAGCCTACTCTTCTTTAGGTTATTTTTCTCCCCTTATCCATTTTCCTCAAACAAAGCAAAGGTTGGGGATAATAGTTGTCACAACTGAGGGCCTGAGCTGACGGGAGGCAGCCTCAGTTGTAGGGGCTGAGATGTACCGGAACCTGGGAGGTTGTATCAGACCCCTGGACATGTAAGTAACATAAATAATAACTGCCCGAAAGCGTGACCACGACAACTTGGATAAAAGTCAATGATGTTTATTATGACAACTCCGCAACACAGCAGCAGTAAAAGAAAACGTAAAAGTCAGCAAATAATAAATACAGTTCCTGGGTACTACAGGATGGCAGGAGCCACAGGGCACTGGTAGTGTGAGATAGTTCTTATGATCTTCTAGATGGAAAGTCCTTACCAGGCCCGACTGTAGCAATGGAGATAACCCAGGATTGCGCCAGCTGGTGTTCCAGGAAAAGCTGGGTTGCTGAAGGTAAAACAGCTGCTGTGGATACTGGCTGGAACCAGACTGTTGTTAGCACGGAGTGGATACTGGCTGGAACCAGTTAAATAATAGATGAACTTGGGAGCGATGAAATATGAACTGAAATGTAGAATTTGAGAGCGGAGAAATAATAATACCGGTGGAGAGTGGTAAAGTGTAGAAAGGACACCGGCCCTTTAAGGGAAGCTGTACTCTGCTGGAAGCTGAGCTGGAAGCAGGTAATGTTGTAGCTGGAAACAGATGAATCCACAATGGATTGGAGAGTCAGGCTACACCGCAGGTGGAATGCTGGTGCGGGTCTCTATGGTGGAAGTCTTGAAACAGGAGCTGGAACCTGGAAGACAATCACAGGAGAGAGACAAACAGGAACTAGGTTTGACAACCAAAGCACTGACGCCTTCCTTGCTCAGGCACAGTGTATTTATACCTGCAGCAAGGAAGGGATTGGCTAGGCAATTATGCAGATTATCAATACTGAGAACAGATTGGTGGAAATGATCAGCTGACAGAATCCAAGATGGCTGCGCCCATGCAGACACTTGGAGGGAAGTTTGGTTTGTAATCCATGTGGTAATGAAAACAGTAATGGCGGCGCCGGCCACCGGAGACAGGAGGCGCCAGGCTGACAGATGCACATCCAACCATGCGGACACAGCGGAGGCCGCGGCTGACGTAATCGCCACTCAGACACTCTGCATGCAGAAGTTCAGGGACGGCGGCGGAGGCCGCGGGAGACGCCATGCCAGGTGTAATATGGCGTTTACTGTGACAGCGTCCCAGAGTGACAGGAGAGGATACAGGAATGTACACATCAGGATAACAGATGGGATCCGGTCCTGGAGCGCTGAGCCAGCCTTAGGAGGCATCTGATGGGTAAGAAATGGCGTCCAGATACCCGGATCGTGACAGCACCCCCCCCTTTAGGAGTGGCCCCAGGACACTTCTTTGGCTTTTGAGGAAACTTGGAATGGAATCTCCGGACCAAGGCAGGAGCATGGACATCAGAAGCATTGGTCCATGAACGTTCCTCAGGACCATAACCCTTCCAGTCAATAAGATATTGTAGTTGACCGTAACGGTGACGTGAGTCCAGGATCTTGGCCACTTCATACTCAACGCCTCGTTGAGTTTGGACTTTCGGAGTTGGAGGAAGTGAGGAATGAAACCGATTCAAGATCAGCGGTTTCAACAGGGAAACATGAAATGTCCTGGGTATTTTTAAGAAGGGAGGCAACTGGAGTCTGTAAGCAACAGGATTGATGACTTGTTCAATCTTGAAAGGACCGATATAGCGAGGTGCAAACTTCATACTGGGAACTCTTAACCTCAAATTCTTCGTGGATAACCATACCCGATCACCCACCTTGAGAGCAGGAACTGCTCGACGCTTCTTATCCGCAAACTTCTTGTACCTGAACGATGCCTTGAGCAGAGCTGATCGTACGCTCTTCCAGATATTGGCAAACTGATGCAAGGTGATATCCACTGCGGGAACAGAAGTTGCTGGAAGCGGTTGGAACTCAGGGACTTTAGGGTGGAATCCAAAGTTAGTGAAGAATGGTGTTGAAGCAGATGAAGAATGATACTGGTTGTTATGACAGAACTCGGCCCAGGGAAGTAATTGAACCCAGTCATCTTGAGAGGAGGACACATAGATGCGGAGGAAGGCCTCCAAGTCCTGATTCACCCTCTCGGTTTGACCACTGGCCTGAGGATGGTAAGCCGTGGAAAACTTTAGCTTGACTTGGAGGACTTGACATAAACTTCGCCAGAATTTGGCTGTGAATTGAACTCCTCGATCTGAGATAATTTCTTCAGGAAGACCGTGGAGTCGGAAGATCTCTTGTATGAATACTTGAGCCAACTTGGAAGCTGACGGAAGACCGGTGAGAGGAATGAAGTGTGCCATCTTGGTGAACCGGTCAACTACCACCCAGATGGTATTGAACTTGTTGCACATGGGTAAGTCTGTAATGAAATCCATCGACAAGTGGGTCCATGGTCGACGGGGAACGGATAGTGGAACCAGTTGCCCCGCAGGCGACTGGCGGGATACTTTATGTTGGGCACACTTTGGGCAAGATGCAATAAACTCCAAGACGTCCTTTTTCAGAGTTGGCCACCAATAGGACCTAGAGATAAACTCCAGGGTTTTTTGGATACCTGTATGTCCGGCAAAACGGGAAGCATGGGCCCAATGCATGAGCTTCTTCCTTAGCATCGGCTTCACAAAACTTTTCCCTGATGGGGGCGTAGAGTCCATCCCTACCGTGGAGAATGCCAACGGATTTATAATAGGATGCTTGTCTGAAGACTCTGACTCATTTTCTTGCTCCCATGAGCGGGAAAGGGCATCGGCCTTGCGATTCTGAGAGCCCGGACAGAACTGGAGTTTAAAGTCGAACCTGGAAAAGAAAAGTGCCCATCTGGCCTGACGAGGGTTGAGACATTGTGCGCCCTTCAGGTATAAAAGGTTCTTGTGGTCTGTAAGTATGGTGATTGAATGAGAAGCTCCCTCCAACAGATACCTCCACTCTTCTAGAGCGAGCTTGATGGCTAGCAACTCCTGGTCGCCAATGGCATAGTTGCGCTCAGCTGGGGAGAACTTCCGGGAGAAGAAACTGCAAGGGTGTAAATGGCCATCTTTAGCCCTCTGAGATAACACCGCTCCTACTCCAACGGAGGAGGCATCCACCTCTAAGATGAAAGGAGAGTCGATGTCAGGCTGTTTCAGAACAGGCGCAGAGATGAACCTTTGTTTTAAAAGATGAAATGCTTGCATGGCTTCTTCAGACCACTTGGACGGGTTAGCATCCTTCTTAGTGAAAGCAGTAATAGGCGCCACAATGGTGGAAAAGTCTCGTATAAACTTTCGGTAATAGTTGGCGAACCCTAAGAACCTCTGGACCCCTTTGAGGGTTAAGGGTACCGGCCAATTTTGGATTGCTTGTAGTTTCTCAGGATCCATCTCTAGTCCGGAACCGGACACAATGTACCCTAGAAACGGAATGGACTTGACTTCAAAGACGCATTTTTCTAATTTGCAATAGAGACGATTGACACGGAGACGGGACAGAACCTCTTTAACCCAAAAACGATGTTCCTCTAAATCGTTGGCAAAAATGAGGATATCGTCTAGATAGACCACGACATGACGGTATAGAATGTCTCTGAAGATCTCATTGACAAAATGCTGGAAGACAGCTGGAGCATTGCTCAATCCGAAGGGCATGACGAGGTACTCATAATGTCCGTCACGGGTGTTAAAGGCGGTCTTCCACTCGTCACCCTCACGGATCCGGATGAGATTGTATGCACCTCGCAAGTCCAGCTTGGTAAAGATGGTAGCTCCGCTAACTCTGTCAAAGAGCTCAGTAATCAGGGGTAAAGGATAACGGTTCTTGATGGTAATGTCGTTCAAACCTCTGTAGTCGATGCACGGCCGCAGACCACCATCTTTCTTTTTTACAAAAAAGAAGCCTGCGCCGGCTGGAGAAGAAGAAGGTCGAATGAACCCCTTTGCTAGGTTCTCTTTAATATATTCCTCCATAGAATGCGTCTCAGGCAGAGACAACGGATAAGTTCGGCCTCGAGGTGGAACCTTCCCTGGAACGAGATCAATTGGACAGTCCCATTCTCTATGAGGAGGAAGGATATCAGCAGAAGCTTTACTGAACACATCCGTGAAATCTTGATATGGAGGAGGTGGAACATCAGACGACCTGGGGGAGGAAGAACAGACAGGCAATACTTTAAACAAACATGTCTCAGCACAGGAGGAACCCCATGCCAGGATTTGCGTAGTCGTCCAATCAATTGTAGGATTGTGAAGACGGAGCCATGGAAGGCCCAGGACCACAGGATGTGTGGCTCTTGGAATCACTAAAAAAGAAATAAGTTCGGAATGAAGAACTCCCACTCTCAGACGAACTGGCAGAGTCCTTAAAGAAATAACTGCATCAAAAATTTTGCTGCCATCCACGGCAGTTAAAGAAATGGACGAAGGAAGTCTCTCGGTGGGTAGGGACCACCGTTTAACATAGGCTTCGGTAATAAAGTTCCCAGCTGCTCCGGAATCAAGGAGGGCAATAACGTTCCGATAACGTTGAGCAATTTGGAGCGACACTGGGAGATTACAATCATGAGGAGATGGAGAGGAGATCATTACTCCTAGCCGGCCCTCTCCTGGGCGAGCTAGGGTTTGGAGTTTTCCCGGACATTCGGGACAGGCATTGATGGTGTGAGACGGAGCTGCACAGTAAAGACAAAGAGACTTGGAGAGACGTCTTCGGCGCTCAGCAGGAGTTAAACGGGAACGACCAAGTTGCATGGGCTCATCTTTAGATGGTGACAGTTGACGAGGAGGAGGAGCAGAAGATTTTGGAGCAGATGATCTTCCACGCTCAGTTGCTCTCTCTCTGAAACGTAAATCAACTTTCGTGCAGAGTGAGATTAGCTCATCTAACTTAGAAGGTAAGTCTCTGGTAGCTAACTCATCTTTAACACGCTCAGATAAGCCATGCCAGAATGCAGCATACAGGGCCTCGTCGTTCCATGCCAGTTCGGATGCCAGGATCTGGAACTGTATCAGATATTGTCCTACAGTACGTGACCCCTGGCGTAAGCGGAGAATCTCGGATGAAGCTGAGGTTACCCGGCCTGGCTCGTCGAAGATGCGCCTGAATGTTGACACGAAGGCAGTGTAGGAAGATAGCAGGGTGTCGGACCTCTCCCATAACGGTGATGCCCAATCAAGGGCTGAGCCACTGAGAAGAGAAATAATGTAGGCAATTTTTGTACGGTCACTGGGAAAATTGCCAGGTTGTAGCTCAAACTGAATCTCACACTGGTTGAGAAATCCCCTGCAGAATCTTGGAGATCCGTCAAATTTTGCTGGCGTTGGAAGATGAAGACGTGGAGCAGAAATGGGTAAGGTGGGTGGGGTTATAGCTGGAGTCACTGTGGTTGACGCACCAGACGCGCCTGATCCACGGAGAGTTGTCTGAATCCCATCCAGCCGAGTAGAGAGATCCTGGAGACAGCGGATGATGTGGCCCTGTGCAGCCTCCTGATGTTCCAGTCGGGCTGCCAGTTCTTGCATCGGCCTGGCCGCTTGATCCTGGTCTCCGGCTGGATTCATTAGGTCAGTGCTTACTGTCACAACTGAGGGCCTGAGCTGACGGGAGGCAGCCTCAGTTGTAGGGGCTGAGATGTACCGGAACCTGGGAGGTTGTATCAGACCCCTGGACATGTAAGTAACATAAATAATAACTGCCCGAAGGCGTGACCACGACAACTTGGATAAAAGTCAATGATGTTTATTATGACAACTCCGCAACACAGCAGCAGTAAAAGAAAACGTAAAAGTCAGCAAATAATAAATACAGTTCCTGGGTACTACAGGATGGCAGGAGCCACAGGGCACTGGTAGTGTGAGATAGTTCTTATGATCTTCTAGATGGAAAGTCCTTACCAGGCCCGACTGTAGCAATGGAGATAACCCAGGATTGCGCCAGCTGGTGTTCCAGGAAAAGCTGGGTTGCTGAAGGTAAAACAGCTGCTGTGGACAGGGGCGGATCCAGAAAAAAATGACAGGGGGGGCACTGTGATTGGGAAAGTGTAGTTGTGGGGTGTGGCAGTGACGTGCGGTGAGGTGAGGCAGGTGAGTCAGAGCCTTTCCTGTCATACTAACGTATATGGAAAATACAAAGAATATATTATAAATATCTTCTTTGTATCTAATCATTTATATAGTCAAATCTTTGGAGTAAAAAGTCTATGGCAGGGGCCTATGGATGGATATCGCAAGCCCACCATCAAATGATCTTTCGATGCAAAAAAAGAATTAGATAGAAGAAAAAAAATCATATGATTAGCGCATGCGCAAGAAAAGTCCTGTTTGCGCATGTTCAACCCTCTGCAGTATGGTGGCTTGGGATCGGACTTGGGGCGGGCCCATCACTACACCATCAAATGTTTACCATTAGATGGCGGCAAACATTAAAGGGAAAAACCACTACCATCGCAACAAAACATTGATGGTGGCAAACCATCGTGATGCGATGTCCATCTCTACCATTGCCTACCTTTTCCGCACATCTCTGATCAAAGCTCACCAAATTTCCAGCAGTATCACCTGTGTATAATGCCCACATGTATATACTGCTGAACCTGTGTATAATGCCCACATGTATATACTGCTGCACCTCTGTATAATGCCCACATGTATATACTGCTGAACCTGTGTATAATGCCCACATGTATATACTGCTGAACCTGTGTATAATGCCCACATGTATATACTGCTGAACCTGTGTATAATGCCCACGTGTACCCTTTGGCTCATATATTGTGTGTAAATCTGGCTCTGGTAGTAGCCAGTGCATCCTCAGCCAGTTGCCTCAACGCACGTTCCTGCTGGACAGAGGCTGCAGTAGGGCGAGCGAAAGATCTCTCACCTGCTACTATGCCTCTTTAGGCTAAAAGGAGAGATGGCGTAAACTAACGTGAACAAACTCTGAAAAGCTTTGCTGATAATAGTGGGGACTGCGATCTGTAGTGCTAATTAGCATTCAGCAAGAGATTTTGTGAAATCTCCTGCATTATGCTATTAGTATATAGCCACAAGCCATAAAATTATGCAGAAAATTCAGTTTCTACATCATTTTATGGTAAAATGCTTGATACATAGGCCTCAGAGAGTGTGAGTAAGTGCTCTATGAAACCACTACTAACAGTAAAGTAAAATTGTTTAAATAGAAATGTTTTGAATACCATTTGCTAAAAGACAGAATTTGTCTAATTGTAAGCATTCAAATCTATATTTTATTTTAAAAAACACATACATTTTCCACCTGCTACAGTACTGTATATCACCACAAGTATTATCCATTCTGAATATAAATGCAGAGCACATGGATTTATTTAATAAACATTTACCTGTATTTAAAATTCACAAAGATCTGCCATTAACGGTGATGATGTAACGCTAATAACTGAAAAGTAAGCCAAATAATAAAGCACATTTTTTAGAATATAAAATGGGTCCCTGGAAGTTTTTGAAAATCTGTGATGTTATATATTTAAAATATTTTAATATATGGCAACCAGGCTTTTATGTACCTACTCTATCAGAAAACAATAGGATTAATTATTTTTTATGCTGTCCTTCTGTATTCCTGGCTGTCTCCTGTTTGTTTTATGTTGACCTGTTGTACTTTATTGTCTGGGTCAGGTCAGGAATGCGGCCGAGTTTAGGATTTTAGCCTGCACTTACAAAACTCAATGAAGCAGACTAGTAAATGCAAATCCTCAGAGCAGCACAGACAAACTTATAGTTGAACTTACTGTAGCTGCCGTGTGTGGGCAATAAGTCAATGCATGTTTATGTATTACTGGCACAGTTTCTGCAGCAGCCCGCCCCACATACTGGCTGGTGGGATCCCGTCTGTATGTGACTGTGTGAAGCAGAGGGGAGAGGAGGTTGAAAAGCATGTGTTGGAATCTCCTTGTCTCCCTCTGCCGTAAATTGGAGCATTCTTTTGACCTCACCTTCCCTCCCGTCTTCACTCTTCCGATGACTGACAAGCAGCTGGGTCCGGGAAGCTTGCAGAGCAGAGCTCACGGAGGCGGAAGCCGCGGAGCTGCTGCTGAGCCTTTGACCAAGCTGCTGCTACAGGTACTATTAATGCTGGCAGCAAGTACAATAAAAAAAAAAAGCCTGAAAATGACAGGGGGGGCACGTGCCTTGGTGCCCCCTCCCTGAATCCGCCAATGGCTGTGGATACTGGCTGGAACCAGACTGTTGTTAGCACGGAGTGGATACTGGCTGGAACCAGTTAAATAATAGATGAACTTGGGAGCGATTAAATATGAACTGAAATGTAGAATTTGAGAGCGGAGAAATAATAATACCGGTGGAGAGTGGTAAAGTGTAGAAAGGACACCGGCCCTTTAAGGGAAGCTGTACTCTGCTGGAAGCTGAGCTGGAAGCAGGTAATGTTGTAGCTGGAAACAGATGAATCCACAATGGATTGGAGAGTCAGGCTACACCGCAGGTGGAATGCTGGTGCGGGTCTCTATGGTGGAAGTCTTGAAACAGGAGCTGGAACCTGGAAGACAATCACAGGAGAGAGACAAACAGGAACTAGGTTTGACAACCAAAGCACTGACGCCTTCCTTGCTCAGGCACAGTGTATTTATACCTGCAGCAAGGAAGGGATTGGCTAGGCAATTATGCAGATTATCAATACTGAGAACAGATTGGTGGAAATGATCAGCTGACAGAATCCAAGATGGCTGCGCCCATGCAGACACTTGGAGGGAAGTTTGGTTTGTAATCCATGTGGTAATGAAAACAGTAATGGCGGCGCCGGCCACCGGAGACAGGAGGCGCCAGGCTGACAGATGCACATCCAACCATGCGGACACAGCGGAGGCCGCGGCTGACGTAATCGCCACTCAGACACTCTGCATGCAGAAGTTCAGGGACGGCGGCGGAGGCCGCGGGAGACGCCATGCCAGGTGTAATATGGCGTTTACTGTGACAGCGTCCCAGAGTGACAGGAGAGGATACAGGAATGTACACATCAGGATAACAGATGGGATCCGGTCCTGGAGCGCTGAGCCAGCCTTAGGAGGCATCTGATGGGTAAGAAATGGCGTCCAGATACCCGGATCGTGACAATAGTGAAGTACAGTTTATTGTACTAAAAAATGAATATATAATGAATAACAAAATACAATGTAAAAATAGAATCCACCACAGATTTCTAGGTAGAGTGAGTGTACCAAATTGTATGGGGTGTCATCAGATGCCCACCCGTCAGCTTTTGAATATAGTTACCTAGGTACCTCCCGGGATGTTAGCACCCTTTCACCGCTGTTCAGGCGCCCCTTTATTCGTATTTGGTGTGCTGCAGTCTGTCCCAGATACCACCAACGCGTTTCAGCTCCTCCATATTTATAGCAACACTTCCTGATAAAACTTTAACAATGTAAGAACGCCCCATCACAGTCATGTTATGCCTCTTCAGTCCTAAGTGCCGGTGTAACTGAAATCTGTACAGCTCTACATCCACCATTCTTGCTTATGCTCAGTTACAGAGTATACTCTGCGCCAAAACACACAAGATACTCTATGCCAACAGGGGCTTGTTCAACTCTTCATTAGTTTATGTATTTCATTGGCAGCTGCTGTACGAGAATATGCAAATATATATATATATATATATATATATATATATAAATACACACATATATATATATACATACATACAGATACTCATACAGTCACACACAAATACACATACAGTACACACATGCACACATACAGTCACACACAGATAAACATTTACAGTCACACGTATACTTTCACACATAATTACTGTCACACACATACATACATACATACATACATACATACATACGGGGAGATGTACTAAGCAATGATAAAAGTGGAGACGTTGCCCATTGCAACCAATGTATACTTTTATAGTATGCACATTATAAATGTTACGTCAAAGTTGATTGTTTGCAATGGGCAACTTCTCCACTAGCTCACTTCTAAACTTTTATCACTGCTTAGTACATCTCCTCCTAAGTTACTTACTAATACACATACATACATACATACATACATACATACATACAGTCCGCTCCTCCCTGAGTCCCTCCTACATTATAGGCTGGCTTCTGGATAGTCTTCATCACTCTGGGTCTGCAGCAGTTCCTCACCTCCTCAGTGGGCGAGTAATGCACTGCATATATTTCTGTGTCATATTCATGAGCTGACGGTGCTGTCAAAATGGAGACACAGGAGTATATTTATTAAAGTGTGGGTTTATAGTAGTTGAGATGTTGCCCAAGGCAACCAATCAGACTCTAATTATTATATACTCTAGCATCTTCTAGAAGATAATAGCTAGAATGTGATTTGTTGCTATGGGCAACATTTCCACTTTTATAAACCCGCACTTTAGTAAATATACCCCACAATGTCCAAAAGTCTGTGGTCTACTAAGAAGTCCAGCAAGCAAACAAAAATATGGAGTGACCTCTCGCACAGTCTGTGCAGCTAACAGGGGCACAAGCAGGATTTGTGTGTGTGTGTGTGTGTGTGTGTGTGTGTGGGGTGGGGGGGGGGGGGGTGTTTGCAGAGACGGAGTGGAGACAAGCATGTAGAGGGGGGGGGGGGGGAGACTGAGGTGACCAATTATATGTAACCCGTTAAATACTGGGTCTGTTAAGCTAGTGTGTGTGTGTGTGTGCGCGTGTGTGTGTGTGTGTGTGTGTGTGTGTGTGTGTGTGTGTGTGTGTAACATAAATATATTGTGGTGAGATGGCTTGTGTCTCATCACAATTGCCCACATTCTGGTGTAATCAGCTTCCTCCAAGGGAGAAGAAAACAAGACCTGCACATTCTGCACCTGCAGTAGAGATTTGGAACTATGGATATTGTGGATTGTCCAGATCCAGCAGGAACTCATCATTGAGAACAGTAAAAGTTAAAAACTCTGATGCCTGTTAGGGTCCATCGACAGAGGCGTATCTAGGGTACGGCGAGTGGGGCACGTGCAGGCCCAGGAGAGGGGGGCGCCGCCGGCGGCCAGGGCATCATGCCCCACTCGCCCCCGTCACGCCGAAAGCCGAAATGTGAGGGGAGGAGAGCGCACCGTCTCTCCCTCCCCTCACCGCCGCTGAAAGCCCTAGCAGCGCTGCCAGCAGCGCTACTGTGTCTGGTCTCCGACGGCGTTAGCCAATCAGAGCTTGCGGACCGGCTTCTGATTGGCTGCCGGTCCGCGAGCTCTGATTGGCTAGCGAACCGGCGCCACACAGCCGCCAGAGACCTGTCCTGGAGCGGTGAGGGGAAGGAGAGGCGCTCTCCTCCCCTCACATAGAACAAGCGGCACCGCCGCGCCTGTGACTCGGTAAGTGACCGGGGGGGGGAGGAGGGGGGGGGGGAGAGCACAGTGGGGCATGTAACTGATACAGTGGGGCATGTAACTGGCACAGTGGGGCATGTATCAGGCACAGTGTGGGGCATGTATCTGGCACAGTGAGGTATGTAACTGGCACAGTGGGGCATTGTGTCTGGCACTGTGGGACAATGTAACTGGCACTGTGGGGCATGTATCTGGCACTGTGGGGCATTGTATCTGGCACTGTGGGGCAATGTAACTGGCACCGTCGGGCATGTATCCGGCACTGTGGGGCAATGTAACTGGCACTGTGGGGCATTGTATCTGGCACTGTGGGACAATGTAACTGGCACTGTGGGACAATGTAACTGGCACTGTGGGGCATGTATCCGGCACTGTGGGGCATTGTATCTGGCACTGTGGGGCAATGTAACTGGCACTGTGGGGCATTGTATCTGGCACTGGGGGACAATGTAACTGGCACAGTGGGGCATGTATCTGGCACTGTGGGGCATTGTATCTGGCACTGTGGGGCAATGTAACTGGCACTGTGGGGCATGTATCCGGCACTGTGGGGCAATGTAACTGGCACTGTGGGGCATTGTATCTGGCACTGTGGGACAATCTAACTGGCACTGTGGGGCATGTATCCGGCACTGTGGGGCATTGTATCTGGCACTGTGGGGGAATGTAACTGGCACTGTGGGGCAATGTAACTGGCACTGTGGGGCAATGTAACTGGCACTGTGGGGCATGTATCTGGCACTGTGGGGCATTGTATCTGGCACTGTGGGGCAATGTAACTGGCACTGTGGGGCATGTATCCGGCACTGTGGGGCATTGTATCTGGCACTGTGGGGCATTGTATCTGGCACTGTGGGGCATTGTATCTGGCACTGTGGGGCAATGTAACTGGCACTGTGGGGCAATGTAACTGGCACTGTGGGCCATTTTCAGTGGCCACACCCCTTCTGGTGTGTGGCCACGCCCATTTTTTCGGCGCGCGCACATGCTTCTTTTGCTATGTTTTTTTTTCTTTGGGGGGGGGGGGACGCCATTTTACATCTTCCCCTGGGCTCCAAAAACCCTAGTTACGCCTCTGTCCATCGAGTAGGATGCAGTTTTACAGTACCAGGGACTGATGACATTGGCTGTGCCAGAAGAGCATGGTGGACTAAATGCTGAGCACAACGAGTGCTAGAACTTTTTATGGTCGTGTGCTCATTACTGTTTATACCTTGTTTCCAGGTCTAAGCCTGAGTATGCATTGCACAGTGTCTGATACCAGTAAAGACACTGTGTTTTAATCAGAAGACCTGCCTCATGAGTCCTTATTTCCATTGCCCGTATATATACACTGCTCAAAAAAATAAAGGGAACACTAAAATAACACATACTAGATCTGAATGAATGAAATATTCTTATTAAATACTTTGTTCTTTACATAGTTGAATGTGCTGACAACAAAATCACACAAAAATTATCAATGGAAATCAAATTTATTAACCCATGGAGGTGGAGGTTCCTTGCACATTTGGGGCTGCATTTCAGCAAATGGAGTTGGGGATTTGGTCAGGATTAATGGAGTTGTCAATGCTGAGAAATACAGACAGGTACTTTTCCATCATGCAATACCATCAGGGAGGCATTTGATTGGCTCCAAATGTATTCTGCAACAGGACAACGACCCCAAAAATACAGCAAATGTCATTAAGAACTATCTTCAGCATAAAGAGAACAAGGAGTCCTGGAAGTGGTGATATGGCGACCACAGAGCCCTGATCTCAACATCTTTGAGTCTATCTGGGATTAGAAGGATTTGAGGAAGCTTACATCTGCAGAAGTTCTGTGGTTAGTTTTCCAAGATGTTTAGAAATACCTCCATGCCGAGTTCCTTCAAAAACTGTGTGCAAGTGTAACAAGAAGAATTGATGCTGTTTGAAGGCAAAGGGTGGTCACACCAAATATTGATTTGATTTTGATGTCTCTTGTGTCCATTCACTTTGCATTTTGTTAATTGATAAAAAATAAACTATTAACACTTCTATTTTTGAAAGCATTCTTATTTTGCAGCATTTTCTCCACTCCTGCCTAAAACTTGTGCACAGTACTGTGTATATATATATATATATATATATATATATATATATATATATATATATACACAAGTCCTGAGGAAGGGGTTAGAACCTCAAAACATAGACTTGGATTAAAGCATGACTTGATCACCATCAATTATTTTAGCCTCATGAATGAGTGCCGCCTCTTCTACAATTGGTGTGTATATATATATAAATCAGAAAAATGCCGTGCCGCTCATGAGGATATAACACTACATTTTTTATATAGATAAATAAAAGAAAATAAATAAAAAATGACACGCCCAACTTTCTGGGCGTTAGCTGTCACTTAAATATACAGTGTTGGTATGATATTGTGGAGGTATGTGGAAATGGGGAATAAGGGTTCAAGCGACCAATGGTGTCATAATTTGACGGGGAATATGTCCATGAACTATGTAAATATATAAATATATATGGAGTACTGAATAAAAAATTTAAAATACATATTTATTGGCATTACAGAGTTTAAGATTAATAAAACAAAAAAAATGTATTATAACAATTGATCTAATTAGAAAAACATGTCCGTCTCCCCGGGCACAGTTTCCTAGACTGAGTCAGCTAGGAGGGGCATAGAGGGGAGAAGCCAGCACACACTATTCATATCTTAAAGTGCCAGGCTCCAGTGGACCCAATCTATACCCCATAGTAATATACTATTCCCCAGTATCCTCTACGGACTACAAGAAAAGGAATTACCGGTAGGTATTAAATTACTATTTTAGGATGTGAAGAAGATGACAAAAGCCCATGAGCTAACAGCGGCAATTGCAGAAGTGCTTAAGCCACTACCTAAAGGACCCAGTTCCCAGCAATTAGCTACACAGCAGTGCCCGTGGATCCAGCATCAGCCCACTGCCCACACATGCCCAATGGTGGTGGGTCTGAATTTGCAGAGATTCGGGCTCCAAACAAAAAACTCAATCCCCGTGTCGCTGATCTAAAAAATATATTTACAGTACATGTATGTCTAAATCAGTGGTTGATACATAAATACAGTGAAACATATCAAATATCAGTAGCCTGTTCCAAGGTGATTAGTGACAAAACCTGACTAATGATTATAACAAAAGAAAAAATGAACGGCACTAAATAAAAAAAACGTGCTTATAATTAAAAAATTACTGATGTGGTAGAACAAAATGTAATAAAAACACACTTATAGAAATATAATTATTAATAATAACTGTAATAATCTTATAAGATAAATATATTTGTAAAACTTTATAATTCATATAATAAAAGACCAGGGCATACAAATCTGTACCATTAAAAAAAAGATGAAAATAAATACCTTACATTACCTTTATGTAAAAACACAGAAGTAATGAAAGGGACACAGAGAAGTGATAGGCAATGTTCTGCCACACTAAAAAGTAGCAGGGCTGATAGAGGATGCTAAAAGCACGTTCCGGCATGATGGGCTATATGTTCTAAAAGGGTGTGATATGTAAGGTCGATCACACTTAGGTCGACAGTGTCTAGGTCAACCACTATTGGTCGACAGGTAGTAGGTCAACATGATTTCTAGGTCAACAGGGACTCTAGGGCGACATATACTAGGTCGACATGCGTAATTTCACTTTTTTTGTGTCATTTTCTCCATACAGTGACTGAGAACCCCAATTTGTGCACCATGTCTCCTCGCATTGCTCACTTCGCTCCATTCCCAATTGTAGTCCACGTGGATTGTAAAGTATGCAAAAGTTCATAAAATGAAAAAAAAGTGAAAAACTCATATTGACCTTTTGTCATGTCGACCTAGAGTCCCTGTCGGCCTAGAACCCCGTGTCGACCTACTTACTTTTGACCTATATTGGTCGACCTAGACATTATTGACCTAAGTGTGGTCAACCTAGAGACCAGATACCGTTCTAAAAGGTGAGGCCACAGAATTGTTCCTGGTGACAGCTAAGTTCAACGTTGATCCTGCAGGTGGCAGTAGTTCTTCCAAAGCCAGGTGCAGCAATGACTCCTCAGATCGCTACAGAGAGAAGAAATAAAAGACATGCATTTTTTATGCTGTATGTTTCAGCAAGAATCCATTTAACCATAGAATGTATTCGGAGACAGTGACATCGAATATAATTAAATGAAAATGTCATCTGATTATCTTTCCTGTTTATAGGTTTCAAATTAAATCCAAAGACTCTTTTGTTTATAAATGTATTTATTTATTTGTGACTGTAGGAGTAACCTTTTCTACCTGCCAGGACGTGATGTGGCAAACACTGCTGCTAAAGAAAGCATCCCATGAGGGTCTATCCCATACCAAGGTGATGCCAAATAATACCCGCACCACAACACCAATACCCTTATCACACAGGTATATTGCATAGGTAAGCAATTTCCCAACTCTTATAATAAAGGAAAAATGATGAGGACAAAATATGATTAGAAATAACAGGCCTATTTGAAAACTGCTTCTTCTTTTTTTACGAATTAGAACATTTACCGGCAGTGTTTGGCTATTGCCGGCAGTGATTGTGAATACGAAGTCTTAGTAAATTACCGAGTTCTATACAATAACAGGCGTGTTTGACCGATGGTGTATTCATTCGTATTTGTGAACTCTACCGTTAAAACAAATACAAATGCCCTCATCACTGCCGAGATTAGTGTTTAGTAAATTTCCAAGATGACTCTTTGAAAAAAATAAACAAACTCGGACAAAATCGGGACCTTAGTAAATATACCCCCTGCGGTGCACATGTTTTTGTCCAACTGCTAACAAACTTTCTGCTGCGATCAACTCTGAAATACAGTACCCCCTATATGCTGTGTTTTTTGTACATATTTAAGTGCTGTCTTCCTGTAGCTCAAGCACTTATGTAGTGGACAGCATCCATAGACTGTACCAGTGTTAGGACTGTAGGCCAGGAGCTTTTTGTTTACTCTGCCTGCTATGTGCCAGGTTCCTTGGTGCTAAATAGGCTTGTACTAAAGTTCTCACTGCCCTTAATATCCCCCTTTTCTTTACACTGTTGTTGTCATTTAATATGTACTTAATATATTTGTTTCAGATGAGATTTATAATTATTTTGTACATTAATTAGGATGTATTATAACAGCACATCCATTTATAACACTGATTATGATGTAGCATGGGGTACTACATGTCTCTCTTGACTCGTCCAGTGCTGTAAGATGGCGGCACGTAAGCTACACTTTCCTCCCACATGTCACATGACATCGTAACATAAGACACATGTATTTGATGAGGGAAATGTATGCTGTGTTGCTCCCACTCTAAGCTAGGTGCACACTTGAATGATCTAACAAACGATGTGATAGTCATTCCAATTGCACTTACAATCATACAATCTCAAAACACACAATATCTAGCATACACACTATGCATACAGACTGTGAAATGTGTAAACAATAGGTTGGGTGTACACACTATACCATGGTCCTGCAGATTAGGCAAAAATACCAAGATTGCACGATATATAGTGTGTGCCCACCTAACGTGGCAGACACAAATAAACAAAAATCTTATGCAATAAAGGAAAAACTGAACCTACTGTATATATGAATGGTAGCTGAGGAAGCGAAACCACACTCTCTTCTCCACAAGGTAGATAACCCTATTTTTTAAAATCAACAACCATTCATTAATAAATTAATATACTAGGAATAGATATCGGTAGGCATATATTGCTTTCCTTAGTACTGTATACATCCCTCTGCAGTGGGCTGTACAACACATGGTCTGACTCTAGCATGTCATTGCATTCCTGCGCTATACACTAGACGCACTCTGTGCACAGAATTACTGTATTTACAACTGAGCGAGTATAAATATATCACTGATATTCCCCACAATAAATGAGAGATATGACAACCAGAGCTGTATATTCAGCACTTACATACACTCACCTTTTCAATAATGTTCTCTGCCCTGAGATCCAATGAAAAGTCCATCACATCGAGCAGCTGAACTTGGAATTAGAGATGTGCACTGGAAATTTTTCGGGTTTTGTGTTTTGGTTTTGGGTTCGGTTCCATGGCCGTGTTTTGGGTTCGAACGCGTTTTGGCAAAACCTCACCGAATTTTTTTTGTCGGATTCGGGTGTGTTTTGGATTCGGGTGTTTTTTTCAAAAAACCCTAAAAAACAGCTTAAATCATAGAATTTGGGGGTCATTTTGATCCCATAGTATTATTAACCTCAATAACCATAATTTCCACTCATTTTCAGTCTATTCTGAACACCTCACACCTCACAATATTATTTTTAGTCCTAAAATTTGCACCGAGGTCGCTGGATGACTAAGCTCAGCGCCCCAAGTGGCCGACACAAACACCTGGCCCATCTAGGAGTGGCACTGCAGTGTCACGCAGGATGGCCCTTCCAAAAAACACTCCCCAAACAGCACATGACGCAAAGAAAAAAAGAGGCGCAATGAGGTAGCTGTGTGACTAAGCTCAGCGACCCTAGTGGCCGACACAAACACCTGGCCCATCTAGGAGTGGCACTGCAGTGTCACGCAGGATGGCCCTTCCAAAAAACACTCCCCAAACAGCACATGACGCAAAGAAAAAAAGAGGCGCAATGAGGTAGCTGTCTGAGTAAGCTAAGCGACCCTAGTGGCCGACACAAACACCTGGCCCATCTAGGAGTGGCACTGCAGTGTCAGGCCGGATGGCCCTTCCAAAAAATACTCCCCAAACAGCACATGACGCAAAGAAGAAAAAAAAGAGGCGCAATGAGGTAGCTGTGTGACTAAGATAAGCGACCCTAGTGGCCGACACAAACACCTGGCCCATCTAGGAGTGGCACTGCAGTGTCACGCAGGATGGCCCTTCCAAAAAACACTCCCCAAACAGCACATGACGCAAAGAAAAAAAGAGGCGCAATGAGGTAGCTGTGTGAGTAAGCTAAGCGACCCTAGTGACCGACACAAACACCTGGCCCATCTAGGAGTGGCACTGCAGTGTCAGGCCGGATGGCCCTTCCAAAAAATACTCCCCAAACAGCACATGACGCAAAGAAGAAAAAAATGAGGCGCAATGAGGTAGCTGTGTGACTAAGATAAGTGACCCTAGTGGCCGACACAAACACCTGGCCCATCTAGGAGTGGCACTGCAGTGTCACGCAGGATGGCCCTTCCAAAAAACACTCCCCAAACAGCACATGACGCAAAGAAAAATGAAAGAAAAAAGAGGTGCAAGATGGAATTGTCCTTGGGCCCTCCCACCCACCCTTATGTTGTATAAACAGGACATGCACACTTTAACCAACCCATCATTTCAGTGACAGGGTCTGCCACACGACTGTGACTAAAATGACGGGTTGGTTTGGACCCCCACCAAAAAAGAAGCAATTAATCTCTCCTTGCACAAACTGGCTCTACAGAGGCAAGATGTCCACCTCATCATCATCCTCCGATTCATCACCGTGTACATCCCCCTCCTCACAGATTATCAATTCGTCCCCACTGGAATCCACCATCACAGCTCCCTGTGTACTTTGTGGAGGCAATTGCTGCTGGTGAATGTCTCCATGGAGGAATTGATTATAATTCATTTTAATGAACATCATCTTCTCCACATTTTCTGGAAGTAACCTCGTACGCCGATTGCTGACAAGGTGAGCGGCGGCACTAAACACTCTTTCGGAGTACACACTTGTGGGAGGGCAACTTAGGTAGAATAAAGCCAGTTTGTGCAAGGGCCTCCAAATTGCCTCTTTTTCCTGCCAGTATACGTACGGACTGTCTGACGTGCCTACTTGGATGCGGTCACTTATATAATCCTCCACCATTCTTTCAATGGTGAGAGAATCATATGCAGTGACAGTAGACGACATGTCCGTAATCGTTGTCAGGTCCTTCAGTCCGGACCAGATGTCAGCATCAGCAGTCGCTCCAGACTGCCCTGCATCACCGCCAGCGGGTGGGCTCGGAATTCTGAGCCTTTTCCTCGCACCCCCAGTTGCGGGAGAATGTGAAGGAGGAGATGTTGACAGGTCGCGTTCCGCTTGACTTGACAATTTTCTCACCAGCAGTTCTTTGAACCCCTGCAGACTTGGGTCTGCCGGAAAGAGAGATACAACGTAGGTTTTAAATCTAGGATCGAGCACGGTGGCCAAAATGTAGTGCTCTGATTTCAACAGATTGACCACCCGTGAATCCTTGTTAAGCGAATTAAGGGCTCCATCCACAAGTCCCACATGCCTAGCGGAATCGCTCAGTGTTAGCTCCTCCTTCAATGTCTCCAGCCTCTTCTGCAAAAGCCTGATGAGGGGAATGACCTGACTCAGGCTGGCAGTGTCTGAACTGACTTCACGTGTGGCAAGTTCAAAAGGTTGCAGAACCTTGCACAACGTTGAAATCATTCTCCACTGCGCTTGAGACAGGTGCATTCCACCTCCTATATCGTGGTCAGTTTTACAGGCTTGAATGGCCTTTTGCTGCTCCTCCAACCTCTGAAGCATATAGAGGGTTGAATTCCACCTCGTTACCACTTCTTGCTTCAGATGATGGCAGGGCAGGTTCAGGCGTTTTTGGTGTTGCTCCAGTCTTCTGTACGTGGTGCCTGTACGCCGAAAGTGTCCCGCAATTCTTCTGGCCACCGACAGCATCTCTTGCACGCCCCTCTCGTTTTTTAAATAATTCTGCACCACCAAATTCAAGGTATGTGCAAAACATGGGACGTGCTGGAATTTGCCCATATTTAATGCACACACAATATTGCTGGCGTTGTCCGATGCCACAAATCCACAGGAGAGTCCAATTGGGGTAAGCCATTCTGCAATGATCTTCCTCAGTTGCCGTAAGAGGTTTTTAGCTGTGTGCGTATTCTGGAAAGCGGTGATACAAAGCGTAGCCTGCCTAGGAAAGAGTTGGCGTTTGCGAGATGCTGCTACTGGTGCCGCCGCTGCTGTTCTTGCGGCGGGAGTCAATACATCTACCCAGTGGGCTGTCACAGTCATATAGTCCTGAGTCTGCCCTGCTCCACTTGTCCACATGTCCGTGGTTAAGTGGACATTGGGTACAACTGCATTTTTTAGGACATTGGTGAGTCTTTTTCTGAGGTCTGTGTACATTTTCGGTATCGCCTGCCTAGAGAAATGGAACCTAGATGGTATTTGGTACCGGGGACACAGTACCTCCAACAAGTCTATAGTTGGCTCTGCAGTAATGATGGATACCGGAACCACGTTTCTCACCGCCCAGGATGCCAAGGCCTCAGTTATCCGCTTTGCAGCAGGATGACTGCTGTGATATTTCATCTTCCTCGCAAAGGACTGTTGGACAGTCAATTGCTTGGTGGAAGTAGTAAAAGTGGTCTTACGACTTCCCCTCTGGGATGACCATCGACTCCCAGCAGCAACAACAGCAGCGCCAGCAGCGGTAGGCGTTACACTCAAGGATGCATCGGAGGAATCCCAGGCAGGAGAGGACTCGTCAGAATTGCCAGTGACATGGCCTGCAGGACTATTGGCATTCCTGGGGAAGGAGAAAATTGACACTGAGGGAGTTGGTGGGGTGGTTTGCGTGAGCTTGGTTACAAGAGGAAGGGATTTACTGGTCAGTGGACTGCTTCCACTGTCGCCCAAAGTTTTTGAACTTGTCACTGACTTATGATGAATGCGCTGCAGGTGACGTATAAGGGAGGATGTTCCGAGGTGGTTAACGTCCTTACCCCTACTTATTACAGCTTGACAAAGGCAACACACGGCTTGACACCTGTTGTCCGCATTTCTGTTGAAATACTTCCACACCGAAGAGCTGATTTTTTTGGTATTTTCACCAGGCATGTCAATGGCCATATTCCTCCCACGGACAACAGGTGTCTCCCCGGGTGCCTGACTTAAACAAACCACCTCACCATCAGAATCCTCCTTGTCAATTTCCTCCCCAGCGCCAGCAACACCCATATACTCCTCATCCTGGTGTACTTCAACACTGACATCTTCAATCTGACTATCAGGAACTGGACTGCGGGTGCTCCTTCCAGCACTTGCAGGGGGCGTGCAAATGGTGGAAGGCGCATGCTCTTCACGTCCAGTGTTGGGAAGGTCAGGCATCGCAACCGACACAATTGGACTCTCCTTGTGGATTTGTGATTTCGAAGAACGCACAGTTCTTTGCTGTGCTTTTGCCAGCTTAAGTCTTTTCATTTTTCTAGCGAGAGGCTGAGTGCTTCCATCCTCATGTGAAGCTGAACCACTAGCCATGAACATAGGCCAGGGCCTCAGCCGTTCCTTGCCACTCCGTGTGGTAAATGGCATATTGGCAAGTTTACGCTTCTCATCCGACGATTTTATTTTAGATTTTTGAGTCCTTTTTTTTACTGATATTTTGTGTTTTGGATTTTACATGCTCTGTACTATGACATTGGGCATCGGCCTTGGCAGACGACGTTGATGGAATTTCATCGTCTCGGCCATGACTAGTGGCAGCAGCTTCAGCACGAGGTGGAAGTGGATCTTGATCTTTCCCTATTTTTGGAACCTCAACATTTTTGTTCTCCATATTTTAATAGGCACAACTAAAAGGCACCTCAGGTAAACAATGGAGATGGATGGATACTAGTATACTTATGGATGACGAGTGACTGACGACACAGAGGTAGCTACAGCCGTGGACTACCATACTGCGTCTGCTAGTATAGAGTTGATAATGATATAAAAAATATATATATATCACTACTGCAGGTATATATAATATAATGACGGACCTGCTGGACACTGTCAGCAGACTCCTAAACTACTAGTATGAAGAAGATAGAAAAAAAAAACCCACCACAGGTAGGTATACAATTATGGACGAGCACTGACGACACAGAGGTAGCCACAGCCGTGGACTACCGTACTGCGTCTGCTAGTATAGAGATGATAATGATATAAAAAATATATATATATCACTACTGCAGGTATATATAATATAATGACGGACCTGCTGGACACTGTCAGCAGACTCCTAAACTACTAGTATGAAGAAGATAGAAAAAAAAAACCCACCACATGTAGGTATACAATTATGGACGAGCACTGACGACACAGAGGTAGCCACAGCCGTGGACTACCGTACTGCGTCTGCTAGTATAGAGATGATAATGATATAAAAAATATATATATATCACTACTGCAGGTATATATAATATAATGACGGACCTGCTGGACACTGTCAGCAGACTCCTAAACTACTAGTATGAAGAAGATAGAAAAAAAAACCCCACCACAGGTAGGTATACAATTATGGACGAGCACTGACGACACAGAGGTAGCTACAGCCGTGGACTACCGTACTGCGTCTGCTAGTATAGAGATGATAATGATATAAAAAAAAAATATATATATCACTACTGCAGGTATATATAATATAATGACGGACCTGCTGGACACTGTCAGCAGACTCCTAAACTACTAGTATGAAGAAGATAGAAAAAAAAACCCACCACAGGTAGGTATACAATTATGGACGAGCACTGACGACACAGAGGTAGCTACAGCCGTGGACTACCGTACTGCGTCTGCTAGTATAGAGATGATAATGATATAAAAAATATATATATCACTACTGCAGGTATATATAATATAATGACGGACCTGCTGGACACTGTCAGCAGACTCCTAAACTACTAGTATGAAGAAGATAGAAAAAAAAAACCCACCACAGGTAGGTATACAATTATGGACGAGCACTGACGACACAGAGGTAGCTACAGCCGTGGACTACCGTACTGCGTCTGCTAGTATAGAGATGATAATGATATAAAAAATATATATATATCACTACTGCAGGTATATATAATATAATGACGGACCTGCTGGACACTGTCAGCAGACTCCTAAACTACTAGTATGAAGAAGATAGAAAAAAAAAACCCACCACAGGTAGGTATACAATTATGGACGAGCACTGACGACACAGAGGTAGCCACAGCCGTGGACTACCGTACTGCGTCTGCTAATATAGAGATGATAAAGATGATAGAGATGAACAAAAAAAATATAACACTACTGCAGGTAAATATTTATATAATATAATGAATGACGGACCTGCTGGACACTGTCAGCAGAATGCGTTTATAGAATAAAAAAAAAAAACACCACAGGAGTGTTTAACTTTTTCAGGCAGACAATATACTGGTGGTCACTGGTCAGTCACACTGGCAGCAAAAGTGTGCACTGTACTCCTGCTATAACTGCACCCCAGTCTCCCCCACAATTCAGCTGTGTGAGCAGTGAGCACTCAGCACAGTCAGATATACATACATAGATGATATTATCATGCAGCACACTGAGGCTGAGCACAGATATGGTATGTGACTGTGTATCGTTTTTTTTCAGGCAGAGAACGGATTATATTAAATAATAAATAAAACTGGTGGTGGTCAGTCACTAGTAATTATCAGCAAAACTCTGCACTCTGAGTACTCCTAATGCTCCCCAAAATTACTAAGTAATCAACTCAAGTGTCTCTATCTATTCTAACGGAGAGGACGCCAGCCACGTCCTCTCCCTATCAATCTCAATGCACGTGTGAAAATGGCGGCGACGCGCGGCTCCTTATATAGAATCCGAGTCTCGCGATAGAATACGAGCCTCGCGAGAATCCGACAGCGGGATGATGACGTTCGGGCGCGCTCGGGTTAGCCGAGCAAGGCGGGAAGATCCGAGTCTGCCTCGGACCCGTGTAAAAAGGCTGAAGTTCGGGGGGGTTCGGATTCCGAGGAACCGAACCCGCTCATCTCTACTTGGAATGGGCTTTTTCCTGTTAGCAGTTGGAAAAATACAACGCCAAAAGAGATCCAGTCCACAGCGGCATTGTACTTGCAGCCAGAGAGTATCTGCAAAGGAAGGATACAATTTAAACCTGGACAAAAAACGCAGTATTAACATCACATATCTTGGTGTAAGAGCAATATATTCACAGGTGAATTCCCACATATCAGTGCAAATAATACATTCAGGTAACACATGAATGCTCAAAAAAAATAGGATTTTAATACCTACCGGTAAATCCTTTTCTCCTAGTCCGTAGAGGATGCTGGGGACTCCAAAAGGACCATGGGGTATAGACGGGATCCGCAGGAGACATGGGCACACTATAAGACTTTGAATGGGTGTGAACTGGCTCCTCCCTCTATGCCCCTCCTCCAGACCTCAGTTATAGGAACTGTGCCCAGAGAGACGGACATTTCGAGGAAAAGGATTTTTGTTAACCAAGGATGAGAAATACACCAGCTCACAACATAACACACCGTACAACATGGCTTTCAAGCAATACCAGTTAACAGTATGAACTAAAAACAGCAACAAGCTGAATATAACCGATACACAACCTTAGTGTAACAGAAAACAATGACTATCCATAGAACTGCAAATAACAGTCCGCACTGGGACGGGCGCCTAGCATCCTCTACGGACTAGGAGAAAAGGATTTACCGGTAGGTATTAAAATCCTATTTTCTCTTACGTCCTAGAGGATGCTGGGGACTCCAAAAGGACCATGGGGTCTATACCAAAGCTCCAGACCGGGCGGGAGAGTGCGGACGACTCTGCAGCCCCGATTGAGCAAACATGAGGTCCTCATCAGCCAGGGTATCAAACTTGTAGAACTTAGCAAAAGTGTTTGAACCTGACCACGTAGCTGCTCGGCAAAGTTGAAGCGCCGAGACTCCTCGGGCAGCCGCCCAAGAGGAGCCCACCTTCCTGATAGAATGGGCTTTCACTGACTTCGGCAACGGCAATCCAGCCGTAGAATGAGCATGCTGAATCATATAACAGATCCAGCGTGCAATAGTCTGCTTGGAAGCAGGAGACCCAATTTTGTTGGAAGCATACAGGACAAACAGAGCCTCTGATTTCCTAATTTGAGCCGTCCTGGCGACATAAATTTTCAAAGCTCTTACGACATCGAGAGATTTTGGCACAGCCACGGCATCTTTAGCCACAGCCACCACAATAGGTTGGTTTATGTGAAACGAAGAAACCACCTTCGGCAGAAATTGTTAATGAGTCCTCAATTCCGCTCTATCCACATGGAAAATCAAATAGGGGCTCTTGTGAGACAAAGCCGCCAATTCCGACACCCGTCTTGCGGATGCCAAGGCCAAAAGCATGACCACTTTCCAAGTGAGAAATTTCAACTCAACCTTTCGCAAAGGTTCAAACCAGTGAGACATAAGAAATTGCAACACCACGTCAAGATCCCATGGTGCCACGGGTGGCACAAACGGAGGATGGATGTGCAGCACTCCCTTCACGAAAGTCTGAACCTGTAGAAGGGCGGCCAATTCTTTTTGAAAAAAAATAGATAAAGCCGAAATCTGCACTTTAATGGAACCTAATATCAGGCCTGCATCCACGCCTGCCTGCAAAAAATGGAGTAAACGACCCAGCTGAAGCTCCTCCGTAGGAGCTTTCTTGGCTTCACACCAAGACACATACTTTCTCCAAATACGGTGATAATGCTTCGCCGTGACCTCCTTTCTAGCCTTAAGGAGAGTGGGGATAACTTCCCAGAGAATACCCTTTCAAGCTAGGATTTGGCGTTCAACCTCCACGCTGTCAAACGCAGCCGCGGTAAGTCCTGGAAGACGCACGGCCCCTGCAGTAACAGATCCTCTCTGAGAGGAAGAGGCCAGGGATCTTCTATGAGCAATTCCTGAAGATCCGGATACCAGGCCCTCTGTGGCCAATCTGGAACGATGAGTACCGCCTGAACCCTTGTTCTTCTTATGATCCCCAACACTTTTGGAATGAGTCAAAGTGGAGGGAACACATATACCGACTGAAACACCCACGGAGTTACCAGGGCGTCCACTGCACTGGCTTGAGGGTCCCTTGACCTGGAACAATATCTCAGAAGCCTCTTGTTGAGGCGAGACGCCATCATGTCTATTTGAGGAATTCCCCAACGCCTTGTCACTTCTGCAAAAACCTCTTGATGAAGACCCCACTCTCCTAGATGGAGATCGTGTCTGCTGAGGAAGTCTGCTTCCCAGTTGTCCACGCCCAGAAGGAAGACCGCTGACAGAGCGCTCATGTGCTTTTGCGCCCAGCGGAGAACTGTTGTGGCCTCTGCCATCGCCGCTCTGCTCTTTGTTCCGCCCTGGTGGTTTATGTACGCCACCGCTGTTACGTTGTCCGACTGAATCAGGACAGGTAGACCTCGAAGAAAGTGTTCCGCTTGCAGAAGGCCGTTGTAAATGGCTCTTAACTCCAGAACGTTTATGTGCAGACAAGCTTCCTGGCTTGACCATTTTCCCTGGAAATTTCTTCCTTGTGTGACTGCTCTCCAGCCTCAGAGACTTGCATCCGTGGTCAGCAGGACCCAATCCTGGATCCCGAACCTGCGTCCCTCTAGGAGGTGAGAACCTTGAAGCCACCACAGGAGAGATATTCTGGTCCTGGAAGATAGACTTATTTTCCGGTGCATGTGCAGGTGAGACCCGGACCACTTGTCCAACAGGTCCCACTGAAATACCCGGGCATGAAACCTGCCAAACGGAATGGCTTCGTAAGCTGCAACCATCTTGCCCAGCCCCCGAGTGCATTGATGAATCGATACCCTTGCCGGTTTCAGAATCTCCTTGACCATGGTCTGGATTTCCAGAGCTTTTTCCGCTGGGAGAAATACTCTCTGCAGTTCTGTGTCCAGGATCATGCCCAAGAAAGACAGCCGAGTTGTCTGAATCAACTGTGATTTTGGCAAATTTAGAATCCAACCATGTTGTTGCAGAATCATCAGCGAGAGTGCCACGTTTCTTAGCAACTGCTCCTTTGATCTCGCCTTTATCAGGAGATCGTACAAGGACGGGATAATTGTGACACTCTGCTTGCGTAGGAGTACCATTATTTCCGCCATTACTTTGGTGAAGACCCTCGTGGCTGTGGAAAGACCAAACGGCAATGTCTGAAATTGGTAATGACAATCCTGCACCGCAAACCTCAGGAAAGCTTGATGTGGAGGATATATTGGGACATGTAAATAGGCATCTTTTATGTCGACTGACGCCATAAAATCCCCCCCTTCCAGACTGGAGATCACTGCTCGAAGAGATTCCATCTTGAACTTGAAAGTTTTCAAATACAGATTGAGGGATTTTAGGTTCAGGATCGGTCTGACCGAGCCGTCCGGCTTTGGTACGACAAAGAGGCTCGAATAAAACCCTTCTCCCCGTTGAGACGGGGGTACTGTGACAATTACACGCTATTGACACAGCTTTTGTATCGCAGCACTCACTACTTCCCTTTCTGGGATAGAAACTGGCAAGGCTGATTTGAAAAATTGGTGGGGGGGCACCTCCTGACACTCCAGTTTGTACCCTTGGGACACTATGTCTAACACCCAAGGATCCAGGCCCGAGTGAAACCAGACCTGACTGAAGAGTCGGAGACGCGCTCCCACCGGTACGGACTCCCATAGAGGAGCCCCAGCGTCATGCGGTGGACTTGGCAGAAGCCAGGGGAGGACTTCTGGTCCTGGGAGCCTGGCACAGCAGGCAACCTTTTTCCCCTTCCTCTACCTTTAGAGGCAAGGAAGGACGACCCTCTTCCTTTTTTGTATTTATTAGGCCGAAAGGACTGCATTTGATAATGGGGTGTCTTTTTCTGTTGTGCAAGAACATAAGGAAGAAAGGATGACTTACCCGCTGTAGCCGTAGACACCAGGTCAGCGAGGCCGTCACCAAACAAGAAACTACCTTTACATGGGAGAGCTTCCATAGCTTTCTTAGAGTCGGCATCAGCATTCCATTGATGAATCCACAGTGCTCTCCTGGCTGAGACTGCCATGGCATTGGCCCTTGATCCCAAGAGGTCAATATCCCTCGCCGCATCCTTTAGGTAAGCTGCAGCGTCCCTGATATAACTGAGAGTCAAAAGAATGTTATCCCTATCCAGGGTATCCATGTCAGATGCCAAATTATCTGCCCACTTACCAATAGCACTACTCACCCATGCCGACGCCACGGCAGGTCTGAGCAGTGCACCCGTAGTGACATAAATGGATTTTAAGGTCGTTTCCTGCTTACGATCCGCAGGGTCCTTAAGGGCAGCGGTGTCAGGAGACGGAAGCGCCACCTTCTTGGACAGTCGTGATAGAGCCTTGTCCACATTGGGAGATGACTCACACTTTTCCCTGTCATCAGAGGGGAAAGGATATGCCATTAGAATTCTCTTGGGAATCTGCCACCTTTTATCAGGAGATTCCCAAGCTTTTTCACAAAGAGCGGTCAGTTCATGAGGGGGGGGGAAACGTCACCTCAGGCTTTTTTCCCTTATACAAACAAACCCTTGTATCAGGAACAGCAGGTACTTCAGAAATACGTAAAACATCTTTAATTGCCACAATCATGTACTGAATACTCTTAACCAATTTTGGATGTAAACTGGCCTCACTATAGTCGACACTGGAATCAGAGTCTGTGTAGGTATCAGTATCTGCCATCTGGGTAAATTAATGCTTTTGTTACCCTGAGGGGGGCCTGTACCTGAGACAAGGCGCCCTCCATGGATTTTCTCCACATCTGTGTCTGAGAATCAGATTTATCCAGTCTTTTAGTCAATAACGCCACATTTGCATTCAATGTACTCAACATATTCACCCAATCAGCAGTCGGCGGTGCCGACAGAGTCACTCCCAGCTCCTTATCTGCGCCCACAGCAACTTCCTCCGGGGAGGAGCACTCAGCCTCAGACATGACGCCACACACGTACCGAAACGCACAAACACACTTGCTATAGGGGACAGACCCACAGGGAAGCTTGTTAGAGAAACACAGAGGGAGTTAACCAGCTCACACCCCAGCGCCTATTCCAGTACTGAGATCAAATATACACTGCCTCAGATGTCTGCGCTGTTTATAAAAAGGGTTAATAGCACCAAATTACTGTGCCCCCCCCACCCCTGTTTTGCTCCGTTACTTGTTCAGGAGAATGGAGGTCTGGGCCAGCGTCTCTGCAACCTGTAAAGAGAAAATGGTGCTGGTAAGCTGTGAGGGCTAAGCCACGCCCCCTCACCGGCGCGCTGTAGTCCCGCTCAAAATTTTAATATTTATACTGGCGGGGGCTATATTTAGTGCCTAGGCACTTATAACATATATATTTGTGCCAGTTTTATACTCCAGTAATCATGCTGCCCAGGGAGCCCCCCCTTCGCCCTGCAAGTGCCGTCTGAAGTGTGTGTGGGAGCATGGTGCGCAGTGCGACCGCTGCGCAGTACCTCGTTACTGAAGTCTTCTGCCGTCACTGAAGTCTTCTGTACTTCTTTATACTCACCCTGCTTCTTTCTTCTTGCTTCTGTGAGGCGGTTGACGAGGTCTGGAGGAGGGGCATAGAGGGAGGAGCCAGTTCACACCCATTCAAAGTCTTATAGTGTGCCCATGTCTCCTGCGGATCCCATCTATACCCCATGGTCCTTTTGGAGTCCCCAGCATCCTCTAGGACCTAAGAGAAATTATATTTTAAATTATATAAATTGTATGAAATGTAGTGAATATATTCTTTTGTTTACTAATGTTTTTCATCCCTTTATATTTGGCTTTTTGTGATATCAGAAAGGGAAAACATAATTATACTTTACATCTGTTTATTTACTATGCTTAAGTTACTCTTATGGCCACACTGCCTATTTTCCTTCTCTATTTGCATCATGTGTCATTCATGTGTTTGTGGCTTTATGTAGCTGATCCTACAGCCATGTGTCCAAACTACAGTGTCTGTACCAGGGGCGCCAGAACGTGTTGTTGTTGGGGGATAATACATAAAAATATAATTTGGCACCCCCCTCCACGATTATCCACCCCCATCAAACCCGACGCTGGGAGCACTTACCCCCCCCCCCCTCCCCCCAGATCACCGCAGACAATCTATCTATCTATACTATCTTATGTTATGCATCTCATTTGTAAATTAACCATAGGACAAATGTGTGATGGTGGGTAAGAGCGTATGTATCACATTAGACACACCGGGCCTGATTCAGGGGTGCAAACCATAGGCAAATAAAAAAGGTTCAAAAAGTTAAGCAATTATTTGGTACTGCACACGTGCAATAAAGTCAGAACACCCAACAAGACATGTGTTACCCTGAGAGAATACACAAAGATGATGCTGTGTACAGCTCAGATGCAATTAGAAACTGAAAAGCAAAGCAATGGGCATTCTTGGGAAGTTCCTGGTACATGGCCTGAATTGAATGCACAGAAAGTCTTGAGGGCTTGCTATGGGAGAGCTGCATGCATGTCAGTGAAAGCATCTGCATTCTCAGATGTACTGTACAGCTGTTTCCACAGAGGCCATGTTAATATAGAGACACTGGGGGTATATTTACTAAGGTCCCGATTTTGACCGAGATGATGTTTTCTCTTCAAAGTGTCATCTCGGGAATTTACTAAACTCAAATCACGGCAGTGATGAGGGTATTCGTATTTTTTTGGAAGTCCTAGGAAAAAATTACGAATCAATACACCATCGGTCAAATACGCCAGTAATTTGGTAGAAATCGGTCATTTACTAAAAAGTGCAAATCACAAACACTGCCGACAATAGCCAAACACTGCCGTGCTAAAATACAAATCGTGAAAAGTGCTAAAAAAAAACAGACCTGCTTTTTTTTTACCGTGTTCGGATAGGCATGCACGGATCCATGAGATCTGTGCATGTTTTTCAGTGGGAAGGGGTGGGAAATTGTTTTTTTTTTTTTAAATGCGTGGGGTCCCCCCTCCTAAGCCAAACCAGCCTCAAGCTCTTTGAGCCGGCCCTGGTTGAAAAAATATGGGACAAAAAATGTCAGGGGTTCCCCCATATTTAAACAACCAGCACCGGGCTCTGCGCCTGGTCCTGGTTCCAAAACTACGGGGGACAAAAAGCGTAGGGGTCCCCCGTATTTCTGAAACCAGCATCCAGTGTAGATGGCTCCTCTTTTTCTCAATTTGTAATCCTGGTACACACTGCCGTGTGCTGCCTGTCATACACTACAGGAGCACATAGCCAATCAGGAGGGTGCCACAACGTGGCACTCCCTGATTGGCTGATGGAACCCTCTTAGACAGAAGTCAGGGGGGGTTCCTGGCATTCGGGGAAAGGGGTCCCATGTGAAAACATGGGGCCCCTTTCAGTGCGAGGTCGGGTGTCCGTTTTGTTATTTTGCAAAGTACCAGGATTACAAATTGAGAAAAAGAGGAGCCATCTACTCTGGATTTTGTGAGTATCATTTTTTCAACAGGTACACCATGGATTCTACATGGAGAAGAGGACCGACCCTCGTGTGAACATAGGTAAGTATGTGTATATGGAGGTGTGGATGTATGTATTAAACTTTTACTTTCAAGGTGTGTGTCTTCTGTTTTTATTGGGGTATTTTTTTAGTAGTAGTACTACAGGTACCAGCGGGCCCGGTTTTCCACCGCATGCTGGTACTTGTGGTTCTCCAAGTACCAGCTTGCGGGGGAGGCTTGCTGGGACTTGTAGTACTGCTACTAAAAACAATATTAATTTTTTGACAAAAAGGCTATCAGCCCCCCATCCGCAGCCCTTGGATGGGGGGGACAGCCTCGGGCTTCACCCCTGGCCCTTGGGTGGCTGGAGGGGGGGACCCCTTGATTGAAGGGGTCCCCACTCCTCCAGGGTACCCCGGCCAGGGGTGACTAGTTGGTTATGTAATGCCAGGGCCGCAGGGACCTAGATAAAAGTGTCCCCCGGCTGTGGCATTATGAATCTGGCTAGTGGAGCCCGGTGCTGGTTTCAGAAATACGGGGGACCCCTACGCTTTTTGTCCCCCGTATTTTTGGAACCAGGACCAGGCGCAGAGCCCGGTGCTGGTTGTTTAAATATGGGGGAACCCCTGACATTTTTTTCCCCATATTTTTTCAACCAGGACCGGCTCAAAGAGCCCGAGGCTGGTTTTGCTTAGGAGGGGGGACCCCACGCAATTTTTTTATTTTATTTTAACACTGATTTCTATTTTAATAAAGGTGCACAATGAAGCCCAGCACGGATCTCTCAGATCCGGCCGAGATTCATTGTATTAAAGTCGGCAGTGTTTTACAAGTCACTCACGTAAAACACTGCAAAAAAAAAACGAATGACATCGACATCGGTAAATACGAAAATGCAGAATACGACAGCTTAGTAAATTAGTCGTAATAAATTCAAAAAGTTGCAACTTTACACTTTCGATGTCATTCATGAATGAACTTTAACCTCAGTCGGGAAAATACGAATTTTAGTAAATATACCCCTGGATGTGTGGATGGTGTGTGCAATGGTGGTGTGTCCAGAAGCACCAGCCGTGTTACAGCATGTAGAGACGCTGACAGTCAGCGTACACCTGACTAGGGCCACTGTGTCCAGCCACTTAGCGCTGACAACTGACATGTGAGGAAGAAAGCTGAAGTGGAAGATTAGCCAATTTATACACATTGGTTCATGCAGACCAGCAGTTATGAGCATATAGGGCCTAATTCAGTAAGGATTGCAAATTCTGTTAATTAGCAGAAATTGCAATCCTTTGAAGCGCATGCTGGGGGTTGCCTATCACTGGGCAAGGCCGCCCAGCATGCCGACCGGAGCCTCCCCCCATTGAACATTTCTAACATATATTACTGATTGTCTAAGTAAAATAAGTAGTTGAGGTGAAAGATCACATGAAATATCACATGATATAACATAATGGTATAATGTTTTTGTACATGAACATAAAGTAGCCCAATATTTATATTTGTTACACCTTTTAATGAGCACTAAAGCATTTTAAGGCATTTCCCACCAATTTTATAAAAAATAAGATTTTACTTACCGATAAATCTATTTCTCGTAGTCCGTAGTGGATGCTGGGACTCCGTCAGGACCATGGGGAATAGCGGCTCCGCAGGAGACAGGGCACAAAATTTAAAAGTTTGACCACTAGGTGGTGTGTACTGGCTCCTCCCCCTATGACCCTCCTCCAAGCCTCAGTTAGGATACTGTGCCCGGACGAGCGTACACAATAAGGAAGGATTTTGAATCCCGGGTAAGACTCATACCAGCCACACCAATCACACCGTACAACTTGTGATCTGAACCCAGTTAACAGTATGACAAACGTAGGAGCCTCTGAACAGACGGCTCACAACAATAACAACCCGATTTTTTTGTAACAATAACTATGTACAAGTATTGCAGACAATCCGCACTTGGGATGGGCGCCCAGCATCCACTACGGACTACGAGAAATAGATTTATCGGTAAGTAAAATCTTATTTTCTCTGACGTCCTGTCACGATCCGGGTATCTGGACGCCATTTCTTACCCATCAGATGCCTCCTAAGGCTGGCTCAGCGCTCCAGGACCGGATCCCATCTGTTATCCTGATGTGTACATTCCTGTATCCTCTCCTGTCACTCTGGGACGCTGTCACAGTAAACGCCATATTACACCTGGCATGGCGTCTCCCGCGGCCTCCGCCGCCGTCCCTGAACTTCTGCATGCAGAGTGTCTGAGTGGCGATTACGTCAGCCGCGGCCTCCGCTGTGTCCGCGTGGTTGGATGTGCATCTGTCAGCCTGGCGCCTCCTGTCTCCGGTGGCCGGCGCCGCCATTACTGTTTTCATTACCACATGGATTACAAACCAAACTTCCCTCCAAGTGTCTGCATGGGCGCAGCCATCTTGGATTCTGTCAGCTGATCATTTCCACCAATCTGTTCTCAGTATTGATAATCTGCATAATTGCCTAGCCAATCCCTTCCTTGCTGCAGGTATAAATACACTGTGCCTGAGCAAGGAAGGCGTCAGTGCTTTGGTTGTCAAACCTAGTTCCTGTTTGTCTCTCTCCTGTGATTGTCTTCCAGGTTCCAGCTCCTGTCTCAAGACTTCCACCATAGAGACCCGCACCAGCATTCCACCTGCGGTGTAGCCTGACTCTCCAATCCATTGTGGATTCATCTGTTTCCAGCTACAACATAACCTGCTTCCAGCTCAGCTTCCAGCAGAGTACAGCTTCCCTTAAAGGGCCGGTGTCCTTTCTACACTTTACCACTCTCCACCGGTATTATTATTTCTCCGCTCTCAAGTTCTCCATTTCAGTTCATATTTCATCGCTCCCAAGTTCATTTATTATTTAACTGGTTCCAGCCAGTATCCACTCCGTGCTAACAACAGTCTGGTTCCAGCCAGTATCCACAGCAGCTGTTTTATCTTCAGCAACCCAGCTTTTCCTGGAACACCAGCTGGCACAATCCTGGGTTATCTCCATTGCTACAGTCGGGCCTGGTAAGGACTTTCCATCTAGAAGATCATAAGAACTATCTCACACTACCAGTGCCCTGTGGCTCCTGCCATCCTGTAGTACCCAGGAACTGTATTTATTCTTTGCTGACTTTTTACGTTTTCTTTTACTGCTGCTGTGTTGCGGAGTTGTCATAATAAACATCATTGACTTTTATCCAAGTTGTCGTGGTCACGCCTTCGGGCAGTTATTATTCATGTTACTTACATGTCCAGGGGTCTGATACAACCTCCCAGGTTCCGGTACATCTCAGCCCCTACAACTGAGGCTGCCTCCCGTCAGCTCAGGCCCTCAGTTGTGACAGTAAGCACTGACCTAATGAATCCAGCCGGAGACCAGGATCAAGCGGCCAGGCCGATGCAAGAACTGGCAGCCCGACTAGAACATCAGGAGGCTGCACAGGGCCACATCATCCGCTGTCTCCAGGATCTCTCTACTCGGCTGGATGGGATTCAGACAACTCTCCGTGGATCAGGCGCGTCTGGTGCGTCAACCACAGTGACTCCAGCTATAACCCCACCCACCTTACCCATTTCTGCTCCACGTCTTCATCTTCCAACGCCAGCAAAATTTGACGGATCTCCAAGATTCTGCAGGGGATTTCTCAACCAGTGTGAGATTCAGTTTGAGCTACAACCTGGCAATTTTCCCAGTGACCGTACAAAAATTGCCTACATTATTTCTCTTCTCAGTGGCTCAGCCCTTGATTGGGCATCACCGTTATGGGAGAGGTCCGACACCCTGCTATCTTCCTACACTGCCTTCGTGTCAACATTCAGGCGCATCTTCGACGAGCCAGGCCGGGTAACCTCAGCTTCATCCGAGATTCTCCGTTTACGCCAGGGGTCACGTACTGTAGGACAATATCTGATACAGTTCCAGATCCTGGCATCCGAACTGGCATGGAACGACGAGGCCCTGTATGCTGCATTCTGGCATGGCTTATCTGAGCGTATTAAAGATGAGTTAGCTACCAGAGACTTACCTTCTAAGTTAGATGAGCTAATCTCACTCTGCACGAAAGTTGATTTACGTTTCAGAGAGAGAGCAACTGAGCGTGGAAGATCATCTGCTCCAAAATCTTCTGCTCCTCCTCCTCGTCAACTGTCACCATCTAAAGATGAGCCCATGCAACTTGGCCGTTCCCGTTTAACTCCTGCTGAGCGCCGAAGACGTCTCTCTGAGTCTCTTTGCCTTTACTGTGCAGCTCCGTCTCACACCATCAATGCCTGTCCCGAACGTCCGGGAAAACTCCAAACCCTAGCTCGCCCAGGAGAGGGCCGGCTAGGAATAATGATCTCCTCTCCATCTCCTCATGATTGTAATCTCCCAGTGTCGCTCCAAATTGCTCAACGTTATCGGAACGTCATTGCCCTCCTTGATTCCGGAGCAGCTGGGAACTTTATTACCGAAGCCTATGTTAAACGGTGGTCCCTAACCACCGAGAGACTTCCTTCGTCCATCTCCTTAACTGCCGTGGATGGCAGTAAAATTTTTGATACAGTTATTGCTCTAAGGACTCTACCAGTTCGTCTGAGAGTGGGAGTTCTTCATTCCGAACTTATTTCACTTTTAGTGATTCCAAGAGCCACACATCCTGTGGTCCTGGGCCTTCCATGGCTCCGTCTTCACAATCCTACAATTGATTGGACGACTACGCAAATCCTGGCATGGGGTTCCTCCTGTGCTGAGACATGTTTGTTTAAAGTATTGCCTGTCTGTTCTTCCTCCCCCAGGTCGTCTGATGTTCCACCTCCTCCATATCAAGATTTCACGGATGTGTTCAGTAAAGCTTCTGCTGATATCCTTCCTCCTCATAGAGAATGGGACTGTCCGATTGATCTCGTTCCAGGGAAGGTTCCACCTCGAGGCCGAACTTATCCGTTGTCTCTGCCTGAGACGCATTCTATGGAGGAATATATTAAAGAGAACCTAGCAAAGGGGTTCATTCGACCTTCTTCTTCTCCAGCCGGCGCAGGCTTCTTTTTTGTAAAAAAGAAAGATGGTGGTCTGCGGCCGTGCATCGACTACAGAGGTTTGAACGACATTACCATCAAGAACCGTTATCCTTTACCCCTGATTACTGAGCTCTTTGACAGAGTTAGCGGAGCTACCATCTTTACAAAGCTGGACTTGCGAGGTGCATACAATCTCATCCGGATCCGTGAGGGTGACGAGTGGAAGACCGCCTTTAACACCCGTGACGGACATTATGAGTACCTCGTCATGCCCTTCGGATTGAGCAATGCTCCAGCTGTCTTCCAGCATTTTGTCAATGAGATCTTCAGAGACATTCTATACCGTCATGTCGTGGTCTATCTAGACGATATCCTCATTTTTGCCAACGATTTAGAGGAACATCGTTTTTGGGTTAAAGAGGTTCTGTCCCGTCTCCGTGTCAATCATCTCTATTGCAAATTAGAAAAATGCGTCTTTGAAGTCAAGTCCATTCCGTTTCTAGGGTACATTGTGTCCGGTTCCGGACTAGAGATGGATCCTGAGAAACTACAAGCAATCCAAAATTGGCCGGTACCCTTAACCCTCAAAGGGGTCCAGAGGTTCTTAGGGTTCGCCAACTATTACCGAAAGTTTATACGAGACTTTTCCACCATTGTGGCGCCTATTACTGCTTTCACTAAGAAGGGTGCTAACCCGTCCAAGTGGTCTGAAGAAGCCATGCAAGCATTTCATCTTTTAAAACAAAGGTTCATCTCTGCGCCTGTTCTGAAACAGCCTGACATCGACTCTCCTTTCATCTTAGAGGTGGATGCCTCCTCCGTTGGAGTAGGAGCGGTGTTATCTCAGAGGGCTAAAGATGGCCATTTACACCCTTGCAGTTTCTTCTCCCGGAAGTTCTCCCCAGCTGAGCGCAACTATGCCATTGGCGACCAGGAGTTGCTAGCCATCAAGCTCGCTCTAGAAGAGTGGAGGTATCTGTTGGAGGGAGCTTCTCATTCAATCACCATACTTACAGACCACAAGAACCTTTTATACCTGAAGGGCGCACAATGTCTCAACCCTCGTCAGGCCAGATGGGCACTTTTCTTTTCCAGGTTCGACTTTAAACTCCAGTTCTGTCCGGGCTCTCAGAATCACAAGGCCGATGCCCTTTCCCGCTCATGGGAGCAAGAAAATGAGTCAGAGTCTTCAGACAAGCATCCTATTATAAATCCGTTGGCATTCTCCACGGTAGGGATGGACTCTACGCCCCCATCAGGAAAAAGTTTTGTGAAGCCGATGCTAAGGAAGAAGCTCATGCATTGGGCCCATGCTTCCCGTTTTGCCGGACATACAGGTATCCAAAAAACCCTGGAGTTTATCTCTAGGTCCTATTGGTGGCCAACTCTGAAAAAGGACGTCTTGGAGTTTATTGCATCTTGCCCAAAGTGTGCCCAACATAAAGTATCCCGCCAGTCGCCTGCGGGGCAACTGGTTCCACTATCCGTTCCCCGTCGACCATGGACCCACTTGTCGATGGATTTCATTACAGACTTACCCATGTGCAACAAGTTCAATACCATCTGGGTGGTAGTTGACCGGTTCACCAAGATGGCACACTTCATTCCTCTCACCGGTCTTCCGTCAGCTTCCAAGTTGGCTCAAGTATTCATACAAGAGATCTTCCGACTCCACGGTCTTCCTGAAGAAATTATCTCCGATCGAGGAGTTCAATTCACAGCCAAATTCTGGCGAAGTTTATGTCAAGTCCTCCAAGTCAAGCTAAAGTTTTCCACGGCTTACCATCCTCAGACCAATGGTCAAACCGAGAGGGTGAATCAGGACTTGGAGGCCTTCCTCCGCATCTATGTGTCCTCCTCTCAAGATGACTGGGTTCAATTACTTCCCTGGGCCGAGTTCTGTCATAACAACCAGTATCATTCTTCATCTGCTTCAACACCATTCTTCACTAACTTTGGATTCCACCCTAAAGTCCCTGAGTTCCAACCGCTTCCAGCAACTTCTGTTCCCGCAGTGGATATCACCTTGCATCAGTTTGCCAATATCTGGAAGAGCGTACGATCAGCTCTGCTCAAGGCATCGTTCAGGTACAAGAAGTTTGCGGATAAGAAGCGTCGAGCAGTTCCTGCTCTCAAGGTGGGTGATCGGGTATGGTTATCCACGAAGAATTTGAGGTTAAGAGTTCCCAGTATGAAGTTTGCACCTCGCTATATCGGTCCTTTCAAGATTGAACAAGTCATCAATCCTGTTGCTTACAGACTCCAGTTGCCTCCCTTCTTAAAAATACCCAGGACATTCCATGTTTCCCTGTTGAAACCGCTGATCTTGAATCGGTTTCATTCCTCACTTCCTCCAACTCCGAAAGTCCAAACTCAACGAGGCGTTGAGTATGAAGTGGCCAAGATCCTGGACTCACGTCACCGTTACGGTCAACTACAATACCTTATTGACTGGAAGGGTTATGGTCCTGAGGAACGTTCATGGACCAATGCTTCTGATGTCCATGCTCCTGCCTTGGTCCGGAGATTCCATTCCAAGTTTCCTCAAAAGCCAAAGAAGTGTCCTGGGGCCACTCCTAAAGGGGGGGGTGCTGTCACGATCCGGGTATCTGGACGCCATTTCTTACCCATCAGATGCCTCCTAAGGCTGGCTCAGCGCTCCAGGACCGGATCCCATCTGTTATCCTGATGTGTACATTCCTGTATCCTCTCCTGTCACTCTGGGACGCTGTCACAGTAAACGCCATATTACACCTGGCATGGCGTCTCCCGCGGCCTCCGCCGCCGTCCCTGAACTTCTGCATGCAGAGTGTCTGAGTGGCGATTACGTCAGCCGCGGCCTCCGCTGTGTCCGCGTGGTTGGATGTGCATCTGTCAGCCTGGCGCCTCCTGTCTCCGGTGGCCGGCGCCGCCATTACTGTTTTCATTACCACATGGATTACAAACCAAACTTCCCTCCAAGTGTCTGCATGGGCGCAGCCATCTTGGATTCTGTCAGCTGATCATTTCCACCAATCTGTTCTCAGTATTGATAATCTGCATAATTGCCTAGCCAATCCCTTCCTTGCTGCAGGTATAAATACACTGTGCCTGAGCAAGGAAGGCGTCAGTGCTTTGGTTGTCAAACCTAGTTCCTGTTTGTCTCTCTCCTGTGATTGTCTTCCAGGTTCCAGCTCCTGTCTCAAGACTTCCACCATAGAGACCCGCACCAGCATTCCACCTGCGGTGTAGCCTGACTCTCCAATCCATTGTGGATTCATCTGTTTCCAGCTACAACATAACCTGCTTCCAGCTCAGCTTCCAGCAGAGTACAGCTTCCCTTAAAGGGCCGGTGTCCTTTCTACACTTTACCACTCTCCACCGGTATTATTATTTCTCCGCTCTCAAGTTCTCCATTTCAGTTCATATTTCATCGCTCCCAAGTTCATTTATTATTTAACTGGTTCCAGCCAGTATCCACTCCGTGCTAACAACAGTCTGGTTCCAGCCAGTATCCACAGCAGCTGTTTTATCTTCAGCAACCCAGCTTTTCCTGGAACACCAGCTGGCACAATCCTGGGTTATCTCCATTGCTACAGTCGGGCCTGGTAAGGACTTTCCATCTAGAAGATCATAAGAACTATCTCACACTACCAGTGCCCTGTGGCTCCTGCCATCCTGTAGTACCCAGGAACTGTATTTATTCTTTGCTGACTTTTTACGTTTTCTTTTACTGCTGCTGTGTTGCGGAGTTGTCATAATAAACATCATTGACTTTTATCCAAGTTGTCGTGGTCACGCCTTCGGGCAGTTATTATTCATGTTACTTACATGTCCAGGGGTCTGATACAACCTCCCAGGTTCCGGTACATCTCAGCCCCTACAACTGAGGCTGCCTCCCGTCAGCTCAGGCCCTCAGTTGTGACACGTCCTAGTGGATGCTGGGACTCCGTCAGGACCATGGGGATTATACCAAAGCTCCCAAACGGGCGGGAGAGTGCGGATGACTCTGCAGCACCGAATGAGAGAACTCCAGGTCCTCCTTAGCCAGGGTATCAAATTTGTAGAATTTTACAAACGTGTTCTCCCCTGACCACGTAGCTGCTCGGCAGAGTTGTAATGCCGAGACCCCTCGGGCAGCCGCCCAAGATGAGCCCACCTTCCTTGTGGAATGGGCCTTGACAGATTTAGGCTGTGGCAGGCCTGCCACAGAATGTGCAAGTTGAATTGTGCTACAAATCCAACGAGCAATCGTCTGCTTAGAAGCAGGAGCACCCAGCTTGTTGGGTGCATACAGTATAAACAGCGAGTCAGATTTTCTGACTCCAGCCGTCCTTGAAATATATATTTTCAATGCTCTGACAACGTCCAGCAACTTGGAATCCTCCAAATCGCTAGTAGCCGCAGGCACCACAATAGGCTGGTTCAGGTGAAACGATGAAACCACCTTAGGCAGAAAGTGAGGACGCGTCCGCAGTTCTGCCCTGTCCGAATGGAAAATCAGATATGGGCTTTTATACGATAAAGCCGCCAATTCTGACACTCTCCTGGCTGAAGCCAGGGCCAGTAGCATGGTTACTTTCCATGTAAGATATTTCAAATCCACCGATTTGAGTGGCTCAAACCAATGGGATTTGAGAAAATCCAAAACTACATTAAGATCCCACGGTGCCACTGGGGGCACAACCGGGGGCTGTATATGTAGTACTCCTTTTACAAAAGTCTGGACTTCAGGAACTGAAGCCAATTCTTTCTGGAAGAAAATCGACAGGGCAGAAATTTGAACCTTAATGGACCCTAATTTGAGGCCCATAGACAATCCTGTTTGCAGGAAATGTAGGAATCGACCCAGTTGAAATTCCTCCGTCGGGGCCTTCCTGGCCTCACACCACGCAACATATTTTCTCCAAATGCGGTGATAATGTTGTGCAGTCACCTCCTTCCTGGCTTTTACCAGGGTAGGGATGACCTCTTCCGGAATGCCTTTTTCCCTTAGGATTCGGCGTTCAACCGCCATGCCGTCAAACGCAGCCGCGGTAAGTCTTGGAATAGACACGGTCCCTGCTGAAGCAGGTCCCGTCTTAGAGGTAGAGGCCACGGATCTTCCGTGAGCATCTCCTGAAGTTCCGGGTACCAAGTTCTTCTTGGCCAATCCGGAGCCACGAGTATCGTTCTTACTCCCCTTTGCCGTATAATTCTCAGTACTTTTGGTATGAGAGGCAGAGGAGGAAACACATACACTGACTGGTACACCCATGGTGTTACCAGAGTGTCTACAGCTATTGCCTGAGGGTCTCTTGACCTGGCGCAATACCTGTCCAGTTTTTTGTTGAGGCGGGACGCCATCATGTCCACCATTGGTCTTTCCCAATGGACCACAATCATGTGGAAGACTTCTGGATGAAGTCCCCACTCTCCCGGGTGCAGATCGTGTCTGCTGAGGAAGTCTGCTTCCCAGTTGTTCACTCCCGGGATGAACACAGCTGACAGTGCTAACACATGATTTTCTGCCCAGCGGAGAATCCTTGCAGCTTCTGCCATTGCCCTCCTGCTTCTTGTGCCGCCCTGTCTGTTTACGTGGGCGACTGCCGTGATGTTGTCCGACTGAATCAACACCGGCTGACCCTGAAGCAGAGGTTTTGCCAGGCTTAGAGCATTGTAGATTGCTCTTAGCTCCAGTATATTTATGTGAAGAGACGTCTCCAGGCTTGACCACACGCCCTGGAAGTTTCTTCCCTGTGTGACCGCTCCCCAGCCTCTCAGGCTGGCATCCGTGGTCACTAGGACCCAGTTCTGTATGCCGAATCTGCGGCCCTCTAACAGATGAGCACTCTGCAACCACCATAGCAGAGACACTCTTGTCCTTGTGGACAATTTTATCCGCTGATGCATCTGCAGATGCGATCCGGACCATTTGTCCAGCAGATCCCACTGAAAAGTTCGTGCATGGAATCTGCCGAATGGAATCGCTTCGTAAGAAGCTACCATTTTTCCCAGGACTCTTGTGCATTGATGCACAGATACTTTTCCTGGTTTTAGGAGGTTCCTGACTAGATCGGATAACTCCCTGGCTTTCTCCTCCGGAAGAAATACCTTTTTCTGAACAGTGTCCAGAATCATCCCTAGGAACAACAGACGTGTCGTCGGGATCAGTTGGGATTTTGAAAAATTCAGAATCCACCCGTGTTGTTGGAGCACTACTTGGGTTAGTGCTACTCCGACCTCCAGCTGTTCTCTGGATCTTGCCCTTATCAGGAGATCGTCCAAGTAAGGGATAATTAAGACGCCTTCTCTTCGAAGAAGGATCATCATTTCGGCCATTACCTTGGTAAAGACCCGGGGTGCCGTGGACAATCCAAACGGCAGCGTCTGAAACTGATAATGACAGTTTTGGACCACGAACCTGAGGTACCCTTGGTGTGAAGGACAAATTGGAACATGAAGGTAAGCATCCTTGATGTCCAAGGACACCATAAAATCCCCTTCTTCCAGATTCGCTATCACTGCTCTGAGCGACTCCATCTTGAACTTGAATTTTTGTATGTACAGGTTCAGAGATTTTAGATTTAGAATCGGTCTTACCGAGCCGTCCGGCTTCGGTACCACAAATAGCGTGGAGTAATACCCCTGTCCCTGTTGTAGGAGGGGTACCTTGACTATCACCTGCTGAGAATACAGCTTGTGAATGGCCTCCAATACCGTCGCCCTGTCGGAGGGAGACGTTGGCAAAGCAGACTTTAGGAAATGGCGAGGAGGGGACTTCTCGAATTCCAACCTGTAACCCTGAGATACTACCTGCAGGATCCAGGGGTCCACCTGCGAGTGAGCCCACTGTGCGCTGAAATGTTTGAGGCGACCCCCCACCGCCCCTGAGTCTGCTTGTAAGGTCCCAGCGTCATGCTGACGCCTTTGTAGAAGCCGGGTAGGGCTTCTGCTCCTGGGAAGGAGCTGCTTGTTGCAGTCTCTTACCCTTTCCTTTGCCTCGGGGCAAATAGGAATGTCCTTTTGCTCGTTTGTTCTTATAGGAACGAAAGGACTGCGGCTGAAAAGCCTGCGGCTTTTTCTGCTGGGAGGTGACCTGGGGTAAAAAGGTGGATTTTCCGGCCGTTGCCGTGGCCACCAGATCCGATAGACCGACCCCAAATAATTCCTCCCCCTTATACGGCAATACTTCCATATGTCGTTTGGAATCCGCATCACCTGACCACTGGCGCGTCCATAAACTTCTTCTGGCAGATATGGACATCGCACTTACTCTTGATGCCAGAGTGCAAATATCTCTCTGTGCATCTCGCATATAAAGAAATGCATCCTTTAACTGCTCTATAGTCAGTAAAATACTGTCCCTATCCAGGGTATCAATATTTTCAGACAGTGACTCCGACCAAGCCACGCCAGCACTGCACATCCAGGCTGAGGCGATTGCTGGTCTCAGTATAACACCCGTATGTGTGTATATACTTTTTAATGTATTCTCCAGCCTCCTATCAGCTGGATCCTTGAGGGCGGCCGTATCAGGAGACGGTAACGCCACTTGCTTTGATAAGCGTGTGAGCGCCTTATCCACCCTAGGAGGTGTTTCCCAGCGCGCCCTAACCTCTGGCGGGAAAGGGTATAATGCCAATAACTTCTTTGAAATTAGCAGTTTTCTATCTGGGGTAACCCACGCTTCATCACACACTTCATTCAGTTCCTCTGATTCAGGAAAAACTATCGGTAGTTTTTTCACACCCCACATAATACCCCTTTTTGTGGTACTTGCAGTATCAGAGATATGCAAAGCCTCCTTCATTGCCGTGATCATATAACGTGTGGCCCTACTGGAAAATACGTTTGTTTCTTCACCGTCGACACTGGATTCAGTGTCAGTGTCTGGGTCTGTGTCGACCGACTGAGGTAAAGGGCGTTTTACAGCCACTGACGGTGTCTGAGACGCCTGGACAGGTACTAACTGGTTTGCCGGCTGTCTCATGTCGTCAACCGACTTTTGTAGCGTGCCGACACTATCCCGTAATTCCATAAACAAAGCCATCCATTCTGGTGTCGACTCCCTAGGGGGTGACATCACCATTACAGGCAATTGCTCCGCCTCCACGCCAACATCGTCCTCATACATGTCGACACACACGTACCGACACACAGCAGACACACAGGGAATGCTCTGATAGAAGACAGGACCCCACTAGCCCTTTGGGGAGACAGAGGGAGAGTTTGCCAGCACACACCCAAGCGCTATAAATATATATAGGGACAACCTTAAACAGTGTGTTCCCTTTATAGCAGCTCAAATATTATAAATATCGCCAATAGGTGCCCCCCCTCTCTGTTTTTACCCTGTTTCTGTAGTGCAGTGCAGGGGAGAGTCCTGGGAGCCTTCCTCGCAGCGGAGCTGGGCAGGAAAATGGCGCTGTGTGCTGAGGAGAATAGGCCCCGCCCCCTTTTCGGCGGGCTTCTTCTCCCGGTTTTTTTGGAACCTGGCAGGGGTTAAATACATCCATATAGCCCCAGGGGCTATATGTGATATATTTTAGCCAGAATAGGTATATTACATTGCTGCCCAGGGCGCCCCCCCCAGCGCCCTGCACCCTCAGTGACCGCTGGTGTGAAGTGTGCGGAGAGCAATGGCGCACAGCTGCAGTGCTGTGCGCTACCTCATGAAGACTGAGACGTCTTCCGCCGCCGGTTTCTGGACCTCTTCTCTATTCGGCATCTGCAAGGGGGTCGGCGGCGCGGCTCCGGTGACCCATCCAGGCTGTACCTGTGATCGTCCCTCTGGAGCTAGTGTCCAGTAGCCTAAGAAGCAAATCCATCCTGCACGCAGGTGAGTTCACTTCTTCTCCCCTAAGTCCCTCGTTGCAGTGAGCCTGTTGCCAGCAGGACTCACTGAAAATAAAAAACCTAACAAACTTTTTCTAAGCAGCTCTTTAGGAGAGCCACCTAGATTGCACCCTGCTCGGACGGGCACAAAAACCTAACTGAGGCTTGGAGGAGGGTCATAGGGGGAGGAGCCAGTACACACCACCTAGTGGTCAAACTTTTAAATTTTGTGCCCTGTCTCCTGCGGAGCCGCTATTCCCCATGGTCCTGACGGAGTCCCAGCATCCACTAGGACGTCAGAGAAAACATGTTTATATTAGTTGTAAATAGTTTAGTGGGGTCGACCACTTGCTCTATTTAGCTGGATCACACATTGATTGCCACTGTATAGGTCATTGGTGCGGCCTCATCTGGAATACTGTGTCCAGTTCTGGAGACCATATCTCCAGAAGGATATAAATACATTAGAGAGTGTACAAAGAAGGGAAACTAAAATGGTGCATGGCCTACATCACAAAACATACCCAGAAAGGCTAAAAGATCTTAACATGTATAGTATGGAGGAGAGAAGAGAAAGGGGAGACATGATAGAAACTTTCAAATATACCAAAGGTTTTAACAAAGTTCAGGAGGGAAACATTCTTCAAAGAAAGAGAAGTATTAGAACTCGAGGACATACACTGAGACTGCAGGGGGGGAGGTTCAGGGGAAATTTAAGGAAAAATTACTTCACAGAAAGGGTAGTGGATAAGTGGAATAGCCTCCCATCAGAGGCGGTAGAGGCTAAGACTGTAGAGCAATTGAAACATGCTTGGGATAGGCATATGAATATTCTTACAAAGAATTAAGGTTCAAAAAGGGTTGAGATTGCCTAAAGGATAAAAAAGGGGCAGACTAGATGGGCCAAGTGGTTCTTATCTGCCGTCAAATTCTATGTTTCTATGATAATGGCTCTATTGGAAGGTAGGACCTTGATGAATTTATATAATGTGTATTAGAGATGCTAGGGACCCATGTTATGAAGTGCTAGGAGTGTGCATCAATATTTCTCTTTCTCCAGCATAGTATTAAAAGCCTCTGCATGATAGCACCTAATATCTCTAGAAATAGGGTGTGCTGTCCCGCCCCTCCTTTTTCCTCTATATGAGTGTATACTGTATATTGAGCACTTGAAGGTGAGGCACCTTCATCTAGCATTGGCACCCCTCCCATTTACCCTCAGGTGTTTTAATTAGCAAAAGGTTCCTGCAATTCAGATTACACATTGATAAGGGCTCTATTGGATGGCAAGACCTTGATAAATTTATATAATGTGATAGTATTAGAGATGTTAGGAACCCATGTTATGAAGTCACCTGGTCACAGTACATGGACCCACATATTTGCACAACTGTGTTCTAAGAACTTCACTTATACTCCATGTTAATTATGAGGGATTAACTAAATCATTTTTATTATCACTGTTCTTAGTGCTAGGTATGTGCATCATTATTTCTCTTCCTCCAGCATTTGTTCTGATGTGCACAGAATATTTTTTTACAATCGCTGCATACTGAATATTTACTTTTATTCTACAGTAATCCACCCCCAAATGATAAATAAGTCCCTAAATCATGACACACCAGACTGGAAAACACAACTCTTATTGTTCCATAGCTACCCTGGCCAATCGCTATCTGGAAAGTGAACCTTTCGATGGACACAGAGGTTCTGTCTTCAGGGCAGGCTGCCAGGATTCAGCATCCTCTAATGCAGTGGTTTCCAAACTTTTTTGAATCACGGCGCCCTAGAATATCAGAATTTTTTTCACGGCACCCCTAGGCCAAAAATTTCTTATTGAGAAATTTAGAAAGAAATATTACATTAAGTAGATCGCGTTTATATGTCATCCTTAGGGTCAGTTGTGTGGTGAGGGACAAGATTTGCTTCTGTTTGGCCACATATTTTATTACTGGCAGCCACCAGCACTGGTTTTGCCTATTATACTGACCATGAATAATTAGAATTGGTCCTGGACCACCAACCCAGGGCACCGCTGCAAGTGTTACGAGGCACCCCAGGGAGCCACAGCACACAGTTTGGGAACCTAGCAAAGATAGCAAAGATTACACAGACCAGCATTCAGCTGCGGCACTGGGGCACTATGGGATTTTGTATTTTAGGATCCATTGTAAAGAAACATTAAGACTAAAATACTAAAATAGATCTTCTATTAAACCATTACTGTAACATTTATACCCACATATACATTTGTTGAACGTATTTGTAGTTGTTATATATAAGACAATTTGGGGCACATTCTTTAATTACTGGTTTTAGACCCAATAATTATAAATTCTTATTGCTGCTATTTGTCACCTGCGGGACTTCAGAATGTGACAGCTATGTCAGTTAGGAATGGTAGCGCTGCATCTTTTACCTTGTGACGGTAATGATGGCTCCAGTGCGCCCGTGTAGTTTTAACTATTAGTTTTTCACATGATCAAACATGGCCTTTAGAGACAATCAGAACTATTGCAGAAAATGGGGCATATGTATAAAAGCTTGGTGAGAGATAAAGTACCAACCAATCAGCTCCTGTAAACTTTCAAAACCCACCTGTAACACGGCAGTTAGGAACTGATTGGTTGGTACTTTTTTTTTATCTCTCTCCAAGCTTTAATACATACAGTATGCCCCAAAAAGTCATTTAAAGGCAATAGCAATAACTAACTATAGTGGAATCACTGTAAGCTTAATTGAAGTCACAGTACTCTCATCCAATTTATAGCTGTCATGATACTACTGTATGAGTGACACATGGTTCCGTAAACCATTAAGAAAAATGATATATGCAACAAGCTACAGTTTGATCTATAACTAATGATAGGTGATCAAGTTCACCATAATTAGAAAACATTTCCTGTTAAAATAAATTTTCCCTCTTTACCTGGTGTGTCCTGTTCATGGGTAAAGTCCTTGGTGTCTCTCCTGGTCTTCTTCCATCGTCACATAGCAACATCTGCAGTTCTGCACTTCTTTTTTCTGCCAGGATTGATGTTCTTCTTTCCTTGCCCATTATCATGGTGTGTTGTCTTCTTCTGCTTCTTCTTCGTCTGTCCTCCGCTCTACTGGGTCTCTCTGTTCCCCTTCTGATGTTTTGTCTTCTCCATGATGTCTCCCTCTGCGCATCAATAGATCTCTTCAAACTGCCTGGTGTAACCCCATCACACTGTCCTCCTGCCTTGAAAAAGAGACACAGAAGTCTCTAAAAGCGTCAGCGTCCTGCATCCTTTGCCACTTACTGGATCCATAAGGAGAATCTCTGACTCAGAGGAGGACATAAGATCTTGGAGCCAATGCAGGGTATGTCTGGAATACTCTGCATCTATTGAGGTCTGCGGTTCCTACTCCCAACTCCGGTAGGACTCCTATCTGCTTCTTCAGCACAGCTAGTGTTTTTTATATATATTTTATTCATATATATTTTACTGCTTTTTGCAAACAACATCAGTCTACCTTCATCGGAACTGTGACTGTCTATCTCTACTTCTATTGTGAAGCATATACATTCCAATGATATAACACAGCACAACATCGGAGGTCTATTCACGTTTCATTTCTATCAAGTTTATCATATGTCTTGATAATTGTTATTATACTATATACAATGCTTTGAATTATCGTATTTGTTGTGAAACCACATACACCTATTTAAGGTACAACCAAATACCTATATCTTTCAACTAAGTGTTCTTGTTAATTAAACATTGTTTTTACCCTTAAATTTTGTGGACATGTCTTAATACAAACACATATACCACTTTTCCTAAGCAACAGGGTAGCACCTCCACCCATCTAGTGCTGATTTGCTGTGTCTCTCCTCGTGGCTGGTTCATTGGACATGCACAAAACCTTGATACTATTGCGAGATCTCAGGTGCAGCCCAGAGCTGGCAGCCGCCGCAGTAAGATTTTTTAATCTTCCTATGCTGATCCCTCACTATAAACATCCTGAGATGGAGATAATGAGCAGAGGGCAGCAACAGTACTTTGCACTGACAACAAATACAGAAAAATCAATGGGGAATAAAGCATTATATTTAAAACCTTTATTATAAAACTTAATAACATACACATAAATGGTATAAATAATATAGGGAGAGAGAGAGATTAGTGATATGCAAAATATATTAACTACATTTCCTCTCACCTCCATATGTGGGCATGCTACACATCAATATATATAGTGATGCTGATGAGTCTATCGCCACCAGAATGATACAGTAGCATGATTATTAGACAGAGCAGTCTCTAAATAAGTCCAGATCGATGTTCCACATTTAGTTGATGTATCCAGCAGTGAAAAGAGTTGAGAAGTGGACAAGTGTAGAAGTTGCCAATAGCATCCAATTAACTTCAAGACAGCGTTTACCAAGTGCAGTCTATAAAATGATAGGTAGAATATGGTTAATATTTGGCAACTTCTCCACTGATCCACTGTTCCGCTCTTGTCACAGCTTCATACATCAAATCAGTGTCAATCTGTATAACAACAATTCAAGGCTCCAATTGTTTTACCCCATGTGTGTGCTGAGATGATTACCCCCATGTGGACCACATTCTAATTCACCTATTATTAGTAACTTCCCTGGGCCATCATATATTTCTGTATCAGTGCAGCAATTGTATGGCTCCTGCTTCATATTAATAGTAATATAGTGATTGATATCAGGAAGTCAGATGTGGCAACCATATTCATGTAGATTATGAATGGTAACCCTCTGAGGAAACAGCCCGTTAGAGGTGGCCAAGAACCGCGTTAGGGCTTCCTATCCAGGCGTCCCAGGAGCAGACCTCACAGCACTACAGCCATCAGAAACTCTGCTAATCATCACGCCCAAGTCAGCCTTCTTTCAGTGAACTATTGTTTCCAAATATTGTCTGTCTTATGGTCACCCAGATTGTACAGTTACATGGTCACTGGAGACCTCAGTACGTCATGCTGACAGCATGTGAATTTACACAATGGTGTAGCATTACCTCAACCACCGGATACCCCCAGAGCCGAACAGTAAATAGAGAATCCATTACTGCCAATGGCAGTGGTTCTCTTTAATAGTGCAATACTGCACTTATCATTGCTTGTGCATATTTAATATAAAACTATATAATCCACTGGGCTCGGGAGTGCAGAGCTAAAATTTCCTAAGGGTGTACACAGTGGTCGAAGTGGAAATTTTGAAGTGGGGGTATGGAAAAGTGAAGGTTGTAATTAATTCCGCGCTCTGGAAAAGGGGGCATGGCCACTCAAAAGGGGCGTGTCCTTTAGTGTAGTTTACCACACTATATACCCCTTATACACATTATGCACCACAATAGTAGGACCCCTTATACTATCTAGTACTGGTGCCTCTTTCACATTATAGCACACAGAATGAGCCGAAATTCACATTATGCCACATGGAATGAGACAAAATTCAGGGAGAGTGACAGCAGGGACATAGGGACAGGGAGAGTGACAGAGGGACAGGGAAAGTGACAGCAGGGACATAGGGACAGGAAGAGTAACAGAGAGAGGGACAGCAAGGGAATACAGTAGGGACTAGGGAGAGATAAAGGCAGCAGGGTAAGGTTACCTATTAAGCAGCGTGGTGCTGAGGATGCTGTGGTCTGTTGTGCATGAGGAGGCTGTGGTCTGCGCGGGGCAGAGGAGGCTGTGGGCCTTGGAGATGGTGCAGAGAAGGACTGAGAGTGACAGAGGAGGCTGAGAGTGGCGGCGGAGCAGCGGAAGAGGAGGCAGAGGGTGGCGGCGGTGCAACAGAGGAGGGTGGAGGAGGCACTGGCTCTGGAGCTACTATTTCAAATCTGCCGCAGACTGGCAGCCAATCAGCTGCCGGTCCACTGCAGATTTGAAATAGCAGCGCCGCTGTCAGCTCGATGCGGCGGCGGGGGTCAGTGCTCGAAGAAGTGCCATACCGTTGTATACCGACCGACTTTGAGCAGTGGGTGTACAGCTATGCTAATAACTACTGCATGTGAGGAGCTGCAGGCTGCATCCAGGGCCGGCAACAGAAATCTTGGGGCCTGGTAAAGTGAAATCTCTGCCCCCTACCCCCGTCCCAGATATAGATATACAGTGCATCCGGAAAGTATTCACAGCTCTTCACTTTTTCCACATTTTGTTATGTTACAGCCTTATTTCAAAATGGAATAAATCCATTTTTTCCCTCAAAATTCGACACACAATACCTAATATTTAAACGTGAAAAAAGTTTTTTTTGAGATTTTTGTAAATGTATAAAAAATAAAAAACTAAGAGATCACATGTACATAAGTATACACAGCCTTTGCCATGAAGCTCAAAATTTATCTCAGGTGCATCCTATTTCCACTGATTATCCTTGAGATGTTCCTACAGCTTAACTGGAGTCCACCTGTGGTAAATTCAGTTGATTGGGCATGATTTGGAAAGGCACACACTTTTCTATATAAGGTCCCACACTTGACAGTGCATGTCTGAGCACAAACCAAGCATGAAGTCAAAGGAACTGTCTGTAGACCTCCGAGACAGGATTGTCTCATGGTACAAATCTAGGGAAGGGTACAGAAAAATATCTGCTGCTTTGAAGGTCCCAATGAGCACAGTGGCCTCCGTCATCCGTCAATGGAAAAAGTTCGGAACCACCAGGACTCTTCCTAGAGCTGGCCGTCCATCTAAACTGAGCGATCGGGGGCGAAGGGCCCTAGTCAGAGAGGTGACCAAGAACCCGATGGTCACTCTGTCAGAGCTACAGCATTCCTCTGTGGAGAGAGGAGTACCTTCCAGAAGGATAACCATCTCTGCAGTAATACACCAATCAGGCCTGTATGGTAGAGTGGTGAGACGGAAGCCACTCCTTAGTAAAAAGTGCATTGCAGCCTTCCTGGAGTTTGCCAAAATGCACCTGAAGGACTCTCAGACGATAAGAAACAAAATTCCCTGGTCTGATGAAACAAAGATTGAACTCTTTGGTGTGAATGCCAGGCATCATGTTTGGAGGGAACCAGGCACCGCTCATCACCAGGCCAATACCATCCCTACAGTGAAGCGTGGTGGTGGCAGCATCATGTTGTGGGGATGTTTTTCAGCTGCAGGAACTGGGAGACTAGTCAGGATAGAGGGAAAGATGAATGCAGCACCGTACAGAGACATCCGTAATGAAAACCTGCTCCAGAGCGCTCTTGACCTCAGACTGGGGCGACGGTTTATCTTTCAGCAGGACAATGACCCTAATCACACAGCCAAGATATCAAAGGAGTGGCTGTAGGACAACTCTGTGAATGTCCTTGAGTGGCCCAGCCAGAGTCCAGACTTGAATCCGACTGAACATCTCTGGAGAGATCTGAAAATGGCTGTGCACCGACGCTTCCCATCCAACCTGATTGAGCTTGAGAGGTGCTACAAAGAGAAATGGGCGAAACTGCCCAAAGACAGGTGTGCCAAGCTTGTGCCATCATATTCAAAAAGACTTGAGGCGGTAATTGCTGGCAAACTTGCATCAACAAAGTATTGAGCAAAGGTTGTGAATACTTATGTACATGTGGTTTCTTATTTTTTTATTTTTAATACATTTGCAAAAATCTAAAAAAAAAAACTTTTTTCACGTTGTCATTATGGGGTATTGTGTGCAGAATTTTGAGGGAAAAAATGAATTTATTCCAGTTTGGAATAAGGCTGTAACATAACAAGATGTGGAAAAAGTGAAGCACTGTGAATACTTTCCGGACTCACTGTATATACATATATATGTTTATACACATATATAAATATGTATATATTTCCTTCCTGCCCCCACACACCAGTCTTTGTCTCCCTGTCTCCTTACTCCCACACATCCCACAGTCTGTCTCTCCCCAATGACTTCATGCTGCATTCCCAGAATCCTCCACCCCATCCTAAAAGCCCCAGCTCAGTGTGCCTGTAACCCCTCACCATGTCGCTCTTATCCCAGGAAGAGACTCACTTGCACTGCGCTCCCAAGTACCCAGACCCAGTGGCGTAACTACCACCCCCGCAGCCACTGCGGAGGCACAGGGCTGCGGGGGTGCTGCCACTGATTGCTGCTGTGTGTGAGACTGAATCCAGGAAGGAGCCGGAGGGCACAGCGCATGTCCCTCCTGGGTCTCCGACGACGGCTCATGAACCGCCACTTTATTTGACACACACACCGCCAGAGACACAGGAGAGGCGCACTCTGTGCCCTCTAGCTCCTTCCCGGACTGTACCACTCAACTCCTTCCCAGACAGCACAGCTGGCACTGGGGGGGCATATGGGTTACTGGGGGGCATATGTGTTTCTGCCACTATAGGGGCATATTTTTATCTGGCACTGTGGGGGAATATCTGGCACTGGGGGCATATGTGGCATTGGGGGCACAGCCCTAGCAACAAGCATTACCCCCTTGTAACAACACGACACCCAGTTCATGAAATTCCTGGCAACAAGCATTACCCCCTAGCAACGAACATGACACCCACTGCATGAAACCCCTGACAACGAATATTACCGCCCTGACAACGAGTTTGACACCCAGCACATGATACCCCTGGCAACAAGCATAACACCTAGCACATGAAACCCCTGCAATGAACATGACACCCTGGGCATGAAAACCCCTGGCACCATGCATGGAACCAAGAGCATGAAACCCCTGGCAGCGAGCAGGTAATTTAAAAGTAATTAGAAGCCTTACTGTAAGGCTTAATGTGTAATGGGCATTGCGGTGTGTGGCATAATGTGTCACGGACATTGCGGTGTGTGTCATAATGTGTCACGGACATTGCGATGTGTGCCATAATGTGTCACGGACATTGCGGTGTGTGGCATACTATATCACAGGCATTGTGGCATGTGGTATAATGTCTCATGGGCATTGCAGTGTGTGGCATAATGTATAATGGGCATTGTGGTGTGTGGCATAGGGTATAACGGGTATTGCGGTATGTGTCACAGGCATTACGGTGTGTGGTATACTATATCACAGGCATTGTGGTATGTGGTATAATGTCTCAGGAGTATTACAGTGTGTGGCATAATTTATAACGGGCATTGCGGTGTCTGTCATAATGTGTCACAGGTATGACGGTGTGTGGATTACTGTATCACAGGCATTGTATGTGCTATAATGTCTCAGGGGCATTGCAGTGCGTAGCATAATGTATAACGGCAGTGCGATGCGTGGCATAATATGTCACAGGCATTACGGTGTGTGACATAATGTGTCAGGGGCATTACTGTGTGTGGCATATTGTGTAATGGCCATTATTGTGTGTGGCATAATGTCTAAGGGCCATTGCAGTATGTGGCATAATGTATACTGGGCATTACTATAAGGAGAAAAAATGACAAATAATGTAAGGGCATGAATCAGGATTTATTTTTTTTCTGTGGTGGCCAATGTCTGGGCGTGCAGGTTGCAAAACTGGGGTATAAGGTAGTCTTTTCCTGTAATGCCACACCCCTTTAAGCAAAGCCACACCCATTTCAGCAAGGTCAAGCCTCCTTTTTTTGCGCGCTCCTACGGCGCGCGCATATTCATCACTTTACTAGTGGCAATTATGGGTCGGGGGGTGCCAGAGAATGTTTTGGCTTGGGGGAGAAAAATTTATAGTTACGCCACTGCCCAGACCCGACCACCGCACAGAAGCACCATGCAGCCCTCACACCCCACCAGAAGAGGCCAGCGAAGGACACAAGAATTTCAGCCAGCAGAGATGCTGGCATGTTTCATGACTGCCTGCAACAGAGCAGGACCTGGAAGAGCAGTCACTGCACAGTCACTGTGTGTGAGGCTCCTGTCACTCTGAGGCCTCAAAGCATACAGCACACTGCCCTATAGGGCGCACCACACGTCACTTTTCCCTGTACCACCTTCTCACTCTCATTGACAAGACCGAACACATTCCTGCGGGGCACTAAGTGGTGTATCCTTGGGGCCACTCTGATACTTGGGGCCCGGAATAGGTGGCCCCTTTGACTCCCTCCCGTCACCGGGCCTGGCTGCATCATCAACCTATAAGGATATCCTTGGACAGGATCCATAATATATCTGGGTTGTAACAGGATGCGGTCAATTTACCTACAATCAAAATCCCTACGGTTAAAATCCCGACAACCATTGACCGACGGTCAAAATCCCAACAAGGTCAAAATCCCGACAATGTCAAAATACCGACATTTAAAATGTCAATAGGTCAAAAAGTCGATATGAATTTTTCATGATTTTTTCATTGAAACAGACTTGTTCATACTTTACCATCCCAGCGGACCTGGAGGGGCAATGTAATAGTGTGCTGAGTGTAGTGAGGCACCGTGAGCTGCGCTCGCCATGTGAGGGGATGCGGTACAATTATATGGTGTCCATGTCGACCTATGTCGATATACACACCCAAAAAACAATGAAAAACTTGTACTGACTTTTTGAGCTGTCGACATTTTAAATGTCGGTATTTTGACCTTGTCGGGATTTTGTAGGTATTTCATACTAAACCTGTTGTAACGATGTATGGGCTAATGGTACTGACTCCCCACCGCAGGAAGCATGAAGTACCGAACCCAGGAGCTGAGGAGTGTATGCTGTACCTCCATCACCCCCTTCCCCAGCTCCCCTCTGTGAGCAGGAAAGGCGAAGGGAGTGTTGTGTGGTTAAGTGGAGGGATAAGGATGCATTGCGGGTCTCTGTCTCACTATGATTTATGAGCTGCTGCTTACTGTACTGTCAGTACACTGTATACTGTGTCTGTCAGTACACTGCTGTATACTGTGTTTGATTACATTGCTGTATGGTGTTTGTGTTATTACGCCACTGCTTATTACTGTGTATGTGTATCTAAAGGGTGGTATTCAGTATGCCGGCTGTTGGGATCCCGGCGCTCAGTATACCGACGCCGGAATACCGACACCCAGCATACCGACAACTATTCCCCCTCTTGGGTGTCCACGACCCCCTTGGAGGGAGAATAAATAGCGTGGCGCGCGTCAGTATGGGGCTCATTTGCACTCGCCCAGTTGTCGGTATGCCAGCGGTCGGAATCCCGGCGCCGGTATGCTGGCCGCCGGGATCCCAGCCGTCGGCATACCATACTACACCCGTGTCTAAACAGTACTGTATGGTTTGTGTTACACTACTTTATGGTGTGTGTTTGTCATTACAATACTTTATGTAGTGTGTGTGCTATTAGATTACTGCATGTTGTGTGCGTGTGTCATTAGACTACTATATGGTGTTTGTGTTATTACACTACTGCTCACTACTGTGCTGTATGTGTGTCACTACACTACTGTATGGTGTACGTGCGTGTGTGTGTGTATTATAAAACGTCTGCTCCCTAATGTATGATGTGTGTGCATACCTCCCAACTTTGTTCTCCAGCAAAGAGGGACATCTGTGCGCGCGAATCGCGCGTGCGCCGAAAAAGGGGTGTGGTCTATGAAAAGAGGGCATGGCCTTGCGGGAGGGCCCGCGATCGCGAGCCACGCTCCCGTTTTTGTCACTGAGGGGGCATGCCCAGCGCTCTGTGAGCTGCTGGCATGCCTCCTCTCCTCCTGTCTCCACTGAATAGACGCTGTGCGCATGCACACAGTATCTATTCACCGAGCCTCCCAACTGCCCTCCCCCCCCCCCCTTCCCGACCATGGGACACTGCGGCCCACGGGTGGGACAGCGGGACAGTCCCAAAAAAATGTGACTGTCCCGCGAAAATCGGGACAGTTGGGAGGTATGCATGTATCATATATCACACTACTGCTTATTAGCGTATTGTGGGGGTCATTCCGAGTTGATCGCTCGTTATTTTTTTCTCGCAACGGAGCGATTAGTCGCTAATGCGCATGCGCAATGTCCGCAGTGCGACTGCGCCAAGTAAATTTGCTATGCAGTTAGGTATTTTACTCACGGCATTACGAGGTTTTTTCTTCGTTCTGGTGATCGTAATGTGATTGACAGGAAGTGGGTGTTTCTGGGCGGAAACAGGCCGTTTTATGGGTGTGTGCGAAAAAACGCTACCGTTTCTGGGATAAACGCGGGAGTGGCTGGAGAAACGGAGGAGTGTCTGGGCGAACGCTGGGTGTGTTTGTGACGTCAAACCAGGAACGACAAACACTGAACTGATCGCAAATGCCGAGTAAGTCTGGAGCTACTCAGAAACTGCTAAGAAGTGTCTATTCGCAATTCTGCTAATCTTTCGTTCGCAATTTTGCTAAGCTAAGATTCACTCCCAGTAGGCGGCGGCTTAGCATGTGCAAAGCTGCTAAAAGCAGCTTGCGAGCGAACAACTCGGAATGACCCCCTGTGTGTGTTTCTGTGATACTCACTGTACACTGTGTGTATATAGGTTATACTAATAAGAAGTGTGAATGGAATTATTACTAGACCTATGGCGGACATTTATCAAAAATTGCATTTCCAATGTGATCTGGACAATTTACACCCCCAGGAATAGGGGCTCCGAAAGGAGACCGTCCCTGCAGGGATGTTTCTAGAGAGGAGGAGGCCCTGGTGCAGGCACCGGATGGGCCCCCTCCTCTCTAGCCGGCAGAGCTATATTTTTGGCCACTACGGTCCGTAGCGCTGTCCCAGAGGCTAGAGTGCATGCACAGAATACTGGGAAAATGGTGCTGGGGCCATTTTCCCAGTGATTTTCCTACTGCGCATTCGCAAAACACCAGGAAAATGGCGCCACACCATTTTCTCAGTGATATCTGCAGTGCTGCTGCTGCACCGTGGGATCCAGAGGGTAAGTATAAAAAAATAAGAATTTACTTACCGATAATTCTATTTCTCGGAGTCCGTAGTGGATGCTGGGGTTCCTGAAAGGACCATGGGGAATAGCGGCTCCGCAGGAGACAGGGCACAAAAGTAAAGCTTTTCCGATCAGGTGGTGTGCACTGGCTCCTCCCCCTATGACCCTCCTCCAGACTCCAGTTAGGTACTGTGCCCGGACGAGCGTACACAATAAGGGAGGAATTTTGAATCCCGGGTAAGACTCATACCAGCCACACCAATCACACCGTACAACTTGTGATCTAAACCCAGTTAACAGTATGATAACAAAAGGAGCCTCTGAAAGACGGCTTCCTACAACAATAACCCGATTTTTGTAACAATAACTATGTACAAGTATTGCAGAATAATCCGCACTTGGGATGGGCGCCCAGCATCCACTACGGACTCCGAGAAATAGAATTATCGGTAAGTAAATTCTTATTTTCTCTATCGTCCTAGTGGATGCTGGGGTTCCTGAAAGGACCATGGGGATTATACCAAAGCTCCCAAACGGGCGGGAGAGTGCGGATGACTCTGCAGCACCGAATGAGAGAACTCCAGGTCCTCTTTTTGCCAGGGTATCAAATTTGTAGAATTTTACAAACGTGTTCTCCCCCGACCACATAGCTGCTCGGCAGAGTTGTAATGCCGAGACCCCTCGGGCAGCCGCCCAAGATGAGCCCACCTTCCTTGTGGAATGGGCATTTACATATCTTTTGCTGTGGCAAGCCTGCCACAGAATGTGCAAGCTGAATTGTACTACAAATCCAACGAGCAATAGTCTGCTTAGAAGCAGGAGCACCCAGCTTGTTGGGTGCATACAGGATAAACAGCAAGTCAGATTTCCTGACTCCAGCCGACCTGGAAACTATATTTTCAGGGCCCTGACAACATCCAGCAACTTGGAGTCCTCCAAGTCCCTAGTAGCCGCAGGTACCACAATAAGCTGGTTCAGGTGAAACGCTGACACCACCTTAGGGAGAAACTGGGGACGAGTCCACAGCTTTGCTCTGTCCGAATGGACAATCAGATATGGCTTTGTGAGATAAAGCCGCCAATTCTGACACTCGCCTGGCCGAGGCCAGGACCAACAGCATGGTCGCTTTCCATGTGAGATATATCAAATCCACAGATTTGAGTTGTTTAAACCAATGTGATTTTAGGAATCCCAAACTACGTTGAGATCGCCCAGTGCCACTGGAGACATCAAAAGGGGGTTGTATATGCAGTACTCCCTTAACAACTTCTGGACTTCAGGAACTGAAGCCAATTTCTTTCTGGAAGAAAATCGACCGGTCGAAATTTGAACCTTAATGGACCCCAATTTGAGACCCATATACACTCCTGTTTGCAGGAAATGTAGGAATTAACCTAGTTGAAATTCTTCCGTGGAGCCTTCCTGGCCTCACACCATGGAACACATTTTCACCTAAGCAGTGATAATGTTGTGCGGTCACCTCCTTCCTGGCTCTGACCAGGGTAGGGATGACCTCTTCCGGAATGCCTTTTTCCCTTAGGATCCGGCGTTCACCCGTCAACGCGGCTGCGGTAAGTCATGGAACAGACATGATTCTTGCTGAATCAAGATCCTTTCTAGTATCTCTTGAAGTTCCGGGTACCAAGTTCTTCTTGGCCAAACCGGAGCCACGAGTATAGTTCTTACTCCTCTCCTTCCTATCATTCTCCATACACTGGGTATGAAAGGCAGAGGAGGGAACACATACACCGACTGGTACACCCACGGTGTTACCAGAGCGTCCCAGCTATTGCCTGAGGGTCTCTAGACCTGGCGCTTCATGTGGGACGCCATCATAACCACCTTTGGTCTTTCCCAACGGTTTACAAACATGTGGAAACTTCCAGATGAAGTTCCCACTTTTCCGGGTGGAATTCATTCATGCTGAGGAAATCTTCCTAGTTGTCCACTCCCGGAATGAACACTGCTGACAGTGTTATCACATGATTTTTCGCCCAGCGAAGAATCCTTGCTGTCATTGCCCTCCTGCTTCTTGTGCCGCCCCGTCTGTTTACGTGGGCGACTGCCATGATGATGTCCTACTGGATCAGCACCGGTTGACTTTGAAGCAGAGGTCTTCCTAGGCTCAGAGCATCGTAAATTGCCCTTAGCTCCAGTATATTCATGTGGAGAGAAATCTCCAGACTTGACCACACTTCCTTGGAAATTTCTTCCCTGTGTGACTGTTCCCCAGCCTCTCAGACTGGCATCCGTGGTCACCAGAACACAGTCCTGAATGCTGAATGTGCTGCCCTCTAGAAGATGAGCACTCTGCAGCCCCCACAGAAGAGACACCCTTGTCCTTGGAGACAGGGTTATCCGCTGATGCATCTGAAGATGCGATCCGGACCATTCGTCCCGCAAATCCCCCTGAAAAGTTTTTGCGTGAGATCTGCCGAATGGAATCGCTTCGTAAGAAGCCACCATTTTTCCCAGGACTCCTGTGCATTGATGCACTGATACTTGGCCTGGTTTTAGGAGGTTTCTGACTAGGTCGGATAACTCCCTGGCTTTCCCCTCCAGGAGAAATACCTCTTTCTGGACTATGCCCAGAATCATTCCTAGGAACAGCAGACGTATCATCGGAAAACAGCTGCGATTTTTGGAATATTTAGAATCCACTCGTGCTGTCGTAGAACTACTTTAGATAGTTCTTTTCCGACCTCCAACTGTTCTCTGGAAACTTGCCCCTTTCAGGATATCGTCCAAGTAAGGGATAATTAAGATGCCTTTCTTCTTTTAAGAATCATCTTTTCGGCCATTACCTTGGTAAAGGCCCGGGGTGCCGTGGATAATTCAACGGCAGCGTCTGAAACTGATATTGACAGTTCTGTATCACGAACCAGAGGTACCCTTGTTGAGAAGGGCAAATTTGGACATGGAGGTAATCCTTGATGTCCAGGGACACCATATAGTCCCCTTTTTTCCGGTTCTCTATCACTGCTCTGAGGGACTCCATCTTGATTTGAACCTTTTTATGTAAGTGTTCAAAGATTTCAGATTTAGACTATGTCTCACCAAGCCGTCTGGCTTCAGTACCACAATATAGTGTGGAAGACTAATACCCTTTTCCTTGTTGTAGGAGGGGTACTTTGATTATCACCTGCTGGAAATACAGCTTGTGAATTTTTTCCCAATACTGCCTCCCTGTCGGAGGGAGCCGTTGGTAAAGCAGGCTTCAGGAACCTGCGAGGAAAAAATGTCTCGACTCTCCAATCTGTACCCCTGGGATAATACTTGTACGATCTAGGGGTCAACTTGCGAGTGATCCCACTGCGCGCTGAGACTCTTGAGACTAACCCCCCACCTCACCTGAGTCCGCTTGCACGGCCCCAGCGTCACGCTGAGGACTTGGCAGACGCGGTGGAGGGCTTCTTTTCCTGGGAAGGGGCTGCCTGCTGCAGTCTACTTCCCTTTTCTCTATGTCTGGGCAGATATGACTGGCCTTTTGCCCGCTTGCCCACATGGGAAACGGAAGGATTGAGGCTGAAAAGACAGTGTCTTTTTCTGCTGAGATGTAACTTGGGGTAAAAAGGTTGGATTTCCCAGCTGTAGCCGTGGCCCCCAGGTCCAATGGACCGACCCCAAATAACTCCTTCCCTTTATACGGCAATACTTCCATGTGCCGTATGGGATCTGTATCACCTGACCACTGTCGTGTCCATGACATCTTCTGGGAGATATGGACAACGCACTTATCTTGATGCCAGAGTGCAAATATCCCTCTGTGCATCTCGCATACATATATATAGAATGCATCCTATTAAATGCTCTATATCAATAAAATATTTTTAGTCAGGGAATTCGACCAAGCCAACCCAGCACTGCATCTCCAGGCTGATGGCGATCGCTGGTCGCAGTATAACCACCGTATGTGTGTATATACTTTTTAGGATATTTTTCCAGCTGCCTATCAGCTGGCTCCTTGAGGGCGGCCGTATCTGGAGACGGTAACGCCACTTGATAAGCGTGTGAGCGCCTTATCCACCCTAAGGGGTGTTTCCCAACGCGCCCTAACTTCTGGCGGGAAAGGGTATAACGCCAATATTTGCTATCGGGGTAAACCCACGCATCATCACACACTTCATTTTATTTTATCTGATTCAGGAAAAACTACAGGTAGTTTTTTCACTCCCACATAATACCCTTTTTTGTGGTACTTGTAGTATCAGAAATATGTAACACCTCCTTCATTGCCCTTAACGTGTGGCCCTAATGAGGAATACGTTTGTTTATTCACCGTCGACACTGGATTCAGTGTCCGTGTCTGTGTCTGTGTCGACCGACTGAGGTAAATGGGCGTTTTTTTAAAAACCCCTGACGGTGTTTCTGAGACGCCTGGACCGGTACTAATTGTTTGTCGGCCGTCTCATGTCGTCAACCGACCTTGCAGCGTGTTGACATTTTCACGTAATTCCCTAAATAAGCCATCCATTCCGGTGTCGACTCCCTAGAGAGTGACATCACCATTACAGGCAATTTCTCCGCCTCCTCCAACATCGTCCTCATACATGTCGACACACACGTACCGACACACAGCACACACACCTGGAATGCTCTGACAGAGGACAGGACCCCACTAGCCCTTTGGAGAGACAGAGGGAGAGTTTGCCAGCACACACCAAAAAACGCTATAATTACATAGGGACAACCTTATATAAGTGTTTCTCCCTAATAGCATCTTTATATATATATTTATATCGCCAATTAGTGCCCCCCTCTCTGTTTAAACCCTGTTTCTGTAGTGCAGTGCAGGGGAGAGCCTGGGAGCCTTCTCTCCAGCCTTTCTGTGAGAGAAAAAATGGCGCTGTGTGCTGAGGAGATAGGCCCCGCCCCTTTTCCGGCGGGCTCGTCTCCCGCTCTTTAGTGAAGTTTGGCAGGGGTTAAATATCTCCATATAGCCTCTGGGGGCTATATGTGAGGTATTTTTAGCCAGTATATAGGTTTACATTTGCCTCCCAGGGCGCCCCCCCCCCCAGCGCCCTGCACCCTCAGTGACAGCGTGTGAAGTGTGCTGAGAGGAAAATGGCGCACAGCTGCAGTGCTGTGCGCTACCTTTAGAAGACTGTCAGAGTCTTCAGCCGCCGATTCTGGACCTCTTCTAACTTCAGCATCTGCAAGGGGGCCGGCGGCGCGGCTCCGGTGACCATCCAGGCTGTACCTGTGATCGTCCCTCTGGAGCTGATGTCCAGTAGCCAAGAAGCCAATCCATCCTGCACGCAGGTGAGTTCACTTCTTCTCCCCTCAGTCCCTCGTTGCAGTGATCCTGTTGCCAGCAGGACTCACTGTAAAATAAAAAACCTAAGCTAAACTTTCTCTAAGCAGCTCTTTAGGAGAGCCACCTAGAATTGCACCCTTCTCGGCCGGGCACAAAAATCTAACTGGAGTCTGGAGGAGGGTCATAGGGGGAGGAGCCAGTGCACACCACCTGATCGGAAAAGCTTTACTTTTGTGCCCTGTCTCCTGCGGAGCCGCTATTCCCCATGGTCCTTTCAGGAACCCCAGCATCCACTAGGACGATAGAGAAATAACGGGTCATGGTGTGGGCCCCCGTGGACTCCGGAAGCTTGTGTGCTCCACACACTAAACCCATTATTATATATACGCATACCTCCCAACATGACCCTCTCCAGTGGGGACACAATGCTCTGCTACTGGACTTCTCTCTTAATGTATGAGTGCCATAACCTGTGCTGAAACACCTTTCTTATCCATTAACCTGTTCAACACAGGTGCTGGCAATCATACATTAAGAGAAAAGTCCAGAAGCAGAACATTGTGTCCCTCCTTGAGAGGGTCATGTTGGGAAGTATGTATACGCAAGTACGTCCCTGCAATGTAGTCTGTGTTCTTCCGAGGGTGCTGCACACTCACGGTCACGCTAACCGTGCATGCACTTCTTACATTGACAGCGGAGGGATCCGGGGGAATCCTCTGTAACTACAACCGCATTAAGCAGCCCACAGGCTATAGCGGACTACTGTCATGTTCAGATAGCAGTAACTGCGAGGGGCATTCCGGATACTGATAAATCTGATAGCATCCCATCACCCATCACACAGACTCATTTATCCCATTACTTCAATATGAACTATATGGAAATAGTGTTTTTTCTGTGTGGGTACATCCAGTTTCCCTTCGCGGAGAGGACCTTTCCCATGAGACCCTGGGTCCACGTCACAAACTATTTTGAACCTTTAGGACATGGGTCTTCAACCTGCGGCCCTCCAGCTGCTGTGGAACTATACATCCCAGCATACCCTGCCTCAGTTTTAGCATGCCTTAATAGCAAAACTGTGGCAGGGCATGCTGGGATGTGTAGTTTCACAGCACCCGGAGGGCCGCAGGTTGAAGACCCATGCTTTAGGATGCCTAGTACATACCCTCCAACATGACCCGCCCCACTAGGTACAAAATGCTCTGTTTCTGGACTTCCCTCTTAATTTATTATTGCCATCACCTATGAAGAAACAGCTTTCGTATCATTTAAACTAGTTCAACACAGGTGACGGAAATCATAAATTAAGAGGGAAGTCCAGAAACAGAGCATTTTGTACCTAGTGGGGCGGGTCATGTTGGAGGGTCTGCTAGTATTGCCTACAGTTAGAAAAAGAGAAGACACAGAGGGCAGCAACACGTGCGGTGGCGGCGGCGCTGCTGTAAGATCGAGGCTTGGAACGCACACTGACACGCATGCCCTCAGCCCGTAACAGGAAGCGCTGTCTTCTTCTCATAACGCCTCCCAGCATACACTGCGCAGCGGCAAGGTCAGGGGCATCGGGACTGGAAGATGGCCGGCCAGGTGCAGTTTCTTCGTGCAGGGCTCAGAAACGTTGTGTTTGTGCAGATGCGTCGCTCGTCTGACCAGGTGAAGCATTGTGCGACCTATGTCCCTGTGACCGCATCTGGAGCAGGCGGGGATAGACTGCGGCACTACAACCATTTACTGGGGTGGTACTGCGACGAGGAGCCGAGACAGTCCGGGGAGGGAAGGGGTCACTTGTATGGCCTTAGGGGCCGAAACTTTTATTCTTGTTTTGCCATTTATTCCCTAACCGTAATGGTATTGATTAAGAAAACGGAGGACCAGCTGTAACGACAAGTGATATTTATCAATCTTGAATAAATGGTGCTCCCACCAATCAGTTCTTACCTGTCATGAGTTTGAAAAACGATAGCAGCTGATTGGTGGGAGCACCATATAAGATTAGTAACGAGTGATAACTAGAATATCATTTGATATAACATGCCCCCAAGCCTTTTAAAAGTAGAGGTTACACCATATACTTTATTTTTTTAAAGTGAGCTCCAACTTTCCTGTGATTTATTAAGAGCTGATGTAGAGCTCATTGGGGCGGATATATTAACATGGAGAAGGAGATAAGTGCAAGGTGATAATGCACTACATAATCATTATGAATTTGAAAAATGACAGGAGCTGATTGGCTGGTGCGTTATCACTTTCCAATTAACACTTCGTTATCACTTCTCCAGGCTTAATACATCTGCCTTATTATCCTACGTGTTAGTGTTGGCCAGGTCAGTGCTGCAGCCAGCACTGTGACTGTCACATGGCAAATGCTGCACAGAAGATGTTTACAAGTACAGCAGCTTTCAGTGTTTTAACACCAAATTGAAAACTATTTAAGTGCATATACCTGTAAACGCTGTTCCTGACTGGCATTTATTTCAGTGACTGATATTGTTCCTATATGCACATGCCTTTTCTTTATCTACATCTCCTATTTTGAACTTTTAGGCACAATGTTGTTTCTCTCACCAGTTACTGACCACAGGGTTTTCCTTTTTGGACATAAGTACCTTGGCGACTTCACATGTTCATATTCTTGTATAGAATATTGGTTGACGTAGAAGACCTATTTAGCTTTTAGATCTGATGTCCTGAGGCATCTGTGAAGTGCTTTATTAGAAAAGTGAACAGTGTTCTATACAACTACAGGGATAACCCATTTGTATCCGTTATTCTGCACGTAAGTCCTTTCATCCCTGCTCTTTCATTCTTTACAGTTAGGAGAATTGGGCAAAGGTGCTGGGAAAGGCGGTGGCGGTGGAGGCTCTGTTAGAGAAGCTGGAGGAGCTTTTGGTAAACGGCAGGCTGCTGAAGAAGAGAGATATTTCAGGTAATCTCATCCTTTGACAAAATGACACTGTGCTGGAGTCAGGTTGAAAATTGGGGGGAGGGCTTTTGTTTTAAAGTCAACTTAAAAATTTGGGTTTTTTTTTTTTTTGTAATGTTTGTATAAAATGCATCTGTACAATGGACGGGTTGCAATTATGTGACCGTCAGTCAGGAGACCGCCAGCCACAATAGCGGCTTGTTGCGTGCCCCTTCTCTTCCCCCCCCCCCCCCTTGCCAGCATTCTGCTGATGGGATAAAGGCGTTGGTATCCTGACCGCCGGACACGTATACCCAACCTAATTGGACTTGTTGTGGGCTTTTGTATTGGGATGCCCCCCAGCACACACCCTTCCCCATACTATTCTTCCTGTCTCTCATAAATGTGTGCTAATCCTTTTAAAAGGCAACATCATAGTCGGGTCTAATTTTAACAGTTTGGCAAAGTCACTTGTAAAAGAGCAATTTCTAAATTTGCTCATAATTAAAATTTTAGCAAGTGTATGAGTAATCATTAACTTTATAACATCGTGCATCTTGTGCCTTTCAGCCATCATTGGTCTTCTTACAAGACGCACGTACCTTGAGCTTGTGTTCTGTATAGAATCATTGGTTTATGTCAGGCATGTCCAAACTGTGGCCCTCCAGCTGTTGTGAAACTACATATCCCAGCATGCCTTGACACAGTTTTGCTGTCAGAGAATGCTAAAGCTGTGTCAGGGCATGTGTAGTTTCACAACAGCTGGAGGGCCGCAGTTTGGACATGCCTGGTTTATGTGATAAGCTAGTGATGTGAAAAATGGGTGATACTGCACCTACATACATTTTGTCCAGCTTAGTGGTGTTGTGTACAGTATGTATAACTAGCTATCTGTACCTACTATATCCCACAGGCAAAAAGAGCAGGAACAACTCACTCAACTAAAGAGAAGCCACGAGGAGGAGATCAAACACACCAAAAATGAAATTGAACGCCTGCAGAAGAAACTTGAGCGGCACAGCCAGAGTATCAAGCAGCTGGCAGATAAAGATTAATTTAAGAGATTTACAGTACTTTGTTTTGCCTGTGCCGTGTCTGTGGGTTATGCACACTAAAAGCTCTCCTGTGTGAGGTTGATGTATAATATCTTTGCAGATGTTGAATAAAAAACAATGCATTAAATAGCTTTACATTGAACTAGCAATACTGGTTGGTCTTTCGATTGCATATGAGTTCTGGGGGATCTGGTAATCAGAAGCAGACTGAGACACGCAGTCAGTTGCAGAATTGCACAATGCGTCTGGCAGCTTTGCACTTTAGTGATGTATATTTTCTTGGAATTAATGGTAATTGGTCAGACATGTTGGGATTTATCTCCCCCGCCCCAACAGTTTCATTCAGTTTGGTTATTGGGCTGTGTGTGAGAGTGGGCCACACTAAACAGCAGTTAACTAAAAAATAAATATTTTCTGTCTATGCTGATGTAGCTCATAAGGTGCATACACACGGTGAAATTCGGGCTAACCCCGATTCTCACTGTGCGATAAGGACTAGGTTGGTATCGCAAGCATACAATGACTGTGCTTGTGATACTGACTATGGGGGTAATTCAGAGTTGATTGCAACAACAAATTTGTTAGCAGTTTGGCAAAACCATGTGCACTGCAGGGGGGGCAGATATAACGTGCAGAGAAAGTTAGATTTGGGTGGGGTGTGTTCAAACTGAAATCTAAATTGCAGTGTAAAAATAAAGTAGCCAGTATTTACCCTGCACAGAAACAATATAACCCCCACAAATCTAACACTCTCTGCACATGTTATATCTGCCCCACCTGCAGTGCACATGGTTTTGCCCAACTGCTAACAAATATGCTGCTGCGATCAACTCTGAATTACCCCCTACATATGGTTTTGGCTAAGTGTCAATTTTGATTAACTGCACAGTCTATCTAGGCTTGCAATGCCGACCGCGCATCGGGATTGCAAAGTGACTTTCACCTCACGATCTGCGCTAACTTTTCTTACAATTTTGACTGTATAGTCAAAATCGTAAGGAAATAAATCTCACTGTGGGTACACACACCAATATTATTGTTGTTGGGTTTTTGTTTTTTTTATAGTATTCTTATGATGCCTCCTCCATTGGCTAGTTTCAGGTTTAATACTGTACATGTGCACACTAATCCAAATGTATCTTTTCCCAGGTCAAGAAGTTTGTTTTACAAGGGGTTGTGATATGCAGTTGCAGACCAGATTTTATTATGAAAGAGGGAACATCATGTCTCTCAGCTAAGGTCTTGGAACATCAAACTTGCACTACGTATTCTGCATCTACATAAATAACACTGCTTTTGTTATGTGATATGTAAGCATATATGTGTGATTCACAATCAACAAAATGGTGGCAATTAAACATTTATCTACATGGGCACAGTCTTCAGAATCGTATATGGTACAAATTGGTTGGGCACATAATATCTGGTAGTGGTGCCAGAGAATGATATAGTTAGCTTGGATATCCTGGTCAGCTGGTACAGATCTGGCTGAATTATGTGGTAAAATGATTCATTCAGTCTTGAATAATGTACTATATACTAGCTGACAATGGTCTAAAGGGACCTAATGGGGCACTTATTGGGAGATGTATCAAGCCTAAAAAAATGTGAAAGTAATTGGAAATTACATTGTAGTGCAGGGGTGGTCACCAGAATAAAAATGGAAGCATCAAAAACGAAGACTTTATCCCGCAACAAATCAAAACTTTTCTTTAAGGTCTGGTACACACCTGAATGATCTCGGCACGATATGTTGTTTCTGGCCAAATTGGATTGTACAGTGTGCATGCCTGATTGTGTTCTCCTGTGGGTTGTACACTATTATCCTCTGGGTTGCTGTGCTGCATGGTTAGTCAGAAGATTTTATATATATATATATATATATATATATATATATATATATATATATTTCTCTGACGTCCTAAGTGGATGCTGGGGACTCCGTAAGGACCATGGGGAACAGCGGCTCCGCAGGAGACAGGGCACAAAAGTAAAAGCTTTAGGATCAGGTGGTGTGCACTGGCTCCTCCCCCCATGACCCTCCTCCAAGCCTCAGTTAGGTTTTTGTGCCCGGCCGAGAAGGGTGCAATCTAGGTGGCTCTCCTAAAGAGCTGCTTAGAGTAAAAGTTTTGTTAGGTTTTTTATTTTCAGTGAGTCCTGCTGGCAACAGGCTCACTGCAACGAGGGACTTAGGGGAGAAGAAGTGAACTCACCTGCGTGCAGGATGGATTGGCTTCTTAGGCTACTGGACACTAGCTCCAGAGGGACGATCACAGGTACAGCCTGGATGGGTCACCGGAGCCGCGCCGCCGACCCCCTTCCAGATGCCGAAGAGAGAAGAGGTCCAGAAACCGGCAGCTGAAGACTTCTCAGTCTTCATGAGGTAGCGCACAGCACTGCAGCTGTGCGCCATTGCTCTCAGCACACTTCACACCAACGGTCACTGAGGGTGCAGGGCGCTGGGGGGGGGCGCCCTGGGCAGCAATGAAAGTACCTATGCTGGCTAAAAATACATCACATATAGCCTCTGGGGCTATATGGATGTATTTAACCCCTGCCAGGTTGTCAGAAAAACGGGAGAAGAAGCCCGCCGAAAAGGGGGCGGGGCCTATTCTCCTCAGCACACAGCGCCATTTTCCTACACAGCTCCGCTGCTAGGAAGGCTCCCAGGCTCTCCCCTGCACTGCACTACAGAAACAGGGTTAAAACAGAGAGGGGGGGCATTTTATGTGGCGATATTATTATATATTAAGATGCTATAAGGGAAAACACTTATATAAGGTTGTCCCTGTATAATTATAGCGTTTTGGTGTGTGCTGGCAAACTCTCCCTCTGTCTCCCCAAAGGGCTAGTGGGGTCCTGTCCTCTATCAGAGCATTCCCTGTGTGTGTGTGCTGTGTGTCGGTACGTGTGTGTCGACATGTATGAGGACGATGTTGGTGAGGAGGCGGAGCAAATTGCCTGTAATGGTGATGTCACTCTCTAGGGAGTCGACACCGGAATGGATGGCTTATTTAGGGAATTACGTGATAATGTCAACACGCTGCAAGGTCGGTTGACGACATGAGACGGCCGGCAAACCAATTAGTACCTGTCCAGGCGTCTCAAACACCGTCAGGGGCTTTAAAACGCTCATTACCTCAGTCGGTCGACACGGACACTGACTCCAGTGTCGACGGTGAAGAAAATAAGAATTTACTTACCGATAATTCTATTTCTCGGAGTCCGTAGTGGATGCTGGGGTTCCTGAAAGGACCATGGGGAATAGCGGCTCCGCAGGAGACAGGGCACAAAAAGTAAAGCTTTAGGATCAGGTGGTGTGCACTGGCTCCTCCCCCTATGGCCCTCCTCCAAGCCTCAGTTAGGTACTGTGCCCGGACGAGCGTACACAATAAGGAAGGATTTATGAATCCCGGGTAAGACTCATACCAGCCACACCAATCACACTGTACAACCTGTGATCTGAACCCAGTTAACAGTATGATAACAGCGGAGCCTCTGAAAAGATGGCTCACAACAATAATAACCCGATTTTTGTAACTATGTACAAGTAATGCAGATAATCCGCACTTGGGATGGGCGCCCAGCATCCACTACGGACTCCGAGAAATAGAATTATCGGTAAGTAAATTCTTATTTTCTCTATCGTCCTAGTGGATGCTGGGGTTCCTGAAAGGACCATGGGGATTATACCAAAGCTCCCAAACGGGCGGGAGAGTGCGGATGACTGCAGCACCGAATGAGAGAACTCCAGGTCCTCCTTAGCCAGGGTATCAAATTTGTAGGATTTTACAAACGTGTTTGCCCCTGACTAAATAGCCGCTCGGCAAAGTTGTAAAGCCGAGACCCCTCGGGCAGCCGCCCAAGATGAGCCCACCTTCCTTGTGGAATGGGCATTTACATATTTTGGCTGTGGCAGGCCTGCCACAGAATGTGCAAGCTGAATTGTATTACACATCCAACTCGCAAAAGTCTGCTTAAAAGCAAGAGCACCCAGTTTGTTGGGTGCATACAGGATAACAGCAAGTCAGTTTTCCTGACTCCAGCCGTCCTGGAACCTATATTTTCAGGGCCCTGACCACATCTAGCAACTTGGAGTCCTCCAAGTCCCTAGTAGGCGCAAGACACCACAATAAGCTGGTTCAGGTGAAACACTGACACCACCTTAGAGAGAGAACTGGGGACGAGTCCGCAGCTCTGCACTGTCCGAAAGGACAAACAGATATGGGCTTTTTTGAGAAAAAAACCACCAATTTGACACTCGCCTGGTCCAGGCCAGGTCCAAGAGCATGTTCACTTTTCATGTGAGATGCTTCAAATCCACAGATTTGACTGGTTTTAAACCAATGTGTTTTGAGGAATCCCAGAACTACGTTGAGATCCCACAGTGCCACTGGAGGCACAAAAGGGGGTTGTATATGCAATACTCCCTTGACAAACTTCTGGACTTCAGGAACTGAAGCCAATTCTTTCTGGAAGAAAAATCGACAGGGCCGAAATTTGAACCTTAATGGACCCCACTTTGAGGCCCATAGACACTCCTGTTTGCAAGAAATGCAGGAATCGACCGAGTTGAAATTTCTTCGTGGGGCCTTCCTGGCCTCACACCACGCAACATATTTTCGCCACATGTGGTGATAATGTTGTGCGGTCACCTCCTTTCTGGCTTTGACCAGGGTAGGAATGACCTCTTCCTGAATGCCTTTTCCCTTAGGATTCGGCGTTCCACCGCCATGCCGTCAAACGCAGCTGCGGTAAGTCTTGGAACAGACATGGTACTTGCTGAAACAAGTCCCTTCTTAGCGGCAGAGGCCATAAGTCCTCTGTGAGCATCTCTTGAAGTTCCGGGTACCAAGTCCTTCTTGGCCAATCCGGAGCCATGAGTATAGTTCTTACTCCTCTACGTCTTATAATTCTCAGTACCTTAGGTATGAAAAGCAGAGGATGGAACACATACACCGACTGGTACACCCACGGTGTTACCAGACCGTCCACAGCTATTGCCTGAGGGTCTCTTAACCTGGCGCAATACCTGTCCCGTTTTTTGTTCAGACGGGACGCCATCATGTCCACCTTTGGTAATTCCCAACGGTTTACAATTATGTGGAAAACTTCCCCATGAAGTTCCCACTCTGCCGGGTGGAGGTCGTGCCTACTGAGGAAGTCTGCTTCCCAGTTTCCATTCCCGGAATGAAACACTGCTGACAGTGCTATCACATGATTTTCCGCCCAGCGAAAAGTCCTTGCAGTTTTTGCCACTGCCCTCCTGCTTCTTGTGCCGCCCTGTCTATTTACGTGGGCGACTGCCGTGATGTTTTATCCCACTGGATCAATACCGGCTGACCTTGAAGCAGAGGTCTTGTTAAGCCTAGAGCATTATAAATTTACCCTTAGCTATATTTATGTGGAGAAAAATCTCCAGACTTGATCACACTCCCTGGAAATTTTTTTTCTTGTGTGACTGCTCCCCAGCCTCTCGGGCTGGCCTCCGTGGTCACCAACATCCAAAACTGAATGCCGAATCTGCGGCCCTCTAGAAGATGAGCACTCTGTAACCACCACAGGAGAGACACCCTTGTCCTTGGATATAGGGTTATCCGCTGATGCATCTGAAGATGCGATCCGGACCATTTGTCCAGCAGATCCCACTGAAAAGTTCTTGCATGAAATCTGCCGACTGGAATTGCTTCGAAGGAAGTCACCATTTTTTTACCATGGCCCTTGTGCAATGATGCACTGATTTTAGGAGGTTCCTGACTAGCTCGGATAACTCCCTGGCTTTCTCTTCCGGGAGAAACACCTTTTTCTGGACTGTGTCCAGAATCATCCCTAAGCACAGGAGACTTGTTGTCGGGATCAGCTGCGATTTTGGAATATTTAGAATCCACCCCTGCTGTTGTAACAGTATCCGAGATAGTGCTACTCCGACCTCCAACTGTTCCCTGGACTTTGCCCTTATCAGGAGATCGTCCAAGTAAGGGATAATTAAGACGCCTTTTCTTCGAAGAAGAACCATCATTTCGGCCATTACCTTGGTAAAGACCCGGGGTGCCGTAGACGATCCAAACGGCAGCGTCTGAAACTGATAGTGACAGTTCTGTACCACGAACCTGAGGTACCCTTAGTGATAAGGGCAAATTTGGGACATGGATCCCGGTTCGTTATCACTGCTCTGAGTGACTCCATCTTGATTTGAACCTTTGTAAGTGTTCAAATTTTTTTAGATTTAGAATAAGTCTCACCTAGCCTTCTGGCTTCAGTACCACAATATAGTGTGGAATAATACCCCTTTTCTTGTTGTAGGAGGGGTAATTTAATTATCACCTGCTGGGAATACAGCTTGTGAATTTTTTCCCATACTGCCTCCTTGTCGGAGGGAGACCTTGGTAAAGCAGACTTCAGGAGCCTGCGCAGGGGAAACGTCTCGACATTCCAAACTGTACCCCTGGGATACTACTTGTAGGATCCAGGGGTCCTGTACGGTCTCAGCGTCATGCTGAGAGCTTGTCAGAAGCGGTGGAAACGCTTCTGTTCCTGGGAATGGGCTGCCTGCTGCAGTCTTCTTCCCTTTCCTCTATCCCTGGGCAGATATGACTCTTATAGGGACGAAAGGACTGAAGCTGAAAAGACGGTGTCTTTTTCTGCAGAGATGTGACTTAGGGTAAACACGGTGGATTTTCCAGCAGTTGCCGTGGCCACCAGGTCCGATGGACCGACCCCAAATAACTCCTCTTCCTTTATACGGCAATACACCTTTGTGCCGTTTGGAATCTGCATCACCTGACCACTGTCGTGTCCATAAACATCTTCTGGCAGATATGGACATCGCACTTACTCTTGATGCCAGAGTGCAAATATCCCTCTGTGCATCTCGCATATATAGAAATACATCCTTTAAATGCTCTATAGTCAATAAAATACTGTCCCTGTCAAGGGTATCAATATTTTTAGTCAGGGAATCCGACCAAGCCACCCCAGCTCTGCACATCCAGGCTGAGGCGATCGCTGGTCGCAGTATAACACCAGTATGTGTGTATATACTTTTTATGATATTTTTCCAGCCTCCTGTCAGCTGGCTCCTTGAGGACGGCCCTATCTATAGACGGTACCGCCACTTGTTCTGATAAGCGTGTGAGCGCCTTATCCACCCTAAGGGGTGTTTCCCAACGCGCCCTAACTTCTGGCGGGAAAGGGTATACCGCCCATATTTTCTATCGGGGGGAACCCACGCATCATCACACACTTCATTTAATTTATCTGATTCAGGAAAAACTACGGTAGTTTTTTCACATCCCACATAATACCCTCTTTCTCTATCGTCCTAGTGGATGCTGGGGTTCCTGAAAGGACCATGGGGAATAGCGGCTCCGCAGGAGACAGGGCACAAAAAGTAAAGCTTTTTCCGATCAGGTGGTGTGCACTGGCTCCTCCCCCTATGACCCTCCTCCAGACTCCAGTTAGATTTTTGTGCCCGGCCGAGAAGGGTGCAATCTAGGTGGCTCTCCTAAAGAGCTGCTTAGAAAAAGTTTAGCTAGGTTTTTTATTTTACAGTGATTCCTGCTGGCAACAGGATCACTGCAGCGAGGGACTGAGGGGAGAAGGAGTCAACTCACCTGCGTGCAGGATGGATTGGTTTCTTGGGTACTGGACATCAAGCTCCAGAGGGACGATCACAGGTACAGCCTGGATGGTCACCGGAGCCACGCCGCCGGCCCCCTTGCAGATGCTGAAATCAGAAGAGGTCCAGAATCGGCGGCTGAAGACTCCTGCAGTCTTCTAAAGGTAGCGCACAGCACTGCAGCTGTGCGCCATTTTCCTCTCAGCACACTTCACACGGCAGTCACTGAGGGTGCAGGGCGCTGGGAGGGGGGCGCCCTGGGAGGCAAATGAGTACCTATAAAGGCTAAAAATACCTCACATATAGCCCTAGAGGCTATATGGAGATATTTAACCCCTGCCTAATTTTTCTAAATAGCGGGAGACGAGCCCGCCGGAAAAGGGGCGGGGCCTATCTCCTCAGCACACGGCGCCATTTCCTCTCACAGCTCCGCTGGTCAGGACGGCTCCCAAGTCTCTCCCCTGCACTGCACTACAGAAACAGGGTAAAACAGAGAGGGGGGGGCACATTTATGGCGATATTTTGATATAACAAAGCAGCTATAAGGGAGCACTTATTATAAGGCTATCCCTGATATATATATATAGCGCTTTTGGTGTGTGCTGGCAAACTCTCCCTCTGTCTCCCCAAAGGGCTAGTGGGTCCTGTCTTCGTTAGGAGCATTCCCTGTGTGTCTGCTGTGTGTCGGTACGTGTGTGTCGACATGTATGAGGACGATATTGGTGTGGAGGCGGAGCAATTGCCAAATATGAGGATGTCACCCCCTAGGGAGTCGACACCAGAATGGATGCCTTTATTTATGGAACTACGGGATAGTGTCAACACGCTAAAGCAGTCGTTTGACGACATGAGACGGCCGGACAATCAATTAGTGCCTGTCCAGGCGACTCAAACACCGTCAGGGGCTGTGAAACGCCCTTTGCCTCAGTCGGTCGACACAGACCCAGACACAGGCGATGACTCCAGTGGTGACGGTGACGAATCAACCGTATTTTCCAGTAGGGCCACACGTTATATGATTTTGGCAATGAAGGAGGCGTTACATTTAGCTGATACTACAGGTACCACTAAACAGGGTATTATGTGGGGTATGAAAAAACTACCTATAGTTTTTCCTGAATCAGAAGAACTAAATGACGTGTGTAATGAAGCGTGGGTTGCCCCTGATAAAAAGCTGATAATTTCAAAGAAATTATTGGCATTATACCCTTTCCCGCCAGAGGTTAGGGAGCGCTGGGAAACACCTCCTAGGGTGGACAAGGCGCTAACACGCTTATCTAAACAAGTGGCGTTACCCTCTCCTGAGACGGCCGCACTTAAAGATCCATCAGATAGGAGGATGGAAAATATCCAAAAAAGTATATACACACATGCAGGTGTTATACTACGACCAGCTGTAGCGACTGCCTGGATGGGCAGTGCGGGGGTAGTTTGGTCAGAGTCCCTGATTGAAAATATTGATACCCTGGACAGGGACAATATTTTACTGTCGTTAGAACAAATAAAGGATGCATTTCTTTATATGCGTGATGCACAGAGGGATATATGCACACTGGCATCACGGGTAAGTGCTATGTCCATTTCGGCCAGAAGAGCTTTATGGACGCGACAGTGGACAGGCGATGCGGATTCAAAACGGCATATGGAAGTTTTGCCGTATAAAGGGGAGGAGTTATTTGGAGTCGGTCTATCAGATTTGGTGGCCACGGCTACAGCCGGGAAATCCACCTTTCTACCTCCAGTCACTCCCCAACAGAAAAAGGCACCGACTTTTCAACCGCAGCCCTTTCGTTCCTTTAAAAATAAGAGAGCAAAGGGCTATTCATATCTGCCACGAGGCAAAGGTCGAGGGAAGAGACAGCAACACGCAGCTCCTTCCCAGGATCAGAAGCCCTCCCCGGCTTCTACAAAAGCCTCAGCATGACGCTGGGGCTTCTCAAGCGGACTCGGGGACGGTGGGGGGTCGTCTCAAAAATTACAGCGCGCAGTGGGCTCACTCGCAAGTAGATCCCTGGATCCTGCAGATAATATCTCAGGGATACAGGTTGGAATTAGAGACAGATCCACCTCGCCGTTTCCTGAAGTCTGCTTTACCAACGTCCCCCTCCGAAAGGGAGACGGTTTTGGAAGCCATTCACAAGCTGTACTCTCAGCAGGTGATAGTCAAGGTACCTCTTCTGCAACAAGGGAAGGGGTATTATTCCACTCTTTTTGTGGTACCGAAGCCGGATGGCTTGGTAAGGCCTATTCTAAATCTGAAGTCCTTGAACCTGTACATAAAGAAGTTCAAGTTCAAAATGGAGTCACTCAGAGCAGTGATAGCGAACCTGGAAGAGGGGGACTTTATGGTATCCTTGGACATCAAGGATGCGTATCTCCACGTTCCAATTTACCCCTCACACCAGGGGTACCTCAGGTTCGTTGTACAAAACTGTCACTATCAGTTTCAGACGCTGCCGTTCGGATTGTCCACGGCACCTCGGATCTTTACAAAGGTAATGGCCGAGATGATGATTCTTCTTCGAAGAAAAGGCGTATTAATTATCCCATACTTGGACGATCTCCTAATAAGGGCGAGGTCCAGAGAACAGCTAGAGATGGGATTAGCTCTGTCTCAAGAAGTGCTAAAACAGCACGGGTGGATTCTGAATATTCCAAAATCCCAGTTAATGCCGACAACTCGTCTGCTGTTCCTAGGGATGATTCTGGACACGGTTCAGAAAAAGGTTTTTCTCCCGGAGGAAAAAGCCAAGGAGTTATCCGAGCTTGTCAGGAACCTCCTAAAACCAGGAAAGGTGTCTGTACATCAATGCACAAGAGTCCTGGGAAAAATGGTGGCTTCTTACGAAGCAATTCCATTCGGCAGATTCCACGCAAGAATTTTCCAAAGGGATCTGTTGGACAAATGGTCAGGGTCGCATCTTCAGATGCACCTGCGGATAACCCTGTCTCCAAGGACAAGGGTGTCTCTTCTGTGGTGGTTGCAGAGTGCTCATCTATTGGAGGGCCGCAGATTCGGCATACAGGATTGGATCCTGGTGACCACGGACGCCAGCCTGAGAGGCTGGGGAGCAGTCACACAAGGAAGAAACTTCCAGGGAGTATGGACGAGCCTGGAAACGTCTCTTCACATAAACATTCTGGAACTAAGAGCAATATACAATGCTCTAAGCCAGGCAGAACCTCTGCTTCAGGGAAAACCGGTGTTGATCCAGTCGGACAACATCACGGCAGTCGCCCATGTGAACAGACAGGGCGGCACAAGAAGCAGGAGTGCAATGGCAGAAGCTGCAAGGATTCTTCGCTGGGCAGAGAATCATGTGATAGCACTGTCAGCAGTGTTCATCCCGGGAGTGGACAACTGGGAAGCAGACTTCCTCAGCAGACACGATCTTCACCCGGGAGAGTGGGGACTTCATCCAGAAGTCTTCCACATGCTGGTAACCCGTTGGGAAAGACCAATGGTGGACATGATGGCGTCTCGCCTCAACAAAAAACTGGACAGGTATTGCGCCAGGTCAAGAGATCCGCAGGCAATAGCTGTGGACGCGCTGGTAACGCCTTGGGTGTACCAGTCGGTGTATGTGTTTCCTCCTCTGCCTCTCATACCAAAAGTATTGAGAATTATACGGCAAAGAGGCGTAAGAACGATACTAGTGGTTCCGGATTGGCCAAGAAGGACTTGGTACCCGGAACTTCAAGAGATGATCACGGAAGATCCGTGGCCTCTACCTCTAAGGAGGGACTTGCTTCAGCAGGGTCCCTGTCTGTTTCAAGACTTACCGCGGCTGCGTTTGACGGCATGGCGGTTGAACGCCGGATCCTAAAGGAAAAAGGCATGCCGGAAGAAGTCATTCCTACTTTGATTAAAGCAAGGAAGGAAGTAACCGTGCAACATTATCACCGAATTTGGCGAAAATATGTTGCGTGGTGCGAAGATCGGAGTGCTCCGACGGAGGAATTTCAACTGGGTCGATTCCTACATTTCCTGCAATCAGGATTGTCAATGGGTCTCAAATTGGGATCTATTAAGGTTCAAATTTCGGCCCTGTCGATTTTCTTTCAAAAAGAATTGGCTTCAGTCCCTGAAGTCCAGACCTTTGTTAAGGGAGTGCTGCATATACAGCCTCCTGTGGTGCCTCCAGTGGCACCGTGGGATCTCAATGTGGTTTTGGACTTCCTAAAATCTCATTGGTTTGAACCACTAAAAAAGGTGGATTTGAAATATCTCACATGGAAAGTGACCATGCTTCTAGCCCTGGCTTCTGCCAGGAGAGTGTCAGAATTGGCAGCTTTATCTTACAAAAGCCCATATCTGATTTTCCATTCGGACAGGGCAGAACTGCGGACTCGTCCGCATTTTCTCCCTAAGGTGGTGTCAGCATTTCATCTGAACCAGCCTATTGTAGTGCCTGCGGCTACAAGTGACTTGGAGGACTCCAAGTTACTGGACGTTGTCAGAGCATTAAAAATATATATTGCAAGGACAGCTGGAGTCAGAAAATCTGACTCGTTGTTTATATTGTATGCACCCAACAAGATGGGTGCTCCTGCGTCTAAGCAGACGATTGCTCGTTGGATCTGTAGCACAATCCAACTTGCACATTCTGTGGCAGGCCTGCCACAGCCTAAATCTGTAAAGGCCCACTCCACAAGGAAGGTGGGCTCATCTTGGGCGGCTGCCCGAGGGGTCTCGGCATTACAACTTTGCCGAGCAGCTACGTGGTCAGGGGAGAACACGTTTGTAAAATTTTACAAATTTGATACTCTGGCTAAGGAGGACATGGAGTTCTCTCATTCGGTGCTGCAGAGTCATCCGCACTCTCCCGCCCGTTTGGGAGCTTTGGTATAATCCCCATGGTCCTTTCAGGAACCCCAGCATCCACTAGGACGATAGAGAAAATAAGATTTTACTTACCGATAAATCTATTTCTCGGAGTCCGTAGTGGATGCTGGGCGCCCATCCCAAGTGCGGATTATCTGCATAAATTGTACATAGTTATTGTTAACTAATTCGGGTTATTGTTGAAGGAAGCCATCTTTCAGAGGCTCCGCTGTTATCATACTGTTAACTGGGTTTAGATCACAAGTTGTACGGTGTGATTGGTGTGGCTGGTATGAGTCTTACCCGGGATTCAAAATCCTCCCTTATTGTGTACGCTCGTCCGGGCACAGTACCTAACTGGAGTCTGGAGGAGGGTCATAGGGGGAGGAGCCAGTGCACACCACCTGATCGGAAAAAGCTTTACTTTTTGTGCCCTGTCTCCTGCGGAGCCGCTATTCCCCATGGTCCTTTCAGGAACCCCAGCATCCACTACGGACTCCGAGAAATAGATTTATCGGTAAGTAAAATCTTATTTTTGTGGTACTTGTAGTATCAGAAATATGTAACACCTCCTTCATTGCCCTTAACGTGTGGCCCTAATAAGGAATACGTTTGTTTATTCACCGTCGACACTGGATTCAGTGTCCCTGTCTGTGTCTGTGTCGACCGACTAAAGTAAACGGGCGTTTTAAAAAACCCCTGACGGTGTTTTTGAGACGTCTGGACCGGTACTAATTGTTTGTCGGCCGTCTCATTTCGTCAACCGACCTTGGCGCGTGTTGACATTATCACGTAATTCCCTAAATAAGCCATCCATTCCGGTGTCGACTCCCTAGAGAGTGACATCACCATTACAGGCAATTGCTCCGCCTCCTCACCAACATCGTCCTCATACATGTCGACACACGTACCGACACACAGCACACACACAGGGAATGCTCTGATAGAGGACAGGACCTACTAGCCCTTTGGGGAGACAGAGGGAGAGTTTGCCAGCACACACCAAAAACGCTATAATTATATAGGGACAACCTTATATAAGTGTTTTCCCTTATAGCATCTTTTTTATATATTTCTAACGCCAAATTAGTGCCCCCCCTCTCTGTTTTAACCCTGTTTCTGTAGTGCAGTGCAGGGGAGAGCCTGGGAGCCTTCCCTCCAGCCTTTCTGTGAGGGAAAATGGCGCTGTGTGCTGAGGAGATAGGCCCCGCCCCTTTTTCGGCGGCCTCGTCTCCCGCTCTTAACGGATTCTGGCAGGGGTTAAATATCTCCATATAGCCCCCGGAGGCTATATGTGAGGTATTTTTAGCCAAAAAAGGTTTTCATTTGCCTCCCAGGGCGCCCCCCTCCCAGCGCCCTGCACCCTCAGTGACTGCCGTGTGAAGTGTGCTGAGAGGGAAATGGCGCACAGCTGCAGTGCTGTGCGCTACCTTAAGAAGACTGAGGAGTCTTCTGCCGCCGATTCTGGACCTCTTCTCGTTTCAGCATCTGCAAGGGGGCCGGCGGCGAGGCTCCGGTGACCATCCAGGCTGTACCTGTGATCGTCCCTCTGGAGCTAATGTCCAGTAGCCAAGAAGCCAATCCATCCTGCACGCAGGTGAGTTCACTTCTTCTCCCCTAAGTCCCTCGTTGCAGTGATCCTGTTGCCAGCAGGACTCACTGTAAAATAAAAAACCTAAGCTAAACTTTTCTAAGCAGCTCTTTAGGAGAGCCACCTAGATTGCACCCTTCTCGGCCGGGCACAAAAATCTAACTGAGGCTTGGAGGAGGGTCATAGGGGGAGGAGCCAGTGCACACCACCTGATCCTAAAGCTTTACTTTTTGTGCCCTGTCTCCTGCGGAGCCGCTATTCCCCATGGTCCTTTCAGGAACCCCAGCATCCACTAGGACGATAGAGAAACAAACGTATTTTCCATTAGGGCCACACGTTACATGTTAAGGGCAATGAAGGAGGTGTTACATATTTCTGATACTACAAGTACCACAAAAAAGGGTATTATGTGGGGTGTGAAAAAACTACCTGTAGTTTTTCCTGAATCAGATAAATTAAATGAAGTGTGTGATGATGCGTGGGTTTCCCCCGATAGAAAATTATTGGCGTTATACCCTTTCCCGCCAGAAGTTAGGGCGCGTTGGGAAACACCCCCTAGGGTGGATAAGGCGCTCACACGCTTATCAAAACAAGTGGCGTTACCGTCTCCAGATACGGCCGCCCTCAAGGAGCCAGCTGATAGGAGGCTGGAAAATATCCTAAAAAGTATATACACACATACTGGTGTTATACTGCGACCAGCGATCGCCTCAGCCTGGATGTGCAGCGCTGGGGTGGCTTGGTCGGATTCCCTGACTGAAAATATTGATACCCTTGACAGGGACAGTATTTTATTGACTATAGAGCATTTAAAGGATGCATTTCTATATATGCGAGATGCACAGAGGGATATTTGCACTCTGGCATCAAGAGTAAGTGCGATGTCCATGTCTGCCAGAAGATGTTTATGGACACGACAGTGGTCAGGTGATGCAGATTCCAAACGGCACATGGAAGTATTGCCGTATAAAGGGGAGGAGTTATTTGGGGTCGGTCCATCGGATCTGGTGGCCTCGGCAACAGCTGGAAAATCCACCTTTTTTACCCCAAGTCACATCTCAGCAGAAAAAGACACCGTCTTTTCAGCCTCAGTCCTTTCGTCCCCATAAGGGCAAGCGGGCAAAGGCCAGTCATATCTGCCCAGGGGTAGAGGAAAGGGAAGAAGACTGCAGCAGGCAGCCCCTTCCCAGGAACAGAAGCCCTCCACCGCTTCTGCCAAGTCCTCAGCATGACGCTGGGGCCGTACAAGCGGACTCAGGTGCGGTGGGGGGTCGTCTCAAGAGTTTCAGCACGCAGTGGGCTCACTCGCAAATGGACCCCTGGATCCTACAAGTAGTATCCCAGGGGTACAGATTGGAAATTCGAGACGTCTCCCCCTCGCAGGTTCCTGAAGTCTGCTTTACCAATCGCATCTTCAGATGCATCAGCGGATAATCCTGTCTCCAAGGACAAGGGTGTCTCTTCTGTGGTGGCTGCAGAGTGCTCATCTACTAGAGGGCAGCAGATTCGGCATTCAGGACTGGGTCCTGGTGACCACGGATGCCAGCATTCAATGTCTTCTAAAAGCAGCTTTTAACATATATAAATGCAGTTTTTTAACAGGAATCTACAAATATTCATTCCATCTACAATTCATTTCATAAGAGTATATTTAATATATATTAATAATAGGCATTCATAATACTGCATTTAATTCCATGCCTTCATTTAATCCGTAAGGATGGAGGGCATTCATTTTGAAAATCCAATAAATTTCTTGTTTCTGTAGCCTTTTAAACCTATCTCCTCCTCGCCTGGTAACCGGAATATGTTCTAAAACAATAAGCTTTAGCGTACTTGGGTTGCTCTGATGATATGTTTCATAGTGTCGTGAGACACTATGATCTGATTTTTTATTAATGATGTTGCGTCTATGTTCTAAGAATCTTAATTTCATTTTCCGAGTTGTTCTTCCCACGTAACATAAATTACATGGGCATTGTAATAAATGAAGTGTGTGATGATGCGTGGGTTTCCCCCGATAGAAAATTATTGGCGTTATACCCTTTCCCGCCAGAAGTTAGGGCGCGTTGGGAAACACCCCCTAGGGTGGATAAGGCGCTCACACGCTTATCAAAACAAGTGGCGTTACCGTCTCCAGATACGGCCGCCCTCAAGGAGCCAGCTGATAGGAGGCTGGAAAATATCCTAAAAAGTATATACACACATACTGGTGTTATACTGCGACCAGCGATCGCCTCAGCCTGGATGTGCAGCGCTGGGGTGGCTTGGTCGGATTCCCTGACTGAAAATATTGATACCTTTGACAGGGACAGTATTTTATTGACTATAGAGCATTTAAAGGATGCATTTCTATATATGCGAGATGCACAGAGGGATATTTGCACTCTGGCATCAAGAGTAAGTGCGATGTCCATGTCTGCCAGAAGATGTTTATGGACACGACAGTGGTCAGGTGATGCAGATTCCAAACGGCACATGGAAGTATTGCCGTATAAAGGGGAGGAGTTATTTGGGGTCGGTCCATCGGATCTGGTGGCCTCGGCAACAGCTGGAAAATCCACCTTTTTTACCCCAAGTCACATCTCAGCAGAAAAAGACACCGTCTTTTCAGCCTCAGTCCTTTCGTCCCCATAAGGGCAAGCGGGCAAAGGCCAGTCATATCTGCCCAGGGGTAGAGGAAAGGGAAGAAGACTGCAGCAGGCAGCCCCTTCCCAGGAACAGAAGCCCTCCACCGCTTCTGCCAAGTCCTCAGCATGACGCTGGGGCCGTACAAGCGGACTCAGGTGCGGTGGGGGGTCGTCTCAAGAGTTTCAGCACGCAGTGGGCTCACTCGCAAATGGACCCCTGGATCCTACAAGTAGTATCCCAGGGGTACAGATTGGAAATTCGAGACGTCTCCCCCTCGCAGGTTCCTGAAGTCTGCTTTACCAACGTCTCCCTCCGACAGGGAGGCAGTACAGGTTGAGTCTCCCTTATCCAAAATGCTTGGGACCAGAGGTATTTTGGATACCGGATTTTTCCGTATTTTGGAATAATTGCATACTATAATGAGAGATCATGGTGATGGGACCCAAGTCTAAGCACAGAATGCATTTATGTTACATATACACCTTATACACACAGCCTGAAGGACATTTTAGCCAATATTTTTTATAACTTTGTGCATTGAACAATGTGTGTGTACATTCACACAATTCATTTCTGTTTCATATACACCTTATATACACTGCCTGAAGGTCATTTAATACAATATTTTTAATAACTTTGTGTATTAAACAAATTTTGTGTACATTGAGCCATCAAAAAACAAAGGTTTCACTATCTCACTCTCACTCAAAAAAGTCCGTATTTCGGAATATTCCGTATTTCGGAATATTTGGATATGGGATACTCAACCTGTATTGGAAACAATTCACAAGCTGTATTCCCAGCAGGTGATAATCAAAGTACCCCTCCTACAACAAGGAAAGGGGTATTATTCCACACTATTTGTGGTACTGAAGCCAGACGGCTCGGTGAGACCTATTCTAAATCTGAAATCTTTGAACACTTACATACAAAGGTTCAAATCAAGATGGAGTCACTCAGAGCAGTGATAGCGAACCAGGAAGAAGGGCACTATATGGTGTCCCTGGACATCAAGGATGCTTACCTCCATGTCCCAATTTGCCCTTCTCACCAAGGGTACCTCAGGTTCGTGGTACAGAACTGTCACTATCAGTTTCAGACGCTACCGTTTGGATTGTCCACGGCACCCCGGGTCTTTACCAAGGTAATGGCCGAAATGATGATTCTTCTTCAAAGAAAAGGCGTCTTAATTATCCCTTACTTGGACGATCTCCTGATAAGGGCAAGGTCCAGAGAACAGTTGGAGGTCGGAGTAGCACTATCTCAAGTAGTTCTACGACAGCACGGGTGGATTCTAAATATTCCAAAATCGCAGCTGATTCCGACGACACGTCTGCTGTTCCTAGGGATGATTCTGGACACAGTCCAGAAAAAGGTGTTTCTCCCGGAGGCGAAAGCCAGGGAGTTATCCGAGCTAGTCAGAAACCTCCTAAAACCAGGCCAAGTGTCAGTGCATCAATGCACAAGAGTCCTGGGAAAAATGGTGGCTTCTTACGAAGCGATTCCATTCGGCAGATTTCACGCAAGAATTTTTCAGTGGGATCTGCTGGACGAATGGTCCGGATCGCATCTTCAGATGCATCAGCGGATAATCCTGTCTCCAAGGACAAGGGTGTCTCTTCTGTGGTGGCTGCAGAGTGCTCATCTACTAGAGGGCAGCAGATTCGGCATTCAGGACTGGGTCCTGGTGACCACGGATGCCAGCCTGAGAGGCTGGGGGGCAGTCACACAGGGAAGAAACTTCCAAGGACTATGGTCGAGTCAGGAGACTTCCCTTCACATAAATATTCTGGAACTAAGGGCCATCTACAATGCCCTAAGTCAAGCAAAATCCCTGCTCCTACACCAGCCGGTGCTGATCCAGTCAGACAACATCACGGCAGTCGCCCATGTAAATCGACAGGGCGGCACAAGAAGATGGATGGCGAGAGTGGGGACTTCATCCAGAAGTCTTCCAGATGCTGGTAAACCGTTGGGAAAAACCACAGGTGGACATGATGGCGTCCCGCCTCAACAAAAAATTAAAAAGATATTGCGCCAGGTCAAGGGACCCTCAGGCGATAGCTGTGGACGCTCTAGTGACACCGTGGGTGTACCAGTCGGTTTATGTGTTCCCTCCTCTGCCTCTCATACCAAAGGTATTGAGAATAATAAGAAAGCGAGGAGTAAACACCATTCTCGTGGTTCTGGATTGGCCAAGACGAGCGTGGTACCCGGAACTTCAGAGATGCTCTCAGAGGACCCGTGGCCTCTACCGCTCAGACAGGACCTGCTACAACAGGGGCCCTGTCTGTTCCAAGACTTACCGCGGCTGCGTTTGACGGCATGGCGGTTGAACACCGGATCCTAAAGGAAAAGGGTATTCCGGAAGAAGTCATTCCTACGCTTATTAAGGCCAGGAAAGATGTTACGGCAAAGCATTATCACCGCATATGGCGGAAATATGTTGCATGGTGCGAGGCCAAAAAGGCCCCAACAGAGGAATTTCAACTAGGTCGATTTCTGCATTTCCTGCAAGCAGGAGTGAATATGGGCCTAAAACTAGGCTCCATTAAAGTACAGATCTCGGCTCTGTCGATTTTCTTTCAAAAAGAACTAGCTTCAGTACCTGAAGTTCAGACATTTGTGAAAGGAGTGCTGCATATTCAGCCCCCATTTGTGCCTCCTGTGGCACCTTGGGATCTCAACGTGATGTTGAGTTTCTTAAAATCACATTGGTTTGAGCCACTAAAAACCGTGGATCTGAAATATCTCACGTGGAAAGTGGTCATGTTATTGGCCTTGGCTTCAGCCAGGCGAGTGTCAGAATTGGCGGCTTTATCATGTAAAAGCCCTTATCAGATTTTCCATATGGATAGGGCAGAATTGAGGACTCGTCCCCAGTTTCTCCCTAAGGTGGTGTCAGCGTTTCACCTGAACCAGCCTATTGTGGTGCCTGCGGCTACTAAGGATTTGGAGGACTCCAAGTTGCTAGACGTTGTCAGGGCCCTGAAAATATATGTTTCCAGGACGGCTGGAGTCAGAAAATCTGACTCGCTGTTTATCCTGTATGCACCCAACAAGCTGGGTGCTCCTGCTTCTAAGCAGTCTATTGCTCGCTGGATTTGTAGTACAATTCAGCTTGCACATTCTGTGGCAGGCATGCCACAGCCAAAATCTGTAAATGCCCATTCCACAAGGAAGGTGGGCTCATCTTGGGCGGCTGCCCGAGGCGTCTCGGCTTTACAACTTTGCCGAGCAGCTACTTGGTCAGGGGCAAACACATTTGCAAAATTCTACAAATTTGATACCCTGGCTGAGAAGGACCTGGAGTTCTCTCATTCGGTGCTACAGAGTCATCCGCACTCTCCCGCCCGTTTGGGAGCTTTGGTATAATCCCCATGGTCCTTACGGAGTTCCCAGCATCCACTAGGACGTTAGAGAAAATAAGAATTTACTCACCGGTAATTCTATTTCTCGTAGTCCGTAGTGGATGCTGGGCGCCCATCCCAAGTGCGGATTGTCTGCAATACTTGTAAATAGTTATTGTTAACTAAAGGGTTATTGTTGAGCCATCTGTTGAGAGGCTCAGTTGTTTTTCATACTGTCAAACTGGATATAGTATCACGAGTTGTACGGTGTGATTGGTGTGGCTGGTAAGAGTCTTACCCGGGATTCTAAATCCTTCCTTATTATGTCTGCTCGTCCGGGCACGGTGTCCTAACTGAGGCTTGGAGGAGGGTCATAGTGGGAGGAGCCAGTGCACACCAGGTAGTCCTAAATCTTTCTAGAGTGCCCAGCCTCCTTCGGAGCCCGCTATTCCCCATGGTCCTTACGGAGTTCCCAGCATCCACTACGGACTACGAGATATAGAATTACCGGTGAGTAAATTCTTATTTTTCAAGGCCCTGACTACGTCCAGCAACTTGGAATCCTCCAAGTCCCTAGTAGCCGCAGGCACCACAATAGGTTGGTTCAAGTGAAAAGCTGATACCACCTTAGGGAGAAACTGAGGACGAGTCCTCAATTCTGCCCTATCCATATGGAAAATCAGATAAGGGCTTTTACATTATACATAAAAAACATGCAGCGCTATAATAAAATATATGCAGACAGGTGTCAATAAGAAAAAATTAATAAAATTTATTTAACACTTAGATGAAGTATATTAAAAATAAGCATGTGCAACATTAAAAATAGGAGCTCATATATGATTCAAAAAACCTGTCTCTGGTATATAGGACTTAAGGGGCTCTGACAGTAATGTCCAGTGGTTAGTGGACCTATACGATATTCAGCCTTTTATAGGGATTTGAAAGATTCCACAGTGAATTACCAATCTTAGAGATGGATGGTTCCCTTAGCGGTGGTTCAGACTGCACCAATTCCAACGCAGAAATGAGGGAATGGAATGTGGATTCACAATAGGTTTGCACACCATACAAAGAGTCCCAGGCTTAGAAGGTCCACTGTCCGATTATCTGGATGTCCCCAGGGTCCTTTTTGTAGTCCAAAGTCACAGTCCTGACGCGTTTCGCTGTCACAAGGGACAGCTTTATCAAAGGTATGTCTCCTTACTCCATTCTCCCCTTTTTATAAGGGCTTAATTGCATATGATCATTGCACCTGTCTGCAATCATTCTAATTGTGCATATATACATTTACATAAAAACATAAATTCTCTAAATCATATAATTTAATGAGGCAAAGCTATCTATCATATAGTAATTAAATGTTAAAAACGAGTGTTTGAAAGTAGTAAATAATAAGAACAAACCCCAATAATAAATATTCATTTAATAGTTATTCCAAACACTAGATGGAATGAATAATAGCAATTCACTGGACTCCCTTGTCTATAATACATTTCTCACTCTAGTGTCCGGGATATTTCTGGTCACATGACGTATTCGTCATAGATCACATGGTCGGCATCTATCTCCACACAGTCTATTCCTGTGTCTCAGTAAATCCGTTCACGTGACCTTTACTATCGGTCACATGATCGGGTCTCCTACTCCAATCATATCATTAGACAGCAGCCCAATCCTAAGGGTCACGTGGCTCACATATTATAACGGTGCCGCGCTCGTATAACCCATAACGCCTGATTTCCGGGAACAACATAGTTGCGGTCATGTGACACACACGTCATCCGTCACATGATCGTTTTCTCCTCTAAAACGTAGATGTGTTTATCCACACATCATAATGACGTGGGTCTCTAGCATGTGACCTGTAAGAAGCCAATCGTGTACTCAAAAAGGCAGTCTTCCTGATATTTCCCTCCGATCACATGATCGGCTGCCCACATCTCACATGTTCTATATTGACCAATAAGGTTAATGGTTGCTATATTTACTTATAAACACTACGTTAATCTTCATTAAAAATATTCAATAGCATTCAATGTCTTCTAGAAGCAGCTTTTAACATATATAAATGCAGTTTTTTAACAGGAATCTACAAATATTCATTCCATCTACAATTCATTTCATAAGAGTATATTTAATATATATTAATAATAGGCATTCATAATACTGCATTTAATTCCATGCCTTCATTTAATCCGTAAGGATGGAGGGCATTCATTTTGAAAATCCAATAAATTTCTTGTTTCTGTAGCCTTTTAAACCTATCTCCTCCTCGCCTGGTAACCGGAATATGTTCTAAAACAATAAGCTTTAGCGTACTTGGGTTGCTCTGATTTTATGTTTCATAGTGTCGTGAGACACTATGATCTGATTTTTTATTAATGATGTTGCGTCTATGTTCTAAGAATCTTAATTTCATTTTCCGAGTTGTTCTTCCCACGTAACATAAATTACATGGGCATTGTAATAAATAAATTGCCCAGCTGGTCTCACAATTCATAAAAGATCTTAATAGATACTCTGTGTCATCAAGTGCACATTTTATACTTTTAGTGTTATTCTGAACATATCCACAAGTTATACATCTTGACCTATTACATTTAAAACATCCATGTGGTCTCATTGGTAACCATGTATTTGATCTAGTAGATTCTTCTTGTGTTGCCTCTTTTAATTGGCTCGGTGCTAATTTATCTTTTAAGTCCTATATACCAGAGACTGGTTTTTTGAATCATATATGAGCTCCTATTTTTAATGTTGCACATGCTTATTTTTAATATACTTCATCTAAGTGTTAAATAAATTTTATTAATTTTTTCTTATTGACACCTGTCTGCATATATTTTATTATAGCGCTGCATGTCTTTTATGTATATTGTTCATTATTTGGATTGACTATCCAATTTTTGGCAGCAGCTGAGAGAACCTCCTCATATCAAGCGCGTGGCAACCCACATTTCTGTGAGGTTATTCTTTTTTCTTTCTCTAACACACATAGTCAATACCACGCAGCCAATATGAGTTGTTTCTCTAATTTTGATAATAGAAATGTTAGGAGGCAAGGCTATCTATCTAAATGGGGAGGATTTGAAAAAGATATGTTAGATACTAATAGAAGTAAAAATCCAGGATTAAAGGAAGATTTTTTATAAATTGGAAGAACTCATTAAATTAGAAACAAAAAATTGGCTAGATGCCGTTAACCTACGTAAGTACGTTGACACAAAAATGATCCCTAGAGGCCTACGTATTAATAAATCATCCATATTTGGAGATAATACAGATTACCAAGAGAAATGGGAATCTGTTCTTAATGATTGCTCAATGTCTCTGATAGAATTGGTTATTAAATTTAGAGATGGGAAAGTAAAACAGCTGGAAAGGGACATTGAGATCATTAAGAATAAAATAGAACCACTAAATACTACTCCTGAGTTTAAAACCAGGGACCAACATATAACAGAGAGGACTCTCAAATTTGAAAGAGAGATTACAGACTTTAAATCTAAAAAATTTAGAAGAGACCTTCAGGATTATAAGAATGGAGAAGTATATACTTATAACAGAAAAAAACAGAGTAATCAAGAAAATAAATTATCCCATGCTGATAAATCAAATTACCGGCCTTCCACCTATCCATCTAGGTTTAAAAGACGTCATAGTCACCAAGATTCCCCACAACATATGAATAAATATGAGAAGAGGGAAGAAATAAGTGCCAACAGATATTCACGAGCTAATTTAGAAAGAGAAGAACAGCTTAAAACCGGTACAAGGCCTAAAACTTCATTCAATTCAGATTTTGTAAGAAAAGAAGATAAACAGATGTCTTTTTTAGAACAGAGAGAAAACAGACAACGAGAATGGGGGAAACCGCTAGACGAACAACAATACACACCAAAAAGACGTCGAAATATAAGTACAGAGGAAAGAGAGGAGGGAAAAAGGAGAAATATAAGAAGTTAAATGTAATAAAAATGGAGAAACTAGCATCATCTATTTATAATTTATCTTCCAAACCATTATCTAAAACTGAAATATCATTACTAACCAAAGGATTGAAATTTTCGCCCTCAACAGGTCCTAACTTATTTGATCTTTTTGTTGAATTAAATAGATTCATACGTTCCCTTTGCAGAAAAAGATATTTTGTAAGGAAGGGAATAATGAAAACAGGGGAGGAAGCAATGCCAATTATTTTGGATTCAGAAGACGAACCATGCTTACAAATACTGGTAGATTTGCAGAAAGAAGGGTGTAATGAAAATCCTGTAAAAATCTTTGATATTAATGTTGACAGAAACAAATTTAAACTTAAATCGGACTTTTTCCCTGTCTTTACGAAAAGCGGTTGTATTGAAAGTTTTTACAAAACTACCTTGGACAGTTTTCGTACTTTATGCGTGAAGGAAAATAAGAGTAAAACATCTAGGGGAAATTTGAATAAATGGGAATGTAGAGCTCTGTTAAAGTTGACAAAAGATACTACATTGGTAATCAAGCAAGCCGATAGTTATTCAGGATAGGTGCGACTACATAAAAGAAGCCTTAAGACTTTTAGATGACACAAATTTCTATATGAAATTAGCTAAAGATCCCACTTCAGAATTCAAATTAGAACTGCATAGTTTATTGAAAGAAGCAGAATCTAAAGGTGTTATCTCTAAGGAAGAGTTCCGTTTTCTTTTTTCCTCCTTTTCCAGTTATTCCTATATACTACCATCTTCCTAAATTGCATAAATCTCTTAGTTGTCCCCCAGGTCGCCCTATCATAGCTGGTATTCAGTCTCTTACTTCTAATCTATCATTTTATGTAGACAGCTATTTACAACCACGTGTGCCTCATTTGAGATCCCATATTCGTGATACATCTCATTTTCTTCAATTAATAAAACAAGTTATTTGGAAACCGTCATATTCTTTTTTAACTTTAGACGTACAAAGTCTTTATTCCAATATTCCTCATAATTTAGGCATACAAGCAATAAAAGATCAATTGGATCTAGATGGTGATCTCTATGAGGCACACAAACATTTCATACTCACTTGCATATCATTTATTCTCAAACACAATTATTTTCTTTTTTCTGACACTTTTTATTTACAGACTATGGGGACGGCCATGGGGACCAGATTCGCGCTGAGTTACGCAAACATCTACATGGGCAAGGTCGAAGACCAACTTGTGTGGGGGGGGCCCATTCGGCGCGAATCTGGTCCTCTATGGTCGTTATATAGATGACCTTTTCTTTATCTGGGATGGGGATTCTACTTCTGCTGCACAGTTTGTTTCTCACCTTAACACTAATAATTTTAATTTGCAATTCACTCATACATTTCATTCATCCTGTATCCATTATTTGGATATCACATTACAGATTATAGATGGAGAAATACATACATCTAATTATACTAAAGAAGTAGGAAATAATGCCTATCTTAACTATACTAGTGCTCACTATGCTCCTTGGAAGAAGAACATTCCCAGAGGTCAATTACAACGCCTTAAACGAAATTGTTCAGAACATAATGCTTTTTCTAAACAAGCAAGTGAGATGTTGGAATCATTTAGATTGAGAAACTATCCAGAAGAACTCCTAAGTGGAGCATCAGAAGGGGTAGAGAAAATGAATAGAGAAGATTTGCTTAAACCAAAAATCAGAGCAAAGAACAATATAGATATAGACGCAAAAGATGTTTTGTTTATCTCTAAATATAATAACAGATCGTTTGAAATTAAGAAAATTGTGAAACAGAACTATTCTATACTAAAACAGGACCCTATTCTAAGAGATTTGATTCCGGAAACTCCACGTATTATTTTTAAGAAAAATATTACTATAAAAGATAAATTAGCACCGAGCCAATTAAAAGAGGCAACACAAGAAGAATCTACTAGATCAAATACATGGTTACCAATGAGACCACATGGATGTTTTAAATGTAATAGGTCAAGATGTATAACTTGTGGATATGTTCAGAATAACACTAAAAGTATAAAATGTGCACTTGATGACACAGAGTATCTATTAAGATCTTTTATGAATTGTGAGACCAGCTGGGCAATTTATTTTTCTCTAACGTCCTAGTGGATGCTGGGGACTCCGAAAGGACCATGGGGAATAGCGGCTCCGCAGGAGACCGGGCACAAAGTAAAAGCTTTAGGACTAGCTGGTGTGCACTGGCTCCTCCCCCTATGACCCTCCTCCAAGCCTCAGTTAAGATTTTGTGCCCGAACGAGAAGGGTGCAATCTAGGTGGCTCTCCTGAGCTGCTTAGAGTAAAAGTTTAAATAGGTTTTTTTTTATTTTCAGTGAGACCTGCTGGCAACAGGCTCACTGCATCGAGCGAACTCACCTGCGTGCAGAGTGGATTGGGCTTCTTAGGCTACTGGACATTAGCTCCAGAGGGACGATCACAGGCCCAGCCATGGATGGGTCCCGGAGCCGCGCCGCCGGCCCCCTTACAGAGCCAGAAGAGTGAAGAGGTCCGGAAAATCGGCGTCAGAAGACGTCCTGTCTTCAATAAGGTAGCGCACAGCACCGCAGCTGTGCGCCATTGCTCTCAGCACACTTCACACTCCGGTCACTGAGGGTGCAGGGCGCTGGGGGGGGGGCGCCCTGGGACGCAATGAAAATACCTTAAATGGCTAAAAATACATCACATATAGCTCCTGGGCTATATGGATGTATTTAACCCCTGCCAGTTTTCCACAAAAAAGCGAGAGAAAGGCCGCCGAAAAAGGGGCGGAGCCTATCTCCTCAGCACACAAGCGCCATTTTTTCCTCACAGCTCCGTTGGAGGAAGGCTCCCTGACTCTCCCCTGCAGTCCTGCACTACAGAAACAGGGTAAAACAAGAGAGGGGGGGCACTAAATTGGCATATTAATATATACAGCAGCTATATTAGGGAAAAACACTTATATAAGGTTATCCCTATATATATATATATATAGCGCTCTGGTGTGTGCTGGCAAACTCTCCCTCTGTCTCCCCAAAGGGCTAGTGGGGTCCTGTCCTCTGTCAGAGCATTCCCTGTGTGTGTGCTGTGTGTCGGTACGCTGTGTCGACATGTATGAGGAGGAAAATGGTGTGGAGGCGGAGCAATTGCCTGTGTTAGTGATGTCACCCCCTAGGGAGTCGACACCTGACTGGATGGTCTTATGGAAAGAATTACGTGATAGTGTCGGCACTTTACAAAAGACTGTTGACGACATGAGACAGCCGGCAAATCAGTTAATACCTGTACAGGCGTCTCAAACACCGTCAGGGGCTATAAAACGCCCGTTACCTCAGGTCGATACAGACACTGACACGGACACTGACTCCAGTGTCGACGGTGAGGAAACAAACGTATTTTCCAGTAGGGCCACACGTTACATGATCACGGCAATGAAGGAGGTTTTGAACATTTCTGATACTACAAGTACCACAAAAAAGGGTATTATGTGGGGTGTGAAAAAACTACCCGTAGTTTTTCCTGAATCAGATGAATTAAATGAGGTGTGTGATGAAGCGTGGGTTTCCCCCGATAAAAAACTGCTAATTTCTAAAAAATTATTGGCATTATACCCTTTCCCGCCAGAGGTTAGGGCGCGTTGGGAAACACCCCCTAGCGTAGATAAGGCGCTCACACGCTTATCAAAACAAGTGGCGTTACCGTCTCCTGATACGGCCACCCTCAAGGAACCAGCTGATAGGAAGCTGGAAAATATCCTTAAAAGTATATACACACATACTGGTATTATACTGCGACCAGCAATCGCCTCAGCCTGGATGTGCAGTGCTGGGGTGGCTTGGTCGGATTCCCTGACTGAAAATATTGATACCCTGGACAGGGACAATATATTATTGACTATAGAGCATTTAAAGGATGCATTTCTATATATGCGAGATGCACAGAGGGATATTTGCACTCTGGCATCAAGAGTAAGTGCGATGTCCATTTCTGCCAGAAGAGGATTATGGACGCGACAGTGGTCAGGGGATGCGGATTCCAAACGGCATATGGAAGTATTGCCGTATAAAGGGGAGGAGTTATTTGGGGTCGGTCTATCGGACCTGGTGGCCACGGCAACGGCTGGAAAATCCACCTTTTTACCCCAAGTCACCTCGCAGCAGAAAAAGATACCGTCTTTTCAGGCTCAGTCCTTTCGTCCCCATAAGGGCAAGCGGGCAAAAGGCCACTCATATCTGCCCCGGGGCAGAGGAAGGGGAAAAAGACTGCAGCAAACAGCCTCTTCCCACGAACAGAAGCCCTCCCCCGCTTCTGCCAAGTCCTCAGCATGACGCTGGGGCCTTACAAGCGGACTCTGGCACGGTGGGGGCCCGTCTCAAGAATTTCAGCGCGCAGTGGGCTCACTCGCAAGTGGACCCCTGGATCCTGCAGGTAGTATCTCAGGGGTACAAATTGGAATTCGAGACGTCTCCCCCTCGCCGGTTCCTGAAGTCTGCTTTACCAACGTCTCCCCCCGACAGGGAGGCGGTATTGGAAGCCATTCACAAGCTGTATTCCCAGCAGGTGATAATCAAGGTACCCCTCCTACAACAGGGAAAGGGGTATTATTCCACGCTGTTTGTGGTACCGAAGCCGGACGGCTCGGTGAGACCCATTTTAAATCTGAAATCCTTGAACACTTACATAAAAAGGTTCAAGTTCAAGATGGAGTCACTCAGAGCAGTGATAGCGAACCTGGAAGAAGGGGACTATATGGTGTCTCTGGACATCAAGGATGCTTACCTCCATGTCCCAATTTGCCCTTCTCACCAAGGGTACCTCAGGTTTGTGGTACAGAACTGTTACTATCAGTTTCAGACGCTGCCGTTTGGATTGTCCACGGCACCCCGGGTCTTTACCAAGGTAATGGCCGAAATGATGATTCTTCTTCGAAGAAAAGGCGTCTTAATTATCCCTTACTTGGACGATCTCCTGATAAGGGCAAGGTCCAGAGAACAGTTAGAGGTCGGAGTAGCACTATCTCAAGTAGTACTACGACAGCACGGATGGATTCTAAATATTCCAAAATCGCAGCTGATTCCGACGACACGTCTGCTGTTCCTAGGGATGATTCTGGACACAGTACAGAAAAAGGTGTTTCTCCCGGAGGAGAAAGCCAAGGAGTTATCCGACCTAGTCAGGAACCTCCTAAGACCAGGCCAAGTGTCAGTACATCAATGCACAAGGGTCCTGGGAAAGATGGTGGCTTCTTACGAAGCGATTCCATTCGGCAGATTCCACGCAAGAAATTTTCAGTGGGATCTGCTGGACAAATGGTCCGGATCGCATCTTCAAATGCATCAGCGGATAACCCTGTCTCCAAGGACAAGGGTGTCTCTCCTGTGGTGGTTACAGAGTGCTCATCTCCTAGAGGGCCGCAGATTCGGCATTCAGGATTGGGTCCTGGTGACCACGGATGCCAGCCTGAGAGGCTGGGGAGCAGTCACACAGGGAAGAAATTTCCAGGGCTTGTGGTCAAGCATGGAAACGTCACTTCACATAAATATCCTGGAACTAAGGGCCATTTACAATGCCCTAAGTCAGGCAAGACCTCTGCTTCAGGGTCAGCCGGTGTTGATCCAGTCGGACAACATCACGGCAGTCGCCCACGTAAACAGACAGGGCGGCACAAGAAGCAGGAGGGCAATGATGGAAGTGGCAAGGATTCTTCGCTGGGCGGAGAATCATGTGATAGCACTGTCAGCAGTGTTCATTCCGGGAGTGGACAACTGGGAAGCAGACGTCCTCAGCAGACACGATCTTCACCCGGGGGAGTGGGGACTTCACCCAGAAGTCTTCCACATGATTGTGAACCGTTGGGAAAAACCAAAGGTGGACATGATGGCGTCCCGCCTCAACAAAAAACTGGACAGATATTGCGCCAGGTCAAGGGACCCTCAGGCAATAGCTGTGGACGCTCTGGTAACACCGTGGGTGTACCAGTCAGTGTATGTGTTCCCTCCTCTTCCTCTCATACCAAAAGTACTGAGAATCATAAGAAGGAGAGGAATAAAGACTATACTCGTGGCTCCGGATTGGCCAAGAAGGACTTGGTACCCGGAAATTCAAGAGATGCTCACGGAAGACCCGTGGCCTCTACCTCTAAGAAAGGACCTGCTCCAGCAGGGACCATGTCTGTTCCAAGACTTACCGCGGCTGCGTTTGACGGCATGGCGGTTGAACGCCGGATCCTGAAGGAAAAAGGCATTCCGGATGAAGTCATCCCTACCCTGATCAAAGCCAGGAAGGATGTAACCGTACAACATTATCACCGTATTTGGCGTAAATATGTTGCGTGGTGCGAGGCCAGGAAGGCCCCTACAGAGGAATTTCAATTGGGTCGTTTCCTGCATTTCCTGCAAACAGGACTGTCTATGGGCCTCAAATTAGGGTCCATTAAGGTTCAAATTTCGGCCCTGTCAATATTCTTCCAAAAAGAACTGGCTTCTGTTCCTGAAGTTCAGACGTTTGTCAAGGGAGTACTGCATATACAGCCTCCTTTTGTGCCTCCAGTGGCACCTTGGGATCTCAATGTAGTTTTGGGATTCCTAAAATCACATTGGTTTGAACCACTCACCACTGTGGACTTAAAATATCTCACATGGAAAGTGGTAATGCTGTTAGCCCTGGCTTCAGCCAGGCGTGTCTCAGAATTGGCGGCTTTATCCTATAAAAGCCCTTACCTAATTTTTCATACGGACAGGGCAGAATTGAGGACTCGTCCTCAATTTCTCCCTAAGGTGGTTTCAGCATTTCACTTAAACCAGCCTATTGTGGTGCCTGCGGCTACTAGGGACTTGGAGGATTCCAAGTTGCTGGGCGTAGTCAGGGCCCTGAAAATATATGTTTCCAGGACGGCTGGAGTCAGGAAATCTGATTCGCTGTTTATCCTGTATGCACCCAACAAGCTGGGTGCTCCTGCTTCTAAGCAGACGGTTGCTCGTTGGATTTGTAGTACAATTCAGCTTGCACATTCTGTGGCAGGCCTGCCACAGCCAAAATCTGTAAAAGCCCATTCCACACGGAAAGTGGGCTCATCTTGGGCGGCTGCCCGAGGGGTCTCGGCTTTACAACTTTGCCGAGCAGCTACTTGGTCAGGGGCAAACACGTTTGCTAAATTCTACAAATTTGATACCCTGGCTGAGGAGGACCTGGAGTTCTCTCATTCGGTGCTGCAGAGTCATCCGCACTCTCCCGCCCGTTTGGGAGCTTTGGTATAATCCCCATGGTTTTTAACGGAGTTCCCAGCATCCACTAGGACGTTAGAGAAAATAAGAATTTACTTACCGATAATTCTATTTCTCATAGTCCGTAGTGGATGCTGGGCGCCCATCCCAAGTGCGGATTGTCTGCATTACTTGTACATAGTTATTGTTACAAAAATCGGGTTATTGTTGTTGTGAGCCATCTTTTCAGAGGCTCCTTCTGTTATCATGCTGTTAACTGGGTTCAGATCACAAGTTGTACGGTGTGATTGGTGTGGCTGGTATGAGTCTTACCCGGGATTCAAAATCCTTCCTTATTGTGTACGCTCGTCCGGGCACAGTATCCTAACTGAGGCTTGGAGGAGGGTCATAGGGGGAGGAGCCAGTGCACACCAGCTAGTCCTAAAGCTTATACTTTGTGCCCAGTCTCCTGCGGAGCCGCTATTCCCCATGGTCCTTTCGGAGTCCCCAGCATCCACTACGGACTATGAGAAATAGAATTATCGGTAAGTAAATTCTTATTATTACAATGCCCATGTAATTTATGTTACGTGGGAAGAACAACTCGGAAAATGAAATTAAGATTCTTAGAACATAGACGCAACACCATTAATAAAAAATCAGATCATAGTGTCTCACGACACTATGAAACATATCATCAGAGCAACCCAAGTACGCTAAAGCTTATTGTTTTAGAACATATTCCGGTTACCAGGCGAGGAGGAGATAGGTTTAAAAGGCTACAGAAACAAGAAATTTATTGGATTTTCTCTGACGTCCTAGTGGATGCTGGGAACTCCGTAAGGACCATGGGGAATAGCGGCTCCGCAGGAGACTGGGCACAAAAGTAAAGCTTTAGGACTACCTGGTGTGCACTGGCTCCTCCCCCTATGACCCTCCTCCAAGCCTCAGTTAGATTTTTGTGCCCGAACGAGAAGGGTGCACACTAGGGGCTCTCCTGAGCTGCTTAGTGAAAAGTTTAGTTTTAGGTTTTTTATTTTCAGTGAGACCTGCTGGCAACAGGCTCACTGCATCGAGGGACTAAGGGGAGAAGAAGCGAACTCACCTGCGTGCAGAGTGGATTGGGCTTCTTAGGCTACTGGACACCATTAGCTCCAGAGGGACAGGCCCAGCCATGGAGTCCGGTCCCAGAGCCGCGCCGCCGGCCCCCTTACAGAGCCAGAAGCAAGAAGAGGTCCGGAAAATCGGCGGCAGAAGACATCCTGTCTTCACCAAGGTAGCGCACAGCACTGCAGCTGTGCGCCATTGCTCCTCAGCACACTTCACACTTCGGTCACTGAGGGTGCAGGGCGCTAGGGGGGGGCGCCCTGAGCAGCAATAAAAACACCTTGGCTGGCGAAAATACATCACATATAGCCCCCAGGGCTATATGGATGAATTTTAACCCCTGCCAGATTACACTGAAAAACGGGAGAAAAGGCCGCCGAGAAAGGGGCGGAGCCTATCTCCTCAGCACACTGGCGCCATTTTCCCTCACAGCTCCGTTGGAGGGAAGCTCCCTGGCTCTCCCCTGCAGTCACTACACTACAGAAAGGGTTATAAAAAGAGAGGGGGGCACTAATTAGGCGCAGTATAAACAATACAGCAGCTATAAGGGGAAAAACACTTATATAAGGTTATCCCTGTATATATATAGCGCTCTGGTGTGTGCTGGCAAACTCTCCCTCTGTCTCCCCAAAGGGCTAGTGGGGTCCTGTCCTCTATCAGAGCATTCCCTGTGTGTGTGCTGTGTGTCGGTACGTTTGTGTCGACATGTATGAGGAGGAAAATGATGTGGAGGCGGAGCAAATTGCCTGTAATAGGGATGTCCCCCCCTAGGGGGTCGACACCTGAGTGGATGAACTGTTGGAAGGAATTACATGACAGTGTCAGCTCTTTACAAAAGACAGTGATTGACATGAGACAGCCGGCTACTCAGCTTGTGCCTGTCCAGACGTCTCATAGGCCGTCAGGGGCTCTAAAGCGCCCGTTACCTCAGATGGCAAATACAGACGCCGACACGGATACTGACTCCAGTGTCGACGGTGAAGAGACAAATATGACTTCCAGTAGGGCCACACGTTACATGATTGAGGCAATGAAAAATGTTTTACACATTTCTGATAATACGAGTACCACCAATAGGGGTATTATGTTCGGTGAGGAAAAACTACCTGTAGTTTTCCTGAATCTGAGAAATTAAATGAGGTGTGTGATGAAGCATGGGTTTCCCCCGATAAAAAAACTGATAATTTCTAAACAGTTATTGGCATTATATCCTTTCCCGCCAGAGGTTAGGGTGCGTTGGGAAACACCCCCTAGGGTGGATAAAGCGCTCACACGCTTGTCAAAACAGGGGCTCTACCCTCTCCTGAGATGGCCGCCCTTAAGGATCCTGCTGATAGAAAGCAGGAGGGTATCCTAAAATGTATTTACACAACATACTGGTGTTATACTGCGACCAGCAATCGCCTCAGCCTGGATGTGCAGTGCTGGGTTGGCGTGGTCGGATTCCCTGACTGAAAATATTGATACCCTAGATAAGGACAGTATATTATTGCCTATAGAGCATTTAAAAGATGCATTTCTATATATGTGTGATGCACAGCGGGATATTTGTCGACTGGCATCAAGAGTAAGTGCGCTGTCCATTTCTGCCAGAAGAGGGTTATGGACACGACAGTGGTCAGGTGATGCGGATTCCAAATGGCATATGGAAGTATTGCCTTATAAAGGGGAGGAGTTATTTGGGGTCGGTCTTTCAGACCTGGTGGCCACGGCAACAGCTGGGAAATCCACGTTTTTACCCCAGGTCGCCTCTCAACATAAGAAGACGCCGTATTATCAGGCGCAGTCCTTTCGTTCCCATAAGGGCAAGTGGGCAAAAGGTTCCTCATTTCTGCCCCGTGACAGAGGGAGAGGAAAAAGGCTGCAGAAATCAGCCAGTTCCCAGGAACAGAAGCCCTCTCCCGCCTCTGCCAAGCCCTCAGCATGACGCTGGGGCTTTACAAGCAGACAGGGAGGCAGTTTTGGAAGCCATTCACAAGCTGTATTCCCAGCAGGTGATAATCAAGGTACCCCTCCTGCAACAGGGAAAGGGGTATTATTCCACACTGTTGTGGTACCGAAGCCGGACGGCTCGGTGAGACCGATTTTAAATCTAAAATCTTTGAACACTTACATACAGAGGTTCAAATTCAAGAGAAGGGGACTACATGGTGTCTCTGGACATCAAGGATGCTTACCTTCATGTCCCAATTTACCCTTCTCACCAAGGGTACCTCAGGTTTGTGGTACAGAACTGTCACTATCAGTTTCAGACGCTGCCGTTGGATGGTCCACGGCACCCCGGGTCTTTACCAAGGTAATGGCCGAAATGATGATACTCCTTCGAAAGAAGGGAGTTTTAGTTATCCCTTACTTGGACGATCTCCTGATAAGGGTAAGATCCAGGGAACAGTTGGAGGTCGGTGTAGCACTATCTCAGGTAGTGTTGCGACAGCACGGTTGGATTCTCAATATTCCAAAATCGCAGCTGGTTCCGATGACTCGTTTTCTGTTCCTAGGGATGATTCTGGACACAGTCCAGAAAAAGGTGTTTCTCCCGGAGGAGAAAGCCAGGGAGTTGTCCGAGCTAGTCAGGAACCTCCTAAAACCGAGCCAAGTCTCAGTGCATCAATGCACAAGGGTTCTGGGAAAAATGGTGGCTTCCTACGAAGCAAGCCCATTCGGCAGATTCAACACAAGAACTTTTCAGTGGGACCTGCTGGATAAATGGTCGGGGTTGCATCTTCAGATGCATCAGCGGATAACCTGGTCACCAAGGACAAGGGTGTCCCTCCTGTGGTGGTTGCAGAGTGCTCATCTTCTAGAGGGCCGCAGATTCGGCATTCAGGACTGGGTCCTGGTGACCACGGATGCCAGCCTGCGAGGCTGGTGAGCAGTCACACAGGGAAGAAATTTCCAGGGCTTATGGTCAAGCCTGGAGACATCACTTCACATAAATATCCTGGTGCTAAGAGCCATTTACAATGCTCTAAGCTTAGCAAGACCTCTGCTTCAAGGTCAGCCGGGTTGATCCAGTCGGACAACATCACGGCAGTCACCCACGTAAACAGACAGGGTGGCACAAGAAGCAGTCAATGGCAGAAGCTGCAAGGATTCTTCGCTGGGCGGAAAATCATGTGATAGCACTGTCAGCAGTATTCATTCCGGGAGTGGACAATTGGGAAGCAGACTTCCTCAGCAGACACGACCTCCACCCGGGAGAATGGGGACTTCACCCAGAAGTCTTCCACATGATTATAAACCGTTGGGTAAAACCAAAGGTGGACATGATGGCGTCCCGCCTCAACAAAAAACTCGACAGGTATTGCGCCAGGTCAAGGGACCCTCAGGCAATAGCTGTAGACGCTCTGGTAACACCGTGGGTGTACCAGTCAGTGTATGTTTTCCCTCCTCTGCCTCACATACCCAAGGTACTGAGAATTATAAGATGGAGAGGAGTAAGCACTATATTCGTGGCTCCGGATTGGCCAAGAAGGACTTGGTACCCGGAACTTCAAGAGAGGCTCACGGAGGATCCGTGGCCTCTACCTCTAAGAAGGGACCTGCTCCAGCAAGGACCCTGTCTGTTCCAAGACTTACCGCGGCTACGTTTGACGGCATGGCGGTTGAACGCCGGATCCTGAAGAAAAAAGGCATTCCGGATGAAGTCATCCCTATCCTGATCAAAGCCAGGAAGGATGTAACCGCAAAACATTATCACAGATTTGGCGAAAATATGTTGCGTGGTGCGAGGCCAGTAAGGCCCGACGGAGGAATTTCAACTGGGTTGATTCCTACATTTCCTGCAAACAGGAGTGTCTATGGGCCTGAAATTGGGGTCCATTAAGGTTAAAATTTCGTCCCTGTCAATTTTCTTCCAGAAAGAACTAGCTTCAGTCCCTGAAGTGCAGACGTTTGTAAAAGGGGTACTGCATATACAGCCTCCTTTTGTGCCTCCAGTGGCACCTTGGGATCTCAATGTAGTTTTTGGGTTCCAAAAGTCACATTGGTTTGAACCACTTAAAGATGTTGGCCCTGGCCTGGGCCAGGCGCGTGTCAGAATTGGCGGCTTTATTCTGTAAAAGCCCTTATCTGATTTTCCATACGGACAGGGCGGAATTGAGGACTCGTCCTCGGTTTCTCCCTAAGGTGGTTTCAGCGTTTCACCTGAACCAACCTATTGTGGTGCCTGCGGCTACTAGGGACTTGGAGGACTCCAAGTTGCTAGACGTTGTCAGGGCCCTGAAAAAAATATGTTTCCAGGACGGCTGGAGTCAGAAAATCTGACTCGCTGTTTATCCTGTATGCACCCAACAAGCTGGGTGCTCCTGCTTCTAAGCAGACTATTGCTCGTTGGATTTGTAGTACAATTCAGCTTGCACATTCTGTGGCAGGCCTGCCACAGCCAAAATCTGTAAAAGCCCATTCCACACGGAAAGTGGGCTCATCTTGGGCGGCTGCCCGAAGGGTCTCGGCTTTACAACTTTGCCGAGCAGCTACTTGGTCAGGGGCAAACACGTTTTGCTAAATTCTACAAATTTGATACCCTGGCTGAGGAGGACCTGGAGTTCTCTCATCCGGTGCTGCAGAGTCATCCGCACTCTCCCGCCCGTTTGGGAGCTTTGGTATAATCCCCATGGTCCTTACGGAGTTCCCAGCATCCACTAGGACGTCAGAGAAAATAAGAATTTACTTACCGATAATTCTATTTCTCGTAGTCCGTAGTGGATGCTGGGCGCCCATCCCAAGTGCGGATTGTCTGCAATACTTGTACATAGTTATTGTTAACTAAATCGGGTTATTGTTGTAGTGAGCCATCTTTTCTAGAGGCTCCTCTGTTATCATACTGTTAACTGGGTTTAGATCACAAGTTATACGGTGTGATTGGTGTGGCTGGTATGAGTCTTACCCGGGATTCAAAATCCTTCCTTATTGTGTACGCTCGTCCGGGCACAGTATCCTAACAGAGGCTTGGAGGAGGGTCATAGGGGGAGGAGCCAGTGCACACCAGGTAGTCCTAAAGCTTTACTTTTGTGCCCAGTCTCCTGCGGAGCCGCTATTCCCCATGGTCCTTACGGAGTTCCCAGCATCCACTACGGACTACGAGAAATAGAATTATCGGTAAGTAAATTCTTATTTTCAAAATGAATGCCCTCCATCCTTACGGATTAAATGAAGGCATGGAATTAAATGCAGTATTATGAATGCCTATTATTAATATATATTAAATATACTCTTATGAAATGAATTGTAGATGGAATGAATATTTGTAGATTCCTGTTAAAAAACTGCATTTATATATGTTAAAAGCTGCTTTTAGAAGACATTGAATGCTATTGAATATTTTTAATGAAGATTAACGTAGTGTTTATAAGTAACTATAGCAACCATTAACCTTATTGGTCAATATAGAACATGTGAGATGTGGGCAGCCGATCATGTGATCGGAGGGAAATATCAGGAAGACTGCCTTTTTGAGTACACATGATTGGCTTCTTACAGGTCACATGCTAGAGACCCACGTCATTATGATGTGTGGATAAACACATCTACGTTTTAGAGGAGAAAACGATCATGTGACGGATGACGTGTGTGTCACATGACCGCAACTATGTTGTTCCCGGAAATCAGGCGTTATGGGTTATACGAGCGCGGCACCGTTATAATATGTGAGCCACGTGACCCTTAGGATTGGGCTGCTGTCTAATGATATGATTGGAGTAGGAGACCCGATCATGTGACCGATAGTAAAGGTCACGTGAACGGATTTACTGGGACACAGGAATAGACTGTGTGGAGATAGATGCCGACCATGTGATCTATGACGAATACGTCATGTGACCAGAAATATCCCGGACACTAGAGTGAGAAATGTATTATAGACAAGGGAGTCCAGTGAATTGCTATTATTCATTCCATCTAGTGTTTGGAATAACTATTAAATGAATATTTATTATTGGGGTTTGTTCTTATTATTTACTACTTTCAAACACTCGTTTTTAACATTTAATTACTATATGATAGATAGCTTTGCCTCATTAAATTATATGATTTAGAGAATTTATGTTTTTATGTAAATGTATATATGCACAATTAGAATGATTGCAGACAGGTGCAATGATCATATGCAATTAAGCCCCTATAAAAAGGGAAGAATGGAGTAAGGAGACATACCTTTGATAAAGCTGTCCCTTGTGACAGCGAAACGCGTCAGGACTGTGACTTTGGACTACAAAAAGGACCCTGGGGACATCCAGATAATCGGACAGTGGACCTTCTAAGCCTGGGACTCTTTGTATGGTGTACAAACCTGTTGTGAATCCACATTCCATTCCCTCATTTCTGCGTTGGAATTGGTGCAGTCTCAACCACCGCTAAGGGATCATCCATCTCTAAGATTGGTAATTCACTGTGGAATCTTTCAAATCCCTATAAAAGGCTGAATATCGTATAGGTCCACTAACCACTGGACATTACTGTCAGAGCCCCTTAAGTCCTATATACCAGAGACTGTTTTTTTGAATCATATATGAGCTCCTATTTTTAATGTTGCACATGCTTATTTTTAATATACTTCATCTAAGTGTTAAATAAATTTTATTAATTTTTTCTTATTGACACCTGTCTGCATATATTTTATTATAGCGCTGCATGTTTTTTATGTATATTGTTCATTATTTGGATTGACTATCCAATTTTTGGCAGCAGCTGAGAGAACCTCCTCATATCAAGCGCGTGGCAACCCACATTTCTGTGAGGTTATTCTTTTTTCTTTCTCTAAGGGCTTTTACATGACAAAGCTGCCAATTCTGACACACGCCTGGCCAAAGCCAAGGCCAATAACATGACCACTTTCCACGTGAGATATTTTAGATCCACGGTTTTAAGTGGCTCAAACCAATGTGATTTTAAGAAACTCAACACCACGTTGAGATCCCAAGGTGCCACTGGAGGCACAAACGGGGGCTGAATATGCAGCACTCCCTTCACAAACGTCTGAACTTCAGGTAGTGAAGCCAGTTCTTTCTGGAAGAAAATCGACAGAGCCGAGATCTGTACCTTAATGGAGCCTAATTTCAGGCCCATAGTCACTCCTGCTTGTAGGAAATGCAGAAATCGACCTAGTTGAAATTCCTCTGTTGGGGCCTTTTTGGCCTCACACCAAGCAACATATTTCCGCCATATGCGGTGATAATGCTTTGCAGTTACATCTTTACTGGCTTTAATCAGCGTAGGAATGACTTCCTCCGGAATGCCCTTTTCCTTCAGGATCCGGCGTTCAACCGCCATGCCGTCAAACGCAGCCGCGGTAAGTCTTGGAACAGACAGGGCCCCTGCTGCAGCAGGTCCTGTCTGAGCGGCAGAGGCCATGGGTCCTCTGAGATCATCTCTTGAAGTTCCGGGTACCACGCTCGTCTTGGCCAATCCGGAACCACGAGTATTGTTCTTACTCCTCGTTTTCTTATTATTCTCAGTACCCTTGGTATGAGAGGCAGAGGAGGGAACACATAAACTGACTGGTACACCCACGGTGTCACCAGAGCGTCCACAGCTATCGCCTGAGGGTCCCTTGACCTGGCGCAATATCTAGTTTTTTGTTTAGTCGGGACGCCATCATGTCCACTTGTGGACGTTCCCATCGATTTACAATCAGCGTGAAGACTTCTGGATGAAGTCCCCACTCTCCCGGGTGGAGGTCGTGCCTGCTGAGAAAGTCTGCTTCCCAGTTGTCCACTCCCGGAATGAACACTGCTGACAGTGCTAGTACGTGATTTTCCGCCCATCGGAGAATCCTTGTGGCTTCTGCCATTGCCATCCTGCTTCTTGTGCCGCCCTGTCGATTTACATGGGCGACTGCCGTGATGTTGTCTGACTGGATCAGTACTGGCTGGTGTAGAAGCAGGGATTTTGCCTGACTTAGGGCGTTGTAAATGGCCCTTAGTTCCAGAATATTTATGTGTAGGGAAGTCTCCTGACTCGACCATAGTCCTTGGAAGTTTCTTCCCTGTGTGACTGCCCCCCAGCCCCGAAGGCTGGCATCCGTGGTCACCAGGACCCAGTCCTGTATGCCGAATCTGCGGCCCTCTAGAAGATGAGCCCTCTCCAGCCACCACAGCAGAGACACCCTGGTTCTTGGAGACAGGGTTATTAGGCGATGCATCTGAAGATGCGATCCGGACCACTGGTCCAACAGGTCCCACTGAAAGATTCTGGCATGGAACCTGCCGAAAGGAATTGCTTCGTAAGAAGCCACCATCTTTCCCAGGACCCGCGTGCAGTGATGCACCGATACCTGTTTCGGTTTCAGGAGGTCTCTGACTAGAGATGACAGCTCCTTGGCTTTCTCCTCCGGGAGAAACACTTTTTTCTGGACTGTGTCCAGGATCATACCCAGGAACAGTAGACGTGTCGTCGGAACCAGCTGTGATTTTGGAATATTCAGAATCCAACCGTGCTGGTGTAGCACCTCCTGAGATAGTGCTACTCCCACCAACAACTGCTCCTTGGACCTCGCCTTTATTAGGAGATCGTCCAAGTACGGGATAATTAAAACTCCCTTTCTTCGAAGGAGTATCATCATTTCCGCCATTACTTTGGTAAACACCCTCGGTGCCGTGGAGAGTCCAAACGGCAGCGTCTGGAATTGGTAATGGCAATCCTGTACCACAAATCTGAGGTACTCCTGGTGAGGATAGTAAATGGGGACATGCAGGTAAGCATCCTTGATGTCCAGGGATACCATGTAATCCCCCTCGTCCAGGCTTGCAATAACCGCCCTGAGCGATTCCATCTTGAACTTGAATTTTTTTATGTATGTGTTCAAGGATTTCAAATTTAAAATGGGTCTCACCGAACCGTCCGGTTTCGGTACCACAAACAGTGTGGAATAGTAACCCCGTCCTTGTTGAAGTAGGGGCACCTTGACTATCACCTGCTGGGAATACAGCTTGTGAATTGCCTCTAGCACAGCCTCCCTGCCTGAGGGAGTTGTCGGCAAGGCAGATTTTAGGAACCGGTGGGGTGGAGACGCCTCGAATTCCAGTTTGTACCCTTGAGATACTATTTGTAGGATCCAGGGATCCACCTGTGAGCGAGCCCACTGATCGCTGAAATTTTTGAGGCGGCCCCCCACCGTACCTGGCTCCGCCTGTGGAGCCCCACCGTCATGTGGCGGACTTGGAAGAAGCGGGGGAGGACTTTTGCTCCTGGGAACCTGCTGTTTGTTGCAGCCTTTTTCCCCTACCTCTGCCTCTGGACAGAAAGGACCCGCCTTTTCCACGCCTGTTTTTCTGAGTCTGAAAGGACTGTACCTGATAAAACGGCGCCTTTTTAGGCTGTGAGGGAACATGGGGTAAAAATGCTGACTTCCCAGCAGTTGCTGTGGAAACTAGGTCCGAGAGACCATCCCCGAATAACTCCTCACCCTTATAAGGCAAAACTTCCATGTGCCTTTTTGAATCTGCATCCCCTGTCCACTGGCGAGTCCATAAGCCTCTCCTAGCAGAAATGGACAGTGCACTTATTTTAGATGCCAGCCGGCAGATCTCCCTCTGTGCATCTCTCATGTATAAGACTGAGTCTTTTATATGCTCTATGGTTAGCAGAATAGTGTCCCTGTCTAGGGTGTCAATATTTTCTGACAGGGAATCTGACCACGCAGCGGCAGCACTGCACATCCATGCTGACGCAATAGCAGGTCTAAGTATAATGCCTGAGTGTGTATATACAGACTTCAGGATAGCCTCCTGCTTTCTATCAGCAGGTTCCTTGAGGGCGGCCGTATCCGGAGACGGTAGTGCCACCTTTTTAGACAAACGTGTGAGCGCTTTATCCACCCTAGGTGGTGTCTCCCAACGTGACCTATCCTCTGGCGGGAAAGGGAACGCCATTAGTAACTTCTTAGAGATTACCAATCTTTTATCAGGGAAAGCCCACGCTTCTTCACACACTTCATTTAATTCTTCTGATGGGGGAAAGACTACGGGTAGTTTTTTCTCCCCAAACATAATACCCTTTTTAGTGGTACCTGGGTTTATATCAGAAATTTGTAACACCTCTTTCATTGCTTCAATCATGCAACGAATGGCCTTAGTGGACATTAGACTAGACTCATCGTCGTCGACACTGGTGTCAGTATCCGTGTCGACATCTGCGTCTGCCATCTGAGGTAGCGGGCGTTTTAGAGCCCCCGATGGCCTTTGAGACGCCTGAACAGGCACGAGCTGAGAAGCCGGCTGTCCCGCATTTGGCATGTCGTCAAATTTTTTGTGTAAGGAGTCGACACGTGCACGCAATTCCTTCCATAAGTCCATCCACTCAGGTGTCTGCCCCGCAGGGGGTGACATCCCTTCTATAGGCATCTGCTCCGCCTCCACATCATTATCCTCATCAAACATGTCGACACAGCCGTACCGACACACCGCACACACACAGGGAATGCTCTAACAGAGGACAGGACCCACAAAAGCCCTTTGGGGAGACAGAGTGAGAGTATGCCAGCACACACCAGAGCGCTATATAATGCAGGGACTAACTGAATTATGTCCCCTATAGCTGCTGTTATATATATACTGCGCCTAAATTTAGTGCCCCCCCTCTCCTTTTTACCCTTTTCTGTAGTGTAGACTGCAGGGGAGAGCCAGGGAGCTTTCTCTGACGTCCTAAGTGGATGCTGGGGACTCCGTCAGGACCATGGGGAATAGCGGCTCCGCAGGAGACAGGGCACAAAACTAAAGCTTTAGGATCAGGTGGTGTGTACTGGCTCCTCCCCCTATGACCCTCCTCCAAGCCTCAGTTAGGTTTTTGTGCCCGTCCGAGCAGGGTGCAATCTAGGTGGCTCTCTTAAGGAGCTGCTTAGAAAAAGTTTTAGGTTTCTTATTTTCAGTGAGTCCTGCTGGCAACAGGCTCACTGCATCGAGGGACTTAGGGGAGAGAAGTTCAACTCACCTGCGTGCAGGATGGATTGGCTTCTTAGGCTACTGGACACCATTAGCTCCAGAGGGAGTCGGAACACAGGTCTCACCCTGGGGTTCGTCCCGGAGCCGCGCCGCCGACCCCCCTTGCAGATGCTGAAGATTGAAGGTCCAGAAACCGGCGGCAGAAGGCTTTTCAGTCTTCATGAAGGTAGCGCACAGCACTGCAGCTGTGCGCCATTGTTGTCACACACTTCACACCAACGGTCACGGAGGGTGCAGGGCGTTGCTGGGGGCGCCCTGGGCAGCAATGTATAATACCTTATTCTGGCTAAAAATACATCACATATAGCCCCTGGAGGCTATATGGATGTATTTAACCCCTGCCAGGTCTCAGAAAAACGGGAGAAGAAGCCCGCCGAAAAGGGGGCGGGGCCTATTCTCCTCAGCACACAGCGCCATTTTCCCTCACAGAAATGCTGGTGGGAAGGCTCCCAGGCTCTCCCCTGCACTGCACTACAGAAACAGGGTTAAAACAGAGAGGGGGGGCACTTATTTGGCGATATGTATATATATATTAAAATGCTATAAGGGAAAAACACTTATATAAAGGTTGTCCCTGTATAATATAGCGTTTTTGGTGTGTGCTGGCAAACTCTCCCTCTGTCTCCCCAAAGGGCTAGTGGGGTCCTGTCCTCTATCAGAGCATTCCCTGTGTGTGTGCTGTGTGTCGGTACTTGTGTGTCGACATGTATGAGGACGATGTTGGTGAGGAGGCGGAGCAATTGCCGGTAATGGTGATGTCACTCTCTAGGGAGTCGACACCGGAATGGATGGCTTATTTAAGGAATTACGAGGTCGGTTGACGACATGAGACGGCCGGCAAACCAATTAGTACCTGTCCAGGCGTCTAAAACACCGTCAGGGGCGTTAAAACGTCCTTTTACCTCAGTCGGTCGACACAGACACGGACACTGACTCCAGTGTCGACGGTGAAGAAACAAACGAATTTTCCTTTAGGCCCACACGTTACTTGTTAAGGGCAATGAAGGAGATGTTACATATTTCTGATACTACAAGTACCACAAAAAAGGGTATTATGTGGAGTGTGAAAAAACTACATGTGGTTTTTCCTGAATCAGATAAATTAAATGAAGTGTGTGATGATGCGTGGGTTTCCCCCGATAGAAAATTATTGGCGGTATACCCTTTCCCGCTAGAAGTTATGGCGCGTTGGGAAACACACCTTAGGGTGGATAAGGCGCTCACACGCTTATAAAAACAAGTGGCGTTACCGTCTCCAGATACGGACGCCCACAAGGAGCCAACTGATAGGAGGTTGGAAAATATCCTAAAAAGTATATACACACATACTGGTGTTATACTGCGACCAGCGATCGCCTCAGCCTGGATGGGCAGCGCTGGGGTGGCTTGGTCGGATTCCCTGACTGGAAATATTGATACCCTTGACAGGGACAGTATTTTATTGACTATAGAGCATTTAAAAGATGCATTTCTATATATGCGAAACTCTGGCATCAAGAGTAAGTGCGATGTCCATATCTGCCAGACGATGTTTATGGACACGACAGTGGTCAGGTGATGCAGATTCCAAACGGCACATGGAAGTATTGCCGTATAAAGGGGAGGAGTTATTTGGGGTCGGTCCATCGGACCTGGTGGCCACGGCAACAGCTAGAAAATCCACCTTTTTTACCCCAAGTCACATCTCAGCAGAAAAAGACATAGTCTTTTCAGCCTCAGTCCTTTCGTCCCCATAATATCTGCCCAGGGATAGAGGTAAGGGAAGAAGACTGCAGCAGGCAGCCCATTCCCAGGAACAGAAGCCTTCCACCGCTTCTGCCAAGTCCTCAGCATGACGCTGGGGCCGTACAAACAGGTGCGGTGGGGGGTCGTCTCAAGAGTTTCAGCACGCAGTGGGCTCACTCGCAAGTGGACCCCTGGATCCTACAAGTAGTATCCCAGGGGTACAGATTGGAGATTCGAGACGTCTCCCCCTCGCAGGTTCCTGAAGTTTGCTTTACCAACGTCTACCTCCGACAGGGAGGCAGTATTGGAAACAATTCACAAGCTGTATTCCCAGCAGGTGATAATCAAAGTACCCCTCCTACAACAAGTAAAGGGGTATTATTCCACACTATATTGTGGTACTGAAGCCAGACGGCTCGGTGAGACCTATTCTAAATGGAGTCACTCAGAGCAGTGATAGCGAACCAGGAAGAAGGGGACTATATGGTGTCCCTGGACATCAAGGATGCTTACCTCCATGTCCAAATTTGCCCTTCTCACAAAGGGTACCTCAGGTTCGTGGTACAAAACTGTCACTATCAGTTTCAGACGCTGCCGTTTGGATTGTCCACGGCACCCCGGGTCTTTACCAAGGTAATGGCCGAAATGATGATTCTTCTTCAAAGAAAAGGCGTCTTAATTATTCCTTACTTGGACGATCTCCTGATAAGGGCAAGGTCCAGAGAACAGTTGGAGGTCTGAGTAGCACTATCTCAAGTAGTTCTACGACAGCACGGGTGGATTCTAAATATTCCAAAATCGCAGCTGTCTCCGACGACACGTCTGCTGTCCCTAGGGATGATTCTGGACACAGTCCAGAAAAAGGTGTTTCTCCCGGAGGAGAAAGCCAGGGAGTTATCCGAGCTAGTCAGGAACCTCCAAAAACCAGGAAAAGTGTCAGTGCATCATTGCACAAGGGTCCTGGGAAAAATGGTGGCTTCTTACGAAGCGATTCCATTCGGCAGATTTCACGCAAGAACTTTTCAGTGGGATCTGCTGGACAAATGGTCCGGATCGCATCTTCAGATGCATCAGCGGATAACCCTGTCTCCAAGGACAAGGGTGTCTCTTCTGTGGTGGCTGCAGAGTGCTCATCTACTAAAGGGCCACAGTTATGCATTCAGGACTGGGTCCTGGTGACCACGGATTCCAGCTTGAAAGGCTGGGGAGCAGTCACACAGGGAAAAAATTTCCAGGGAGTGTGATCAAGTCTGGGGACTTCTCTCCGCATAAATATACTGGAGCTAAGAGCAATTTACAATGCTCTAAGCTTAGCAAGACCTCTGCTTCAAGGTCAGCCGGTATTGATCCAGTGGGACAACATCACGGCAGTCGCCCACGTAAACAGACAGGGCGGCACAAGAAGCAGGAGGACAATGGCAGAAACTGCAAGGATTCTTCGCTGGGCGGAAAATCATGTGATAGCACTGTCAGCAGTTTTCATTCCGGGAGTGGACAACTGGGAAGCAGACTTCCTCAGCACGACCTCCACCCGGGAGAGTGGGGACTTCATCGAGAAGTTTTTTCCACATGATTGTGCACCGTTGGGAAAGACCAAAGGTGGACATGATGGCGTCCCGCCTGAACAAAAAACTGGACAGGTATTGCGCCAGGTCAAGAGACCCTCAGGCAATAGCTGTGGACGTTCTGGTAACACCATGGGTGTACCAGTCGGTGTATGTGTTCCCTCCTCTGCTTCTCATACCAAAGGTACTGAGAATTATAAGACGTAGAGGAGTAAGAACTATACTCGTGGCTCCGGATGGGCCAAGAAGGACTTGGTACCCGGAACTTCAAGAGATGCTCACAGAGGACTCAGGGCCTCTGCCGATAAGAAGGGACTTGCTTCAGCAAGTACCATGTCTGTTCCAAGACTTACCGCGGCTGCGTTTGACGGCATGGCGGTTGAACTCCGGATCCTAAGGGAAAAAGGCATTCCGGAAGAGGTCATTCCTACCCTGGTCAAAGCCAGGAAGGAGGTGACCACACAACATTATCACCACATGTGGCGAAAATATGTTGCATGGTGTGAGGCCAGGAAGGCCCCACGAAGAAATTTCAACTCGGTCGATTCCTGCATTTCCTGCAAACAGGAGTGTCTATGGGCCTCAAATTGGGGTCCATTAAGGTTCAAATTTCGGCCCTGTCGATTTTCTTCCAGAAAGAATTGGCTTCAGTTCCTGAAGTCCAGAAATTTGACAAGGGAGTACTGCATATACAACCCCCTTTTGTGCCTCCAGTGGCACTGTGGGATCTCAACGTAGTCCTGGGATTCCTCAAATCACGTTGGTTTAAACCGCTCAAATCTGTGGATTTGAAATATCTCACATGGAAAGTGACCATGATGTTGGCCCTGGCCTCGGCCAGGCGAGTGTCAGAATTGGCGGCTTTGTCTCACAAAAGCCCATATCTGATTGTCCATTCGGACAGGGCAGAGCTGCGGACTCGTCCCCAGTTTCTCCCTAAGGTGGTGTCAGCGTTTCATCTGAACCAGCTTATTGTGGTACCTGCGGCTACTAGAGACTTGGAGGACTCCAAGTTGCTAGATGTTGTCAGGGCCCTGAAAATATAGATTCCAGGACGGCTGGAGTCAGGAAAACTGACTTGCTGTTATCCTGTATGCACCCAAAAAACTGGGTGCTCTTGCTTCTAAGCAGACGATTGCTAGTTGAATGTGTAGTACAATTCAGCTTGCAAATTCTGTGGCAGGACTGCCACAGCCAAAATATATAAATGCCCATTCCACAAGGAAGGTGGGCTCATCTTGGGCGACTGCCCGAGGGGTCTCGGCTTTACAACTTTGCCGAGCTGCTACTTGGTCAGGGGCACACCCTGGCTGAGGAGGACCTGGAGTTCTCTCACTCGGTGCTGCAGAGTCATCCGCACTCTCCCGCCCGTTTGGGAGCTTTGGTATAATCCCCATGGTCCTGACGGAGTCCCCAGCATCCACTTAGGACGTCAGAGAAAATAAGATTTTACTTACCGATAAATCTATTTCTCGTAGTCCGTAGTGGATGCTGGGCGCCCATCCCAAGTGCGGATTGTCTGCAATACTTGTACATAGTTATTGTTACAAAAAAATAAAAAATAAAAAAAAATCGTGTTGTTATTGTTGTGAGCCGTCTGTTCAGAGGCTCCTACGTTTGTCATACTGTTAACTGGGTTTAGATCACAAGTTATACGGTGTGATTGGTGTGGCTGGTATGAGTCTTACCCGGGATTCAATATCCTTCCTTATTGTGTACGCTCGTCCGGGCACAGTATCCTAACTGAGGCTTGGAGGAGGGTCATAGGGGGAGGAGCCAGTACACACCACCTGATCCTAAAGCTTTAGTTTTGTGCCCTGTCTCCTGCGGAGCCGCTATTCCCCATGGTCCTGACGGAGTCCCCAGCATCCACTACGGACTACGAGAAATAGATTTATCGGTAAGTAAAATCTTATTTTCTTCCAGCGGAGCTGTGAGGGAGAAATGGCGCCAGTGTGCTGAAGGAGATAGCTCCGCCCCTTTTTCGCGGACTATTCTCCCGCTTTTTTATGGATTCTGGCAGGGGTAATTATCACATATATAGCCTCTGGGGCTATATATTGTGGTATTTTTGCCAGCCAAGGTCTTTTTATTGCTGCTCAGGGCGCCCCCCCTAGCGCCCTGCACCCTCAGTGACCGGAGTGTGAAGTGTGTATGAGGAGCAATGGCGCACAGCTGCAGTGCTGTGCGCTACCTTGGTGAAGACTGATGTCTTCTGCCGCCGATTTTCCGGACCTCTTCTTACTTCTGGCTCTGTAAGGGGGACGGCGGCGCGGCTCCGGGACCGAACACCAAGGCCAGTTCCATGCGGTCGGTCCCTCTGGAGCTAATGGTGTCCAGTAGCCTAAGAAGCCCAAGCTAGCTGCAAGCAGGTAGGTTCGCTTATTCTCCCTTTAGTCCCTCGCTGCAGTGAGCCTGTTGCCAGCAGGTCTCACTGTAAAATAAAAAACCTAATTATATACTTTCTTTCTAGAAGCTCAGGAGAGCCCCTAGTGTGCATCCAACCTCGGCCGGGCACAAAATCTAACTGAGGCTTGGAGGAGGGTCATAGTGGGAGGAGCCAGTGCACACCAGGTGACCTAAAAGCTTTCTTTAGTTGTGCCCAGTCTCCTGCGGAGCCGCTATCCCCATGGTCCTTTCGGAGTTCCCAGCATCCACTAGGACGTCAGAGAAAGGATGCTTACCTTCATGTTCAGATATTCCCCCCGCATCAGGCGTTCCTGAGATTTGCAGTGCAGGACTGTCACTACCAATTTCAGACATTGCCGTTTGGGCTTTCCACGGCCCCGAGAATTTTCACCAAGGTAATGGCGGAAATGATGGTGCTCCTGCGCAGGCAGGGGGTCACAATTATCCCATACTTGGACGATCTCCTCATAAAGGCGAGATCTCGGGAGAGGTTGCTGGACAGCGTGTCTCTGTCCATAAAGACGTTGCAGATACACGGCTGGATTCTCAATATACCGAAGTCCCAGCTAGTCCCTACAATGCGTCTGACTTTTTTGTGCCTGATTCTAGACACAGACCAGAAAAAGGTTTTTCTTCCGATCGAAAAGGTTCAGGAACTCATAGCCATGGTCAGGAACCTATTAAAACCAAAAAAGGTTTCAGTGCATCATTGCACGCGGGTCCTGGGAAAGATGGTGGCTTCCTACGAGGCCATCCCTTTCGGCAGGTTCCATGCGAGGACTTTTCAATGGGACCTCTTGGACAAGTGGTCTGGGTCCCATTTACATATGCATCAAAGGATCACACTGTCTCCCAGGACCAGGGTATCTCTCCTGTGGTGGCTGAACAGTGCTCGCCTACTAGAAGGTCGCAGGTTCGGCATTCAGAACTGGGTCCTGGTGACCACGGATGGAAGCCTCTGAGGCTGGGGAGCAGTGACACTGGGAAGAAATTTCCAAGGTCTCTGGTCAAGCCTAGAGTCTTGTCTCCACATCAACGTCCTGGAGTTGAGGGCCATATACAACGCCCTGCGTCAAGCGGAGGAATTGCTTCGGAGAAAACCGGTTCTGATTCAGTCAGACAATGTCACGGCAGTGGCTCATATAAACCACCAAGGCGGAACAAGGAGCAGAATGGCCATGGCAGAAGCGACCAGGATTCTACGCTGGGCGGAAGGCCATGTAAGCGCGCTGTCAGCGGTGTTCATCCCGGGGGTGGACAACTGGGAGGCGGACTTCCTCAGCAGGAACGACCTGCATCCGGGAGAGTGGGGACTTCATCAAGAAGTCTTCGCACAGATCACGGAACGTTGGGGACTGCCTCAAATCGACATGATGGCTCAACAAAAAGCTAAAGCGGTATTGCGCCAGATCAAGGGACCCTCAGGCGGTAGCGGTAGACGCTCTGGTGACACCTTGGGTGTTCAGATCGGTCTATGTGTTTCCTCCTCTTCCTTTCATACCCAAGGTGTTGAGAATAATAAGAAGAAGCAGGGTCAGAACAATACTCATTATTCCGGATTGGCCACGGAGGACTTGCTATCCGGAGCTGCAAGAGTTGCTCGCAGGGGATCCGTGGCCTCTTCCTCTAAGGCAGGACCTGCTGCGGCAGGGGCCCTGTCTGTTCCAAAACTTACCGCGGCTGCGTTTGACGGCATGGTGGTTGAACGCCGGATCCTAGCGGAAAAAGGGATTCCGGAGGAAGTCATTCCTACCCTGATCAGGGCTAGGAAAGATGTGACGTTAAAACATTATCACCGTATATGGCGGAAATATGTTGCTTGGTGTGAGGCCAGAGCTGCTTCTACGGAGGAGTTCCATTTGGGCCGTCTACTCCACTTCCTTCAAACAGGAGTGACTTTGGGCCTAAAATTAGGGTCCATAAAGGTCCAGATTTCGGCCTTATCCATTTTCTTTCAAAGAGAATTGGCCTCTCTTCCTGAAGTACAGACCTTTGTGAAGGGAGTGCTGCATATTCAGCCTCCTTTTGTGCCTCCGGTGGCGCCTTGGGATCTTAACGTGGTGTTACGTTTCCTCAAGTCACCTTGGTTTGAAGCACTCAAAACTGTGGAGTTAAAATACCTCACGTGGAAAGTGGTCATGTTGTTGGCGTTAGCTTCGGCAAGACGTGTTTCCGAATTGGCGGCTTTATCACATAAAAGCCCATACTTGGTTTTTCACGTGGATAGGGCAGAGTTGAGGACTCGCCCTCACTTTCTGCCAAAAGTGGTCTCATCTTTTCATGTGAACCAACCTATTGTCGTGCCTGTGGCTACACGGGACTTGGAGGATTCCGAGTCCCTGGATGTAGTCAGGGCTTTGAAGATTTATGTGATCAGAACGGCTAGAATCAGGAAGACTGAAGCTTTGTTCGTTCTGTATGCGGCCAACAAGGTTGGCGCTCCTGCTTCAAAGCAGACTATTGCTCGCTGGATCTGTAACACGATTCAGCAGGCACATTCTACGGCAGGATTGCCGTTACCGAAATCGGTTAAGGCCCACTCCACTAGGAAAGTGGGCTCTACTTGGACGGCTGCCCGAGGGGTCTCGGCATTACAGTTGTGCTGAGCAGCTACTTGGTCGGGGCCAAACACCTTTGCAAAGTTCTATAAGTTTGATACCCTGGCTGAGGAGGACCTCCTGTTTGCTCAATCGGTGCTGCAGAGTCATCTGCACTCTCCCGCCCATTTGGGAGCTTTGGTATAATCCCCATGGTCCTTACGGAGTCCCAGCATCCTCAAGGACGTTAGAGAAAATAAGATTTTACTTACCGGTAAATCTATTTCTCGTAGTCCGTAGAGGATGCTGGGCGCCCGTCCCTAGTGCGGACTTCTTCTGCAAGACTTGTATATAGTTATTGCTTACATGAGGGTTATGTTATAGTTTCGGTGGTACCGTGGCTATGTTGCTGTTCATACTGTTGACTGGGTAAGTTTATCACAAGTTATACGGTGTGATTGGTGTGGCTGGTATGAATCTCGCCCTTAGATTTACAAAAATTCTTCCTCGTACTGTCCATCTCCTCTGGGCACAGTTTCCCTAACTGGGGTCTGGGGGAGGGGCATAGAGGGAGGAGCCAGTGCACACCCAGAGTCCAAAGTTATCTTGGGGTGCCCTATCTCCTGCGGAGCCCGTCTATTCCCCATGGTCCTTACGGAGTCCCAGCATCCTCTACGGACTACGAGAAATAGATTTACCGGTAAGTAAAATCTTATTTTATTTATATATATATATATATATATATATAATGCCATGTTGCCACAAGCAACATGGCATGGTACATCGTACTGTCGTACTTCTGCATTGTGCAGTGTGTACGGGCAGCACAATATGTCGACCCGGAAGATCGGCCAGGATCACATCGTTCTGATATGTATCCGCCCTTAAACCTGTACTATACTGCACAAGAAGCAAAAGCTAGTTTGTAGGGTTACCCTACGCTGCAGCCAGACAGACTGAAGCCTTCCACTAGACTTCTAAGGAGCCTATGCAAAGCTTCCAAGCACTCACCCACAGTCTATTACATATATGATAATGTCCAATCTACAGTTTAAGGAACGTTTTATAACGAATTTCTCTGCAGATACACATGAATAAAAATCTATTTTCATTTTTTTTCTTTTTTTGTACATTTAGCATGAAAAACATCTCATCTGTTCACACTGATGGGAACCCACTAGATCTCTGTGGCATCCTTGTGGGTGTGTGGAAAGATGGGATGTTTTATATGCAAATGTCCAAAAAAGAAAATAGATTCATATTAATGTGTAGGCAGGCTGTTTCAGTGGAACGCCTCTCCCGTTGAAACAGCCTAGCGGGAACACAAATATACGTAATGGACTGTGGGTGTGGCATACATATGATTTTATATATTATGTTTTACGGAACACAACAAAAATATTGTAAAGAGGTTAAAAAAATTGACTTGCTATAGAGACGTATGGCTGATTAGACAATAAAAATATCTGAGCAATTGAACGAATCAAAATAACAGAATTGGGGGGGGGGGGTGATATATTAGATTATTCAGAGGAGATGCCATCTTGGATTTTTAATCTAAAAACACTTGCTCCAAATGCTCTAATCTATACAATTGAACTAAATTGTATATAATTAATAAAATAGAATTATGATCTATTAGCAATGGTGCTAAAAAGGGGATGTAGTTAATATCGCGGCAGTCAGAATCCCGACCGCTGAGAATACCGACAGCTGTGTCAGGGCTATTCCCAGTTGTGGGTGTACACGACACCGATAGAGTGGGTATAGGAGCTGTGAAGAGCGCAGCAAGCCCGCAAGGGACTTTCTAGTGCTCGTCCTGCTGCTGGCATTCTGACGGCTGTGATTCAGGCTACTGGTATTCCATCCTCAACCCGCTAAAAAGTATTACTATATAAAGGATCTTCTTTGTTTTGTATACTTCCAAACGAAACTAGTCTGTGAAACGCGCATTGGCAGTTCACAGCCTGTGCAGTGTGTGTGACAATATATGACCTATATGCAGTGTTAACAATCAGCTCTGTAAATGCACTATAACGGTGTATGGGAGAGTAAGATACGGGACCAATAGCAGCTGGCGGTTTATCTACCACGTGCAGTCAGTATCATATTTACTAAAGGATATACATAAATGTTATTAATATGATGCCAAAAATGCTGCAGTAAATAGTGGATCGAGACTGTGAAGCTTATATAACGTTTGTGTTTTATGTTACCCTTAATATATGAACAGTTGAAATCACAGCGTGCCTAGCTGCAATTAGCAACACGGTGCAATTATGTCTGTGTCATACATCACACAGTCTCTAAATACTGAGTACCCAATATGTACAGCTCACTATTGCTTCCTACACTGTAGCAGATAGTACACTGGGGCAGATGTATTAACCTGGAGAAGGCATAAGGAAGTGATAAACCAGTGATATGTGCAAGGTGATAAAGGCACCAGCCAATCAGATCCTAACTGTTATTTACATATTGGAGCTGATTGGCTGGTGCCTTTATCACCTTGCAAGTATCACTGGTTTATCAATTCCTTATGCCTTCTCCAGGTTAATACATCTGCCCCAGTATTTGAAAGGAATGATATATTGTATCAAGTGCTAACATTATAGAAAGATCAACACTGACTGTTACTATGTATCCCCTAAAAATCTGATGTGTCTGTTTTTGCTCAAATAGGAGGTTAAACTAAGTAATGACTTATAAAGCACTGAAATATACTACCAAATTCTAAACAAGTGTATATTATATTAAAACCTGTTTTCCATATATTGAAAGTGTGCGATTCATGAATAAACAAAACACCTAGCCCTCCTCTAATAGATACAAGATAACATTGTGAACCATCCTTACCAACTATTCATAAGAGCTGCATTTTCTCTCTATATAAGCACAGAGCGATGTATTTATGGTTGTAATATAATACAATCTAATAAGGACGTTATTAGTCCGAAATAACAATATATGCGGATCATAATAATAATGGAGTGACCACGATAGTGCCAGTAACCATCATATCAGAATATATATACACTACAGCTATATACTACAGCACTGTTCTGATACAAGACGTGCTTAATGTTAATTAAGACAACTTAGCTGATATATTCACCTATATAAATTTGGAACACCTCAGTCAACATTGATCTAGCACACAGTATTGGATACCTGATGCAATGGAACACTATCACACATGCTATAATTATTAATAACTTATACTGAGACTCATAAGACATCATTGAGTGATATAGAACTGTATGACCTGATCAGTCATAAACGTCAGTTGGAAAGTGTAAGAGATATCTATACTTGTATGTAGTAGAGAGAAGATATATCATTTGTTCATGATGCAACATAAATAAGACACGGAAGACTAAGGTGATTTCAGAGTTGAGGCACTTTATTAAACAGGGGTCACAAAAATGTATATCATATAATTGACAGAAGGGTTTATAATACCCTAAATACTATTATAGAATTATAAATAAGTACATACAGACGCAGGCTGTGATTTTCTTGCATTTTAAGTCACGATTTATGTCTTGTATTTTGTCTATTACACTATATGTTTGAATGTGTTTTTTTTTTTTAAATATTTCACAGCAGGCATTTTATAATAATTACAATTAAAGTACAATTTTATAATACATTTATTTTACTTACCTTTCTCCAATTCTTTCCTTTTCTTTTTGGAAAAATTTGTTTTGGATACTCACTCCATTGGCTCATATAAATTTCCAGGGAAGACTGTGTTAAAGTCATGTATTTTGTCCCAAATGATGTAGTCCAATCCATTCGTGTGGTTCCAAACACAAAGAGCGATTTATTCCATAATATAAAACATAAGTACCGCCAATTACATACACATGAACAGCAAGGGCAGATTTTGGTGTGAGGTTGCACCTAGGCACAACAGTAACGGCTGCCTCCCTCCTATGCCTAATTTTATTATTTTCGTTGATTGGGTATCGGTTCTCATTTGATGCTAGCCAATTTAACAGAATAATAAAATAGAATAATAAAAATGCCACTGACATTTTTTTTATTTTTTATTACTGTATGGATACATATTTACTAAGGACACCAGTTTGTGCTTGTCCTACCCATTTACACTCCATTCAAGATGGCATATGGTACAGTACAGTGGAAATATTTAGCAGTTACTGGTACATGTCGGACTGACAGTACCAACACAAGCATCCAAGTGCTGCCCCTAGGCACGTGCCTAATGGGAAATAGCACTGCTCCAAGCTTCAATACAGAATGCTTTCTGACCTTCAGAGCTAAATAGTTTTATACATTTCACAATGAAAAAGACTATGACATCACAACTGTAAACAAGCTATGCATTAAAGGTCATCATTTAAAGGTTGAAGAATCTAGGCATCCCAAGTACTCAACGTCCCATATGTCACCACTTCTGGTCTTTGTTCTCTGAAGTCAGCATTGTCCTGCCACATGTATTGCCTCTGGGTTTCTCTATGGGAGTTTCAGGGGCATGGATATTGTAAACAAAACATCCAACTTAAGGTGGGCACACACCTATAGATTTATCTGCAGATCGTACACACTGACTAAGGCTGGGTACACACTACAGGATGTTGGACAGATGTGACATTGCAAGCGATACATTGTACGTGCATACACACTGTACAATGTATTGGCTGCGGCCACATCCCGGAGCATTCAGGGCTGTCACACATCTTTTTCTCTCAAGTGCAGAACAAAAGATATGTGTCATATACGAGCTACAGGAGCGCACATCTTATACGAGATCACCCGTACACACTGTCCGATGGTACTGATATATCGTACAAGCCGGCGGCTCGTACGATATATCTGGTGCATCAAACAGTATGTACCCAGCCTAATCACCACTGCCTTCTGCAGATATATCTGTTGTTAAGGACATTGGCCAGTTAATCTTTCCTCTGTACACACTGGCAGATCGTCATCATGAAATGTGCCAAACCTTCGTGCAGTTTACATAATGGACTGCCTTCTGTAGAGCACACAATTAAATAGGCCCTCTATTCTCATGTGAAGCTCTGCAGCTGTAGCAACATCTGTGTCACTGTAGCTTGCATCACATAGCCCAACAAAAATAAATTCTATCAACGTTTAGCTATACATTAAAAGATGATTATATGGGTCAGGGATGTGACTTTGGGACCCTTGAGCGCCCTACACACTGGGCGACGGTGACGGGCGATATGAACGTTATTGCTCAGAAATTAACGCTTTATCGTTCTTATTGATTAGTGTGCAGGCACCAACGATGCGCGTCCCTGCGGTTGTTCATCATTGGTTTCCCGTAATTTTTCAATGCAAAGCAATTTGGACGATAACGATCGTCATTCAGATTGTTTATTGTCCAAATAGCTGCTGTCGCCCAGTGTGTAGGGCGCTTAAGATGGCCACATTAGTGCAGCTCCACCTCGCAGTGTTTAAAAAGTCCTTCCCTGCTGTTCACTTCAAGCTGTTGTTTATGCGCCTAGGTTTCACCAGGAGAGACCAGTAGTATATGTGCCTGGGTTACACCAGGAGAGAGCAGTAGTATATGTGCCTGGGTTACACCAGGAGAGAGCAGTAGTATATGTGCCTGAGTTACACCAGGAAAGAACAGTAGTATATGTGCCTGGGTTACACCAGGAGAGAGCAGTAGTATATGTGCCTGGGTTACACCGGGAGAGAACAGTAGTATATGTGCCTGGGTTACACCGGGAGAGAACAGTAGTATATGTGCCTGGGTTACACCGGGAGAGAGCAGTAGTATATGTGTCTGGGTTACATTGGGAGAGAGCAGTAGTATATGTGCCTGGGTTACACCGGGAGAGAACAGTAGTATATGTGCCTGGGTTACACCGGGAGAGAGCAGTAGTATATGTGCCTGGGTTACACCGGGAGAGAACAGTAGTATATGTGCCTGGGTTACACCAGGAAAGAACAGTAGTGTATGTGCCTCAGTTACAGCAGGAGAGGACAGTAGTGTATGTGCCTCAGTTACAGCAGGAGAGGACAGTAGTGTATGTGCCTCAGTTACAGCAGGAGAGGACAGTAGTGTATGTGCCTCAGTTACAGCAGTGGAGGACACTAGTATACCTGCCTGGGTTACACCGGGAGAGACAAGTATGTTACCAGTAAAGAAAAAAAAAAGGGGCAGATGTATTAACCTGGAGAAGGCATAAGGAAGTGATAAACCAGTGATAAGTGTAAGGTTATAAACGCACCAGCCAATCAGCTCCAATATGCAAATTGACAAGAGCTCGCTGGCGCGTTTATCACCTTGCACTTATCACTGGTTTATCACTTCCTTATGCCTTCTCCAGGTTAATACATCTGTCCCAAAGTGCCTTATCAGGAAGCGCTGCTAGTTGGATATATATAATCACACAATTATATATAATTTCTCAATGCAATTTATTAAACATACAAATAGTGGCCATATAACAAATAATAATGTTCAAATATACTGTTATGTAAAAATATTTAAACAAAAATACAAATAAAAATCTGGCTGGTCAGGTTCACATATGTGAGTGGCTTTGTTATTAATAGGGGATGTAGTCATGAGACCGGCGGTCACAATACCGGCACTACATCCTGCCCCCTCACAATCCCTACAGTCGACTGATGACTAACAGGGGACTATTCCAACTCATGGGTGCCCGCAAGGGGCTCCATTGCGCTTCGCCTCCCGCCAGCCATCTCAATGCCGGGATCCGGCGTCGGTATGGTGACCGGCGGTCACACGATACCAGCCCATTAATAGTTCACATTTATTCACGATAATAATAGTGTTAGTATCACACCAATAAAATTAAATGAAATCTTGCTCCACATATAAAATTCTGCACTCTGTAGCTGTTATTTATACATCACAATCACAAACAGGTTTCTCTAACGTCCTAGTGGATGCTGGGAACTCCGTAAGGACCATGGGGAATAGCGGGCTCCGAAGGAGGCTGGGCACTCTAGAAAGATCTTAGACTACCTGGTGTGCACTGGCTCCTCCCACTATGACCCTCCTCCAAGCCTCAGTTAGATTTCGTGCCCGGCCGAGGTTGGATGCACACTAGGGGCTCTCCTGAGCTCTTAGAAAGTTATAGTCTTAGAATTTGTTATTTTCAGTGAGACCTGCTGGCAACAGGCTCACTGCAGCGAGGGACTAAGGGGAGAAGAAGCGAACTCGCCTGCTTGCAGCCGGATTGGGCTTCTTAGGCTACTGGACACCATTAGCTCCAGAGGGATCGACCGCAGGCCCAGCCTTGATGTTCGGTCCCGGAGCCGCGCCGCCGTCCCCCTTACAGAGCCAGAAGCAAGAAGATGGTCCGGAAAATCGGCGGCATGAAGACTCTGTCTTCACCAAGGTAGCGCACAGCACTGCAGCTGTGCGCCATTGCTCCTCTCACACACTTCACACTCCGGTCACTGAGGGTGCAGGGCGCTGGGGGGGGCGCCCTGAGGCAGCAATAAAAACACCTTGGCTGGCTAAAATACCTCAATATATGGCCCCAGGGGCTATATATGAGGTAAATACCCCTGCCAGAATTCCATAAAAAACGGGAGAATAGGCCGCGAAAAAGGGGCGGAGCCTATCTCCTCAGCACACTGGCGCCATTTTTCCCTCACAGCTCGGCTGGAGGGAAGCTCCCTGGCTCTTCCCTGCAATTCTACAGTACAGTAAGAGGGAAAAGAGAGGGGGGGCATTAAAATTGGCACTGTATACAGTATATTATATAAAAGCTATTAGGGACATAACTCAGTTAGTCCCTGTATATATATAGCGCTCTGGTGTGTGCTGGCATACTCTTACTCTGTCCCCCCAAAGGGCTTTTGTGGGTCCTGTCCTCGTTTAGAGCATTCCCTGTGTGTCTGCGGTGTGTCGGTACGGCTGTGTCGACATGTTGAATGAGGAGGCTTATATGGTGACAGAACAGAGGCCGATATATGTGATGTCGCCCCCTGTGGGGCCGACACCAGAGTGGATGGATAGGTGAAAGGTATTAACCGACAGTGTCAACTCCTTACATAAAAGGGTGGATGACGTAGCAGCTGTGGGACAGCCGGCTTCGCAGCCCGCGCTTGCCCAGGCGTCTCAAAGGCCATCAGGGGCTCAAAAACGCCCGCTCTCTCAGATGGCAGACACAGATGTCGACACGGAGTCTGACTCCAGTGTCGACAAGGTGGAGACATATACACAATCCACTAGGAACATCCGTGACGTGATCCCGGCAATAAAAAATGTGTTATACATTTCTGACTTTAACCCAAGCACCTCTAAAAATGGGTTTTAGGTTTGGGGAGAAAAAACAGGCAGTGTTTTGTTCCCCCATCAGATGAATAAATGAAGTGTGTGAAAGCGTGGGTTCCCCCGTTAAGAAACTGGTAATTTATAAAAAGTTACTGATGGCGTACCCTTTCCCGCCAGGTGGATAAGTTACGCTGGGAGATATCCCCTAGGGTGGATAAGGCGCTCACACGTTTGTCAAAAAAGGTGGCACTGCCGTCTTAGGATACGGCCACTTTAATAGGTACCTGTTGATAAAAAACAGGAGGCTATCCCGAAGTCTGTATTTACACACTCAGGTACTAGACTGAGACCTGCAGATAGTGCTGCTGCAGCGTGGTCGGTGACCCTGTCAAACAGGGATACTAGTTGGAAAACATAAAAACATATTAAAGACGTCGTCTTATATATGGGGGATGCACAGAGGGATATTTTGCCGGCTGGCATCCAAAATAAATGTAATGTCCATTCTGTCAGGAGGGTATTAGAGACCTGTCACTGGACAGGTGATGCTGACTTAAAAAGCGCATAGAGAGCCTTATAAGGGTGAGGAATTATTTGGGGATGGTCTCTGGGACCTCGTATCCACAGCAACTGCTGGGAAGAAATAATTTTACCTCAGGTTTCCTCACAGACAAAGGTACAGTCCTTTCGGCTTCAGAAAAGCAAGCGGGTCAAATGGCGCTTCCTTTCTGTACAGAGACAAGGGTAGAGGGAAAAAAGCTGCACCAGTCAGCCTGTTCCCAGAATCAAGATTCTTCCCCCGCCTCCTGTGAGGCCACACCATGACGCGGGTGCTCCACAGGTGTAGCCAGGTACGGTGGGGGGCCGTCTCAAAAATTTCAGCAATTAGTGGGCTCGCTCACAGGTGGATCCCTGTTTCTTTCAAGTAGTATTTCAGGGGTACAAGCTGAAATTCGAGATGTCTCCCCCCAGCCGTTTCCTAAAATATGCCTTGCTGACAACTCCCTCAGGCAGGGAGGCTGTGCTAGAGGCAATTAATAAGCGGTATTCCCAGCAGGTAATACTCAAGGTGCCCCTACTTCAACAAGGACGGGGTTACTATTCCACACGGGTTGGGGTACCGAAACCGCATGGTTCGGTGTGACCCATTTTATATTTAAAATCCTTGAACACAAAAATTCAAGTTCAAGATGGAATCGCTCAGGGCGGTTATTCCAAGCCTGGACGAGGGGGATTACATGGTATCCTGGGACATCAAGGATGCTTACCTGCATGTCCCCATTTACCATCCTCGCCAGGAGTACCTCAGATTTGTGGTACAGGATTACCATTACCAAGTCCAGACACTGCCGTTTGGACTGTACATGGCACCGAGGGTGTTTTATCAAGGTAATGGCCGAAATGTTGATACTCCTTCAAAAAAAGGGAGTTGTAATTATCCCGTACTTGGACAATCTCGTTATAAGGGCGAGGTCCAAGGAGCAGTTGGTAGTCGGGGTAGCACTATTTTGGAAAGTGCTACAACAGCATGGTTGGATTCTAAACAGTCCAAAGTCACAGCTGGTTCCTATGACACGTCTACTGTTCCTGGGGATGGTTCTGGACATAAACCAGAAATAGTGTTTCTCCCGGAGGAGAAAGCCAAGGAGTTGTCATCTCTAGTCAGAGACCTCCTGAAGCCAAAATAGGTAGCGGTGCATCATTGCACGCGAGTCCTGGGAAAAATGGTAGCTTCCTACGAAGCAATCCCATTAGGCAGGTTCCATACAAGAACTTTTCAGAGGGACCTGTTGGACAAGTGGTCCGGATCGCATCTTCCGATGCATAGGCTGATAACCCTGTCTCCAAGGACCAGGGTATCTCTACTGTGGTGGCTGCAGAGTGCCCATCTTCAAGAGGGCCGCAGGTTCGGCATACAGGACTAGGTCCTAGTGACCATGGATTCCAGCCTTTGAGGCTGGGAGGCAGTCACACAGGGAAGAAATTTCCAGGGACTTTGGTCAAGTCAGGTTATTTCCCTACACATAAATATTCTGGACCTGAGGGCCATTTACAATGCCCTGAGGCCGGCAAGGCCTCTGCTTCAAAACCAGCCGGTACTGATCCAATCAGACAACATCACGGCAGTCGCCCATGTAAACCAACAGGGCGGCACAAGAAGCAGGATGGCGATGGCAGAAGCCACAAGGATTCTCCGATAGGCGGAAAATCATGTGTTAGCACTGTCAGCAGTGTTCATTCCCGGAGTGGACAACTGGGAAGCAGATCTTCTCAACAGACACGACCTCCACCCGGGAGAATGGGGACTTCCTCCAGAAGTCTTCCAATAGGATTGTACACCATTGGGAAAGGCCACAGGTGGACATGATGGCGTCCCGCCTCAACAAAAAGCTATAAAAGATATTGCACCGGGTCAAGGGACCCTCAGGCGATAGCTATGGACGCTCTGGTAACACCGTGGGTGTACCAGTCGGTTTATGTGTTCTCCCCTCTGCCTCTCATACCAAAGGTACTGAGAATAATAAGAAGGCGAGGAGTAAGAACGATACTCGTGGATGGCCAAGAAGAGCTTGGTACCCAGAACTTCAAGAATTTATATCAGAGGATCCATGGCCTCTGCCACTCAGACAGGACCTGCGGCAGCAGGGGCCCTGTCTGTTCCAAGACTTACCGCGGCTGCGTTTGTCGGCATGGCGGTTGAACGCCGGATCCTGAAGGAAAAGGGCATTCCGGAGGAAGTCATTCCTACGCTTACTAAAGCCAGGAAAGAGGTTACAGCAACTCATTATCACCGCATATGGCGAAAATATGTTGCATGGTGTGAGGCCGAAAGGGCCCCAACAGAGGAATTTCAACTAGGTCGATTTCTGCATTTCCTGCAAGCAGGAGTGACTATGGGCCTTAAATTGGGTTCCATTAAGGTACAGATCTCGGCTCTGTCGATTTTCTTTCAAAAAGAACTAGCTTCAGTACCTGAAGTTCAGACATTTATAAAAGGAGTGCTGCAGAGTCAGCCCCCGTTTGTGCCTCCTGTGGCACCTTGGGATCTCAACGTGGTGTTGAGTTTCTTAAAATCACATTGGTTTGAACCACTAAAAACCGTGGATCTGAAATATCTCACGTGGAAGGTGGTTATGTTATTGGCCTTGGCTTCTGCCAGGCGAGTATCAAAGTTGGCGGCTTTGTCTTGTAAAAGCCCTTATTTGATTTTCCATATGGATAGGGCAGAATTGAGGACTCGTCCCCAGTTTCTCCCAAAGGTGGTGTCAGCGTTTCACCTGAACCAGCCTATTGTGGTGCCTAGGCTACTAGGGACTTGGAGGACTCCAAGTTGCTAGACGTTGTCAGGGCACTGAAAATATATGTTTCCAGAACGGCTAGAGTCAGAAAATCTGACTCGCTGTTTATCCTATATGCACCTAACAAGCTGGGTGCTCCTGCTTCTAAGCAGACTATTGCTCGTTGGATTTGTAGTACAATTCAGCTTGCACATACTGTGGCAGGCCTGCCACAGCCAAAATCTGTCAATGCCCATTCCACAAGGAAGGTGGGCTCATCTTGGGCGGCTGCCCGAGAGGTCTCGGCTTTACAATTTTGCCGAGCAGCTACTTGGTCAGGGGCAAACACGTTTGCAAAAATTCTACAAATTTGATACCCTGGCTGAGGAGGACCTGGAGTTCTCTCATTCAGTGCTGCAGAGTCATCCGCACTCTCCCGCCCGTTTGGGAGCTTTGGTATAATCCCCATGGTCCTTACGGAGTTCCCAGCATCCACTAGGACGTTAGAGAAAATAAGAATTTACTCACCGGTAATTCTATTTCTCGTAGTCCGTAGTGGATGCTGGGCGCCCATCCCAAGTGCGGTTTATCTGCAATACTTGTACATAGTTATGGTTAACTAAATCGGGTTATTGTTGAGCCATCTGTTGAGAGGCTCTATTGTTTCATACTGTTAACTGTGTTTCATATCACGAGTTGTACGGTGTGATTGGTGTGGCTGGTATGAGTCTTACCCGGGATTCAAAATCCTTCCTTATTGTGTACGCTCGTCCGGGCACAGTACCTAACTGAGGCTTGGAGGAGGGTCATAGTGGGAGGAGCCAGTGCACACCAGGTAGTCTAAGATCTTTCTAGAGTGCCCAGCCTCCTTCGGAGCCCGCTATTCCCCATGGTCCTTACGGAGTTCCCAGCATCCACTACGGACTACGAGAAATAGAATTACCGGTGAGTAAATTCTTATTTTCTAGCAGCTCAGTTGTTAAACATCCACTCCTGAGGGGAAAATGTTCATATTCACTTATCTCCCTATACAGTAATAGAAGACTTCAACTTTTCCCTCCAATCAAAGGGATATATTCCAATTATTTTTTGGTTTAGTAGCACATATACCCCTTTCACATTGCAAAAATAACCCGGTATCGACCTGGCATATTGGCGGGTCGACACGGGTCAGTGTGCGATGTGAAAGGGGCCTTGGAGAATTCCCGAGTCGCCTGACCCGGTAATTCAACCCGGGTAATAAGAAGGATTATTCCCGGGTTGAATACCGGGCCAGTGGCAGTGTAAACGGGTTCCCAGGTCAATGCGACCCGGGACCCGTTTACTACATAGGGAGAGGTGGCGCGGAGATGAGCTCATCTCCCAGCGCTGCCTCCACCCCAACCCCCGCTGCCGGTTCCGCCGTTCCCCCCCACCGCTGCTATGGCAACTGGCCCAGCATATTGCCGGGTCGGGAAGCCAGCACTGAGGCTCCAATGCTGGATTCCACCCGGGAAGGACCCGTTTCCAATTCCCGGGTGGGATCCGGCATTGGAGATGTGAAAGGGGTAATAGAGATCTGTAGGCACATTTCTCTTACGTCCTATGGGATACTGGGAATCCATTTAGTACCATGGGGTATAGATGGGTCCACTAGGAGCCATGGGCACTTTGAGAAATTTATAGTGTGTGCTGGCTCCTCCCTCTATGCCCCTCCTACCAGACTCAGTTTAGAAAATGTGCCCGGAGGAGTCGGTCACGTCTCTGGAAGCTCCTGAAGAGTTTTCTGCATTTATTTTATGTTTGTTGTTTTCAGGCAGGACTGGATGGCACCAACCTGGCTGCTTCATGGGACGTAGGAGGGGGGGAACGGCCCAACCTCTCTAAGGGTTAATGGTCCCGTTCCCCACTGACAGTACACTAGTTCCTGAGGGAACTATACGCAAGCCCCACCACGGCGAGTGTACATTCCCGCATCACGCCGCCACCCCTAACAGAGCCAGAAGAAAGAAGAGTGGTGAGTACTAAGCCGGCATCTCAGTTAGTGGGTCGCCAGCCATTATGGTGGCATGAGGGTATGGAGACGCACGGCTTCTAAATTGTGGCGGACTGCATCTCCCGCTGTGTAAGGACACAGACGTTGAACAGCGGACACAGTACCCAGACTGGCAACAAAGCCATAAAAGGAGTCTGTCTCCATTTTATGCACTTAGACACATACAGCCAGTATAAAAAAGAGTGGGAAGACCATGCGCCATTGAAGGGGTGGAGCTTCACTATGAGTGGATCCAGTAGTTAACCAGCTCCATTTTCCCTTTGCAGCTGACGCAGACGCTGACTGACAGGGATGCGCAGCTCCTCTGGAGAGACTCCAGATTACCTCAGCGGTACCAGGGGGTCATAGCAGGGGGGCAGCGATTATTAGTGTACTAAGTCCCTAATCTAGGTACTTAGTTTGCGACCCAGCTAAGCTTGGCATTAGCGTTAAGGGTGCCGTGTGCTTGTTCCATACTCCCTTTGTGTCTTCCTGGAAGGGCTCTTTGTGGGTTAATTGTGCATGTAACCTTTTCGTGTGTGTGTGTGTGTGTGTGTGTGTGTGTGTGTGTGTGTGTGTGTGTGTGTGTGTGTGTGCTGTCACTATTACAATATGTCAGGCAAAGAGTGTGTTTCATGTAAGGCACAGTGTTCCTCTTCCCCAGGGGGTTCACTAGTGTATACTCAATGTAGTGTCTCTTCCAAGGCTAGTGGGGAAGAACCAGCATGGCTGGACTCCATTAAGGGAATGATTTCCACAATCTCTACTAAGTTATCTCGGACCGAGAAAGAGACGCAATACTTAAGACAATCTATGACTGAGTTTATGAAAAGAGACTCAGTACCCAAACCAGTGTCTCAGTCTCCTGCCAGTTGTCTGCAAAAATGCACTTTGGCCCATATCCTGCAGCCTGACTCGGATGATGAGGGGTCAGAAATGGAGGAGGGTGAGGGTACTCTGTCACAGGGAATAGAGGCTCTCTATCAGAGAAGTTCTAAAAATCCCTGATAAGGTGACAGAGGAGAGTGAGGGATCTTATTTTAAAATAAAAAAGAAATCCTTAGCCACGTTTCCTGTGTCAAAGGAACTAAATACCCTGTTTGAAGAACTGTGGGTTAGTCCTGATAGGAAATGTAAAATTCCTAAATGGTTGTTATCATCCTTTCCTTTTCCTCCTGAGGATAGCAAAAAATGGGAAAATCCACCGGTAGTGGATGCATCAGTCACCAGGCTTTCACGAAAAATTGTATTGCCGGTCCCGGGTGCAGCCTCCCTAAAAGACGTGGCTGATCGTAAAATTGAGACTACACTGAAATCCTTGTATACAGCTGCTGAGGTGGCCCAGCGGCCCACTATAGCATGTGGGTGGATTACAAGAGCCATTGCCAAATGGTCGGGTAACCTGGTTGAACGGTTAGACACCTTGCCTCAGGAGGAGGTTATCTTGTTCCTACAGCTTATACAGGACTCTGCAAATTTTAAGGTGGAAGCCATAAAAGAAATAGACTTGCTTAATGCACGCACTACGGATATGTCAGTGTCTGCACGCAGGGGTCTATGGCTACGCCAGTGGACTGCGGATGCGGACTCCAGGAAAGCCGTGAAAGGCCTCCCTTTCACAGGCGAGGCCTTATTTGGAGATGAAATAGACAAATGGATCTCCAAAGCTACTGCAAATAAGTCAACATACCTTCCTTCTGCAGCTCCTCCAGCTAGAAAGGCCTACTCAGGTCCCAATTTACAGTCCTTTTGGAATGCCAAGTTTAGGAGCAAACCCAAAGGTTCTTCTATTGCCACCAGAGGCGCTAGAGGTAAACCACGCAAACCAGCAACTGCGCGGTTCACAGGAACAGGGCTCAAGCTCTGCTTCTTCTAAACCTTCAGCATGACTAGACCACAATGCCTGGAAGACTGGCAGGTTGAAGCCCAGCTAAAATTCTTTAGTCACATCTGGACAAGTTTGTGCCAGGATCCCTGGGTCATAGATCTTATTTCCCAGGGCTACAGACTGGAGTTTCAGGAGCTCCCACCTCACAGATTCTTCAGATCAGGCTTACCAGTTTCACAAGAGGCAAGTATAACTTTACCGCACACCATTCAAAAACTGGTACAGACTCAGGTCATTGTTTCAGTTCCACCTCATCTGCAAAACAAGGGATACTATTCCAACTTGTTTGTAGTACCGAAATCGGACGGTTCCGTAAGACCGATTCTGAACCTCAAATCTTTGAACCCGTACTTCCGAGTGTTCAAATTCAATATGGAGTCTCTGAGAGCGGTGATCTCAGGTCAGGAGGAGGGGGAGTTCTTAGTGTCTTCTGGATATCAAGGATGCTTACCTTCACATTCCGACCTGGCCGCCTCATCAGGCTTATCTACGGTTTGCACTGCAGGACTGTCGCTTCCAGTTCCAGGCCCTGCCATTTGGTCTCTCCACGGCACTGAGGCTGTTCACCAAAGTGATGGCAGAGATGATGTTTCTACTCCGCAAACAAGGAGTGAACATAATTCCGTACCAGGACGATCTTCTGATAAGGGCACCGTCCAGGGAGCAGTTATTGGACAGCATTGTCCTCTCAACCAGACTACTCCTGGATCACGGGTGGATTCTGAACCTACCAAAATATCATCTAGAACCCACAGAGGCTTCCTTTCCTGGGAATGATACTGGACACAGAGTCTCAGAAAGTGTTCCTTCCCTTGGAAAAGGCAATGGTAATCCAGTCAATGGTTCGGGCTGTCCTGAAGCCAACCCGGATCTTGGTGCATCTGTGCAGTCGCCTTCTGGTGAAAATGGTGGCCTCTTACAAGGCTATTCAGTACAGGTTTCATGCGAGGGCCTTCCAGCTGGATCTGTTGGACAAATGGTCTGGATCGCATCCTCACATGCACCAGAGGATCTGTATGTCGCCAAAAGCCAGGATCTCCCTCCTGTGGTGGCTACAGACTTCTCACCTAGTCGAGGGTCGGAGGTTTGGGATTCAGAATTGGATTCTGATAACCACAAACGCAAGCCTCAGAGGCTGGGGCACAGTCACCCAGGGGATGCAGTTTCAGGGAAGATGGTCAAGTCAGGAAGTCATCCTTCCAATAAACATCCTGGAACTCAGGGCTATATACAACGCCCTTCTGCAGGCCTCTTCTCTTCTTCAGAATCAGGCCATTCAGGTCCAGTCAGACAATGTGACGGCAGTGACGTACGTAAACCGAGAGGGCGGAACGAAAAGCAGAGCCGCAATGTCAGAGGTGTCAAGAATTCTCCTCTGGGCGGAAAAACACGCCGCAGCGTTGTCAGTGGTCTTCATTCCAGGAGTAGACAACTGGGTAGCAGACTTCCTCAGCAGACACGACATGCACCCGAGGGAGTGGAGCCTACACCCGGCTGTGTTCCGGTGGATGACACGTCAGTGGGGATATCCAAAAATCAACATGATGGCCTCTTGCCTCAACAAGAAGCTCAAGCGATATTGTTCCAGGTCGAGGGACCCACAAGGAGTGGCGGTAGATGCTCTGACAACTCCGTCGGTCCATCAGCTGGTGTACGTGTTTCCTCCACTTCCGCTGATCCCAAGAATCACTAAAAGAATAAAAAGGAAAAAGGTTCAAGCAACCCTCATTGCCCTGGACTGGCCACAAAGGGCCTGGTATGCAGATATTCTCGAGATGCTGCTCGAAGATCTGTGGCCTCTACCTCTTCGAGCGGAAGAGCCTGTTCATCTATCAAGACTTACCGCGGCTATGTTTAACGGCATGGAAGTTGAACGGCTGATTGTAGCCAGAAGAGGGATTCCTGACAAGGTCATCCCGACTATGATCCAAGCCAGGAAGGGGGTAACATCTAAACCAGGCATGTCAAACCTGCGGCCCTCCAGCTGTTGTGAAACTACATATCCCAGCATGCCCTGACACTCTTTTGCTGTCAGAGAATGCTAAAGCTGTGTCAGGGCATGCTGGGATGTGTAGTTTCTCAACAGCTGGAGGGCCGCAGGTTGGACATGCCTGATCTAAACATTACCACCGTATTGGAAGAAATATGTCTCTTTGTGTGAGAGCAGACAATATTCTGCGGTGGAATTTCATCTGGGACGTTTCCTGCTTTTTCTGCAGTCGGGAGTGGATGTGGGCCTATGCCTATGTTCCATAAAAGTACAGATTTTGTCCATGTCTGTTTCTTTCAGAAACAATTGGCTTCTCTCCCTGAGGTCCAGACGTTCTTGAAAGGTGTTCTGCACATCCAACCTCCCTTTGTGCCTCCCACGGCACCTTGGAATCTCAATTTGGTGCTGCAGTTCCTTCAATCGGACTGGTTTGAACCATTACAGGAGGTTAACGTAAAGTACCTAACGTGGAAGACCGTCACACTTTTGGCCTTGGCTTCAGCAAAACGTGTGTCGGAGCTAGGGGTGTTGTCTTACAAGAGTCCCTACCTAATTTTCCATGAGAACAGAGCTGAACTCAGAACTCGTCAGCAATTTCTTCCTAAGGTGGTGTCTGCCAGGGCGTAACTAGGTGTGTGCCAGCGGTGCCTGGCACACAGCGCATGTGTACTGTGGGCGCAGGACCGCTGGCACAACCCGCAGGACCGCTACTGTCTATCACGGAGGCAGCTCCAAAACCACTGCCGCTAGCTGCAGTGCTTCTGATGCACCCAGCTCCTTCACGGCGCACCTAGTTACCTACATGACACAAGGCAGCGCAGCAGCTGCCCATCAGCAGGCTACGCCTCCTCCCTGCATTGCTCCCACTCTCCGGCCACAAGCCCACAACTCTTCTTGTCAATGTGAGTACCGGGCATCCGAAGCCCCGCCCCGCCCCTAGTGCTCGGCATCCATGTCCTGCAGCATGGAGAGTGTCCACAGGCTTCGCCCTCTCCCTGGTCCCCCTCTCCGGCTGCAGCTCTTGTTAGTGTGCAGCCAAAGCTAGGCCCACTCACTCCGTCATGTCCCGCATTTGTATCCTGCAGCAAGAAGAGTGTCCGCAGGCTCCGCCCCCTCCCCCTCTCTGGCCGCAACTCTTCTTGTCAGTGTGAGTGGGCAGCCGAAGCCCCGCCCACTCAATCCCTAATGCATCCATGTCAGGCAGCACAGAGAGAGTGTGCTTTCAGTTCCCACCCACCAACCCACGGTGCCTCCAGTAGAGGAACAGAAGCCGGCAGCTAAAAGTCAGTGTAGATGGAATATAAGTATGTAAGTAGTTGCAATAATTGCTTTATTTCTGAGTAAGGGAAGTGGAATGCAACACACACACACACACACTCTCTCTCTCTCTCTCTCTCTCTCCTTATACACACACACACACACACACTCACTCTTCACCTTGTGTAATGTGTATAAGGGGCTCTACTATAGCGTAATATGTATAAGGGTTAATACATGTGACTAACAGACACCACTGTGCTGTGCAATGAGACTAACGGACATCACTGTGCGGTGTAATGTGACTAACGGACACTACTGTGCGGCAGCGCCGTAACTAAGTGTGTGCCAGGGGTGCCTGGCACACAGCGCAGTCGCCCTGAGGGCGCAATGGCCAGCGGCTTGTAATGAGTCAAATTGTTGACTCATTACAAGCCGCCTCTGCTGTGCTGGTTGCGCTGCGCGGGAGAAGCTGGAGGCAGGGGAGGAGAGCAGCAGCGCCAGAGGCAGGGGAGGAGGGAGGGGAATAGGAACTGCAGCAGCGCTATGTAATTGGTAGTGGCGCCGCTGCAGCAGTCCCTCTTCTTCCGCATTGGCTGCCCAGCGCTGCTGTGAATGCTGGGATGTGCTTCGCTCACCAATTACATAGCGCTGCTGCGGCTCCAGTCCCCCTTCCTCCTCCTCCTTCCCCCCTGCCCGGGATCTGCCAGCACCGAGGAGCCTGACTGCCAGCGGGGGGAGATGGTAAGTATCTATCTGTCTGTCTGTCTCTATCTATCTATTCTGTCTGCTGCAATGTGTAAAAAGGGGTACGCTGTCTGCCGTAATGTGTAAAAAGGGAGACGCTGTCTGCCGTAATGTTTAAAAAGGGAGACACTGTCTGCCATAATGTGTAAAAAGGGCACGCTGTCTTCCGTAATATTTAAAAAGAGGGACGCTGTGTGTTGTAATGTGTAAAAATGGGGACGCTGTCTGCCGTAATGTGTAAAAAGGGGATGCTGTCTGCCGTAATGTGTAAAAAGGGGGACGCTGTCTGCCGCAATGTGTAATAAGGGGGACTCTGTCTGCCATAATGTGTTGATAATGTTGATATTATCTTAAACCATAAAGCTATACCTTTAAACACACCTTTACCATGGAGCCGCTACGGCCGCTAAACTTAATATGCACTCTATGTACCTTTTACGCTATTTGCGTAACGAGTCCCATACCGTGTACGGACTCTGCGAACAAATGCCGCGCTGGGGGTACTAAGTACACGCAGCGCGTACACACTCAATTAATACACTTTAAAACCTTATACAATTAAGCAATGTAATACACTTTAAACCCTAGCAGGGAAAAGAGGACACAACACCGATTTGTAGTTAATCACTGGGTTCTGACACCACAGAGTAATATATCTGAAAGGGGGTTAACAATACAATTTATACACTACAATACAACAGAGTAAATGGCTACAGTCAATGTACATACGTGAGAATATTCGCATGCGCTTCCTGGTCCAGTCCTCCGCTAATCAGGTAGATAGCGTTGAGAGTCTTGTGTCTGGCCGGCCTGCAGCAGGCTTTATTTATACAAGTCTTCCAAAAGCAATACAATGGATACTGTAATCCCTTTGTCCATTGGACACAGGGATGCATCTTTACAGTACATGAGAGGTCATAGGTTGATTTGAAAAGGTGGGCGATGTCTTTCTCAACTGCTCTTGTGGGTGATCTCCTCTGGATTCCCGCCGCATACATAATATACAGTAAATACAGTTTATATCTATATTCTGCTTCTGCACATAACTATACCCAGGAACATGTGATCTTCCTCAAACCAACACCGGAATGTTACCCTTAAAATACCCTACAGCTGGATACCAGACACCACCTTATAACCTTAGTCTGTCCCCTCCTATCATGCAAAGGTGAATCCCTTCGTTCTGGAATCATTTAAACTGTTGATACTTGCTGATGTGGTGCAGGGGGACTATGTGTACAATGTGCACTATTTGGATTAAATATGTAATGTTTTGATAGCCCTCCATGCGTTCACAAACTCCGCCGTAAATACCGATACCACGCGCTGGACAGCAGGAGCGACCATACGCAAATTGCGGATATGTGCACGCACGACGGAACAAGTGCACGCGCAGTGGGCATCTGTGTGTATTTTATACGTGCTGTGTGTTCTGTAATATTTTTCGACTTTGACAGTCCACCCTTTGGCAGTCAACAATAACTGCCACTATCTAATCACTAAACAGAAAAATATCAATACAATATCTACAGACGATTGGATGGTAGGAGGAGAGTTGTAGGCGGGAAATGTATGACCTAGTGGGATAGTAAAAAGCATGTATGTATGAATCCATGTCTGAGGGGCATGTATCATCGTGCCGTATATGTTCTAGAAAAGCTTCGAGGTATTGCGAAATATACATTAAATCCTTCTTATCCCGTATTAAGGGTCTGTAAGTGGGCCAACAAACACTACCGAGCTTTTTTCGGCTTCTTGCTCCAACAAATGGGGTGCACATTTAGTTGATGATACATGGAGGGGGAACATATGTGAGTGCTGGTATATGTGGATATCACCTGTCGACTATGTGTGTCACTAACTGAAGGTTGTAGAGATGAAGATAAGACACATATCTAAAATACATTCACATAACATTTTCATAATCATTCTTGGGCAGAATATGACATTACCATATTACAAACTTTCCAAGTGAAAAACCCAATCCCTAGTTCTCCCATCTGTTCAGTACAAGTATCAGGCTGTATGATATGAGCACAGTACCCTGGTAATACTTCTCCAACCCACATGGTCTTGCTTCCTCGAGTATACCTATACCGAAAATATCTTCCACTGTTGGCTATTTGGCGTACAAGTTCAGAGTCTATGGGTATCCTATCAGCTCTGTGTGAAAAGGCCATGGTCTGGTTATTCCATGTCCCCTCCCAATTTCCCGGTTTTCGGTAAATGGAAATGTTGAAACACACTAAGGATCTATCTACATGATACTGGTGGAGCTTCAAACTAGGGGGCCTAGAAAAATTAAATTTCTTGTTCACCGGTCTCCCACCCCGTAATTCGAGTACCTCATCTATTGCTAAAGGGTACGGTACTAATCCTGACTTGCTCTGACCTTGAGGTACTTGTGAGCACACCCAGCATTCTGTCTGGTTTAAGACCTTACCCACTAGTGAGTGGTAATCACTCAATGGATGACGGTCCATATTGATATTAAGGCTGGACTGACATCTCTGGATGCACCCATCCTCGACTATGTTCTCACAATTCCTAGAAATGCAATTTTCCTCAGCCAGTAACCCTTCACAGTGCCTCCGAGCTCCCTGACTACCAGATCATTTTCTGATACTCGCCTTTGCTCGAGTGATGTGTTGCTCTTGGAATTCTACAAATCCATCCTCGCCATCAGAACCCATTCCAGATCCTTTCTCGACCTCTCTGGGACCCTCACCAAAACAGACTGTCCTGGCCAACAACAGGATTAACAGGAAAACCCGGAACGCAGTCTCTTGGGATAAGTCCATCTTGTTAAAGGAAGAGAAGGGAAACAAGAAGGGGGAGAAAGGGAAGGAGAGAAGGAGGGTAGTGGGAGATGGAGAAAATAATAAAAAAAAAGAAAAACTGGTGCGACAACCGCCTCTGGTCTTGTTGTTCTCCGCGCTCAGGTGCCGTGACAACAGTCCTGCCTCTCAACCTTCCCGGAACAGACACTCCAGTGATACGATGTTCTCTACACTCTGCTCTTTGTCACGGGTTCTCTCTGGGTCAGCGACCTTCTTACAGTGGGACGAGTGGACCCAAGTCTCTCTTTCGGCAACCTTTAATGCTGTCGTGCTGGTTAGTAAGACCTGGTACGGTCCTTCCCACCTGTCAATGAGGCAACCTGAGTGTAGAAAATTTCGAATCATTACATAATCCCCAGGTTCAATGTCATGACAATTACTGTTTGGCAGGTCAGGAATCACCAGCTTTAGATTTCTATTTTGATTCCTCAGCTGCTGGCTCATCTTAACCAAATATTTTACAGTCACTTCGTTATTGCATTTCAAATCATCCTGGGGGTCTATCATTACATGGGGTTGTCGGCCAAAAAGAATCTCAAAGGGTGATAGGTTAAGTGGGGACCTGGGAGTGGTTCTGATGCTGTACAATACAAGTGGCAAAGCTTCTGGCCACAACAATCCAGTTTCAGCCATCACTTTGCTCAGCTTGTTCTCAATACTGCTGTTTACTCTCTCCACCTTCGCACTCGCCTGTGGGCGGTACAGAGAATGCAGCTTGCTATTAATTCCCATCAGTTTACACATAACCTGAAAGACTTCACCTGTAAAATGGGTACCCCTATCGCTTTCAATTATTCTAGGGATACCATATCTACACACAAATTCCTGCACAATTTTCTTTGCAGTGAACGTAGCAGTATTTGTGGCAGCAGGGAACGCTTCTACCCAATTGGAAAACACATCAATACAGACTAACACATATTTTAAATTCCTACAGGGTGGTAACTGTATGAAATCAATTTGTATTACCTGAAAAGGGCCGTCTGTCGGAGGGATATGGGATGGTTCTGTTGGTATTGACTTTCCAATATTCTTCCTCAAGCAAGTAAGGCATGTCATTGCTCTCTTACCTGCATGAGAAGAGAATCCTGGAGCACACCAGTAGGCTCTCACCAGCTTACACATACCCTCTTTACCCAGATGAGTCAGACCGTGTGCCGCCTCAGCTAAGCTTGGAAGATATGCTCTGGGGGCCACTGGCTTACCCTGTCCACCTGTCCAGAGTCCTGAGGACTCCTGGCCATACCCCTTTGACCTCCAGACCGCCTTTTCCTGTGGAGAACACAAATTTTGCATTTCAATTAATTTTTGTGTATACCTTATGTGTGTTTGTATACCTACAATCCTTCCCTCTGACAGTTATAGCATACTACTACATGTGACTTACCATCAGGGGTCTGGGGTTTTGGCTGATGCGGTTTGGTTGTAAGAGCATTTATACTTACTGTCATCAGCTTATCCCCCTGTGACTCCCTGTGATTAATGACGTTCCGATCGTGCTGGATAGCGGACTCTCTTAATGCAGCAACCAAGATACCTCTCCAGTTAGGTAGAGTGGTTTGTACCCTTGTTCCTAATGTCTCTTTTAACCTGTCCATTAATACTGACACAGCTACCTCCCTGTGATGTACATTTTCCTTAATGTCCTCGATCCCAGTGTATCTAGCCATTTCCTGCAGTGCTCGGTGGAAATATTCAGATGCCATTTCACCTTCTTTTTGTCTTATGGAAAAGATTTTATTCCATTTGACAACAGTAGAGAAATATACTCCTAATTGCAGATTGATTTGTCGTACATTCTCCTTAGTGTACTCATCAGTGAGAGGTACTTCTGCGTCTAATTTACAATCAGTAATGAATTTCGCGGGGTCAATATTGGAAGGTAAACATACTCGTAGCACTGTTCGCCAATCTTTGTTTGTGGGTTCGGTGGCGTTACCTAATTCTTTAATGAACCTCTGGCATACGACTAGATCCTTTCTGGGATCGGGAAATTCAGACATAATTGTTCTCAATTCTGTCTGGGACCAGGGACAATGCATAGCAATGTTCCTGATGGGAGTGACTCCCTGAGCGTCAGTCTTCCCATTGGGGACTGCGATCACCCTGACAGGATTTAATTCAATTACGTCATTCTGAGTTGACTGCACAATCTGAGGTGCTATTGTCTCTGCATAATGTATGGTACCGTACTTACCTGTGGACACGACCTCACTTATCCCTCCGCAAGGGGGCCTTACTACTGATCTTACTGGTTGGGCCGTGCCCACCTGAGTATTCTGTATGGTGGCTGCTAGAGAGAGTGCCGATATCGTGCTGGGCTCATCTTCTTGCTCGCAGTCCTGGGGAAAATTTAAAATGGGATACAACTGGCAAGGGTTAGGGTTAGTACATTTATCAACTATACTCTTATCGGATACCAATATGCCATTGTCTGTAGCCACTTTCTCCCCTACAATATACGGTGGTGGTGGTGCGGTTGCCATCATTTTCCTGCTAGGTTTGGAACCTGCTGCGTGAGCTAATTTTCTTTGCATATCGCCCTCTTGCTGCCATAAGTTTAAACAATTTGTGTGTTTGACCCTTTGTTTTCGGGATTTTATCAGACATATCCTAATCCTTAAATTCTGCAATACCTCTGGTTCAAAACTGCCTACCTTAGGGAATGGTTCCCTATCTTCCGCAGTCATACGTTCCCGTTCATTGCACAAAACTTCTGTGTGTGGTCCATACTTCTCACACATTATGAACCTCGCTGACCCCCTGGGCCGCGGTATGTCAACCTGAACCCTGGTTGAACGTCCCTTACTTGAGCAACTGGCCCCCACATTTTGCAGGTATTGTCCTTTCAGCTAATCCCACAAAAAAAACAAAATACTCAATATAAGGCAACGGTGAAAGTTCTCCGAGCGCTCTTCACCCGCTCACCGCCCACGTTGGCCAGTACTACCATACACTGTCGATAGAGAAGGCAATGTACCCAACTTAGGGCCCTATGTAACCTCTATTTACTGGAAGTTTCTGGGAATAACTTAGCCTTTCCAGTAAATATAGGCTGTTGGAGATTTCCTGAGAGAGACCAGCGAAAACTCCCTAAACCTTTATTATACACAAATCACGCTTGCGTATGCTATATACAGCGCTAATGATACCACGATTTTACGCAAAGCTCGTAAAAAGGGTATCACGTTGCGCTAAATATTGCACCCACGAACGCGCGGTCCAATCGCACAGCGTATAGGTACTTGTTACTTATCCGCCGTACGACCACTGGAATCGATTTTCAGGCTGCAAAACCTCAGCCGGAGAGTATAAAAAAAAACTAAATGGGTAAACCTTCGCTAACCCCCTGGGCTGCAGTACTCTAAACCTCGCTGACCTCCTGGGCCACGGTACTCTGCTACCTTGCTCCTTTGCACTTCAATCTATATTAACGTGAGTCAGCTATCTCACGCCACAAAGTCTCCACTCACTTGGTGTACCACTCGACGGGATCCCGAATTCCCTGGGTCCACAAAACCTTTATTATGTTTGCTCACTCACATTCGTTCACTCAAATACACTTTGGTTTTTCTGTACAGAAAATTATCTTTCATTCAGATAAACAGCCTTAGTACCAGAGGCAATGCAGTAAAAAAAGGTTTTATTTAAACTAAATCTTGGAAACCGAGCAATTTGTGCTAATGTAGCATGGCTACTGTCCCGCCCCTAAACTAAACAATGCTATTGTGTAATTTGTACTTAGCGGTCGTACCCTTACGCACGTTGCGTAAACACGCGACTGTGTGTATGTCTTTACGTTGCGTACGCAGTCCCGTACTTTGTCCGAGACACGTGTACAAAAACCGTACGTCCGCAATAGTACAAATCCCACACTTCTATAAATCTAAGCGATATTACCTATAATCGTTTACTTAACACAACACAGTTTCTTTCTGTATAAACCTGTTTAACTAGGCCAGACTGTATTTGTGTTTTACGTTTACTTCCTTAATATTTATTCTATATTTTTAACTAAATAGCAACAAATTTCTCCGCACAGGTCTAAATGAATCTAGTAATCAGTATTTATGGCAACAATATGAGCAGGTATACAAAGTACAGGTGTACACTTGTGTTGTGTGCGCATTTGTCGCCAAACAGAAATTCACAGACTGTTTAAATAGCTTTGCGTATTTACTTTACGGGTCCCACCAGCATCCCTACAAACCATGCAGAGCAGACGCCATCTAATCAGCAATAAAATAGAGTTTCCCAGTGTATCCTGCAGCCAGAAAAAGGTTTACGTAGGATACCTGCCCGCCCTTTGCTGATAGATAAAGTCTGCTTTAACCTGCTAGGCTGCGGATATGTGGAAAAACCGGACGATGCCCCCAATTGATAATGTCGATATTATCTTAAACCATAAAGCTATACCTTTAAACACACCTTTACCATGGAGACGCTACGGCCGCTAAACTTAATATGCACTCTATGTACCTTTTACGCTATTTGCGTAACGAGTCCCGTACCGTGTACGGACTCTGCGTACGGACTCTGCGTACAAACGCCGCGCTGGGGGTACTAAGTACACGCAGCGCGTACACACTCAATTAATACACTTTAAAACCTTATACAGTTAGGCAATGTAATACACTTTAAGCCCTAGCAAGGAAAAGAGGACACAACACCAATTTGTAGTTAATCACTGGGTTCCGATACCACAGAGTAATATATCTGAAAGAGGGTTAACAATACAATTTATACACTACAATACAACAGAGTAAATGGCTACAGTCAATGTACATACGTGAGAATATTCGCATGCACTTCCTGGTCCAGTCCTCCGCTAATCAGGTAGATAGCGTTGAGAGTCTTGTGTCTGGCCGGCCTGCAGCAGGCTTTATTTATACAAGTCTTCCAAAAGCAATACAATGGATACTGTAATCCCTTTGTCCATTGGACACAGGGATGCATCTTTACATTACAGAAGAGGTCATAGGTTGATTTGAAAAGGTGGGCGATGTCTTTCTCAACTGCTCTTGTGGGAGGTCTCCTCTGGATTCCCGCCGCATACATAATATACAGTAAATACAGTTTATATCTATATTCTGCTTCTGCACATAACTATACGCAGGAACATGCAATCTTCCTCAAACCAACACCGGAACGTTACCCTTAAAATACCCTACAGCTGGATACCAGACACCACCTTATAACCTTAGTCTGTCCCCTCCTATCATGCAAAGGTGAATCCCTTTGTTCTGGAATCATTTAAACTGTTGATACTTGCTGATGTGGTGCAGGGGGACTATGGGGTATATGCAATTGTGGTCGAATTCCCGAAAATGTCGAAAAACAGGACATTTTCACCCAAAAAATAATTCGACAATGCAATACAGTACTTTTCGCTAAAAAAACGGCTATTCCACATTCGACTTTTTGAAATTCGACATTTGTCAAATTCGACATTTCTGCAATGGTACAAATGCGGCATTTCGACAAAAGTATATTCAATTGAAGATTGTAAATTCGACAACAGTTCTTTTAGACAGTAAATTCGTCATTTTCAATCCGCCACACTTTGCTGGCGGAATCTAATAAAAAAATGTAAAAACATGTTTTTTGTGTGTTTTTTTTTGGTAATAGCATATCTATTTATATTAGAAGGGATTAGGTACTTGGTTTGTCTATTTAGGAGGCACAAGTATTATTTATATATTTTTAAAAATATTATTTTTTTTTTTAAATGGAATGGTGTAAAAATCAGGGGAAAAAAATGCGTGGGGTCCCCCCTCCTAAGCATAACCTGCCTCAGGCTCTTTGAGCCGGTCCTGGTTGCCAAAATACGGGGAAAAAAATTACAGGGGATCCCCCGTATTTTAACAACCAGCACCGGGCTCTGCGCCTGGTCCAAAAAATACGGGGGACAAAAAGAGTAGGGGTCCCCCATATTTTTTGGACCAGCACAGGGCTCCACTAGCTGGACAGATAATGCCACAGCCAGGGGTCACTTTATACAGCGCCCTGCGGCCGTGGCATTAATACCCAACTAGTCACCCCTGGCCGGGGTACCCTGGAGGAGTGGGGACACCTTCAATCAAGGGGTCCCCCCCCCAGCCACCCAAGGGCCAGGGGAGAAGCCCGAGGCTGTCCCCCCCATCCAAGGGCTGTGGATGGGGAGCTGATAGCCTTGTTGAAAATGGAAGAATATTGTTTTTTGCAGAAGAACTACAAGTTCCAGCAAACCTCCCCCGCAAGCTGGTACTTGGAGAACCACAAGTACCAGCATGTGGGGGGGGAAACGGGCCCGCTGGTAGCTGTAGTTTTACTGCAAAGAAAATACCCAAATAAAAACAGGACACAGACACCGTAAAAGTATAACTTTATTACATACATTCCGACACACATACTTACCTATGTTGACACGCCGACTCTGGGCTCGTCTCCAATGTCGACGTCCGGGGTACCTGAAAATAAAATTATACTCACCTGATCCAGTGTCCGGTTCTTTTATTGTAATCCACGTACTTGGCAAAAAAAACAAAACGCATTAACCCGAACCAGACGGACTGAAAGGGGTCCCATGTTTACACATGGGACCCCTTTCCCCGAATGCAGAGACCCCCCGTGACTCCTGTCACAGAAAGGTCCCTTTAGCCAATCAGGAAGCGCCACTTCGTGGCACTCTCCTGATTGGCTTTGCGCGTCTGAGCTGTCCGACAGCGCATCACACAGCTCCCTCCATTAGTTTCAATGGTGGGAACTTTGCGGTCAGCGGTGAGGTCACCCGCGGTCAGCAGGGGAGGCTTGCTGGGACTTGTAGTTCTTCTGCAAAAAACAATATTCTTCCATTTTCAACAAGGCTATCAGCCCCCCATCCGCAGCCCGCAGCCCTTGGATGGGGGGGACAGCCTCGGGCTTCACCCCTGGCCCTTGGGTGGCTGGGGGGGGCCTTGATTGAAGGGGTCCCCACTCCTCCAGGGTACCCCGGCCAGGGGTGACTAGTTGGGTATTTAATGCCACGGCCGCAGGGCGCTGTATAAAAGTGACCCCCGGCTGTGGCATTATCTGTCCAGCTAGTGGAGCCCGGTGCTGGTCCAAAAAATACGGGGGACCCCTACTCTTTTTGTCCCCCGTATTTTTTGCACCAGGACCAGGCGCAGAGCCCGGTGCTGGTTGTTAAAATACGGGGGATCCCCTGTCATTTCTTTCCCCGTATTTTGGCAACCAGGACCGGCTCAAAGAGCCCGAGGCTGGTTATGCTTAGGAGGGGGGACCCCATGCAATTTTTTTTCGGGATTTTTACCGTTTTCCCCCGTTTTTTTAAAACATTTTTAAAAATCTAATCAAAATCTGTCAAATCGGCCGTTTTTCGACAGCGGGATTGTCGAATTCGTTTTTTATTGAATATGTCGAACTCCGGCACCCACCTGTTGGAATTCGATTGTCGAATTTAAAAATGGGCGAAAAAGTGCCGCAATTCGCCCGGAATTGCATATACCCCTATGTGTACAATGTGCACTATTTGGATTAAATATGTAATATTTTGATAGCCCTCCATGCGTTCACAAACTCCGCCGTAAATACCCATACCACGCGCAGGACCGCGGGAGCGACCATACGCAAATTGCGGATATGTGCACGCACGACGGAACAAGTGCACGCGCAGTGGGCATGTGTGTGTATTTCATACGTGCTGTGTGTTCTGTAATATTTTTCGACTTTGACAGTGTAAAAAGGGCATGCTGTCTGCCGTAATGTGTAAAAAGGGGGACGCTGTCTGCCGTAATGTGTAAAAGGGGGACGCTGTCTGCCGTAATGTGTAAAAAGGAGGCGCTGTCTGCCATAATGTGTAAAAAGGGGACTCTGCTGCAATGTGTAAAAAGGGGGAATGTCTGCCGTAATGTGTAAAAAGGGGGACGATGTCTGCCGTAATGTGTAAAAAGGGGGTCGCTGTCTGCCGTAATGTGTAAAAAGGGCACGCTGTCTGCCGTAATGTGTAAAAAGGAGGCGCTGTCTGCCGTAATGTGTAAAAAGGGGACTCTTTCTGCTGCAATGTGTAAAAAGGGGGACTGTCTGCCTTAATGTGTAAAAGGGGCATTACCTGGTGTAGTAGCGCTACTGTGCAGCGTAATTTGAATAATGGAGACTACTGTGCACCGTAGTATGAATTGGTATTATTTTGTGGCCATGCCCCTTCCCCATGAAGCCATGCCCCTATATATTTTTTGCGCGTCTACGGCGCGCTCTGCCCCTATCTTGCATAGGGGGTGCGCCAATGCCGTTTTTTGCACACAGCGCTAAAATGCCTGGTTACGGCACTGGTGTCTGCGTTTCACATCAACCAACCTATTGTCGTTCCGGTTGTTACGGACACCTCTGCTACTTCAAAGTCTTTGGATGTTGTGAGGGCTTTGAAGGTGTATGTAAAGAGAACAGCTCGTCACAGGAAATCGGACTCGTTGTTCGTTCTCTATGATCCCAATAAAATTGGGTGTCCTACTTCAAAGCAGTCAATTGCACGCTGGATCAGGCTCACTATCCAGCATGCTTATTTCACGGCAGGCTTGCCGGTTCCAAAATCTGTTCAGGTCCACTCTACTAGGTCGGTGGGTTCTTCTTGGGTGGCTGCCCAGGGTGTCTCGGTTTTACAGCTCTGCCGAGCAGCTACTTGGTCAGGTTCGAACATGTTTGCTAAGTTTTACAAGTTTGATACTTTGGGCTCTGAGGACCTTCTCTTTGGTCAGTCAGTTCCGCAGGAACCTCAGCACTCTCCCACCTGGTTTGGGAGCTTTGGTACTTCCCCATGGTACTAAATGGATTCCCAGTATCCCCTAGGACGTAAGAGAAAATAGGATTTTAATTACCTACCTGTAAATCCTTTTCTCGTAGTCCGTAGGGGATACTGGGCGCCTGTTCGGTGCTTCGTTCTTCCTGCACTGTTACTTGGTTAAGTATTCTGGTTTACTCAGCTGATGCTGTTCCTGTTTCAAGTTTGGATAGCATGGCTTTCCTCTTGTTTTGTGTGTGCTGGTTCGTAATCTCACCACTTTCCTTATCTATCCTTCTCTCAAAGTATGTCCGTCTCCTCAGGTACAGTTTCCTAGACTGAGTCTGGTAGGAGTGGCATAGAGGGAGGAGCCAGCGCACACTATCAGTTTCATAAAGTGCCCATGGCTCCTAGTGGACTGTCTATACCCCATGGTGCTAAATGGATTCCCAGTATCGCCTACGGACTACGAGAAAAGGATTTACAGGTAGGTAATTAAAATCATATTTTTTCAGCTGTATTAATCGCCTTTAGAATCACTTAACAGTCCTGTTTCACTAGTGAGAATACATCATGCAGGGAAGCATATGCAAATAGCTGGATATCAGTGTGCTAATACTGCAGGTGTAATGTTGGAATTTCAGTAACAGTTAAATGTGCTCCTGTTTCCCTGTTTTTAGCATATCATACAGGGATTTTTCTAGTGTTCAGACAGATATCCAAGCACTTTTAGCTGGAAGTCTGTTTTTAGGGCCCGATTCAGAACTGATCGGTGTTGTGCGATTTTGCAAGGCCGCCAATTATCGATCGAATGCGTAAGCGTACGGATCGTAATGTGCACGTGCGAGGCCAAACTGCGAAAAAATCCAGAGTCTTTTTTGATTGCTAGTAATATGCAACTTGATATGCAAGTTGATTGACAGGAAGCCGGCGTTTAGGGGTAGTAACTGGCCATTTTCTGAGAGTGTCAGGAAAAACGCAGGCGTGCCCAAGTGTTTTCAGGGAGGGTGTGTGACGTCAGCACCGGCCCTGATCAGCCTGATTCTATTGCACTGTAGGAGTAGGTAATGGGCTATGCACAGACTGGAAAAATAATTTGATGGTGAGTTCTGAGCGGTGACTACGTAATCGCAAACCTCTGCAAATTCGCAGAGGTGCGATCAGGTCTGAATTACCCCCTTTAAATATAATCTTATGCCCAGATTTATCAATCCTTGGAGAGTGATAACTTGCACGGTGATAAAATACCAGCCAATCAGCTCCTAATTGCCATGTTACAGGCTGTGTTTGACAAATGACAGTTAGGAGCTGATTGGTTGATACTTTATCACCGTGCAATGTATCACTCTTCAAGGCTTGCTAAATCTGAGCATTAGTTCTCAAATCTCACTGCTCCTGGACTGTTCAGTTACTCACATCAGTTATAGAAAAAAACATTTGTACTGTATAATCTCATAGGAGCTCAGGGGCTTTAAGCCACTTGGGTGGTATGATAGTTTAAGGAGAGTTTCTATATGAAACCTGGGCACCTTGAGATATTTGTTCAGCAATTTTAGATCGAGTATGGGATGATGAGACCCATTGGGTTTCTGAACCAAAAAAAAGTGAAGAATAGAACCCATGGCCCTATTGAGACATGAGGACAGGAATAATCATGCCTGATTGTAGGAAGGATTGAATAACTTCTTCAGCACCTTGGCCTTGCTGAGGTCTGCTGGTGGACTGGTAGGAAAGTATTGTCTGGGAGGACGGTTCAGGAAGAAGAAAGCATACCCGTGGGAAACCACTTCTTGAACCCAGGCGTCTGTTGTGATCTGACACCAAGCGGGTTTATCCTCTGGTTTGGTAGTTGGGCGTCTAGCTGCCCATGCCTGTTTGGGTTTAGGCTTAGAAGCCTTTGTGAGATGTGACAGTCTAGGGAACGTGACCTCTGCCCTTGCCCTGAGGGTATAAGTCCGAGGCTGCATAGAGGAGGCTGAGGGTAGGCAAGCCGTTTTAGAAGTTGCCAGGTTATTGACAATCTTGTCCAATTCTGGTCCAAAAAGAAATTTGCCGGTGTATGGAAGTGCCTCCAGGGCCTTCTTAGTGTCAGAGAGTCTAATTCTGCATGGATCGTAGATGTGCAAAAAATCCATACGATCCATTACACTGACATGCGGGTGGGCGCCCAGCACAGGGCAAGTCCGCCCCAGATTCTGTTTCCAGACCCCCCCCCCCCTCTTCCTGCACGGCAGCGATGCTTTCACATGTTTAGGGTAGCCTACCTACGCAGCCTAGCATTGTCTGGACCGCGCCCCCCCAATGCCGCTGCAATGCCCCCTCCCGCCCCACGAACGCCTCTGCCTGTCAATCAGGAGGAGGCGTTCGTAAAAGTGAGATGCTGTTGTACACGTCACATGGCTTTAGCATGCGAACGCAATCGTACCTGCGTTCCATGCTGAATTAGGCCTGAAAGGGTTAAAGCTCGTCTCTGCTTCAATGTCATAGAATTGCTTGTGTTATAGAACTTAATGTTCCAGCACATTTTTTGCTACTGTCCTTGTCTGTTATCTTTTTTATACAGTGTGAATAACCTTCCTATTTGAGTACCAACTTGCCCATATATGCATATCCTTCCACTGCGGCAGTTCCTAGCCAATCATGTTCTGTTAGCCCCTTTTGTGTTCTGTCCAATTAGTTATTGACTTTGGATATACACGCCCTAAATCCTTTCTTTTATATACTTTTGTTAAACCAACAATAAACAGTGTGAATCTTTACTGCTTGTGTTGTGCATGTTACTCGTAGCATAAAAGGTTTACACTCACGGACGTCTATGAGGCTATCACATCGAGGGTTAAAGGAAAGAGGAGGAATCCTTTCAAGTGGGGGCTCCGTCCGCGATTCAGTTGGTCGTCCCCGGATGGTAAGATAGAGAATTTATTGTCTGTCTTTGCCATACGGGATTGCGGTCATACACTGAAGCTGAATCCGTGTCAGTGTTCTGGGAACACGTGACCAAACATCTTTAATGTCTGGGACTTAAAGATACGTCTGAGAAGGGACCGGGGGTCCAAGCGCAATTCTCCAAAGACGTTAGTATCTGGGATACTTAAAATAGACCTGGGAGTCTATACATAACGTAGATTTTACCTCGATTTGATTGTCTATTATGTTATGGCCATAACAGATATTAGAGTATAAGTTTCATGTATTCAGCTTGACGGGTGGTAAGTGCACGTCTGTTGAATACCCTTATAACTTTCTTGCTTCCTATCACAATACGCTGCATTTCCAAGTCCCTGTACGAGTGGTGAGTAAACGTACAGATTATTACTATCAATTGTTTTTGTTAAAGTACTATGCAGATGATATTGTGATATTGTCAATAACTAATTAACTGGTTAGCTGATGCATGCATAGAAAGTTGTTGGAAATTGTGTTTTTACTATGGGTTCTGGTCAGCGTAAGAAAACTGTATACCCCCCTCCGAGACATGTAAAGAATACGTGGCCCGTAGTTCTACCTCTGATTATTATTTGATTGATCCCTGGGTGGATAATTTAGCAGGGTAGACAGAGAAAGCAGGACAGGACCCACTCCCACGGGAAGGCAGTAATTACCCTTTCTATATGGAGGATTAAAAAAATATCAGTTCCCAACAGCACAGAAGCGAAGAAGTGAGAAACTGTAAATCTTTGAAATCCCTCTCGCCTCCCCCTTACATTCCAATATATCCTGCGCTTAAAGACACAGATCTCTTAGCAGCAGTAACCCTTTCACACCAGATGGGATCGCCTCCAACTCCACTGCTAGAAAATGCGTCCACTAGCTCTATCCCTAACGCACCAGTAACCCAGAGTTTAGATAATAGTAAAACACTGTCCCAAGCCCACCATTACCCCCGATGGCTGTATATCTTATTTGCGCAAAGCTTGCAAAGGACGCAGCTATACACATATGAAGGAAGTCTTTAAAACCCGTGCTCCTTTGCCTGTGTTTCTTTGCCTGTCGCTGTAGCTTGTAAACAGAAACCTTCATAGTCTGTTACTGAGTTTTGGAAAAGGTTTAAGGACTGCTGGACAGATGACGCTGGCTTACCTTTGCTTAACTCAGAAAGCTTACTCATTTCCACCTTCATTAACAACCTTCTACCTTCTGTCATAGTTTCTGTTAAGCAAAGCGTCTCTTCCTGGACTTCTGATAGTACGATAGATTTTAAAAAAAACATCTGTATGAGAAAGAGGCTGCAGGGTGTTTTGATGTAAAGAAACCTGCACTCACTCATAACTATCAGAACTCCAGACGCTTTGACAGACAGAACCAACCCCGCAGTCAGGGAAAGATTCACCTCTGCTGCCACTTATTATAAATGGAAGTAAAGTTCCCTTTTTTGTGGACAGCGGTGCAACAACCAGTGTTTTGTGTTCTGACCTATATGATGGTGATTTGGAAAAGACTGCTCCTTCAATGGGAGTCAATGGGATACCCACCAATGCCTGACTTAGCTCCAGTAAACCCCGCTCTTTGGTCGGAAGGTCCATATGACACTGGCCTAATCTCATGCACACCATATAAGGCCAATCTCAAACCCGACTCACAACCTGTTTATAGAAGGTCTCCGCCCCATGATACAGCAATTCTTACAACAGGGTATTCTCAGACATATTGTATCACCATACTGTACTCCTGTGAACCCTGTTGCCAAAGCTGATGGCAGTATAAGATTTGTACAGGATCTCAGAGCGATCAATCAGTTAATTGTCCCAATTGCACCAATTGTTCCAGATGTAAACTCACTCATTTCTGCAATCCCTGCAGATGCTGCGTTCTTCTCTGTAATTGATTTGAAGAATGCCTTTTTCAGCATACCTGTAGATTCACAGACACAATTACTTTTTGCCTTTTCTTTTGAGGGTAAACAACTTACCTGGTGCAGATTATTGACGCACCTGTTGTCTCCAGGCCACATTGGGGCCCTGGCAACCTCACCATGGTTCAGTCCTGCTACAGTATGCAGATGATCTGCTGCTCTGTAGTCAAACTGAGGAGGCCTGCCGAGAGGATGGTGTTTCATTACTAAACTGGCTTTGTGAATGTGGACACAAGGTGTCCAAAACAAAAATGCAATGGTGTAAAAAGCATGTTGATTACTTAGGTTTTGTGCTCACTCAGGGAGAGAGGAAAGTCAGTCCACAACGCATACAGTCTGTATTGGGCCTGGTCACCCCAACTACCCAGAAGGAACTACTGTCCTTCCTGGGTATGGTAAATTACTGCAGACAGTGGATATCTGATTGCTCCTATTATGATAACATTTTGAGACAAGCCACACTGAAGGACAAACCTAAAACTGTATAATGGTCACAAGAAATGTTAACTGCATATGAAAGTTTAAAATGTATGTTGATGAAAAGTCCGGCACTTGGCCTCCCCAATTATGTACTACCTTTCCATCTATATGCAAGGGACAATTGTAAAACCATGGCGGGGGTGCTCACACAGTTTCATGGAGGGAAGTTGCGCCCCGTGGCATTTTTTTTCCAAAGTCATGCCAGTGTCTGTGCAAGGTATGCCTGCCTGCCTCAGGGCTTTGGCAGCCTGTGCAATGGTTGCAGAAATGGCCACTACCCTCACTTTAGGCCACATCACAGTACTCCACACCACACATGATGTCCTGGCAATACTTAAAGGCTTACACACACAGCACATGTCAGCACAACGCCTTAGTGGATATGAAGTACTCCTTTTGAGTAACCCTACCCTTACCATTAAGTACACTGCTAGTTCTTCTGGCCCTGCACCCATTCTCAATGCCCTTTTAGGCTTGAAAGGTCCCGAGGATGAACCACCCGACCTACATGACTGTGCTGCTTCCATTGAAGCTGAAACTTCTCCCAGACTTGACTTGTCTCCCGTTCCCATACCAGGCGCAGACATAGTTTTTGTTGACGGCTCCTGTAGTAGGCCCAATGACAATACATACCCGGCTGGCTATGCCATTGTCACCCTCCCTGACACTGTGTTGGAAGCCCTACCAATACCTTATCAGTCCGCGCAAGCTGCAGAACTCATTGCACTCACTAGAGCATGTCCCTCCCTTGACAACGTCCATCTGCTCACTCAACTTCAAGCTGCTGCGACTAATACTGATCTCTCCGACTGGACTTACCCAATTCTGCAGAAAAAATCCTAAATCAGGATTAATCTGCAAAGAGGGGAAACCCTGTGTGCCCCGGTCCGGTGCCCCTTTGCTCGTTGCCCATTGCCGTGGTGTTGGTCACCGTGGTGAAGCCACAACACTCCTCCTACTAACCAATGATTTTTATGTTACTAATGCCAAATCACTTGTGGACCAGTATGTTAGCAGATGCATCACTTGCCTCAGGAATAACCCTAACAACCCCAATAAAGCGAAACACCAGCATCTTGAATACCCCACCACCCCTTTTACACACTTACAAATTGATTTTACCCATATCCCTGGTACAGGTAAACAAGAATATGCCCTGGTCATTGTAGATATGTTCTCTCGCTGGCCAGAAGTATTCCCAACTAAGTCAGAGGATGCCAAGACAGTAGCAAGAATCCTAACACAGAAAATCATCCCTAGATGGGGGTGCCCCCTGCAAATAAATAGTGATAAAGGCTCAGCCTTTACAGCCAAAATCACACAGGCCTTAGTAAAAGCTCTGCAGGTGGAGTGGAAGTTTCACATCCCGTACCACCTGCAGAGTTCAGGGGTCGTAGGAAGAATGAATAGGACCCTCAAAGACAAACTAAGGAAGGCCACAGGAGGTACCTTCCACAAATGGAAGCAGGTCCTTCCCATTATCCTAGCAGAAATCAGAATGACCCCACAGAAAACTCTAGGATACTCACCCTTTGAAATACTAATGGGTAGACCCTTCCCCACACCCTGGGCTAAGAAACCGTTGATGATACAGGAAGGAGATCTAGAACTTATAAGGGAAGAGTATGTCAGGGCCCTCATAACCAAACTTGATGAGATTGAACATGATGTCGCTTGTAAAAAACCCTCTGAATCCACAGGAACCAACACACCCTTTTAAGGTCGGAGACAGAGTAGTGGTGAAGATCCTCCCCCGCAGCAAGAGCCCAGGAGACTTCACCTATGGCCCAGAGGCGGAAGTCGTTGCTGTAACCCGAACCGCAGTCCTGACAGAAGAGAGTCCCACCTGGATCCATGCTTCCCGAGTAAAGAAAATTCCTAGACCAGACCTAGAGGAGGAAACAGGTGATTCCAGTGAGGTACGAACAGGGGCGGACAGCCCTGACCTCCCACCTAGCGAAGACAGAAGACCAGAGGAGGATGAAGAAAATGCCCCCTATCTTTACCCTGGGGACTATCTTGATAGCCCTACTGGCCCATTTTCCCCTCTCAATGACTGAGGTTGATATAACTCAGAATAAGGGAAACTGACACTATGGTATAACTCTTCCACCACATACACCGCAACCTACATACTAGATTATTTCCAATTCCCCCAACTAGCTGCTGTCCAAAAGTCTGTTGACTACCAGATCCGCGCTGACACCACAGACAACCTAAGCCCCGAGGTACCTTATATTTGCGTTACAGGCCATAACTGGGGAAATGATTGCAGCTCATGGTCCGCGGCTGCCTGGAACACAGGTACCCCATGGGGCTATAAGCCCGCTGAAGCCTTAGATAAAAAGGATAAACACGGAACATCATTAACCCAACGATTAACCCTTCTTAAAATGCCCAACAATTACTGCAACTCCCGCTCAGGCTAAAAATTGCGCCACGGGCGCGCAGAAAGACGTAAGCTTTGCAAGAATCATATAGTATAACAATAATGATTCTAAGAGGGGATTGAAAGGGTTAAAGCTCGTCTCTGCTTCAATGTCATAGAATTGCTTGTGTTATAGAACTTAATGTTCCAGCACATTTTTTGCTACTGTCCTTGTCTGTTATCTTTTTTATACAGTGTGAATAACCTTCCTATTTGAGTACCAACTTGCCCATATATGCATATCCTTCCACTGCGGCAGTTCCTAGCCAATCATGTTCTGTTAGCCCCTTTTGTGTTCTGTCCAATTAGTTATTGACTTTGGATATACACGCCCTAAATCCTTTCTTTTATATACTTTTGTTAAACCAACAATAAACAGTGTGAATCTTTACTGCTTGTGTTGTGCATGTTACTCGTAGCATAAAAGGTTTACACTCACGGACGTCTATGAGGCTATCACATCGAGGGTTAAAGGAAAGAGGAGGAATCCTTTCAAGGCCCAAAGTCCGCCTTCCAGGAACAAAGCCAAATAATGTGTCTGGATATTACAGAAGCAGCCGAAGTCTTAGATGACAGAAGGGCTGTATCCAGAGCAGCCTCACCAATGTAATAGGCGGCATCCCTGATGTTGACAATTAATGACAGTTGTTTCTTGGTTGCCTCAGAAGGGAAACTGTTTTCAAGGGAATCAGTTTTCAATAGATTTAGCCACCCAGGCCGTGGCAAGTCTGGCTTCCACCTCCCGGAGAGGGGTGCACCTATGATGGAATGCAGCTGATGAAGCTGCAAGGCTCTGTACAGAGTTAGAAAACATGTCCAACCACGAAGGAGGGACAGGAGAGACTGTAATGGGCTGATAAACAGGCTGCAATTGCTGAGGTAGACCCATAGGGAGAGTCATAGACAGAGTTGCAATATGGTCAGCAATTTTAGCCAGCATGTGAGAAACTGAGGCCCAAGGAGGCTCCTCTGCTTGCGGGGGGGAAGCTGACAGGCCAGGAGGGACAAAACAATAAATCCTGAGGTAATACCTCTGCTGAACAGGTCCGACATGACACTAGGGTTGGGGCCCCAGTCTGTTTAGCTGCCTGCCTTTGTTAGACATAACTGCAAGGAGAGCACACACAATATGGTAATGTTCAGCATGTAACTGAAAACAGTATGTGACAGTATGCCTTCACAAATACAATAAATTGTAATGTGGGCTAATTAACCCCTGTACACACCAGTATCTAAGGGTTACTGAGTAAGAAAAGGTACAGGGAAAGCACATACAATGCAGATAATACAACTTAACTGCAGTGGGCACTAATTTCAACTACCCATCGTTTAGAGCTTGTAGGAAACAGCACCGTGTATATTCTGACTCCAAGGAGAGGTATACAGGAAGACCGAACCCATAGTTCCTGGAGATCTGAAGAACTCTTGTAATGGGAGGCAGTCAATTGGCCGCCGGACGGGATCCCAGTGGTCAATATACCAACGCCGGCTGGTTCCCCCACTTGGGTGGTGGTCCACAGCACCACCCGAGAAGGAATAGAACCATGTGGTGACCGATGGTCACCAACGGGCCCGAAGCATGGCAAGCGCAGCAAGCCCACGAGGGGACACGCTGCGCTCGCCGCCGGGATCCCATCGTCAATCTGATACTGTCATACTGATCCCCATGTAGTGGCTGCCCAGCATTTCTGTGAGGAAGGAGGGTGAAGGAGGAGCAGCCCAGGGTGAGAAGACCTCAGTGGAATGGCGCCCTGGGTAGGGGGAGGGGCCACTGAGGAAGTGCTGCCTCTCCTTGCTGACATCCAACACCGGTTCCCTGGCCTTAATACAATACCCCCAGTAATATATGTGCCATAGTCAAGCCCACAGCTCGCCATGGTCTGGGTCCCGGGACCAGCAACCTCCGGTCCATCTTCCAGATCTGGAGGTATAAGGACTGCCACGATCGTGTGTCCCGATTTTTTGCCCACCTTACCTGTCCCACAGTGTCCAGTTGCAGTCTGGGGTGCCCCTGCTAGTGAAAGACTGCAGGGTCCTGCTGAAATCACAGAGCCATGGTTGGAGTCACGGCGCCGGTGGGGGTAATGGAGCAGCAGCGCTGGCATCCAAGGGACTGCCTAGCGCTGCTTGCTCAGTGAAATTTTTTTTTAAAGTTAAAAACTTGGGCTGCACAGTGCAACTCCACTGTTATCCAGTGACCATCTACTGCTGGCACCAAACAAAAACTGAAGAGCCTAAACTGTGGCAGGGGTATGAGGGGAGAGGGGTCCAGTGCTTTCTGAGAGCATGAAAAGTTTTGCTGTTTGGTGCCTGTCCTGGTCTCCACCAAGCATACCCCAAGGTAACCCAGTGGATCCAATGGACCCTGAAAAAGAAAGTTACATTTTTGAAATTTCTGCATAAGAAATAGTGGAGGGTATTTTTTATTAAATCAATAAACTGATAGGCATAGGCATCCCCCCGGGTTGGATATGTGTGACCGTCGGTCAGGAGTCCACCAGTCACAATGCCGATGACTGTGATCCGGCTGTTAGATGGCCGGTGAGTGCAACAAAGACCCTTGCGGGCTCGCTTCACTCGCCACGCAGGGGGTTTGCCACAGGTTCTATTCCCACTGTAAGGGTGCCTATTGGTCGGCATGCCGACTGGCGGGATATTCAGGGGTTGAGATTCTGGCGTCAGTATTGTGACTGGCACTCTCCTGTCCGCCGGTCACATAACCACATCCCCATCATCCCCCACAGGGATCCCACCCTGTGTCACTTACAGCTCTATCCACCCTCCCTCTCTCCTCTGGTTGGGAAGCTCTGTCGATAGTTCATGAAATCTGATACTCCTGGCTGTCTGGTTTTGCTGCTGCATAAGAGGGGAAGCCAGTGATGCTCTGGTCAGGGGGCCCCCTGACAGAGGGGGGCCCGGGGTACAGTATGCCCTGCTCCCCCCCCCCCCCCCCCTTAATCTGGCTATGACATCAATAAATACTAATATCAATTTGGTGATAGTATTACAGGTTGAGTATCCCATATTCAAATATTCTGAAATACGGAATATTCCGAAATACGGACTTTTTTGAGTGAGAGTGAGATAGTGAAACCTTTGTTTTTTGATGACTCAATGTACACAAACTTTGTTTAATACACAAAGTTATAAAAAATATTGTATTAAATGACCTTCAGGCTGTGTGTATAAGGTGTATATGAAACATAAATGAATTGTGTGAATGTACACACACTTTGTTTAATGTACAAAGTTATAAAAAATGTTGGCTAAAATGACCTTCAGGCTGTGTGTATAAGGTGTATATGAAACATAAATGAATTGTGTGAATGTAGACACACTTTGTTTAATGTACAAAGTTATAAAAAATATTGGCTAAAATGACCTTCAGGCAGGGCTGTCTTAACAGCAGTGTAGGCCCCTGGGCACAGCAATGCACTGGGCCCCCTACCAATCCTCCAGCGGTAGGGGTGGGGGGTGCTATCAGCTTTGATGTCCCGCGGGTGGTAGGGGGTATTCTATCTTCCGCTCAGCATGTGGGACCTGGAGCACTAATTTCTACTAATTACTCCTTTACTGCACAGATGGGGCTAAACTGTAGAAGGAGGCATTAGGCTGAATGAATAAGTCCTGGTACAAGACTTCCAGGGTGGTAGGGGGTGTTTAATACATAGGGGAGGGGTGGATAGTGGAGTGGGCTTAATATTTATAATTTTCCGGTGGGAAGGCAGCTTGCTTGACTGCAGATATCTCACGTTCCTGAAAATATATTTCTTAGCTTTGAATGGGATAAAAAAAACTAGAGAGTCCCACCTTTCAGAAGGTTCTGGGGACTTGGGGATCAGAGTTCAGGAGCCAGAGCAATTCACCAACGAAAATCTAAAACTGCATATTAGGTGTGTGGAGCTGTAGCACGAACCAGCTGCTTGAAGGCTGATATCTCTGGTTCTGGGCATAGTAGAGACAAGCTGCCAGTGTCCACCAAAAGGGGAGAGTCACATCTTTTGGATTATACCCTCAGAAAAATTCAGAGTCAGACAGAACCCGAGACATCTGGCTGGGAAGAGCAATTAACAGGCTTGGATGGGGATCACTGCTTTCAAGTCGGATATCTCCGGTTCCCCAGGGCCGATTTTAAAAAATCTGGTACCCCTGGAAAGAGGGGATCCTCAGCTATCAACCTAGGGCCCTTATACTCCTGGGGCCCTTGGGCAAGAGCCCATTGAGCCCATACGAAAAGACGGCCCTGCCTTCAGGCTGTGTGTATAAGGTGTATATGAAACATAAATGAATTGTGTGAATGTACACACACTTTGTTTAATGTACAAAGTTATAAAAAATATTGGCTAAAATGACCTTCAGGCTGTGTGTATAAGGTGTATATGCAGTGGTGGGATTCAAATAAATTAACAACAGGTTCTATGCAGTGGTGGGATTCAAATAAATTAACAACAGGTTCTATGTCCTAATGACCATTTTAACTATACCAAAAGATATACCGAAAGGTAGTTTAATAATTCACGCATTAAATACTGCAATAAGAACAGTAAAAGAGGTACAGACAACTAGATTATGTTTAAAGGAAGATTTTTAATATTAAATACCTGACAAACAGTTATTGAAGATATTTCCATATTGCTGTTTGATTGGCGTCCTCACTTGCAATTTTCTTTGCTTTTATCCGAGCATCATCAGCTGTGTGATTTACCCTTAACCATCTTTGCACGGTAGGAGTAGGATTCCATTCCTTTAGCGGTAGGCCGATTAGACTGATAATCATTATGTTTGATATATTGGAAACAGTTAGGCGACTTCTCTTCTCAGAACATATAATGTTCATCTTTGAAAAACCCCTTTCTGCTTCTGCTGAACTTACAGCAATTGTTCTGACAATATTTTTAGCTCTTTGAACACTTTCAGGAATTGAATAGTTCTGGTAGTTTTTTAAAACATTTTCCACAAAATCTCGATACTCATTAATATCAATTTGGTAATTGAAATATGTATTAAATACATGCAATTGCTCTTCAGCTGCTTTCCATGGAACTATTACTTCTTCAATATTCCAGTAATCTGGCTCCAAAAAAGTGAGAAATTTAAATGTATTACTATCATTAAATTGGCTACAACTTGCTTTTAAATGTCCACAATCCATTAATCTTTTTTTCAAATTCGTTACAATGCCTTCTAAAAGTGTTTCCCGAGGAAGGCCAACAAATCGATGATTTTCTACAAAATCTATATTTTTGTAGCTTTCTGAAGTAATTAATTCATTAACTTTTTTTTCGTATGGACCCTTTTCTTTTTCAAGCATTTCAAATGCTTTAATAGATCGTATCACAAGTTTTTCAGCCTTTATTATGTCTGTATTTCTTGCTTGCAGTGCATTGGAAAGTAGAGAAATTTCGTTTAAAATATCAATCATCAATGCCAAATCAGTGAAAAAAAAAATATTTTTAAGACGGGTAGCCATACCCAAGTACTTTGCATTTGAAGAAAAATAGTGATGTAGCGCAGGATAAGCGCGCCACACAGCTAGGGTTGACCTTAAACTACAGGCAGCCCATCTTGGTTCCAAAACTCTATCAATCTTTATAATTTCAATTCCGAGTTGTTCGGATATTTTGGTAAGTTCAATCTGGTTCTTATTGGATTGATGAAAAATAGTATATATCTTATCAATGAATATTTTGAAATGATTTACTTGCTTTATTTCCTTTATTGAGTCATCTAAAACAAGTTGGAGGCGATGGTTTAAACAGTGCCATATTATTATGTTTGGAAAGTCTTTTGCTATCCTAGTGCTCACTCCAGATTTTCTCCCAAGCATAACACTTGCACCATCAGAGCAAAATCCTATTAAATGTTTTTGTAAGTAGTTCTTAGTAAGCCCAACTTTATTTAAACTTTCCATAACTGAAGAACATATTGTCTCTGCATCTTGTTTTTCCAATTCAACTAGCTCAACAAAAATTGTTGGAGATGAAACTGAGTCCTCAACTTTTAAGAAAAGTATAATAACTGGTTTGCAAGATATCGTTGAAGCTTCGTCAATAATCAAACATATTTTCTTATCATTTTCAGTAATTTTAGTAAATATTTCTTTTTTAATTTCCTTTGCAATAAAATCAACTATTTTCACAGCAGTTTTACGTGAATGCAATCCTATTCCCATATCTAATCCATTTTTCATTTGCAGTTCAATCTCATCTGCTATGTCTGAAAATGGTTTACATCTTTTTGACAGGCTGTAAACTGTATTAAATACTCTACAAGTAGTACTGAAATATTTTTTATTCATTGTATCTACTACGTTTGTTATAGTATCCTGCTCACGTATTTTGAAGTTGTCTTTACAAATGTTATGAGCCTTTGATGAAAAATGTTCTTTCATTTTTTTCCTTAGAGAAGCTTGTTGCACCACTCTGTTTTTCCCTGATGCCTCAATCTGAAAACCTTTCCACTCTTTTGACGTATGAACACTTTTCTCTTTTATGAAATCATATTTTGCACAATACTCACAACCTAACTTTTTGTTAGAAATTCCCAGTCCTTCATATTTTACTTTAAAATTTTTATATTGTTGCACTGACCAGCATTCAGGAAGACTATTTACAATATTGGAGTTGATGTGATTTTCTATTTCAATTGACGTGCTGCTTTCTTCAGGCTGGATTGGTTGTGCTAGTGACTGTGTTGAACCTTCCAAGGCCAATTCTGATACAACAGAAGAATCTGACTTTGTTTTCTTATTGAAAAAATCTGTCAAACTGTGTTGCCTTTTCATCCTTAGTTTCAAGGGCTAGGTAAAAAAAAAATCTTTTAAAATATAATTATAACATTTATTTATGGACATGTAAGTAGAAGCATACATCTCAGTCTCACCCTAAGTACAGAAATCATGGTCCCATGGCAGCATGAAGAATGGTATTGTACATCCATACAACAAGGATACAAACAATGTGGCAGATGTATTAAGCACGGTGATGAGATAAAGTGGTGATAAAGTGTAAGGAGATAATTCAACAGCTAATCAGCTGTGTTTGAAAAATGACAGTTGGGAGCTGATTGGCTGGTGCTTTATCTACTTCCATGTTATCTCACTTTCTGTCCACTTTATCTCTTCACCAGGCTTAATACATCAATCTGCCCCAATGTGAATGCTCAAATATTCTCTGTAAAGTGCCATTACCAAAATGCAGCCTCTCTGACCACTCCCATCTCCCTCAGCACCTCAGTCAGGGGCCCTTCCTGGCAGTCTTCCCTCCTTCATACTGCGCCATTTTGATGCCCCCCTCCCTCCTCCACCACTGCAGGCTAATAATGGCTCCTCTCCTCTCTGGCCAGCCCACAGCCAGCCCAGCAACCGAGTCCAGCCATACTGGCTACTCTCTCAGTCTCTCCCCAACAGCATTGTGCTGCTGCCTGGCAGCCCCTGAGCTACTCATCCTCGGCAAGCTAGCAGCAGCCTCCCTCCCCTCGTTCATCATACTGCAAGCATAACTGCGCCATTTTGATGCCCCCAGCGGGCCCGCCCGGCCCCTCTCTTGCCACATTAAACACTGCATTGACAGGCTCAGCACAGCAGCATAACTCACCCAGATGCCGACGGTCGGTGACCCAGTACTGTCCGTACTCCCGGGCTGCCTGTCTCTGCTCTGCTCTTCTGTCTGCGCCGCAGTCTCCGCCTCAGACGCTGATGTGATGTCACGGACGCGGCCGCCGGGCCAATAGGAACTGGCTGAACAGTGTTGTGCCCGTGCCGTGCGTCTGTCTGTCCCCGCTCTGGCAATCCCGAGTCACGACTCCGTACCGACTTGTTGTAAGTTGTTGTCTTCCAGGCTGCCCTTCTGCGCACCGCCCGCTGCCGCGTGATGGCTGATGGTTGCTCTGCCTCTGAGTCCTCTCCTCTGCACAGTCTGCACAGAAGTTCAAAACACGTGTGCAGGGGGATCCAATCCTTGCCAACAACAAGGGAGGCAGGGTGGGGCTTACACAGGCTGACAGACAGCCTGGCCAGCCCTGCCCAGCCCAGAAGAGCAGAGCCAGGCAGGCAGCCATTATATTAATTTATAATCATTGTCCCGGCCAGGGCAAGCTGCGGTGGACAAATAAAGTAATAAAAATTAACAGCAGGCGCCCGGGTTGTATCAGTGGGTCAGTGGTGGAATTCAGGAGGCCAGCAAACGGTTCTGCAGAACCGATAGTACATTAGGTATCGGTTCTGTAGAACCGGTGCGAACCGGCTGAATCCCACCACTGTGTATATGTAACATAAATGCATTCTGTGCTTAGACTTGGGTCCCATCACCATGATATTTCATTATGGTATGCAATTATTCCAAAATAAGGAAAAATCCGATATCCAAAATACCTCTGGTCCCAAGCATTTTGGATAAGGGATACTCAACCTGTATCATTACATTTTGCAGCGCCATACACACTAACAACTGTAATAACTTCTGGACCGACTCAATAAATTGGGAAACATTGATAACACTTTACTAATCTTTGGACTTGTTTAATGTATTCAGATATCACCTATGAGCAATGGGGGTCATTCCGAGTTGTTCGCTCGCTAGCTGCTTTTAGCAGCATTGCAAACGCTAGGCCGCCGCCCTCTGGGAGTGTATCTTAGTTTAGCAGAATAGCGAACGAAAGATTAGCAGAACTGCTACTAAATAATTCCTTGCAGTTTCTGAGTAGCTCCAGACCTACTCCTAGATTGCGATCACCTCAGTCCATTTAGTTCCTGCTTTGACGTCACAAACACGCCCTGCGTTCGGCCAGCCACTCCTGCGTTTTTACCTGGCATGCCTGCGTTTTTTAGCACTCTCCCTGAAAACGGGCAGTTTCCACCCAGAAACACCCACTTCCTGTCAATCACACTACGATCACTCGAGTATTGAAAAAATGTCGCTCGAGCTTGTGTAAATCTCCAAAGTTTTGTGTAAAATTACTAAGCGCATGCGCACTGCGTACCATGCGCATGCGCATTTTCCACCTAATCGCTCCGTTGCGAAAAACGGCAACGAGCGAACAACTCGGAATGACCCCCAATGTGTCATGAATTGAGAAAGAATACATTTGCCAATTATATGGGCCAAGCGGAATCTTTTTAATTATCAATAATTGTTTTCATGTGATACGGCCATTTATGTTTCCTTTTTATTTTCACTGTATTTTAAATAAAGTCATCTTATATAATAAATGGCTAACGGTGCTTCTCACCTCTATGGGGGGAATTCAAGTGCTGTGCATGCCGGCGGCCACTAGATGGTGTCTGATAGAGCAATTCAAGTGTTGGTCGATTCGGGCGCACACAGCTGCCGACGCTGACATTACTGTTATGTTGTTCCCGTAGATGCCCCCGCTGCACTGAGGAAGACAAAACACGATATACTTAACAAGCCCCGTTCCCGCTTCCAGATCTCTGCAGTCCTCCTCCTCTCTTGGCGTCCTCTCCTCAGCACTATGAGAGAGACGTCATGACTGACGTCTCTCCCATAGCGCACGCTGCACAGTGACAGCGCCGGAAGCCGGAGCGGCCTCCGGCTGCCGCTGTGCAGGGAGACGGGCGCCCGCTGGTAACACAATTTCAGCAGGTGCCCGTCATCTCCCTGTGCGGCGCCGGGGGGACGACGACGGAGGGAGGGACGGGGGACGGAGGCCACAAACGACAGGGGGGGCACAGGCCCGAGTGCTCCCCCCCCTGGATCCGCCACTGTGTGTGATCCCACTGCTTGTCGTCTATGCTGAATTGTGCATGTGCTGCAAACGTTATAACAGTGGTCACAAGGTAATTGATAGGGACTGTTTGGGGGAGGCAATGGGGAGTAGCAGCAAAAATATAGGCATGTCATGACTTATTTAGGGTTTTGTTTGATCTGCAACTGCAATCCTGTATGCAACTGCAATGTCTCAGGTGTCTTACTACCTGTGGCCATGCTGCGTGACCATAGGGCTGCTTGGTATTTCGATAAGCGACAGATATGTAACTGATACTGTATCTTTGGGGTTGGGTAGGGCATCCCAACAGTCCGGATGCCGATGGTGAAAATACTGACAGCGGCATCCCGACTGTCAAAATCCCAAAACATTTAGGTAAGTACTGGATCCCTTACACCTCCTCTCCCCTAACCCACCCCTCCCTCAGCCTAACCCTAACCTCCTGCAGCCTAACCCTAATTTCTCCCTACCACAGCCCCTAACCCTAACATTCTCCCTCACCCCTCAGCCTAACCCTGTTAGGCGCCGGGGTCCGCTCGTCGGTGCGGCCCGGCGCCTAGCAACCAGGGACGCCGTGCGCGTACAGCCGCCGGCTCCCTGGCAACGCTGGACGCCGGGCGCACGGAGCCGCACGGACCCTAGCAACGGGGACGCCACTGACGGACCGCGTTCCCCGTTGCTGGGTCCATTTTAATCAATAGGACACCTGTTTCCTGGCCATGCAGCTAGGCAGCTGTATGGCATCTAATCCAATCAGCCTCTAAACAGCTGATTGGAGGACTCCCTGTTAAATACACTTCCTGGGCTTCTCACAGACGCCGGTAATAGCTTCTTGCATGCTGTATCTGTTTGCTGAGAGTGTTTCCAGTCCTGCTGTATCCGGTCGTTCCTGTTCTCAGTTGTCCTGTACTCGGAAGTCGTCATCTGTTCCTGGAGTCCTGACTGAGCACCTTTGAACATCCAGTGGTGTTCGTGAGTCACGGCGTAGCCGTGTGTTGCGGCTTGGCCGCCTTATCATTTATTATTTATGTTTCGGAGCTTTTGCGGAGGATTCCGCTCCCACAGATCCACTCTGGTATCCAGCGGTGCTGGGTAGGAGTACGGACTAGTGGATTTTGGTTGTCCTTTTCCCTGGCGGGTTACCGCACATACCTCAGGTTTAGTCAGTTAGCTTGTAGCCCCTGGCCTGGTTGTTTAGTCAGAGGGCCCCTTGTTATCACCCTGTCTCGGATTTCCCTTTGTCTCCCATTAAGACCTGAGGGGGCATCGGAGTTGGGCAGACATAATCCGCCCTTCAAACGCGGCTGCCATGGGCTCAAGCAACCATAGTCTCGCAGGGGATTTCTGACAGCACGGGCGAGACAACGGAGTTAGGGCGCCAGGGGCTACTTTCTATTCCCGCTTCCTTCCCCAGCATTACGTTCCAGTGCTCCGGTCCTTGCAATAGGACCTCCTCAGACCAGAGTGCTGGAATCATAACAAACCCTAATCCCAATTACTGGTAGAATGTGTCGGGATGCGGCTGTCCGTATTGTGACCGTCGACATCCTGACTGTAGCGATGCTGACTACCTCCCGTGTCTTTGTAGGCAGATTCTGGGATTTGCAAAGTCGCTGGTGGGCATCTCAATACAAATCTAGGCAGCTGAGATATAAGCATGTTTTCGCACAGCTGCTGTGTGCTTAGTAAATCCTGTTACCCCGTTTTGTTACCCTGCATATCTACTAACTTACTGCACTGTAAAGCCCTGCCCTGTGCAATCCTAAAAATGTATGGTGCTGCTATCCTGATATCTTGTTCAGTACTATGTGGATTCCTCCTAACTTGCCTGATGCAAACCTGTATGTTTTTCTTGTATCTTGTTTCCTACCCTGAGATTCCTCCACCTTGTGTACTTACAAACGCTATCTACCTGTATCTGTGCAATACGCTGCTACTACCATCTCCTGTTGTGACACTGAAGAGAAAAACAGAACAAAACAAAGCAAAGCAACAAATTATATAAAAAATAAAAGTATAGGGTTAAAGAGTATTAGCAAGCAATCAATAGATATCTTCTATACAAACTCTTTGCTGGGAAAATTTTAGATTCACAATTACTGAATTAGGACTTTTCGTAATAGAAAAGTGACAAATATGTTGAGTCAAATATTAGTTATGATTAGGAAAAAAATAATAATTACCTCTATGGTAGAATAAATTTGGTATATACGGTTCCAAGAATCTTGCCCTGTCTGAACTGAAGAAATAAGTATTGGCATACTTACCGACTTTTTGGCTGCTCTCTCCGGGAGAGAGCAGCCAGGTCGGTGCTGCAGGGGATCGGGCTGCGATGTAAGTGCAGAGGGGGGCGTGGCGTAGGCGGGGGCGTGGCTACGGGATCGTCCCGTGTAAGCCCCGTCCCCCGCTGTGTAATGCCGCTATTGCAGGCATTATACAGCAGGGGCGTCGCTATGATGACGCGATTCAACAAGAATCGCGTCATCGCCTGCCCGGACCGCCCACTTTACTCGCTAAGTGGGCGGCCAGGCAGGGGAAGACCCCTGTAACCGGGAGACTTGCCTGCTCTTCCGGGGGGCCGGGAGGGTCACCCGATTTTCGGGAGCCTCCCGGCCATTCCGGGAGAGTAGGCAAGTCTGAGTATTGGTGTGCTAAACTCTCAGATAGGCCCTCATTCCGAGTTGATCGCTCGCTGCCGTTTTTCGCAGCATAGCGATCAGGCTAAAAACCATCTGTTCTGCGCATGAGTATGGGCCGCAGGGCGCACGCGCCAAGTACTTTCACACAAAACGCTTTTCAGTCGCTCTGCTGATCGGTGAGTGATTGACAGGAAGTGGGTGTTTCTGGGCGGAAACAGACCGTTTTCCGGGAGTGTGCTAAAAAACGCAGGCGTGTCAGGCTAAAACACAGGAGTGGCTGGGGAAACGGGGGAGTGGCTGGCCGAACGCAGGGCGTGTTTGTGATGTCAAATCAGGAACCAAACAGTCTGCAGTGATCGCAATCTAGGAGTAGGTCTGGAGCTACTCAGAAACTGCAGGAAAAGATTTTCGAGCAATTCTGCTAATCTTTCGTTCGCACTTCTGCTAAGCTAAGATACACTCCCAGAGGGCGGCGGCCTAGCGTTTGCACTGCTGCTAAAAGCAGCTAGCGAGTGATCAACTCGGAATGAGGGCCATAGTTCTTATAGTAGTAGTGCCCTCCCTTTCAGTAATATACCTATGCCAAAGTGTCCATTTCCTTGAAGTTGAAATAGATGAAAAATACTGGGAGACTACATATGTCTCCATTTCATAATTATGTTGAACTTTGTCACTTTAGACAAAATTGGCCGAGATAATTTCCATAATTGTGCTTAAGCAGCTCTAGCTGCTATGAGAATCTGTCCCGTCAAATATCTATTTTAGGGATGGTTGAAGGACACCGGTTCAGCAAGGCAAGAATCAGACACGGATTTACAATTTTCTGGAACACCTTAGACCAGTGGTTCCCAAACTTTTTGGAATCACGGCACTCTAGAGTATCAGAATTTTTTTCACGGCACCCCTAGGCCAATAGTTTCTTATTGAAAAATGTAGAAAGAAATATTAAATTAAGTAAATTGTCTTTATATGTCATCCTTAGGGTAACTTATGTGGTGAGGGACAAGATTTGCTTCTGATTGTCAATATATTTTATGATTGGCAGCCATTAACACTGGTTTTGCTTTTTACATTGACCATTCAGAATTTGAATTGGTTCTGGATCACCAACCCGTGGCACCCCTGCAAGTGTCCCGAGGCACCCCAGGGTGCCACGGCACACAGTTTGGGAACCACTGCCTTAGACCATACTTACCTACATTGTAAGTCTCCTCTCCGGGAGAAGCCGGAGAGGAGACGCAGCAGGTGTCTACGGGGGGCGGGGCCGGACTGTGACATCACTAAGCCCCGCCCCCGCATTGGGAAATGGCGCGATTTGCGGGTCCGCGGGAAGGGGGTGGGGCTAAAATGACGCGATTTGCCCCAAAAACGGGAGCCTCTCGCAGCTTCCGGGAGAGTAGGTAAGTATGCCTTAGACCATGGGTCTTCAACCTGTGGCCCCCCAGCTGTTGTGGAACCACACATCCCAGCATGCCCTGCTAAGTTCTAGCATGCCTTAATAGCAAAACTGTGGCAGGGCATGCTGGGATGTGCAGTTCCACAGCAGCTGGAGGGCCACAGGTTGAAGACCCAAGAAGTAATAATGCCACTGTATAGGTCATTGGTACGGCCTCATCTAGAATACTGTATTCAGTTCTGGAGGCCATATCTTCAAAAGGATATTAATACATTAGAAACTGTACAAAGGAGGGCAACTAAAATGGTGCATGGCCTACATCACAAAACATACCCAGAAAGACTAAGAAATCTCAATATGTATAGTTTGGAGCAGAGAAGGGAAAGGGGGGACATGATAGAAACTTTCAAATATATCAAGGGTTTTAACAAAGTCCAGGAGGGAAACATTCTCCAAATGAAGAGAAGCAATAGGACACGAGGACATGCACTGAGACTGGAGGGGGGGAGGTTCAGGGGAAATTTGCGGAAAAATGATTTCACAGAAAGGGTAGTGGACAAGTGGAATAGCCTCCCATCAGAGGTGGTAGAGGCTAAGACAGTAGAGCAATTTATACATGCATGGGATAGATATAAGGATATCCTTACAAAGAAATAAGGATCAAATAAGGTTAGAGATAAAAATAATATAAAAAAAAAAAAAAAGGGGCAGACTAGATGGGCCAAGTGGTTCTTATCTGCCGACAAATTCTATGTTTCTATGTTTCATGCCTTAGACAATAGTTTAAAAATTCTGTCCAAAAGTCTTGAAGTACTGGACACTCCCAAAATATATGAAAAAGTGTACCTTCCTCCGAGCATTGCCTCCAACAATATTTTGAGGAGCAAGCCCACATTTCGTGTATGGTAACATATAGGGGTACATTTACTAAGATTCGTATTTTCCAAAATCATGTCCAAGTTCAATCACGAATGACATCGACAGTGTAAAATTGCAACTTTTTGAATTGATTACGACTAATTTACTAAGCTGTCGTATTCGTATTTTTCGTTTCTTCCGATGTCGATGTCATTCGTGCTTTTCTGATGTAGATTGCGGCCGCGTTTGCTATTTCGCGGCCGCGTTGTTGTTGTTTTTTTACGACTGCGTCACAAGTCTGTTACGGCAGTGATTTGGAAATTGCTGCCGCGTTTTTACTCCTAAGTTTCGTTTACGTCACGCGGCCGTGATTGGTTGTATTCGTGAAGGAGGAGTGTCTGTGCATATTACTATAAAACCGCCCCAAACACTCCGCACCTCGTGGGTTTAGCTAGTGGAGAGGAGAGAGGAAGGTGTATTTGGAGTTGGTGAGTTTGGTGGAGTTTTTGGTGGATTTGGAGAGGAGTTTGGTGATTGTTGAGTGCTGTACTTTGTGTGTAAGTAGTCTTGTCATATTTGTAGTATTGTTTTTTCACAGTTTGTCAATTTTTTTGTCCTTGTTTTTTTTTTACAGTCTTTTGTCATTGTTTGTGAGTGAGTGAGCGTGTGTGTTGGCTGTGTGGTGTGTAGTAGTAGGAGTAGTGGAGGAGTGTGTTTTGTGTTTTGATTTTTCAGTGTTTTTTGTTGTTTGTCATGTCCGACTCAGAGGTCAGTGTGGTGGCGGAGGTTAGTGAGGTGGAGGCTGGTAGTGAGGTGGAGGCTGGTAGTGAGGTGGAGGCTGGTAGTGAGGTGGAGGGGGGTAGTGAGAGGGAGGAGGTTAGTGAGGAGGAGGAGGAGGAGGGGGTGCCTGTTGCTGTATTTTCCAGTGATAGTGATGGTGTTGTGGCTCCGCAGCCACGCACCACTACCAAGACTGGCAGGAATATAAAGTTCAGCTATGCTGAAAACATGGCTTTGGTGCGTGAGCTGATGAAGCACCATCGCCAATTGTTTGGTCAGGATGCTGGCAAGGTGTCCTCCCGCAGGAAGTCTGTCCTGTGGGGTCAAGTAATACTTGCTGTGAATAGTGAGGGTGTGGTGAGGCGGACTGAGGACACGTGCCGCAAGCGTTTTTATGATATTAAGCGGCGTGTCAAGGCCAAGATGGCCAAAGAGGCCAAATCTGCACGTAAAACCAGAGGTGGCCCACCTTTCCGTGCAAGCTATCGGGACTGGGAGGAGCCTGTGCGGGCATTGATTCCTGCAGAAGTGGTGTCTGCTACTCATGTCCGGGATTCGGACCGACCCACGCAGGATGGTAAGTTTGATTTGGTATATTGTTTTAAAAATGTCCGCTAAATGTTGTAAATGTCATTTTTAAAGGGTAAAGGATGCATATATTGTTTTTCACATATTGCAGGCCTATGCTCCCTTAAGGTGTGTTTGTGTTTAGAATGTGCTTTTTTCACCTTGCATAGGCTATTTCTTAAATTAAATTTTGTGCAAAAACATGTGCACTGTTTTTTATAAATTTAAACTAAAAGATATTTTTTTTTGGCGTTAATGCTTGGACATGTGTGTTTTCTGCTGTTTTAAAAAAAAATTTTTATTTTTTATTCTTCTGAAAAGCGTTGCAATTTTTGCAACATGACATTTTTTAAACATTTGCAAGTAGTGAATCTCTGCAATATCTGAGGCATAATTCAAAAATGTAACATATTTATTGTGTGCCACATCATGTACATTTGTATATACAACTCAAAATAATGAAGCTAGAAGCTCTTAAGCTGAAATTATTTGTTTAACCAATACCTAATAGATGGTTACAGTACAATAAGGCTTTGCAGTGGTTGTTTTTACACAAAGCATGGTAATAATGTTTGGTCCACTTTTTCAACAGTCACACAGACCAGCCGGCCAGACAGGCCTCAGACAAGTCAGGATGAGGCTGGTATTGCAGGTAAGTCTTCACTGTAGTCACATATTCTGAAAACACATAGAAGTACAAAATATTAATGTTTTTATTTTCACATAGGTTCTGCTTCTGGAATCCGACCTCCTGTAAGGCGCCCATCACAGGGCTTGGGCCACTTACCCAGGAGGCCAAGTTCGACACGGCGTCTTGCCTCGGAATCTGCGGCTCCATCATCCCCACCCAGGCGACGACTTTCGGCAGTGTCACCCCAGCCACCACTGGCACTATTGGCGAGTTCTCAGAGTGATGAGCCCCGATCACCTCAGTTATCTGGTGAGTAAAAACAGAAATTAAACACATAAGCAATAATATACACAGTACAGTTAATATGTTGTTAGTTGGTTTGGAGATTACATGTTTTCCAGAACAAGCAATGTGTTGTTCCGTCTTCAATTGCTAAAGGTGCTAAAAAATTATTATATAAGGTCTTAGTGGATGTTCTCGACAACATCATTTTTTAAAAATTACAGATTTTTAAAAAAATTGAGCCCACACACGTGCACATTTCTTAAAAATATGAATACAATTAAATATAAAAAACAGTATCCACAACATTATAGTGTTCACACATCTCCCCTGTCCAGTATGTAGATGGCTTACTTGCTCGGCTCCTCTGGACTATCCAGGTAAGTAGTCTATATCGTGGTCAGGGGAGGGAATCTAACAGTGTAATGCTGTGGAGGGGAGTTAGTTAGGTGAGGATTATGCAAATCTGTCTATGTTTCCGCCTGTGTTGGTATATATGTTTTTTTACCTAAAATACATTATAATTTGATAAAATCAAATGTAAAAAGTGTAAAAATGGAGTATTATGAATGTAGTAATGTGTAGCATTAGCCTTGAAAAAAATATACAAATAAACATTGCATGTTGCCCACCCCATACAGAGCACAGCTTGATGGCCGACGTGGACCAGCAGGGCCAAGACCAACAGGCAACCATCACACTGCAACTTACACCTGTTGACCCAAGCCAGCCAATACAGTTGCAGGATATCCCCCAAGCATCCATCAGTCCACAACTGGCACAAGCTCCGCCCCCAAGCCAAATACCAGATGATTTTTGGGCCAGTTGGACAAGCCAACAGGCCCAAAGCAATGCCAGCCTGACCGCACATACACAACACCTTGCCAGTCTGCCCCATCATCTACCGCGTATTAGTCGCAACTCGGGCAGACTGATAGTACAAGTAGGGCGAATGGCTACCTCAATGGAGCAAATTAGGGCTGACAACAGCCAAATGCTTGCACATTTATCCCGCATCATAGATGAGCAACAGCGCCATCAGCAGGCTCTCGTTCAGCTCATTCAGCACAACCAAGTGGTGAATGAGTCGTTATCAAGGATTGTAGCCAGCCACACTGCTACCAACACTCAGCTGATTGCAAGCCTAAATAATTTGAGCAGCAATATTTCACTGATGGGAGCTCACCAAGTAACCTCCAGCTCGGGGACCACGACCCCTATCCAAACGCCAGTAACCTCCCCTATTCGGCGTTCCTCAAGAGCACGTGCAAGTGAGCCAGCACCCAGCACACACAAGCGCAAAAAATAACAACAATGTTATTTGTAAAATAAAAATTTGTATTTGACAAACACACAACTTCCTGTGTCCGTCTCCAACATTGTCGAAGCTGCTCTGTATGTATGTATGTTTTTCATGGGTAATGACTGAAAATGTATTTTTAGCATAAACTAAGCACAATGTACACACCACTATAAACAACAAACAGTAAGTAACAAAACACACAATAGAAAGTAGTGCAAAGTGTTTAGTCAAGGATAATTACAGCCTAATAAAACTGACCTGAAAAATATCGCAGGATCACTTCTTGCCGTACCTGCCTCCCTACATTTGTACTCACACTGTCACCAGATGGTTCTAACTCCTCTGCTTGCTGACTGCTTTCTCCCTCATCATGTGCCAGATGTTGACTTAAACACAGATTATGGAGAAAACAGCAGCAGAACACAATTCTAGTCACCTTTGAGGGACTATACAACAAAAGTCCGGCAGATTTATCCAGACACCGAAACCGTGACTTCAGCACACCAAAACATCTTTCTATCACATTCCGCGTAGCCTTATGTGCATGATTGTAACTGTGTTCAGCAGGAGAATCAGGTTGGGACAATGGAGTAAGGAGCCAAGAGTAGCAGCCGTAACCCCCATCACCTGAAAAACATATATAGTCAACATTAGTACATATGTTAGATTATTCTTTCACCTCATCCAAACTCTAGTTTGTGGTTAAAATACATACACACAAAACATTTTAAACATACCCAACAGCCAGCCATCAGGCATTTGTCCGTCCTCAAATTTATCGAAGAGCGATGACTGACTGAGGATGAAGGAGTCATGGCAGCCACCAGGGTAACCTGCAACAACACTCATAATTTTTATGTTTGCATCACAGACCACCTGGACATTAGTTGATTGTGCCAGATGCCTATTAGTATATATATATTGGCGGCCCTTAGGTGATCTCAGCTGAACGTGTGTGCAATCTATGGCCCCCAGCACATTGGGCATGCCAGCAAGCTCATAGAAAGCTACCCTGACAGCACTCCACTCCGACTCCTCGGTAGGGAAGCGGATTGAGGCTTTAATGTGTGGCTCCAACACATCCAAAACCTGAGTGGACATTAAAGAAGCTAAGGTGAGTGTCATGTTAGGTATTCTCTACAATACTGTGTTGTTTCAACTTCCAGAAGCAACACTTAGACATAACCGCATATGTATTTTTAGACTCACCTGCATCAAATATCTTGAAAAGGTGGGCTGTGAGATACCAATGACGTCGCCTGCCACAGCCTGGAAGCTCCCAGTAGCCATAAAGTGTAACACAGCCAGGAGTTTGTGTAGGCCTGAGACAGAGCGAGAGCGTGCTGTCTCAGGGTCTATGCCCAGTTTGACAAGGTCATACAGGTGGAAAATGTTGGTTCGATTTAGGCGGAACATCTGTATGACCCTATCATCGGACAATGCATTTAAGTTTAAACGCCCTCTAAAAAAACGAGGCTGGCGCAGCCTCCGCGGTACCTGGACAACCTGTTGACCATGTTCACTTACCTGGGCCTGATTCCTGGAAGCCTCATGGAGCAGTCTAAGGTATCCCACAGCAAACAAAAAATCATTGCCACACACCACAGCCGCCATTTCAGAGTGAGAGAAGTTCAGAATGTGCCTGAAACACTTTTATAGGGCCAAACATTCAGGTGTGAGTAATGGATAATTGAGTACACATGTAAACGCGGTTTTCAAAGGCTGGCGTGTTTTTTTTTAGGAAAAAAATACGAATTGTAATTTTTCGCGGCCGCGAATGCATTTTCGCGGCAGCAATTACAATTACGAATGGTTAGTAAATGACCGAGATTCATATCTAAACAGGCGTAATTTGACCGATGGTGTATTCATTCGTAATTTTTTACTTGGACTTGCAAAAAATTACGAATGCCCTCATCACTGCCGTGATTAGTGTTTAGTAAATTACCGAGATGACACTTTGAAGAAAAAACGCCATCTCGGTCAAAATCGGGACCTTAGTAAATTTACCCCATAGTCTTTGAAGCAATTTGAAGTGCATTTCTATGTGATTAGTACACCTAGACATACATGAGGAGTTAATCTAGATAGCTTCTCACTGTTGTGTGGTAAATGTATGCTGCAAATCTATTTCCCATCGAGTCTAAGATATACTGTAAATTTAGCAGTAGGATTAAGTTGTATATGCTGGTACCAAAAAGAGATATCTCTGTGGACACTATTCAGATCTCGTTAGCAAATCAACCTACACCTCTATTACACAACCAAGGGAGACCCAGTTTACAATGCCTTCCGCTTGCCAACTCCAATCAAGTACTTTGGAGATCCTAATATCTGATGAGGGAAAGGAGTCTGATAGAATAGGGTCAGATCTCTTCCACAGCGGAGATGCCCAATCCAGGGCTTGCCCAGAATGTAACAGGAAAAAAATAGACAATATTGGTTCTTTCTATAGGGAAGTTCCTAGGTTGCAATTAAAAATGTATACTGCATTGGTTCAGAAATCCTCTACAAGTTTTAGATTTTCATCCTATTTAGCCAAAGTAGGTAGGTGGAGCCTGGATGCTGGAGGTGAAGTGTACCTTACTTGCTCAAGTAACTGTGGTGTGGCTTGGTTACTTGAGTAGAATCCATGCAAATGGATAGGACCTGTAGGAATTGCATGAGTTGGCCTTGATTAGCTTCTTGCTTTTCCAATCTGCTTGCCATATATTGGATTGAGTCCATCTTTAGGTTCTATTTCCCTACTGAATCCATCTGACCAGTACAAACTGATATGACACTAGGCGTTTGTTAATTTGGGTCTGGATTCCTTGGGCTACCTGTATGTACTGGAGTGTGAATGGTGTTGAATGACTTAATAATGCTATTCCTCATGCAGGCCACTAGTAGTAGTAGAGGACTGGTGCTGCAGTATGGTTAAACGAATAGATATGGAACAAGTGCAATCTAGCAGAATACCCCATGGTTGTATTAGTATGTATGATATTTAGGGGAAGAGCTGGAGCACAACTGAAGCAGGCTGCAAGAATTTACTGGAACTGGGTGCCAGAACCACAAATGAAGCAGACTGCAGGAAACACTGGAGCTGGGTGCCGGAGCACTAATAGAACAGGCTGCAGTGAAATATGCTGTGAAGCAATACTGGAGAAGGTTTCTGGATAGCACTGGAGCAGAAAGCTATGAAGTAAAACTGAAGCAGGTTTGCTGGAATACACTGAAGCAGACTACTGAGAAACAATACTGGGGCAGTTTTGCTGGAACACGCTGAAGCAGATTGCTGAGAAGCAATATGTGGGCATGTTTCCTGGATAGCACTAGAGCAGACTACTGTGAATCAATACTAAAAGAGATACCGAACCAGGAGCCAGGGTAAAGATGGTCTGAGACAGGGGCGTAGCGTAGCCAGAACTTTCTGAACCGTAGTAGTTCCCTAGTTCACATTATGTCACATTGTAGGGCTGTCAATACACATTTTGCAACAAAGTACCATCAATTCACATTATAACATACAGGTGAAACGCAGAAAATTAGAATATCGTGCAAAAGTTAATTTATTTCAGTAATTCAACTTAAAAGGTGAAACTAATGTATTATATAGACTCATTACATACAAGGTGAGATATTTCAAGCCTTTATTTGTTATAATTTTGATGATTGTGGCTTACAGTTTAAGAAAACCTCAAATCTCAGAAAATTTGAATATTTCATAACATCAATAAAAAAAGGATTTTAAATACAGAAATGTCGGTCCTCTGAAAAGTATAATCATGCATATGTACTCAGTACTTGGTTTGGGCCTATTTTGCATGAATTACTGCCTCAATGTGGTGTGGCATGGATTCTATCAGTATGTGGCACTGCTGAGGTGTTATGGAAGACCAGGATGCTTCAATAGCAGCCTTCAGCTCTTCTGCATTGTTTGGTCTCATGTCTCTCATCTTTCTCTTGGCAATGCCCCATAGATTCTCTTTTTTCTTTAGCCCAGGTAAGACGCTTCTGATGTTGTTTGTTGTTTCAGGAGCGGCTTGACAAGAGGAATACGACATTTTAAGTAGAGATGAGCGGGTTCGGTTTCTCTGAATCCGAACCCGCCAGAACTTCATGGTTTTTTTCACGGGTCCGAGCAGACTCGGATCTTCCCGCCTTGCTCGGTTAACCCGAGCGCGCCCGAACGTCATCATGACGCTGTCGGATTCTCGCGAGACTCGGATTCTATATAAGGAGCCGCGCGTCGCCGCCATTTTCACACGTGCATTGAGATTGATAGGGAGAGGACGTGGCTGGCGTCCTCTCCATTTAGATTATAAGAGACTGAGAGAGATTTACTGGAGCTGACTAGGAGGAGTACTGTTACTGTAGAAGTGTAGAGACTGAGTGGAGAGAGTTTACTAGTGAGGACAGTGCAGTTTACTTTATAATCCGTTCTCTGCCTGAAAAAAGCGATACACAGCACACAGTGACTCAGTCACATACCATATCTGTGTGCACTGCTCAGGCTCAGGCCAGTGTGCTGCATCATCTATTATCTATATATAATATTATATATATCTGTCTGACTGCTCAGCTCACACAGCTTATAATTGTGGGGGAGACTGGGGAGCACTACTGCAGTGCCAGTTATAGGTTATAGCAGGAGCCAGGAGTACATAATATATTATATAGTGAGTGACCACCAGACACACAGTGCAGTTTATTTAATATATCCGTTCTCTGCCTGAAAAAAGCGATACACACAGTGACTCAGTCAGTCACATACCATATCTGTGTGCACTGCTCAGGCTCAGGCCAGTGTGCTGCATCATCTATATATATTATATATCTGTCTGACTGCTCAGCTCACACAGCTTATAATTGTGGGGGAGACTGGGGAGCACTACTGCAGTGCCAGTTATAGGTTATAGCAGGAGCCAGGAGTACATATTATATTAAAATTAAACAGTGCACACTTTTGCTGCAGGAGTGCCACTGCCAGTGTGACTGACCAGTGACCTGACCACACTGACCACCAGTATAGTTAGTAGTATACTTATATTGTGATTGCCTGAAAAAGTTAAACACTCGTCGTGTGACTTCACTTGTGTGTTTTTTTTTTTTTTATTCTATAAAAATAAAACTCATTCTGCTGACAGACAGTGTCCAGCAGGTCCGTCATTATATAATATATAATATATACCTGTCCGGCTGCAGTAGTGATATATATATATTTTTTATATCATTTATCATCCAGTCGCAGCAGACACAGTACGGTAGTTCACGGCTGTGGCTACCTCTGTGTCTCTGCACTCGGCAGGCAGTCCGTCCATAATTGTAATACCACCTAACCGTGGATTTTTTTCATTCTTCTTTATACATACATAGTTACATAGACATCTTCTCTTTATCAACCAGTCTATATTAGCTGCAGACACAGTACAGTACGGTAGTTCACGGCTGTGGCTACCTCTGTGTCTGCACTCGGCAGGCAGTCCGTCCATAATTGTATACCACCTAACCGTGGTTTTTTTTCATTCTTCTTTATACATACATAGTTACATAGACATCTTCTCTTTATCAACCAGTCTATATTAGCTGCAGACACAGTACAGTACGGTAGTTCACGGCTGTGGCTACCTCTGTGTCTGCACTCGGCAGGCAGTCCGTCCATAATTGTATACCACCTAACCGTGGATTTTTTTCAGTCTTCTTTATACATACATAGTTACATAGACATCTTCTCTTTATCAACCAGTCTATATTAGCTGCAGACACAGTACAGTACGGTAGTTCACGGCTGTGGCTACCTCTGTGTCTGCAGTCGGCAGGCAGTCCATAATTGTATACTAGTATCCATCTCCATTGTTTACCTGAGGTGCCTTTTAGTTGTGCCTATTAAAATATGGAGAACAAAAATGTTGAGGTTCCAAAATTAGGGAAAGATCAAGATCCACTTCCACCTCGTGCTGAAGCTGCTGCCACTAGTCATGGCCGAGACGATGAAATGCCAGCAACGTCGTCTGCCAAGGCCGATGCCCAATGTCATAGTACAGAGCATGTCAAATCCAAAACACCAAATATCAGAAAAAAAAGGACTCCAAAACCTAAAATAAAATTGTCGGAGGAGAAGCGTAAACTTGCCAATATGCCATTTACCACACGGAGTGGCAAGGAACGGCTGAGGCCCTGGCCTATGTTCATGGCTAGTGGTTCAGCTTCACATGAGGATGGAAGCACTCAGCCTCTCGCTAGAAAAATGAAAAGACTCAAGCTGGCAAAAGCAGCACAGCAAAGAACTGTGCATTCTTCGAAATCCCAAATCCACAAGGAGAGTCCAATTGTGTCGGTTGCGATGCCTGACCTTCCCAACACTGGACGTGAAGAGCATGCGCCTTCCACCATTTGCACGCCCCCTGCAAGTGCTGGAAGGAGCACCCGCAGTCCAGTTCCTGATAGTCAGATTGAAGATGTCAGTGTTGAAGTACACCAGGATGAGGAGGATATGGGTGTTGCTGGCGCTGGGGAGGAAATTGACCAGGAGGATTCTGATGGTGAGGTGGTTTGTTTAAGTCAGGCACCCGGGGAGACACCTGTTGTCCGTGGGAGGAATATGGCCGTTGACATGCCAGGTGAAAATACCAAAAAAATCAGCTCTTCGGTGTGGAGGTATTTCACCAGAAATGCGGACAACAGGTGTCAAGCCGTGTGTTCCCTTTGTCAAGCTGTAATAAGTAGGGGTAAGGACGTTAACCACCTCGGAACATCCTCCCTTATACGTCACCTGCAGCGCATTCATAATAAGTCAGTGACAAGTTCAAAAACTTTGGGTGACAGCGGAAGCAGTCCACTGACCAGTAAATCCCTTCCTCTTGTAACCAAGCTCACGCAAACCACCCCACCAACTCCCTCAGTGTCAATTTCCTCCTTCCCCAGGAATGCCAATAGTCCTGCAGGCCATGTCACTGGCAATTCTGACGAGTCCTCTCCTGCCTGGGATTCCTCCGATGCATCCTTGCGTGTAACGCCTACTGCTGCTGGCGCTGCTGTTGTTGCCGCTGGGAGTCGATGGTCATCCCAGAGGGGAAGTCGTAAGCCCACTTGTACTACTTCCAGTAAGCAATTGACTGTTCAACAGTCCTTTGCGAGGAAGATGAAATATCACAGCAGTCATCCTACTGCAAAGCGGATAACTGAGGCCTTGACAACTATGTTGGTGTTAGACGTGCGTCCGGTATCCGCCGTTAGTTCACAGGGAACTAGACAATTTATTGAGGCAGTGTGCCCCCGTTACCAAATACCATCTAGGTTCCACTTCTCTAGGCAGGCGATACCGAGAATGTACACGGACGTCAGAAAAAGACTCACCAGTGTCCTAAAAAATGCAGTTGTACCCAATGTCCACTTAACCACGGACATGTGGACAAGTGGAGCAGGGCAGGGTCAGGACTATATGACTGTGACAGCCCACTGGGTAGATGTATGGACTCCCGCCGCAAGAACAGCAGCGGCGGCACCAGTAGCAGCATCTCGCAAACGCCAACTCTTTCCTAGGCAGGCTACGCTTTGTATCACCGCTTTCCAGAATACGCACACAGCTGAAAACCTCTTACGGCAACTGAGGAAGATCATCGCGGAATGGCTTACCCCAATTGGACTCTCCTGTGGATTTGTGGCATCGGACAACGCCAGCAATATTGTGTGTGCATTAAATATGGGCAAATTCCAGCACGTCCCATGTTTTGCACATACCTTGAATTTGGTGGTGCAGAATTTTTTAAAAAACGACAGGGGCGTGCAAGAGATGCTGTCGGTGGCCAGAAGAATTGCGGGACACTTTCGGCGTACAGGCACCACGTACAGAAGACTGGAGCACCACCAAAAACTACTGAACCTGCCCTGCCATCATCTGAAGCAAGAAGTGGTAACGAGGTGGAATTCAACCCTCTATATGCTTCAGAGGTTGGAGGAGCAGCAAAAGGCCATTCAAGCCTATACAATTGAGCACGATATAGGAGGTGGAATGCACCTGTCTCAAGTGCAGTGGAGAATGATTTCAACGTTGTGCAAGGTTCTGATGCCCTTTGAACTTGCCACACGTGAAGTCAGTTCAGACACTGCCAGCCTGAGTCAGGTCATTCCCCTCATCAGGCTTTTGCAGAAGAAGCTGGAGGCATTGAAGAAGGAGCTAAAAGGGAGCGATTCCGCTAGGCATGTGGGACTTGTGGATGCAGCCCTTAATTCGCTTAACAAGGATTCAAGGGTGGTCAATCTGTTGAAATCAGAGCACTACATTTTGGCCACCGTGCTCGATCCTAGATTTAAAGCCTACCTTGGATCTCTCTTTCCGGCAGACACAAGTCTGCTGGGGTTGAAAGACCTGCTGGTGACAAAATTGTCAAGTCAAGCGGAACGCGACCTGTCAACATCTCCTCCTTCACATTCTCCCGCAACTGGGGGTGCGAGGAAAAGGCTCAGAATTCCGAGCCCACCCGCTGGCGGTGATGCAGGGCAGTCTGGAGCGACTGCTGATGCTGACATCTGGTCCGGACTGAAGGACCTGACAACGATTACGGACATGTCGTCTACTGTCACTGCATATGATTCTCTCAACATTGATAGAATGGTGGAGGATTATATGAGTGACCGCATCCAAGTAGGCACGTCACACAGTCCGTACTTATACTGGCAGGAAAAAGAGGCAATTTGGAGGCCCTTGCACAAACTGGCTTTATTCTACCTAAGTTGCCCTCCCACAAGTGTGTACTCCGAAAGAGTGTTTAGTGCCGCCGCTCACCTTGTCAGCAATCGGCGTACGAGGTTACATCCAGAAAATGTGGAGAAGATGATGTTCATTAAAATGAATTATAATCAATTCCTCCGCGGAGACATTGACCAGCAGCAATTGCCTCCACAAAGTACACAGGGAGCTGAGATGGTGGATTCCAGTGGGGACGAATTGATAATCTGTGAGGAGGGGGATGTACACGGTGATATATCGGAGGGTGAAGATGAGGTGGACATCTTGCCTCTGTAGAGCCAGTTTGTGCAAGGAGAGATTAATTGCTTCTTTTTTGGGGGGGGTCCAAACCAACCCGTCATATCAGTCACAGTCGTGTGGCAGACCCTGTCACTGAAATGATGGGTTGGTTAAAGTGTGCATGTCCTGTTTTGTTTATACAACATAAAGGTGGGTGGGAGGGCCCAAGGACAATTCCATCTTGCACCTCTTTTTTCTTTTCTTTTTCTTTGCATCATGTGCTGATTGGGGAGGGTTTTTTGGAAGGGACATCCTGCGTGACACTGCAGTGCCACTCCTAGATGGGCCCGGTGTTTGTGTCGGCCACTAGGGTCGCTAATCTTACTCACACAGTCAGCTACCTCATTGCGCCTCTTTTTTTCTTTGCGTCATGTGCTGTTTGGGGAGGGTTTTTTGGAAGGGACATCCTGCGTGACACTGCAGTGCCACTCCTAGATGGGCCCGGTGTTTGTGTCGGCCACTAGGGTCGCTAATCTTACTCACACAGTCAGCTACCTCATTGCGCCTCTTTTTTTCTTTGCGTCATGTGCTGTTTGGGGAGGGTTTTTTGGAAGGGACATCCTGCGTGACACTGCAGTGCCACTCCTAGATGGGCCCGGTGTTTGTGTCGGCCACTAGGGTCGCTAATCTTACTCACACAGCTACCTCATTGCGCCTCTTTTTTTCTTTGCGTCATGTGCTGTTTGGGGAGGGTTTTTTGGAAGGGCCATCCTGCGTGACACTGCAGTGCCACTCCTAGATGGGCCCGGTGTTTGTGTCGGCCACTAGGGTCGCTTATCTTACTCACACAGTCAGCTACCTCATTGCGCCTCTTTTTTTCTTTGCGTCATGTGCTGTTTGGGGAGGGTTTTTTGGAAGGGCCATCCTGCGTGACACTGCAGTGCCACTCCTAGATGGGCCCGGTGTTTGTGTCGGCCACTAGGGTCGCTTATCTTACACAGCGACCTCGGTGCAAATTTTAGGACTAAAAATAATATTGTGAGGTGTGAGGTATTCAGAATAGACTGAAAATGAGTGTAAATTATGGTTTTTGAGGTTAATAATACTTTGGGATCAAAATGACCCCCAAATTCTATGATTTAAGCTGTTTTTTAGTGTTTTTTGAAAAAAACACCCGAATCCAAAACACACCCGAATCCGACAAAAAAAATTCGGTGAGGTTTTGCCAAAACGCGTTCGAACCCAAAACACGGCCGCGGAACCGAACCCAAAACCAAAACACAAAACCCGAAAAATTTCAGGCGCTCATCTCTAATTTTAAGCCCATGTCCAGGATCAGTCTGTGTGTGGTGGCTCATGATGCACTAACTCCAGCATCAGGCCACTCCTTGTGAAGCTCCCCCACACAAGAAAAAAAGAACTGGGGGTATATTTACTAAGATTCGTGTTTCTGCCGTTTTGAAGGGTGTTTGAACTCGAATGGTACCGCAAAGTTCCCACCATTGGCTACAATGGAGCGCAGAGGCGCTACATTGTATCTGTGCCGTGTGCTGCCTCACAGACACTACAGGAGCACACAGCCAATCAGGACAGTGCCACGACGTGGCGCTCCCCGATTGGCTGAAGGGACCCTCTTTGACAGGAGTCAGGGGGGGGTCCTTGCAGTCGGGGAAAGGGGTCCCATGTGTAAACATGGGACCCCTTTCAGTGCGTGGTCGGGTTTCCGTTTTTTTGTTTTGCCAAGTACGTGGATTATACATTGGACACAATCTACACTGGATTATGTGAGTATAATTTTTTTCACAGGTACCCCAAGGATTCTACATGGAGAAGAGGACCGAGCCTTGTGGGAACATAGGTAAGTATGTGTGTATGGAGGTGTGCATGTATGCAATAAACTTATACTTTCACGGTGTGTGTGTCCTGTTTTTTGGGGGGTATTTTTTTAGTAGTAGTACTACAGGTACCAGCGGGCCAGGTTTTCCACCGCATGCTGGTACTTGTGGTTCTCCAAGTACCAGCTTGCGGGGGAGGCTTGCTGGGACTTGTAGTACTGCTACTAAAAACAATATTCACATTTTTTACACATGGCTATCAGCCCCCCATCCGCCGCCCTTGGATGGGGGGGACAGCCTCGGGCTTCACCCCTGGCCCTTGGGTGGCTGGAGGGGGGGGACCCCTTGATTTAAGGGGTTCCCACTCCTCCAGGGTACCCCGGCCAGGGGTGACTAGTTGGGTATGTAATGCCAGGGCCGCAGGGACCACTATAAAAGTGTCCCCCGGCTGTGGCATTATGTACCTAGCTAGTGGAGCCCGGTGCTGGTTTCAAAAATACGGGGGACCCTTACGCTTTTTGTCCCCCGTATTTTTGGAACCAGGACCAGGCGCAGAGCCCAGTGCTGGTTGATTAAATATGGGGGAACCCCTGTCATTTCCCCCCCCATATTTTTTCAACCAGGACCGGCTCAAAGAGCCCGAGGCTGGTTGTGCTTAGGAGGGGGGGCCCCACGCAATTTTTTTTCCTGTTTTTACACTAAACAAACCCTTTCCCATAGATAACCATGCACAGATCTCACTGACTGGAAAAAGCAGGTCTATTTTTTTTGCTGCTTTTTTTAACGAATCGAAAAAAAATAGACCCGCACTTGAGCACTCAGAGACTAACACCCAAATACGAATGAATAGTGAATGCCCGTATTGTATGAAATAACAGCCGCGTTTGACCGATGGTCTATTCATTCGTATTTCAGAACTTTGCCAATAAAACCATTACGAATAGACCAGACACTGCCGAGTTTTCTGCTTAGTGAATTCCCGGATTGGGACTTAGAAAAAAAAACACAAATCGGCCAAACTCTGATTTTTAGTAAATACTGGCCCTGGTCTGTTGCTCAGTGGTCCAAAGTCCTCTTTTCTGATGATAGCAAATTTTGCATCTCATTTGGAAACCAAGGTCCCAGGATATGGAGGAAGAATGGAGAGGCACACAATCCAAGATGCTTGAAATCCAGTGTGAAGTTTCCATAGTCTGTGTTGATTTGGGGACCCATGTCATCTGCTGGTGTTGGTCCACTGTGCTTTATTAAGTCCAGAGTCAACGCAGCACTCTACCAGGACATTTTAGAGCACTTCATGCTTCCTTCATCAGTCAAGCTTTATGGAGATGCTGACTTAATTTTCCAGAAGGACTTGTCACCTGCCAAAAGTACCAAAACCTGGTTCAATGACTGTGGGATTACTGTGCTGGATTTGCCAGCAAACTCGCCTGACCTGAAACCCATAGAGAATCTATGGGTTATTGCCAAGAGAAAGATGAGAGACATAAGGCCAAACAATGCAGAAGAGCTGAAGGCCACTATTGAAGCATTCTGGTCTTCCATAACACCTCAGCAGTGCCACAGGCTCATAGAATCCATGCCACGCCGCATTGAGGCAGTAATTCATGCAAAACATGCCCAAACCAAGTACTGAATACATATGCATAGTTATACTTTTCAGAGGGCAGACATTTCTGTATTTAAAATCCCTTTTTTATTGATTTTACGTAATATTCTAATTTTCTGAGATTTTGGATTTGGGGTTATTTTAAATTGTAAACCACATTCATCAAAATTATAATAAATTAAGGCTTGAAATATCTCACTTAACATGAAATGAGTCTATATAATATATTAGTTTCACCTTTTAAGTTGAATTACTGAAATAAATGAACTTTTGCACAATATTCTAATTTTCTGAGTTTCACCTGTATTATGTCACACTATAGTGCTTCTACTTCATATCTGCCAAATTACAATGCCCCAGTTCATATTATGTAACAGTACAATGCCCTCCAGTTCATTTTATACCACATTACAATGAGCAGGTCTAGGGTATATTGCAGACCCCAAGGCAAGAGATTGTGAGGGCACCTATGTATCACCCAATGAAAATAACACATGTAATGTTGGTAGGAAAGGTGGGCCCCTCTTAGCTCAGGGCCCCATAGCAGCTGAACTCCCTGCACCTATGGTAGCTCTGAGATGTTGTACTAGCAATGTCATATCAGCAATACCAGGTTTAAATAGAGCATCATGAGCACTCATAGGCTGGTTGAAACATGTACTTAAAGTCGCTGGGGTTGTTTAGACAGAGCAGACAATGTGATACAGTCCAATAGAGCGGTGCCTATGATGCAGAGGACAGTGGGAACCGCAGACACACTCTCCCATTTTATGGTAGGGGGATGTAGAGGTATTCATGACAGAGAGATCACCCATTCCCAATCCAGAGTGTGTGGCAGCTCTCACACAAATCTCCGCCCCTGTTCTGGGATTAGACTTTTGCTCCTCCAAATCTTCTGAAAAAACTTCTTTGGGAACACTGCTCAAGATTTGCTGGACAAGCTGGAGTCCATAAAACGCTGGAACTCACTATCCATGATTATTGGTGACCCAAACTCTGCCAAGATACAGAAACAATTTGTCTCAGCTTATTCTAAGTGTGCACAGCACAAGGGGGTATTTACCAAGGTATCCATTTTTTAGAAGTGGAGATGTTGACTATAGCAACCAATCAGATTCTAACTATTATCTTCTAGAAGCAGCTAGATAAATGTTAAGTGGAATCTGATTGGTTGCTATGGGCAAACTCCCACCTTAGTAAATATACCCAAAGGTATCCAGACAAACTCCCATGAATTAATATAACATAATATCACTCATAAAACACAAATAGTCAATAAAATGCACTGGATACATAAAAACAGGATTTTAATACCTACCGGTAAATCCTTTTCTCCTAGTCCGTAGAGGATGCTGGGATCCACTTCATGACCATGGGGTATACACGGTTCCACAGGAGCCATGGGCACTCTTAAAACTTTTCAATGGGTGTGAACTGGCTCCTCTCTCTATGCCCCTCCTCCAGACCTCAGTTATAGGAACTGTGCCCAGGGAGACGGACATTTCAAGGAAAGGATTTACTTTAATACTAGTGGTGAGATACATACCAGCTCACACCTCAACCATGCCGCACAACATGGCATTCAACAGAACACACGCCAACAGGCATGAACCAATGACAGCAACATACTGAAACTAATATAACACAACTTGTGTAACTCTAATAACAAAACTGCAGGTAAACTACGCACTGGGACGGACGCCCAGCATCCTCTACGGACTAGGAGAAAAGGATTTACCGGTAGGTATTAAAATCCTGTTTTCTCATACGTCCTAGAGGGTGCTGGGGTCCACTTCATGACCATGGGGTTTATACCAAAGCTCCAGTACGGGTGGGAGAGTGCGGATAACCCTGCAGCACCGATTGACCGAACTTGAGGTCTTCATCGGCCAAGGTGTTAAACTTGTAGAATTTTGCAAACGTGTTTGACCCCGACCAAGTAGCTGCTTGGCAAAGCTGCAATGCCGAGACCCCCCGGGCAGCCGCCCAGGATGAGCCCACCTTCCCAGTGGAATGGGCCTTCACCGACGTCGGTAACGGCAGTCCAGCCGTAGTATGAGCGTGCTGAATCGTACCTCTGATCCAACGCGCAATAGTCTGCTTGGAAGCAGGACACCCAATCTTGTTGGGAGCATACAGGACAAACAAAGACTCTGTTTTCCGTATTCGAGCTGTTCTAGCGACATAAATCTTCAAAGCCCTAACCACATCTAGAGACTTTGTCTCAGTGAATGTGTCAGTAACCACTGGCACCACAATAGGTTAGTTTATGTGGAAAGATGAAACCACCTTTGCAGTGGCGTAACTAGAAATTTTTCTCCCCCAAGCCAAAAAATTCTTTGGCGCCCCCCCCCCCCCCCCATAATTGGCACTAGTAAAGGGACAAAAAGGGGAGTGGCTTCGTTTAAATGGGCGTGGCTTCACGTAAAGGGGCGTGGCATTGCAGGAAAAGACTACCTTATACCCCAGTTTTGCAACCTGCACGCCCAGACGTTAGCTACCACAGGAAAGAAAGATAATCCTGATTCATGCCCCTTACATTATTTGTCATTTTTCCTCCTTATAGTAATGCCCAGTATACATTATGCCACATACTGCAAAGGCCCTCAGACATTATGCCACACACAATAATGCACATGACACAATATGCACACACTGTAATGCCCCCGACACATTATGCCACACATGCCTGTGACACATTATGACAGGAATCGCAATGCCCGTTATACATTATGCTACACACTGCAATGCCCCTGATACATTATAGCACATACAATGTCTGTGACACAGTATGACACACACCGCAATGATCCTGAGACATTATACCACATACCACAATGCCCGTGATATAGTATACAACACACCGTAATGCCTGACACATTATGACACACACCGCAATGTCCGTGATACATTATGCCACACACCGTAATGCCCATTACACATTAAGTTCTACAGTAATTACTTTTAAATTACCTGCTCGTTGCCAGGGGTTTCATGCTCTTGGTTCCATGCACGGTGCCAGGGATTTTCATGCTCAGGGTGTCATGCTCGTTGCCAGGGGTTTCATGCACTGGGTGTCATGCTCGTTGCTAGGGGGTAGTGCTTGTTGATAGGGCCGTGCTCCCAGTGCCACATATGCCCCCAGTGCCAGATATTCCCCCACAGTGCCAGGTACATGCCCCCAGTGCCAAATATACCCCCCCCCCCAGTGCCACATATGCCCCCAGTGCCAGGTACATGCCCCCAGTGCCAAATATACCCCCCCAGTGCCACATATACCCCCAGTGCCAGATATTCCCCCACAGTCCCAGGTATATGCCCCCAGTCCCAGATATTCCCCCACAGTTCAAGGTACATGCCCCCAGTGCCAAATATACCCCCCCAGTGCCACATATGCCCCCAGTGCCAGATATTCCCCCACAGTGCCACATATGCCCCCTCAGTGCCTGCTCCCCTCAGTGCCAGATATTCCCCCACAGTGCCAGGTATATGCCCCCAGTGCCAGATATTGCCCCACAGTGCCACATATGCCCCCTCAGTGCCTGCTCCCCTCAGTGCCAGATACTCCCCCAGAGTGCCAGGTATATGCCCCTAGTGCCAGATATTCCCCCACAGTGCCACATATGCCCCCTCAGTGCCTGCTCCCCCCAGTGCCAGATATTCCCCCACAGTGCCAGGTATATGCCCCCAGTGCCAGATATTCCCCCACAGTGCCACATATGCCCCCTCAGTGCCTGCTCCCCCCAGTGCCAGATATTCCCCCACAGTGCCAGGTATATGCCCCCAGTGCCAGATATTCCCCCACAGTGCCACATATGCCCCCTCAGTGCCTGCTCCCACCACAGTGCCAGGTATATGCCCCCAGTGCCACATATGCCCTCCTCAGTGCCTGCTCCCCCACCCCCGCTCCTTTGTGTTGGAGGGACACGGAGCGCATAGCGCGCGCCTCTCCCGTGTCCCTCCTGGCTCTCCGGCCGGTCTAATAAAGGAAGTGCCGGTTCGTGAGCCAATCAGAGCTCACGAACGGCACTTCCTTTATTAGACCGGCCGGAGAGCCAGGAGGGACACGGAAGAGGCGCGCGCTGTGCCCTCCGGGTCCCTCCAACACAGCAGCGGAGGGAAGGAGACCGCAGATTGACATGCGGACGCTCGTCCGCATGTCAATTTGTGCTAAGTCAGTGGCGCCCCCGCAGCCCCTCGCCCCCAAGCCACCGCGAGGACTGCGGGGGCAGTAGTTACGCCACTGCACCTTTGGAAGAAAATGTTGACGAGTTCTCAACTCTACCCTATCTTCATGGAAGATCAGGTAAGGGATCTTGTGAAACAAGGCCCCCAATTCAGACACCCGCCGTGCGGATGCCAATGCCAAAAGCATCACCACTTTCCAAGTGAGAAACTTAAACTCTATCTCTTGTAGAGGCTCAAACCAATCCGATTGAAGGAACTGCAACACCACTTTAAGGTCCCATGGTGCCACTGGAGGCACAAATGGAGGCTGGATGTGCAGAACCCCTTTCACAAAGGTCTCAACCTCTGGAAGAGAGGCCAATTGTTTTTTGAAGAACACTGACAAGGCCGAAATCTGGACCTTGATTGACCCCAATCGGAGGCCCGCCTCCACACCAGTCTGCAGAAAATGGAGAAAACGTCCCAACTCAAACTCTTCCGTAGGAGCCTTCTTGCATTCACACCAACACACATATTTTCTCCAAATACGGTGCTAATGTTTCGACGTTACTCCTTTCCTGGCCTGAATAAGGGTGGGGATGACTTCCTTGGGAATACCCTTTCGGGCTAGGATCCGGCGCTCAACAGCCATGCCGTCAAACGTAGCCGCGGTAAGTCTTGATAGACGCTCGGCCCCTGCTGCAGCAGGTCCTCGCGAAGAGGAAGAGGCCGAGGATCTTCTATGAGCAACTCCTGAAGATCTGGGTACCAAGCCCTCCTTGGCCAGTCTGGGGCAATGAAGATTGCTCGAACCCTTGTTCTTCTTATGATCTTGAGAATTTTTGGGATCAGCGGAAGTGGAGGGAAGACATACACTGACCGGAATACCCACTTGGTCACTAGCGCATCCACTGCTATTGCTTGAGGGTCTCTCGACCTGGAACAATATTTCTGAAGCTTCTTGTTGAGACGAGATGCCATCATGTCTACTTGAGGAACTCCCCAAAGACTTGTCACCTCTGCGAAGACTTCTTGGTGTAGGCCCCACTCTCCTGGATGGAGATCGTGTCTGCTGAGGAAGTCTGCTTCCCAGTTGTCTACTCCCGGAATGAAAATTGCCGACAAAGCCTTTACATGTCTTTCTGCCCAGAGGAGGATCTTCGTCATCTCTGCCATTGCCGCTCTGCTTTTCGTACCGCCCTGCCTGTTTATGTACGCGACTGCTGTTACATTGTCCGACTGGATCTGCACGGGATGATCTTGAAGAAGATGTACCGCTTGTTGAAGGCCGTTGTAAATGGATCTCAATTCCAGCACGTTTATGTGAAGGCAGGTTTCCTGACTTGACCATTTTCCTTGGAAGCTTTCCCCCTGAGTGACAGCTCCCTAGCCTCGGAGACTTGCATCCATGGTTACCAGGACCCAGTCCTGAATCCCGAACCTGCGTCCCTCTAGTAGGTAAGAACTGTGTAGCCACCACAGGAGCGAAATCCTGGCTTCTGACGATAGGATTATCTTCCGGTGCATGTGTAGGTGGGATCCCGACCACTTGTCCAACAGGTCCCACTGGAAAACTCTGGCATGGAACCTGCCAAACTGTATGGCCTCGTAGGCCGCCACCATCTTCCCCAACATTTGAATCAACACAGTTGATGGTTTCAATATCTGTTTTACCATTTTCTGGATTTCCAGAGCCTTTTCCACTGGAAGAAATACTCTCTGAACTTGTGTCCAGAATCATCCCGAGAAAAGACAATCTTGTCGTCGGTTCCAACTGTGACTTTGGATAATTTATGATCCAACCGTGTTGTTGGAGTATTGACAGGGAGAGTGTGATGTTTTGTAACAACTGCTCCCTGGATCTCGCCTTTATCAGGAGATCGTCTGGATAAGGAATTATATTGACTCCTTTTTGACGCAGGAGAACCATCATCTCCGCCATCACCTTGGTGAATACCTTCGGCGCCGTGGAGAGACCGAAAGGTAACGTCTGGAATTGGTAATGGCAATCCTGAACCGCAAATCTCAAATAAGCCTGGTGAGGAGGATAAATGGGAACATGCAGGTAAGCATCCTTTATGTCTACAGACACCATGTAGTCCCCCTCCTCCAGACTGGAAATCACTGCCCTCAGTGATTCCATTTTGAACTTGAATCGTTTCAAGTAGAGATTCAGATTTTTTAGGTTTAGGATCGGTCTGACTGAGCCGTCCGGCTTCAGAACTACAAAAAGGCTTGATTAAAACCCCTCCCCTTGTTGTGATAAAGGTACCAGGACAATGACCTGATCCTGACATAATTTTTGGATTGCCGCTGTTACTGCTTCCCTTTCCGGAAGAGAATCTGGCAAGGTCGATTTGAAAAATCGGCATGGGGGAACGTCTTGAAACTCCAGCTTTTACCCCTGGGATACTATCTGCAAAACCCAGGGGTCCAGGCCAGACAGAATCCAACCTTGGCTGAACAGTTTGAGATGTGCCCCCACCCGAGCGGCCTCCCGCAAAGGAGCCCCAGCGTCATGCTGAAGATTTGGCAGAAGTAGGGGTAGACTTCTGCTCCTGGGAACCTGAAGCCGCTGTGGACTTCTTTCCCTTTCCCCTACCTGCAAAGAAGGGGGAACCTCTCGCTTTTTTGTATTTATTGGGCCGAAAGGACTGCAAGTGCGGGTGATATGTCTTTTTTGCCGGTGCAGGCGCAGAGGGCAAAAATGTTGACTTACCTGCGGTAGCCGCCAAGACTAACGCATCCAGTCCATCGCCAAATAAGGCCTCACCTTTAGATTGGAGAGCCTCCATATTTCTTTTGGAATCTGCATCTGCGTTCCACTGGCGAATCCACAATGCCCGCCGAGCCGATACTGCCATTGTAGCGGCTTGTGAACTCAAGAGTCCAATATCTTTCATCGCTTCTAGCATGTATGCGGCAGCGTCTTTGATATTCCCTAACTTAAGGAGTATCTCATCTTTATCAATCGTGTCAATTTCTGATGACACGCTTTCTGACCATTTTTCAATAGCGCGACTCACCCACGCGCAAGCAATTGTGGGCCTGAGTAGCGTACCATTGGCAACATAAATGGATTTCAATGTAGTCTCCATTTTGTGGTCTGCTGGCTCCTTTAGTGAAGCCGTGCCAGGTGCAGGGAGAATTACCATCTTTGTCAACCTGGACAGAGCACTGTCTAACACAGGGGGTGACTCCCATTTTTTTCTGTCCTCCACCGGGAAAGGATAAGCTATCTGAATTCTCTTGGGAATACGAAATTTATTTTCGGGATTCACCCACATCCCTTCAAAGAGAGTATTAAGCTTGTGGGAAGGAGGGAAAGTGACCTTGGATTTCTTTTCTTTATAGAAATAAGCCTTCTCTTGAGTTAAAGGAGTGGCTTCCGTGACTTCCAGAACTTCCCTTATAGCTACAATCATATATTGTATATTTTTTGCCAATTTATGATCTATTTCCCTGGAGTCACTATCGTCGACACAAGAATCAGTGTCCGTGTCGGTATCAGTATTCACAATATTCGCAAATGGTCTCTTATGTGAGCCAGAGGGGTCGCCTGCGGATGGAAGAACAGAGCCCTGAAAAATCACATCCTCCACAGATTTTCTCCAGCACTCAGCATGAGATTCAGACTTATCTAATCTCCTATTGATATGATGCATACTATCACGTATTTCTTTCACCCATGCAGGCTCTTGGTGTGCTGGCAGCGCCACCACATTACAACTCTGTGTCCCTAAAATGCCTTCCTCCGGGGAGGAACTCCCTGCCTCAGACATGTCTTACACACGTGTACAACACACACTCACAGACACACTGGGACTTATAGCGGACAGACCCACAGTAAAATCTGTCAGAGGGACACAGTTTAGGAGCAGCCAGTTCACAACCCAGCGCCAAAGAAAAAATCCCCGTGCCGCGTACTTTGTACACAGAGACAAAATCCCTGTGTCACATACTCCGTACACAGAAACCTTTAAGTGCTATTATATTATGAATAATATGTTTTAGCACCCAGGCCCCCCCTTTTTTCACCCTGATACTTGTTCAGAAATGTACGTGGACCAGCTTCTTCTCTGCAGTCTGTGAATGAGAGAAAATGGCGCTGAACAGTGTGCTGGCTGACTGACTGAGGAGGAAGCTCCGCCCCCACAATGGCACGTTTCTCCTCAGAGATTTTTTACATAATATTTATACTGGCGGGGGTAGGGCTGTGCCTTGGCATCTTATGCCCCCTTTTTTCCAGTTTACGAGGTTATTTGCTGCCCAAGGCGCCCCCTCAGCGCCTATGTATGTGTGGACAGCAATGGCGCACTGCGCTCCCGCCAGCCGCGCGGTACATCAGCCTTTACTTTACTTGATTGAAGATCTGTCTTCTTACACTCACCTGTCTTCTGACTTCTGGCTCTGTGAGGAGGATGACGGCGTGCTGTGGGAGTGAGCACCTAGACACGGCTAGCGTTCAGTTCCCTTCAGGAGCTAATGGTGTCCTGTCAGCCAGAAGCAGAGCCATGAAACTCTTCAGGAAGTTGGTTCCTACTTCTGCCCCTTCAGTCCCATGAAGCAGGGAGACTGTTGCCAGCAGTTCTCCCTGAAAATAAAAAACCTAATATAAGACTTTTCAGAGAAACTCAGTAGAGCTCCCCTGGAGTGCATCCAGTCTGCCTGGGCACATTTCTAAAACAGAGGTCTGGAGGAGGGGCATAGAGGGAGGAGCCAGTTCACACCTATTGAAAATTCTTAAGAGTGCCCATGGCTCTTGTGGAACCGTCTATACCCCATGGTCATGAAGTGGACCCCAGCATCCTCTAGGACGTATGAGAAAATATGGTAATCCTTAGATAGACAGTGATCATTCATAGTAACCTGGCATCCAAATTAACTCATCAGTAGAGTACAACATGCAACAACTATCAGTAAATTCTGAAAGATCCGTTGGTATTTGTCAGGTTATTGAACCCAGCAATATTAGTAGCCTCAGTCATTTGTAAAGAATAAGATAGAGTTGTGATGAGTGCAGAAGCACCACGGCACACTGAAGCAGCACATGGTCCTTGCATCATTTTAGCATCTGGGGCAGTACGGATGGTTTAATGGTTAGCATTACTGCCTCACAGCACTGAGGTCATGGGTTCGATTCCCACCATAGCCCTAACTGTGTGGAGTTTGTATATTCTCCCTGTACTTGCATGGGTTTCCTCCGGGTACTCCGGTTTCCTCCCACAATCCAAAAATATACTGGTAGGTTAATTGGATCCCAACAAAATTAACCCTAGTTTGAATTTGTGTGTGTGTATACATGTGGTAGGGAAAATAGATTGTAAGCTCCACTGGGGCAGGGACTGATGTGAATGCCCAAATATTCTCTGTAAAGTGCTGCGGACAGGGGCGGAACTACTGGCGGGGCAGGCAGTGCATTGCACTGGGGCCCCGCCGCACTCAAGGGCCCACAGCCGCCGGCCGGCATTACATGAATGAGTCACAATGACTCATTGTATGTCATGCCGCAGCCGCACACCAGCGCTCCCGTGACCCGCCCGTCATAAGGAACGATTCTGGTCACCCGCACACGAAGGAGGGAGGAGGGTCCGTCCCTCCCTCCCTCATATACAAACAGGTCACAGTCTCTCAGTGAAGGAGAGAGCCGCAGCAGCGCTTTGTTACTGGTGGAGGCGCTGCTGCTGCTGCTCCTCTGCTTCACTATAGGCTGTCTCTGAGAACAGCCTATAGGGAAGCAGAGGGGCAGCAGCAGCAGCGCCTCCACCAGTAACACAGCGCTGCTGCGGCTCCCTCCTTCACCTCCCTCCTCCTTTTTCTCTACTGCCCGGGAAGCTGCACCGAGGAGCCTGAGCCAACAGAGAGGGTAAGTATAATTCTTTCTTTCTTTCTTTCTTTCTTTCTCTTTCTTTTTTTATTTGTTGGGACTGCCTGCCGCAATGTGTAAAAAGGGGGGACTGCCTGCCGCTATGTATAAAAATGGGGAATCTGCCTGCCGCAATGTAAAAAATGGGGAATCTGCCTGCCGCAATGTAAAAATGGGGAATCTGCCTGCCGCAATGTGTAAAAATGGGGAATCTGCCTGCCGCAATGTAAAAATGGGGAATCTGCCTGCCGCAATGTGTAAAAATGGGGAATCTGCCTGCCGCTATGTATAAAAATGGGGAATCTGCCTGCCGCTATGTATAAAAATGGGGAATCTGCCTGCCGCTATGTGTAAAAAGGTAGAATCTGCCTGCCGTAATGTGTAAAAAGGGCACGCTATCTGCCGTTATGTGTAAAAGTGTATGGTGTCTGCCGTAATGTGTAAAATGGGGACGCTGTCTGCTGTAATGTGTAAAATGGGGACGCTGTCTGCCGTAATGTGTAAAAAGTGCACGCTGTCTGCCGCTATGTGTAACGAGGGCACGCTGTCTGCCGCTATGTGTAACGAGGGCACGCTGTCTGCCATTGTGTAAAAAGTGTATGCTGTCTGCCGCTATGTGTAACGAGGGCACGCTGTCTGCCGTTATGTGTAAAAAGTGCACACTGTCTGCCGTTATGTGTAAAAAGGGGAATCTGTTCGCTGTAAGGAGTAAAAGGGTCTCTACCTGGTGTAGTGGTGCTACTGTGCGGCGTAATTTGAAGAATGGAGACTACTGTGCACCGTTTTATGAATTGGTATTATTTTGTGGACACACCCCTTCCCCACGAAGCCACGCCACTATGTATTTTTGCGCGCGCCTACGGCGCGCACTGCCCATGGGGTGGACTTGGATGGGATGGGGGGGGGGGGCCCAAAGCATTTTGTTGCACCTGGGCCCACCGCTTGCTTGTTCCGCCACTGGCTGCGGAATATGTATGCGCTATATAAATAACTGGTAATAATAAATAATAATATCTCCTTCATCATGACTGGCACTTTCCACAGAGACACCACCACAGCAAAAGTAACAGCACACTGCTGTGAGTCATTGCCTATGGGCACAGCACAGAATGGCTCTCTAACTCAGGGGTGGGGAACCTTTTTTCTACCGAGGGCCATTTGGATATTTATAAAATCCTTCGGGGGCCATACAAAAATTCTCAACTTAAAAAATGACCCTGCCCCCCAGTAGGTCTGCCCCTTAGAGGTACTGTGTGTGCAAAAAAATGGGTGTGGCCAGTTAAAATGGGACGTGATACACATATGTCCCCAATAGTGCGGTGCCAGATCCACAATTGCCCCCACAGTGCCAGGTATACAAATGCCCCCACAGTGCCAGGTATACAAATGCCCCCCACAGTGCCAGGTATACAGATGTCCCCACAGTGCCAGGTATACAGATGCCCCCACAGTGCCAGGTATACAAATGCCCCTCACAGTGCCAGGTATACAGATGCCCCCACAGTGCCAGGTATACAGATGCCCCCACAGTGCCAGGTATACAAATGCCCCCCACAGTGCCAGGTATACAGATGCCCCCACAGTGCCAGGTATACAGATGCCCCCACAGTGCCAGGTATACAGATGCCCCTCACAGTGCCAGGTATACAGATGCCCCCACAGTGCCAGGTAACAGTGCCAGGTATACAGATGCCCCCACAGTGCCAGGTATACAGATGCCCCCACAGTGCCAGGTATACAAATGCCCCCCACAGTGCCAGGTATACAGATGCCCCCACAGTGCCAGGTATACAGATGCCCCCACAGTGCCAGGTATACAGATGCCCCTCACAGTGCCAGGTATACAGATGCCCCCACAGTGCCAGGTAACAGTGCCAGGTATACAGATGCCCCCACAGTGCCAGGTATACAGATGCCCCCACAGTGCCAGGTATACAAATGCCCCTCACAGTGACAGGTATACAGATGCCCCCACAGTGCCAGGTATACAGATGTCCCCACAGTGCCAGGTATACAAATGCCCCTCACAGTGCCAGGTATACAGATGCCCCTCACAGTGCCAGGTATACAGATGCCCCCACAGTGCCAGGTAACAGTGCCAGGTATACAGATGCCCCCACAGTGCCAGGTATACAGATGCCCCCACAGTGCCAGGTATACAAATGCCCCTCACAGTGACAGGTATACAGATGCCCCCACAGTGCCAGGTATACAGATGTCCCCACAGTGCCAGGTATACAAATGCCCCTCACAGTGCCAGGTATACAGATGCCCCCACAGTGCCAGGTATACAGATGCCCCCACAGTGCCAGGTATACAGATGCCCCCACAGTGCCAGATATACAGATGCCCCCACAGTGCCAGGTATACAAATGCCCCTCACAGTGACAGGTATACAGATGCCCCCACAGTGCCAGGTATAGAGATGTCCCCACAGTGCCAGGTATACAAATGCCCCTCACAGTGCCAGGTATACAGATGCCCCCACAGTGCCAGATATACAGATGCCCCCACAGTGCCAGGTATACAGATTCCCCCACATGCCAGGTATACAGATGCCCTCCCCCCTCCCCGCTGCTTACCGTGGACGGAGGAGAGCGCGGCTGTTGGGTGAAAGCGGCGGCGTGTAGTACTTCAAATCAGCCGCCGGTTCGAGAGCCAATCAGAGCTCGCGGATCGGCAGCCGCGGCTCCTGATTGGCTGCCGGTCTGCGTGCTCTGATTGGCTCACGGACCGGCGGCTGGTTTGAAGTACTACACGCCGCCGCTCCCACTCGACATCCGCGCTCTCCTCCATCTCCCTGTTCTGACAGCTGAGACACGCTGCCGCCGGACTGAGCGGCAGCGTGTCTCACTGACACAAGCTGGTGGACCGGACCAAACGGCTTCGCGGGACGTATACGGCCCGCGGGCCGGAGGTTCCCCACCCCTGCTCTAGCTGGAGTTCACTGTACACACTGTGGATCTCAGCATTCATGTCCAGCTGCCAGAGTTGGATTGTGTTTGATTAAATTCAGGGGTAGATGTGTTATTGTAAATGCTTCTACTGTTATTTGTGCGGACCCGCTTCACCATAATCCGGATAACGGCAGCATGTATTAAGGTCTTCTTTACTAAAGAGGGAGAGTTTTAAATGACCTGTTCACAATGCGCACTCTCCCGCAGGCTTTCCTGTAATGCAGAATGGGCTCTGTGCGCTTGCTTACCAGTGGCACCTGCGGGGCTATTGCAAACCCCCCAAAAAACTTTATTTTTTTGTGTATGCACAATCCCTGGCTGTCGGATCAGTCAGCCAGGGATAGTGCTGTGTATGTGGCAACGATGGCTGCAGCTGTCGAAGTCAATAGCTGTAGCAGTGGCCAGGGCCACTGTCCATTCATACATTGCCCAGCAAAATGGCGTGCTACCTTAAAGATAGCAGTGCTGATAATGACAGGCACAACCACCCCCCACACATAATATGCGCCAATACCACTTCTCCCCTATATTGTGCATTAATACATCTACCCATCAGTGAGGTAACAACCGGACTGCTGCCTGTCCGGGATCCAGTCAGGATCCTGGCTGTCGGGATCCCGGCAGTTGGAATGCTGATACTGGAATCCCGCACTGCTTGGAAAGCCGGCACCCACACAAGGTCCACCACTCGGACAGCCTGGATCCCAAACGAGCATATGCCGGGCCACCAGAGAGGTAAGTCACGCGTGTGTGTGTTTAGTTTTAGGCTGCGAGGAGAGGAGTTAGGTTTAGGCTGCAGGAAGGAGGAGTTAGGGTTAGGCACCCCCAGGGAGGGATAGGCTGCGGGGGAGGGAGGATTAGGCACAGGTTGTGGGAAGTGTGTGTGTGAGGGGGGGGAGGTTTAAGTGCTACCGGGGATGGTTTGGGTTAGACTGCTGGTAGGGAGGGTTAGCGGGGCAAGTATACTTACCTTTCCCATGTCGGTATTCTGACCACCGCCATCCCAAATGCTGGCATTTCATACCCAACGCTTTAACATTGACAATTAAGACCCAGCTGTTTGCTATTTTTTCACTTGCAGATTTCTAAGGGATCAATATGCTCTCTAAAGAGTGTGTATAAAGAGCATACTAATTCTGTGCCAGGATACGTGACTTATGCTTTACTAATGACTGAGATTTGCTACTATCACTTTTTGTATGTTATACCCTATTTCTCATACGTCCTAGAGCAGGGGTGGGGAACCTTTTTCTACCGAGGGCCATTTGGATATTTATAAAATCCTTCGGGGGCCATACAAAAATTCTCAACTTAAAAAATTACCCTGCCCCCCAGTAGGTCTGCCCCTTAGAGGTACCGTGTGTGCAAAAAAATGGGTGTGGCCAGTTAAAATGGGACGTGATACACATATGCCCCCAATAGTGCGGTGCCAGATCCACAATTGCCCCCACAGTGCCAGGTATACAAATGCCCCCACAGTGCCAGGTATACAAATGCCCCCCACAGTGTCAGGTATACAGATGTCCCCACAGTGCCAGGTATACAGATGCCCCCACAGTGCCAGGTATACAAATGCCCCTCACAGTGCCAGGTATACAGATGCCCCCACAGTGCCAGGTATACAGATGCCCCCACAGTGCCAGGTATACAAATGCCCCCCACAGTGCCAGGTATACAGATGCCCCCACAGTGCCAGGTATACAGATGCCCCTCACAGTGCCAGGTATACAGATGCCCCCACAGTGCCAGGTATACAGATGCCCCCACAGTGCCAGGTATACAAATGCCTCTCACTGTGACAGGTATACAGATGCCCCCACAGTGCCAGGTATACAGATGTCCCCACAGTGCCAGGTATACGAATGCCCCTCACAGTGCCAGGTATACAGATGCCCCTTACAGTGCCAGGTATACAGATGCCCCTCACAGTGCCAGGTATACAGATGCCCCCACAGTGCCAGGTATACAGATGCCCCCACAGTGCCAGGTATACAAATGCCCCTCACAGTGACAGGTATACAGATGCCCCCACAGTGCCAGGTATACAGATGTCCCCACAGTGCCAGGTATACAAATGCCCCTCACAGTGCCAGGTATACAGATGCCCCCACAGTGCCAGGTATACAGATGCCCCCACAGTGCCAGGTATACAGATGCCCCCACAGTGCCAGATATACAGATGCCCCCACAGTGCCAGGTATACAAATGCCCCTCACAGTGCCAGGTATACAGATGCCCCCACAGTGCCAGGTATACAGATGCCCCCACAGTGCCAGGTATACAGATGCCCCCACAGTGCCAGGTATACAGATGCCCCCACAGTGCCAGGTATACAGATGCCCCTCACAGTGCCAGGTATACAGATGCCCCCACAGTGCCAGGTATACAGATGCCCCCACAGTGCCAGGTATACAAATGCCCCTCACAGTGACAGGTATACAGATGCCCCCACAGTGCCAGGTATACAGATGTCCCCACAGTGCCAGGTATACAAATGCCCCTCACAGTGCCAGGTATACAGATGCCCCTCACAGTGCCAGGTATACAGATGCCCCCACAGTGCCAGGTAACAGTGCCAGGTATACAGATGCCCCCACAGTGCAAGGTATACAGATGCCCCCACAGTGCCAGGTATACAAATGCCCCTCACAGTGACAGGTATACAGATGCCCCCACAGTGCCAGGTATACAGATGTCCCCACAGTGCCAGGTATACAAATGCCCCTCACAGTGCCAGGTATACAGATGCCCCCACAGTGCCAGGTATTCAGATGCCCCCACAATGCCAGGTATACAGATGCCCCCACAGTGCCAGATATACAGATGCCCCCACAGTGCCAGGTCTACAAATGCCCCTCACAGTGACAGGTATACAGATGCCCCCACAGTGCCAGATATACAGATGCCCCCACAGTGCCAGGTATACAGATTCCCCCACAGTGCCAGGTATACAAATGCCCCTCACAGTGACAGGTATACAGATGCCCCCACAGTGCCAGGTATACAGATGTCCCCACAGTGCCAGGTATACAAATGCCCCTCACAGTGCCAGGTATACAGATGCCCCCACAGTGCCAGGTATTCAGATGCCCCCACAATGCCAGGTATACAGATGCCCCCACAGTGCCAGATATACAGATGCCCCCACAGTGCCAGGTCTACAAATGCCCCTCACAGTGCCAGGTATACAGATGCCCCCACAGTGCCAGATATACAGATGCCCCCACAGTGCCAGGTATACAGATTCCCCCACAGTGCCAGGTATACAGATGCCCTCCCCCCTCCCCTCCGTGCTGCTTACCGTGGACGGAGGAGAGCGCGGCTGTCGGGTGAAAGCGGCGGCGTGTAGTACTTCAAATCAGCCGCCGGTTCGAGAGCCAATCAGAGCTCGCGGAACGGCAGCCGCGGCTCCTGATTGGCTGCCGGTCCGCGTGCTCTGATTGGCTCACGGACCGGCGGCTGGTTTGAAGTACTACACGCCGCCGCTCCCACTCGACAGCCGCGCTCTCCTCCATCTCCCTGTTCTGACAGCTGAGACACGCTGCCGCCGGACTGAGCGGCAGCGTGTCTCACTGACACAAGCTGGTGGACCGGACCAAACGGCTTCGCGGGACGTATACGGCCCGCGGGCCGGAGGTTCCCCACCCCTGCTCTAGCTGGAGTTCACTGTACACACTGTGGATCTCAGCATTCATGTCCAGCTGCCAGAGTTGGATTGTGTTTGATTAAATTCAGGGGTAGATGTGTTATTGTAAATGCTTCTACTGTTATTTGTGCGGACCCGCTTCACCATAATCCGGATAACGGCAGCATGTATTAAGGTCTTCTTTACTAAAGAGGGAGAGTTTTAAATGACCTGTTCACAATGCGCACTCTCCCGCAGGCTTTCCTGTAATGCAGAATGGGCTCTGTGCGCTTGCTTACCAGTGGCACCTGCGGGGCTATTGCAAACCCCCCAAAAAACTTTATTTTTTTGTGTATGCACAATCCCTGGCTGTCGGATCAGTCAGCCAGGGATAGTGCTGTGTATGTGGCAACGATGGCTGCAGCTGTCGAAGTCAATAGCTGTAGCAGTGGCCAGGGCCACTGTCCATTCATACATTGCCCAGCAAAATGGCGTGCTACCTTAAAGATAGCAGTGCTGATAATGACAGGCACAACCACCCCCCACACATAATATGCGCCAATACCACTTCTCCCCTATATTGTGCATTAATACATCTACCCATCAGTGAGGTAACAACCGGACTGCTGCCTGTCCGGGATCCAGTCAGGATCCTGGCTGTCGGGATCCCGGCAGTTGGAATGCTGATACTGGAATCCCGCACTGCTTGGAAAGCCGGCACCCACACAAGGTCCACCACTCGGACAGCCTGGATCCCAAACGAGCATATGCCGGGCCACCAGAGAGGTAAGTCACGCGTGTGTGTGTTTAGTTTTAGGCTGCGAGGAGAGGAGTTAGGTTTAGGCTGCAGGAAGGAGGAGTTAGGGTTAGGCACCCCCAGGGAGGGATAGGCTGCGGGGGAGGGAGGATTAGGCACAGGTTGTGGGAAGTGTGTGTGTGAGGGGGGGGAGGTTTAAGTGCTACCGGGGATGGTTTGGGTTAGACTGCTGGTAGGGAGGGTTAGCGGGGCAAGTATACTTACCTTTCCCATGTCGGTATTCTGACCACCGCCATCCCAAATGCTGGCATTTCATACCCAACGCTTTAACATTGACAATTAAGACCCAGCTGTTTGCTATTTTTTCACTTGCAGATTTCTAAGGGATCAATATGCTCTCTAAAGAGTGTGTATAAAGAGCATACTAATTCTGTGCCAGGATACGTGACTTATGCTTTACTAATGACTGAGATTTGCTACTATCACTTTTTGTATGTTATACCCTATTTCTCATACGTCCTAGAGCAGGGGTGGGGAACCTTTTTCTACCGAGGGCCATTTGGATATTTATAAAATCCTTCGGGGGCCATACAAAAATTCTCAACTTAAAAAATTACCCTGCCCCCCAGTAGGTCTGCCCCTTAGAGGTACCGTGTGTGCAAAAAAATGGGTGTGGCCAGTTAAAATGGGACGTGATACACATATGCCCCCAATAGTGCGGTGCCAGATCCACAATTGCCCCCACAGTGCCAGGTATACAAATGCCCCCACAGTGCCAGGTATACAAATGCCCCCCACAGTGTCAGGTATACAGATGTCCCCACAGTGCCAGGTATACAGATGCCCCCACAGTGCCAGGTATACAAATGCCCCTCACAGTGCCAGGTATACAGATGCCCCCACAGTGCCAGGTATACAGATGCCCCCACAGTGCCAGGTATACAAATGCCCCCCACAGTGCCAGGTATACAGATGCCCCCACAGTGCCAGGTATACAGATGCCCCTCACAGTGCCAGGTATACAGATGCCCCCACAGTGCCAGGTATACAGATGCCCCCACAGTGCCAGGTATACAAATGCCTCTCACTGTGACAGGTATACAGATGCCCCCACAGTGCCAGGTATACAGATGTCCCCACAGTGCCAGGTATACGAATGCCCCTCACAGTGCCAGGTATACAGATGCCCCTTACAGTGCCAGGTATACAGATGCCCCTCACAGTGCCAGGTAACAGTGCCAGGTATACAGATGCCCCCACAGTGCCAGGTATACAGATGCCCCCACAGTGCCAGGTATACAAATGCCCCTCACAGTGACAGGTATACAGATGCCCCCACAGTGCCAGGTATACAGATGTCCCCACAGTGCCAGGTATACAAATGCCCCTCACAGTGCCAGGTATACAGATGCCCCCACAGTGCCAGGTATACAGATGCCCCCACAGTGCCAGATATACAGATGCCCCCACAGTGCCAGGTATACAAATGCCCCTCACAGTGCCAGGTATACAGATGCCCCCACAGTGCCAGGTATACAGATGCCCCCACAGTGCCAGGTATACAGATGCCCCCACAGTGCCAGGTATACAGATGCCCCCACAGTGCCAGGTATACAGATGCCCCTCACAGTGCCAGGTATACAGATGCCCCCACAGTGCCAGGTATACAGATGCCCCTCACAGTGACAGGTATACAGATGCCCCCACAGTGCCAGGTATACAGATGTCCCCACAGTGCCAGGTATACAAATGCCCCTCACAGTGCCAGGTATACAGATGCCCCCACAGTGCCAGGTATACAGATGCCCCCACAGTGCCAGATATACAGATGCCCCCACAGTGCCAGGTATACAAATGCCCCTCACAGTGCCAGGTATACAGATGCCCCCACAGTGCCAGGTATACAGATGCCCCCACAGTGCCAGGTATACAGATGCCCCCACAGTGCCAGGTATACAGATGCCCCCACAGTGCCAGGTATACAGATGCCCCTCACAGTGCCAGGTATACAGATGCCCCCACAGTGCCAGGTATACAGATGCCCCCACAGTGCCAGGTATACAAATGCCCCTCACAGTGACAGGTATACAGATGCCCCCACAGTGCCAGGTATACAGATGTCCCCACAGTGCCAGGTATACAAATGCCCCTCACAGTGCCAGGTATACAGATGCCCCTCACAGTGCCAGGTATACAGATGCCCCCACAGTGCCAGGTAACAGTGCCAGGTATACAGATGCCCCCACAGTGCAAGGTATACAGATGCCCCCACAGTGCCAGGTATACAAATGCCCCTCACAGTGACAGGTATACAGATGCCCCCACAGTGCCAGGTATACAGATGTCCCCACAGTGCCAGGTATACAAATGCCCCTCACAGTGCCAGGTATACAGATGCCCCCACAGTGCCAGGTATTCAGATGCCCCCACAATGCCAGGTATACAGATGCCCCCACAGTGCCAGATATACAGATGCCCCCACAGTGCCAGGTCTACAAATGCCCCTCACAGTGACAGGTATACAGATGCCCCCACAGTGCCAGATATACAGATGCCCCCACAGTGCCAGGTATACAGATTCCCCCACAGTGCCAGGTATACAAATGCCCCTCACAGTGACAGGTATACAGATGCCCCCACAGTGCCAGGTATACAGATGTCCCCACAGTGCCAGGTATACAAATGCCCCTCACAGTGCCAGGTATACAGATGCCCCCACAGTGCCAGGTATTCAGATGCCCCCACAATGCCAGGTATACAGATGCCCCCACAGTGCCAGATATACAGATGCCCCCACAGTGCCAGGTCTACAAATGCCCCTCACAGTGCCAGGTATACAGATGCCCCCACAGTGCCAGATATACAGATGCCCCCACAGTGCCAGGTATACAGATTCCCCCACAGTGCCAGGTATACAGATGCCCTCCCCCCTCCCCTCCGTGCTGCTTACCGTGGACGGAGGAGAGCGCGGCTGTCGGGTGAAAGCGGCGGCGTGTAGTACTTCAAATCAGCCGCCGGTTCGAGAGCCAATCAGAGCTCGCGGAACGGCAGCCGCGGCTCCTGATTGGCTGCCGGTCCGCGTGCTCTGATTGGCTCACGGACCGGCGGCTGGTTTGAAGTACTACACGCCGCCGCTCCCACTCGACAGCCGCGCTCTCCTCCATCTCCCTGTTCTGACAGCTGAGACACGCTGCCGCCGGACTGAGCGGCAGCGTGTCTCACTGACACAAGCTGGTGGACCGGACCAAACGGCTTCGCGGGCCGTATACGGCCCGCGGGCCGGAGGTTCCCCACCCCTGTCCTAGAGGATGCTGGGGTCACCATTAGAACCATGGGGTATAGATGGGATCCGCAGGAGACATGGGCACTTTAAGACTTTGAAAGGGGTGTTTACTGGCTACTCCCTCTATGCCCCTCCTCCAGACTCCAGTTTAGAATCTGTGCCCAGGCAGACTGGATGCACAACTGAGGAGCTCTACTGAGTTTCTCGGAAAAGACTTTATGTTAGTTTTTTTATGTTCAGGGGGGCTGCTGGCAACGGTCTCCCTGCATCGTGGGACTTAGGGGAGAGAAGTCAGACCTACTTCTAGGGAGTTTAAAGGCTCTGCTTCTTGGCTACAGGACACCATCAGCTCCTGAGGGTTTGGAACACTAGGTACGCCTAGGGGTTCACTCCCAGAGCCCGCCGTCACCCCCCTTGCAGAGCCAGAAGTCAGGCGAGTAGAAGAAGATAGAAGACTTCAGTGACGGCTTCTGAGGTACCGCACAGCGATCGCGCTGCGCGCCATGATCCCATACACAGCGGCACTACAGGGTGCAGAGCGGAGGGGGGGGGGGGGGAAGGCGCCCTGGGCAGCATTAAAAACCTCTTTTCATGCTGGCAGAGTGAAATTGAAGTGCCTTGGCACTAAATTCTTACCCCCGCCAGCATTATTAGTTTAAAAAACAGCGGACTGAAGCGGGGCTTAGCCCTCACAGCTCTCATCGGCGCCATTTTCTCTCCAGAGCTGCAGAGACGCTGGTCCTTCCTCACCACTGCTATATACAAGTAACAGGGTGCAAAATGGGGGGGGGGGGGGGGGCACAGCAAATTTGGTGCTAAATGAAGTGTTTATAAAGCGCTGCAGGGTCTGAGGCATTATATATTAAGGTTTCAGAACCGGGATAGGCGCTGGGTTGTGAACTGGCAAACTCCCTCTGTGTTTCTCTGACAGGCTTTACTGTGGATCTGTCCCCCTTTTGGCCCAGTGTGTCTGTGGGTGTCGGTACAGGTGTGTCGGCATGTCTGAGGCGGAGTGCTCTTCCCAGGAGGAAACTGGGGGCAGAAATGGCTGTGGGAGTGACCGTGTCGGCCCCGCCGACTCCTGACTGGGTAAATGTGTTGAATGCTTTGAATGCTAATGTGGCTCTTATTAATAAGAGATTAGATAAATCTGAGTCTCAGAACCAGGTATGGAAAAAAATCTGTGGAGGATGTGTTATCACAGGTCCAGACCCCCTCGGGTTCACATAAACATTCGTTTGCTCAGTTAGCAGACACAGATACCGACACGGACACTGACTCCAGTGTCGACTATAGTGATTCCAGATTAGACCCAAAATTGGCAAAGAGCATTCAGTACATGATTGTGGCAATAAAAGATGTGTTGCATATCTCCGAGGACCCTGCTGTTCCTGAAACTAGGGTCTGTATGTATAAGGGAAAGAAACCTGAGGTAACGTTTACTCCCTCTCATGAACTGAATACCCTTTTTGAAAAAATGTGTGAAAATCCTGACAGAAAGTTTCTGATTCCCAAAAGGATCCAAATGGCGTATCCGTTCCCCTCTGGGGATAGAGATAAGTGGGAGTCACCTCCCATTGTGGACAAGGCGCTGTCACATGTCTAAAAAGGTGGCTTTACCGTCTCCTGACACGGCAGCCCCTAAGGATCCTGCAGATCGTAGACAGGAAAATACGCTAAAATCCATTTACGTCACCACAGGTACACTACTCAGACCAGCTATTGCATCTGCGTGGGTGAGTAGTGCTATCAAAAAGTGGGCAGATAACTTGTCATCTGATATAGATACCCTGGATAGGGATACCATCCTTTTAATGCTAGGTTATGTCAGAGATGCTGCAGCCTACCTAAAGGAAGCGGCGAGAGATATTGGCCTCTTGGGATCAAAGGCCAATGCCATGGCAGTCTCAGCTAGGAGGGCATTGTGGATTCATCAATGGAATGCTGATGCTGACTCTAAGAAAGCTATGGAGTCTCTACCGTATAAAGGTGGTGTATTGTTTGGTGAAGGTCTCGCTGAGTTGGTATCTACGGCTAACGCGGGTAAGTCGTAATTTTTGCTTTATGTTCCTCCACAACAAAAGATAGCGCACCACTTGCAGATGCAGTCCTTTCGGCCAAATAAATACAAAAAAGGCTGAGGTTATTCCTTCCTTGCTAATAGAGGAAGAGGAAAAGGTAAAAGATCTGCGGCCGTGGCAGGTTCTCAGGAGCAGAAGCCCTCCCCGGCTTCTGCCAAATCCACCGCATGACGCTGGGGCTCCTCTGCAGGAGTCCGCACCGATGGGGGCACGTCTCAAGCTCTTCAGTCATTTCTGGGCTCGTTCGGCCCTAGACCCGTGGATTTTAGAAATAGTGTCCCAGGGGTACAAACTGGAGTTTCAAGACGTACCCCCTCGACGTTTTTCAAATCAGCCTTACCAGCTTCTCTTCCAAACAGGGAGGTAGTATGTGATGCAACACAAAAGTTGTGTCGGAATCAAGTCATTGTCAGGGTTCCCCCGGCACAACAGGGAGAAGGCTTTTATTCAAACCTGTTTGGGGTCCCGAAGCTGGACGGCTCTGTCAGACCAATTCTGAACCTAAAATCCCTCAATCTTTACCTAAGAAAATTCAAATTCAAGACGGAATCTCTCCGAGCATTGATCTCCAGTCTCGAGGAAGGGGATTTCATGGTGTCGGTCGACATAAAGGATGCCTACTTACACATCCCCATATATCCTCCGCATCAGGCTTACCTGCGGTTTGCTACTCGGGATTGTCATTACCAATTTCAGACGCTGCTGTTTGGTCTGTCCACGGCTCCGAGGATTTTCATCAAGGTAATGGCGGAAATGATGGTTCTCCTTCGCAGGCAAGGAGTCACAATTATCCCTTACCTGGACGATCTCCTGATAAAGGCGAGATCCATAGACAAGCTGGAGCAGGACATTGCTCTCTCCCTGACAGTTCTGCAACAACATGGTTGGCTCCTAAACCTGCCAAAGTCACAGTTGAATCCGACGAAGCGGCTGTTGTGTTTGGGAATGATTCTGGACACGGAATTACAGAGAGTTTTTCTTCCAGAAGAGAAGGCTCTGGAAATTCAGAGTTTGGTCAAACAAATTCTGAAACCAGCGAGAGTATAAATTCATCAATGCACTCGGATGCTGGGGAAGATGGTGGCGGCCTACGAGGCCATTCAATTTGGCAGATTCCATGCCAGGGTGTTTCAGTGGGACCTGTTGGACAAGTGGTCAGGATCCCATCTGCACATACACCGGAAAATAATCCTATCCTCCAAGACCAGAATCTCACTCCTGTGGTGGCTGCACAGCTCTCACCTCCTAGAGGGACGCAGGTTCGTGATTCAGGACTGGATCCTAGTAACCACGGATGCGAGTCTCCAAGGCTGGGGAGCAGTCACACAGGGGGAAACCTTCCAGGGAAAATGGTCAAGCCAGGAAGTTTGTCTACACATAAACGTTCTGGAGTTAAGGGCCATTTACAACGGCCTTCTTCAAGCGGAACGTCTTCTTCGCAACCGGCCCATCCTAATACAATTGGACAATATAACAGCAGTAGCGCACATAAACCGCCAGGGCGGAACAAAGAGCAGGGCGGCAATGGCAGAGGCCACAAAAGTCTCCGCTGGGCGGAAAGACATACAAGCGCTCTGCCAGCAATCTTCATTCCAGGAGTGGACAACTGGGAAGCAGACTTCCTCAGCAGACACGATCTCCATCCAGGAGAGTGGGGTCTTCATCAAGAGGTTTTCACAGAAGTGACAAGTCTTTGGGGAATTCCTCAAATAGACATGATGGCGTCTCGCCTCAACAAGAAACTTCAGAGATATTGTTCCAGGTCGAGGGACCCTCAAGCAATAGCGGTGGACGCGCTGGTAATAACACCATTGGTGTTTCAGTCGGTGTACGTGTTTCCTCTGCTGCCACTCATTCCAAAGGTGGTAAAGATCATAAGAAGAACAAAGGTTCAGGTGATCCTCATTGCTCCGGACTGGCCAAGGAGGGCTTGGTATCCAGATCTTCAGTAATTACTCATAAAAGATCCCTGGCCTCTTCCTCTACGAGAGGATCTGTTACAGCAGGGGCCATGCGTGTACCACGACTTACCGCGGCTACGTTTGACGGCTTGGCGGTTGAACGCCGGATCCTAGCCCAAAAGGGTATTCCCAGTGAAGTTATTGCCACACTTCTTCAGGCTAGAAAAGGAGTAATGTCTAAACATTATCACCGTATCTGGAGAAAATATGTGGCTTGGTGTGAATCCAAGAAGGCTCCTACGGAAGAATTTCAGCTAGGGCGTTCTCTCCATTTCCTGCAAGCAGGTGTGGATGCGGGCCTAAAGTTAGGCTCGATTAAGGTACAAATTTCGGCTTTATCGGTTTTCTTTCAGAATCAATTGGCCTCCTTTCCAGAAGTTCAGACTTTCGTGAAAGGAGTTTTGCACATCCAACCTCCATTTGTGCCCCCACTGGCACCATGGGATCTTAACGTGGTGTTGCATTTTCTTCAATCACATTGGTTTGAACCTTTACAGAAGGTTGAGTTGAAATTTCTCACTTGGAAAGTGGTCATGCTATTGGCCTTAGCATCCGCAAGGCGGGTGTCTGAGTTAGCGGCTTTGTCTCACAAGAGTCCTTATTTAACCTTCCATGAGGATAGAGCGGAGTTGAGGACTCGTCAACAATTTCTGTCGAAGGTGGTTTCATCGTTCCACATGAACCAGCCTATTGTGGTACCAGTGGCTACTGACACCTTCGAGGAGTCAAAATCTCTCGATGTTGTCAGGGCCTTGAAGATTTATGTCGCCAGAACGGCTCCACTTAGGAAAACGGAAGCTCTGTTTATCCTGTATGCTGCCAACAAGATTGCAACGCCTGCTTCAAAGCAGACTATTGCGCGCTGGATCTGCAATACGATTCAGCATGCTCATTCTATGGCTGGATTGCCGTTACCAAAATCAGTGAAGGCCCACTCTACCAGGAAAGTGGGCTCATCCTGGGCGGCTGCCCGCGGAGTCTCGGCATTACAACTCTGCCGAGCAGCTACTTGGTCGGGTTTAAACACTTTTGCAAAATTTTACAAGTTTGATACCTTGGCTGATGAGGACCTCATGTTTGGTCAATCGGTGCTGCAGAGTCATCTGCACTCTCCCGCCCATTCTAGAGCTTTGTTATAAACCCCATGGTTCTTGAAGCGTCCCCAGCATCCTCTAGGACGTATGAGAAAATAGGATTTTAATACCTACCGGTAAATCCTTTTCTCTTAGTCCGTAGAGGATGCTGAGTGTCCGTCCCAGTGCGGACTCTATCTGCAGTTATTAGTTATGTTTACACACGGGTTGTGTTACGTTATGGTCAGCCTGTTGCTGAGGTTGTTCATGCCGTTGACTGGAGTTTCTCTGTTAAATGCCATGTTGTACGGCGTGTTTGAGGTGTGAGCTGGTGTATGTCCCACCTTAGTTAACAATAAATCCTTTCCTGGAAATGTCCGTCTCCCTGGGCACAGTTCCTATAACTGGAGTCTGGAGGAGGGGCATAGAGGGAGGAGCCAGTTCACACCTCTTTCAAAGTCTTAAAGTGCCCATGTCTCCTGCGGATCCCGTCTATACCCCATAGTTCTTGAAGCGTCCCCAGCATCCTCTACGGACTAAGAGAAAAGGATTTACCGGTAGGTATTAAAATCCTATTTTTTGAGTTCATTTATATGCCAGGTTACTCTGAATGATACGCCGTTGTCTATCTGAGGATTACCATATTTGAATGTATTCAGCGCATTTTATTGACTGTTTTGGTATATTGTACCCTATTCAATAAGGATTGCAAATTCTGCTTTTTAGAGCAGGGTCTGCCATTCAGTTCCACCTGACCCTTCTAACACCAATTTAGTGAACATAGGGGGTCATTCTGACCCGTTCGCACGCAGCGGTTTCTGTTGTGGTGCGAACGGGTCTGGAATGCGCATGCGCGGCGGCCGCACTGCGCACACGCGTCGTTGCCCGGCGACCCCTGTCGTGCTCTACGATGAAAGCGGTTGCAGAGCTGACCGCAAGAAGATTGACAGAAAGAAGGCGTTCCTGAGCGGATCCGGACCGTTGGCTGCCGTTTTCGGTGAGTGGAGAAGAAAACGCAGGCGTGTCCAGGAGAACGGAGGGCTGATGTCTGACGTCAAAGCCGGCTCCAGCATCGCATAGATCGTCGCACAGGGTAAGTATGTCCAGGGCTAGTCATGTTCTGCTTGAAATTTTTTTAGCCTAGCAGGGCTGCACAAGCGATCGCAGCCCTGCTAAGCTAAAATACACTCCTTCATAGGCGTGGGCTAGTTGATCGCAGCAGCAAAAAGTTGCTGGCTGCGATCAACTCGGAATGACCCCCATAGACTCCACACAGAGCATATTTGCGTGAGAGACTTCTATTTTGTCTACTCATTCAAAGTCAACTTTCTTACTATATTTTTCTTATGTGCAATAACAGGCTATCACACTGCTACTCAGCTCATATATTTGCTACCTATACAGCACGGCATTATCAATCTATTATTTGCAGGCTGATCACACCAGCGCTTGCATTGTAAACTTACTGATTGCATTATACTCTGCATAAAAGGGGTTTAACTGTATTAACTCCTTTATGGCCTGTGGCTAGTCTCCATGATGACTCAGGACGTTTACAGTATATTTTCTGAATAGTAATTTTTTTTATATTTTCATTGCTTTGTATTTACTTAATGCTCCATCCTAGGAGCTTGCTAATAGCACAGGCTTGCAAAAATTGAGGTAAATGAAAATTGTTTGCAATTTGACAACTGATTCAGATGGTTTTTGGCATGCTGATTTCAAAGATGACCACCAAATTTCTCTATCATGCAAGTTTCTCTATCGTCCTAAGTGGATGCTGGGGTTCCTGAAAGGACCATGGGGAATAGCGGCTCCGCAGGAGACAGGGCACAAAAAAGTAAAGCTTTACTAGGTCAGGTGGTGTGCACTGGCTCCTCCCCCCATGACCCTCCTCCAGACTCCAGTTAGATTTTGTGCCCGAACGAGAAGGGTGCAATCTAGGTGGCTCTCCTAAAGAGCTGCTTAGAGAAAGTTTAGTTTAGGTTTTTTTTTTCTTTACAGTGAGTCCTGCTGGCAACAGGATCACTGCAACGTGGGACTTAGGGGGAAAGTAGTAAACTCACCTGCATGCAGAGTGGATTTGCTGCTTGGCTACTGGACACCATTAGCTCCAGAGGGATCGAACACAGGCCCAGCCGTGGAGTCCGGTCCCGGAGCCGCGCCGCCGACCCCCTTGCAGATGCTGAAGCGTGAAGAGGTCCGGAAAACGGCGGCTGAAGACTCCTCAGTCTTCATAAGGTAGCGCACAGCACTGCAGCTGTGCGCCATTTTCCTCTCAGCACACTTCACTGGGCAGTCACTGAGGGTGCAGAGCGCTGGGGGGGGGCGCTCTGAGAGGCAAATATAAACCTTATACAAGGCTAAAAATACCTCACATATAGCCATAGGGGCTATATGGAGATATTTAACCCCTGCCTGACTGGAAAAATAGCGGGAGAAGAACCCGCCGAAAAAGGGGCGGGGCCTATCTCCTCAGCACACGGCGCCATTTTCTGTCACAGCTCCGCTGGTCAGAACGGCTCCCAGGTCTCTCCCCTGCACTGCACTACAGAAACAGGGTAAAACAGAGAGGGGGGGCACATTAATGGCTATATATATATATATTAAAGCAGCTATAAGGGAGCACTTAATATAAGGATATCCCTTGTATAGATAGCGCTTTGTGGTGTGTGCTGGCAGACTCTCCCTCTGTCTCCCCAAAAGGGCTAGTGGGTCCTGTCTTCATTAGAGCATTCCCTGTGAGTTTGCGGTGTGTGTCGGTACGTGGTGTCGACATGTATGAGGACGATATTGGTGTGGAGGCGGAGCAATTGCCAAATATGCAGATGTCACCCCCCAGGGGGTCGACACCAGAATGGATGCCTTTATTTGTGGAATTACGTGATGGTTTATCTTCCCTTAAACAGTCAGTTGAGGACATGAGGCGGCCGGACAATCAATTAATGCCTGTCCAGGCGCCTCAAACACCGTCAGGGGCTGTAAAACGCCCTTTGCCTCAGTCGGTCGACACAGACCCAGACACGGGCACTGATTCCAGTGACGACGGTAGAAATTCAAACGTATTTTCCAGTAGGGCCACACGTTATATGATTTTGGCAATGAAGGAGACGTTACATTTAGCTGATACTACAGATACCGTAAAACAGGGTATTATGTATGGTGTGAAAAAACTACAAACAGTTTTTCCTGAATCAGAAGAATTAAATGACGTGTGTGATGAAGCGTGGGTTGCTCCTGATAAAAAGTTGATAATTTCAAAAAAGTTATTGGCATTATACCCTTTCCCGCCAGAGGTTAGGGCGCGCTGGGAAACACCCCCTAAGGTGGACAAGGCGCTCACACGCTTATCCAAACAAGTGGCGTTACCCTCTCCTGAGACGGCCGCACTTAAGGATCCATCAGATAGAAAGATGGAAGTTATTCAAAAGAATATATACACACATGCAGGTGTTATACTACGACCAGCTATAGCAACTGCCTGGATGTGCAGTGCTGGAGTAGTTTGGTCAGAATCCCTGATTGAAAATATTGATACCCTAGATAGGGACAATGTTTTACTGTCGTTAGAACAAATAAAGGATGCATTTATCTATATGCGTGATGCACAGAGGGATATTTGCACACTGGCATCTCGGGTGAGTGCTATGTCCATTTCAGCCAGAAGAGCCTTATGGACACGACAGTGGACAGGCGATGCGGATTCAAAACGTCACATGGAGGTTTTGCCGTATAAAGGGGAGGAGTTATTTGGAGTTGGTCTATCAGACTTGGTGGCCACGGCTACTGCCGGGAAATCCACTTTTTTACCTCAAGTCACTCCCCAACAGAGAAAGGCACCGACCTTTCAACCGCAGCCTTTTCGCTCCTACAAAAATAAGAGAGCAAAGGGCTTGTCGTACCTGCCACGAGGCAGAGGAAGAGGGAAGAGACACCAACAGGCAGCTCCTTCCCAGGAACAGAAGCCCTCCCCGGCTCCTGCAAAAACCTCAGCATGACGCTGGGGCCTCTCAAGCGGACTCGGGGACAGTGGGGGGCCGTCTCAAAAATTACAGCGCGCAGTGGGCTCACTCGCAGGTAGACCCCTGGATCCTGCAGATAATATCTCAGGGGTACAGGTTGGAATTAGAGACGGATCCTCCTCATCGTTTCCTGAAGTCTGCCTTACCAACCGTCTCTTCCGAAAGGGAGAGGGTGTTGGAAGCCATTCACAAGCTGTACGCTCAGCAGGTGATAGTCAAAGTACCCCTATTACAACAAGGAAAGGGGTATTATTCCACTCTATTTGTGGTACCGAAGCCGGATGGCTCGGTAAGGCCTATTCTAAATCTGAAGTCCTTGAACCTCTACATAAAAAAGTTCAAGTTCAAGATGGAGTCACTCAGAGCAGTGATAGCGAACCTGGAAGAAGGGGACTTTATGGTATCCTTGGACATCAAGGATGCGTATCTACACGTTCCGATTTACCCCGCACACCAGGGGTACCTCAGGTTCATTGTTCAAAACTGTCACTATCAGTTTCAGACGCTGCCGTTCGGATTGTCCACGGCGCCTCGGGTCTTTACCAAGGTAATGGCCGAGATGATGATTCTTCTTCGAAGAAAAGGCGTATTAGTTATCCCATACTTGGACGATCTCCTAATAAGGGCAAGGTCCAGAGAACAGCTGGAGACAGCTTTAGCACTATCTCAAGAGGTGCTAAGACAACACGGGTGGATTCTGAATATTCCAAAATCCCATTTAATCCCGACAACTCGTCTGCTGTTCCTAGGAATGATTCTGGACACGGTTCAGAAAAAGGTTTTCCTTCCAGAGGAAAAAGCCAAGGAGTTATCCGATCTGGTCAGGAACCTCCTAAAACCAGGGAAAGTGTCAGTACATCAATGCACAAGAGTCCTGGGAAAAATGGTGGCTTCTTACGAAGCAATTCCATTCGGCAGATTCCATGCAAGAATATTCCAAAGGGATCTGTTGGACAAATGGTCAGGGTCGCATCTGCAGATGCACCTGCGAATAACCCTGTCACCAAAGACAAGGGTGTCACTTCTGTGGTGGTTGCAGAAGGCTCACCTATTAGAAGGCCGCAGATTCGGCATTCAGGATTGGATCCTGGTGACCACGGACGCCAGCCTGAGAGGCTGGGGAGCAGTCACACAAGGAAGAAACTTCCAGGGAGTATGGACGAGTCTGGAAAAGTCTCTTCACATAAACATTCTGGAACTAAGAGCAATCTACAATGCTCTAAGCCAGGCGGAACTTCTCCTGCAAGGAAAGCCGGTGTTGATTCAGTCGGACAACATCACGGCGGTCGCCCATGTAAACAGGCAGGGCGGCACAAGAAGCAGGAGTGCAATGGCAGAAGCTGCCAAGATTCTTCGCTGGGCGGAGAATCACGTGATAGCACTGTCAGCAGTGTTCATCCCGGGCGTGGACAACTGGGAAGCAGACTTCCTCAGCAGACACGATCTTCATCCGGGAGAGTGGGGTCTACATCCAGAAGTCTTCAACATGTTAATAGACCGTTGGGAAAGACCAATTGTAGACATGATGGCGTCTCGCCTCAACAAGAAACTGGACAAATATTGCGCCAGGTCAAGAGATCCACAGGCAATAGCTGTGGACGCACTGGTAACTCCTTGGGTGTACCAGTCAGTGTATGTGTTTCCTCCTCTGCCGCTCATACCAAAGGTATTGAAGATCATACGGCAAAGAAGAGTAAGAACAATACTAGTGGTTCCGGATTGGCCGAGAAGGACTTGGTATCCGGAACTTCAAGAGATGCTCACGGACGAACCGTGGCCTCTACCTCTGAGAAGGGACCTGCTACAGCAGGGTCCCTGTCTTTTTCAAGACTTACCGCGGCTGCGTTTGACGGCATGGCGGTTGAACGCCAGATCCTAAAAGGGAAAGGCATTCCAGAAGAAGTCATTCCTACCTTGATTAAGGCACGGAAGGAAGTCACCGTGAAACATTATCACCGCATTTGGCGAAAATATGTAGCGTGGTGCGAGGATCGGAGGGTTCCGACGGAGGAATTCCAACTGGGTCGTTTCCTACATTTCCTGCAATCAGGATTATCTATGGGTCTCAAATTGGGATCCATTAAGGTTCAAATTTCGGCCCTGTCAATATTCTTCCAAAAAGAATTGGCCTCTGTCCCTGAGGTCCAGACTTTTGTCAAGGGAGTACTGCATATACAGCCTCCTGTGGTGCCTCCGGTGGCACCGTGGGATCTAAATGTAGTTTTAGATTTCCTCAAATCCCATTGGTTTGAACCATTGAAAAAGGTGGATTTGAAATATCTCACATTGAAAGTGACTATGTTACTAGCCCTGGCCTCTGCCAGGAGAGTATCTGAATTGGCGGCTTTATCTTATAAAAGTCCTTATCTAATCTTCCATTCGGATAGGGCAGAACTGCGGACTCGTCCGCATTTTCTCCCTAAAGTGGTATCAGCATTTCATCTGAACCAACCTATTGTGGTGCCTGCGGCCACTAGCGACTTGGAGGACTCCAAGTTGTTGGACGTTGTCAGAGCCTTAAAAATATACATTGCAAGGACGGCTGGAGTCAGAAAATCTGACTCGCTGTTTATATTGTATGCACCCAACAAGTTGGGCGCACCTGCTTCTAAGCAGTCGATTGCTCGTTGGATTTGTAACACAATTCAACTTGCACATTCTGTGGCAGGCCTGCCACAGCCTAAAACTGTAAAAGCCCACTCCACAAGGAAGGTGGGCTCATCTTGGGCGGCTGCCCGAGGGGTCTCGGCATTACAACTCTGCCGAGCAGCTACGTGGTCGGGGGAGAACACGTTTGTAAAATTTTACAAATTTGATACCCTGGCAAAGGAGGACCTGGAGTTCTCTCATTCGGTGCTGCAGAGTCATCCGCACTCTCCCGCCCGTTTGGGAGCTTTGGTATAATCCCCATGGTCCTTTCAGGAACCCCAGCATCCACTTAGGACGATAGAGAAAATAAGAATTTACTTACCGATAATTCTATTTCTCGGAGTCCGTAGTGGATGCTGGGCGCCCATCCCAAGTGCGGATTATCTGCAATACTTGTACATAGTTATTGTTAACTAATTCGGGTTATTGTTAAGGAGCCATCTTTAAGAGGCCCTTTCTGTTGTCATACTGTTAACTGGGTTTAGATCACAAGTTGTACGGTGTGATTGGTGTGGCTGGTATGAGTCTTACCCGGGATTCAAAATGCCTCCCTTATTGTGTATGCTCGTCCGGGCACAGTACCTAACTGGAGTCTGGAGGAGGGTCATGGGGGGAGGAGCCAGTGCACACCACCTGACCTAGTAAAGCTTTACTTTTTTGTGCCCTGTCTCCTGCGGAGCCGCTATTCCCCATGGTCCTTTCAGGAACCCCAGCATCCACTACGGACTCCGAGAAATAGAATTATCGGTAAGTAAATTCTTATTTTTTTCACAAAGTGAATGCAAAAAATAGGGAAATAGCAGCATAATACGTATTCTGGTTGAAACATATTTATTTGTAAAAAAAAACATTAAAAATTGTTTTATGCAAAAAATGTGGTACTTACTCTTGTAAACGGGTGTAGTATGGTATGCCGGCGGCCGGACAACCGGCAACCAGCATACCGGCGCCGGGAGCCCGACCGCCGGCATACCGACAGCGTGGCAAGCGCAATTGAGCACCTTGCGGGCTCGTTACGCGCGCCGCACTATTTATTCTCCCTCCAGGGGGGTCGTGGACCCCCACGAGGGAGAATACGTGTCGGTATGCCGGGTGTCAGGATTCCGGCGCACCGGGATCCCGACATTCGGCAACCTGAAGACCACCCCATTAGACGATATATTGTACAATCCAGCAGATCAGACAGATATATCATGCACATCAGCCAGTGTGTACACACTATTGTGCGCTCCCACACGTCATTCATCGCGTCTTCTGATCTGCCTGCAATTCAGACTGATTCGAAGATATCATCAGGGACACAATGCTCTTGTAAGTGGCCACTGAACTATATAGGGCTCGATTGTGCGCTTTGTCGTTCAGTGTGTACGATACGCCGATGTATCATTACATCAGCCATCCCATCAGCTGACAGCCACATCATCTAGTGTATACCCAGCGTATCAACCCGGGATTTTGGTAAGTGTGAATGGAAACGACCCCGTCCCTGCTCTATACCAGGGTAGGACTGAGACCCGGGAATTTGCCGGCTAATAGATCCAGCAATTTCCCAGGTTTTAAGTCTGAAAGGGGTAATAGTGTAATACTGTTACAGTTGCTAAGCCTTGCAAATAAATCCACACTGGTAGGATGATAAATGTAAGTCCTTTTAATCCAAGATGGGAAATCAAACACCAATACGTCTTAATGTTTTAGCACCATTATTGGATACTATTGCTTACCTCTGGCTTGCATCATGCCAATGTAGAAGGTAAAGTTTAGGGATAGGAATCAAATCAAATGTTTCATTGGAAACATTAATGGATTGGTTTCAAATGACCAAACTTGCAATGCTGAGGATCAAATATTTCCTCACCATGGCATGTTTTGTTCCTGATGTTCTATCAATATATTGGGGTGATAAAGTCAGGCATGATCATACAGGAGTTATGCGACCCTTTAGTCAATTCCCCCATCAATTAAAACAGGATGCAGTTACAATCACGATGGTCGGGATCCCAGTGCATGAGATACCGGCGCCGGAATCCTGACACACGCCAGAATGTCTATGTCAGAATCCTGAAAGGGACAAGGACACAGACGCCGAATCCTGACCGTCTAGACAGCGGGGCAGGTAAGTATTATGCCGGGCATGGGGGGGAAGGGGGGGTTAGGTTTAGGTGTCCCCTGTGGGATTTAGGATTAGGTTTAGGCTGTGGGTAGGGGGGGTTAAGGTTAGGCATCACTGGAGGGGGTGATGATTAGGGTGCAGGGAGGGGGGTTAGGAGGTTAAGCTCCACCCGAGGTGGTTAGTTTGCGGAGGGTTAGGGTTAGGCAGCTAAATGTGAGGGTTAGAGTAAGTATGGTAAGGGGAGTGTTAGACTACTTAGCGGCCCTTGTTGGGATTTCAACTGTCGGGATGCTGCTGTCAGTCTCCTGACCACCGGCATCCCGATTGCCGACATTTCATACCCAACCCTTTAAAACAAACAATTATCAACATAACATACACTGACTCAATCTCTCAACCTCAGTCAGACATTTAACAGTTATCTATTTGATCCCTCTGTGCATACTGTAAGAAGCCTTGTCATTGTAACTGCTAGTTAGTTTAAACAAGAGATGTTCTCAACTCCATAACCTCAAGTACCACCAGTAGATCATGTTTTGAGATTTTTTTTAATCATGCACTGATGAGCTAAACTATGTTGCTGGGTTAGTAATTATTCCACTTGGTTTCACAGACAAAAATTCTTAAAAACAGGGCCTAATAGTGGTACTTGAGGATAGTGGTTGAGAACCCCTTGTTTAAATGGGATCCGGTCAGGATCCCGGCGGTTGGGATCCCAGCAGTCGAAATGCTGACACTGGAATCCCAACACTGATAGGAATGCCGGCATCCGCACCCCAACTAGTTACACAATCCCAGCAACGGAATCCCGACCACAGGAATCCCAAACTAGTGTTTGCCGGGCCGCAGGAGGCAGGGTTAGGGCTAGGCACCCCTTGGGATGGTTATGCTGCAGGTGTGTGGTGGGGGAGGGTTAGGTTTAGGCTGTGGGAAGGGGGGGTGTTAGGTTAGCCACCACCGGGGAGGGATAGGGGGTCTAATTCAGACCTGATCACAGCAGTAAAATTGTTCTCTAATGGGAAAACCATGTGGACTGTAGGGGGGGCAGATATAACATGTGCAGAGAGATTTAGATTTAGGTGGGTTATATTGTTTCTGTGCAGTGTGAATACTGGCTGCTTTATTTTTACACTGCAATTTAGATTTCAGTTTGAACACACCCCACCCAAATCTGACTCTCTCTGCACATGTTATATCTGCCCCACCTGCACTGCACATAGTTTTGCCCATTAGAGAACAATTATGATGCTGCGATCAGGCCTGAATTAGGCACAGGGTTACCCTGGGGGAGAGGATGGCAGGATTAGGTTTAGGCTGCGGGAAGGGAGGGTTAGGGGGGCACTGGCGAAAGATAAGTATACTTGCCTTACCCCTGTCAGGATTCTCATCGTCGGGATGCCGCGTCTGTATTTTGACTGCCGGCATTTGGAACCCATCTCGTTTAAACCATTGCAGCTAAGCAGATCTTTGTAGTGTGAGCTGTACATTACATAGATCTGCCTAGCTGCAATGGTTTTAACTGACATTTTCAACTGGCTTCATATAGTTACAATTACTAGATTTATAGTAGCGAACAGGTCGTGTTAAGGGGGTAATTCCAAGTTGATTGCAGCAGGACATTTTTTAGCAGTTGGGCAAAACCATGTGCACTGCAGGGGGGGGCAGATATAACATTTGCAGAGAGAGTTAGATTTGGGTGGGTTATTTTGTTTCTGTGCAGGATAAATACTGTCTGCTTTATTTTTACACTGCATTTTAGATTGCAGATTGAACTCACCACACCCAAATCTCTCTCTGCACATGTTATATCTGCCCCCCCATGCAGTGCACATGGTTTTGCCCAACTGCTAAAAAATTTCCTGCTGCGATCAACTTGGAATTACCCAAGTTAGGTGACTGACTGCAATACATGAGGTTTGGTTCTCAAGTCTCACGTATGGCATGCTGAGCAATGTGTGCTTTATACACACAGGGATTTTAACTGAAAGTTATTATTGACAAAGGTTCACATAAATAGCACTGTTATTTATAGCTCACAAGGACTGACTGGTGTGCAAATTCCTTGCTTGAGTGTTGTTATGTTGCTAGTTTACTTCAAATAAGGAGAAAGATTGGAAACTATTGGCGTTTCTGAACCAATGTTTTGGTCTAAACATGAGTTTTTGACCTACAGTATGTTAATAACAAAGGTTCCACCGATGTTTTCATTGATGTTCCATCCCTAGTGAAGTGTTGAGCCATACAAAGGAGGTGTTTGCTTTGTATATATTGGGGTAAATGTAATGTGCGATACAGGCATCTACAAGTTTCCAGTGAGTCTGCTCGATGTTTTAAAGGTACAGTGACTTAAAAAGCAAAACCAACCTGGTTTTGCCTTTTAAATGATTGGTCCAGTAATAAATCGGGTAGACTTGCTGATGCTTGCATCGACCGGCTAGTACACTGATCCCATTAGATGCATTTATTTATGTTTTTGCAAGTCTTTAGGAAGACAGGGGATTACCTGATGCTGCATCGGGTGCTGGCTCCTGACAGCTCCCGATGCAGCACTGCATAGCCGTCTCCCTCCGGTCACATGACCGCTCCCCATGTGACCGTGGGCGGGGGAAGATGGGGCATTTGGGCCACGGCGCTTCCCCGGCTTCACCGCCGTGGTTGAGCGCCAAGTGCTGGCTCCTGGGCCACAGCACCCTCCCTGCAGTCCCAGCCTGCCGCTGCTGTGGCGGGCAAGCGACACTAGAGGTCGCCGCAGTTATTAGTGATTTTGAGTCAGGCGAAACCAAATCCCCTGAAACAGCCCCGTTGTCATGCGAAAAATGGCTGTTTCTCACGAAAACACATAGGTTTCGGGAGAAAGGGCATTGTTTTTATAGACGATTTATTAGGATAGCCTGTAAAAATAACTTGGTGAAACATCGGGAAAAAATAAGAATTTACTTACCGATAATTCTATTTCTCGTAGTCCGTAGTGGATGCTGGGAACTCCGTAAGGACCATGGGGAATAGCGGCTCCGCAGGAGACTGGGCACAAAAGTAAAAGCTTTCTGACTAGCTGGTGTGCACTGGCTCCTCCCCCTATGACCCTCCTCCAAGCCTCAGTTAGGATACTGTGCCCGGACGAGCGTACATATTAAGGAAGGATTTTGAATCCCGGGTAAGACTCATACCAGCCACACCAATCACACCGTACAACTTGTGATCTGAACCCAGTTAACAGTATGATAAACGTAGGAGCCTCTGAAAAGATGGCTCACAACAATAAACCCGATTTTTTTGTAACAATAACTATATACAAGTATTGCAGACAATCCGCACTTGGGATGGGCGCCCAGCATCCACTACGGACTACGAGAAATAGAATTATCGGTAAGTAAATTCTTATTTTCTCTGACGTCCTAGTGGATGCTGGGAACTCCGTAAGGACCATGGGGATTATACCAAAGCTCCCAAACGGGCGGGAGAGTGCGGATGACTCTGCAGCACCGAATGAGAGAACTCAAGGTCCTCCTCAGCCAGGGTATCAAATTTGTAGAATTTAGCAAACGTGTTTGCCCCTGACCAAGTAGCTGCTCGGCAAAGTTGTAAAGCCGAGACCCCTCGGGCAGCCGCCCAAGATGAGCCCACCTTCCTTGTGGAATGGGCTTTAACAGATTTTGGCTGTGGCAGGCCTGCCACAGAATGTGCAAGCTGAATTGTACTACAAATCCAACGAGCAATCGTCTGCTTAGAAGCAGGAGCACCCAGCTTGTTGGGTGCATACAGGATAAACAGCGAGTCAGATTTTCTGACTCCAGCCGTCCTGGAAACATATATTTTCAGGGCCCTGACTACGTCAAGCAACTTGGAGCCCTCCAAGTCCCTAGTAGCCGCAGGTACCACAATAGGCTGGTTCATGTGAAACGCTGAAACCACCTTAGGGAGAAATTGAGGACGAGTCCTCAATTCTGCCCTGTCTGAATGAAAAATTAGGTAAGGGCTTTTATATGATAAAGCCGCCAATTCTGAGACACGCCTGGCTGATGCCAGGTCTAATAGCATGACCACCTTCCATGTGAGATATCTTAATTCCACAGTGGTGAGTGGTTCAAACCAATGTGATTTTAGGAACCCTAAAACCACATTGAGATCCCAAGGTGCCACTGGAGGCACAAAAGGAGGCTGTATATGCAGTACCCCCTTGACAAACGTCTGAACTTCAGGTACTGAAGCCAGTTCTTTCTGGAAGAAGATCGACAGGGCCGAAATTTGAACCTTAATGGATCCTAATTTTACGCCCATAGACAGTCCTGTTTGCAGGAAATGTAGGAAACGACCCAGTTGAAATTCCTCTGTAGGGGCCTTCTTGGCCTCACACCACGCAACATATTTCCGCCCAATGCGGTGATAATGTTTTGCGGTTACATCCTTCCTGGCTTTGATCAGGGTAGGGATGACTTCATCTGGAATGCCTTTTTCCTTCAGGATCCGGCGTTCAACCGCCATGCCGTCAAACGCAGCCGCGGTAAGTCTTGGAACAGACAAGGTCCCTGCTGGAGCAGGTCCTTTCTTAGAGGTAGAGGCCACGGGTCCTCCGTGAGCATCTCTTGCAGCTCCGGGTACCAAGTTCTTCTTGGCCAATCCGGAGCCACGAGTATAGTTCTTACTCCTCTCCTTCTTATGATTCTCAGTACTTTTGGTATGAGAGGCAGAGGAGGGAACACATACACCGACTGGTACACCCACGGTGTTACCAGAGCGTCCACCGCTATTGCCTGAGGGTCCCTTGACCTGGCGCAATCCGGAATGAACACTGCTGACAGTGCTATCACATGATTTTCCGCCCAGCGGAGAATCCTTGCAGCTTCTGCCATTGCCCTCCTGCTTCTTGTGCCGCCCTGTCTGTTTACGTGGGCGACAGCCGTGATGTTGTCCGACTGGATCAATAACGGTTGACCCTGAAGCAGAGGCCTTGCTTGACTTAGGGCATTGTAAATGGCCCTTAGTTCTAGGATATTTATGTGAAGAGACGTTTCCATGCTTGACCACAAGCCCTGGAAATTTCTTCCCTGTGTGACTGCTCCCCAGCCTCTCAGGCTGGCATCCGTGGTCACCAGCATCCAATCCTGAATGCCGAATCTGCGGCCCTCTAGAAGATGAGCACTCTGTAACCACCACAGGAGAGACACCCTTGTCCTTGGAGATAGGGTTATCCGCTGATGCATCTGAAGATGCGATCTGGACCATTTGTCCAGCAGATCCCACTGAAAAGTTCTTGCATGGAATCTTCCGAATGGAATCGCTTCGTAAGAAGCCACCATTTTTCCCAGGACTCTCGTGCATTGATGCACTGACACTTGTCCTGGTTTTAGGAGGTTCCTGACTAGCTCGGATAACTCCCTGGCCTTCTCCTCCGGGAGAAACACCTATTTCTGGACTGTGTCCAGAATCATCCCTAGGAACAGTAGACGTGTTGTTGGAATCAGCTGTGATTTTGGGATATTTAGAATCCACCCGTGCTGACGTAGCACTACCTGAGATAGTGCTACTCCGACCTCTAACTGTTCCCTGGACCTTGCCCTTATCAGGAGATCGTCCAAGTAAGGGATAATTAAGACGCCTTTTCTTCGAAGAAGAATCATAATTTCGGCCATTACCTTGGTAAAGACCCGTGGTGCCGTGGACAATCCAAACGGCAGCGTCTGAAACTGATAATGACAGTTTTGTACCACAAACCTGAGGTACCCTTGGTGAGAAGGGTAGATTGGGACATGGAGATAAGCATCTTTGATGTCTAGAGATACCATATAGTCCCCTTCTTCCAGGTTCGCTATCACTGCTCTGAGTGACTCCATCTTGAATTTGAACCTTTTTATGTAAGTGTTCAAGGATTTTAGATTTAAAATTGGTCTCACCGAGCCGTCCGGCTTCGGTACCACAAACAGCGTGGAATAATACCCCTTTCCCTGTTGTAGGAGGGGTACCTTGATTATCACCTGCTGGGAATACAGCTCGTGAATAGCTTCCAATACTGCCTCCCTGTCGGAGGGAGACGTTGGTAGAGCAGACTTCAGGAACCGGCGAGGGGGAGACGTCTCGAATTCCAATTTGTACCCCTGTGATACTACCTGCAGGATCCAGGGGTCCACTTGCGAGTGAGCCCACTGCGCGCTGAAATTCTTGAGACGGGCCCCCACCGTGCCTGAGTCCGCTTGTAGAGCCCCAGCGTCATGCTGAAGACTTGGCAGAAGCGGGGGAGGGCTTCTGCTCCTGGGAAGAGGCTGCCTGGTGCAGTCTTTTTCCCCTTCCTCTGCCCCGGGGCAGAAATGAGTGGCCTTTTGCCCGCTTGCCCTTATGGGGACGAAAGGACTGAGTTTGAAAAGACGGTGTCTTTTTCTGCTGAGAGGTGACCTGGGGTAAAAAAGTGGATTTTCCAGCCGTTGCCGTGGCAACCAGGTCCGATAGACCGACCCCAAATAACTCCTCCCCTTTATACGGCAATACTTCCATATGTCGTTTGGAATCCGCATCACCTGACCACTGTCGCGTCCATAACGCTCTTCTGGCAGAAATGGACATCGCACTCACTCTAGATGCCAGGGTGCAAATATCCCTCTGTGCATCTCGCATATATAGTAATGCATCTTTTAAATGCTCTATAGTTAATAATATACTGTCCCTATCCAGGGTATCAATATTTTCAGTCAGGGAATCCGACCAAGCCACTCCAGCGCTGCACATCCAGGCTGAGGCGATTGCTGGTCGCAGTATAACACCAGTATGTGTGTATATACCTTTTAGGATATTTTCCAGCCTTCTATCAGCTGGTTCCTTGAGGGCGGCAGTATCAGGAGACGGTAACGCCACTTGTTTTGATAAGCGTGTGAGCGCCTTATCTACCCTAGGGGGTGTTTCCCAACGTGCCCTAACCTCTGGCGGGAAAGGGTATAGTGCCAATAATTTATTAGAAATCAGCAGTTTTTTATCGGGGGAAACCCACGCTTTATCACGCACCTCATTTAATTCATCTGATTCAGGAAAAACTACTGGTAGTTTTTTCACACCCCACATAATACCCTTTTTTGTGGTACTTGTAGTGTCAGAAATGTTCAATGTCTCCTTCATTGCCGTGATCATGTAACGTGTGGCCCTACTGGACATTACGTTTGTCTCCTCACCGTCGACACTGGATTCAGTATCCGTGTCTGGGTCTGTGTCGACCATCTGAGGTAACGGGCGTTTTAGCGCCCCTGACGGTGTCTGAGACGCCTGAACAGGCACTAATTGATTTGCCGGCTGTCTCATGTCGTCAACAGTTTTTTGCAAAGTGCTGACATTGTCACGTAATTCTTTAAATACGACCATCCAGTCAGGTGTCGACTCCCTAGGGGGTGACATCACTAACACAGGCAATTGCTCTGCTTCCACATCATTTTCCTCCTCATACATGTCGACACAATCGTACCGACACCCAGCACACACACAGGGAATGCTCTGATAGAGGACAGGACCCCACGAGCCCTTTGGGGAGACAGAGGGAGAGTTTGCCAGCACACACCAGAGCGCTATATATATATACAGGGATAACCTTATATAAGTGTTTCTCCCTTTATAGCTGCTGTTTTATATTAGCTGCCAATAGTGCCCCCCCTCTCTTGTTTTACCCTGATTCTTGTAGCAGGACTGCAGGGGAGAGTCAGGGAGCCGTCCTTCCAGCGGAGCTGTGAAAGAAAATGGCGCTTGTGTGCTGAGGAGAAAGGCTCCGCCCCCTTCACGGCGGCCTTTTCTCCCGCTTTTTTCAGGAAAACTGGCAGGGGTTAAATGCATCCATATAGCCCAGGAGCTATATGTGATGCATTTCTTTAGCCATATAAGGTTTTTACAGTGTTTTATTGCGTCTCAGGGCGCTCCCCCCCAGCGCCCTGCACCCTCAGTGACCGGAGTGTGAAGTGTGCTGAGAGCAATGGCGCACAGCTGCAGTGCTGTGCGCTACCTTATTTGAAGACAGGAACGTCTTCTGCCGCCGATTTCTCCGGACCTCTTCGCTCTTCTGGCTCTGTAAGGGGGCCGGCGGCGCGGCTCCGGGACCCATCCAGGCTGAACCTGTGATCGTCCCTCTGGAGCTAATGTCCAGTAGCCAAGAAGCCCAATCCACTCTGCACGCAGGTGAGTTCGCTTCTTCTCCCCTTAGTCCCACGATGCAGTGAGCCTGTTGCCAGCAGGACTCACTGAAAATAAAAAACCTATTTAAACTTTTACTCTAAGCAGCTCAGGAGAGCCACCTAGCATGCACCCTTCTCGTTCGGGCACAAAAATCTAACTGAGGCTTGGAGGAGGGTCATAGGGGGAGGAGCCAGTGCACACCAGCTAGTCAGAAAGCTTTTACTTTTGTGCCCAGTCTCCTGCGGAGCCGCTATTCCCCATGGTCCTTACGGAGTTCCCAGCATCCACTAGGACGTCAGAGAAATCACGATTAACATAAGGTTTTCGCACCCAATGTATTACTGGAGCTAATTAGATATCCCCCTTAAGGCCAGTACTCACTGGGCGATGCGGGAGAGATGTGTGCTGAGCGAACTGCTCAGCACACATCTCTCCTGCCGCTCAGCACAGCGCGATGTGTGCTGAGCGTGCGGGGGGAGACGGGGGGCGGGGGACGCTCATTTCACCCTGCGGGCTGCTCATCGCTATCGCTGTAGGGGGTACACACGGAGCGATCAGGCTTAAAATCTAAGCAATCTAGTCAGATTGCTTAGATTTTAAGCAGCGATTGCTCCGTGATTACCCCCGTTTAGTTCTGTGGCCACTAATCAGATGATCCTGCACCTCCACTGATGTGTTGAAAGAATCATTGTAAAATCTGGCCACAATTGTACAAGATTAAGCTTTTCATATCTCAGGTCAAAGGGTTTAATCCCCTCCCAGCTGACTGTGACCTGTCCCTGTCAGAGACAGTATATAGGCCAACAGCTGCTGTCTTCTAACTACATTTTCTGCCATAATGGAAAATTATCTTAACAATGGTTTTTATGGGGCAACATGCTGCAATATTGGGCTCATACATTGATACAAGCTATCATTTTACAGTGTATGGTCAGTTCTTAGCAGTCTTATTAAATAAATATGTACTAATGTGTACGCAGATGGATTGATGGGAGTCTCAGGGAAGAGCACCGCACTAATGGCATGTACACATTGGGGGTAATTCCAAGTTGATCGCAGCAGGAATTTTGTTAGCAGTTGGGCAAAACCATGTGCACTGCAGGGGAGGCAGATATAACATGTGCAGAGAGAGTTAGATTTGGGTGGGGTGTGTTCAATCTGGAATCTAATTTGCAGTGTAAAAATAAAGCAGCCAGTATTTACCCTGCACAGAAACAAAATAACCCACCCAAATCTAACTCTTTCTGCACATGTTATATCTGCCCCCCCTGCAGTGCACATGGTTTTGCCCAACTGCTAACAAAATTCCTGCTGCGATCAACTTGGAATTACCCCCCATTATGCGATCCCATACGATACAATATTGTATGATATTGTTTAAGATATCATATCAGATCGGATTGTGTGTACACACTACAAACGATGTCTAGAAACAAAGTCATCACTGGAGTTTAAAACTACACAATATCGGGTGGTCTTCAGGTTGCCGACTGTCGGGATCCCGGCGCCCAGTATACCGGCGCCGGAATCCCGACAGCCGGCATACCGACAGTTTTTCTCCCTCGTGGGGGTCCACGACCCCCCTGGAGGGAGAATAAATAGCGTGTTGTGCGTAGCGCGCCACCGTGCCTGCAGCGTGGCGAGCGCAGCGAGCGAGCAAGGGGCTCATTTGCGCTCACCACGCTGTCGGTATGCCGACAGTCGGGCTTCCTGCGCCGGTATGCTGGTCGCCGGGAGCCCGGCCGCCGGCATACCATAGTACACCCCACAATATCGCCTCATCAAGACTGCATGCAGTCTGATGTACGACGTTGCATGCTACCGTACCCGCGGGAGTGTGCATCGTACGTTGGAACATGCATACACATTATGCAATATAATTTAGGACTGAACAATATCGTTCAGATTGTGAACGATATTGCATAGTGTGTATGGGCCATAAGATACTATTATTTGTATGCAATAAAAAGAAAACATTCAAACAAAAGAACTTAATTAAGTAAATCATTTTGTAATGTGTTATACTTTGGCTGATGAATGCTAATCTTGCATATGCCACCTGTTCAATAGTCTCTACACACCTTAACTATACCTCCCAACATGACCCTCTCCAGGAGGGACACAATGCTCTGCTTCTGGACTTCTCTCTTAATTTATGGGGTTCACTACAATATGCCGGCGGTCGGGCTCCCGGCGACCAGCATACCGGCGCCGGGAGCCCGACCGCCGGCTTTTCGACAGTGTGGCGAGCGCAAATGAGCCCCATGCGGGCTCGCTGCGCTCGCCACGCTACGGGCACGGTGGCGCACTACGCTATTTTATTCTTCCTCCAGCGGGGTCGTGGACCCCCACGAGGGAGAATAAGTGTCGGTATGCCGGCTGTCGGGATCCCGGCGCCGGTATACTGTGCGCCGGGATCCCGTCAGTCGGCATACTGAAGACCACCCTAATTTATGATTCCCGGGCACCTGTTTTGAACAGGTTACTGGATAAGAAAGGCGTTTCAGAGCAGATGATGGCAATCATACATTAAGAGGGAAGTCCAGGACTAGAGTATTCTGTCCCTCCTGGAGAGGGTCATGTTTAGAGGTAGTTTTAGTAAATGAGGTAATGGACTTTTAGCTGAAGTTGCTCAGGGGTTAAAGTGAGCCGGAACGGGGCGGAACTGCATTCCGTCAGTTCCACTTGGAGACGGAACGCAGTTCCACCTCCTCCGGCTCACCTCACCCGATGTGTGCCGGCGCCGCACAGGGAGATGCTGGGCCCCCGCTGCGATTTTGTTACCAGCGGCACCCGGCTCTCCCTGCATAGCGGAAGCCGGCGGCAGGAGCTCAGTACTGAGCTCCGGCTTCCGGCTCAGTGCGCGCTATGAGAGAGACGTCATGACGTCTCTCTCATAGTGCTGGGGAGCTGGACGCCAGGAGATCACAGCGGTCGGACGCGGGAGCGGGGCTCCGTAAGTATGGTGGATTTAAAAAAAACAAAAACATGTGTGACTATTAGCAGCGCGGCTATAGGTGGCTAACCACTGGGGGCAATCTACAGGGGGATAACCACAGGGGGCATTCTACAGGGGGCAAGCTACAAGGGTGCTAACTACTGGTGGCAATCTACTGGGAGCAAGCTACTGGGGGCATTACTACTTGGGGCAAACTACATGGGGCTAAACTACAGGGGCTAACTACTGGGGGTATAACTACAGGGGCACATTACTACTGGGGGCTAAACTATTGGAGGCATTACTACAGGGGCGCATTACTACTGGGGGCAAACTACAGGGGCGCATTACTACTGGGGACATAACTACAGTGGTGCATTACTACTGGGGGCTAAACTATTGGGGGCATTACTACAGGGGGGCTAAACTACAAGGGGGCATTACTACATGGGCTAAACGACTGGGGGCATTACTACAGGCGACACTACTAATGAGGGCATTGTGAAGGGGGCACTTCATAAGTGGCATCACTCCTGGGGACATAAGGGGCACTACTACTGGGGGCATTGCATAAGAGGCACCACTACTATGGGCTCTATATAAGGGCACTACCAGTACAGTGGACATTACATAAGGGGCACTACTACTGTGGGCACTGTAAAAATAAGATTTTACTCACCGGTAAATCTATTTCTCGTAGTCCGTAGTGGATGCTGGGAACTCCGAAAGGACCATGGGGAATAGCGGCTCCGCAGGAGACTGGGCACAACTAAAAGAAAGCTTTAGGTCACCTGGTGTGCACTGGCTCCTCCCACTATGACCCTCCTCCAAGCCTCAGTTAGGATACTGTGCCCGGAAGAGCTGCCACAATAAGGAAGGATTTTGAATCCCGGGTAAGACTCATACCAGCCACACCAATCACACCGTATAACTCGTGATACTATACCCAGTTAACAGTATGAAAACACTGAGCCTCTCAACAGATGGCTCAACAATAACCCTTTTGTTAACAATAACTATGTACAAGTATTGCAGACAATCCGCACTTGGGATGGGCGCCCAGCATCCACTACGGACTACGAGAAATAGATTTACCGGTGAGTAAAATCTTATTTTCTCTAACGTCCTAGTGGATGCTGGGAACTCCGAAAGGACCATGGGGATTATACCAAAGCTCCCAAACGGGCGGGAGAGTGCGGATGACTCTGCAGCACCGAATGAGAGAACTCAAGGTCCTCCTCAGCCAGGGTATGAAATTTGTAGAATTTTGCAAACGTGTTTGCCCCTGACCAAGTAGCAGCTCGGCAAAGTTGTAAAGCCGAGACCCCTCGGGCAGCCGCCCAAGATGAGCCCCCTTCCTTGTGGAATGGGCTTTTACAGATTTAGGATGCGGCAGTCCAGCCGCAGAATGCGCCAGCTGAATTGTGCTACAAATCCAGCGATCAATAGTCTGCTTAGAAGCAGGAGCACCCAGTTTGTTGGGTGCATACAGGATAAATAGCGAGTCAGTTTTCCTGACTCTAGCCGTCCTGGAAACATAAATTTTCAAGGCCCTGACTACGTCCAGTAACTTGGAATCCTCCAAGTCCCTAGTAGCCGCAGGCACCACAATAGGTTGGTTCAAGTGAAAAGCTGATACCACCTTAGGGAGAAACTGGGGACGAGTCCTCAATTCCGCCCTATCCATATGGAAAATCAGATAAGGGCTTTTACATGACAAAACCGCCATTTCTGAGACACGCCTGGCCGAAGCCAAGGCCAATAACAAGACCACTTTCCACGTGAGATATTTTAGATCCACGGTTTTAAGTGGTTCAAACCAATGTGATTTGAAGAAACTCAACACCACGTTGAGATCCCAAGGTGCCACTGGAGGCACAAAAGGGGGCTGAATATGCAGCACTCCCTTTACAAAAGTCTGAACTTCAGGCAGTGAAGCCAGTTCTTTATCGACAGAGCCGAAATCTGGACCTTAATGGAACCCAATTTTAGGCCCATAGTCACTCCTGACTGTAGGAAATGCAGAAATCGACCCAGCTGAAATTCCTCCGTTGGGGCCTTCCTGGCCTCACACCACGCAACATATTTTCGCCAAATACGGTGATAATGATTTGCGGTTACTTCTTTCATAGCTTTAATCAGCGTAGGAATGACTTCCTCCGGAATGCCCTTTTCCTTTAGGATCCGGTGTTCAACCGCCATGCCGTCAAACGCAGTCGCGGTAAGTCTTGGAACAGACAGGGCCCCTGCTGTTGCAGATCCTGTCTGAGCGGTAGAGGCCATGGGTCCTCTGATATCATTTCTTGAAGTTCTGGGTACCAAGCTCTTCTTGGCCAATCCGGAACCACGAGTATCGTTCTTACTCCTCGCCTTCTTATTATTCTCAGTACCTTTGGTATGAGAGGCCGAGGGGGGAACACATAAACCGACTGATACACCCACGGTGTCACTAGAGCGTCCACAGCTATTGCCTGAGGGTCTCTTGACCTGGCGCAATATTTATCTAGTTTTTTGTTTAAGCGGGACGCTACCATGTCCACTTGTGGCCTTTCCCAACGGTTTACCATCAGTTGGAAGACTTCTGGATGAAGTCCCCACTCTCCCGGGTGTAGATCGTGTCTGCTGAGGAAGTCTGCTTCCCAGTTATCCACTCCCGGAATGAACACTGCTGACAGTGCTAACACGTGATTTTCCGCCCATCGGAGAATCCTTGTGGCTTCTGCCATCGCCATCCTGCTTCTTGTGCCGCCCTGTCGGTTTACATGGGCGACTGCCGTGATGTTGTCTGATTGGATCAGTACCGGCTGGTTTTGAAGCAGAGGCCTTACCTGACTCAGGGCATTGTAAATGGCCCTCAGTTCCAGAATATTTATGTGTAGGGAAGTCTCCTGACTTGACCAAAGTCCCTGGAAGTTTCTTCCCTGTGTGACTGCCCCCCAGCCTCAAAGGCTGGCATCCGTGGTCACCAGGACCCAGTCCTGTATGCCGAACCTGCGGCCCTCTTGAAGAAGGGCACTCTGCAGCCACCACAGTAGCGATACCCTGGTCCTTGGAGACAGGGTTATCAGCCGATGCATCTGAAGATGCGATCCGGACCACTTGTCCAACAGGTCCCACTGAAAAGCTCTTGCATGGAACCTGCCGAATGGGATTGCTTCGTAGGAAGCTACCATTTTTCCCAGGACTCGCGTGCAATGATGCCCCGATACCTGTTTCGGCTTCAGGAGGTCTCTGACTAGAAATGACAGCTCCTTGGCTTTCTCCTCCGGGAGAAACACTTTTTTCTGGTCTGTGTCCAGAACCATCCCCAGGAACAGTAGACGTGTCGTAGGAACCAGCTGTGACTTTGGAATGTTTAGAATCCAACCGTGCTGTTGTAGCATATTCCGAGATAGTGCTACCCCGACTAACAACTGCTCCTTGGACCTCGCCTTTATAAGGAGATCGTCCAAGTACGGGATAATTAAAACTCCCTTTTTTCGAAGGAGTATCATCATTTCGGCCATTACCTTGGTAAACACCCTCGGTGCCGTGTACAGTCCAAACGGCAGTGTCTGGACTTGGTAATGGCAATCCTGTACCACAAATCTGAGGTACTCCTGGTGAGGATGGTAAATGGGGACATTCAGGTAAGCATCCTTGATGTCCTGGGATACCATGTAATCCCCCTCGTCCAGGCTTGCAATAACCGCCCTGAGCGATTCCATCTTGAACTTGAATTTTTTATGTATGTGTTCAAGGATTTTAAATATAAAATGGGTCACACCGAACCGTGCGGTTTCGGTACCCCAAACAGTGTGGAATAGTAACCCCGTCCTTGCTGAAGTAGGGGCACCTTGACTATCACCTGCTGGGAATACAGCTTGTGAATTGCCTCTAGCACAGCCTCCCTGCCTGAGGGAGTTGTCGGCAAGGCAGATTTGAGGAAACGGCGGGGGGAAGACATCTCGAATTCCAGCTTGTACCCCTGAGATACTACTTGAAGGAAACAGGGATCCACCTGTGAGCGAGCCCACTGATCGCTGACATTTTTGAGGCGGCCCCCCACCGTACCTGGCTACGCCTGTGGAGCCCCCGCGTCATGCGGTGGACTCAGAGGAAGCGGTAGAAGAATTTTGATTCTGGGAACTGGCTGACTGGTGCAGCTTTTTCCCTCTTCCCTTGTCTCTATGCAGAAAGGAAGCGCCTTTGACCCGCTTGCTTTTCTGAAGCCGAAAGGACTGTACCTGATAATACAGTGCTTTCTTAGTCTGTGAGGAAACCTGAGGTAAAAATTTTTTTCTTCCCAGCTGTTGCTGTGGATACGAGGTCCCAGAGACCATCCCCAAATAATTCCTCACCCTTATAAGGCAGAATCTCTATGCGCCTTTTAAAGTCAGGATCACCTGTCCAGTGACAGGTCTCTAACACCCTCCTGACAGAATGGACATTACATTAATTTTGGATGCCAGCCGGCAAAATATCCCTCTGTGCATCCCTCATATATAAGACGACGTCTTTAATATGTTCATATGTTAGCAAACTAGTCTCCCTGTTTGACAGGGTCACCGACCACGCTGCAGCAGCACGATCTGCAGGTCTCAGTCTAGTACCTGAGTGTGTAAATACAGACTTCAGGATAGCCAACTGCTTTTTATCAACAGGTACCTTCGAAGTGGCCGTATCCTAAGACGGCAGTGCCACCTTTTTTGACAACCGTGTGAGCGCCTTATCCACCCTAGGGGATATCTCCCAGCGTAACTTATCCTCTGGCGGGAAAGGGTACGCCATCAGTAACTGTTTAGAAATTACCAGTTTCTTATCGGGGGAACCCACGCTTTTTCACACACTTCATTCACTCATCTGATGGGGGAACAAAACACTGCCTGCTTTTTCTCCCCAAACATAAAAACCATTTTTAGAGATACTTGGGTTAATGTCAGAAATGTGTAACACATTTTTTATTGCCGGGCTCAAGTCACGGATGTTCCTAGTGGATTGTGTATATGTCTCAACCTTGTCGACACTGGAGTCAGACTCCGTGTTGACATCTGTGTCTGCCATCTGAGGGAGCGGGCGTTTTTGAGCCCCTGATGGCCTTTGAGACGCCTGGGCAGGCGCGGGCTGAGAAGCCGTCTGTCCCAGAGCTGTTACGTCATCCAGCCTTTTATGTAAGGAGTTGACACTGTCGGTTAATACCTTCCACCTATCCATCCACTCTGGTGTCGGCCCCACAGGGGGCGACATCACATTTATCGGCATCTGCTCCGTCACCACATAAGCCTCCTCATCAAACATGTCGACACCGCCGTACCGACACACCGCACACACACAGGGAATGCTCTGACTGAGGACAGGACCCCACAAAGCCCTTTGGGGAGACAGAGAGAGAGTATGCCAGCACACACCAGAGCGCTATATAATGTGGGGATTAACACTATAACTGAGTGAATTTTCCCCAATAGCTGCTTGTATATACAATATTGCGCCTAAATTTAGTGCCCCCCTCTCTTTTTAACCCTTTGAGCCTGAAAACTACAGGGGAGAGCCTGGGGAGCTGTCTTCCAGCTGCACTGTGAAGAGAAAATGGCGCCAGTGTGTTGAGGGAGATAGCTCCGCCCCTTTTTCGCTGACTTTTCTCCCGCTTTTTTATGGATTCTGGCAGGGGTATTTATCACATATATAGCCTCTGGGACTATATAATAAGAATTTACTTACCGATAATTCTATTTCTCGTAGTCCGTAGTGGATGCTGGGGACTCCGTCAGGACCATGGGGTTTAGCGGCTCCGCAGGAGACAGGGCACAATAATAAAAGCTTTAGGATCAGGTGGTGTGCACTGGCTCCTCCCCCTATGACCCTCCTCCAAGCCTCAGTTAGGATACTGTGCCCGGACGAGCGTGCATAATAAGGAAGGATATTGAATCCCGGGTAAGACTCATACCAGCCACACCAATCACACCGTACAACCTGTGATCTGAACCCAGTTAACAGTATGATAACAACGAAGGAGCCTCTGAAAAGATGGCTCACAACAAGAATAACCCGATTTTTGTAACAATAACTATGTACAAGTATTGCAGACAATCCGCACTTGGGATGGGCGCCCAGCATCCACTACGGACTACGAGAAATAGAATTATCGGTAAGTAAATTCTTATTTTCTCTAACGTCCTAAGTGGATGCTGGGGACTCCGTCAGGACCATGGGGATTATACCAAAGCTCCCAAACGGGCGGGAGAGTGCGGATGACTCTGCAGCACCGAATGAGAGAACTCCAGGTCCTCCTCAGTCAGGGTGTGCCCCTGACCAAGTAGCAGCTCGGCAAAGTTGTAAAGCCGAGACCCCTCGGCAGCCGCCCAAGATGAGCCCACTTCCTTGTGGAATGGGCTTTTACTGATTTTGGCTGTGGCAAGCCTGCCACAGAATGTGCAAGCTGAATTGTACTACAAATCCAGCGAGCAATCGTCTGCTTAGAAGCAGGAACACCCATCTTGTTGGGTGCATACAGGCTAAACAGAGAGTCAGATTTTCTGACTCCAGTCGTCCTGGAAACATATATTTTCAGGGCCCTGACAACGTCAAGTAACTTGGAGTCCTCCAAGTCCCTAGTAGCCGCAGGTACCACAATAGGTTGGTTCATGTGAAAAACAGAAAACACCTTAAGGAGAAATTGAGGACGAGTCCTCAATTCTGCCCTGTCAGAATGAAAAATTAAGTAAGGGCTTTTATATGATAAAGCCGCCCATTCTGACACACGCCTGGCTGAAGCCAGGGCTAATAGAATCTTCACCTTCCCTGTGAAATATTTTAATTCCACAGTGGTGAGTGGATCAAACCAATGTGACTTTAGGAAACTCAAAACAACATTGAGATCCCAAGGTGCCACTGGGGGCACAAAAGGAGGCTGTATATGCAGTACCCCTTTTACAAACGTCTGAACTTCAGGCACTGAAGCCAGTTCTTTCTGGAAGAAATTCGACAGGGTCGAAATTTGAACCTTAATGGACCCTAATTTTAGGCCCATAGACAGTCCTGTTTTCAGGAAATGTAGGAAACGACCCAGTTGGAATTCCTCTGTAGGGACCTTCTTGGCCTCACACCACGCAACATATTTTCGCCAAATGCGGTGAAAATGTTTTGCGGTTACATCCTTCCTGGCTTCGACCAGGGTAGGGATGACTTCATCTGGAATGCCCTTTCAGGATCCGGCGTTCAACTGCCATGCCGTCAAACGCAGCCGCGGTAAGTCTTGGAACAGACAAGGCCCCTGCTGGAGCAGGTCCTCTCTTAAAGGTAGAGGCCACGGTTCTTCCGTGAGCATCTCTTGAAGTTCCGGGTACCAAGTCCTTCTTGACCCATCCGGAACCACGAGTATCGTTCTTACTCATCTCCTTCTTATGATTCTCAGTACTTTTGGTATGAGATGCATAGGAGGGAACACATACCCTGACTGGTACACCCACAGTGTTACCAGAGCGTCCACCGCTATTGCCTGAGGGTCCCTTGACCTGGCGCAATATCTGTCTAGTTTTTTGTTCAGGCGGGACGCCATCATGTCCACCTTTGGTTTTTCCCAACGGTTTACAATCATGTGGAAGACTTCCCGCTGAAGTCCCCACTCTCCCGGGTGGAGGTTATGCCTGCTGAGGAAGTCTGCTTCCCAGTTTTCCACTCCCGGAATTAACACTGCTGAGAGTGTTATCACATGATTTTTCGCCCAGCGAAGAATCCTTGCAGTTTCTGCCATTTGCCTCCTGCTTCATGTGCTGCCCTGTCTGTTTACGTGGGCGACTGCCGTGATGTTGTCCCACTGGATCAATACCGGCTGACCTTGAAGCAGAGGTCTTGCTAAGCTTAGAGCCTTGTAAATTGCCCTTAGCTCCAGTATATTTATGTGGAGAGAAGTCTCCAGACTTGATCACACTCCCTGGAAATTTTTTCCTTGTGCGACTGCTCCCCAGCCACTCAGGCTGGCATCCGTGGTCACCAGAACCCAGTCCTGAATGTCGAATCTGCGGCCCTTCCATAGATGAGCACTCTGCAGCCACCGCAGAAGAAAACACCCTTGTCCTTGGAGACAGGGTTATCCGCTGATGCATCTGAAGATGCGATCCGGACCATTTTCCCAGCAGATTCCACTGAAAGGTTCTTGCGTGAAATCTACCGAATGGGATCGCTTTGTAAGAAACCACCATTTTTCACAGGACCCTTGTGCAATGATGCACTGATACTTTTCCTGGTTTTAGGAGGTTCCTGACTAGCTCGGATAACTCCCTGGCCTTCTTCTCCGGGAGAAAACATCCTTTTCTGGACTGTGTCCAGAATCATTCCTAGGAACATTAGACGTGTCGTCGGAAAAAGCTGCGATTTTGGAATATTTAGAATCCACTCGTGCTGTCGTAGAACTACTTGAGATAGTGCTACTCCGACCGCCAACTGTTCTCTGGACCTTGCCCTTATCAGGAAAGCGTCCATATTTCTTTTTAGGAAGAATCATCATTTCGGCCATTACCATGGTAAAGACCCGGGGTGCCGTGGACAATCCAAACGGCAGCGTCTGAACTGATAGTGACAGTTCTGTACCACGAACCTGAGATACCCTTGGTGAGAAGGGCAAAATTTGGACATGTAGGTAAGCGTCCCTGATATCCAGTGACACCATATCGTCCTGGTTCGCTATCACTGCTCTGAGTGACTCCATCTTGATTTGAACCCTTGTATGTAATTGTTCAAATCTTTTAGATCTCACCGAGCCGTTTGGCTTCAGTACCACAATATAGTGTGGAATAATACCCCTTCCCTTGTTGTAGGAGGGGTACTTTGATTATCACCTGCTGGGAATACAGCCTGTGAATTTTTTTCCAATACTGCCTCCCTGTCGGAGGGAGACGTTGGTAAAGCAGACTTCAGGAACTTGTGAGGGGAAGACGTCTCGAATTTCCAATGTACACCTGGGATACTACGTGTAGGATCCAGGAGTCCACTTGCGAGTGAGCCCACTGCGTGCTGAAACTCTTGAGATGACCCCCCACCGCACCTGAGTCCGCTTGTATGGCCCCAGCGTCATGCTGCGGACTTGGCAGAAGCTGTGGAGGACTTCTGTTCCTGGGAATGGGCTGCCTGCTGCAGTCTTCTTCCCTTTCCTCTAACCCTGGGCAGATATGACTGGCCTTTTGCCCGCCTGCCTATATGGGTACGAAAGGACTGAGACTGAAAAGACTGTGTCCTTTTCTGCTGAGATGTGACTTGGGGTAACAAAAGTGGATTTTCCAGCTGTTGCCATGGCCACCAGGTCCGATGGACCGCCCCTTTATACGGCAATACTTCCATGTGCCGTCTGGAATCTGCATCACCTGACCACTGTCGTGTCTATAAACATCGTCTGGCAGATATGGACATCACATCTACTCTTGATGCCAGAATGCAAATATCCCTCTGCGCATCTCGCATATATAGAAATGCATCCTTAAAATGCTCTATAGTCAATAAAATATTGTTCCTGTCAAGGGTATCAATATTTTCAGTCAGGAAATCCGACCAAGCCCCCCCAGCGCTGCACATCCAGGCTGAGGCGATTGCTGGTCGTAGTATAACACCAGTATGTGTGTATATACTTTTTAGGATATTTTTCAGCTTCCTATCAGCTGGCTCCTTGAGGGCGGCCGTATCTGGAGACGGTAACGCCACTTGTTTTTATAAGCGTGAGCGCCTTATCCACCCTAAGGTGTGTTTCCCAACTCGCCCTCACTTCTGGCGGGAAAGGGTATACCTCCAATAATTTTCTATCGGAGGAAACCCACGTATCATCACACACTTTAATTTATCTGATTCAGGAAAAACTACAAGTAGATTATTCCCACCCTACATAATACCCTTATTTGTGGTACTTGTAGTATCAGAAATATGTAACACCTCCTTCATTGCCCTTAACATGTAACGTGTGGCCCTAAAGGAAAATACGTTTGTTTCTTCACCGTCGACACTGAAGTCAGTGTCCGTGTCTGTGTCTGTGTCGACCAACTGAGGTAAATGGGCGTTTTTACAAGCCCCTGACGGTGTCTGAGACGCCTGGACAGGTACTAATTTGTTTGCCGGCCGTCTCATGTCGTCAACCGACCTTGTATCGTGTTGACATTATCACGTAATTCCTAAATAAGCCATCCATTCCGGTGTCGACTCCCTAGAGAGTGACATCACCAATACAGGCAATTTGCTCCGCCTCCTCACCAACATCGTCCTCCTACATGTCGACACACACGTACCGACACACAGCACACACACAGGGAATGCTCTGATAGAGGACAGGACCCCACTAGCCCTTTGGGGAGACAGAGGGAGAGTTTGCCAGCACACACCAAAAACGCTATAATTATACAGGGACAACCCCTTATACAAGTGTTTTCCCTTATAGCATTTTCACATATGTAATCATATCGCCAAATAAGTGCCCCCCCTCTCTGTTTTAACCCTGTTTCTGTAGTGCAGTGCAGGGGAGAGCCTGGGAGCCTTCCTCACAGCAGAGCTGAGCAGGAAAATGGCGCCGTGTGCTGAGGAGAATAGGCCCCGCCCCCTAAAACGGCGGGCTCTTCTCCCGGAGTTTGTGAGATCTGGCAGGGGTTAAATACATCCATATAGCCTCAAGGGCTATATGTGATGTATTTTAGCCATAAAATAAGAATTTACTTACCGATAATTCTATTTCTCGGAGTCCGTAGTGGATGCTGGGGTTCCTGAAAGGACCATGGGGAATAGCGGCTCCGCAGGAGACAGGGCACAAAAGTAAAGCTTTCCGATCAGGTGGTGTGCACTGGCTCCTCCCCCTATGACCCTCCTCCAAGCCAGTTAGGTACTGTGCCCGGACGAGCGTACACAATAAGGGAGGAATTTTGAATCCCGGGTAAGACTCATACCAGCCACACCAATCACACCGTACAACTTGTGATCAAAACCAGTTAACAGTATGATAACAGAGGAGCCTCTGAAAGATGGCTTCTTAACAATAACCCGAATTAGTTAACAATAACTATGTACAATTATTGCAGATAATCCGCACTTGGGATGGGCGCCCAGCATCCACTACGGACTCCGAGAAATAGAATTATCGGTAAGTAAATTCTTATTTTCTCTATCGTCCTAGTGGATGCTGGGGTTCCTGAAAGGACCATGGGGATTATACCAAAGCTCCCAAACGGGCGGGAGAGTGCGGATGACTCTGCAGCACCGAATGAGAGAACTCCAGGTCCTCCTTAGCCAGAGTATCAAATTTGTAAAATTTTACAAACGTGTTCTCCCCTGACCACGTAGTTGCTCGGCAAAGTTGTAATGCCGAGACCCCTCGGGCAGCCGCCCAAGATGAGCCCACCTTCCTTGTGGAGTGGGCCTTTACAGATTTAGGCTGTGGCAGGCCTGCCACAGAATGTGCAAGTTGGATTGTACTACAGATCCAACGAGCAATCGTCTGCTTAGACGCAGGAGCACCCATCTTGTTGGGTGCATACAATATAAACAACGAGTCAGATTTTCTGACTCCAGCTGTCCTTGCAATATATATTTTTAATGCTCTGACAACGTCCAGTAACTTGGAGTCCTCCAAGTCACTTGTAGCCGCAGGCACTACAATAGGCTGGTTCAGATGAAATGCTGACACCACCTTAGGGAGAAAATGCGGACGAGTCCGCAGTTCTGCCCTGTCCGAATGGAAAATCAGATATGGGCTTTTGTAAGATAAAGCTGCCAGTTCTGACACTCTCCTGGCCGAAGCCAGGGCTAGTAACATGGTCACTTTCCATGTGAGATATTTTAAATCCACCTTTTTTAGTGGTTCAAACCAATGAGATTTTAGAAATTCCAAAACCACATTGAGATCCCACGGTGCCACTGGAGGCACCACAGGAGGCTGTATATGCAGCACTCCCTTAACAAAAGTCTGGACTTCAGGAACTGAAGCCAATTCTTTTTGAAAGAAAATCGACAGGGCCGAAATTTGAACCTTAATAGATCCCAATTTGAGACCCATAGACAATCCTGATTGCAGGAAATGTAGGAATCGACCCAGTTGAAATTCCTCCGTCGGAGCACTCCGATCCTCGCACCACGCAACATATCTTCGCCAAATGCGGTGATAGTGTTGCACGGTTACTTCCTTCCTTGCTTTAATCAAAGTAGGAATGACTTCTTCTGGCATGCCTTTTTCCTTTAGGATCCGGCGTTCAACCGCCATGCCGTCAAACGCAGCCGCGGTAAGTCTTGAAACAGACAGGGACCCTGCTGAAGCAAGTCCCTCCTTAGAGGTAGAGGCCACGGATCTTCCGTGATCATCTCTTGAAGTTCCGGGTACCAAGTCCTTCTTGGCCAATCCGGAACCACTAGTATCGTTCTTACGCCTCTTTGCCGTATAATTCTCAATACTTTTGGTATGAGAGGCAGAGGAGGAAACACATACACCGACTGGTACACCCAAGGCGTTACCAGCGCGTCCACAGCTATTGCCTGCGGATCTCTTGACCTGGCGCAATACCTGTCCAGTTTTTTGTTGAGGCGAGACGCCATCATGTCCACCATTGGTCTTTCCCAACGGGTTACCAGCATGTGGAAGACTTCCGGATGAAGTCCCCACTCTCCCGGGTGAAGGTCGTGTCTGCTGAGGAAGTCTGCTTCCCAGTTGTCCACTCCCGGGATGAACACTGCTGACAGTGCTATCACATGATTCTCTGCCCAGCGAAGAATCCTTGCAGCTTCTGCCATTGCACTCCTGCTTCTTGTGCCGCCCTGTCTGTTCACATGGGCGACTGCCGTGATGTTGTCCGACTGGATCAACACCGGTTTTCCTTGAAGCAGAGGTTCTGCCTGGCTTAGAGCATTGTAGATTGCTCTTAGTTCCAGAATGTTTATGTGAAGAGACGTTTCCAGGCTCGTCCACACTCCCTGGAAGTTTCTTCCTTGTGTGACTGCTCCCCAGCCTCTCAGGCTGGCGTCCGTGGTCACCAGGATCCAATCCTGTATGCCGAATCTGCGGCCCTCCAATAGATGAGCACTCTGCAACCACCACAGAAGAGATACCCTTGTCCTTGGAGACAGGGTTATCCGCTGGTGCATCTGAAGATGCGACCCTGACCATTTGTCTAACAGATCCCTCTGGAAAATTCGTGCATGGAATCTGCCGAATGGAATTGCTTCGTAAGAAGCCACCATTTTTCCCAGGACTCTTGTGCATTGATGTACAGACACCTTTCCTGGTTTTAGGAGGTTCCTGACAAGCTCGGACAACTCCTTGGCTTTTTCCTCCGGGAGAAAAACCTTTTTCTGAACCGTGTCCAGAATCATCCCTAGGAACAGCAGACGAGTTGTCGGCATTAACTGGGATTTTGGAATATTCAGAATCCAGCCGTGTTGTTTTAGCACTTCCTGAGACAGTGCTAATCCCCTCTCTAGCTGTTCTCTGGACCTTGCCCTTATTAGGAGATCGTCCAAGTATGGGATAATTAATACGCCTTTTCTTCGAAGAAGAATCATCATCTCGGCCATTACCTTTGTAAAGACCCGAGGTGCCGTGGACAATCCGAACGGCAGCGTCTGAAACTGATAGTGACAGTTTTGTACAACGAACCTGAGGTACCCCTGGTGTGAGGGGTAAATTGGAACGTGGAGGTACGCATCCTTGATGTCCAAGGACACCATAAAGTCCCCTTCTTCCAGGTTCGCTATCACTGCTCTGAGTGACTCCATTTTGAACTTGAACTTCTTTATGTACAGGTTCAAGGACTTCAGATTTAGAATAGGTCTTACCGAGCCGTCCGGCTTCGGTACCACAAATAGAGTGGAATAATACCCCTTTCCCTGTTGTAGAAGAGGTACCTTGACTATCACCTGCTGAGAGTACAGCTTGTGAATGGCTTCCAAAACCGTCTCCCTTTCGGAGGGGGACGTTGGTAAAGCAGACTTCAGGAAACGGCGAGGCGGATCTGTCTCTAGTTCCAACCTGTACCCCTGAGATATTATCTGCAGGATCCAGGGATCTACCTGCGAGTGAGCCCACTGCGCGCTGAAATGCTTGAGACGACCGCCCACCGCCCCCGAGTCCGCTTGAGAAGCCCCAGCGTCATGCTGAGGCTTTTGTAGAAGCGGGGGAGGGCTTCTGTTCCTGGGAAGGAGCTGCCTGTTGGTGTCTCTTCCCCCTTCCTCTGCCTCGTGGCAGATATGAATATCCCTTTGCTCTCTTGTTTTTAAAGGAACGAAAGGACTGCGGTTGAAAAGTCGGTGTCTTTTTCTGTTGGGGAGTAGCTTGAGGTAAAAAGGTGGATTTCCCGGCTGTAGCCGTGGCCACCAAATCTGATAGACCGACTCCAAATAACTCCTCCCCTTTATACGGCAAAACTTCCATATGCCGTTTTGAGTCCGCATCGCCTGACCACTGTCGCGTCCATAAACTTCTTCTGGCCGAAATGGACATAGCACTTACCCGTGATGCCAGTGTGCAGATATCCCTCTGTGCATCACGCATATAAAGAAATGCATCCTTTATTTGCTCTAAAGACAGTAAAACATTGTCCCTATCCAGGTTATCAATATTTTCAATCAGGGACTCTGACCAAACTACTCCAGCACTGCACATCCAGGCTGACGCTATAGCTGGTCGTAGTATAACACCTGTATGTGTGTATATACTTTTTTGGATATTTTCCATCCTCCTATCTGTTGGATCTTTAAGTGCGGCCGTCTCAGGAGAGGGTAACGCCACTTGTTTAGATAAGCGTGTGAGCGCCTTATCCACCCTAGGAGGTGTTTCCCAGCGCGCCCTAACCTCTGACGGGAAAGGGTATAAAGCTAATAACTTCTTTGAAATTAGCATCTTTTTATCGGGGGCAACCCACGCTTCATCACATACATCATTTAGTTCTTCTGATTCAGGAAAAACTATAGGTAGTTTTTTCACACCCCACATAATACCCTGTTTAGTGGTACCAGTAGTATCAGCTAAATGTAACGCCTCCTTCATTGCCAAAATCATATAACGTGTGGCCCTACTGGAAAATACGGTTGATTCGTCACCGTCGCCACTGGAATCAGTGCCTGTGTCTGGGTCTGTGTCGACCGACTGAGGCAAAGGGCGTTTTACAGCCCCTGACGGTGTTTGAGGCGCCTGGACAGGCACTAACTGATTGTCCGGCCGTCTCATGTCGACAAACGACTGCTTTAGCGTGTTGACACTATCCCGTAATTCCATAAATAAAGGCATCCATTCTGGTGTCGACCCCCTAGGAGGTGACATCCCCATATTTGGCAATTGCTCCGCCTCCACACCAATATCGTCCTCATACATGTCGACACACACGTACCGACACACAGCAGACACACAGGGAATGCTCTTAAAGAAGACAGGACCCCACTAGCCCTTTGGGGAGACAGAGGGAGAGTTTGCCAGCACACACCAAAAGCGCTATATATGACAGGGATAGCCTTATAATAAGTGCTCCCTGTATAGCTGCTTTTATAATATAATTTTTGCCACTATTTTGCCCCCCCCTCTCTTGTTTTACCCTGTTTCTGTAGTGCAGTGCAGGGGAGAGACCTGGGAGCCGTCCTGACCAGCGGAGCTGTGTAAGGAAAATGGCGCTGTGTGCTGAGGAGATAGGCCCCGCCCCTTTTCCGGCGGGCTCGTCTCCCGCTCTTTAGTGTATTCTGGCAGGGGTTAAATATCTCCATATAGCCCCGGAGGCTATATGTGAGGTATTTTTTAGCCAAATAGGTTTTCATTTGCCTCCCAGGGCGCTCCCCTCCCAGCGCCCTGCACCCTCAGTGACTGCCGTGTGAAGTGTGCTGAGAGGAAAATGGCGCACAGCTGCAGTGCTGTGCGCTACCTTTAGAAGACTGAGGAGTCTTCTGCCGCCGATTCTGGACCTCTTCATGTTTCAGCATCTGCAAGGGGGCCGGCGGCGAGGCTCCGGTGACCATCCAGGCTGTACCTGTGATCGTCCCTCTGGAGCTGATGTCCAGTAGCCAAGAAGCCAATCCATCCTGCACGCAGGTGAGTTCACTTCTTCTCCCCTAAGTCCCTCGTTGCAGTGATCCTGTTGCCAGCAGGACTCACTGTAAAATAAAAAACCTAAGCTAAACTTTCTCTAAGCAGCTCTTTAGGAGAGCCACCTAGATTGCACCCTTCTCGGCCGGGCACAAAAATCTAACTGGCTTGGAGGAGGGTCATAGGGGGAGGAGCCAGTGCACACCACCTGATCGGAAAGCTTTACTTTTGTGCCCTGTCTCCTGCGGAGCCGCTATTCCCCATGGTCCTTTCAGGAACCCCAGCATCCACTAGGACGATAGAGAAAAAAGGTATAATACATTGCTGCCCAGGGCGCCCCCCCCAGCGCCCTGCACCCTCAGTGACCGCTGGTATGAAGTGTGCTGACAACAATGGCGCACAGCTGCAGTGCTGTGCGCTACCTTATGAAGACTGAAAGTCTTCTGCCGCCTGTTTCTGGACCTCTTCAACTTCGGCATCTGCAAGGGGGGTCGGCGGCACGGCTCCGGGACGAACCCCAGGGTGAGACCTGTGTTCCGACTCCCTCTGGAGCTAATGGTGTCCAGTAGCCTAAGAAGCAAATCCATCCTGCACGCAGGTGAGTTTACTTCTCTCCCCTAAGTCCCTCGTAGCAGTGAGCCTGTTGCCAGCAGGACTCACTGAAAATAAAAAACCTAACTTAAACTTTTATTCTAAGCAACTCAGGAGAGCCACCTAGATTGCACCCTTCTCGGCCGGGCACAAAAATCTAACTGAGGCTTGGAGGAGGGTCATAGGGGGAGGAGCCAGTGCACACCACCTGATCCTAAAGCTTTTATTATTGTGCCCTGTCTCCTGCGGAGCCGCTAAACCCCATGGTCCTGACGGAGTCCCCAGCATCCACTTAGGACGTTAGAGAAATTGTGATTATTTTGCCAGCCAAGGTCTTATTATTGCTGCTCAGGGCGCCCCCCCCAGCGCCCTGCACCCTCAGTGACCGGAGTGTGAAGTGTGTATGAGCAATGGCGCACAGCTGCAGTGCTGTGCGCTACCTTGGTGAAGACTGATGTCTTCTGCCGCCGATTTTCCGGACCTCTTCTTGCTTCTGGCTCTGTAAGGGGGACGGCGGCGCGGCTCCGGGACCGAACACCAAGGACGGGCCTGCGGTCGATCCCTCTGGAGCTAATGGTGTCCAGTAGCCTAAGAAGCCCAAGCTAGCTGCAAGCAGGTAGGTTCGCTTCTTCTCCCCTTAGTCCCTCGGTGCAGTGAGCCTGTTGCCAGCAGGTCTCACTGTAAAATAAAAAACCTAACATATACTTTCTTTCTAGAAGCTCAGGAGAGCCCCTAGTGTGCATCCAGCTCGGCCGGGCACAAAGATCTAACTGGGGCTTGGAGGAGGGTCATAGTGGGAGGAGCCAGTGCACACCAGGTGACCTAAAGCTTTCTTTTAGTTGTGCCCAGTCTCCTGCGGAGCCGCTATTCCCCATGGTCCTTTCGGAGTTCCCAGCATCCACTAGGACGTTAGAGAAAGGGGCGCTACTGCTGTCGGCATTATGTGTATTAGGGTTGCTACTACTGTGGGCATTATTACTATTGTGTGACCACGCCCCCTTTTTTTGCAGCGCTCGCAATACCCTTATTGCGTGGAGGCTGGGGGGTGGTGAGTTCCACCACCTCTCTAGGACCACTTTAAGTACTGAAGGTGCTGATGAAACACGAATAAGCACCCTAGCAATGTACAAAATAACTATGAGACTACAGATTATCTTGGTGTTTAAAGGCCATTAGAAACACTTCCAGTAAATGGCTTTACCAATATGGTATTTTTCATAGGAATAATTTACACTTTCTGAACTCATCAGCTCATGTAGCCTGACACAGGTACATACAGTGTGATTACAGACAGCATCACACCGAGGGCTGCAGCTGAGCATTGTCTGTGTCACATGAGCCCGGGCCGGCTGATTGGTTACAGTGAGGCCACACTGCCGCCACCTACTACACACACGGCCCGTATCACGCAGCAGCAGCTCCCGGGCTCGTAACGTTCCTGCCCAGTATTATTGTTGCTCGCTTCCGTTCATCTCAATTCCCGACCGTTGATCCCAACCCCGGCCAAATTGAAAAGCCCCTGCTGTAAGATATTTACGACCCCGTACATAGGCGCTGTGATTGGCTGTCGAGTACGGGAGAAGGAGGCGTGGCCAGAGGGGGGAGAGGCGCCATCTTTCCCGTACAGTGCAGGGGCTGCGGTTTGTCATCATTAGGGTAAGTGTGATGATCCCTGGGAACCGGGAATATAGCATCACCTCCCGCCCCGTCTCTGCTCGCTATTGCAGCGTGCACCAGGGCGCCGCCGGCCGCGGTAGCTGGGGGCTGCAGTAGTAGTAGGCGTGTTGCTGCTGATAATGAGCTGCTGCCAATCACTGCCAGCAGCAAGAGTAACACATTGCCTGTGTCTGTTACGTACGTGCTCGCTTTTATGTCTTATTTATTTTTAAATAAAATGGGTAACAGTATGCACTATTACATTACACCCCCAATGATGTGTGAGAGTTGCACCTTTGTCATATGTAAGGGAGTACACTATGCAAATGCTTATTCTCTGAGGCTTAACATCCATAACATTGCACAGTGCTCAGTGGAATATGATTTTGATAATAATAATAATAATAATAATTTTATTTATATAGCGCTCTTTCTCCAATAGGACTCAAGGCGCTTAACAGATACGTAGCATAATATAGTACAGAAAATAATGAAGTACATTTTCATAAAATACAGAAGCATGAGGATACTAAAAGGGACATTATAGAAATGCTTGAGTAAACAGAAAAGTCTTGAGTCTACTTTTGAAGGATTCTATAGTTGGGGCCTCTCGCACTGTGCGGGGAAGTGAGTTCCATAGAGTCGGAGCCGCATGACTAAAAGCTCGACCCCCAGATGAATTACGGTAGATTCTAGGTACTGCTAAAAGTCCTTCATCTACAGATCGCAGTAATCGAGTGGGGCAGTATGGGGTCAGAAGCTGTTTCGGGTGCCTTGGTCATGTAATGCTTTGAAACTCCGTGGATAAAAATCTACGAGTCTGCCAAATCTGTAGGGCAGTGTTGCATACCTGTCATAAATGTGGTGATGTTTACCACTAGACCACCTGTACAGCATACTTGCCTACCTGACCCTCTCCATGAGGGAGAAAATGCTCTGTTCCTGGACTTTCCTGGCATTGTATGATTGCCATCACCTGTGGTGAAACACCTTTCTTATCAATTAACTAGCTCACCACAGGTGATGGCAATCATACATTACCAGGAAAGTCCAGGAACAGAGCATTTTCTCCCTCATGGAGAGGGTCAGGTAGGCAAGTATGCTGTACAGTAACACTTCATCTAAACCAGTGGTTCCCAACCTCCGTCCTCAAGTACCCCCAACAGTTTGTGTTTTCCCAGCAGGTGCACAGGTGTATTCATTACTCACTGACACATTTTAAGAGACCCACAGGTGGAGCTAATGATTGCACTTGCAATCCTGTGAGGAGACCTGGAAAACATGAACTGCTGGGGGTACTTGAGGGCCGCGGTTGGGAACCACTGATCTAGAACAGCAGTACCACAGTACCCATACATGATACATTGAACAAGTGTACTATAGCATGTGTACGTATGTCATAGTGTTATTATTGTCACGTCTTCTTAACTCTCATCTGGTAGTATTGCTTTGTAAGATAGTTATCAAGTATAAATGTGTTTTAAATGCCTGTCTTTGAGCTTCCCCTCAATGGATATAGTTTATCGCGCTCCACAGTCAAATTCTCCTGCTGCACTTTTTAGCAAAGCTTTTTGGTAAAATGGGATTCCATGGTTACTCGGAGATTTCTCTATATAAATTGAATTACTGAAAATATTCAAATTGATCTAAAAACAATGTTGCCAAATTCTCTGTAGGTTTTAAGTTTTTGTGAGAAAGGGTCTTCTACCATCTCCTTGTTGCAATTTTGTATTGAACGTAACCCAGGCCTTAGGTGGTGTAAATTATTATGTACGATGGCCAAGAAATTAAGACTAGGGAGCCTTTACTATTCTCATCTATCAGCACATTAACTATATCCCTGGTGAGAACCTAATTTACAATTAAATCTTCACCTTTCCCAATTCCACTCCATTAGTATATGTTATGTCCTAAAAAGCATATTTATTTTTTGTATTATCCCTACGTTTTACACCTATCTCTTGAGAATATTATCTGCAGTTGTTTCCTATGGGTAGCATGCTGTGCTGAGTCAATGTACAGATGTAATTAGAGGATAGAACAGCAAGCTATGGGATTTAGTATATTATCTCTCTATCTTCACCAAGTATATTTAAATGTGTTAATGTCATTATTAATCTTCATCTTTATAATGCCAGTTTTGGATAGTGTTTCTAAGGTGACGTTCTAAAGTGGGACCATATTGGTGGAATCACATGGGAGAGCATGAATGCTGTGCTTTTCCAGACAGAAAATAACAATGTCCAGAAGATTGTGAAGGAGAGAGGTCCCAACAGTCGCATAAGACTATTTCAGCTTGCAAAATATTATATGCTGTAATTAATGGTGACGAGTTTCACTGTGACACAGTCTGAACTATTTTAAAATACTGTATTTTCTCTGACGTCCTAAGTGGATGCTGGGACTCCGTAAGGACCATGGGGATTAGCGGCTCCGCAGGAGACTGGGCACAACTAAAGAAAGCTTTAGGACTACCTGGTGTGCACTGGCTCCTCCCACTAAGACCCTCCTCCAGACCTCAGTTAGATTCTTGTGCCCAGCTGAGCTGGATGCACACTAGGGGCTCTCCTGAGCTCCTAGAAAGAAAGTATATTTAGGTTTCTCTGACGTCCTAAGTGGATGCTGGGGACTCCGTAAGGACCATGGGAATAGCGGCTCCGCAGGAGACAGGGCACAAAAGTAAAAGCTTTAGGATCAGGTGGTGTGCACTGGCTCCTCCCCCCTATGACCCTCCTCCAAGCCTCAGTTAGGTTTTTGTGCCCGGCCGAGAAGGGTGCAATCTAGGTGGCTCTCCTAAAGAGCTGCTTAGAGTAAAAGTTTTATTAGGTTTTTTATTTTCAGTGAGTCCTGCTGGCAACAGGCTCACTGCAACGAGGGACTTAGGGGAGAAGAAGTGAACTCACCTGCGTGCAGGATGGATTGGCTTCTTAGGCTACTGGACTCTAGCTCCAGAGGGACGATCACAGGTACAGCCTGGATGGGTCACCGGAGCCGCGCCGCCGACCCCCTTGCAGATGCTGAAGAGAGAAGAGGTCCAGAAATCGGCGGCTGAAGACTTCCCAGTCTTCTTAAGGTAGCGCACAGCACTGCAGCTGTGCGCCATTGCTCTCAGCACACTTCACACCAACGGTCACTGAGGGTGCAGGGCGCTGGGGGGGGCGCCCTGGGCAGCAATGAAAGTACCTATGCTGGCTAAATATACATCACATATAGCCTCTGGGGCTATATGGATGTATTTAACCCCTGCCAGGTTGTCAGAAAAACGGGAGAAGAAGCCAGCCGAAAAGGGGGCGGGGCCTATTCTCCTCAGCACACAGCGCCATTTTCCCTCACAGAACTGCTGGTGGGAAGGCTCCCAGGCTCTCCCCTGCACTGCACTACAGAAACAGGGTTAAAACAGAGAGGGGGGGCATTTTTGTGGCGATATTATTACATATTAAGATGCTATAAGGGAAAACACTTATATAAGGTTGTCCCTGTAAAATTATAGCGTTTTGGTGTGTGCTGGCAAACTCTCCCTCTGTCTCCCCAAAGGGCTAGTGGGGTCCTGTCCTCTATCAGAGCATTCCCTGTGTGTGTGCTGTGTGTTGGTACGTGTGTGTCGACATGTATGAGGACGATGTTGGTGAGGAGGCGGAGCAATTGCCTGTAATGGTGATGTCACTCTCTAGGGAGTCGACACCGGAATGGATGGCTTATTTAGGGAATTACGTGATAATGTCAACACGCTGCAAGGTCGGTTGACGACATGAGACGGCCGGCAAACCAATTAGTACCTGTCCAGGCGTCTCAAACACCGTCAGGGGCTTTAAAACGCCCATTATCTCAGTCGGTCGACACAGACACGGACACTGACTCCAGTGTCGACGGTGAAGAAACAAACGTATTTTCCATTAGGGCCACACGTTACATGTTAAGGGCAATGAAGGAGGTGTTACATATTTCTGTTACTACAAGTACCACAAAAAAGGGTATTATGTGGGGTGTGAAAAAACTACCTGTAGTTTTTCCTGAATCAGATAAATTAAATGAAGTGTGTGATGATGCGTGGGTTTCCCCCGATAGAAAATTATTGGCGTTATACCCTTTTCCGCCAGAAGTTAGGGCGCGTTGGGAAACACCCCCTAGGGTGGATAAGGCGCTCACACGCTTATCAAAACAAGTGGCGTTACCGTCTCCAGATACGGCCGCCCTCAAGGAGCCAGCTAATAGGAGGCTGGAAAATATCCTAAAAAGTATATACACACATACTGGTGTTATACTGCGACCAGCGATCGCCTCAGCCTGGATGTGCAGCGCTGGGGTGGCTTGGTCGGATTCCCTGACTGAAAATATTGATACCCTTGACAGGGACAGTATTTTATTGACTATAGAGCATTTAAAGGATGCATTACTATATACGAGAGATGCACAGAGGGATATTTGCACTCTGGCATCAAGAGTAAGTGCGATGTCCATGTCTGCCAGAAGATGTTTATGGACACGACAGTGGTCAGGTGATGCAGATTCCAAACGGCACATGGAAGTATTGCCGTATAAAGGGGAGGAGTTATTTGGGGTCGGTCCATCGGACCTGGTGGCCACGGCAACAGCTGGAAAATCCACCTTTTTTACCCCAAGTCACATCTCAGCAGAAAAAGACACCGTCTTTCAGCCTCAGTCCTTTCGTCCCCATAAGGGCAAGCGGGCAAAAGGCCAGTCATATCTGCCCAGGGGTAGAGGAAAGGGAAGAAGACTGCAGCAGGCAGCCCCTTCCCAGGAACAGAAGCCCTCCACCGCTTCTGCCAAGTCCTCAGCATGACGCTGGGGCCGTACAAGCGGACTCAGGTGCGGTGGGGGGTCGTCTCAAGAGTTTCAGCGCGCAGTGGGCTCACTCGCAAGTGGACCCCTGGATCCTACAAGTAGTATCCCAGGGGTACAGATTGGAAATTCGAGACGTCTCCCCCTCGCAGGTTCCTGAAGTCTGCTTTACCAACGTCTCCCTCCGACAGGGAGGCAGTATTGGAAACAATTCACAAGCTGTATTCCCAGCAGGTGATAATCAAAGTACCCCTCCTACAACAAGGAAAGGGGTATTATTCCACACTATTTGTGGTACTGAAGCCAGACGGCTCGGTGAGATCTATTCTAAATCTGAAATCTTTGAACACTTACATACAAAGGTTCAAATCAAGATGGAGTCACTCAGAGCAGTGATAGCGAACCAGGAAGAAGGGGACTATATGGTGTCCCTGGACATCAAGGATGCTTACCTCCATGTCCAAATTTGCCCTTCTCACAAAGGGTACCTCAGGTTCGTGGTACAGAACTGTCACTATCAGTTTCAGACGCTGCCGTTTGGATTGTACACGGCACCCCGGGTCTTTACCAAGGTAATGGCCGAAATGATGATTCTTCTTCAAAGAAAAGGCGTCTTAATTATCCCTTACTTGGACGATCTCCTGATAAGGGCAAGGTCCAGAGAACAGTTGGAGGTCGGAGTAGCACTATCTCAAGTAGTTCTACGACAGCACGGATGGATTCTAAATATTCCAAAATCGCAGCTGATTCCGACGACACGTCTGCTGTTCCTAGGGATGATTCTGGACACAGTCCAGAAAAAGGTGTTTCTCCCGGAGGAGAAAGCCAGGGAGTTATCCGAGCTAGTTAGGAACCTCCTAGAACCAGGCCAAGTGTCAGTGCATCAATGCACAAGAGTCCTGGGAAAAATGGTGGCTTCTTACGAAGCGATTCCATTCGGCAGATTTCACGCAAGAATTTTTCAGTGGGATCTGCTGGACGAATGGTCCGGATCGCATCTTCAGATGCATCAGCGGATAATCCGGTCTCCAAGGACAAGGGTGTCTCTTCTGTGGTGGCTGCAGAGTGCTCATCTACTAGAGGGCAGCAGATTCGGCATTCAGGACTGGGTCCTGGTGACCACGGATGCCAGCCTGAGAGGCTGGGGAGCAGTCACACAGGGAAGAAATTTCCAAAGGAGTGTGGTCAAGTCTGGAGACTTCTCTCCACATAAATATACTGGAGCTAAGGGGTATTTACAATGCTCTGAGCCTAGGAAGACCTCTGCTTCAAAGTCAACTGGTGCTGATCCAGTCGGACAACATCACGGCAGTCGCCCACGTAAACAGACAGGGCGGCACAAGAAGCAGGAGGGCAATGGCAGCAAGGATTCTTCGCTGGGCGAAAAATCATGTGATAACACTGTCAGCGGTGTTCATTCCGGGAGTGGACAACTGGGAAGCAGACTTCCTCAGCAGGCACGACCTCCACCCGGGAGAGTGGGGACTTCATCTGGAAGTCTTCCACATGATTGTGAACCGTTGGGAAAGACCAAAGGTGGACATGATGGCGTCCCGTCTGAACAAAAAACTGGACAGGTATTGCGCCAGGTCAAGAGACCCTCAGGCAATAGCTGGGACGCTCTGGTAACACCGTGGGTGTACCAGTCGGTGTATGTGTTCCCTCCTCTGCCTCTCATACCCAAGGTACTGAGAATTATAAGACTGAGAGGAGTAAGAACTATACTCGTGGCTCCGGATTGGCCAAGAAGGACTTGGTACCCGGAACTTTAAGAGATAGTAAGAAGGGACTTGCTTCAGCAAGGATCATGTCTGTTCCAAGACTTACCGCGGCTGCGTTTGACGGCATGGCGGTTGAACGCCGGATCCTAAGGGAAAAAGGCATTCCGGAAGAGGTCATCCCTACCCTGGTCAGAGCCAGGAAGGAGGTGACCGCACAACATTATCACCGCATTTGGCGAAAATATGTTGCATGGTGTGAGGCCAGGAAGGCCCCCACGGAGGAATTTCAACTCGGTCGATTCCTGCATTTCCTGCAAACAGGACTGTCTATGGGCCTCAAATTGGGGTCCATTAAGGTTCAAATTTCGGCCCTGTCGATTTTCTTCCAGAAAGAATTGGCTTCAGTTCCTGAAGTCCAGAAGTTTGTCAAGGGAGTACTGCATATACAACCCCCTTTTGTGCCTCCAGTGGCACTGTGGGATCTCAACGTAGTTCTGGGATTCCTCAAATCACATTGGTTTAAACCGCTCAAATCTGTGGATTTGAAATATCTCACATGGAAAGTGACCATGCTGTTGGCCCTGGCCTCGGCCAGGCGAGTGTCAGAATTGGCGGCTTTGTCTCACAAAAGCCCATATCTGATTGTCCATTCGGACAGGGCAGAGCTGCGGACTCGTCCCCAGTTTCTCCCTAAGGTGGTGTCAGCGTTTCACCTGAACCAGCTTATTGTGGTACCTGCGGCTACTAGGGACTTGGAGGACTCCAAGTTGCTAGATGTTGTCAGGGCCCTGAAAATATGTTTCCAGGACGGCTGGAGTCAGGAAAAATGACTTGCTGTTTTCCTGTATGCACCCAACAAACGGGGTGCTCTTGCTTCTAAGCAGACGATTGCTAGTTGGATGTGTAGTACAATTCAGCTTGCACATTCTGTGGCAGGCCTGCCACAGCCAAAATATGTAAATGCCCATTCCACAAGGAAGGTGGGCTCATCTTGGGCGGCTGCCCGAGGGGTCTCGGCTTTACAACTTTGCCGAGCTGCTACTTGGTCAGGGGCAAACACGTTTGCAAAATTCTACAAATTTGATACCCTGGCTGAGGAGGACCTGGAGTTCTCTCATTCGGTGCTGCAGAGTCATCCGCACTCTCCCGCCCGTTTGGGAGCTTTGGTATAATCCCCATGGTCCTTACGGAGTCCCCAGCATCCACTTAGGACGTCAGAGAAAATAAGAATTTACTTACCGATAATTCTATTTCTCGTAGTCCGTAGTGGATGCTGGGCGCCCATCCCAAGTGCGGATTGTCTGCAATACTTGTACATAGTTATTGTTACAAAAATCGGGTTATTATTGTTGTGAGCCATCTTTTCAGAGGCTCCGCTGTTATCATGCTGTTAACTGGGTTCAGATCACAGGTTGTACAGTGTGATTGGTGTGGCTGGTATGAGTCTTACCCGGGATTCAAAATCCTTCCTTATTGTGTACGCTCGTCTGGGCACAGTATCCTAACTGAGGCTTGGAGGAGGGTCATAGGGGGAGGAGCCAGTGCACACCACCTGATCCTAAAGCTTTTACTTTTGTGCCCTGTCTCCTGCGGAGCCGCTATTCCCATGGTCCTTACGGAGTCCCCAGCATCCACTACGGACTACGAGAAATAGAATTATCGGTAAGTAAATTCTTATTTTTTTTATTTTACAGTGAGATCTGCTGGCAACAGACTCACTGCAGCGAGGGACTAAGGGGAGAAGAAGCGAACCTACCTAACAGGTGGTAGTTTGGGCTTCTTAGGCTACTGGACACCATTAGCTCCAGAGGGATCGACCGCAGGACCCGACCTTGGTGTTCGTTCCCGGAGCCGCGCCGCAGTCCCCCTTACAGAGCCAGAAGCATAAAGAGTCCGGAAAATCGGCGGCAGAAGACTTCGGTCTAAACCAAGGTAGCGCACAGCACTGCAGCTGTGCGCCATTGCTCCTCATGTACACCTCACACTCCGGTCACTGATGGGTGCAGGGCGCTGGGGGGGGGGCGCCCTGAGGGCAATATATGACACCTTGGCTGGCAAATCTACATCATATATAGTCCTAGAGGCTATATAGATGTAAAATTACCCCTGCCAGTATTCCAGAAAAAGCGGGAGAAAGTCAGCCGAAAAAGGGGCGGAGCTTCTCCCTCAGCACACTGGCGCCATTTTCTCTTCACAGTGCAGCTGGAAGACAGCTCCCCAGGCTCTCCCCTGTAGTTTTCAGGCTCAAAGGGTTAAAAAGAGAGGGGGGGCACTAAATTTAGGCGCAATATATGTATACAAGCAGCTATTTGGGGAAAAATCACTCAGTTATAGTGTTAATCCCTGCATTATATAGCGCTCTGGTGTGTGCTGGCATACTCTCTCTCTGTCTCCCCAAAGGACTTTGTGGGGTCCTGTCCTCAGTCAGAGCATTCCCTGTGTGTGTGCGGTGTGTCGGTACGGCTGTGTCGACATGTTGGATGAGGAAGGTTACGTGGAGGCGGAGCAGAGGCCGATAAATGGGATGTCGCCCCCTGTGGGGCCGACACCAGAGTGGATGGATAGGTGGAAGGTATTAACCGACAATGTCAACTCCTTACATAAAAGGCTGGATGACGTAACAGCTGTGGGACAGCCGGCTTCTCAGCCCGCGCCTGCCCACGCGTCTCAAAGGCCATCAGGGGCTCAAAAAACGCCCGTTACCTCAGATGGCAGACACGGATGTCGACACGGAGTCTGACTCCAGTGTCGACGAGGTTGAGACCTATACACAATCCACTAGGAACATCCGTTACATGATCTCGGCAATGAAAAATGTGTTACGCATTTTCTGACATGAACCCAAGTACCACATAAAAGGGGTTTTATTTTTGGGGAGAAAAAGCAGCCAGTGTTTTGTTCCCCCATCAGATGAATGAATGAAGTGTGTAAAGAAGCGTGGTTTCCCCCGATAAGAAACTGGTAATTTCTATAAAGTTACTGATGGCGTACCCTTTCCCGCCAGAGGATAGGTCACGTTGGGAGATATCCCTTAGGGTGGATAAGGAGCTCACACGTTTGTTTAAAGGTGGCACTGCCGTCTTACGATACGGCCACCTTGAAGGAACCTGCTGATAAAAAGCAGGAGGCGATCCTTAAGTCTGTATTTACACACTCAGGTTATATACTGAGACCTGCAATTGCCTCAGCATAAAATAGTGCTGCTGCAGCGTGGTCTGATACCCTGTCAGATAATATTAATACGCTAAGACAGGGATAATATTTTGCTAACATTGAGCATATTTAAGACGTTGTCTTATATATAAAGGATGCACAGAGGGATATTTGCCGGCTGGCATCCAGAATTAATGCAATGTCCATTCTGCCAGGAGGGTATTAGAAACCCGGCAGTGGACAGGTGATGCTGCCTGTAAAAGGCACATGGAGATTCTGCCTTATAAGGGTGAGGAATTGTTTGGGGATGGTCTCTGGGACCTCGTATTCACAGCAATAGCTGGGAAGAAATTTTTTTACCTCCGGTTTCCTCACAGCCTAAGAAAGCACCGTATTTTCATGTACAGTCCTTTCGGCTTCAGAAAAGCAAGCGGGTCAAAGGCGCTTCCTTTCTGCACAGAGACAAGGGAAGAAGGAAAAAAGCTGCACCAGCAGCCAGTTCCCAGGATCAAAAATCTTCCCCCGCTTCCTCTGAGTCCACCGTATGACGCTGGGGCTCCACAGGTGGAGACAGGTGCGGTAGGGGCGCGTCTCGGGAACTTCAGGGACCAGTGGGCTTGCCCACAGGTGGATCTCTAGGTTCTGCAAATAGTATCACAGGGATACAGGCTGGAGTTCGAGGCGACTCCCCCTCGCCGTTACCTCACATCAGCCTTGCCGGCTGCCCTCGGAGAAAGGTAGTACTGGCGGCAATTCACAAGCTGTACTTCCAGCAGGTGAAATCAAGGTACCCATCCTTCAACAAGGCCGGGGTTACTATTCCAAAATGTTGTGGTACCGAAACCAGACGGTTCGGTGAGACCCATTCTAAAATTAAAAGCCTTGAACACTTATATACGAAGGTTCAAGTTCAAAATGGAATCGCTCAGGGCGATTATTGCAAGCCTGGAGAATTTCATGGTATCACTGGACATCAAGGATGATTACCTGCATGTCCCTATTTACCCTCTTCACCAGGAGTACCTCAATATTGTGCTACAGGATTGTCATTACCAATTCCAGACGTTGCCGTTGGTCTGTCCCCGGCACCGAGGTATTTACCAAGGTAATGGCCGAAATAATTATCCCGTACTTGGACGATCTCCTTATAAAGGCGAGGTCCAGGGAGCAGTTGTTTGTCGGAGTAGCACTATCTCGGGAAGTGCTACAACAGCACGGCTGGATTCTGAATATTCCAAAGTCGCAGCTGGTTCCTACGACGCGTCTACTGTTCCTGGGTATGGTTCTGGACACAGAACAGGATAAAAAGGGTTTCTCCCGGAGGAGAAGTCCAAGGAGTTGTTGTCTCTAGACAGAGACCTCCAAATACGTATACAGGTGTCGGTGCATCAATGCACGCGAGCCCTGGGAAAGATGGTAGTTTCTTACGAAGAAATTCCATTCGCCAGGTCCCATGCAAGGATTTTCCAGTGGGATCTGTTGGACAAGTGGTCCGGGTCGCATCTTCAGATGCATCGGCGGATAACCCTGTCTTCAAGGGTCAGGGTGTCGCTGTTGTGGTGGCTGCAGAGTGCTCATCTTCTAGGGGGCCGCAGATTCGGCATACAGGACTGGGTCCTGGTGACGACGGATGCCGGCCTTCGAGGCTGGGGGGCAGTCACACAGGGAAGGAACTTCCAAGGCTATGGACAAGTCAGGAGACTTCCCTACACATAAATATTCTGGAACTGAGGGCCATTTACAATGCCCTAAGTCAGGCTAGACCCTGCTTCAACACCGGCCGGTGCTGATCCAGTCAGACAACATCACGGCGGTCGCTCATGTAAACCGACAGGGCGGCACAAGAAGCAGGATGGCGATGGCAGAAGCCACAAGGATTCTCCGATGGGCGGAAAAATATGTGTTAGCACTGTCAGCAGTGTTCATTCCCGGAGTGGACAACTGAGAAGCAGACTTTCTCAGAAGACACGACCTCCACCCGGGAGAGTGGGGACTTCATCCAGAAGTCTTCCAAATGATTGTACACCGTTGGGAAAGGCCACAGGTGGACATGATGGCGTCCCGCCTCAACTAAAAGCTACAAAGATATTGCGCCAGGTCAAGGACCCTCAGGCGATAGCTGTGGACGCTCTGGTAACACCGTGGGTGTACCAGTCGGTGTATGTGTTCCCTTCTCTGCCTCTCTTACCCAGGGTAATGAGAATAATAAGAAGGAGAGGAGTAAGAACTATACTCATTGTTCCGGGTTGGCCAAGAAGAGCTTGGTAACCAGAACTCCAAGAAATGATCTCAGAGGACCCATGGCCTCTGCCGCTCAGACAGGACCTGCTGCAGCAGGGGGCCTGTCTGTTCCAAGACGTACCGCGGCTGCGTTGACGGCATGGCGGTTGAACGCCGGATCCTGAAGGAAAAGGGAATTTCGGAGGAAGTTATCCCTACGCTATTTAAAGCTAGGAAAGAAGTGAACGCAAACCATTATCACCGCATATGGCGGAAATATGTTGCGTACTGTGAGGCCAGGAAGGCCCCAAAGGAAAAATTTCAGCTAGGTCGATTTCTGCACTTCCTACAGTCAGAGGTGACTATGGGCCTAAAATTGGGTTCCATTAAGGTCCAGATTTCGGCTCTATCGATTTTTCTTCCAAAATTGAACTGGCTTCACTGCCTGAAGTTCAGACTTTTGTTAAGGGAGTGCTGCATAGTCAGCCCCGTTTGTGCCTCCAGTGGCACCGTGAGATCTCAACGTGGTGTTGGATTTCCTGAAGTCGCATTGGGTTGAGCCACTTAAATCCGTGGAGCTATAATACCTCACGTGGAAAGTGGTCATTCTGTGGGCCTTGGCGTCGGCCAGGCGTGTATCAGAATTGGCGGCTTTGTCATACAAAAGCCCTTATCTGTATTTTATATGGATAAGGCGAAATTGAGGACTCGTTCCCAATTCCTTCCTAAGGTGGTATCCGTTTTTCATGTGAACCAACCTATTGTGGTGCCTGCGGCTACTTGGGACTTGGAGGATTCCAAGTTACTGGATGTAGTCAGGGCCCTGAAAAGTATATGTTTCCAGGACAGCTGGAGTCAGGAAAACTGACTCGCTATTCTCCTGTATGCACCCAACAAGCTGGGTGCTCCTGCTTCTAAGCAGACGATTGCTCGCTGGATCTGTAGCACGATTCAACTTGCACATTCTGCGGCTGGACTGCCGCACTCCCTAAATCTGTAAAAGCCCATTCCACGAGGAAAGTGGGCTCTTCTTGGGCGGCTGCCCGAGGGGTCTCGGCTTTACAACTTTGCCGAGCTGTTACTTGGTCGGGTTAAAACATTTTTGTAAGAGTCTACAAGTTTGATACCCTGGCCGAGGAGGACCTAGAGTTTGCTCATTCGGTGCTGCAGAGTCATCCGCACTCTCCCGCCCGTTTGGGAGCTTTGGTATAATCCCCATGGTCCTTACGGAGTCCCAGCATCCACTTAGGACGTCAGAGAAAATAAGATTTTACTCACCGGTAAATCTATTTCTCGTAGTCCGTAGTGGATGCTGGGCGCCCATCCCAAGTGCGGATTGTCTGCAATACTTGTTTATAGTTATTGCCTAACTAAAGGGTTATTGTTGAGCCATCTGTTGAGAGGCTCAGTTATATTTCATACTGTTAACTGGGTATAGTATCACGAGTTATACGGTGTGATTGGTGTGGCTGGTATGAGTCTTACCCGGGATTCAAAATCCTTCCTTATTGTGTCAGCTCTTCCGGGCACAGTATCCTAACTGAGGTCTGGAGGAGGGTCTTAGTGGGAGGAGCCAGTGCACACCAGGTAGTCCTAAAGCTTTCTTTAGTTGTGCCCAGTCTCCTGCGGAGCCGCTAATCCCCATGGTCATTACGGAGTCCCAGCATCCACTACGGACTACGAGAAATAGATTTACCGGTGAGTAAAATCTTATTTTTTTTGCTGAAAATTGGTGGCATTCAAGTGCTCCCTGCGACACTCCTTAACACTTGGAAGGATGTGTGGGGATATCTGTCCTTCATTATTCATTGACCATTTCATCTTGGTTACTTTAGTTTTAAACTTGTGCCAAAAAGTAGCTGTCAATTGCTATGTGAACCAATTTCTATGGGGCTTCAGAAATCAGTGTATTGAGGGTGCAAGCAGAAATCCGCTAGTTGTGGTGGGAGCCATTGGGGTCAATTCTATTCGTCAACTAAAGAATAGCGCCGGGAATTAGCTCCCGACGCTATTCAATTCTGCTACTAGTTGCCCGCAATTGTCGGGAATTCTTCTCTCATCCCCGGGGGATGAGAGAAGAAACCCGACAAAAGGGCTGCCTCGCGGCCGGCGCAAGGCTGATTCTGTCGGAATCAGCCTGGCGCTGGGTAGTTAAGTCGGAGAATGCCCGTTCTCCCGACAAAACTACCTGTTAAGTCGGCGAGAACGGGACATCGCCGACTTAACTTTAGCTGAATTGAATAGCGTCGGGAGCTAATTCCCGGCGCTATTCTTTAGTTGCCGAATAGAATTGACCCCATTGAATAGCATTAACCAAAGCTAATTGAATCGCCAACCCTATGAACGTGTAGTCAGTGACATTTTCTTTCTAAGGTAGTATTACCTTGACAATATAAGGAAGACAATAAGATACACAGCTTATGGCAAAGGCCTGATTGTTTGAGAAGCTATGCACCAGAATTTTTTTTACAGTGGAGGTTTGTTTACTGCGTATACATTTCCCAAAACTCTTATGGTACAGCATAAGGAGGCCTTCTATAATCTCCTTAGTATGTCTGCATACTTGATTACCAGCATGCAAAGGATTGGTTTATCAGTGGCTGTGTCTGTGAATACAAGGACATATGTGAGACAAATCGCGCTTATGGTATGACACATTTTACAGAACTTTATTGAATACAATGGGGTCGATTCAATTCTCTGACAGTTGAATAGTGCCGGGAATTAGCTCCCGGTGCTATTCAACACAGCGCCAAGTGACACTCAATTGTCGGGAATTCTTCTTTCACCCTCGGGGGATGCGAGAGGAAATCCAACAAAAGTGTCGCCGCGAGGCTGATTCTGTCAAGTACCAGCATCGCGGCGGGGAGATAAGTCGGAGAATGCCCGTTCTCCCGACAAATCAACCTGTTAAGACCGGGAGAACGGGCATTCGCTGACTTAACTTAACTTGAGTTGAATTGAATAGCGACGGGAGCTAATTCCCGGCGCTATTCAACTATCAGAGAATTGAATCGACCCCAATAATTGCTAGAATTACTTCTTGTCAGTAACAATATACATCAGGGGCTGAACGGCAACTTTCAGACGGGGACACACAGGGCGAATGGCTCTGTCTTTTCTACTAGCACCTGCAACGGAAAAATGGGTGTGACAAAATCTCTGTTTGGTGTGTCTGTTGTTGGTGTGGCTTAAGTAGGCAATTAAATATATCAAAATAATTGTTGGCTAACAACTATAACCAAATATAACACTTGCTAACACCAAAAAAATCATATACCAGGTCTGAATTCCCCCATATATTTGTATAGCTTCACTACTACTAGATGGCGTCCAATAGAGCTATTTAATTGTAGCTCTGTCTGGGCACGAAGGCTGCCAGCATCTGCATTTCAGCTCACACCCCCCAAGGGTGGCGAGCTGAAATGCGCGAAAAGTGACCTGTTTGCGCGCCCAAACAGTACTTTTTGCGACTTCACCCGGCCCTTTGACCGTGTTTAGCTGCTTTACGCAGCTAAACCTGACCTCTATGGGCGCGATCAGGGCGATACAAAAGATCAACTGAATATCGCCCTGCAATCTCCTGTCACTTTAGAATGGAGATTGGGTGCTATGTAACAGTTGAATATCGCCCAAAATTTTTGAAAATTAGTAAGCGCAATTGTCATCTAATGTTACCCACTCACTCCTTCCATCTTGCCATTCCAAATAATAAGAATTTACTCACCGGTAATTCTATTTCTCGTAGTCCGTAGTGGATGCTGGGAACTCCGTAAGGACCATGGGGAATAGCGGCTCCGCAGGAGACTGGGCACAACTAAGAAAGATTTAGGACTACCTGGTGTGCACTGGCTCCTCCCTCTATGCCCCTCCTCCAGACCTCAGTTAGGATACTGTGCCCGGAAGAGCTGACACAATAAGGAAAGGATTTTGGAATCCCGGGTAAGACTCATACCAGCCACACCAATCACACCGTATAACTCGTGATACTATACCCAGTTAACAGTATGAAAAATAACTGAGCCTCTCAACAGATGGCTCTAAACCAGGGGTGGGCAATTATTTCAGCTGAGGGGCCACTTGACACTTTCCTGTCAGTATTCGAGGGCCGCACACAAAATAGCAGCCCCCCCCCCCTCCATGCGCCAAAAATATAGGGACGTGGCTTGTGTGGAAGGGGCGTGTCCAAAAAATCATACAGATTCATATTAGGCTGCACAATAGTCTCCATTATTTAAATGATGCCACACAGTAGCGTCACTTACACACATTACAGCAGGTAGAGCTCTCTTTTACACACTGTGGGTGGGGGGAGGGTTTGGGTTAGGCTGCGAGGAGTGGAGGTTAGGGTTGGGCACCGCCCTCGGAGGGTTAGGGTTAGGCTACTGGGGGAAGGGCCCTAGGTTTAGGCAGCCATGGGGGGTGGTTAGGGTTAGGCACCAAGGGAGGAGGTTAGGGTTAGGTTGCGGGGAGGGAGGGTTAGGGCGTTGGGAAGAAGGGAGAACACCCCTTACTCACCCCTGTCAGTTTCGAGATATCGGGATCCCAGCGTCGTTATTTTGAACGACGGGATCCCAAGTGGCGGTGAATCATACTGATCCAACACATACACAGAGCTACATATACAGAGTTACACAGACACATATACAGAGTTACATATACATAGTTACACAGACACATATACAGAGTTACACAGACACATATACAGAGTTACAGACATACAGTATACGTAGAGTTACACAGACACATATAGAGCTACAGACACATATAGAGCTACAGACACATATAGAGCTACAGACACATATAGAGCTACAGACACATATACAGAGCTACAGACACATATACAGAGCTATAGACACATATACAGAGCTATAGACACATATACAGAGCTATAGACACATATAGAGTTACACAGAGACATATACATATACAGACACATACACAGAGTTACAGGCACATTATCATTTACAGTTACACAGACATAATATAATTTATGGTCCCTCATACCTTAAATGAAAGACTGTCACTGCATGAAAACTTTGACTTCTTTGGAAGCCCATCATCCTACCTGCCATTCATAATAAAGTGCAGGAGCATCAGGGCTGTGCTCCGTGCTGGATAGCCCCGCCCCCTGCAGGGACACTACTTCCTCCTTCTTTCTGATAATCAGGGATTTCCCATTAAAGGTGGGGGGCCCAGGACACATGCCCCGAGAGACCCCTGCTACTGAGAGCCCACCATTCTCCACACGGCAAAGCAGTCCTTCCCCCTGTCTCAGAGGCGGAGCTTCGCCTGGCTGGCTGGGTGAGTGAGAATAGCAGGGGGAGGAGGAGCTGCGCTGACGGAGAAGGGGGAGAGATCACATAGTGCCGGCTGCGGCAACAGAGCCGTGCTGCCGCAGGCATCAGCTCGCAGCCGCTGCTGGTGACCTGGGCTGGAAGCTGGCCGGGACAATGACAAGCGGCCCTGTCGGGCCGCTTGTCATTGCATGCAGGTGGGAGGCAGCGGGCCGGGCAGGATCGGTTCGCGGGCCGCATCCGGCCCTCGGGCCGTATTTTGCCCACCCCTACTCTAAACAATAACCCTTTTAGTTAGGCAATAACTATATACAAGTATTGCAGACAGTCCGCACTTGGGATGGGCGCCCAGCATCCACTACGGACTACGAGAAATAGAATTACCGGTGAGTAAATTCTTATTTTCTCTGACGTCCTAGTGGATGCTGGGAACTCTGTAAGGACCATGGGGATTATACCAAAGCTCCCAAACGGGCGGGAGAGCGCGGATGACTCTGCAGCACCGAATGAGCAAACTCAAGGTCCTCCTCAGCCAGGGTATCAAACTTGTAGAATTTAGCAAATGTGTTTTAACCCGACCAAGTAGCAGCTCGGCAAAGTTGTAAAGCCGAGACCCCTCGGGCAGCCGCCCAAGAAGAGCCCACTTTCCTCGTGGAATGGGCTTTTACAGATTTAGAATGCGGCAGTCCAGCCGCAGAATGTGCAAGTTGAATCGTACTACATATCCAGCGAGCAATAGACTGCTTTGAAGCAGGAGCACCAAGCTTGTTGGGCGCATACAGGATAAATAGCGAGTCAGTTTTCCTGACTCCAGCCGTCCTGGAAATATAGATTTTCAGGGCCCTGACTACGTCCAGCAACTTGGAATCCTCCAAGTCCTTAGTAGCCGCAGGCACCACAATAGGTTGGTTAAAATGAAAAGCTGATACCACCTTAGGAAGAAATTGGGGACGAGTCCTCAATTCCGCCCTATCCATATGGAAAATCAGATAAGGGCTTTTACATGACAAAGCCGCCAATTCTGACACAAGCCTGGCCGAAGCCAAGGCCAACAGCATGACCACTTTCCACGTGAGATATTTTAGTTCCACGGTTTTAAGTGGCTCAAACCAATGTGACTTAAGGAAATCCAACACCACGTTGAGATCCCAAGGTGCCACTGGAGGCCCAAAGGGGGCTGAATATGCAGCACTCCTTTAACAAACGTCTGAACTTCAGGCAGTGAAGCCAGTACTTTTTGGAAGAAAATCGACAGAGCCGAAATCTGGACCTTAATTGAACCTAATTTGAGGCCCATAGTCACCCCTGACTGTAGGAAGTGCAGAAATCGACCCAGCTGAAATTCCTCCGTTGGGGCCCTTCTGGCCTCACACCACGCAACATATTTTCGCCATATGCGGTGATAATGGTTTGCGGTCACCTCCTTCCTAGCTTTAATCAGCGTAGGGATGACTTCCTCCGGAATGCCCTTTTCCTTCAGGATCCGGCGCTCAACCGCCATGCCGTCAAACGCCATGCCGTCAAACGCAGTCGCGGTAAGTCTTGGAACAGACAGGGACCCTGCTGCAGCAGGTCCTGTCTGAGCGGCAGAGGCCATGGGTCCTCTGAGATCATTTCTTGTAGTTCTAGGTACCAAGTTCTTCTTGGCCAATCCGGAACGATGAGTATAGTTCTTACTCCTCTCTTTCTTACTATCCTCAGTACCTTGGGTATGAGAGGAAGAGGAGGGAACACATAAACCGACTGGTACACCCACTGTGTCACTAGTGCGTCCACAGCTATTTTTTGTTGAGGCGGGACGCCATCATGTCCACCTGTGGCAGTTCCCAACGATTTACAATCTGTGTGAAGACTTCTTGATGAAGTCCCCACTCTCCCGGGTGGAGGTCGTGCCTGCTGAGGAAGTCTGCTTCCCAGTTGTCCACTATCGGAATGAACACTGCTGACAGTGCTAGCACGTGATTCTCCGCCCATCGAAGAATCCTTGTGGCTTCTGCCATTGCCATCCTGCTTCTTGTGCCGCCCTGGCGGTTTACATGGGCGACCGCCGTGATGTTGTCTGACTGAATCAGTACTGATTGGTTTTGAAGCAGGGGCTCTGCTTGACTCAGGGCGTTGTAGATGGCCCTTAGTTCCAATATATTTATGTGTAGAGAAGTCTCCAGACTTGACCACTGTCCTTGGAAGTTTCTTCCCTGAGTGACTGCCCCCCATCCTCTGAGGCTTGCATCCGTGGTCACCAGGACCCAGTCCTGTATGCCGAACCTGCGTCCCTCGAGAAGATGAGCACTCTGCAGCCACCACAGCAGAGACACCCTGGCCCTTGGGGACAGGGTGATCAACCGATGCATCTGAAGATGCGATCCGGACCATTTGTCCAACAGATCCCACTGAAAGATCCTTGCATGGAACCTGCCGAAGGGAATTGCTTCGTAAGAAGCCACCATCTTTCCCAGGACTCGCGTGCAGTGATGCACCGACACCTGTTTTGGTTTCAGGAGGTCCCTGACCAGAGATGACAATTCCTGGGCCTTCTCCTCCGGGAGAAACGCCTTCTTCTGTTCTGTGTCCAGAATCATTCCCAGGAAAAGCAGACGCGTCGTAGGAATCAGCTGCGACTTTGGGATATTCAGAATCCAGCCGTGCCGTTGCAACCCTTCCTGAGAGAGTGCTACGCTGACCAACAACTGCTCTTTGGACCTCGCCTTTATGAAGAGATCGTCCAAGTACGGGATAATTATAACTCCCTTTCTTCGAAGGAGTATCATCGTTTCGGCCATTACCTTGGTAAATATTCTCGGAGCCGTGGACAGACCAAACGGCAACGTCTGGAATTGGTAATGACAGTTCTGTACCACAAACCTGAGGTACTCCTGGTGAGGTGGGTAAATGGGGACATGCAAGTAAGCATCCTTGATGTCCAGCGACACCATAAAATCCCCCTCTTCCAGGCTTGCAATAACCGCCCTGAGCGATTCCATTTTGAACTTGAACTTCTTTATATAAGTGTTCAAGGATTTTAAATTTAGAATGGGTCTCACCGAACCGTCCGGTTTCGGTACCACAAACATTGTGGAATAGTAACCCCTTCCCTGTTGAAGGAGGGGGACCTTGATTATCACCTGCTGGAGGTACAGCTTGTGAATTGCCGCCAGTACGATCTCCCTTTCCCTTGGAGGAGCTAGCAAGGCTGATTTGAGGTAACGGCGAGGGGGAGACGCCTCGAACTCCAGCTTGTATCCCTGAGATACAATTTGTACAGCCCAGAGATCCACTCGTGAACGAACCCACTGGTTGCTGAAGTTTCGGAGACGCGCCCCCATCGCACCTGGCTCGGCCAGTGGAGCCCCAACGTCATGCGGTGGACTTATGGAAGCAGGGGAGGATTTTTGTTCCTGGGAACTGGCTGCCTGGTGCAGCTTCTTTCCTCTACCCCTGCCTCTGGCCAGAAAGGATGCGCCTCTGACCCGCTTGCCTTTCTGAGGCCGAAAGGACTGCATTTGATAATACGGTGCTTTCTTAGGCTGTGAGGGAACCTGAGGTAAAAAAGTCAACTTCCCAGCTGTTGCTGTGGATACGAGGTCCGAGAGACCGTCCCCGAACAATTCCTCACCCTTATAAGGCAAAACCTCCATGTGTTTTTTAGAATCAGCATCACCTGTCCACTGCCGAGTCCATAATACTCTCCTGGCAGAAACGGACATTGCATTAATTCTAGATGCCAGCAGGCAAATGTCCCTCTGGGCATCCCGCATATATAAGACGACGTCTTTTATATGTTCCATGGTTAGCAAAATAGTATCCCTGTCGAGGGAATCAATGTTGTCTGACAGGGTATCAGTCCATGCTGCTGCAGCACTACACATCCAGGCTGAAGCAATAGCAGGTCTCATTAGAGTACCAGAGTGTGTATACACAGACTTCAGGATAGCTTCCTGCTTTCTATCCGCAGGCTCCTTTAGGGCGGCCGTATCCTGAGACGGCAGTGCCACCCTTTTAGATAAGCGTGTGAGCGCCTTGTCCACCCTAGGGGATGTTTCCCAACGTAACCTATCCATTGGCGGGAAAGGGTACGCCATCAGTAACCTCTTAGAAATCACTAGTTTCTTATCAGGGGAACTCCACGCTTCTGCACACAAATCATTTAATTCATCAGATGGGGGAAAAGTCACTGGCTGCTTTTTCTCCCCAAACATAATACCCCTCTTGGTGGTAACCGGGTTAACGTCAGAAATGTGCAATACATCTTTCATTGCAGTAATCATGCATCGGATGGCCTTTGTAGACTGTACATTTGTCTCATCCTCATCTACACTGGAGTCAGACTCCGTGTCGACATCTGTGTCTACCATCTGAGCCAGAGGGCGTTTATGAGCCCCTGACGGCCTCTGAGTCGCCGGGGCAGGCGCGGGCTGAGACCCCGGCTGTCCCAAGGCTGCTGCGTCATCGAACCTTTTATGTAAGGAGTTGACACTGTCGGTTAAGACCTTCCACATATCCATCCAATCAGGTGTCGGCCCCGTCGGGGGCGACACCACACTAATCTGCCCCTGCTCCGCCTCCACGTAACCCTCCTCATCAAACATGTCGACACAGCCGTACCGACACACCGCAGACACACAGGGAATGCTCTGACTGAGGACAGGACCCCACAAAGTCCTTTGGGGAGACAGAGAGAGAGTATGCCAGCACACACCACAGCACTATATAACACAGGGATGTACACTGTAATAAGATATTTTTCCCAATAGCTGCTTACTTATCTTATTTGCGCCTAAATTTAAGTGCCCCCCCCTCTCTTTTTTTTTTACCCTTCTTGTATCCAGATACTGCAGGGGAGAGCCTGGGGAGCTGCTTCCAGCGGAGCTGTGAAGGGAAAATGGCGCTGGTGTGCTGAGGAAGAAGGCCCCGCATCCTCAGCGGCGGGCTTCTGTCCCGCATTTTTTGTGACTTAATGGCGGGGGTTTGCACACATATACAGTGCCAGACTGTATTATGTGTATAATTTGTGCCAAAAGGTATTATAATTGCTGCCCAGGGCGCCCCCCCCCCCCAGCGCCCTGCACCCTACAGTGACCGGAGTGTGTGGTGTGCTGTGGGAGCAATGGCCCACAGCTGCAGTGCTGTGCGCTACCTTAATGAAGACAGGAGTCTTCAGCCGCCGTTTTCATCGTTCTCTTCTGTCTTCTGGCTCTGCAAGGGGGACGGCGGCGCGGCTCCGGGAACGGACGAACGAGGTCAGGCCCTGTGTTCGAACCCTCTGGAGCTAATGGTGTCCAGTAGCCTAAGAAGCACAAGCTAGCTGCAAGCAGGTAGGTTTGCTTCTCTCCCCTCAGTCCCACGTAGCAGTGAGTCTGTTGCCAGCAGATCTCACTGAAAATAAAAAACCTAACAAATACTTTCTTTTCTAGCAAGCTCAGGAGAGCCCACTAGGTGCATCCAGCTAGACCACAGATTCTAACTGAGGTCTGGAGGAGGGGCATAGAGGGAGGAGCCAGTGCACCACCAGATAGTACCTAATCTTTCTTTTAGAGTGCCCTGTCTCCTGCGGAGCCAGTCTATTCCCCATGGTCCTTACGGAGTTCCCAGCATCCACTAGGACGTCAGAGAAATAAGGGTTATGTTATAGTTTCATCGGTTTTGGACCGAAACTATGTTGTTTTTCATACTGTTAACTGGTAATTTTAACACAAGTTATACGGTGTGAATGGTGTGGGCTGGTATGAATCTTGCCCTTGGATTAACTAAAATCCTTTCCTCGTACTGTCCATCTCCTCTGGGCACAGTTTCTCTAACTAAGGTCTGGAGGAGGGGCATAGAGGGAGGAGCCAGTGCACACCCAGAGTCAAAGTCTTTCTTAAAGTGCCCATGTCTCCTGCGGAGCCCGTCTATCCCCATGGTCCTTACGGAGTCCCAGCATCCTCTACGGACTACGAGAAAAAGATTTACCGGTAGGTTTAAAATCTTATTATACATACACACACACACACACCATAGAGCCTGTCAAGTGTCTCAACTGAAGCATTTGGCAGGGGGAAAAAAACAACAGGGTCCATACATCAGACAGCTGTAGGGGTTATTCCCTTTTCTGCCAATGCCTGAGCAGGGGGTGTAGGGAAATCTACCATGTTACAAGTCATCGAATTATCGGGATCAATGAGTCAGGAATTTTTAACATGCTGTATTTTGCCAATTCCCTGAGGGATTGCCGATCATTGATGTCTGTCAATCAGCATTTTTGATTGCCAAAACAGGGAACTGGTCTGTAGAAGCATGAGCCTCTTAACACTTTTTACAGCAGATGTTTTTTGGGGGGGTTTTCAGATAACATACAGTAATGCAGGGCAGATATTAAATATATTATGACTCAACACTGTTTTTCAGTATATGATTCATATACAAGTTTCCTATTATCACACTATGGTGACGGCCATAAATAACCAATGAGGGACTACACCCTTTCAAATGACATTGCCTTGCAAATTGGGGGCATAAAACCATGGTAATGCTCTCTTCCCCAAGTTTTGGCCTTTGCATTTTCCTGTAATTTACTGCCTGGAGGGGTGGGACTTGCAGCCCTGGCAAGTTGAGGTCATCAAACTCTCCCCTTCCATCAATTATTTTAAGTCCTAACCCCAATTTGAACCTCTGCAGTGAAGGGGCAAATCATTTGTTTAGTAGAGCTCCTGAAAGGGTCTACAGAGCAAAACTATAATCATGTTTGTGTATGACAGGGAGAGGCTAAGCCAGGGGGCCATCTGCCCCCCATGCTGATAGAAACTGATGATCTGGCGCCACACTACTCTGCAATTGCATGCCTCGTGGCTTGGGAAGTAGGCAGAGGATGCTCCCTGGACATCCCAATTATGTTATTAAACACAAACAGAGCAGCTGGGCAGCTTCCTCTGCCTGCTTCCGGCCTCTACTCATATCATCATGCAATCGTCAGATCGATATTTTGTGCCTGACATCACGACTGGGTGTGCACTTACATGTGCTAGTCCAGTTGTGATATCTGTCACTTTTGCAGCAAGTGTACAGGAGGTCTGCAGACTGCCCGTACATACAGCAGATATATGGGCCATCGGCTGTGCTGCATGTTGTGATATGTCTGTAAACAACGTCATTTACAGACCTATCAAGGGTATACACATTCGATATATCAGCTAGTGTGTACACAGCTTAACTTATTGTGTGTACCAATATTTGCCAAAATATCTATTTTTCTCTGACGTCCTAAGTGGATGCTGGGGACTCCGTCAGGACCATGGGGAATAGCGGCTCCGCAGGAGACAGGGCACAAAAGTAAAAGCTTTAGGATCAGGTGGTGTGCACTGGCTCCTCCCCCTATGACCCTCCTCCAAGCCTCAGTTAGATCTTTGTGCCCGGCCGAGAAGGGTGCAATCTAGGTGGCTCTCCTAAAGAGCTGCTTAGAGTAAAAGTTTTGTTAGGTTTTTTATTTTCAGTGAGTCCTGCTGGCAACAGGCTCACTGCATCGAGGGACTTAGGGGAGAAGAAGTGAACTCACCTGCGTGCAGGATGGATTGGCTTCTTAGGCTACTGGACACTAGCTCCAGAGGGACGATCACAGGTACAGCCTGGATGGGTCACCGGAGCCGCGCCGCCGACCCCCTTGCAGATGCTGAAGAGAGAAGAGGTCCAGAAATCGGCGGCTGAAGACTTCCCAGTCTTCTTAAGGTAGCGCACAGCACTGCAGCTGTGCACCATTGCTCTCAGCACACTTCACACCAACGGTCACTGAGGGTGCAGGGCGCTGGGGGGGGCGTCCTGAGCAGCAATGAAAGTACCTATGCTGGCTAAAAATACATCACATATAGCCCCTGGGGCTATATGGATGTATTTAACCCCTGCCAGGTTGTCAGAAAAACGGGAGAAGAAGCCAGCCGAAAAGGGGGCGGGGCCTATTCTCCTCAGCACACAGCGCCATTTTCCCTCACAGAACTGCTGGTGGGAAGGCTCCCAGGCTCTCCCCTGCACTGCACTACAGAAACAGGGTTAAAACAGAGAGAGGGGGCATTTTTGTGGCGATATTATTACATATTAAGATGCTATAAGGGAAAACACTTATATAAGGTTGTCCCTGTAAAATTATAGCGTTTTGGTGTGTGCTGGCAAACTCTCCCTCTGTCTCCCCAAAGGGCTAGTGGGGTCCTGTCCTCTATCAGAGCATTCCCTGTGTGTGTGCTGTGTGTCGGTACGTGTGTGTCGACATGTATGAGGACGATGTTGGTGAGGAGGCGGAGCAATTGCCTGTAATGGTGATGTCACTCTCTAGGGAGTCGACACCGGAATGGATGGCTTATTTAGGGAATTACGTGATAATGTCAACAAGCTGCAAGGTCGGTTGACGACATGAGACGGCCGGCAAACCAATTAGTACCTGTCCAGGCGTCTCAAACACCGTCAGGGGCTTTAAAACGCCCATTACCTCAGTCGGTCGACACAGACACAGACACGGACACTGACTCCAGTGTCGACGGTGAAGAAACAAACGTATTTTCCATTAGGGCCACACGTTACATGTTAAGGGCAATGAAGGAGGTGTTACATATTTCTGATACTACAAGTACCACAAAAAAGGGTATTATGTGGGGTGTGAAAAAACTACCTGTAGTTTTTCCTGAATCGGATAAATTAAATGAAGTGTGTGATGATGCGTGGGTCTCCCCCGATAGAAAATTAAGGCGCTCACACGCTTATCAAAACAAGTGGCGTTACCGTCTCCAGATACGGCCGCCCTCAAGGAGCCAGCTAATAGGAGGCTGGAAAATATCCTAAAAAGTATATACACACATACTAGTGTTATACTGCGACCAGCGATCGCTTCAGCCTGGATGTGCAGCGCTGGGGTGGCTTGGTCGGATTCCCTGACTGAAAATATTGATACCCTTGACAGGGACAGTATTTTATTGACTATAGAGCATTTAAAGGATGCATTTCTATATATGTGAGATGCACAGAGGGATACTTGCACTCTGGCATCAAGAGTAAGTGCGATGTCCATGTCTGCCAGAAGATGTTTATGGACACGACAGTGGTCAGGTGATGCAGATTCCAAACGGCAGTATTGCCGTATAAAGGGGAGGAGTTATTTGGGGTCGGTCCATCGGACCTGGTGGCCACGGCAACAGCTGGAAAATCCACCTTTTTACCCCAAGTCACATCTCAGCAGAAAAAGTGGACCCCTGGATCCTACAAGTAGTATCCCAGGGGTACAGATTGGAAATTCGAGACGTCTCCCCCTCGCAGGTTCCTGAAATCTGCTTTACCAACGTCTCCCTCCGACAGGGAGGCAGTATTGGAAACAATTCACAAGCTGTATTCCCAGCAGGTGATAATCAAAGTACCCCTCCTACAACAAGGAAAGGGGTATTATTCCACACTATTTGTGGTACTGAAGCCAGACGGCTCGGTGAGATTTATTCTAAATCTGAAATCTTTGAACACTTACATACAAAGGTTCAAATCAAGATGGAGTCACTCAGAGCAGTGATAGCGAACTAGGAAGAAGGGGACTATATGGTGTCCCTGGACATCAAGGATGCTTACCTCCATGTCCCAAATTGCCCTTCTCACCAAGGGTACCTCAGGTTCGTGGTACAGAACTGTCACTATCAGTTTCAGACGCTGCCGTTTGGATTGTCCACGGCACCCCGGGTCTTTACCAAGGTAATGGCCGAAATGATTCTTCTTCAAAGAAAAGGCGTCTTAATTATCCCTTACTTGGACGATCTCCTGATAAGGGCAAGGTCCAGAGAACAGTTGGAGGTCGGAGTAGCACTATCTCAAGTAGTTCTACGACAGCACGGGTGGTTTTTAAATATTCCAAAATCGCAGCTGATTCCGACGACACGTCTGCTGTTACTTGGGATGATTCTGGACACAGTCCAGAAAAAGGTGTTTCTCCCGGAGGAGAAAGCCTGGGAGTTATCCGAGCTAGTTAGGAACCTCCTAGAGCCAGGCCAAGTGTCAGTGCATCAATGCACAAGAGTCCTGGGAAAAATGGTGGCTTCTTACGAAGCGATTCCATTCGGCAGATTTCACGAAATAATTTTTCAGTGGGATCTGCTGGACGAATGGTCCGGATCGCATCTTCAGATGCATCAGCGGATAATCCTGTCTCCAAGGACAAGGGTGTCTCTTCTGTGGTGGCTGCAGAGTGCTCATCTACTAGAGGGCAGCAGATTCGGCATTCAGGACTGGGTCCTGGTGACCACGGATGCCAGCCTGAGAGGCTGGGGAGCAGTCACACAGGGAAGAAATTTCCAAGGAGTGTGGTCAAGTCTGGAGACTTCTCTCCACATAAATATACTGGAGCTAAGGGCAATTTACAATGCTCTGAGCCTAGGAAGACCTCTGCTTCAAAGTCAACCGGTGCTGATCCAGTCGGACAACATCACGGCAGTCGCCCGCGTAAACAGACAGGGCGACACAAGAAGCAGGAGGGCAATGGCAGAAGCTGCAAGGATTCTTCGCTGGGCGGAAAATCATGTGATAGCACTGTCAGCAGTGTTCATTCCGGGAGTGGACAACTGGGAAGCAGACTTCCTCAGCAGGCACGACCTCCACCCGGGAGAGTGGGGACTTCACACGGAAGTCTTCCACATGATTGTGAACCATTGGGAAAAACCAAAGGTGGACATGATGGCGTCCCGCCTGAACAAAAAACTGGACAGGTATTGCGCCAGGTCAAGAGACCCTCAGGCAATAGCTGTGGACGTTCTGGTAACACCGTGGGTGTACCAGTCGGTGTATGTGTTCCCTCCTCTGCTTCTCATACCTAAGGTACTGAGAATTAGAAGACGTAGAGGAGTAAGAACTATACTCGTGGCTCCGGATTGGCCAAGAAGGACTTGGTACCCGGAACTTCAAGAGATGCTCACAGAGGACTCATGGCCTCTGCCGCTAAGAAGGGACTTGCTTCAGCAAGTACCATGTCTGTTCCAAGACTTACCGCGGCTGCGTTTGACGGCATGGCGGTTGAACGCCGGATCCTAAGGGAAAAAGGCATTCCGGAAGAGGTCATTCCTACCCTGGTCAAAGCCAGGAAGGAGGTGACCGCACAACATTATCACCACATGTGGCGAAAATATGTTGCGTGGTGTGAGGCCAGGAAGGCCCCACGAAGAAATTTCAACTCGGTCGATTCCTGCATTTCCTGCTAACAGGAGTGTCTATGGGCCTCAAATTGGGATCCATTAAGGTTCAAATTTCGGCCCTGTCGATTTTCTTCCAGAAAGAATTGGCTTCAGTTCCTGAAGTCCAGAAGTTTGTCAAGGGAGTACTGCATATACAACCCCCTTTTGTGCCTCCAGTGGCACTGTGGGATCTCAACGTAGTTCTGGGATTCCTCAAATCACATTGGTTTAAACCGCTCAAATCTGTGGATTTGAAATATCTCACATGGAAAGTGACCATGATGTTGGCCCTGGCCTCGGCCAGGCGAGTGTCAGAATTGGCGGCTTTGTCTCACAAAAGCCCATATCTGATTGTCCATTCGGACAGGGCAGAGCTGCGGACTCGTCCCCAGTTTCTCCCTAAGGTGGTGTCAGCGTTTCACCTGAACCAGCTTATTGTGGTACCTGCGGCTACTAGGGACTTGGAGGACTCCAAGTTGCTAGATGTTGTCAGGGCCCTGAAAATATAGGTTTCCAGGACGGCTGGAGTCAGGAAAACTGACTTGCTGTTATCCTGTATGCACCCAACAAACTGGGTGCTCTTGCTTCTAAGCAGACGATTGCTAGTTGGATGTGTAGTACAATTCAGCTTGCACATTCTGTGGCAGGCCTGCCACAGCCAAAATATGTAAATGCCCATTCCACAAGGAAGGTGGGCTCATCTTGGGCGGCTGCCCGAGGGGTCTCGGCTTTACAACTTTGCCGAGCAGCTACTTGGTCAGGGGCACACCCTGGCTGAGGAGGACCTGGAGTTCTCTCACTCGGTGCTGCAGAGTCATCCGCACTCTCCCGCCCGTTTGGGAGCTTTGGTATAATCCCCATGGTCCTGACGGAGTCCCCAGCATCCACTTAGGACGTCAGAGAAAATAAGAATTTACTTACCGATAATTCTATTTCTCGTAGTCCGTAGTGGATGCTGGGCGCCCATCCCAAGTGCGGATTGTCTGCAATACTTGTACTTAGTTATTGTTACAAAAATCGGGTTATTATTGTTGTGAGCCATCTTTTCAGAGGCTCCGCTGTTATCATGCTGTTAACTGGGTTATTGTGTACGCTCGTCCGGGCACAGTATCCTAACTGAGGCTTGGAGGAGGGTCATAGGGGGAGGAGCCAGTGCACACCATCTGATCCTAAAGCTTTTACTTTTGTGCCCTGTCTCCTGCGGAGCCGCTATTCCCCATGGTCCTGACGGAGTCCCCAGCATCCACTACGGACTACGAGAAATAGAATTATCGGTAAGTAAATTCTTTTCTCTGACGTCCTAGTGGATGCTGGGACTCCGTCAGGACCATGGGGAATAGCGGCTCCGCAGGAGACAGGGCACAAAATTTAAAAGTTTGACCACTAGGTGGTGTGTACTGGCTCCTCCCCCTATGACCCTCCTCCAAGCCTCAGTTAGGTTTTTGTGCCCGTCCGAGCAGGGTGCAATCTAGGTGGCTCTCCTAAAGAGCTGCTTAGAAAAAGTTTGTTAGGTTTTTTATTTTCAGTGAGTCCTGCTGGCAACAGGCTCACTGCAACGAGGGACTTAGGGGAGAAGAAGTGAACTCACCTGCGTGCAGGATGGATTTGCTTCTTAGGCTACTGGACACTAGCTCCAGAGGGACGATCACAGGTACAGCCTGGATGGGTCACCGGAGCCGCGCCGCCGACCCCCTTGCAGATGCCGAATAGAGAAGAGGTCCAGAAACCGGCGGCAGAAGACGTCTCAGTCTTCATGAGGTAGCGCACAGCACTGCAGCTGTGCGCCATTGCTCTCCGCACACTTCACACCAGCGGTCACTGAGGGTGCAGGGCGCTGGGGGGGGCGCCCTGGGCAGCAATGTAATATACCTATTCTGGCTAAAATATATCACATATAGCCCCTGGGGCTATATGGATGTATTTAACCCCTGCCAGGTTCCAAAAAAACCGGGAGAAGAAGCCAGCCGAAAAGGGGGCGGGGCCTATTCTCCTCAGCACACAGCGCCATTTTCCTGCCCAGCTCCGCTGCGAGGAAGGCTCCCAGGACTCTCCCCTGCACTGCACTACAGAAACAGGGTAAAAACAGAGAGGGGGGGCACTTATTGGCGATATTTATAATATTTGAGCTGCTATAAAGGGAACACACTTATTAAGGTTGTCCCTATATATATTTATAGCGCTTGGGTGTGTGCTGGCAAACTCTCCCTCTGTCTCCCCAAAGGGCTAGTGGGGTCCTGTCTTCTATCAGAGCATTCCCTGTGTGTCTGCTGTGTGTCGGTACGTGTGTGTCGACATGTATGAGGACGATGTTGGCGTGGAGGCGGAGCAATTGCCTGTAATGGTGATGTCACCCCCTAGGGAGTCGACACCAGAATGGATGGCTTTGTTTATGGAATTACGGGATAGTGTCAGCACGCTACAAAAGTCGGTTGACGACATGAGACAGCCGGCAAACCAGTTAGTACCTGTCCAGGCGTCTCAGACACCGTCAGGGGCTGTAAAACGCCCTTTACCTCAGTTTGTCGACACAGACCCAGACACTGACACTGAATCCAGTGTCGACGGTGAAGAAACAAACGTATTTTCCAGTAGGGCCACACGTTATATGATCACGGCAATGAAGGAGGCTTTGCATATCTCTGATACTGCAAGTACCACAAAAAGGGGTATTATGTGGGGTGTGAAAAAACTACCGATAGTTTTTCCTGAATCAGAGGAACTGAATGAAGTGTGTGATGAAGCGTGGGTTACCCCAGATAGAAAACTGCTAATTTCAAAGAAGTTATTGGCATTATACCCTTTCCCGCCAGAGGTTAGGGCGCGCTGGGAAACACCTCCTAGGGTGGATAAGGCGCTCACACGCTTATCAAAGCAAGTGGCGTTACCGTCTCCTGATACGGCCGCCCTCAAGGATCCAGCTGATAGGAGGCTGGAGAATACATTAAAAAGTATATACACACATACGGGTGTTATACTGAGACCAGCAATCGCCTCAGCCTGGATGTGCAGTGCTGGCGTGGCTTGGTCGCAGTCACTGTCTGAAAATATTGATACCCTGGATAGGGACAGTATTTTACTGACTATAGAGCAGTTAAAGGATGCATTTCTTTATATGCGAGATGCTCAGAGGGATATTTGCACTCTGGCATCAAGAGTAAGTGCGATGTCCATATCTGCCAGAAGAAGTTTATGGACGCGCCAGTGGTCAGGTGATGCGGATTCCAAACGACATATGGAAGTATTGCCGTATAAGGGGGAGGAATTATTTGGGGTCGGTCTATCGGATCTGGTGGCCACGGCAACGGCCGGAAAATCCACCTTTTTACCCCAGGTCACCTCCCAGCAGAAAAAGCCGCAGGCTTTTCAGCCGCAGTCCTTTCGTTCCTATAAGAACAAACGAGCAAAAGGACATTCCTATTTGCCCCGAGGCAAAGGAAAGGGTAAGAGACTGCAACAAGCAGCTCCTTCCCAGGAGCAGAAGCCCTCCCCGGCTTCTACAAAGGCGTCAGCATGACGCTGGGACCTTACAAGCAGACTCAGGGGCGGTGGGGGGTTGCCTCAAACATTTCAGCGCACAGTGGGCTCACTCGCAGGTGGACCCCTGGATCCTGCAGGTAGTATCTCAGGGTTACAGGTTGGAATTCGTGAAGTCCCCTCCTCGCCGTTTCCTAAAGTCTGCTTTGCCAACGTCTCCCTCCGACAGGGCGACGGTATTGGAGGCCATTCGAAAGCTGTATTCTCAGCAGGTGATAGTCAAGGTACCCCTCCTACAACAGGGACAGGGGTATTACTCCACGCTATTTGTGGTACCGAAGCCGGACGGCTCGGTAAGACCGATTCTAAATCTAAAATCTCTGAACCTGTACATACAAAAATTCAAGTTCAAGATGGAGTCACTCAGAGCAGTGATAGCAAATCTGGAAGAAGGGGATTTTATGGTGTCCTTGGACATCAAGGATGCTTACCTTCATGTTCCAATTTGTCCTTCACACCAAGGGTACCTCAGGTTCGTGGTCCAAAACTGTCATTATCAGTTTCAGACGCTGCCGTTTGGATTGTCCACGGCACCCCGGGTCTTTACCAAGGTAATGGCCGAAATGATGATCCTTCTTCGAAGAGAAGGCGTCTTAATTATCCCTTACTTGGACGATCTCCTGATAAGGGCAAGATCCAGAGAACAGCTGGAGGTCGGAGTAGCACTAACCCAAGTAGTGCTCCAACAACACGGGTGGATTCTGAATTTTCCAAAATCCCAACTGATCCCGACGACACGTCTGTTGTTCCTAGGGATGATTCTGGACACTGTTCAGAAAAAGGTATTTCTTCCGGAGGAGAAAGCCAGGGAGTTATCCGATCTAGTCAGGAACCTCCTAAAACCAGGAAAAGTATCTGTGCATCAATGCACAAGAGTCCTGGGAAAAATGGTAGCTTCTTACGAAGCGATTCCATTCGGCAGATTCCATGCACGAACTTTTCAGTGGGATCTGCTGGACAAATGGTCCGGATCGCATCTGCAGATGCATCAGCGGATAAAATTGTCCACAAGGACAAGAGTGTCTCTGCTATGGTGGTTGCAGAGTGCTCATCTGTTAGAGGGCCGCAGATTCGGCATACAGAACTGGGTCCTAGTGACCACGGATGCCAGCCTGAGAGGCTGGGGAGCGGTCACACAGGGAAGAAACTTCCAGGGCGTGTGGTCAAGCCTGGAGACGTCTCTTCACATAAATATACTGGAGCTAAGAGCAATCTACAATGCTCTAAGCCTGGCAAAACCTCTGCTTCATGGTCAGCCGGTGTTGATTCAGTCGGACAACATCACGGCAGTCGCCCACGTAAACAGACAGGGCGGCACAAGAAGCAGGAGGGCAATGGCAGAAGCTGCAAGGATTCTCCGCTGGGCAGAAAATCATGTGTTAGCACTGTCAGCTGTGTTCATCCCGGGAGTGGACAACTGGGAAGCAGACTTCCTCAGCAGACACGATCTGCACCCGGGAGAGTGGGGACTTCATCCAGAAGTCTTCCACATGATTGTGGTCCATTGGGAAAGACCAATGGTGGACATGATGGCGTCCCGCCTCAACAAAAAACTGGACAGGTATTGCGCCAGGTCAAGAGACCCTCAGGCAATAGCTGTAGACGCTCTGGTAACACCATGGGTGTACCAGTCAGTGTATGTGTTTCCTCCTCTGCCTCTCATACCAAAAGTACTGAGAATTATACGGCAAAGGGGAGTAAGAACGATACTCGTGGCTCCGGATTGGCCAAGAAGAACTTGGTACCCGGAACTTCAGGAGATGCTCACGGAAGATCCGTGGCCTCTACCTCTAAGACGGGACCTGCTTCAGCAGGGACCGTGTCTATTCCAAGACTTACCGCGGCTGTGTTTGACGGCATGGCGGTTGAACGCCGAATCCTAAGGGAAAAAGGCATTCCGGAAGAGGTCATCCCTACCCTGGTAAAAGCCAGGAAGGAGGTGACTGCACAACATTATCACCGCATTGGAGAAAATATGTTGCGTGGTGTGAGGCCAGGAAGGCCCCGACGGAGGAATTTCAACTGGGTCGATTCCTACATTTCCTGCAAACAGGATTGTCTATGGGCCTCAAATTAGGGTCCATTAAGGTTCAAATTTCGGCCCTGTCGATTTTCTTCCAGAAAGAATTGGCTTCAGTTCCTGAAGTCCAGACTTTTGTAAAAGGAGTACTACATATACAGCCCCCGGTTGTGCCCCCAGTGGCACCGTGGGATCTTAATGTAGTTTTGGATTTTCTCAAATCCCATTGGTTTGAGCCACTCAAATCGGTGGATTTGAAATATCTTACATGGAAAGTAATATTTCAAGGACGGCTGGAGTCAGAAAATCTGACTCGCTGTTTATACTGTATGCACCCAACAAGCTGGGTGCTCCTGCTTCTAAGCAGACGATTGCTCGTTGCATTTGTAGCACAATTCAACTTGCACATTCTGTGGCAGGCCTGCCACAGCCTAAATCTGTCAAGGCCCATTCCACAAGGAAGGTGGGCTCATCTTGGGCGGCTGCCCGAGGGGTCTCGGCATTACAACTCTGCCGAGCAGCTACGTGGTCAGGGGAGAACACGTTTGTAAAATTCTACAAATTTGATACCCTGGCTAAGGAGGACCTGGAGTTCTCTCATTCGGTGCTGCAGAGTCATCCGCACTCTCCCGCCCGTTTGGGAGCTTTGGTATAATCCCCATGGTCCTGACGGAGTCCCAGCATCCACTAGGACGTCAGAGAAAATAAGATTTTACTTACCGATAAATCTATTTCTCGTAGTCCGTAGTGGATGCTGGGCGCCCATCCCAAGTGCGGATTGTCTGCAGTACTTGTACATAGTTATTGTTACAAAAAAATCGGGTTGTTATTGTTGTGAGCCGTCTGTTCAGAGGCTCCTACGTTTGTCATACTGTTAACTGGGTTCAGATCACAAGTTGTACGGTGTGATTGGTGTGGCTGGTATGAGTCTTACCCGGGATTCAAAATCCTTCCTTATTGTGTACGCTCGTCCGGGCACAGTATCCTAACTGAGGCTTGGAGGAGGGTCATAGGGGGAGGAGCCAGTACACACCACCTAGTGGTCAAACTTTTAAATTTTGTGCCCTGTCTCCTGCGGAGCCGCTATTCCCCATGGTCCTGACGGAGTCCCAGCATCCACTACGGACTACGAGAAATAGATTTATCGGTAAGTAAAATCTTATTATTTATTTATAGTATTAGTATAACGTTAAAACAATTCTACGCAATTAATTGAAATATTATAGTGACAATATATATTTGCTAGAAACAATTAATCTGTGTCATATTCCTGTATAGCATTAAACATTACAAAATCGAGTAACTGAGGGGAAAGTAACTGTGCAGTTAGCGCCGCAATGTTGGGCAACACGGACATTGTAATGGTTAGCATTACTGCCACAGCACTGAGATCATGGGATTAACTCCCACCATGGCCCTAACTGTGTGGCGTTTCTATATTCTCCCGTGCTCGCTTGGGCTTCCGCCCACAATCCATGCTGTTGGCCTTAGCTTCAGCTAGGCGTGTGTCAGAATTGGCGGCTTTGTCATGTAAAAGCCCATATCTGATCTTTCATATGGACAGGGCAGAGTTGAGGACTCGTCCCCACTTTCTCCCTAAGGTAGTATCAGCGTTTCATTTGAACCAGCCTATTGTGGTGCCTGCGGCTACTCGGGACTTGGAGGACTCCAGGTTACTTGATGTAGTCAGGGCTTTGAAAATCTATGTAGCCGGGACGGCTGGAGTCAGGAAAACTGACTCGCTGTTTATCCTGCATGCACCCAACAAACTGGGTGCTCCGGCTTCAAAGCAAACTATTGCGCGCTGGATCTGTAACACGATTCAGCAAGCTCATTCAGTATTGCAGAAGTAGTCCGCACTTGGGACGGACGCCCAGCATCCTCTACGGACTACGAGAAAAAGATTAACCGGTAGGTTTAAAATCTTATTTTCTCTAACATCCTAGAGGATGCTGGGACTCCGTAAGGACCATGGGGATTATACCAAAGGTCTCAAACGGGCGGGAGAGTGCGGATGACTCTGCAGCACCGATTGAGCAAACATGAGGTCCTCCTCAGCCAGGGTATCAAACTTATAAAACTTTGCAAAGGTGTTTGACCCTGACCAAGTAGCAGCTCGGCACAGCTGTAGTGCCGAGACCCTTCGGGCAGCCGCCCAAGACGAGCCCACCTTCCTAGTGGAATGGGCCTTAACCGATTTTGGTAACGGCAATCCTGCCGTGGAATGCGCTTGCTGGATCGTGTTACAGATCCAGCGAGCAATAGTCTGCTTTGAAGTAGGGCCGCCAACCTTGTTGGCTGCATACAGGACAAACGGTGCTTCTGTGTTTCTGATCCTAGCCGTTCTGGACACGTAAATTTTCAAAGCCCTGACCACATCAAGGGACTCGGAATCCTCCAAGTCACGAGTAGCCACAGGCACGACAATAGGTTGGTTCATATGAAAGGATGAGACCACCTTAGGTAGGAATTGAGGACGGGTCCGCAACTCCGCTCTATCCATATGGAAAACCAGATAGGGGCTTTTATGTGATAAAGCCGCCAATTCCGAAACTAGCCTAGCCGAAGCCAAGGCTAACAACATGACCACCTTCCAAGTGAGATATTTTAACTCCACCGTTTTGAGTGGTTCAAACCAATGTGACTTAAGGAAACTTAACACCACGTTAAGGTCCCAAGGCGCCACCGGAGGTACAAAAGGAGGCTGAATATGCAGTACTCCCTTTACAAAAGTCTGTACTTCAGGTAGAGAGGCCAATTCCTTTTGAAAGAAAATGGATAAGGCCGAAATCTGAACTTTTATGGAGCCTAATTTTAGGCCCAAATTCACTCCAGTTTGCAGGAAGTGAAGAAGACGACCCAGATGGAATTCCTCCGTAGGAGCATTCCTGGCCTCACACCAAGAAACATATATTTTCTCCATATTCGGTGATAATGTTTTTATGTCACGTCCTTCCTAGCCTTTATTAGCGTAGGAATGACCTCATCCGGAATACCTTTTTCCGCTAGGATCCGGCGTTCAACCGCCATGCCGTCAAACGCAGTCGCGGTAAGTCTTGGAACAGACAGGGCCCCTGCTGCAGCAGGTCTTGTCTTAGAGGAAGAGGCCACGGATCTTCTGTGAGCAAGTCCTGTAGATCCGGATACCAAGTCCTACGTGGCCAATCTGGAACAATGAGGATTGTTCTCACTCTTCTTTGTCTTATTATTCTCAACACCTTGGGTATAAGAGGAAGTGGAGGAAACACATAGACCGACCGAAACACCCACAGTGTCACCAGGGCGATCTCTTGACCTGGCGCAATACCTTTTTAACTTTGTGTTGAGACCTGACGCCATCATGTCTATCTGGGGCAGTTCCCACTGACCTGTGATCTGCGCGAAGACTTCCTGATGAAGTCCCCACTCTCCCGGATGCAGGTCGTGTCTGCTAAGGAAGTCTGCTTCCCAGTTGTCCACTCCCGGAATGAACACTGCTGACAGTGCGTTTACATGATTTTCCGCCCAGCGAAGAATCCTGGTGACTTCCGCCTTGTGCCGCCTTGGTGGTTTACATGAGCTACTGCTGTGACATTGTCCTACTGAATCAGAACTGGTTTGTCGCGAAGTAATGCCTCCGCTTGAATTAGGGCGTTGTATATGGCCCTCAACTCCAGGATGTTGATGTGGAGACAAGTCTCTAGACTCGACCAAAGACCTTGGAAATTTCTTCCCTGTGTGACTGCTCCCCAACCTCGGAGACTTGCGTCTGTGGTCACCAGGATCCAGTCCTGAATGCCAAACCTGCGACCCTCTAGAAGGTGAGCACTCTGCTGCCAAAACAGGAGTGACACCCTTGCTCTGGGGGACAGGATGATCCTCTGATGCATTTGTAGATGTGACCCGGACCACTTGTCCAGTAGGTCTCATTGGACGGTCCTCGCATGGAACCTGCCGAAGGGAATGGCTTCGTACGATGCCACCATTTTCCCCAGGACTCGAGTGCAGTGATGCACTGACACCTGTTTTGGCTTCAATAGGTTCCTGACCAGAGTCCTGAGTTCCTGAGCTTTTTCCATTGGAAGAAAAACCTTCTTCTGGTCTGTGTCCAGAATCAAGCCCAAGAAGGTCAGACGCGTCGTAGGAACCAACTATGACTTCGGGATATTGAGAATCCAGCCGTGTTGCTGTAACACCTTCAAAGACAGCGCCACGCTGTCCAGTAAATTCTCCCGAGATCTCGCTTTTATGAGGAGATCGTCCAAGTATGGGAAAATTGTGACACCTCGCTTGCGCAGGAGCACCATCATTTCCGCCATTACCTTGGTGAAAATCCTCGGGCCGTTGAAAGCCCAAACGACAACGTCTGAAATTGTTATTGATAATCTTGTACAGCAAATCTCAGGAACGCCTGATGAGGAGGAAATATTGGAACATGAAGGTATGCATCCTTTATGTCCAGGGAAACCATAAAATCCCCCCCTTCCAGGCTGGCGATGACCGCCCTGAGCGACTCCATCTTGAATTTGATCCTTTTCAAGTATAGGTTCAGGGATTTTAAATTCAAAATGGGTCTGACCGAACCGTCCGGTTTCGGAACCACAAACAGGGTTGAGTAATAACCCTTTCCTTGCTGCAGTAGAGGAACCTTGACTACTACCTGTTGAAGATACAATTTTTGTATTGCATTCAACACTAACTCCCTCTTTGAGGGAGCCGCAGGTAGAGCCGATTTGAAAAACCGGCGAGGAGGCACCTCTTCGAATTCCAGCTTGTATCCCTGAGAAACAATTTCTATTGCCCAGGGATCCACCTGTGAATGAACCCAGATGTGGCTGAAAAGTCGAAGACGTGCCCCCACTTGAGCGGACTCCCCCAGGGAAGCCCCAGCGTCATGCGGTGGATTTTGCAGAGGCAGGGGAGGACTTCTGTTCCTGGGAACTAGCTGTGTGCAGCTTTTTTCCTCTGCCCTTACCTCTGGCAAGAAAGGACGATCCTCGTACTCTTTTGCTTTTATTCGAACGAAAGGACTGCATTTGATAATGAGGCGCTTTCTTAGGCTGTGAGGGAACATAAGGCAAAAAATTTGATTTACCTGCCGTAGCTGTGGAGACGAGGTCCGAGAGGCCTTCTCCAAATAACTCCTCACCTTTGTAAGGCAAAGACTCCATATGCCTCTTTGAGTCGGCATCACCCGTCCACTGTCAGGTCCATAAGACTCGCCTAGCAAAAACAGACATAGCGTTTATTCTGGAACTTAGCAAACAAATGTCTCTTTGAGCATCCCTCATATATTACGCAGCATCTTTTATATGCCCTAGGGTCATTAAAATGGTATCCTTATCTAGGGTCTCAATTTCCGTAGATAAGGAGTCTGTCCATGCTGCGACAGCACTACAACCCCAGGCCGACGCCATTGCCGGTCTAAGAATTGTACCTGAATATGTGTAAATGGACTTCATGGTAACCTCCTGTCTGCGATCAGCAGCATCCTTGAGGGTAGCCGTATCTTGGGATGGCAGCGCTATCTTCTTTGATAAACGTGTTTAAAGCCTTGTCCACCTTAGGAGAAGACTCCCATCGTATCCTATCCGTTTGCGGGAAAGGATACGCCATAAGAATCCTTTTGGGAATCTGCAGCCTCTTGTCTGGAGATTCCCAAGCCTTTTCGCACAGCTCGCTCATCTCTTTATACATGTGTACCCTCTTGTCAGGGACAGGGGGTTCCTCTGTGATATGCAAAACATCTTTTACTGCAATAATCATATATCGAATGCCCTTAGCCACTTTTGGCTGTAATTTTGCCTCCTCATAGTCGACACTGGAGTCTGAATCCGTGTCGGTATCTGTGTCCATTATTTGGGACAATGTGCGCTTCTGAGACCCGGAAGGTCCCGGTGACACAGGGACAGGCATGGTCTGACTACCTGACTGTTCCCTAGCCTCAGCCTTGTCTAATCTCTTGTGTAATAAATTTACACTAGCACTCAAGACATTCCACATCTCCATCCAGTCCGGTGTCGGCGCTGCCGACGGAGATCTGACATTCATACACTCCCCCTCCTCCTTAGGTTAGCCTTCCACTTCATACATGTCGACACACACGCACCGACACACCCCAGACAAACAGGGAAGCTTTTATCTGAAGACAGTTCCCCACCAGGCCCTTTGGAGAGACAGAGAGTATGCCAGCACACACCCCAGCGCTATATAACCCAGGCAAAACACAGAATGTTTCCCCAGTAGCGCTGAAATAACAACATGTTTTTCGCCAATTATGTGCCCCCCCCTCTTGAAAAACCCACTGTCACCTCAGTAAGCAGGGGAGAGTCCGGGGAGCTTCCTCTCAGCGCTGTGCTGTGGAGAAAAATGGCGCTGGTGAGTGCTGAGGGAGAAGCCCCGCCCCCTCGGCGGCGGGCTTCTGTCCCGCTCAAATTATTCAAAAACATGGCGGGGGCTCTTTATATACATGTACAGTGCCCAGCTGTACATGTATATATGTGTCTATGCCATAATAGAGGTTTATATTGCTGCCCAGGGCGCCCCCCCTGCGCCCTGCACCCTTACAGTGACCGGAGTGTGTGAGGTGTATGGGAGCAATGGCGCACAGCTGCAGTGCTGTGCATTACCTCAGTGAAGATCACGAAGTCTTCTGCCGCCTTTGAAGCCTTCTTACTTCTCATACTCACCCGGCTTCTATCTTCTGGCTCTGCGAGGAGGACGGCGGCGCGGCTCTGGGACGAACTCCAGGGTGAGACCTGTGTTCCGCCTCCCACTGGAGCTAATGGTGTCCAGTAGCCTAAGAAACGGAACCTTGAAACTCAGAGAAGTAGGGCTGTTTCTCTCTCCTCAGTCCCACGATGCAGGGAGTCTGTTGCCAGCAGGCTCCCTGAAAATAAAAACCTAATTAAAATACTTTCTTAGCAGGAAACTCAGGAGAGCTCCCTGCAGTGCACCCATCTCCTCTGGGCACTGAATTTACCAATGTGTACTGAGGTCTGGAGGAGGGGCATAGAGGGAGGAGCCAGTGCACACTCAGAGTCAAAGTCTTTCTTAAAGTGCCCATGTCTCCTGCGGAGCCCGTCTATCCCCATGGTCCTTACGGAGTCCCAGCATCCTCTAGGACGTGTTATATTTCTCTGACGTCCTAGTGGATGCTGGGAACTCCGTAAGGACCATGGGGAATAGCGGCTCCGCAGGAGACTGGGCACAAAAGTAAAGCTTTAGGACTACCTGGTGTGCACTGGCTCCTCCCCCTATGACCCTCCTCCAAGCCTCAGTTAGATTTTTGTGCCCGAACGAGAAGGGTGCACACTAGGGGCTCTCCTGAGCTGCTTAGTGAAAAGTTTAGTTTTAGGTTTTTTATTTTCAGTGAGACCTGCTGGCAACAGGCTCACTGCATCGAGGGACTAAGGGGAGAAGAAGCGAACTCACCTGCGTGCAGAGTGGATTGGGCTTCTTAGGCTACTGGACACCATTAGCTCCAGAGGGATCGAACACAGGCCCAGCCATGGAGTCCGGTCCCAGAGCCGCGCCGCCGGCCCCCTTACAGAGCCAGAAGCAAGAAGAGGTCCGGAAAATCGGCGGCAGAAGACATCCTGTCTTCACCAAGGTAGCGCACAGCACTGCAGCTGTGCGCCATTGCTCCTCAGCACACTTCACACTTCGGTCACTGAGGGTGCAGGGCGCTAGTGGGGGGCGCCCTGAGCAGCAATAAAAACACCTTGGCTGGCGAAAATACATCACATATAGCCCCCAGGGCTATATGGATGAATTTTAACCCCTGCCAGATTACACTGAAAAACGGGAGAAAAGGCCGCCGAGAAAGGGGCGGAGCCTATCTCCTCAGCACACTGGCGCCATTTTCCCTCACAGCTCCGTTGGAGGGAAGCTCCCTGGCTCTCCCCTGCAGTCACTACACTACAGAAAGGGTTAAAAAAGAGAGGGGGGCACTAATTAGGCGCAGTATAAACAATACAGCAGCTATAAGGGGAAAAACACTTATATAAGGTTATCCCTGTGTGTGTATATATATATATATATATATATATATATAGCGCTCTGGTGTGTGCTGGCAAACTCTCCCTCTGTCTCCCCAAAGGGCTAGTGGGGTCCTGTCCTCTATCAGAGCATTCCCTGTGTGTGTGCTGTGTGTCGGTACGTTTGTGTCGACATGTATGAGGAGGAAAATGATGTGGAGGCGGAGCAAATTGCCTGTAATAGGGATGTCACCCCCTAGGGGGTCGACACCTGAGTGGATGAACTGTTGGAAGGAATTACATGACAGTGTCAGCTCTTTACAAAAGACAGTGATTGACATGAGACAGCCGGCTACTCAGCTTGTTCCTGTCCAGACGTCTCATAGGCCGTCAGGGGCTCTAAAGCGCCCGTTACCTCAGATGGCAAATACAGACGCCGACACGGATACTGACTCCAGTGTCGACGGTGAAGAGACAAATATGACTTCCAGTAGGGCCACACGTTACATGATTGAGGCAATGAAAAATGTTTTACACATTTCTGATAATACGAGTACCACCAATAGGGGTATTATGTTCGGTGAGGAAAAACTACCTGTAGTTTTCCTGAATCTGAGAAATTAAATGAGGTGTGTGATGAAGCGTGGGTTTCCCCCGATAAAAAAACTGATAATTTCTAAACAGTTATTGGCATTATATCCTTTCCCGCCAGAGGTTAGGGTGCGTTGGGAAACACCCCCTAGGGTGGATAAAGCGCTCACACGCTTGTCAAAACAGGGGCTCTACCCTCTCCTGAGATGGCCGCCCTTAAGGATCCTGCTGATAGAAAGCAGGAGGGTATCCTAAAATGTATTTACACAACATACTGGTGTTATACTGCAACCAGCAATCGCCTCAGCCTGGATGTGCAGTGCTGGGTTGGCGTGGTTGGATTCCCTAACTGAAAATATTGATACCCTAGATAGGGACAGTATATTATTGCCTATAGAGCATTTAAAAGATGCATTTCTATATATGTGTGATGCACAGCGGGATATTTGTCGACTGGCATCAAGAGTAAGTGCGCTGTCCATTTCTGCCAGAAGAGGGTTATGGACACGACAGTGGTCAGGTGATGCGGATTCCAAATGGCATATGGAAGTATTGCCTTATAAAGGGGAGGAGTTATTTGGGGGTCGGTCTTTCAGACCTGGTGGCCACGGCAACAGCTGGGAAATCCACGTTTTTACCCCAGGTCGCCTCTCAACATAAGAAGACGCCGTATTATCAGGCGCAGTCCTTTCGTTCCCATAATGGTAAGTGGGCAAAAGGTTCCTCATTTCTGCCCCGTGACAGAGGGAGAGGAAAAAGGCTGCAGAAATCAGCCAGTTCCCAGGAACAGAAGCCCTCTCCCGCCTCTGCCAAGCCCTCAGCATGACGCTGGGGCTTTACAAGCAGACAGGGAGGCAGTTTTGGAAGCCATTCACAAGCTGTATTCCCAGCAGGTGATAATCAAGGTACCCCTCCGGCAACAGGGAAAGGGGTATTATTCCACACTGTTGTGGCACCGAAGCCGGACGGCTCGGTGAGACCGATTTTAAATCTAAAATCTTTGAACACTTACATACAGAGGTTCAAATTCAAGAGAAGGGGACTACATGGTGTCTCTGGACATCAAGGATGCTTACCTTCATGTCCCAATTTACCCTTCTCACCAAGGGTACCTCAGGTTTGTGGTACAGAACTGTCACTATCAGTTTCAGACGCTGCCGTTGGATGGTCCACGGCACCCTGGGTCTTTACCAAGGTAATGGCCGAAATGATGATATTCCTTCGAAGGAAGGGAGTTTTAGTTATCCCTTACTTGGACGATCTCCTGATAAGGGTAAGATCCAGGGAACAGTTGGAGGTCGGTGTAGCACTATCTTAGGTAGTGTTGCGACAGCACGGTTGGATTCTCAATATTCCAAAATCGCAGCTGGTTCCGACGACTCGTTTTCTGTTCCTAGGGATGATTGTGGACACAGTCCAGAAAAGGTGTTTCTCCCGGAGGAGAAAGCCAGGGAGTTATCCGAGCTAGTCAGGAACCTCCTAAAACCGAGCCAAGTCTCGGTGCATCAATGCACAAGGGTTCTGGGAAAAATGGTGGCTTCCTACGAAGCAAGCCCATTCGGCAGATTCCACGCAAGAACTTTCCAGTGGGACCTGCTGGACAAATGGTCGGGGTTGCATCTTCAGATGCATCAGCGGATAACCCGGTCACCAAGGACAAGGGTGTCCCTCCTGTGGTGGTTGCAGAGTGCTCATCTTCTAGAGGGCCGCAGATTCGGCATTCAGGACTGGGTCCTGGTGACCACGGATGCCAGCCTGCGAGGCTGGGGAGCAGTCACACAGGGATGAAATTTCCAGGGCTTATGGTCAAGCCTGGAGACATCACTTCACATAAATATCCTGGTGCTAAGAGCCATTTACAATGCTCTAAGCTTAGCAAGACCTCTGCTTCAAGGTCAGCCGGGTTGATCCAGTCGGACATCATCACGGCAGTCACCCACGTAAACAGACAGGGTGGCACAAGAAGCAGTCAATGGCAGAAGCTGCAAGGATTCTTCGCTGGGCGGAAAATCATGTGATAGCACTGTCAGCAGTATTCATTCCGGGAGTGGACAACTGGGAAGCAGACTTCCTCAGCAGACACGACCTCCACCCGGGAGAATGGGGACTTCACCCAGAAGTCTTCCACATGATTATAAACCGTTGGGTAAAATCAAAGGTGGACATGATGGCGTCCCGCCTCAACAAAAAACTCGACAGGTATTGCGCCAGGTCAAGGGACCCTCAGGCAATAGCTGTAGACGCTCTGGTAACACCGTGGGTGTACCAGTCAGTGTATGTTTTCCCTCCTCTGCCTCTCATACCCAAGGTACTGAGAATTATAAGATGGAGAGGAGTAAGCACTATATTCGTGGCTCCGGATTGGCCAAGAAGGACTTGGTACCCGGAACTTCAAGAGAGGCTCACGGAGGATCCGTGGCCTCTACCTCTAAAAAGGGACCTGCTCCAGCAAGGACCCTGTCTGTTCCAAGACTTACCGCGGCTGCGTTTGACGGCATGGCGGTTGAACGCCGGATCCTGAAGAAAAAAGGCATTCCGGATGAAGTCATCCCTATCCTGATCAAAGCCAGGAAGGATGTAACCGCAAAACATTATCACCGCATTTGGCGAAAATATGTTGCGTGGTGCGAGGCCAGTAAGGCCCGACGGAGGAATTTCAACTGGGTCGATTCCTACATTTCCTGCAAACAGGAGTGTCTATGGGCCTGAAATTGGGGTCCATTAAGGTTAAAATTTCGGCCCTGTCAATTTTCTTCCAGAAAGAACTAGCTTCAGTCCCTGAAGTGCAGACGTTTGTAAAAGGGGTACTGCATAATCAGCCTCCTTTTGTGCCTCCAGTGGCACCTTGGGATCTCAATGTAGTTTTTGGGTTCCAAAAGTCACATTGGTTTGAACCACTTAAAGATGTTGGCCCTGGCCTGGGCCAGGCGCGTGTCAGAATTGGCGGCTTTATTCTGTAAAAGCCCTTATCTGATTTTCCATACGGACAGGGCGGAATTGAGGACTCGTCCTCGGTTTCTCCCTAAGGTGGTTTCAGCGTTTCACCTGAACCAACCTATTGTGGTGCCTGCGGCTACTAGGGACTTGGAGGACTCCAAGTTGCTAGACGTTGTCAGGGCCCTGAAAATATATGTTTCCAGGACGGCTGGAGTCAGAAAATCTGACTCGCTGTTTATCCTGTATGCACCCATCAAGCTGGGTGCTCCTGCTTCTAAGCAGACTATTGCTCGTTGGATTTGTAGTACAATTCAGCTTGCACATTCTGTGGCAGGCCTGCCACAGCCAAAATCTGTAAAAGCCCATTCCACACGGAAAGTGGGCTCATCTTGGGCGGCTGCCCGAGGGGTCTCGGCTTTACAACTTTGCCGAGCAGCTGCTTGGTCAGGGGCAAACACGTTTTGCTAAATTCTACAAATTTGATACCCTGGCTTAGGAGGACCTGGAGTTCTCTCATTCGGTGCTGCAGAGTCATCCGCACTCTCACGCCCGTTTGGGAGCTTTGGTATAATCCCCATGGTCCTTACGGAGTTCCCAGCATCCACTAGGACGTCAGAGAAAATAAGAATTTACTTACCGATAATTCTATTTCTCGTAGTCCGTAGTGGATGCTGGGCGCCCATCCCAAGTGCGGATTGTCTGCAATACTTGTACATAGTTATTGTTAACTAAATCGGGTTATTGTTGTAGTGAGCCATCTTTTCTAGAGGCTCCTCTGTTATCATACTGTTAACTGGGTTTAGATCACAAGTTATACGGTGTGATTGGTGTGGCTGGTATGAGTCTTACCCGGGATTCAAAATCCTTCCTTATTGTGTACGCTCGTCCGGGCACAGTATCTTAACTGAGGCTTGGAGGAGGGTCATAGGGGGAGGAGCCAGTGCACACCAGGTAGTCCTAAAGCTTTCTTTAGATGTGCCCAGTCTCCTGCGGAGCCGCTATCCCCATGGTCCTTACGGAGTCCCCAGCATCCACTACGGACTATGAGAAATAGAATTATCGGTAAGTAAATTCTTATTTTTTTTCCCAAGCATGTAAAACATTACTTCTGCTGACATACTGTAACCTGCATATGTTGTCATAAGTGTGACTGAAGAGGTACATTTTACGCGGTATTACATCATCCAGATTCTGCAACATATGCGGCTTAATGTAATAGCCTCTGAGTTCCGTAGGTGCGGAAATTTTGTGTGAGTCTGCCTGTTTTATTAAAGCAGTAATGTTTTACGAGGCAAATCCAACCTGATTTAGTCTTGTAAATGAATGCCGTTTAAAAACAAACTGGTAGACGCGCACAAAATTCCCGCACCTTCGGAACTCGGATGCTATTACTAGTGTTCACTCTAGGATTATTTTAGGGCAGGGTGCTGATCAGTGAGGAGGGCACATTTTTATTGTGACGCTTTTCGCACAATGCACAGTGCATATGTGTTTAGTTTTTATACATATATTTTACCCTTAATGTATCATATACCTCTACATACATATAAAGCACCCATGTAACACCCAACATCTGTACTGAGAAAAATACTTTATATGCCCAGTCTTCTTGAAAGAACGGCTGTAGCATATTCATAATAAGTAGATAATAATAACTGTCTCCTCCAGTGCTGAAGTAGTTATAATCCTTGTGGTATAAAATAGAAATGTTAAGCAGAGGGTTCTAATATATAGGTAAAAATTAAGTCTGTTCTACTAGGCAAATACTATAAGCCATGGGTCTTCAACTACACGTCCCAGCAGGCCCTGCCACAGTTTTGCTATTAAGGCATGCTTTAGCAGAGTGCTGTGTTATGCCGGCAGCCACAGCAGTGATGCCACTTATAGTCCCTCCTCTGCCATCCATTTAGCTGAGGATAGATATTGTTCCAATTTCAGAGGTGGGCAATGAGTAAACTACTACATTGTAACATGCACTCTGACTGTTGCATTCTGTGGGGGATTTTATGATCCTTCAGGGTGCACTGAAAAAGGGCAGGGTGCTTTTTCACATTTCAAAAATGGGCAGGGTGCGCCACCCTGCTGAAACAGCCTAGAAGGAACACTATATTACATTTTGCCAATGGTTTTAAAGATGCCTTGATGAACCATTTTAACTTTACCTTCATGTGATTGCATTTTGACAAACTCTTTCATCTACTTTGGTTTTTTTAGTTTCGCTATTGGCAATTTTTTTTTCATATGGTGTTTGAGGAGAGGGTCTGAGAGTGTAGATTTTCATGGAAACATAGATTGTTGCTTGAGGATTTAAAGAAACCTTTATGGACACATTTTTGTCCATCTGTATGTGAGTGCATTATTATCAGATCATTAATTCACCTAAGGCCTAATGGTGTGTACACATGGTGAGATATATTCTTACGATTTTGACTATATAGTTAAAATCGTAAGAAAAGTTAGTGCAGATTGCAAGGTGAAAGGTGCACGGTCGGCATCGCAAGCATAGATAGACTGTGCAGGCAAGTCAATTTTGACTATCTTGTAGAAAAGATAGTAAAAATTGACTCTTAGCCAAAATCGCACATAGTCAGGATCGCAAGCACAGTCATTATGTGCTTGCGATACCGAATTGGTCCCTGTCGCATAGTGAGAATCTGGGTTAGCCCAAATCTCACCATGTGTACACACCTTTAGCATTATTAGACTGTGGGGGGAATTCAGAATGCCAGATATCCACTTTCCTGGCCTACACACTCCGGGGCACATTTGTTTGAAAGAGAGGAGTCTGCTCTTTCAAACAGTTTCTGACCCTTTAGTAGTTATTGTCTGGTTATTACCAGACGATAACTCCCTATACTACATAGTTTTAAGGCCAAAGATGGTATTCCTAATGCTCAGATATCTGAGGGGATCCGGGACTGGGATCCCGAACGCCGGAGTCCCGATCAAGGTGTGTTGCCACTCTATACTATTAAGTCGGGGGAGGGAGGGTTAGGTTTAGTTTGTGGGAATGGTTAAAGTCAGGCTGCAGGTAAGGAGGATTAGGGGGGTTCGGGAATTTGGTCTAGTCAACTTACTACCTTGGTGTCGGGATCCTGAGCGTGGGGTTGCCGCTGTCAGTATTTTGACTGCCGGGATCCTGATACCATCCCACATATCCACCATCCTGGCATCAATAAACACAGAGGTCCCCTCGTGATGTGATAATGTTGCCTACTTTTCAAAATAAGCTTCACAGGGCTTACCCTATTGTTATTACACCTACATGTAGAATTTGGCATTTTGGAGAGCACAGTGTATTTATGTAAACAGTGATTTTCTCTTAATACCATTTCCATTTTATATTTTGAGCTTAAACATGCTGAGATTTGGCAGGTTTCTAAAGCCACCTATTAGTAAATGTACCCCTTAATCTGTAGAACCTCTTCAAGTCCATAGAATTCTAGTTACCAGGTCATAATAACTTAAAAATATATATATTTTTTCTTTTTGTACGGTACCTCACAAGCCTATATAACTTTTTTTTTTACTGCGCCACAAATAGTTTTCTAGATTTGTGTGTATATATAAATATACATACATACATACATACATACATACATACATACATACATACATACATACATACATATTGAGTATCCCTTATCCAAAATGCTTGGGACCAGGAGTATTTTGGATATAATCGGATTATTCCGTATTTTGGAATACTTGCATACCATAATGAGATATCATGGTGATGGGACCCAAGTCTAAGCACAGAATGCATTTCTGTTTCATATACACCTTATACACACAGCCTGAAGGTCATTTAATACAATATTTGTAATAATTTTGTGTATTAAACAAAAAAGTTTGTGTACATTGAGCCATCAGAAAACAAAGGTTTCACTATTTCACTCTCACTAAAAAATTCCGTATTTCGGAATATTCCTTATTTCGGAATATTTGGATATGGGATACTCAACCTGTATATAATTATAGAGCCACCACTGAAGCAAAATTTTCCAATGTTACGTGACACCAAAGCATTCTCTCCTCGGCATGACACAGGCCAATGTTAAAATAGCTCAGAAATCCATGAGGAGACAAAGAGCTATTTTCCATGATACAGACGTCTATCATTTGCAGCACCTATTCAAGTTAAATATATATATATATATATATATATATATGTGTGTGTGTGTGTGTGTATATATATATATATATATATATATATATCTATATCTATATCTCCAATAGAAAAGCAGGAGCACTCACCAGTCTTCAAGGTAGCAAAAAGATTTTTATTCAGGTCATCAGTGCAGAAACGTTTCGGTCTGTATGTAGACCCTTGTCAAGAGTCTACATACAGACCGAAACATTTCTGCACTGATGACCTGAATAAAAATCTTTTTGCTACCTTGAAGACTGGTGAGTGCTCCTGCTTTTCTATTGGATTTGTGTTGGAATGGAACTTTGTTCCTATCTATTTGGATGCCACCCCAGCAAGCTTCTCTAAACACGTGAGTGTGGACACTACTTTGTGTGTGTGTGTATATATGTGTATATATATATATATATATATATATATATATATATATATATATATATATATATATATATAATATATATATATATCTCTAATGTCCTAGTGGATGCTGGGGACTCCGTAAGGACCATAGGGATAGACTGGCTCCGCAGGAGACATGGGCACTTTAAGAAAGAATTTAGGTTCTGGTGTGCACTGGCTCCTCCCTCTATGCCACTCCTCCTGACCTCAGTTTGATACTGTGCCCAGACGAGCTGGGTGCTTTTCAGTGAGCTCTCCTGAGTTTGCTGAGAGAAAGTATTTTGTTAGGTTTTTTATTTTCAGGGAGCTCTGCTGGCAACAGACTCCCTGCATCGTGGGACTGAGGGGAGAGAAGCAGCCCTACTCTCTGAAGCTAGGTCCTGCTTCTTAGGCTACTGGACACCATTAGCTCCAGAGGGATCGTACGCAGGATCTCACCCTCGCCGTCCGATCCCAGAGCCGCGCCGCCGTCCCCCTCGCAGAGCCGGAAGACAGTAGCCGGGTGAGTATGAGAAGCAAAGAAGACTTCACAGGCGGCAGAAGTCTACGTTCTTCACTGAGGTAACGCACAGCACTGCAGCTGTGCGCCATTGCTCCACACACCTACACATACTCCGGTCACTGTAAGGGCGCAGGGGGGGGGGGGGCGCCCTGGGCAGCATTTGGGACCACTTTTGGCAAAAGTTAAACATACTTTCTCTCTGTTTCTCCTAAGGGCCTTGTGGGGGAACGGTCTTCAAAAAGGGCATTCCCTGTGTGTGTGGTGTGTCGGTACGCTTGTGTCGACATGTCTGAGGAAGGCTATGTGGAAGCAGAGCGGGAGCAAATTAATGTGGTGTCTCCGCCGATGGCGCCGACACCTGATTGGATGGATATGTGGAAGGTTTTAAATGATAATGTTAATTCCTTGCATAAAAGGTTAGAAAAAGCTGAAGCCTCAGGACAGTCAGGGTCCCAACCAGTGCCTGTTCCTATGTCGCAGAGGCCGCCAGGGTCTCAGAAGCGCCCACTATCCCAAATTGTTGACACAGATACCGACATGGATTCTGACTCCAGTGTCGATTACGATGATGCAAAGTTACAGCCAAAATTGGCTAAATCCATCCGTTATATGATTATAGCAATTAAGGATGTGTTGCACATCACAGAGGAAATCCCAGTCCCTGACAAGAGGGTACATATGTATGGGGAAAAGAAGCCGGAGGTAACCTTTCTCCCCTCACACGAGCTAAATGAGTTATGTGAAAAGGCTTGGGAATCTCCAGATAAAAAACTGCAGATTTCCAAAAGGATCCTTATGGCGTATCCTTTCCCGCCAACAGACAGGTTACGCTGGGAATCCTCCCCTAAGGTGGACAAAGCTTTAACACGCTTATCCAAGAAGGTAGCCCTGCCGTCACAGGATACGGCTACCCTCAAAGATGCTGCGGATTGCAAACAGGAGGTTACCCTGAAGTCCATTTATACACATTCAGGTACCTTACTGAGGCCGGCGATCGCGTCGGCCTGGGTGTGTAGTGCTGTAGCAGCATGGACGGATACCGTGTCTGAGGAAATTGATACCTTAGACAAGGATACTATATTGTTGACCTTGGGGCATATTAAAGACGCTGTCCTATATATGAGAGATGCTCAAAGAGACATTAGTCTACTGGGTTCTAGAATAAATGCTATGTCAATTTCTGCCAGAAGGGTCCTGTGGACTCGGCAATGGACAGGTGATGCCGACTCAAAAAGGCATATGGAGGTTTTACCTTACAAGGGTGAGGAATTGTTTGGGGAGGGTCTCTCGGACCTGGTCTCCACAGCTACTGCTGGAAAGTCAAATTTTTTGCCATATGTTTCTTCACAGTCTAAGAGAGCACCGTATTATCAAATGCAGTCCTTTCGATCACAGAAAAACAAAGTCCGAGGTGCGTCCTTTCTTGCCAGAGGCAGGGGCAGAGGAAAGAAGCTGCACAACACAGCTAGTTCCCAGGAACAGAAGTCCTCCCCGGCCTCTACAAAATCCACCGCATGACGCTGGGGCTCCACAAGCGGAGCTAGGCCCGGTGGGGGCACGTCTTCGAAATTTCAGCCAGAAGTGGGTTCACTCCCAGTTGGATCCCTGGGCAATAGATATTGTGTCTCAGGGATACAAGCTGGAATTCGAGGAGATGCCCCCTCACCGATACCTCATATCGGCCCTGCCAGCTTCCCCCCACGAGAGGGAAATAGTGTTAAGTGCAATTCACAAATTGTATCCTCAACAGGTGGTGGTCAAGGTTCCCCTCCTTCAACAAGGAAGGGGTTATTATTCGACCATGTTTGTAGTCCCGAAACCGGACGGTTCGGTCAGACCCATATTGAATTTAAAATCCCTGAACATATACCCGAAAAGGTTCAAGTTCAAGATGGAATCGCTAAGAGCGGTCATCGCAAGCCTGGAAGGGGGGGATTTTATGGTGTCTCTGGACATAAAGGATGCATACCTTCATGTCCCCATTTATCCACCTCATCAGGCGTACCTCAGATTTGTGGTACAGGATTGTCATTACCAACTTCAGACGTTGCCGTTTGGTCTCTCCACGGTACCGAGAATATTTACCAAGGTAATGGCGGAAATGATGGTACTCCTGCGGAAGCAAGAAATCACAATTATCCCATACTTGGACGATCTCCTCATAAAAGCGAGATCAAGAGAGCAGTTGCTGATCAGCGTAGCACTTTCTCTGGAAGTGTTACGGCAACACGGCTGGATTCTAAATATTCCAAAGTCGCAGTTGATTCCTACGACTCGTCTGCCTTTCCTGGGCATGATTCTAGACACAGACCAGAAAAGGGTTTATCTCCCGATGGAGAAAGCTCAGGAACTCATGACACTGGTCAGGAACCTATTAAAACCAAAACAGGTGTCAGTGCATCACTGCACTCGTGTCCTGGGAAAGATGGTGGCATCATACGAGGCCATTCCCTTCGGCAGGTTCCATGCAAGGACTTTTCAATGGGACTTACTGGACAAGTGGTCCGGATCACATCTTCAGATGCATCGGTTAATCACCCTATCCCCCAGGGCCAGGGTATCACTCCTGTGGTGGCTGCAGAGCGCTCACCTTCTCGAGGGCCGCATATTCGGCATACAGGACTGGGTCCTGGTGACCACGGACGTGAGCCTCCGAGGTTGGGGTGCAGTCACACAGGGAAGAAATTTCCAATGTCTGTGGTCAAGTCAAGAGACTTGCCTTCACATCAACATCCTGGAACTAAGGGCCATATACAACGCCCTACGTCAAGCGGAGACCCTACTTCGCGACCAACCGGTTCTGATTCAGTCAGACAACATCACCGCAGTGGCTCATGTAAACTGCCAAGGTGGCACAAGGAGCAGAGTGGCGATGGCGGAAGCCACCAGAATTCTTCGCTGGGCGGAGAATCACGTAAGCGCACTGTCAGCAGTGTTCATCCCGGGAGTGGACAACTGGGAAGCAGACTTCCTCAGCAGACACGACTTACACCCGGGAGAGTGGGGACTTCATCACGAAGTCTTCGCACAGATTACAAGTCGGTGGGAACTGCCACAGGTGGACATGATGGCGTCCCGCCTCAACAAAAAGCTACAGAGGTATTGCGCCATGTCAAGAGACCCTTAGGCTCTAACTGTAGACGCCCTGGTGACACCGTGGGTGTTCCAGTTGGTCTATGTATTTCCTCCTCTTCCTCTCATACCCAAGGTGCTGAGGATAATAAGAAAAAGAGGAGTGAGAACAATACTCATTGTTCCAGATTGGCCAAGAAGGACATGGTATCCAGATCTGCAAGAAATGCTCACAGAGGACCCGTGGCCTCTTCCTCTAAGACAGGACTTGTTGCAACAGAGGCCCTGTCTGTTCCAAGACTTACCGCGGCTGCGTTTGACGGCATGGCGGTTGAACGACGGATCCTAGCAGAGAAAGGCATTCCGGATGAGGTCATTCCTACGCTGATAAAGGCTAGGAAGGACGTGACGGCTCAACATTATCACCGTATATGGCGAAAATATGTTGCTTGGTGTGAGGCCAGGAATGCTCCTACGGAGGAATTCCAGCTGGGCCGTTTCCTTCACTTCCTACAGTCCGGAGGGAATTTGGGCCTAAAATTGGGTTCCATTAAGGTCCAGATTTCGGCCCTATCCATTTTCTTTCAAAAAGAGTTGGCTTCTCTACCTGAAGTTCAGACGTTTGTAAAGGGAGTGATGCATATTCAGCCCCCTTTTGTGCCTCCAGTGGCACCTTCGGATCTTAACGTGGTGTTGAGTTTCCTGAAATCCCACTGGTTTGAACCACTCAAAACGGTGGAGTTGAAATATCTCACGTGAAAGGTGGTCATGCTATTAGCCTTGGCTTCGGCTAGGCGTGTGTCAGAGTTGGCGGCTTTGTCACATAAAAGCCCCTATCTGGTTTTCCATGCTGATAGAGCAGAATTGCGGACCCGTCCACAATTTCTGCCGAAAGTGGTTTCATCCTTTCATATAAACCAACCTATTGTGGTGCCTGTGGCTACTACTGACTTGGAGGATTCCGAGTTACTTGATGTGGTCAGGGCTTTGAAGGTTTATGTAGCCAGAACGGCTAGGGTCAGGAAAACAGAGTTGTCGTTTATCCTGTATGCATCCAACAAGCTTGGTGCTCCTGCTTCAAAGCAAACTATTGCTCGCTGGATCTGTAACACGATCCAGCAGGCTCATTCTGCGGCTGGATTGCCGCTGCCAAAATCAGTTAAGGCCCATTCCACTAGGAAGGTGGGCTCTTCTTGGGCGGCTGCCCGAGGGGTCTCGGCATTCCAGCTTTGCCGAGCGGCTACTTGGTCAGGTTCAAACACTTTTGCAAAGTTCTACAAGTTTGTTACCCTGGCTGAGGAGGACCTTGTGTTTGCTCAATCGGTGCTGCAGAGTCATCCGCACTCTCCCGCACGTTTGGGAGCTTTGGTATAAACTCTAACTGAAGTCTGGAGGAGGGGCATAGAGGGAGGAGCCAGTGCACACCAGAACCTAAATTCTTTCTTAAAGTGCCCATGTGTCCTGCGGAGCCCGTGGTGGTACGGCTGGGTTGGCATGGCCGGCTATAGTACGTCGCCATAACCAAGCAACAATATACACAACTTAAACCAAGGTGGCGAAGTGCTTAAGAGGTGACACAGGTAATGGACTACAGAAGACAATGTATCAAATTACAGCATGTGTCCATATGGGGGGAAGCAATTAGCTCAGAGGGAGGACACAATCCCGGTGTCAATATACCGACCCCAAACGGGATGCCGGCGTCAAAATACTGATCGTCTTAACAGCTGGACACGCTGCCGTTTTGCCGCAGGGGGTGGGGGGAGGTTAGGTTTAGGCAGCAGAAGGGTTAGGCTTATGGTGCATGCACGGGAACGTTAGGGACCAGGGAGGGAGGGTTAGGGTTAGACACCTAGCGGGGAGGATTAGGTTTAGGCAGCTGGGAAGGGAGGGAGAGGGTTAGGGTTAGGCACCCACAAGGGAGGGTTAGGGGAGCGAAAAGATGAGGATTAGGAGGCTACATGAAGGGCTGTCAGGATTATGATGGATGGGATGCCGCTGTCAATAGAAAAAAAAATGTTTTACTTAAGCCCACCAGCGTCCTTCCTACAAAGAGGTGATAATAGACTAAAGCAAGTAGCTGATATGACCGTTACTAGTGAAAAGGCATCACAGGAAGCAATTAAAGCTCAGGGTTTTATTCAGTCCTAGGGGTTGGAACGTAGTGTATGGATACATCTTGCTTCTTTTTGAAGCAAAATTCTTCCTCTATCACTACCTCGCAGCTTGGGGGCACCCAATCTATAATTTCTCTTACGTCCTAGAGGATGCTGGGGACTCCGTAAGGACCATGGGGAATAGACGGGCTCCGCAGGAGACATGGGCACTAAAAAGAACTTTCGGTATGAGTGTGCACTGGCTCCTCCCTCTATGCCCCTCCTCCAGACCTCAGTTTAATACTGTGCACAGAGGAGACTGGGTGCACTACAGGGAGCTCTCCTGAGCTTCCTGTAAAAAAGTATTTTGTTAGGTTTTTATTTTCAGGGAGCCTGCTGGCAACAGGATCCCTGCATCGTGGGACTGAGGGGAGAGAAGCAGACCTACTTAAATGTTAGGCTCTGCTTCTTAGGCTACTGGACACCATTAGCTCCAGAGGGAGTCAGAACGCAGGTCTCCCCTAGCGGTTCGTCCTGGAGCCGCGCCGCCGTCCTCCTCGCAGAGCCGGAAGATAGAAGCCTGGTGAGTAAAGGAAGGCAGAAGACTTCAAAGGCAGCAGAAGACATCAGATCTTCAGTGAGGTAACGCGCAGTGGTAATGCTGCGTGCCATTGCTCCCATAGACACACACACAGCGGACACTGTTGGGTGCAGGGGGGGGCGCCCTGGGCAGCAATGTGGACCTCGACACTGGCAATGGGTACATACAAAAATTTTTGTATTATTTCAGACCCCCGCCAGTTTAAAGAAAAAGCGGGACCGAAGCCCGCCACTGTGTGGTGTGTCAGTACGTGTGTGTCGGCATGTCTGATGCCGAAGGCTCTCCTAGGGATGAGGTGGAGTGTATGAGTGTGGTGTCTCCGTCGGCAACACCGACACACGACTGGATGGAAATGTGGAATATTTTAAATGCAAATGTTAATTTATTGCACAAACGTTTGGACAAAGCAGAATCCAGGGACAGTACGGAGGGTCATACCCTGCCTTTCCCTACGTCACAGGGGCCTTCTGGGTCTCAAAAACGCCCACTTTCCCCGGTAGTTGACACAGATACCGACACGGATTCTGAATCCAGTGTCGATTATGATGATGCGAGGTTGCAGCCAAAATTGGCAAAGAGTATTCATTATATGATTTCTCTGACGTCCTAGTGGATGCTGGGAACTCCGTAAGGACCATGGGGAATAGACGGCTCCGCAGGAGACTGGGCACATCTAAAGAAAGATTTTGGACTATCTGGTGTGCACTGGCTCCTCCCCCTATGACCCTCCTCCAAGCCTCAGTTAGATTTCTGTGCCCGGCTGAGCTGGATGCACACTAGGGGCTCTCCTGAGCTCCTAGAAAGAAAGTATAATTTAGGTTTTTTATTTTACAGTGAGACTTGCTGGCAACAGGCTCACTGCACCGAGGAACTAAGGGGAGAAGAAGCGAACCTACCTAAGTGGTGGTAGCTTGGGCTTCTTAGGCTACTGGACACCATTAGCTCCAGAGGGATCGCACACAGGACCCGACCTCGTCGTCCGGAGCCGCGCCACCGTCCCCCTTACAGAGCCAGAAGCAAGAAGGTCCGGAAAATCGGCGGCTGAAGACTTCTGTCTTCTCCAAGGTAGCGCACAGCACTCCAGCTGTGCGCCATTGCTCCTCATGCACACCACACACTTCGGTCACTGATGGGTGCAGGGCGCTGGGGGGGGGCGCCCTGAGCAGCAATAAATAACACCTTGGCTGGCAAACGGACACCATATATAGCCCCAGAGGCTATATAGGTGTATATTAACCCCTGCCAGAAATATTAAAATAGCGGGAGAAAGTCCGCCGAAAAAGGGGCGGAGCCATCTCCCTCAGCACACTGGCGCCATTTTCCCTCACAGCTTCGCTGGAAGGATCGCTCCCTGGCTCTCCCCTGCAGTCCTGCACTACAGAAAGGGTAAAAAAGAGAGGGGGGGGGGGGGCACAAATTTAGGCGCAGTATAATATATATATGCAGCTATATGGGGAAAACACTCTTTATAGGTGATATCCCTGTGGAGGTGTGCTGGCATACTCTCCCTCTGTCTCCCCAAAGGGCTTTGTGGGGTCCTGTCCTCTGTCAGAGCATTCCCTGTGTGTGTGCTGTGTGTCGGTACCGCTGTGTCGACATGTATGATGAGGAAAATGATGTGGAGGCAGAGCAAATGCCTGTAAATGTGTTGTCACCCCCTGAGGGGTCGACACCTGTGTGGATGGACTTATGGAAGGAATTACGTGACAGTGTCAGCTCCTTACATAAAAGGTTTGACGACATAGGACAGCCGGCTACTCAGCTTGTGACTGTTCCAGCGTCTCAAATGTCATCAGGGGCTTTAAAACGCCCGCTACCTCAGATGACAGACACAGATGTCGACACTGATACCGACTCCAGTGTCGACGACGATGAGACTAGTGTACCCTCCAACAGGTCCACCCGTTACATGATTGAGGCAATGAAAAATGTATTATACATTTCTGATAGTACCCCAGGTACCACAAAAAAAGGGTATTATGTTCGGTGAGAAAAAACTACCAGTAGTTTTTCCTGCATCTGAGGATTTAAATGAGGTGTGTGAGGAAGCCTGGACTTCCCCCGATAAGAAATTGATAATTTCTAAACGGTTATTGGCAGCGTACCCTTTCCCGCCAGAGGATAGGTCACGTTGGGAAACATCCCCTAGGGTAGATAAAGCGCTTACACGTTTATCAAAACAGGTGGCACTACCGTCTCCGGATACGGCCGCCCTAAAGGATCCAGCTGATAGAAGGCAGGAAGCTACCCTAAAAGCTATATATACACACACGGGCATTATATTACGACCAGCGATTGCATCAGCATGGATGTGCAGTGCTGCTGCTGCGTGGTCAGATTCCCTGTCGGATAATATTGATACCCTGGATAGGGACAATATTTTGATGAGGGGTGGAACTGTTGGGGATGGTCTTTCAGACCTCGTTTCCACAGCTACGGCTGGGAAATCGACATTTTGCCACAGGCTACCCCACAGCAAAAGAAAGCACCGTATTATCAAGTACAGTCCTTTCGGCCCCATAAACACAAGAGGGCTCGAGGCGCATCCCTTCTGCCGAGAGGCAAAGGTAGAGGGAAAAAGCTGCAGCATACAGCCAGTTCCCAAGAGCAAAAGTCCTTCCCCGCGTCCGGTAAGTCCACAGCATGACGCTGGGGCTTCACAGGCGGACCCGGGTACGGTGGGGGCCCGTCTCAGAAATTTCAGCACACAGTGGGCTCTCTCACAGGTGGATCCCTGGATCCTTCAAGTAGTATCTCAGGGGTAAAGGCTGGAATTAGAGACGTCCCCCCCCCCCCGCCGTTTTCTAAAATTCGCCTTACCAGCAACTCCCTCTGTCAGGGAGGCAGTGTTGGTGTCTATCCAGAAACTGTATTCACAGCAAGTGATTGTCTAGGTACCACTCCTTCAGCAAGGAAAGGGTTACTATTCCACAATGTTTGTGGTACCGAAACCGGACGGTTCGGTGAGGCCCATCTTAAATTTAAAATCCTTGAACACTTATATCAAAAGGTTCAGGTTCAAGATGGAATCGCTCAGAGCGGTTATTGCGAGCCTGGACGAGGGGGATTACATGGTCTCCCTGGACATCAAGGATGCGTACCTACATGTCCCCATTTACCCCCCTCACCAGGAGTACCTCAGATTTGTGGTACAGGACTGTCACTATCAGTCCAGACGCTGCCGTTTGGGGTATCCACGGCACCGAGGGTCTTTACCAGGGTAATGGCCGAAATGATGATACTCCTTCGCAAGAAGGGAGTTTTAATTATCCCGTACTTGGACGATCTCCTGATAAAGGCGAGGTCCAAGGAACAGTTGGTAGTGGGGGTAGCACTTTCTCGGGAAGTGCTACAACAGCACGGCTGGATTCTCAATATTCCAAAGTCACAGCTGGTCCCGACGACACGTCTTCTGTTCCTGGGAATGATTCTGGACACAGACCAGAAAAAAGTGTTTCTTCCAGTGGAAAAAGCCGAGGAGTTGTCATCTCTAGTCAGAGACCTCCTAAAACCAGGACAGGTGTCGGTACATCAATGCACGCGAGTCCTGGGAAAAATGGTAGCTTCGTACGAAGCAATTCCATTCGGAAGGTTCCACGCAAGGACTTTCCAGTGGGACCTGTTGGACAAATGGTCCGGGTCCCATCTCCAGATGCAACAGCGGATAACCCTGTCGGCAAGGACCAGGGTGTCGCTGCTGTGGTGGCTGCAGAGGGCTCATCTACTAGAGGGCCGCAGATTCGGAATACAGGACTGGGTCCTGGTGACCACGGATGCCAGCCTTCGGGGCTGGGGGGCAGTCACACAGGGAAGAAATTTCCAAGGACTGTGGTCAAATCAGGAGATTTCGCTTCACATAAATATTCTAGAGCTAAGGGCCATTTACAATGCCCTAAGCCAAGCAAGGCCCCTGCTTCAGAACCAGCCGGTACTGATCCAATCAGACAACATCATGGCGGTCGCCCATGTAAACAGACAGGGCGGCACAAGAAGCAGGAGGGCAATGGCAGAAGCCACAAGAATTCTCCGATGGGCGGAAAATCATGTGTTAGCACTGACAGCAGTGTTCATTCCGGGAGTGGACAACTGGGAAGCAGACTTCCTCAGCAGGCACGACCTCCACCCGGGAGAATGGGGACTTTATCCAGAAGTCTTCCAAATACTGTTAAACCGGTGGGAAAGACCACAGGTGGACATGATGGCGTCCCGCCTCAACAAAAAGCTAAAGAGATATTGCGCCAGGTCAAGGGACCTTCAGGCGATCGCTGTGGACGCTCTAGTAACACCGTGGGTGTACCAGTCGGTTTATGTGTTTCCTCCTCTGCCTCTCATTCCCAAGGTAATACGAAGGCGAGGAGTGAAAACTATACTCGTGGTTCCGGATTGGCCAAGAAGAGCTTGGTACCCGGAACTTCAAGAGATGCTTTCAGAGGACCCTTGGCCTCTGCTGCTCAGACAGGACCTGCTGCAGCAGGGGCCCTGTCTGTTCCAAGACTTACCGCGGCTGCGTTTGACGGCATGGCGGTTGAACACCGGATCCTGAAGGAAAAGGGCATTCCGGAGGAAGTCATCCCTACCCTGATCAAAGCCAGGAAGGATGTCACCGCAAAACATTATCACCGCATTGGCGAAAATATGTTGCTTAGTGTGAGGCCAGGAAGGCCCAACGGAGGAATTTCAACTGGGTCGATTCCTGCATTTCCTACAAGCAGGGGTGACGTTGGGCCTCAAATTGGGGTCCATTAAGGTCCAGATTTCGGCCCTGTCGATTTTCTTCCAGAAAGAACTAGCTTCCCTGCCTGAAGTTCAGACTTTTGTCAAGGGAGTTCTGCATATTCAGCCTCCTTTTGTGCCCCCAGTGGCACCTTGGGATCTCAATGTGGTTTTGGAGTTCCTGAAATCACATTGGTTTGAACCACTTAAGACTGTGGATGTGAAATATCTCACGTGGAAAGTGGTCATGCTGTTGGCCCTGGCTTCGGCCAGGCGTGTGTCAGAATTGGCGGCTTTGTCCTTTAAAAGCCCTTATCTGATTTTCCATATGGATAGGGCAGAATTGAGGGCTCGTCCTCAGTTTCTCCCGAAGGTGGTATCAGCGTTTCACTTGAACCAGCCTATTGTGGTGCCTGCGGCTACTGGGAACTTGGAGGATTCCAAGTTACTGGACGTAGTCAGGGCCCTGAAAATTTATGTTTCCAGGACGGTTGGAGTCGGGAAAACTGACTCGCTGTTTATCCTGTATGCACCCAACAAACTGGGTGCTCCTGCTTCTAAGCAGACTATTGCGCGCTGGATTTGTAGCACTATTCAGCTGGCGCATTCTGCGGTAGGACTACCGCAGCCTAAATCTGTAAAAGCCCATTCCACAAGGAAGGTGGGCTCATCTTGGGCGGCTGCCCGAGGGGTCTCGGCTTTACAACTTTGCCGAGCTGCTACTTGGTCAGGGGCAAACACGTTTGCAAATTTCTACAAATTTGATACCCTGGCTGAGGAGGACCTGGAGTTCTCTCATTCGGTGTTGCAGAGTCGTCCGCACTCTCCCGCCCGTTTGGGAGCTTTGGTATAATCCCCATGGTCCTTACGGAGTTCCCAGCATCCACTAGGACGTCAGAGAAAATAAGAATTTACTCACCGGTAATTCTATTTCTCGTAGTCCGTAGTGGATGCTGGGCGCCCATCCCAAGTGTGGATTGTCTGCAATACTTGTAAATAGTTATTGTTATACAAATCGGGTTATTATTGCGAGCCATCTGTTCAGAGGCTTTTGTTATCATACTGTTAACCGGGGTTCCTATCACGAGTTATACGGTGTGATTGGTGTGGCTGGTATGAGTCTTACCCGGGATTCAAAATCCTTCCTTATTGTGTCAGCTCTTCCGGGCACAGTGTCCTAACTGAGGCTTGGAGGAGGGTCATAGGGGGAGGAGCCAGTGCACACCAGATAGTCCAAAATCTTTCTTTAGATGTGCCCAGTCTCCTGCGGAGCCGTCTATTCCCCATGGTCTTTACGGAGTTCCCAGCATCCACTACGGACTACGAGAAATAGAATTACCGGTGAGTAAATTCTTATTTATTGCTATTAAGGATGTGCTGCATATTATAGATGACCCCGCGGTGCCTAATCCGAAAATCCACATGTTTAAAGAAAAGAAGCCTGAGGTTACTTTTCCACCTTCTTTTGAATTAAATGAGTTATTTGAAAGTGCTTGGGAAACTCCAGACAAGAAGCTGCAGATTCCCAAAAGGATTCTTATGGCGTATCCTTTCCCGGTCAAGGACAGGATACGGTGGGAATCATCCCCAAGGGTGGATAAAGCGTTGATGCGCCTGTCCAAAAAGGTTGCGCTGCCGTTGCAGGATACTGCTGCCCTCAGGGATCCTGCTGATCGCAAGCAAGAAACTACCTTAAAGTCAATTTACACGCATACCGGTACTTTACTCAGACCGGCGATAGCGGCGGCTTGGGTTTGTAGTGCTGTACTAGCGTGGACAGATACCTTATCTACTGATATGAATACAATGGATAGGGATTCTATCTTATTGACCCTGGGTCATATTAAGGATTTGGTCCTTTATATGAGAGAGGCTCAGAGGGATATAGGCATACTGGGGTCCAGAGCGAACGCTATGGCAGTTTCTGCCAGGCGAGTACTGTGGACCCGACAGTGGTCGGGTGATGCCGACTCAAAACGGCATATGGAGGTTTTACCTTACAAGGGTGAGGAGTTGTTTGGGGAAGGTCTCGCGGACCTAGTTTCCACAGCTACTGCAGGTAAATCAAACTTTTTACCTTATGTTTCTCTGACGTCCTTGAGGATGCTGGGACTCCGTAAGGACCATGGGGAATAGCGGCTCTGCAGGAGACTGGGCACAACTAAAGAAAGCTTTAGGACTACCTGGTGTGCACTGGCTCCTCCCACTATGACCCTCCTCCAGACCTCAGTTAGAATCTTGTGCCCGGCTGGGCTGGATGCACACTAGGGGCTCTCCTGAGCTCCTAGAAAGAAAGTATATTTTAGGTTTTTTATTTTACAGTGAGATCTGCTGGCAACACACTCACTGCAGCGAGGGACTAAGGGGAGAAGAAGCGAACCTACCTGACTGGAGATAGTTTGGGCTTCTTAGGCTACTGGACACCATTAGCTCCAGAGGGATCGAACACAGGACCCGACCTCGATCGTTCGGTCCCGGAGCCGCGCCGCCGTCCCCCTTACAGAGCCAGAAGCAAGAAGTGGTCCGGAAAATCGGCGGCAGAAGACCTCGGTCTTCAACAAGGTAGCGCACAGCACTGCAGCTGTGCGCCATTGCTCCTCATGCACACCTCACACTCCGGTCACTGATGGGTGCAGGGCGCTGGGGGGGGTGCCCTGAGCAGCAATATAAACACCTTGGCTGGCAAATCATCACAATATATAGTCCCAGGGCTATATATGTGATAAATTACCCCTGCCAGAATTCCTGAAAAAAGCGGCAGAAAAGTCAGCCGAAAAAGGGGTGGGGCTAACTCCCTCAGCACACTGGCGCCATTTTTTCTTCACAGTGCAGCTGGGAGACAGCTCCCCAGGCTCTCCCCTGTAGTTTTCAGGCTCAAAGGGTTAAAAAGAGAGGGGGGGGAACTAAATTTAGGCGCAATATGTGTATACAAGCAGCTATTGGGGGAAAAATCACTCAGTTATAGTGTTAATCCCTGCATTATATAGCGCTCTGGTGTGTGCTGGCATACTCTCTCTCTGTCTCCCCAAAGGAGTTTGTGGGGTCCTGTCCTCAGTCAGAGCATTCCTTGTGTGTGTGCGGTGTGTCGGTACGGCTGTGTCGACATGTTGGATGAGGAAGGTTACGTGGAGGCGGAGCAGAGGCCGATAAATGGGATGTCGCCCGCTGTGGGGCCGACATCAGAGTGGATGGATAGGTGGACGGTATTAACCGACAATGTCAACTCCTTACATAAAAGGCTGGATGACATAACAGCTGTGGGACAGCCGGCTTCTCAGCCCGCGCCTGCCCAGGCGTCTCAAAGGCCATCAGGGGCTCAAAAAACGCCCGTTACCTCAGATGGCAGACACAGATGTCGACACGGAGTTTGACTCCAGTGTCGACGAGATTGACACATATACACAATCCACTAGAAACATCCGTTGCATGATCTCGGCAATGAAAAATGTGTTACACATTTCTGACATGAACCCAAGTACCACATAAAAGGGGTTTTATGTTTGGGGAGAAAAAGCAGCCAGTGTTTTGTTCCCCCATCAGATGAGTGAATGAAATGTGTAAAGAAGCGTGGGTTCCCCCGATAAGAAACTGGTAATTTCTAAAAAGTTACTGATGGCGTACCCTTTCCCGCCAGAGGATAGGTCACTTTGGGAGATATCCCCTAGGGTGGATAAGGCGCTCACACGTTTGTCAAAAAAGGTGGCACTGCCGTCTTAGGATACGGCCACTTTGAAGGAGCCTGCTGATAAAAAGCAGGAGGCTATCCTGAAGTCTGTATATACACACTCAGGTACTATACTGAGATCTGAAATTGCCTCAGCATGAATAGTGCTGCTGCAGCGTGGTCTAATACCCTGTCAATATTAATACCCTAGACAGAGAAAATATTTTGCTAACATAGAGCATATTAAAGACGTCGTCTTATATATGAGGGATGCACAGAGGGATATTTGCCGGCTGGCATCCAGAATTAAGGCAATGTCCATTCTGCCAGGAGGGTATTAGAGATCCGGCAGTGGACAGGTGATGCTGACTTTAAAAGGCACATGGAGATTCTGCCTTATAAGGGTGAGGAATTGTTTGGGGATGGTCTCTGGGACCTCGTATCCACAGCAACAGCTGGGAAGAAATTTTTTTACCTCAGGTTTCCTCACAGCCTAAGAAAGCACCGTATTTTCAGGTACAGTCCTTTCGGCTTCAGAATAGCAAGCGGGTCAAAGGCGCTTCCTTTCTGCACAGAGACAAGGGAAGAAGGAAAAAGCTGCACCAGACAGCCAGTTCCCAGGATCAAAAATCTTCCCCCGCTTCCTCTGAGTCCACCGCATGACGCTGGGGCTCCACAGGTGGAGACAGGTGCGGTGGGGGCGCGTCTCGGGAACTTCAGGGACCAGTGGGCTTGCCCACAGGTGGATCCCTAGGTTCTGCAAGTAGTATCACAGGGATACAAGCTGGAGTTCGAGGCGACTCCCCCTCGCCGTTACCTCACATCAGCCTTGCCTGCTGCCCTCGGAAAAGGGAGGTAGTACTGGCGGCAATTCACAAACTGTATTTCCAGCAGGTGAAATCAAGGTACCCCTCCTTCAACAAGGCCGGGGTTACTAATCCAAAATGTTTGTGGTACCGAAACCAGACTGTTCGGTGAGACCCATTCTAAAATTGAAATCCTTGAACACTTATATACGAAGGTTCAAGTTCAAAATGGAATCGCTCAGGGCGATTATTGCAAGCCTGGAAAATTTCATGGTATCACTGGACATCAAGGATGCTTACCTGCATGTCCCTATTTACCCTCCTCACCAGGAGTACCTCAAAATTGTGGTACAGGTTTGTCATTTCCAATTCCAGACGTTGCCGTTGGTCTGTCCCCGGCACCGAGGGTATTTACCAAGTTAATGGCCGAAATAATTATCCCGTACTTGGACGATCTCCTTATAAAGGCGAGGTCCAGGGAGCAGTTGTTCGTCGGAGTAGCACTATCTTGGGAAGTGCTACAACAGCACGGCTGGATTCTGAATATTTCAAAGTCGCAGCTGGTTCCTACGACGCGTCTACTGTTCCTGGGTATGGTTATGGACACAGAACAAGAAAATGGGTTTCTCCCGGAGGAGAAGTCCAAGGAGTTGTCGTCTCTGGACAGAGACCTCCTAATACAAATACAGGTGTCGGTGCATCAATGCACGCGAGCCCTGGGAAAGATGGTAGCTTCTTACGAAGAAATTCCATTCGGCAGGTTCCATGCAAGGATCTTCCAGTGGGATCTGTTGGACAAGTGGTCCGGGTCGCATCTTCAGATGCATCGGCGGATAACCCTGTCTCCAAGGGCCAGGGTGTCGCTGTTGTGGTGGCTGCAGAGTGCTCATCTTCTAGAGGGCCGCAGATTCGGCATACAGGACTGGGTCCTGGTGACCACGGATGCCAGCCTTCGAGGCTGGGGGGCAGTCACACAGGGAAGAAACTTCCAAGGACTATGGACAAGTCAGGAGACTTCCCTACACATAAATATTCAGGAACTAAGGGCCATTTACAATGCCCTAAGTCAGGTTAGACCCCTGCTTCAACACCGGCCGGTGCTGATCCAGTCAGACAACATCACGGCGGTCGCTCATGTAAGCTGACAGGGCGGCACAAGAAGCAGGATGGCGATGGCAGAAGCCACAAGGATTCTCCGATGGGCGGAAAATCATGTGTTAGCACTGAAAGCAGTATTCATTCCCGCAGTGGACGACTGGGAAGCAGACTTTCTCAGCAGACACGACCTCCACCCGGGAGAGTGGGGACTTCATCCAGAAGTCTTCCAAATGATTGTACACCGTTGGGAAAGGCCACAGGTGGACATGATGGTGTCCCGCCTCAACAAAAAGCTAAAAAGATAATGCGCCAGGTCAAGGGACCCTCAGGCGATAGCTGTGGATGCTCTGGTAACACCGTGGGTGTACCAGTCGGTGTATGTGTTCCCTTCTCTGCCTCTCATACCCAGGGTAATGAGAATAATAGGAAGGAGAGGAGTAAGAACTATACTCATTGTTCCGGATTGGCCAAGAAGAGCTTGGTACCCAGAACTCCAAGAAATGATCTCGGAGGACCCATGGCCTCTGCCGCTCAGACAGGACCTGCTGCAGCAGGGGGCCTGTCTGTTCCAAGACGTACCGCGGCTGCGTTTGACGGCATGGCGGTCTAACGCCGGATCCTGAAGGAAAAGGGCATTCAGGAGGAAGTTATCCCTACGCTAATTAAAGCTAGGAAAGAAGTGAGCGCAAACCATTATCACCGCATATGGCGGAAATATGTTGCGTGCTGTGAGGCCAGGAAGGCCCCAACGGAGGAATTTCAGCTAGGTCGATTTCTGCACTTCCTACAGTCAGGGGTGACTATGGGCCTAAAATTGGGTTCCATTAAGGTCCAGATTTCGGCTCTATCGATTTTCTTCCAAAATAGAACTGGCTTCACTGCCTGAAGTTCAGACTTTTGTTAAGGGAGTGCTGCATAGTCAGCCCCCGTTTGTGCCTCCAGTGGCACCGTGGGATCTCATCGTGGTGTTGGATTTCCTGAAGTCGCATTGGGTTGAGCCACTTAAATCCGTGGAGCTAAAATACCTCACGTGGAAAGTGGTCATGCTGTTGGCCTTGGCGTCGGCCAGGCGTGTATCAGAATTGGCGGCTTTATCATGCAAAAGCCGTTATCTGATTTTTTATATGGATAGGGCGGAATTGAGGACTCGTTCCCAATTCCTTCCTAAGGTGGTATCAGTGTTTCATGTGAACCAACCTATTGTGGTGCCTGCGGCTACTTGGGACTTGGAGGATTCCAAGTTACTGGACGTAGTCAGGGCCCTGAAAAATGTTTCCAGGACGGCTGGAGTCAGGAAAACTGACTCGCTATTTATCCTATATGCACCCAACAAGCTGGGTGCTCCTGCTTCTAAGCAGACTATTGCTCGCTGGATCTGTAGCACGATTCAGCTTGCGCATTCTGCGGCTGGACTGCCGCACCCTAAATCTGTAAAAGCCCATTCCACGAGGAAAGGGGCTCTTCTTGGGCGGCTGCCCGAGGGGTCTCGGCTTTACAATTTTGCCGTGCTGTTACTTGGTCGGGTTCAAACACTTTTGCAAGAGTCTACAAGTTTGATACCCTGGCTGAGGAGGACCTACAATTTGCTCATTCGGTGCTGCAGAGTCATCCGCACTCTCCCGCCCGTTTGGAAGCTTTGGTACAATCCCCATGGTCCTTACGGAGTCCCAGCATCCACTTAGGACGTCAGAGAAAATAAGATTTTACTCACCGGTAAATCTATTTCTCGTAGTCCGTAGTGGATGCTGGGTGCCCATCCCAAGTGCGGATTGTCTGCAATACTTGTATATAGTTATTGTCTAACTAAAGGGTTATTGTTGAGCCATCTGTTGAGAGGCTCAGTTGTATTTCATACTGTTAACTGGGTATAGTATCACGAGTTATACGGTGTGATTGGTGTGGCTGGTATGAGTCTTACCCGGGATTCAAAATCCTTCCTTATTGTGTCAGCTCTTCCGGGCACAGTATCCTAACTGAGGTCTGGAGGAGGGTCATAGTGGGAGGAGCCAGTGCACACCAGGTAGTCCTAAAGCTTTCTTTAGTTGTGCCTAGTCTCCTGCGGAGCCGCTATTCCCCATGGTCCTTACGGAGTCCCAGCATCCACTACGGACTACGAGAAATAGATTTACCGGTGAGTAAAATCTTATTTTCCTCACAGCCTAAGAAAAACGCCACATTAATCAGATGCAGTCCTTTCGGCCGCATATATCCAAGAGGGCTCGGGGATCTTCCTTTCTTGCCAGAGGTAAGGGCAAGGGGAAAAAGCTGCCAACTACAGCCAGTTCCCAGGATCAAAAGTCCTCCCGGGCCTCTACTAAATCCACAGCATGACGCTGGGGCTCCGCGGGTGGAGTCCGCTCCGGTGGGGGCACGTCTTCGTCTTTTCAGCCAGGTCTGGATTCATTCTCAGGTGGACCCTTGGGCAATAGACATTGTTTCCCTGGGGTACCAGCTGGAATTCGAAGAGGTGCCCCCTCGCCGGTTTTTCAAATCGGCACTGCCGACTTCTTCCCCAGAGAGGGAGGTAATTTTGGCAGCAATTCAAAAATTGTGTCTCCAACAAGTGGTGGTCAAGGTTCCTCTGCTGCAGCAGGGGATGGGCTATTACTCAACCCTGTTTGTAGTCCCGAAACCGGACGGTTCGGTCAGACCCATTCTAAATTTAAAATCCTTAAACCTATACTTAAAGAGGTTCAAGTTCAAGATGGAGTCGCTCAGGACGGTCATTGCAAGTGTGGAAGAGGGAGATTATATGGTTTCTCTAGACATAAAGGATGCATACCTTCATGTCCCCATTTATCAACCTCATCAGGCGTTCCTGAGATTTGTGGTGGAGGATTGTCACTACCAATTTCAGACGTTGCCGTTTGGGCTGTCCACGGCCCTGAGAATTTATACCAAATTAATGGCGCAGATGATGGTGCTCCTGCGCAAGCAGGGGGTCACAATTATCCCATACTTGGACGATCTCCTGATTAAAAGCGAGATCGAGAGAACAGTTGCTGGTCAAAGTATCACTCTCTCTGAGGGTGTTACAACAACACGGTTGGATTCTAAACCTGCCAAAGTCACAGTTGGTTCCAACAACCAGATTGCCTTTCTTAGGCATGATTCTGGACACGGAACAAAAGAGGGTCTTTCTCCCGACGGAAAGGCCCAGGAACTGCAGGACTTGGTCAGGGACCTGTTGAAGCCAGACAGGGTGTCTGTACATCACTGCACGCGGGTGCTGGGAAAAATGGTGGCGTCTTACGAGGCCATTCCATTCGGTAGGTTCCATGCCAGAGCTTTTCAGTGGGACCTTCTGGACAAGTGGTCCGGGTCACATCTACAGATTCATCAGATGATCCGCCTGTCCCCCAGGGCTAGGGTATCTCTCCTGTGGTGGCTGCAGAGTGCTCACCTTCTAGAGGGTCGCAGGGTCGGAATCCAGGACTGGGTTCTTGTGACCACGGACGCGAGCCTCCGAGGATGGGGAGCAGTCACACAGGGAAGAAACTTCCAGGGTCTGTGGTCAAGCCAGGAGGCTTGTCTACACATCAACATTCTGGAATTAAGGGCCATATACAACGGCCTTCGTCAGGCGCAGACCTTACTTCAAGGTCTACCGGTTCTGATTCAGTCAGACAACATCACAGCAGTGGCTCATGTAAACCGCCAAGGCGGCACAAGGAGCAGAGTGGCAATGGCAGAAGCCTCAAAGATTCTTCGATGGGCGGAGAGTCATGTAAGCGCTCTGACAGCAGTCTTCATTCCGGGAGTAGACAACTGGGAAGCAGACTTCCTCAGCAGACACAATCTACATCCAGGAGAGTGGGGACTTCATCAGGAAGTCTTCGCAGAGATTGTAAGTCAGTGGGGTCTGCCTCAAATAGACATGATGGCTTCAAGCCTCAACAAGAAACTTCCGAGATATTGCGCCAGGTCAAGGGACCCTCAGGCGTTTGCAGTGGATGCGCTGGTGACACCGTGGGTGTTCCAGTCGGTCTATGTGTTCCCTCCTCTTCCTCTCATCTCAAAGATACTGAGAATCATAAGACGAAGAGGGGTTCAGGCGATTCTCATCGTTCCAGATTGGCCTTGAAGGGCCTGGTATCCGGATCTACAGGAAATGCTCTCAGAAGATCCGTGGCCTCTTCCTCTCAGGGAAGACCTGTTACAACAAGGGCCCTGTCTGTTCCAGGACTTACCGCGACTGCGTTTGACGGCATGGCGGTTGAACGCAGGATCCTAGCGGAAGAGGGCATTCCGGAAGAGGTCATTCCTACTCTAATAAAGGCAAGAAAGGAGGTGACATCGAAACATTATCACCGTATCTGGAGGAAGTATGTGTCTTGGTGCGAAGCCAAGACTGCTCCTCCGGAAGAATTCCATCTGGGCCGTTTTCTTCACTTCCTGGAAACTGGAGTGAATTTGGGCCTAAAGTTAGGCTCCATTAAGGTTCAGATTTCGGCCCTATCCATTTTCTTTCAAAGGGAATTTGCTTCTCTTCCAGAAGTCCAGACTTTCGTGAAAGGGGTGCTGCATATCCAGCCTCCTTTTGTGCCTCCAGTGGCACCATGGGACCTTAATGTGGTGTTACGGTTCCTTAAGTCTCACTGGTTTGAACCGCTTCAAACAGTTGAATTAAAGTATCTCACTTGGAAAGTGGTCATGTTGTTGGCCTTGGCTTCGGCGCGGCGAGTATCAGTTGGCGGCTTTGTCTCACAAAAGCCCTTATCTGATTTTCCATATGTATAGAGCCGAGTTGCGGACTCGTCCCCAATTTTTGTCTAAGGTGGTTTCTTCATATGAACCAACCTATTGTGGTGCCTGTGGCTACAAGGGACGTGGAGGATTCCGAATCCCTGGATGTGGTCATGGCATTGAAAATTTATGTGGCCAGAACGGCTCGAGTTAGGAAAACAGAGGCTCTGTTTATCCTGTATGCTGCCAACAAGGTTAGTGCTCCTGCGTCTAAGCAGACTATTGCTCGCTGGATCTGTAACACTATTCAGCAGGATCATTCTACGGCTGGATTGCCGTTACCGAATTCGGTAAAGGCCCATTCCACTAGGAAGGTGGGTTCTTCTTGGGCGGCTGCCCGGGGTGTCTCGGCTTTACAGCTTTGCCGATCAGCAACTTGGTCGGATTCAAACACCTTTGCAAAATTCTACAAGTTTGATACCCTGGCCGATGAGGACCTAATGTTTGCTCATTTTGTGCTGCAGAGTCATCCGCACTCTCCCGCCCGTTTTGGAGCTTTGGTATAATCCCCATGGTCCTTACGGAGTCCCCAGCATCCTCTAGGACGTAAGAGAAAATAAGATTTTAAACCTACCGGTAAATCTTTTTCTCGTAGTCCGTAGGGGATGCTGGGCGCCCGTCCCAGTGCGGACGACATACTGCAAGATTTGTATACAGTTGTTGCTTACATAAGGGTTATGTTTCAGTTGAATCAGTTTTGGACTGATACTGGTTTTGTTTCATACTGTTGACTGGTTCATATATTCCATGATATACGGTGTGAATGGTGTGGCTGGTATGAATCTTGCCCTTGGATTTACAAAATCCTTTCCTCGTACTGTTCGTCTCCTCTGGGCACAGTTTCTCTAACTGAGGTCTGGAGGAGGGGCATAGAGGGAGGAGCCAGTGCACACCAGAACCTAAATTCTTTCTTAAAGTGCCCATGTCTCCTGCGGAGCCCGTCTATTCCCATGGTCCTTACAGAGTCCCCAGCATCCTCTACGAACTACGAGAAAAAGATTTACCGGTAGGTTTAAAATCTTATTTTTATAACGAATCGAAGCAAGATGGTGTTGGTGATCCCGGAAATGTCTAGCGACAGGTTGTTCTGTTCCTTTCCCTTCAATCGCAGCTCGTATACTTGACCGGTGGAGGGCTATATGTTCCTTGAATTTGCGAATGCTTTTGCCCACATATAAGAGACCACAGGGGCACTTGATGTAATACACAATAGCCCTCATTCCGAGTTGTTCGCTCGCAAGCTGCTTTTAGCAGCATTGCACACGCTAAGCCGCCGTCTACTGGGAGTGAATCTTAGCTTAGCAGAATTGCGAACGAAAGATTCGCAATATTGCGAAAAGATTTCTCTGTGCAGTTTCTGAGTAGCTCGAGACTTACTCTTCCAGTGCAATCAGTTCAGTGCTTGTCGTTCCTGGTTTGACGTCACAAACACACCCAGCGTTCACCCAGACACTCCCCCGTTTCTTCAGCCACTCCCGTGTTTTTCCCAGAAACGGCAGCGTTTTTTCACACACTCCCATAAAACGGTCAGTTTCCGCCCAGAAACACCCACTTCCTGTCAATCACACTCCGATCACCAGAACGAAGAAAAAACCTCGTAATGCCGTGAGTAAAATACCAATCTTCATAGCAAATTTACTTGGCGCAGTCGCAGTGCGAACATTGCGCATGCGCAATTAGCGGAAAATCGCTGCGATGCGAAGAAAATTACCGAGCGAACAACTCGGAATGAGGGCCAATGTACAATGTAGCACAAGTTACTGGGTATTTACCTGAGAAGTATTTACCAGATCTGGGATGTTGGAACGTATCTCCTATTTCAAGACAACTGCCAGTAGTGCATCCTGTGCACCTAAAGTTGCCAGGTTTCCGTGTTTAGGTCTTGTTGGTCTGAAATTAGAAATGTCGTTATGGACCACAGAGTCCCTAATAAATTTTTCCCCTCGTTTAAAGGAGGACAATATTACTGTAGATTTAAACAACGTGAGTTTTTATCCTTGGTAATCACAGACCAGATCTGGTGAGTTTTAGAATTTAGTAGTTTGTTGACGGTGTTAAAAACCTGTGTCCAAATAATAACATCCTTCTGTGCTTTTTTTATTGGATGACGTCAGTGCTTGTTGAGACACTGCCAAAGCTTTATTCCTAGTAACTTAATTTCTTAGGATGATATCCCTTTGTAAGATTTTATTAAACCTGTTTTTCATTTGTAGTTTAGCATATTCCTGATCGCTGCAGATACATACAATTCTTAAAAATTAGGAATATTGGAGACCCCACTTGATGGTTTCCGGATGATGCCTGTTTGCTTCCAGAATTGTGTTTTTGTTCGTAGGTTTGTGATAGATAGACGTTACAATATTCAGATCAACATCTAATGAAACATGTACATCCAGATAGTGGTTCTCTTGTTGATGACACTGATACGTGAATTTAATTAGATCATCTTGGGTATTAACCCATTGCATGGCTTGCTCAAAGGATTCCTTTGCATCTTCCCACTTTATAAAGATGTCCTCTATATGTATCGAAAGGAACATTTTGACAACCTGACCAATAGACTCATTGACAAAGAACAATTCTTGTTCTAGCTTACATATAAATAATTTCTCTAGCACCAATAAGGGATATTGGGGACACATTAGTACGATGGGTATAGACGGGGTCCAAAGGAGCCAGTGCTCTTTAAATTTCTTCAACTTGGTGTGCTGGCTCCTCCCCTCTATGCCCCTTCCAACAGGCAGTTTAGAAAACCGTGCCCTCAGGAGAGAATGCACACTCTGCAGTTCCAGAGAGTTTTTCTTCAGTTTATTTTCAATCTTTGTTATTTTCGATATGCTGTTTGGGCAACAGCATACCTGCACCGTGGGAGTTAGGGAGGGAGTTGCGGTCACCGGCCTTGCGAGGTGTCAGAGCCGCTTCCCCGCTGCAGGAACACCGTTTGTTTAGCGAGGCACTGCACCTTGGCTGTCTCAATCGCAGCACGCCGCACACCCCTGACATTAGCATGAAGGTAACATCGGTGGTGAGTACAAACCGAGGGCCCCGTCCAAGATGCGGCTGACATGTAGGGGAGGCATACGGGACCCTCTTGGAAGGGGGAGGGGGGGGGGGGGGCTATAGCCCCTGTGAACACTGGCAGTGGTTTAGTGAAAACTTTCAGTTATGTTCTGTTTCTCATACGTCCTAGAGGATACTGGGGTCCACTTCAGTACCATGGGGTATAGACGGTTCCGCAGGAGCCATGGGCACTTTAAGACTTTTTCAGAGTGTGAACTGGCTCCTCCCTCTATGCCCCTCCTCCAGATCTCAGTATAATAACTGTGCCCAGGGAGACGGACATTTCGAGGAAAGGATTTACTTTTAAGTTAATGGTGAGATTCATACCAGCTCACACTTCAACCATGCTGCACACAAGGCATTCAACAAAATACATACCAACGGGCATGAACATTATAGCAACCGTGCTGAAACATTTTTAACAAAATAACAACTGCAGGTAAAGTACGTACTGGGCTGGGTGCCCAGTATCCTCTACGGACTAGGAGAAAAGGATTTACCGGTAGGAATTAAAATCCTCTGTTTTTACACCTTTTGGGAGGCATTGCCAGTATAAATAACCCTGAAGCTCCGGAGCCAATACAGGGGGCGGAGCTTCCTCAGAGCAGGCTCAGCTGAATTTTGGCGCCTTCCTCTGCATACAGCAACAGCAGGCACACACAGCTCCTCCAGACAAGCGGGAACACGCTGGAAACTTGGTACAGGGTGTATCTTAGGGGGAGAGCCGCTATTGTGCAGATTCTGTGTCCCATGGGGAATATATATTTCTGTAATATAACATATACAGTGTTTCACTGAATACAACTACCAGCCTCACTGGGGCTAGGTAGTTTGGGTGTGCTGGTGCCTTCTCTCTGTCTCCCCCTCACATACAGTAGGGGCAGGCTTGCATTATACTTGTCTGTGTGAAAGTGTGTGGCTGTATTGTTACTGCAATCATGGTAAACCAGAAGTTATGCAGTGTGTGTAACACCAGATTTCCCCTCTATCATCTGGCTCCATTTCATGTGAACAATGCAGTCAGTCCTCACAAATCATTGAGGAGGCTGTGGGGGAGGGTCCAGAGCCTTCCTGGCTAAGTGCTATCAAAACTATGATGTCTGATATGTCATCTCAGCTCACTGCAAATGCCCATATAACTCAGCAATTACAGCAGGCTGCTGCAGACCTGGCTGCTAGGGCAGATGTATCACAGAGACCGGTTATTGCAGGTTGCTGGATGACCCATGCCATTCATACGTGGGCTACTCAGATTCAGGAGGGCCTCTCAGGGGATATGTCCCTGATTACTAGAGTGACTCTCCTAAAACACATTCAAAACTGCACGCGTCCTGTGTGACTCTCTTAAGGAGATAGGCAATGTCAATGCTAGGAACACTGCTATGGCAGTGTCAGCGCGCAGGGCCTTGTGGTTGCGTCAGTGGGTTGTGGCCGCAGAATACAAGCACAATGTGGTTTCTCTTCCCTTTTCAGGGGAATGGCTCTCCAGGGGAGAACGGGATGCGTGGAACTCTATGGTTACTGCTGGGAAATCCACATTTCTCGCCTCTGGGGCACCACAAGCTAGAAGGGCCGTCTACTTAGTCCTTTTGGTCCACCAGATTTTTAGGGCCAGAGGTGCCTCCAATGCGGCTAGAGGTACCAGAGGCAAGCCTATCAAACTAGCCATTGCCGGCTCTCAGGAACAGAACACCAGTTCAGCTTCCACTAAAACCTCAGCATGACTGTGCATGCCCACCCAGAGGGGATCTCGAGGTGGGAGCTCTCTTACGTCACTTCAGCCACATCTGGGAAAGTTCCTGCCAGGATGCCTGGGTCAGAGAATTCATGTCTCAAGGATACAAGCTGGAGTTCGACGGTGTTCTTCCCCCAACGGTTTTCCAAATCAAGCTTACCAGCTTTGGAGGATACGCGGGCTACGCTGCTGCTGGCCATCAACAAGTTGGCTCAGTCACAAGTCACTGTTCCAGTACCACTGCAACAACAAGGGCAAGGTTACTACTCCAATCTGTTCATAGTGCCGAAACCAGACGAGTCGGTAAGACCCATTTTGAATCTGAAGTCCTTGAACCCTTACCTAAAGGTTTTCAAGTTCATGATGGAATCTTTGTAAGCAGTGATTGCAGGTCTGAAATAACAGGAATTCCTGGTATCCCTGGATATCAAGGATGCCTATCTCCATATCCCTATTTGGCCTCCTCATCAGGCTTATCTGAGGTTTGCCCTGCTGAATGCTCACTACCAGTTCCAGGCGTTACCCTTTGGCCTGTCTACAGCTCTGAGGGTGTTCACGAAGGTGATGGCAGAGATGATATTCCAGCTCCGAGTCCAGGGGGTCACGATTGTCCCAGCTCCGAGTCCAGGTGGTCACGATTGTCCCTTACTTGGACGATCTCCTGATAAAGGCAAAATCCAGGGAGCTTTTATTGCTCCCTATAGATCGCACTATCCAGCTTCTGTCTCACCATGGGTGGATCCATAATTTACAGAAGTCCCACTTGGAGCCATCTCAGCGGCTCCTGTTCCTGGGAATGTTCCTGGATACTATGGCACAGAAAGTGTTCCTACCAGAGGACAAAGCGAGAACACTCCAGGAGATGGTCCGCATGGTTCTCCAACCTGTTCAAATATCCATCCATCTTTGCAGAAGATTGTTGGGAGAAATGGTGGCCTCGTACGAGGCAATCCAGTATGGAAGGTTCCACGCCAGAACATTTCAATTGGATATCCTGAGCAAGTGGTCCGGTTCACATCTTCAGATGCACCGGGTAATTCAACTGTCACCTCAGGCCAGGATTTCACTCCTGTGGTGGCTGCAGTCTTCCAACCTCCTGGAAGGCCGAAGCTTCGGGATTCAGGATTGGATCCTCCTCACGACGGATGCAAGTCTGAGAGAATGGGGTGCTATCACCCAAGGGGATCAGTTCCAGGGCAGGTGGTCTGCCCACCAAGCCCTACTTCCGATTAACATTCTGGAACTTCGGGCAATCTGCAATGCTCTTATTCAGGCCTTTCCTCTGCTCAAGGATCGGGCGATCCAGGTTCAGTCGGACAACGCCACAGCGGTTGCGTACATCAATCGGCAAGGAGGGACAAAAAGCAGGACCTGCATGCGAGAAGTGTCAAGGATACTCCTCTGGGCAGAAAGAAATGCAAGAGCACTGTCCGCAATCTTCATTCCGGTAGTGGACAACTGGGAAGCGGATTTCCTGAGTCGTCACGATCTCCACCCAGGAGAGTGGGGGGCTACACCTTCAGATGTTTCAGCAGATCATCGACCAGTGGGGTTACCCACAAATCGATATGATGGCGTCTCGCCTAAACAAGAAGCTTCGCTGCTTTTGCTTGCGAACCAGGGATCCTCAAGCGAGCGCTGTCGATGCCTTGGTCATATCGGCTGGTCTACCTATTTCCTCCAATTCCGTTGATCCCGCGGGTGCTCAAGAGGATCAGACATCAAGTGGTTCAGGTAATCCTGATTGCTCCAGAGAGATAGGTACACAGAACTTCTGGGCATGTCTGTAGAAGACCCTTGGCCTCTGCCGCTAAGAAGGGACCTTCTTCAACTAGGACCGTTCATCTACCCGGACTTACGGCGGCTTCGTTTGATGGCATGGAATTTGAGTGGAACATCCTAGCTCACAAGGGCTTTTCCAAAAAGGTCATTGCTACCCATGGGTCGTTGCTACAATGTGTCCCCAATATCCCTTATGGACTACGTGATAAGGATTTACTGGTAGATATTAAAATCTTATTTTTAGTTATATATTAGTTTATCATAGCATAATATAGTACAGAAACCATGAAGTACAGAAAAGCTTTTCATAAAATACAGAAGCATGTAGATACTAAGGGGACATTATGGAAATGCTTGAGTAAACAGTGGTCGACCTAAAGACTGGATACCCCCCCTCCTTGCCCACAGCACTGCCCCAACTGCTTTTCCCCTCCATGCTCCCAGTATTGCCTGCCCCTATCCCCCTCCTTTTCCTTAGTACTGCCCAAACCTCTATATACCCTTACCACCTCCAAACCCCCAGTACTGTCTGTCCCCAACCCCCTCTGTGCCTGCTCTCATATCACATAATATGTGATGGGACCCAAAAATAGTGGAGTAGGACCCCAACCTGTTAAAGTGAGGGGTCCCTGGGACCCACAATTTTCTTGCTCTGTTCTATCTATCTATCTATCTATCTATCTATCTATCTATCTATCTATCTATCTATCTATCTATCTATCTATCTATCTATCTATCTATCTATCTATCTATCTACACTCTCCAATAACCCGGCACTCCACCTGAATAAAGAAACTGGTTTTGGTGCCCTCACAATGTAGAATAGCGAAGGTGCGGCACTCTTGCAAAATCTTGGGACGTGTATATAGTAGGGGCATGAGTGGAAATTTTGGCTGCAGTATATAAAAAATGGAATCATCTATGGGGTATATGCAATTGCGGTCGAATTCGCGGCAATTATCGCCGTTTTTTAATTCGACCAAATTCGCCAGGTGAATCCCGGCAGGTGCCTGCCGGGATTCACCATATTCAATGAAAAACGGATTCGCCAGAATCGCGGGCGAAAATCGGCCGATTTGGCGGATTTTGCCGCGATTTTAAAAAACGGGAAAAAACGTGAAAAACCCGAAAAAAAAATGGCGTGGGGTCCCCCCTCCAAAGCATAACCAGCCTCGGGCTCTTTGAGCTGGTCCTGGTTCTAAATATGCAGGGGAAAAATTGGCCAGGGATCCCCCGTATTTTTAAAACCAGCACCGGGCTCTGCGCCTGATGCTGGTGCCAAAAATACGGGGGACAAAAAGAGTAGGGGTCCCCCGTATTTTTAACACCAGCATCGGGCTCCACTAGCTGGACAGATAATGCCACAGCCGGGGGTCACTTTTATGCCGTGCCCTGCGGCCGTGGCATCAAATATCCAACTAGTCACCCCTGGCCGGGGTACCCTGGGGGAGTGGGGACCCCTTCAATCAAGGGGTCCCCCCCCCCCAGCCACCCAAGGGCCAGGGGTGAAGCCCGAGGCTGTCCCCCCCCCATCCAATGGGCTGCGGATGGGGGGGCTGATAGCCTTTGTGATAATAAAAAGATATTGTTTTTTCCATTAGTACTACAAGTCCCAGCAAGCCTCCCCCGCAAGCTGGTACTTGGAGAACCACAAGTACCAGCATGCGGGAGAAAAACGGGCCCGCTGGTACCTGTAGTACTACTGGAAAAAAAATACCCAAATAAAAACAGGACACAGACACCGTGACTTGTACAACTTTATTACATACTGCCGACACACACATACTTACCTATGTTGACACGCCGACTGCCATGGTCGCCGACGATCCGAGGGTACCTGTGAAAAAATTATACTCACCTTCCAGCGTCCAGAGGTACATCCACGTCCAGAGGTAAATCCACGTTCTTGGCAAAAAAACAAACCGAACACCGATCCATACCGGACTAGAAAGGGGTCCAATGTTTTCACATAAGACCCCTTTCTCCCGAATGCCGGGACATCACGTGACTCCTGTCACTGACGTCCCTTCAGCCAATCAGGAAGCGCTACTTCCGTGGCGCTCACCTGATTGGCTGTCCGCTGTCTGTACTGTGACAGCGCATCGCAAAGCCGCTCCATTACTTTCAATGGTGGGAACTTTGCGGGTAGCGGTGGGGTCACCCGCCGGTCAGCCGCTGACCGGCGGGTGACCTCACCGCTAGCCGCTAAGTTCCCACCATTGAATATAATGGAGGGAGCTGTGCGATGCGCTGTCACAGTGCAGACAGCGCTCAGCCAATCAGGTGAGCGCAACGAAGTTGCGCTTCCTGATTGGCTTAGAGACCTGTCAGTGACAGCTGTCACTGACAGGTCTCATTCGTGGACAGGTGTCCCATGTGTCAGCATGGGACCCCTTTCAGTCCGTTTTTGGTGCGGGTATTTGCGTTTTCTTATTTTGCCAAGTCCGTGGATTTATCTCTGGACCATGGTTGAGGTGAGTATTTTGAACTTTTCTTTACAGGTATCCGTGGATTCTACATGGAGAAGAGGACCGATGTCGGCGTGTGAACATAGGTAAGTATGTGTGTGTCGACGTATGAAATAAAGTTTTACTGTCGACGGTGTGTGTGTCCTGTTTTTATTTGGGTATTTTTTTCCCAGTAGTACTACAGGTACCAGCGGGCCCGTTTTTCTCCCGCATGCTGGTACTTGTGGTTTTCCAAGTACCAGCTTGCGGGGGAGGCTTGCTGGGACTTGTAGTACTTTTGGAAAAAACAATATCTTTTTATTATCACAAAGGCTATCAGCCCCCCCATCCGCAGCCCATTGGATGGGGGGGGACAGCCTCGGGCTTCACCCCTGGCCCTTGGGTGGCTGGGGGGGGGGGGACCCCTTGATTGAAGGGGTCCCCACTCCCCCAGGGTACCCCGGCCAGGGGTGACTAGTTGGATATTTAATGCCACGGCCGCAGGGCACGGCATAAAAGTGACCCCCGGCTGTGGCATTATCTGTCCAGCTAGTGGAGCCCGATGCTGGTGTTAAAAATACGGGGGACCCCTACTCTTTTTGTCCCCCGTATTTTTGGCACCAGCACCAGGCGCAGAGCCCGGTGCTGGTTTTAAAAATACGGGGGATCCCCTGTCAATTTTTCCCCCGCATTTTTAGAACCAGGACCAGCTCAATGAGCCCGAGGCTGGTTATGCTTTGGAGGGGGGACCCCACGCCATTTTTTTTTTATGATTTTACCCTTCCAGCATAAAAATAAAAAAAATAAAAAAAATAATATTTTAAAAAATATATAAATAATATTTGTGCCTCCCAAAAAAAAAAAAAAAGTACCTAATCCCTTCTAATATAAATAGATCTGCTATTCCCAAAAAAAAAAAACACTAAAAAAAACATGTTTCAAATTTTTTTATTTGTTTTCACCCTCCAAAGTGTGGCGGATTGAAAATGACGAATTTGCTGTCTAAAAGCACTGCTGTCGAATTTCAAAACTTGAATTGAATATGCTTTGGTCGAATTGCAGCACTTGTATCATTGCAGAAAAGTCGAATTTGCAAAAATTCGAATTTCAAAAAGTCGAATTTTGAAAGTCCGTTTTTTGGTCGGAAAGCACTGGATTGCATAGGGGAATTTTTTTTTTTGGTCGAAAATGACCCGAAATTCGACAATTTCGGGAATTCGACCACAATTGCATATACCCCTATGACTTTCACATCTCTTGCTAAATGAATGTCTCTCGGAGGACTCGTTAGTCATATCCTCCAATTGCTGATCAATCTCAGCATTATAGTCACAGTGGTCCTGAAGCACAACCCCATCCCCCTTGTCTGCAGGGTGAATAACTAATTGCTGATTTAAATACAAAGATTTGATTGCTTCATGTTCCAATACATTTAAGTTGGGATGTGGTGCATTGGTATTCTTAATATTCAAGGACACTTCCTGATCCAGAAGGCGTACCACGGTTTTTATAGACGCATTATTAGACGGTGGATCAAAATTGGATTTCTTCTGTAAACGTCGCAATTGAGGCGGTACACTGTATATTCATCTTGGAGGCTGGTGGTGCACAAGCTTCTTTTTTTAATGAAAAATCTTTAACTCTTAATTGTCTCTGTAGACAGAATTTTTCTGTTTGCCAATTGAAGTCATTAAATGCAGATAACGGAATAAACGTTAAGGGGGGTACACACGGAGAGATCTGTGCTTAAAATCTAAGCAATCTTGCTAGATTGCTTAGATTTTAAGCACGGATCTGCCGTGTGTATGCCCCCCAGCGATAGCGATGCGCGGCACCGCGCATCGCTATCGCCGGTGCTAGATTGAGCCTGCATGCAGGCTCAATCTAGCAGGTCGCTCACTTCACCGTTGTGTGAAGTGAGCGGCCCCCCGTCGGCTTTCCCCCTCGCTCAGCACATCGCGCTGTGCTGAGCGGGGAGAGAGATGTGTGCTGAGCGGTCTGTGTTAAGATCGCTCAGCACACATCTCTCCCGCGAGTACCCCCCTTTAGTCCTTTAGATAACTTAATCAAATGAGGAAAGATTAAAAATTATTTCCTGGATTGAATTGGTGGTTTCGTGCCTGGATTTTTTTCTCCTATTTTGGCCCTCTCACCTATTAAATCATCTGGGTCTAGTCTGCCCCTGTTTCTGGCAGCTGCCACTAAAGGGATAATTGCTTTGTTTTTGTTTTTACGGGTGGTCTTAGATTTATCAGTTTTTCTTGCTGTGCTGTTTCCATCCTGAGAGGAATCCATATCAAGATTCCCTTTCGGGTAGCGATTTCTGTGAAAGAAGGGTTTACGTTCTAAAACCCTTGAGCCTGTATTGTTATTGCCCATCAGTCACCTATACACCTGATGGTGTTCATAGTTAAGGTTGACCTTTTGGAGTTTCTCAAGTTTAAATTTTAGAATGTCCCTTTTATAGATGGTTAATTGATTTCCAAGCTTGCCCAGCCAATCAATCTCAGGGTCGGTTTGTAAACAAGAGTTATGCTTAGATTCAAACTCTAGGATTCTGCCTTGGATGCTGATATATTCCTTTTTAGACTGCTCAATGACTAATAGCATGAGGTCGAACGAACATTTGTTCATGATGCTGATCCATTTTTTGCAGAATGCAGGATCAAAGCGTCCAATAGTAGGACAGTCACAAACCCTAAATCCTCTTGGGATCTTTTTATTGCGATAATAATCGCTTACGGAGACTCTGTGGAGATGGAAATCGATCTTTCTTTTTCAGGTTCAATAGGTCACGATAAATAATATTGTTGGACAGACACATCTGATCAATCATATGTTCCTGATGGAGAATACAATCTGTCTCATGTAGCGGTAGTAGCATTGGGTTAAAATGATCATCACCAGCTTCAGCTGATTCTGCCATAATGAATCACCAAAAATAGCAGACCAATCCGTTATAATCAAGTGTCAAAATATTGTGCAAAACGTGCAATTCGTGTGCAATATTTAATAAGTAAAGTGCAAGTGCAAGCCACTCTGCAAGGTACAAATACAATAATACCAAGCTGGGCTACAACCAAACAGTCCAAGCAATTATTCTTAAGGGACAGACTAATAGTGAGGGTGCCTTGGTCCTGTTCACATAGCAAGAAATGAACCAATAAATATTTCCAGTAACCCGGCACTCCACCTGAATAAAGAAACTGGTTTTGGTGCCCTCACAATGTAGAATGTAGAATAGCAAAGGTGTGGCACTCTCAAACTCTTGGTAAAAGGAATCACGGACACAGCATTGTACATCAACGTTTCAATCCTTTAAGGATTTTTGTCAGAAATACAATCATAGACAAAACATGCTTACCTTATATCCCTTATCACCCACCAAGACTGCAAACACAATTGGCCGCGTTCTCCGGCGCGGGAGACCGCTCCGGAGTGCTGGCGCAGCAGGATGACGTCAGTGCGCATCAGCGCACCACACGTCAAAACCAGTTGTTATGGCAACCCGTATGCTGTAAACAATGTGAGGTAGCATTAACAGCAATCATTTGCATACAGCGTATGGAATTTAAGACAAAATCACTGGCCTTAGATACAGTGGGGTAAATTTACTAAGATTCGTATTTTCCAGATTCAGGTCAAAGTTCAATCACGAATGACATCGACAGTGTAAAACTGCAACTTTTTGAATTGATTACGATGGATTTACTAAGCTGTCGTATTCGGGTTTTTCTTTTCTTCCGATGTCGATGTCATTCGTGGTTTTTTACCTATTTTTACGGCAGTGATTAGCAAAACACTGCCGACTTTTTTTACAATCAATCTCGGCCGGATCGGTGTGATCCGTGCTGGGGTTTTTTTTTTTTTTTAATTAAACACTGTAAAATAATAAAAAAAAATGCGTGGGGTCCCCCCTCCTAAGCATAACCAGCCTCGGGCTCTTTGAGCCGATCCTGGTTGCAAAAATATGGGGAAAAAAATGACAGGGGTTCCCCCATATTTAAGCAACCAGCATCGGGCTCTGCGCCTGGTCCTGGTCCCAAAAATACGGGGGACAAAAAGAGTAGGGGTCCCCCGTATTTTTAAAACCAGCACCGGGCTCCACTAGCTGGACAGATAATGCCACAGCCGGGGGTCACTTTTATATAGTGCCCTGCGGCCGTGGCATCAAAAATCCAACTAGTCACCCCTGGCCGGGGTACCCTGGGGGAGTGGGGACCCCTTCAATCAAGGGGTCCCCCCCCCCCAGCCACCCAAGGGCCAGGGGTGAAGCCCGAGGCTGTCCCCCCCCATCCAATGGGCTGCGGATGGGGAGGCTGATAGCCTTTGTTGTAAAAGAAAAGATATTGTTTTTAGTAGCAGTACTACAAGGCCCAGCAAGCCTCCCCCGCATGCTGGTACTTGGAGAACGACAAGTACCAGCATGCGACTGAAAAACGGGCCCGCTGGTACCTGTAGTACTACTACTAAAAAAATACCCAAAAAAAGACAAGACACACACCCCGTGAAAGTAAAGATTTATTACATACATCCACACAAACATACATACATACTTACCTTATGTTCACACGCAGGTCGGTCCTCTTCTCCAGTAGAATCCAAGGGGTACCTGTTGAAGAAATTATACTCACGAGATCCAGGGGTCCAGGCTCCTCGGGAAATCCAGGGGTAATCCACGTACTTGCATAAAATAAGAAAACGGAAAGCCGAGCCACGAACTGAAAGGGGCCCCATGTTTTCACATGGGACTCCTTTCCACGAATGCCAGAAACCCACTCTGACTGATGTCTAAGTGGGTTTCTTCAGCCAATCAGGGAGTGCCACGTTGTAGCACTCTCCTGATCGGCTGTGTGCTCTTGTCCTCACTGACAGGCAGCACACGGCAGTGTTACAATGTAGCGCCTATGCGCTACATTGTAACCAATGATGGGAACTTTCTGCCCTGCGGTTGACCTAAAGTGACGTCACCGCTGAGCTGAAAGTTCCCATCATTGGTTACAATGTAGCGCATAGGCGCTACATTGTAACACTGCCGTGTGCTGCCTGTCAGTGAGGACAGGACCACACAGCTGATCAGGAGAGTGCTACAACGTGGCGCTCCCTGATTGGCTGAAGAAACCCACTTAGACAGAAGTCAGAGTGGCTTTCTGGCATTCGTGGAAAGGTGACCCATGTGCAAACATGGGTCCCCTTTCAGTTCGTGGCTCGGGACACCGTTTTTTTTTTTTTTCAAGTACGTGGATTAACCCTGGATTTGCCGAGGAGCCTGGACCCCTGGATCTCGTGAGTATAATTTCTTCAACAGGTACCCCTTGGATTCTACTGGAGAAGAGGACCGACCTGCGTGGGAACTTAAGGTAAGTATGTATGTATGTGTGTATGTATGTAATAAAATTATACTTTCACGGTGTGTGTGTCTTGTCTTTTTTTGGGTATTTTTTTAGTAGTAGTACTACAGGTACCAGCGGGCCCGTTTTTCCGTCGCATGCTGGTACTTGTGGTTCTCCAAGTACCAGCATGCGGGGGAGGCTTGCTGGGCCTTGTAGTACTGCTACTAAAAACAATATATTTTCTTTTACAACAAAGGCTATCAGCCTCCCCATCCGCAGCCCATTGGATGGGGGGGGACAGCCTCGGGCTTCACCCCTGGCCCTTGGGTGGCTGGGGGGGGGGACCCCTTGATTGAAGGGGTCCCCACTCCCCCAGGGTACCCCGGCCAGGGGTGACTAGTTGGATTTTTGATGCCACGGCCGCAGGGCACTATATAAAAGTGACCCCCGGCTGTGGCATTATCTGTCCAGCTAGTGGAGCCCGGTGCTGGTTTTAAAAATACGGGGGACCCCTACTCATTTTTGTCCCCCGTATTTTTGGGACCAGGACCAGGCGCAGAGCCCGATGCTGGTTGCTTAAATATGGGGGAACCCCTGTCATTTTTTTCACCATATTTTTGCAACCAGGATCGGCTCAAAGAGCCCGAGGCTGGTTATGCTTAGGAGGGGGGACCCCACGCAATTTTTTTTGAAAAAATAAGCACTTTCCCACCCCTTCCCACTGATATACATGCACGGATCTCATGGATCCGTGCATGCCTATCCAATCACGAATAAAAAAAGCAGGTCTGTTTTTTTTTAGCACTTTTTTACGAGTTGTAATTTTTCACGGCAGTGTTTGTTCTTTTTTTGCTTTGCACTTCTTAGTAAATGACCGAGATTCATACTTAAACAGCCGCGTTTTGACCGATGGTGTATTCATTCGTAATTTTTTACCTGAACTTGCAAAAAATTACGAATGCCCTCATCACTGCCGTGATTAGTGCTTAGTAAATTACCGAGATGACACTTTGATGAAAAAACGGCATCTCGGTCAAAATCGGGAGCTTAGTAAATTTCCCCCATTGTTTCAACATAGTGGCCACATAGTGGTACTTGCGGCGGAGGCGCCCTGGTTTCCAGGCACACGCTGCTGGCGCTCTCCGGGATCGCGTGGCTGCTTCTTTGGAAGGAGGTAAGAGGGTCCCCCATCTGGACCGCGACGCTGGCGAGGACACTGTGGCCGTACAGGAACCCCACTATATCCACCAGGGCAGGGAGCACAGGTTGGATTTCACAAAAATTCTTTTAACTAGGCTCCACAGTACCCGGTGGTGAGGACCAGCATAGGGAATAAGGTGCTTGACCTGTAGCCCCTCCCCCAGCTCCAGGCGCCATCTACTGCAGGTGTCCCCGCCCTGGAGCTGCTTCTCACTCTCCCTCACTCCGACAGAGATTTTGGTGCCATTTTTACACAAGTAGCTGCGGCTGATCTCCGGGACTGCAGGGCTCTCTGTAAATCCACCTGCCTCATCAGTGCTGTGCGTTTACAGTCACTTACGTATTCTACGTGTCATTTTAGACAGTGTTAGTTAAGAACAAGTATACTTCTACCTGAATAGTACAAGTATTCTGAGATATACATCCAGTATCTACTGTGCATTGTTCTATATAATATAAATATATATATATATATATATATATATATATATATTATGTATGTATGTATGTGTGTATATGTGTGTGTATATATATATATATATATATATATATATATATATATATATATATACATACATACATACATACATACATACATACATACATACATACATACATACATACATACATACATACAGGTTGAGTATCCAAATATTCCGAAATACAGACTTTTTTGAGTGAGAGTGAGATAGTGAAACCTTTGTTTTTTGGTGGCTCAATGTACACAAACTTTGTTTAATACACAAAGTGATTAAAAATATTGTATTAATTGACCTTCAGGCTGTGTATAAGGTGTATGTGAAACATAAATGAATTGTGTGAATGTACACACACTTTGTTTAATGAACAAAATTATAAAAAATATTGGCTAAAATGACCTTCAGGCTGTGTGTACAAGGTGTATATGTAACATAAATGCATTCTGTGCTTAGATTTAGGTAACATCACCATGATATCTCATTATGGTATGCATTTATTCCAAAATACGGAAAAATCTGATATCCAAAATACCTCTGGTCCCAAGCATTTTGGATAAGGGATACTCAACCTGTAATATGTAGTTTTACTAATCCAGTGCAGTTTTATTGTTTGTCTGAAGTAATTTCTGCAATGTGCTTGTGACTGAGTGTGCCTGTAGCTGCTGTGTGGATTTCATTCTCGTGTATCGCACTTTACACTTATTGCTATCACTGTGTTCTGTACCCTGGGGGGCTAGGTGCGTCAGGGTCTCTTATATAGTGCTACACAGTATATACTGTTTTGTGTGTTTTACTGTGTATTTCAGTCACCTCATACTGCTTTAATTCTCTGTTTGTGTCCTGTATTTACGGTCACATCAGGGGGTTATTTGCAGGTATTGTATTTGTCTGGCTATATTGTACTGTTACGCTCTACGGCTACATTCCCTATAATGTCTGCCACACAGGGCGGGAAATCCGCGTATGCTTCTGCATTATGCAATGCTTGCACCACGGATTTACCCGAGGGGGAAGTTTTAACGGATGGTTCGTGTACTGGGTGCCATACATCTCCCAGTCAGCCCGCAGCCCCTATGGCTAATCAGGAACCACCTTGGGCAGCGTTCTCAAGTATGCTGAATACGCTTGTGACACGTCTTACGCCCCCTGTGGGTCCTCCTGTGCCATTGCAGCCACATATTGTCCTGTAGTTAATCCGCCCTCGGCGGACACTCTGTCTACCCAGATACAAAAATTAAATCAATCTTTGGTGATACAAAAGTCTACCCCACGTCCCTCTGGGGTCAAGGGGTCATTTAGGCGGGCCGCTTCCTCCTCACAACTCACTAATATTTCAGATAATTCTACTGATGTGGATGGGGAATATACTGATCCGTCAGACACTGATACAGTTGCTTCTGACGAGGAACCTACAACTCAGGTTGATGTTCCTGACCTAGTGGAGGCTATTAAGCTGATTCTACAAATTGATGATGAGGTAGATCCCACTACTGCGTCTAAGAAACCTGAGAAGTTCAAACGTCAGAAGGTTACTAAGGTAGTCTTGCCACACTCTGACCACTTAATCAACATACGTCAGGAATCCTGGTCTTCTCCAGGAAAGAAATTCTCCCTATCTAAAAAGATGCTAGCTCGCTAGCCTATCCCTGCAGAGTTGAGTAACAAGTGGGAAAATCACCCGCCGGTGGACTCTCATGTCGCCCGTCTTGTGGTGTCATCTACTCTGCCTGTCACCTCACTGAGGGAACTGATGGATAAGCGTGTGGAGGGATGCCTGAAGTCTATTTTCTCTAACGTCCTAGTGGATGCTGGGGACTCCGAAAGGACCATGGGGAATAGCGGCTCCGCAGGAGACTGGGCACAAAGTAAAAGCTTTAGGACTAGCTGGTGTGCACTGGCTCCTCCCCCTATGACCCTCCTCCAAGCCCCAGTTAGATTTTGTGCCCGAACGAGAAGGGTGCAATCTAGGTGGCTCTCCTGAGCTGCTTAGAGTAAAAGTTTAAATAGGTTTTTTATTTTCAGTGAGACCTGCTGGCAACAGGCTCACTGCATCGAGGGACTTAGGGGAGAGAAACGAACTCACCTGCGTGCAGAGTGGATTGGGTTTCTTAGGCTACTGGACATTAGCTCCAGAGGGACGATCACAGGCCCAGCCATGGATGGGTCCCGGAGCCGCGCCGCCGGCCCCCTTACAGATGCTGAAGCAAGAAGAGGTCCATAAATCGGCGGCAGAAGACTTTCCTGTCTTCATAAGGTAGCGCACAGCACTGCAGCTGTGCGCCATTGCTCTCAGCACACTTCACACTCCGGTCACTGAGGGTGCAGGACGCTGGGGGGGGGGGGCGTCCTGGGAAGCAATGAATTTACCTTAGTTGGCGAAAAATACATCACATATAGCTCCTGGGCTATATGGATGTATTTAACCCCTGCCAGTTTTCCAGTAAAAAGCGGGAGAAGAGCCCGCCGTGAAGGGGGCGGGGCCTATCTCCTCAGCACACAGCGCCATTTTTCCCACACAGCTCCGCTGGTAGGAAGGCTCCCAGAATCTCCCCTGCATCCTGCAACTACAGAAACAGGGTAAAAAAGAGAGGGGGGCACTTATTTGGCAAAATAACAGATATAAGCAGCTATAAGGGATAGACACTTATTGTAAGGTTGTCCCTATACATATATAGCGCTCTGGTGTGTGCTGGCAAACTCTCCCTCTGTCTCCCCAAAGGGCTAAGTGGGTCCTGTCCTCTATCAGAGCATTCCCTGTGTGTGTGCTGGGTGTCGGTACGTGTGTGTCGACATGTATGAGGAGGAAAATGATGTGGAGGCGGAGCAGAGTGTCTGTAACAGTGATGTCACCCCCTAGGGGGTCGACACCTGAGTGGATGTACTGTTGAAAATTACGTGACAGTGTCAGCTCTATATAAAAAAACAGTGGTTGACATGAGACAGCCGGCTACTCAGCTTGTGCCTGTCCAGACGTCTCATAGGCCGTCAGGCAGATGGCAGATACAGACGCCGACACGGATACTGACTCCTGTGTCGACGGTGAAGAGACAACCGTGATTTCCAGTAGGGCCACACGTTACATGATTGAGACAATGGAAAATGTTTTATACATTTCTGATAATATGAGTACCACCAAAAAAAGGGGTATTATGTTCGGTGAGGGAAAAACTACCTGTAGTTTTCCTGAATCTGAGAAATAAAATGTGTGATGATGCGTGGGTTTCCCCCCGATAACAATTAATAATTTCTTAAAAAGTATTGGCTGCATACCCTTTCCCGCCAGAGGTTAGGATGCATTGGGAAACACCCCCTAGGGGGGATAAGGCGCTCACACGCTTGTAAGAACAAGGGCTCTACCCTCTCATGAGATGGCCGCCCTTAAGGATCCTGCTGATAGAAAGCAGGAGGTTATCCAAAAAAAGGTATTTACACACATACTGGTGTTATACTGCGACCAGCTATCGCCTCAGCCTGGAGGTGCAGTGCTGGGTTGGCATGGTCGGATTCCCTGACTGGAAATATTGATATCCTAGATAAGGATAGTATATTATTGCCTATAGAGCATTTAAAAGATGCATTTCTATATATGCATGATGCACAGCGGAATAATTGCCGACTGGCATCAAGTATAAGTGCGTTGTCCAATTCTACCAGTAAAATGGTCAGGTGATGCGGATTCCAAACGCCATTTGGAAGTATTGCCTTTGAAAGGGGACATTTGGGGTCGGTCTTTTAGACCTGGTGGCCACGGCAACAGCTGGGAAATCCACGTTTGTACCCCAGGTCGCCTCTCAAAATAAGACGCCGTATTATCAGGCGCAGTCCTTTGTTGGCAAGCGGACAAAAGGTTCCTCTTTTCTGCTCGTGACAGAGGGAGAGGAAAAAGGCTGCAGAGATCAGCCAGTTCCCAGGAACAGAAACCCTTTCCAGCCTCTGCCAAGCCCTCAGTATGTCGCTAGGGCTTTACAAGCTCAGGCACGGTGGGGGCCCGTTCTCAATGAATTTCAGTGCGCAGTGGGCTCACTCGCAAGTAGACCCCTGGATCCTTCAGGTAATATCTCAGGGGTACATATTGGAATTCGAGACGTCTCCCCCTCGCCGTTTCCAAAAGTCGACTTTACCGACGTCTCCCTCTGACAGGGAGGCAGTTTTGGAAGCCATTCACAAGCTGTATTCCCAGCAGGTGATAATCAAGGTACCCCTCCTGCAAAAGGGAACGGGGTATTATTCCACACTATTGTGGTACCGAAGCCAGTCGGCTCGGTGAGACCGATTCTAAAATCTAAAATCTTTGAACACTTACATACAGAGGTTCAAATTCAAGATTGAGTCACTCAGAGCAGTGATTGCGAACCTGGAAGAAGAGGACTACATGATGTCTCGGGACATCAAGGATGCTTACCTTCATGTCAAAATGTACCCTTCTCACCAAGGGTACCTCAGGTTTATGGTACAGAACTGTCACTATCAGTTCAGACGCTGCCGTAGGGATGGTCCACGGCACCCCGGGTCTTTACCAAGGTAATGGCCGAAATGATGATGTTCCTTCGAAGGAAGGGAATTTTAGTTATCCCTTACTTGGACGATTCCCTGATAAGGGTAAGATCCAGGGAACAGTTGGAGGTCGGTGTAGCACTATCTCAGATAGTGTTGCGGCAGCACGATTGGATTCTCAATATTCCAAAATCGCAGCTGGTTCCGTCGACGTGTCTTCTGTTTCTAGGGATGATCCTGGACACAGTCCAGAAAAAGGTGTTTCTCCCGGAGGAGAAAGCCAGGGAGTTATCCGAGCTAGTCGGGAACCTCCTCAAACCGAGCCAAGTCTCAGTGCATCAATGCACAAGGGTTCTGGGTAAAATGGGGGCTTCCTACGAAGCAATCCCATTCGGCAGATTCCACGCAAGAACTTTCCAGTGGGACCTGCTGGACAAATGGTCCGGGTCGCATCTTCAGATGCATCAGCGGATAACCCTGTCACCAATGACAAGGGTGTCCCTCCTGTGGTGGTTGCAGAGTGCTCATCTTCTAGAGGGCCGCAGATTCGGCATTCAGGACTGGGTCCTGGTAACCACGGATGCCAGCCTGCGAGGCTGGGGAGCAGTCACACAGGGAAGGAATATCCAGGACTTATGGTCAAGCCTGGAGACATCACTTCACATAAATATCCTGAAGCTAAGGGACATTTACAATGCTCTAAGCTTAGCAAGACCTTTGCTTCAAGGACAGCCGGTGTTGATCCAGTCGGACAACATCACGGCAGTCACCCACGTAAACAGACAGGGTGGCACAAGAAGCAGAAGGGCAATGACAGAAGCTGCAAGGATTCTTCGCTGGGCGGAAAATCATGGGATAGCACTGTCAGCAGTATTCATTCCGGGAGTGGACAACTGGGAAGCAGACTTCCTCAGCACGACCTCCACCCGGGGAGAGTGGGGACTTCACCCAGAAGTCTTCCACAGGATTATAAACCGTTGGGAAAAACTCGACAGGTATTGCGCCAGGTCCAGGGACCCTCAGGCAATAGCTGTAGACGCTCTGGTAACACCGTGGGTGTACCAGTCAGGGTATGTGTTTCCTCCTCTGCCTCTCATACCCAAGGTACTGAGATTGATAAGATGGTGAGGAGTAAGCACTATATTCGTGGCTCCGGATTGGCCAAGAAGGACTTGGTAACCGGAACTTCAAGAGATGCTCACGGAGGATCCGTGGCCTCTACCTCTAAGAAGGGACCTGCTCCAGCAAGGACCCTGTCTGTTCCAAGACTTACCGCGGCTGCGTTTGACGGCATGGCGGTTGAACGCCGGATCCTGAAGGAAAAAGGGCATTCCGGATGAAGTCATCCCTATCCTGATCAAAGCCAGGAAGGATGTAACCGCAAAAACATTATCACCGCAATTGGCGAAAATATGTTGCGTGGTGCGAGGCCAGTAAGGCCCAACGGTGGAAATTCGACTAGGTCGATTCCTACATTTCCTACAAACAGGAGTGTCTATGGGCCTGAAATTGGGGTCCATTAAGGTTCAAATTTCGGCCCTGTCAATTTTCTTCCAAAAAGAACTAGCTTCAGTCCCTGAAGTTCAGACGTTTGTAAAAGGGGTACTGCATATACAGCCTCCTTTTGTGCCTCCAGTGGCACTTGGGATCTCAATGTAGTTTTTTTTTTTTTGGATTCCAAAAGTCACATTGGTTTGAACCACTTAAATCTGTGGAGTTAAAATATCTCACATGGAAAGTGGTCATGCTGTTGGCCCTGGCCTGGGCCAGGCGCGTGTCAGAATTGGCGGCTTTATCCTGTAAAAGCCCTTATCTGATTTTCCATTCGGACAGGGCGGAATTGAGGACTCGTCCTCAATTTCTCCCTAAGGTGTTTTCGGCATTTCACTTAAACCAACCTATTGTGGTGCCTGCGGCTACTAGGGACTTGGAGGATTCCAAGTTGCTGGACGTAGTCAGGGCCCTGAAAATATATGTTTCCAGGACGGCTGGAGTCAGAAAATCTGACTCGCTGTTTATCCTGTATGCACCCAACAAGCTGGGTGCTCCTGCTTCTAAGCAGACGATTGCTCGTTGGATTTGTAGTACAATTCAGCTTGCACATTCTGTGGCAGGCCTGCCACAGCCAAAATCTGTAAAAGCCCATTCCACACGGAAAGTGGGCTCATCTTGGGCGGCTGCCCGAGGGGTCTCGGCTTTACAACTTTGCCGAGCAGCTACTTGGTCAGGGGCAAACACGTTTGCTAAATTCTACAAATTTGATACCCTGGCTGAGGAGGACCTGGAGTTCTCTCATTCGGTGCTGCAGAGTCATCCGTACTCTCCCGCCCGTTTGGGAGCTTTGGTATAATCCCCATGGTCCTTTCGGAGTCCCCAGCATCCACTAGGACGTTAGAGAAAATAAGAATTTACTTACCGATAATTCTATTTCTCATAGTCCGTAGTGGATGCTGGGCGCCCATCCCAAGTGCGGATTGTCTGCATTACTTGTACATAGTTATTGTTACAAAAATCGGGTTATTGTTGTTGTGAGCCATCTTTTCAGAGGCTCCTTCTGTTATCATGCTGTTAACTGGGTTCAGATCACAAGTTGTACGGTGTGATTGGTGTGGCTGGTAATGAGTCTTACCCGGGATTCAAAATCCTTCCTTATTGTGTACGCTCGTCCGGGCACAGTATCCTAACTGAGGCTTGGAGGAGGGTCATAGGGGGAGGAGCCAGTGCACACCAGCTAGTCCTAAAGCTTTTACTTTGTGCCCAGTCTCCTGTGGAGCCGCTATTCCCCATGGTCCTTTCGGAGTCCCCAGCATCCACTACGGACTATGAGAAATAGAATTATCGGTAAGTAAATTCTTATTTACTCCCTTACCGGTGCTGTACATAGGCCCACTATAGCAGCCTCCTGGGCTGCAAAAGGAATTGAATTATGGTTTCAAGCATTAGAGGAAGAGCTACCTCAGGATATTTCTCTGACGTCCTAGTGGATGCTGGGACTTCCGTAAGGACCATGGGGAATAGCGGCTCCGCAGGAGACTGGGCACAAAAAGTTAAAGCTTTAGACTAGCTGGTGTGCACTGGCTCCTCCCCCTATGACCCTCCTCCAAGCCTCAGTTAGATTTTTGTGCCCGAACGAAAAGGGTGCATGCTAGGTGGCTCTCCTGAGCTGCTTAGAAGTAAAAGTTTAAATAGTTTTTTTATTTTCAGTGAGTCCTGCTGGCAACAGGCTCACTGCATCGTGGGACTAAGGGGAGAAGAAGCGAACTCACCTGCGTGCAGAGTGGATTGGGCTTCTTGGCTACTGGACATTAGCTCCAGAGGGACGATCACAGGTTCAGCCTGGATGGGTCCCGGAGCCGCGCCGCCGGCCCCCTTACAGAGCCAGAAGAGCGAAGAGGTCCGGAGAAATCGGCGGCAGAAGACGTTCCTGTCTTCAGATAAGGTAGCGCACAGCACTGCAGCTGTGCGCCATTGCTCTCAGCACACTTCACACTCCGGTCACTGAGGGTGCAGGGCGCTGGGGGGGAGCGCCCTGAGAAGCAATAAAACATGTTTAAACTTTATATGGCTAAAGAAATACATCACATATAGCTCCTGGGCTATATGGATGCATTTCACCCCTGCCAGTTTTCCTAAAAAAAGCGGGAGAAAAGGCCGCCGTGAAGGGGGCGGAGCCTATCTCCTCAGCACACAAGCGCCATTTTCCCTCACAGTTCCGCTGGAAGGAAGGCTCCCAGACTCTCCCCTGCAGTCCTGCTACAGAATCAGGGTAAAACAAGAGAGGGGGGGCACTATTGGCAGCTAATATAAAACAGCAGCTATAAAGGGAGTAACACTTACATAAGGTTATCCCTGTATATATATATAGCGCTCTGGTGTGTGCTGGCAAACTCTCCCTCTGTCTCCCCAAAGGGCTCGTGGGGTCCTGTCCTCTTTCAGAGCATTCCCTGTGTGTGTGCTGGGTGTCGGTACGATTGTGTCGACATGTATGAGGAGGAAAATGATGTGGAAGCAGAGCAATTGCCTGTGTTAGTGATGTCACCCCCTAGGGAGTCGACACCTGACTGGATGGTCGTATTTAAAGAATTACGTGACAGTGTCAGCACTTTGCAAAAAACTGTTGACGACATGAGACAGCCGGCAAATCAATTAGTGCCTGTTCAGGCGTCTCAGACACCGTCGGGGGCGCTAAAACGCCCGTTACCTCAGATGGTCGACACAGACCCAGACACGGATACTGAATCCAGTGTCGACGGTGAGGAGACAAACGTAATGTCCAGTAGGGCCACACGTTACATGATCACGGCAATGAAGGAGGCATTGAATATTTCTGACACTACAAGTACCACAAAAAAGGGTATTATGTGGTGTGTGAAAAAACTACCAGTAGTTTTTCCTGAATCAGATGAATTAAATGAGGTGTGTGATAAAGCGTGGTTTTCCCCCGATAAAAAACTGCTGATTTCTAATAAATTATTGGCACTATACCCTTTCCCGCCAGAGGTTAGGGCGCGTTGGGAAACACCCCCTAGGGTAGATAAGGCGCTCACACGCTTATCAAAACAAGTAGCGTTACCGTCTCCCGATACTGCCGCCCTTAAGGAACCAGCTGATAGAAGGCTGGAAAATATCCTAAAAGGTATATACACACATACTGGTGTTATACTGCGACCAGCAATCGCCTCAGCCTGGATGTGCAGTGCTGGAGTGGCTTGGTCGGATTCCCTGACTGAAAATATTGATACCCTGGATAGGGACAGTATATTATTAACTATAGAGCATTTAAAGGATGCATTACTATATATGCGAGATGCACAGAGGGATATTTGCACCCTGGCATCTAGAGTGAGTGCGATGTCCATTTCTGCCAGAAGAGCGTTATGGACGCGACAGTGGTCAGGTGATGCGGATTCCAAACGACATATGGAAGTATTGCCGTATAAAGGGGAGGAGTTATTTGGGGTCGGTCTATCGGACCTGGTGGCCACAGCAACGGCTGGAAAATCCACCTTTTTACCCCAGGTCACCTCTCAGCAGAAAAAGACACCGTCTTTTCAAACTCAGTCCTTTCGTCCCCATAAGGGCAAGCGGGCAAAAGGCCACTCATTTCTGCCCCGGGGCAGAGGATGGGGAAAGAGACTGCACCAGGCAGCCTCTTCCCAGGAGCAGAAGCCCTCCCCCGCTTCTGCCAAGTCTTCAGCATGACGCTGGGGCCTTACAAGCGGACTCAGGCACGGTGGGGGGCCGTCTCAAGAATTTCAGCGCGCAGTGGGCTCACTCGCAAGTGGACCCCTGGATCCTGCAGGTAGTATCACAGGGGTACAAATTGGAATTCGAGACGTCTCCCCCTCGCCGGTTCCTGAAGTCTGCTCTACCAACGTCTCCCTCCGACAGGGAGGCGGTAGTGGAAGCTATTCACAAGCTGTATTCCCAGCAGGTGATAATCAAGGTACCCCTCCTACAACAGGGAAAGGGGCATTATTCCACGCTGTTTGTGGTACCGAAGCCGGACGGCTCGGTGAGACCAATTTTAAATCTAAAATCCTTGAACACTTACATAAAAAGGTTCAAATTCAAGATGGAGTCACTCAGAGCAGTGATAGCGAACCTGGAAGAAGGGGACTATATGGTGTCTCTGGACATCAAAGATGCTTATCTCCATGTCCCAATCTACCCTTCTCACCAAGGGTACCTCAGGTTTGTGGTACAAAACTGTCATTATCAGTTTCAGACGCTGCCGTTTGGATTGTCCACGGCACCACGGGTCTTTACCAAGGTAATGGCCGAAATGATGATTCTTCTTCGAAGAAAAGGCGTCTTAATTATCCCTTACTTGGACGATCTCCTGATAAGGGCAAGGTCCAGGGAACAGTTAGAGGTCGGAGTAGCACTATCTCAGGTAGTGCTACGTCCGCACGGGTGGATCCTAAATATCCCCAAATCACAGCTGATTCCAACAACACGTCTACTGTTCCTGGGGATGATTCTGGACACAGTCCAGAAAAAGGTGTTTCTCCCGGAGGAGAAGGATAGGGAGTTATCCGAGCTAGTCAGGAAACTCCTAAAACCAGGCCAAGTGTCAGTGCATCAATGCACGAGAGTCCTGGGAAAAATGGTGGCTTCTTACGAAGCGATTCCATTCGGAAGATTCCATGCAAGAACTTTTCAGTGGGATCTGCTGGACAAATGGTCCGGATCGCATCTTCAGATGCATCAGCGGATAACCCTATCTCCAAGGACAAGGGTGTCTCTCCTGTGGTGGTTACAGAGTGCTCATCTTCTAGAGGGCCGCAGATTCTGCATTCAGGATTGGATGCTGGTGACCACCGATGCCAGCCTGAGAGGCTGGGGAGCAGTCACACAGGGAAGAAATTTCCAGGGCTTGTGGTCAAGCATGGAAACGTATCTTCACATAAATATCCTGGAACTAAGGGCCATTTACAATGCCCTAAGTCAAGCAAGGCCTCTGCTTCAGGGTCAGTCGGTATTGATCCAATCGGACAACATCACGGCAGTCGCCCACGTCAACAGACAGGGCGGCACAAGAAGCAGGAGGGCAATGGCAGAAGCTGCAAGGATTCTTCGCTGGGCGGAAAATCATGTGGTGGCACTGTCAGCAGTGTTCATTCCGGGAGTGGACAACTGGGAAGCAGACTTCCTCAGCAGACACGACCTCCACCCGGGGGAGTGGGGACTTCACCCAGAAGTCTTTCAAGTGATTGTAAACCGTTGGGAAAAACCAAAGGTGGACATGATGGCGTCCCGTCTCAACAAAAAACTGGACAGATATTGCGCCAGGTCAAGGGACCCTCAGGCAATAGCGGTGGACGCTCTGGTAACACCGTGGGTGTACCAGTCGGTGTATGTGTTCCCTCCTCTGCCTCTCATTCCAAAAGTACTGAGAATCATAAGAAGGAGAGGAGTGAAGACTATACTCGTGGCTCCGGATTGGCCAAGAAGAACTTGGTACCCGGAACTGCAAGAGATGCTCACGGAGGACCCGTGGCCTCTACCTCTAAGAAAGGACCCGCTCCAGCAGGGACCTTGTCTGTTCCAAGACTTACCGCGGCTGCGTTTGACGGCATGGCGGTTGAACGCCGGATCCTGATGGAAAAAGGCATTCCAGATGAAGTCATCCCTACCCTGATCAAAGCCAGGAAGGATGTAACTGCGAAACATTATCACCGCATTTGGCGAAAATATGTTTCCTGGTGTGAGGCTAAGAAGGCCCCACAGAGGAATTTCAACTGGGTCGTTTCCTGCATTTCCTGCAAGCAGGACTGTCTATGGGCCTAAAATTAGGATCCATTAATGTTCAAATTTCGGCCCTGTCGATCTTCTTCCAGAAAGAACTGGCTTCATTGCCTGAAGTTCAGACGTTTGTCAAGGGGGTACTGCATATACAACCTCCTTTTGTGCCACCAGTGGCACCTTGGGATCTCAATGTAGTTTTAGGGTTCCTAAAATCACATTGGTTTGAACCACTCACCACTGTGGAATTAAAATATCTCACATGGAAGGTGGTCATGCTGTTAGCTCTGGCGTCAGCCAGGCGTGTCTCAGAAATGGCGGCTTTGTCATATAAAAGCCCTTACCTAATTTTTCATTCAGACAGGGCAGAATTGAGGACTCGTCCTCAATTTCTCCCTAAGGTGGTTTCAGCGTTTCACATGAACCAACCTATTGTGGTGCCTGCGGCTACTAGGGACTTGGAGGACTCCAAGTTGTTGGACGTAGTCAGGGCCCTGAAAATATATGTTTCCAGGACGGCTGGAGTCAGAAAATCTGACTCGCTGTTTATCCTGTATGCACCCAACAAGCTGGGTGCTCCTGCTTCTAAGCAGACGATTGCTCGTTGGATTTGTAGTACAATTCAGCTTGCACATTCTGTGGCAGGACTGCCACAGCCAAAATCTGTTAAAGCCCATTCCACAAGAAAAGTGGGCTCATCTTGGGCGGCTGCCCGAGGGGTCTCGGCTTTACAACTTTGCCGAGCAGCTACTTGGTCAGGGGCAAACACGTTTGCAAAATTTTACAAATTCGATACCCTGGCTGAGGAGGACCTGGAGTTCTCTCATTCGGTGCTGCAGAGTCATCCGCACTCTCCCGCCCGTTTGGGAGCTTTGGTATAATCCCCATGGTCCTTACGGAAGTCCCAGCATCCACTAGGACGTCAGAGAAAATAAGAATTTACTTACCGATAATTCTATTTCTCATAGTCCGTAGTGGATGCTGGGCGCCCATCCCAAGTGCGGATTGTCTGCAATACTTGTATATAGTTATTGTTACAAAAAAAATCGGGTTGTTTATTGTTGTGAGCCATCTTTTCAGAGGCTCCTACGTTTATCATACTGTTAACTGGGTTCAGATCACAGGTTGTACAGTGTGATTGGTGTGGCTGGTATGAGTCTTACCCGGGATTCAAAATCCTTCCTTATTATGTACGCTCGTCCGAGCACAGTATCCTAACTGAGGCTTGGAGGAGGGTCATAGGGGGAGGAGCCAGTGCACACCAGCTAGTCTAAAGCTTTTACTTTTTGTGCCCAGTCTCCTGCGGAGCCGCTATTCCCCATGGTCCTTACGGAAGTCCCAGCATCCACTACGGACTATGAGAAATAGAATTATCGGTAAGTAAATTCTTATTTTCTGACACTGCCAGACAATATCTGTCTCATATTAACAGTGCCTCCCACTATATTTAAGAGGCGTCCTCTGATGCAGGTGTAATGACGGCCAAGGCGTCTACTACGTCTATACTGGCTCGCCGAATTCTGAATTTGAGGTCCTGGAAGGTGGACCTGGACTCCAAAAACACCTTGGAGGTGCTCCCTTTTAAGGGAGACATCCTATTTGGGGAGGATCTGAACAAGATTGTGACTGACTTGGCGACTGCGAAGACTGTTTTTCCCAAGTACTAATCCTTCTGCACCGAAGGCTAAGAGTACCACTTTTCGTTCCTTTCGACCTCCAGGAAAAGCAAAGGGTCAGGCATACCCGAGACAGGCTTGTGCTACCAAAACTACTAAGCCCAAACCTAAACAATCCTGGGCTGCCCGTCAACCTGCTTCCAAACAAGACAAGCCTGCTGCATGACGAGCAGGGCCTCACCCTGGGGGATCCCAGGGTGGGAGGCCGACTTCTGCAATTCGCCCAGGTCTGGTTAAGGACCACTTCAAACCCCTGGGTGCGGGAAGTTGTCTCTCACGGGTACACTGTCTCTTTCAAGAGACGTCCGCCTCGCCAGTTCTGCATGACAGTTATTCCTTCGGATCTGTTGAAAGCGCAAGCTCTACACCTGGTTGTGCGATTCCATCTGGACACTGGAGTGGTAGTGCCTGTACCTCTGTCCCAGAGAGGCAGGGGATATTATTCGACCCTGTTTCTAGTCCCGAAACCCAATGGGTCCTTCCGGCCAATACTCAACCTCAAATCGTTGAACAAATTTGTGACTGTCCAAATTCCGTATGGAAACTCTGCGCTCTATTGTACTGGCCATGGAACACGAAGACTATATGGTATCCCTAGACATACAGGATGCTTACCTGCATATACCAATTGCCATATCGCTTCAGCAATATCTGCGGTTTGCTATTGGCAACCTACATTATCAATTCCAGGCTCTGCCATTTGGACTGGCCACAGCCCCTCGTATCTTCACCAAGATCATGGCCGTGATGACGCCCCTACTCCGCTGTCAGGGAATCAGGATCCTGCCGTATCTGGATGACTTGCTGATCCTGGCAAGCTCCCAAGATGTTTTCCTCCGTCATCTGGAACTGACTGTCTAATACCTACAAGCCCACGGGTTGCTCATCAACTGGAAAAAGTCCTTGCTGGTCCCTGCTCGGAGCTTGATGCACCCGGGAGCACTACTGGACACACACAGCCAAAGACTGTTTCTGTCTCCAGAGAGAGTCCTAAAACTTCAGGACATGTTCAGGTACTTCCTTTCTCGCCCAAGAGTGTCGATACACTCTGCGATGCAAGTACTAGGCCCCATGGTGTCGGCTTTCGACATGGTAGAGTACGCTCAATTTAATTCCCGCCCCCTGCAGCGGTTAATCCTTGCCAAGTATGACGGCCTGCCTCATCGGATCAGGTCTCAAATGATCTCCTTGACTCCGGAGGTTCGTTTGTCACTGAGCTGGTTTCTACAGGACCAACGGTTGAGCAGGGGCCTTCCCTTCTGGATCTCCAACTGGGTCCTACTGACAACGGACGCCAGTCTGCTGGGTAGGGGCGCGGTGTTAAAGCAACACTCTCATCAAGGCGGCACTCAAAGCTGCACGGAAATGACGAAAGTATCAAAAATCCTTCATTGGGAGGAACACCATCTGCAAGCAATATCGGCGGTGTTCATTCCTGGAGTCCTCAACTGGAAAGTGGATTTCCTCAACGTCAGGATGTGCACGTCGGAGAGTGGAGTCTTCATCTGGAAGTCTTTCAACTCCTAGTTGACAAGTGGGGCTTACCAGATGTAGACCTGATTGGCGTCTCGACACAATCACAAGGTTCCGGTCTTCGGATCAAGGACAAGGGATCTTCAAGCAGTATTCATGGACGCCCCCTAGCAATTCCATGGAACTTTCGGCTGCCATGTGTGTTCCCTCCAGTGTCACTCCTGCCCAGGGTACCACGGAAGTTCAAGCAAGAAGTAGGAATACTACTTCTAGTTGCTCCAGCGTGGCACAGACGTCATTGGTTCTCAGACCTGCGGGGTTTATCAATCGAGCGTCCTCTTCTACTTCCTCAATGCCCAGACTTCCTCGTTCAGGGCCTTTGTGTCTACCCGGACATGGCCAGACTGGCTTTGACGGAGTGGCTCTTGAAGCCTCACTTCTGAGGGCCAAAGGATTCTCCGAGGCGGTTATCCAAACTATGTTGAAGGCCTGCAATCCACAGATTTATTACTGGGTCTGGAATTCTTACTTCACCTGGTGTGTTGCTAAGAATTATGATGCATAAAATTTCAGAACTTCCAGACTTTTGGCTTTTCTGCAACAAGGCCTAGACTTAGGCCTTTGTCTGGCCTCCCTCAAGTTTCATAACTCTGTCTTGTCGGTGTGGTTTCAGAGGAAGATTGCGTCTATTCCTGATGTTCATACTTTCACTCAAGGCGTTTTACGGATTCAGCTTCCCTATATCCCTCCTGTGGCTCCATGGGATCTGTCTGTTGTCTTGAATGCCCTCCACAAGTGTCTCCATTTGAACCTCTTGAGTCTGTGGACCTTAAATATCTTACGCTTAAGGTTGTGTTTCTGCTGGCTATTGCCTCTGCTAGGAGTATGTCGGACTTAAGAGCTTTGTCCTGTCATCTGCCCTTTCTGATCTTTCACCGTGACCGGGCAGTTCTTCGATCTCGCCCGGGTTATTTGCCCGAGGTGGTGTCATCTTTTCACCTTAACCAAGAGATCGAGGTTCCGGCTTTTATCTCTTCTGGTTTGTTCTCCAAAGAGCGGTCTTTGGATGTGGTACAGGCTCTCCGTATTTACGTGGAGAGGACTGCCTTTCTCAGGAGATCAGATACCCTTTTTGTACTTTTTTGGTTTTTACAAACGTGGCTGGCCTGTGAATAAGCAAACCTTGGCCAGATGGATTAGAATGGTGATTGCACAAGCTTATGCGCAGGCTGGTCTTCCTGCTCCTGCTGCTATCATGGCCCATTCTACTCGGTCTGTTGGACCTTCTCGGACTGCCCACAGAGGCGCGTCCACTGAACAATTGTGTAAGGCAGCTACGTGGTCCTCGGTGAACATGTTCATCAGGTTCTATGCCTTTGATACTTCTGCCTCCCAGGATGCTTCTTTTGGACGCCGGGTTCTTGTGCCCGCTACAGTGCTTCCCCTCTTATGAGGAACTGCTTTAGGACATCCCCAATGTATTTCCTGTGGAACACAGTGTACCCCGCTGCAGAAAAGGAGATTTATGGTAATAGTTAAGTCTCTTTCTGCGTGGTACACTAGGTTCCACAGGGCTCCCACCATGACGCACTTAGCTTCTTTGGGTTTGTACGGCATTAGCCGCTGGTCCCTTCTCCTGTCGTGAGAGTGTGGATCTATGGGGGTCATTCCCAGTTGTTCGCTCGCTAGCAACTTTTGCTGTGCTGTTAGTGTGTTTTCGCTTTGCAAGTGTGCGAACTCTTTTGCAGTCGACGGCACTAAAAAGTTTTTTGCAGTTTCTGAGTAGCTCTGGACTTACTCAGCCGCTGCGATCACTTCAGTCTTTTTTGTTTCCGGAATTGACGTCAGACACCCGCCCTGTAAACGCTTGGACACACATGCGTTTTTGCAAACACTCCCAGAAAACGGTCCGTTGACACCCATAAACGCCCTCTTTCTATCAGTCACCTTGCGATCGGCTGTGCTAATGGATTCTTCGTTAAATCCATCGCCCAGCACCGATCCTCTTTGTACCCGTACGGAGCGCCTGCGCATTGCGATGCATACGCATGAGCAGTTTTGCAGAGTTTTAACCTGATCGCAATGCTGCAAAAAGTTGCTAGCGAGCGATCAACTCTGAATGAGCCCCAATGTGACTGACATTTGCCTTCTCTTTTACCTGCTACTGCGTTGGACTGGTTAACGAAACTGAGCTCCATTGTCTGGAGGCGAGGTTATAGAGGAGGCCATGCAATGCATCCTGGGAACAGTCAAAGCTTTAGCCTGTTGGTGCCTCTGGATCAAGATCGAACTCTGCACGCCAATGTATTCCCTGTGGAAACCAGTGTACCTTGCAGAAAAAGATTTAACTATGTTAAGTCTACCATAAATCTCCTTTTCTCTGATATGCTTAATAAGGCAAAACAATGTGAGTAATTTTCAAGCTGGTGACTGCAAACTATTACCCCTTTCACATCTCCAATGCCGGATCCCACCCGGGAATTGGAAACTGGTCCTTCCCGGGTGGAATCCGGCATTGGAGACTCTCCCTATCCCTTCGCTGGCTGTCCAACCCGGCAATATGACGGGTCGTTTGCCATAGCGGCGGGGGCGGAGGTGAAGCCGGTGCTGGGAGATTAGCTCATCTCCACACTGCCTCTCCCTATCTAGTAAACGGGTCCCGGGTCATATCGGCCCGGGAATCCGTTTATGCAGCCACTGACCCGGTATTCAACCCGGGAATAACACTGTTTATAACCTGGGTTGAATTACCGGGTCAGATGACCCGGGAATTCGGAGTTGACGCTTTCATACCGCACGCTGACCGTGGGTCGATACCGGGTTATTTGTGCGGTGTGAAAGGTATATATGAAGACTTGAGGTACTGACTGATAAAGGGTACCTTTTATGAACGTTCTGTTTTGGGAACCCTAAGTAGTATCTTCTACAACCCATTAATAAGAAGCAATGCAATTAAAACTGTTCTGGGAAATAATATATGAATTCTATACACTGATACATTATTTTACTAACCATACAAAATTATTTATTTGCTTTGATTTTCTCTATTTTTGTGGGATTTTTTTTATATATCCAGTTGAACAGTACTCCTAAACTAGTTGAGATAAATATGTCACGTCTTTATAGTTGTCGCTTACCATCTTATGTTAGGCGGCATAGTATTTCGTTTACACAGCGGCCATTCACTTAATTACTTTATGTGCAGGGGAGGGGGTTGTACTTCACACTAAGGGCGCCAAGCACAAGCATGCAGAGAGTATTGTGCTGCACAGAATTTTACACAGGCTGTTTGCAGCATGCCGCCTCATTCTATCCTGTACCTCGCCTCCATGCAGGCTGAGCACACGTGAAAGCCTGCTAACGACAGCAGAGACAGAACCAACACAGCTTATTTTACAAGGCTGAGTTGTCAAGTCTCCTACCAACTTGGAACATCCCTCACTCTAAAGGTCGTGTGGTCGTTGGGGTGTTAGACTGGTTGGTGGAGACAGGGAATTTGGGGTGGATTGTCCCTCCCTCTACTTCCACAACATTTTCTAGTCTCTGTTTTCTCTAAGCACTATAACACCTTTCAAGTGTGTCTGTGTGTACTGTTTTACCTGTGTGTGTATTCTAAAGCATGATGAGCAGGTCAAAAACAAAGACTTCTCAGAAGCTCTTTTCCTGTACTCAGTGCAACTCTAAGTTTACTCTTTAAAATCCACAAGGTAACCCTCTACCTTGTGCGAGTCATGTTTAATGTCTGACTCGCATAAGTCTGATCAAGTTTCTAACACTCCACCGTGGGTGTCAGTTCTGACTGGTTCCGTGGCGGCTTTATCTGCAGAATTGCCCGAGTCCTGTAAGTCAGAACCGGCCTGGGCTAAGGACTTAGCAAAGTCCATGGAGGGCCTTCATACGTTTATCGAGTCTTCTAGCAGACCTTTTACTAATTCTTTCCTTCGGCAGAAACGCCCGCTTCCTGCGATTCTTCAGTGTGATGATTCAGACGAGGAACAAAAACATGACAACGTGGAGGAAGGCGAATTGGCGGAAGTTCTGGAGGAACCAGTACAAGATACAGACTCTGGTGCCCAGGGCGTAGAACCTCTGATTCTGGCAGTAAAAAAAGGTACTCTATTTTCCAGAGGACCCTGTACCCGAACCAAAGGAATTCCAGTTTTTCGGAGTACAACAGCAGTCTGTGGTGGTATTTCCTTTTTCTCAACAATTACATGACCACCTGGTGATGGCATGGAAACCAGGAAGTTTCTCTCTCACTATGCTTTTCAAGTGTCCATGATGGGTAAGTGGGAGAATCCTCCGCCAGTGGATGCGTCAGTATCTAGACTGTCCAAGAAGACGACTTTTCCTGTACCAGGAGCCACTTCTCCTAAGAACGCATCGGACTGCAGACTCAAGGCTACTCTTAAGTCCACTTACTCTGCCGCGGGGGTCTAATTCAGGCCCACTCTGGTAAGCGCATGGGTTAACACTGCCATTGTCAAGTGGGCAGAGGAACTGAGCAATGGGTTAGACTCCGGTGTATTTAGGTCCGACCTGAGGGTCATTGCTGAATACATACGTGAATCAGCAGGTTACTTAGCTACAGCCGCCAAAGACATCAGTCTAATCAGTTCTAGGATCTCTGCCTCTGCTGTTTCCACATGGCGTACTTTGTGGCTCCGATCTTGGCATACGGAACTGAATCAAAGAAATCAGCTGAAGTTCTCCCATTTACAGGTGATATTATGTCCGGACCGGAGTTGGACAAATAGATTTCTCAAGCTACCGGGGACAAATCCACTTTTTTACCATCTGCTCCTCCGCCTGCCAGACGTCCCTATACGAGCACTTCCTTTAAGTCTTTTCGGCCTCAACAGACCTTTCGTGGGAGAGGTAGAGGATTTTCTTCCCAAAACAGAGGAGACCGAGCCAGAGGTGGTCGTCCAGCGACCAAGACGATCGAAAAACAAGTGGCATGAAGGGTTACCAACCCACCTGGGGGCTCCACAGGTGGGTGCACATCTACTGATATTCCATTGAGTTTGGACACACTCATCATCGGATCCTTGGATTTATCGTTTAGTGTCGTCAGGGTACAGAATAGATTTCTCCATTTTCCCTCCAAACTGATTCTTTACAACGGGACTTCCACCGTCCACAGACAAGGCAGCTGTGATACAGAACGCTATTCAATCCCTTCTTTTATCACTGATATTGATACCAGTCCAATTACATCAGAGGGGTCGAGGATTCTACTCAAACATCTTTGTGGTTCCCAAACCAGATGGATCTGTCAGACTGATTCTAAACTTGTAGTTCTAAAATGAGTACCTAGCATTTCAAAATGGAGTCAATACAAACTGTAATAGCGAACTTAGAACCAGAGGAGTATCTGGTCTCGTTGGATATAAAGGATGCGTACCTGCACACCCCAATTTAGGAACTGCATCAGGCCTATCTGCAGTTTGCCATCTTGCAGGAACATTATCAGTTTCGAGCCCTGCTGTTCGAATTCTCATCGGCACCCCAAATCTTCACCAAGGTCATGTCGCTGATGATCACCCACCTACGGTCCTTGGGTGTAATCATTGTTCCTTATTTGGACGAATTGTTAATCAAGGCACCAATGCAGACGACTCTTCTGGAGCATGCATCGTTGAAATCTCAGCTGACCCCGACGCAGCGTCTTCGCTTTCTGGGGTTGATTCTCAACGCGAACCTATAGCGAGTGGGCAAAGCTCAAGACATCCGTCGGATGGTCCAGTTGGTCTACAATCTAAATGGGAATCGCTGCACCTTTTGTATGAGATTGTTAGGGACGATGGTGGCTGCATTCAAAGCACTGCAGCTAGGCCGTTTCCACTCCCGACCGTTCCAACTAGCCCTTCTAGCTCAATGGTTGGGCTCTCATCTCCAACTACATAATCGGGTCCACTTATCTCCTCGGACAAGACTGTCTCTTTGGTGGCTACAGATCAACAACCTGATGGCGGGACGTTGTTTTGGAATCTGGAGGGACTATTCTGACGACAGACGCGAGTCTCAGAGGTTGGGGTGCGATATGGTCCGAGATTATCACTTTCAAGGAAGGTGGCCGACCCAGGAAAACCAGTTACCCATAAACATCCTCGAACTCAGGGCAATCTACAACGTGCCAACGGCAGCTTGCCAATGTCTTCGGACTCGTCCAGTTCGTGTACAATCCGACAATGCAATGGCTGTTGGGTACATCAACAGACAGGGCGGAACCTGCAGTCGCATGGCTAAGTGGAAGGCATCTCGGATTTTGAAATGGTCTGAGACAAATTGGGTGATTCTGTCTGCTGTGTTCATCACAGGAGTAGACAACTGGGAGGTCGCCAGGACATTCATACGGGAGAGTGGGCACTAAACCCGTAGGTGTTCCAGAGTCTCGTTCAAAGGTGGGTATGTCCTTAAATCGACCCCATGACGTCCCGTTTGAACCATCAACTAGCAAGGTATGTGTCCAGAACGAGAGATGCAGTGGATGCACTCACGATCCCTGGAATTTCAATCTGGGGATTGAATCAGGATCATTCTGGTAGCGCCGGACTGGCCTTGGAGAAGCTGGTTTTCGGATCTTCAACTTCTTCTGGCAGGTGAACGGTGGCCTCCACTCTTCATGACAGATCTTCTCCGTCAAGGTCCTTTTCTACACCCCAACTTACTGCAGCTGCGTTTGATGGGGTGGCTGTTGAAACCGCTATTCTAAGACGTAGGGGTATTTCGGATTCTGTCATTCCTACCATGTTACGGGCCAGGAAACCGGTCACGGCGGCTCGTTATCACAACATCTGGCGCTCTTATGTTGCCTGGTGTCCCGGTCAACAAATCCCTTCCACATCTTTTCGACTATCCAGATTGTTGCTTTTTCTTCAACACGGATTAGATGCTTGTCTTCGTTTAGGTTCCTTGAAGGTCCAGATTTCTGCTCTATCCATTTTTTTCCCCACGTTGTCTGTCCCTTTTCCTGGAACTACAGACGTTCTTACAGGGAGCGCTTAGACTCCAGCCTCTTTTTTGTTCCACCTACAGCACCATGGGATTTGAATTTGGTGTTGTCCTTCCTTCAGTCATCCACGTTTGAACCATTGGAGGATGTGGACATTCAGTTTCTCACCTGGAAGACTGTTCTTTTATTGGCACTGGCGTCTGCTCGCCGCATCTCAGAATTGGGTGCCCTGTCATGCAAACCTCCATACCTTGTCTTCCACGAGGACCGAGCGGAACTTCGTACCCAGGCTTCCTTCTTGCCGAAGGTAGTGTCAGCTTTTCACATAAATCAACCTATTGTAGTTCTGGTTTTTCAAGAGGTTTCTGGTCATTCCTGTACTGTGGATGTGTTACGGGCCTCGCGCATTTATTTCGCTCGGACAGCTACCTTACGGAAATCTGACACGCTCTTCGTGTTGTATGACGCTGCCCATCGGGCTGTCTGGCTTCCAAACAGACTTAGCGAGTTGGATTTGCCTAACCATCCGGCAGGCATATGTCAACAAGGGCCTTCAGCCTCCATCTTCTATTGTAGAGTATTCCACCAGATCGGTGGGTGTGTCTTGGGCGGCACCTCGGGGTGCTTCTACCCTGCAACTTTGGTGGGTGGCCAATTGGTCTTCTAATACTTTTATTAAGTTTCATTGGTTTGACAGGTTTGTAGCTTCGGCCATTAGTGTTGCAGGTTCCTCAGAGCTCTCCAACCCAAGGTTAATCCCCAGCGTAAGCTCCAGTGTCCCCTAGTGGATGAAACAGAAAATGGGATTTTGGTACCTACTGGTAAATCCTTTTCTTTGATTCCACAGGCGACACTGGACGCCCTCCACAGCTCTCACCTGCTTCCTGTAAATAGTTTTTGGAGTTTGACCTGTTTGTTCTTTCTGTGTGTTCTCCTGGTTCATCCTTTCTATGTTCCATCTCTCGTCTACATTTTTCAAACTGGGGGATGATGGGCACTAGAGAGGGAGGAGCTACACACTTTTATAAATAAATATGTGCCATCCCCCAGCGTAAGCTCTAGTGTCCCCTGTGGAATCGGAGAAAATGATTTACCGGTAGGTACCAAAATCCAATTTTTCAGGTAAAAATTTGGGGATTTGGTTACGAATTGCAAAAATTCTCAGATTGTGCTGCCATGATCGAGACTTCAACTTCGCAAATGCAATCGCTAAAAATGCAAATACAGTGGGAGGTGTTAAACACTTCCTTGCTGCATTTGCGATCCCAATGCTGCGTCACAGCCTGAGATAAACATCTCGACCAAGCCCAAGAAATCGCCACTCCTGGTAGATGAGGGCGACACTCTAGGTACACACTGAGCGATGTTAATGAAGAGTGAAACAGTCGCTGTTCCATACATGTTGTCGGTAGCAATATTATCAGGTTTGATGTGCAGCACATCAAACCTTTACAACATCGCTAGCGACCGCGGGCACCCGCATATCGGGCATACACAGTGGGCGGAATTCAGTTGTTATATCGCGCCTGATCTCCCGTCTAAAGTGACAGGAAATCGTGGGTCAATATTCAGTTGATCTTTTTTTGCATTTCTATTGTGTCCATAGAAGACGGGTTTAGCTGCATAAATTGAATTCTGCACAGTGTCCCCCAAAAAAGCACACAACTGGCCAAAACCATGTTGTACTGCAGGTAGGGCAGTTGTAACGTGCAGAAAGATTTAGATTTGGGTAGGGTGTGTTCAAACTGAAATCTAAATTGCAGTGTAAAAATAAACCTGTCTAACATTTCTGGGCTACATGTACATGCAGCCAGTATTTACCCTGCGCAGAAACAATATAACCCACCCAAAATCTAAATCTCTCTGCACGTTCCATCTACCCCACCTGCAGTGCAACATGGTATTACCCAGTTGTTTACTTTATTGCTTTGCTAACAAACCTGAATCAGGCCCCCCGTTTTGTTGCCATCCACATGCAGCGAGGCAATTGTCCACAAGATCTCTGGTGCCCTGGAACTAGTCAGTGGAGAAATTCAGGGTACACTATAATTATTTGAGGTTCCTATTCCTTTCAGTATCTGCAGAATGGCATAAGGATGCTCAGAACCATCCAAGTAATTATCTATCTTCCGTGTTAGCTTCAATCATATTATGGTTTAAAAACTAGAGTTCTGTGTATGTGTGGGATTGGCAAATAGATTTTCTGAAGCCAGTATTCTTTAATGCCTCTTTGTCCAGGGTTATCCGTAAAGTCTTTTAGGCATGTAAATTTACCCTTAGGAAAATGTCCCTTTGCATTGCCCAATTCAAAATGTCCATTGCCTTACTGCTTAGGGAAATTGAAGGTGTCCCTCATTCTGTTATGTATGATACTGTGATCATTTTGTCCATACATAGTTGAGTGTCATGTAGTTAAGAAATTCAGCTCAATGAGAGTGCAGAAATACTTTATAGTCTTTGGATTAGGGGAAAACCAAAGGCGGTCAGAAGGGCTAAGCCAAGTAAGTATCATTGACATGATCTGAAATGACGATGTCCTAAATATCTGCCAGCTGAGGACACTAAAGCATTAGTTATGAGAAGATAATTAATACGTAAAAATGAGCTGTGTACATGGAATGTAGGTAGGATTGAGGAATCGCCAGACATCAGTCAGACGATTACGGGTTTTGTTTGTACACAGATAGTATAATCATGCTGACTAAGGTACTAGTTTAGTCATCTGATCTTAATCATGGATATCCTTTTAACCTGGAATGCTAGGTTGCCTTGAGGACCGAGTTTGGGAACCACTGCACTAAGCAGTCACACTCCAACAACTGCTGCTGTTTTGTACTATTGAGTTTAAATATCACCCAGGCACAAGGCCTTACCGTCTCTGGATTTATTACCATAAGTTTGCATTGGGCCCAATTCTTTTACATCAGCTGCGAATTCAAGTAGCTGTGGAGGTTTCATTGGTGAAACTACCCTACATACAGTGCCATACACCGTGCTTGCCAAAAAGTGTCTGAGAGACTTTATTGTTCCACACAGTAATTTACACCTTTATGCTAATTGATTATTTATCTGGCCTTTGAATGCTATTTCTGTGTGCAAGTTTAAACTTCTGTATGGAAAGCACGGATGGTGCAGTGTCTCGCATTACTGCCTCACATCATGAATTCAATTCCTTTTCATGGCCTATCTGTATTGACTTATTATGTTCTCCAAGCGTTTTACGTGGTTTTCCTGCGGTGACCCGGTTTTCTCCTACACTACAAAAAAAGTATTGCTAGATGAATTGACTTCTTAAAATGAACCCTAGTCAAGGCCATAGCTACCATAGGTGCAGGGAGTGCAGCTGCTGTGGGGCCCAGAGCTAAGAAAGGCCACCTTCCCTGTCAGTTACATGTGTTATATACAAGGGCATAGCTACCATAGGTACAGGGAGGTCAGCTGCTATGTCGCCCAGGGCTGAGAGTGGCAACCTTCCCTGCCTGAGGGGGGCCCACCTTCCCTGTCAAATTATATGTGTTAAATACATTTCTCTTACGTCCTAGACGGGATCCGCAGGAGGTTGGGCACACTGAAAAGACTTTGGGTGTGAACTGGCTCCTCCCTCTATGCCCCTCCTCCAGACCTCAGTTAGACTTTGTGCCCAGGACTGACTGGACACTCACTAGGGGAGCTCTCCTGAGTTTCTCTGGAAAATACTTTGTTAGGTTTTTTATTTTCAGGGAGACCTGCTGGCTACAGGCTCCCTGCATCGTGGGACTGAGGGGAGAGAAGTCAGACCTACTTCTACTTAGTTTAAGGGCTTTGCTTCTTAGGCTATTGTACACCATTATCTCCAGAGGGTTGAATCACTTGGTGCGCCTAGCTGCTTGTTCCCGGAACCGCGCCATCAACCCCCTCACAGAAGCCAGAAGAAAGAAGCCGGGTGAGTATGCAGAAGGCAGAAGACTTCAGTGACGGCAGAAGACTTCAGTAACGAGGTAGAAGACTTCAGTAACGAGGTACAGCACAGCGGTAGCGCTCCAACAGAAAAAGACACCACATCAGCAGATGCAGTCCTTTCGTCCCAATAAATACAAGCGTGGAAAAGGTTCGTCCTTCCTCGCTTCAAAGGGTAGAGGAAGGGGAAGAAAGTCGCCTGCAGTATCAGGCGCCCAGGACCAAAAGTCCTTCCATGCCTCTACCAAGTCCACCGCATGACGCTGGGGCTTCCCTGGGGGAGTCCGGACCAGTGGGGGGCCGTCTGCAGATCTTCAGTCAGGTCTGGGTTCGATCAGGCCTGGATCCTTGGGTCCTAGATACAGTATCTCAGGGATACAAGCTGGAGTTTCAGGAGGTGCCCCCTCACCGGTTTTTCATTTCGACCTTACCAGTGTCTCTTCCGGACAGGGAGGTGTTGAAGGCAGCAATACAAAAGTTGTGTCAACAGAGGGTCATTGTTCCCGTTTTCCCGTCCCAACGGTGGGAGTGGTTCTACTCGAGCCTCTTTGTGGTACCGAAACCGGACGGTTCAGTCAGACCTATTCTGAATCTAAAGTCCCTCAATCCATACTTGAAGGTTTTCAAGTTCAAGATGGAATCTCTTCGAGCTGTGATTTCCAGCCTAGAAGGGGGGGGGGGGGGACTTTATGGCGTCAGTCGACATAAAGGATGCCTACTTACATGTCCCGATATATCCTCCGCATCAAGCTTTCCTCAGGTTTGCGGTACAGGATTCTCATTACCAATTTCAGACGTTGCCGTTTGGGCTTTCCACGGCCCCGAGGATTTTCACCAAAGTCATGGCAGAAATGATGGTTATCCTTCGCAAACAAGGGGTTACCATTATCCCGTACTTGGATGATCTCCTGATAAAGGCGAGGTCCAGGGAACGGTTGCTGAGAAATGTGAATTTGTCTCTGTCCGTTCTGCGACAACACGGTTGGCTGCTAAATTTGCCAAAGTCTCAGTTGATTCCGACCACTCGGTTGCCCTTTCTGGGCATGATTCTGGACACGGGCTTACGGAAGGTGTTTCTTCCGGAAGACAAAGCTCTGGAACTGCAGACGATGGTCAGGGAGCTTCTGAGGCCGAAAAGTGTGTCGGTTCATCAATGTACTTGGGTTCTGGGGAAGATGGTTGTGGCGTACAAAGCCATTCCGTTTGGCAGGTTTCATGCCCGGGTGTTTCAGTGGGATCTGCTGAGCAGGTGGTCCGGGTCTCACCTGCACATACACCGGAAGATAAGTCTAACTCCCAGGGCCAGGATTTCTCTCCTGTGGTGGCTACAAAGTTCTCACCTCCTAGGAGGGCGCCGATTCGGTATCCTGGATTGGGTCCTGTTGACAACAGATGCAAGTCTCCGAGGCTGGGGCGCAGTCACCCAGGGAAGAAAATTCCAGGGGAAATGGTCGCTCCAGGAATCTTGTCTCCACATAAATGTTCTCGAGTTAAGAGCCATTTACAACGGCCTGCTACAAGCAAGAAGCCTTCTTCAGGGTCGGCCTGTCCTGATACAGTCGGACAACATAACAGCGGTGTTGCATATAAACCGTCAAGGCGTAACAAGGAGCAGGGCGGCTATGGCGGGAGGCCACAAGAACCCTTCGCTGGACGGAACAGCACGTGAGCGCCCTGTCGGCAGTCTTCCTACCGGGAGTGGACAACTGGGAAGCAGACTTCCTCAGCAGACACGATCTCCATCCGGGAGAGTGGGCTCTTCACCAGGAGGTATTTGCAGAAGTGACGAAGCGTTGGGGAACTCCGCTGATCGACATGATGGCGTCTCGCCTCAACAAGAAGCTTCCGAGGTATTGTTCCAGGTCAAGGGACCCCCAAGCCAGTGCAGTGGACGCCCTGGTAACCCCGTGGGTGTTTCAGTCGGAGTATGTGTTCCCTCCGCTTCCTCTCATTCCAAAGGTACTGGGAATTATTCGACGAGCAAGAGTGCAAGCGATTCTTGTCGTTCCAGATTGGCCAAGAAGGGCCTGGTATCCAGATCTTCAGGAATTACTTGTGGAAGATCCTTGGCCACTCCCTCTAAGAGAGGACCTGTTACTGCAGGGACCATGCGTGTTTCCAGACTTACCGCGGCTGCGTTTGACGGCATGGAAGTTTAGCGCCAGATCTTAGCTTGGAAAGGTATTCCCGGGGAGGTCATTCCCACTCTCATTAAGGCGAGGAAGGAAGTTACGGCGAAACATTATCACCGTATTTGGAGAAAGTATGTTTCGTGGTGTGAGGCTAAAGCTGCTCCTGCGGAAGAATTTCACTTGGGTCGGTTTCTCCATTTTTTGCAGGCAGGCGTCGATGCCGGCCTGAAATTGGGTTCCATCAAGGTGCAGATTTCGGCTTTATCTATCTTCTTTCAGAAGGAATTGGCTGTTCTCCCTGAGGTTCAGACTTTTGTGAAGGGAGTGATGCATATCCATCCTCCGTTTGTGCCCCTGGTGGCACCATGGGATCTTGACGTGGTCTTACAGTTTCTTATGTCTTCCTGGTTTGAACCTTTGCGTTAGGTTGAGTTAAAATTTCTCACTTGGAAGGTGGTCATGCTGTTGGCTCTGGCATCTGCCAGGCGGGTGTCTGAGTTGGCGGCCTTATCTCACAAGAGTCCGTACTTGATCTTCCATTCGGATAGAGCGGAATTGAGGACGCGTCAACAATTTCTGCCGAAGGTGGTTTCTTCGTTTCACATTAACCAACCTATTGTGGTAACTGTGGCTACAGATGCTGTGGCAGTTCCAAAGTCTCTGGATGTTGTGAGAGCTTTGAAGATCTACGTCGCCAGAACGGTGGTGGCCAGGAAAACAGAGGCGCTGTTTGTCCTGTATGCTTCCAACATGATTGGTCATCCTGCTTCGAAGCAGACTATTGCACGCTGGATTTGTAGTACGATTCAGCAAGCTCATTCTTCGGCTGGGCTACCGGTGCCGAAATCAGTGAAGGCCCATTCTACCAGGAAGGTGGGCTCATCTTGGGCGGCTGCTCGAGGGGTTTCGGCACTTCAGCTTTGCCGAGCAACTACGTGGTCGGGTTCAAACACCTTTGCTAAGTTTTACAAGTTTGATACCCTGGCTGAGGAGGACCTCATGTTTGCTCAATCGGTGCTGCAGAGTTGTCCGCGCTCTCCCGCCCATGTTGGAGCTTTGGTATAGACCCCATGGTCCTTTTGGAGTCCCCAGCATCCTCTAGGACGTAAGAGAAAATAGGATTTTTGTACCTACCGGTAAAACCTTTTCTCCTAGTCCATAGAGGATGCTGGGCGCCCATCCCAGTGCGGACGGTTACTTGCAGTGTATTCTTATTAGTTGCATTGGTTTACACACGGGTTGTGTATTTGTTGGTTCAGCTTGTTGCTGTAGTTAAATTCATACTGTTTACTGTTACTCCAGTTGTACGGTATGTTTGTGGTGTGGGCTGGTATGTTCTAGCCCTTAGTTTGAACAAAAATCTTTTCCTCAAAATGTCCGTCTCTCCTGGGCACAGTTCCTATAACTGAGGTCTGGAGGAGTGGCGTGGAGGGAGGAGCCAGTTCACACCCAGTCAAAGTCTTTTCAGTGTGCCCAAGCTCCTGCGGATCCCGTCTATACCCCATGGTCCTTTTGGAGTCCCCAGCATCCTCTACGGACTAGGAGAAAAGGATTTACCGGTAGGTACTAAAATCCTATTTTTTCACTATTGGTTATACATAACGGTCCTTACAGCCTTTTCCTTGGTGCCTGCAGTTTTTCTAGGTATGCTTCTGGGCCTGTTCATTGTAATGTGGTATAAAATGAACTGGAGCGCATTATAATGTTACATAATATGAACTGGGGACACTCTAATGTGGCATAATATGAAATGGGTACATTGTCTGCCATAATATGAGTTGGGAGTGCTGTGTTACATAGTTTGTACTGGTAGCCCTGCAATGTGACCTAATATGAACTAGGGCACTGTTATGGGGCTTAACAGTAACAACTGCTGCTGAGAGGTGTCTCTAGAAGCATTGGGACAGGGGCCCCTTCAGAGTTTTGCGCTGCGGCCCTCAAAGTTCTGGCTACACCACTAACCCTAATGCGTATTTGTGTCCATGTGATAGGGAACATGTTGTGGTCAGATCAAATGATAAATCACCACACTTCAAATATTCTACTGCCTGCCAGAGTTCTAGCAAAGGCTCAAAATTCAAGTAGGAGGGGGAGGCAGTGTCAGATGGAGGATGCAGATGGGCAGTGAAGAAGAGTCATGTGGGCCTTGGAAGGTGGGATTGGGAGGTAGGACACAGGCAGGCCAGAGACGGGTTGAGAAAAAGGCGGCTCAGCGGTGGACCAGGGCTTACTGCCGCCCTATACCGTCCCCCAGCCTGTAACATCACCACTATGTAACAACATATAATGCAAGAGATTTCACTAATTACCCGCAGTCCTCATTATTATCAATTCGAGACTAAGGTCTAAGTCATATGTACCAATCTCAAAATAGCGAAGCTTATTAGAGTTTGCCCGATTGAAGTACCCCATTTTCAAGTGGTGTCAATGCTTTATGCCTATAGATAGATCTTAAGGTCCATACACACTGGGCGTTTTTGCCCCGCGTGTATACATAGCGATGATCGCTGACATCGCTGGACTGAAAAGCGCTCGGTGTGTATTTCCCCCCTGCCCAGCGATGTCACCAACGGTGAGTGGCTTTCCATAGCAGAACGCTATGGAAAGCCGCTCACCCCGCCGTTCATCTACTGGTAATACCAGTAGATGAACGGCGTCCGCCAGCGATGAAGCGGAGCGCGCATCACCGCTCATCGCTTGTCCATACACACTGGGCGGCTTTGAGCTGAAAGCAGCTCAACACACCAAAAGTGACCTGCTCTCAGCTCGAAATCGCCTAGTGTGTATGGGCCCTAACACTTCCTCCCTTGCAAAAATGTGAAAGACTCCGACGATATCTCGATGTCTCTGTAAGAAACATTTAGTACATAGTGAGGATAATCCATGTTAAAAATGATTATCTCAGCTGCGATGTAAATATTTGCGACAACTCTGCAATTTTTTTATACATATGCCCCCATTTTTGTTTTTTTATTTGTCATCTTTCACATTGCCTGCTTTTTACAGTGAACAGCTTAGAAGGGTTTCCTATGAAACCGTGTGATACAGTGCTCTCTCTCTCTCTACCTGCAGGCTATAAATGACAGATTGTAACTAATAAAATATTAATATACTTTTTTTCTCTGACGTCCTAGTGGATGCTGGGACTCCGTAAGGACCATGGGGATATAGCGGCTCCGCAGGAGACAGGGCACAAAATAAAAGCTTAAGGATCAGGTGGTGTGCACTGGCTCCTCCCCCTATGACCCTCCTCCAAGCCTCAGTTAGATTTTTGTGCCCGGCCGAGAAGGGTGCAATCTAGGTGGCTCTCCTGAGCTGCTTAGAATAAAAGTTTAGTTAGTTTTTTTTTATTTTCAGTGAGTCCTGCTGGCAACAGGCTCACTGCATCGTGGGACTAAGGGGAGAAGAAACGGACTCACCTGAGTGCAGAGTGGATCGGGTTTCTTAGGCTACTGGACACTAGCTCCAGAGGGACGATCACAGGTTCAGCCTGGATGGGTCACCGGAGCCGCGCCGCCGTCCCCCTTACAGAGCCAGAAGAGACGAAGAGGTCCGGTGAAATCGGCGGCAGAAGACATCCTGTCTTCAGACTAAGGTAGCGCACAGCACCGCAGCTGTGCGCCATTGCTCTCGGCACACTTCACACTCCGGTCACTGAGGGTGCAGGGCGCTGGGGGGGGAGCGCCCTGAGACGCAATATAACAGAATACCTTAGGTGGCAAAACAGAATACATCACATATAGCTCCTGGGCTATATGGATGTATTTTAATCCCCTGCCATTTTACACAAAAAAGCGGGAGATAAGGACGTCGTGAAGGGGCGGAGCCTATCTCCTCAGCACACAAGCGCCATTTTCCCTCACAGCTCCGCTGGAAGGACGGCTCCCTGACTCTCCCCTGCAGTCCTGCTTCAGAATCAGGGTAAAAAAGAGAAGGGGGGGCATTGTTGGCAGCAAATAACAATAATTAACAGCAGCTATAAGGGAATAACACTTATATAAGGTTATCCCTGTATATATATATATAGCGCTGGGTGTGTGCTGGCAGACTCCCTCTGTCTCTCCAAAGGGCTAAGTGGGGTCCTGTCCTCTATCAGAGCATTCCCGGTGTGTGTGTGCTGTGTGTCGGTACGCGTGTGTCGACATGTATGAGGAGGAAAATTATGTGGAGGCGGAGCAGTTGCCTGCGTTGGTGATGTCACCCCCTAGGGAGTCGACACCTGACTGGATGATTGTATTTAAACAATTAAGTGATAATGTCAGCAATTTGCAAAAAACTGTTGACGACATGAGACAGCCGGCAAATCAGTTAGTGCCTGTCCAGGCGTCTCAGACACCGTCAGGGGCGCTAAAACGCCCGTTACCTCAGTGGGTCGACACAGACCCTGACACAGATACTGAGTCTAGTGTCGACGGTGACGAGACAAACGTAATGTCCAGTAGGGCCACACGTTACATGATCACGGCAATGAAAGAGGCATTGAACCTTTCTGACACTACAAGTACCACAAAGAAGGGTATTATGTGGGGTGAGAAAAAACTACCAATATTTTTTCCTGAGTCAGAGGAAATAAATGAGGTGTGTGAAAAAGCGTGGGTTTCTCCCGATTAAAAAACAGCTAATTTCTAAAAAATTATTAGCATTATATCCTTTCCCGCCAGAGGTTAGGGCGCGTTGGGAAACACCCCCTAGGGTAGATAAGGCGCTCACACGTTTATCTAAACAAGTAGCGTTACCGTCTCCTGATACGGCTACCCTCAAAGAACCAGCTGATAGAAGGCTGGAAAATATCCTAAAAAGTATATACACACATACTGGTGTTATACTGCGACCAGCAATCGCCTCAGCCTGGATGTGCAGTGCTGGAGTCGCATGGTCGGATTCCCTGACTGAGAATATTGATACCCTGGATAGGGACAATATTTTGTTAACTATAGAACATTTAAAGGATGCATTATTATATATGCGTGATGCACAGAGGGATATTTGCACCCTGGCATCAAGAGTAAGTGCTATGTCCATCTCTGCCAGAAGAGCGTTGTGGACGCGACAGTGGTCAGGGGATGCGGATTCCAAACGGCACATGGAAGTATTGCCGTATAAAGGGGGAGGAGTTATTTGGGGCTGGTCTATCGGACCTGGTGGCCACGGCAACGGCTGGAAAATCCACCTTTTTACCCCAGGTCACTCCACATCAGCAGAAAAAGACACCGTCTTTTCAATCTCAGTCCTTTCGTTCCCATAAGTACAAGCGAGCAAAAGGCCACTCCTTTCTGCCCCGGGGCAGAGGAAGAGGAAAAAGACTGCACCATGCAGCCGCTTCCCAAGAGCAGAAGCCCTCCCCTGCTTCTGCCAAGTCTTCAGCATGACGCTGGGGCTTTACAAGCAGACTCAGATATGGTGGGGGCCCGTCTCAAAAATTTCAACGCGCAGTGGGCTCACTCGCAAGTGGATCCCTGGATTCTACAGGTAGTATCGCAGGGGTACAAACTGGAATTCGAGGCGTTTCCCCCTCATCGTTTCCTGAAGTCTGCTTTACCAAAGTCTCCCTCCGACAGGGAGGCAGTTCTAGAAGCCATTCACAAGCTGTATTCCCAGCAGGTGATAATCAAGGTACCCCTCCTGCAACAAGGAAAGGGGTATTATTCCACGCTGTTTGTGGTACCGAAGCCGGACGGCTCGGTGAGACCAATTTTAAATCTGAAATCCTTGAACACTTACATAAAAAGGTTCAAATTCAAGATGGAGTCACTCAGAGCAGTGATAGCGAACCTGGAAGAAGGGGACTATATGGTGTCTCTGGACATCAAAGATGCTTATCTCCACGTCCCGATATACCCTTCTCACCAAGGGTACCTCAGGTTTGTAGTACAAAACTGTCATTATCAGTTTCAGACGCTGCCGTTTGGATTGTCCACGGCACCTAGGGTCTTTACCAAGGTAATGGCCGAAATGATGATTCTTCTACGAAGAAAAGGCATTTCAATTATCCCTTACTTGGACGATCTCCTGATAAGGGCAAGATCCAGGGAACAGTTAGAAGTCGGAGTAGCACTATCTCAGATAGTGTTACGTCAGCACGGGTGGATTCTAAATATTCCAAAATCGCAGCTGATTCCAACGACACGTCTACTGTTCCTAGGAATGATTCTGGACACAGTCCAGAAGAAGGTGTTTCTCCCGGAGGAGAAGGCCAGGGAGTTATCCGAGCTAGTCAGGAACCTCCTAAAACCAGGACAGGTCTCAGTGCATCAGTGCACGAGGGTCCTGGGGAAAATGGTGGCTTCTTACGAAGCGATTCCATTCGGAAGATTCCATGCAAGAACATTTCAGTGGGATCTACTGGACAAATGGTCCGGATCGCATCTGCAGATGCATCAGCGGATAACCCTGTCGCCAAGGACAAGGGTGTCTCTCCTGTGGTGGCTGCAGAGTGCTCATCTACTAGAGGGCCGCAGATTTGGCATTCAGGATTGGATCCTGGTAACCACGGATGCCAGCCTGAGAGGCTGGGGAGCAGTCACACAGGGAAGGAATTTCCAGGGCCTGTGGTCAAGCTTGGAAACGTCTCTTCATATAAACATTCTGGAACTAAGGGCCATTTACAATGCCCTAAGTCAAGCAAAACCTCTGCTTCAGGGTCAGGCGGTGTTGATCCAATCGGACAACATCACGTCAGTCGCCCACGTAAACAGACAGGGCGGCACGAGAAGCAGGAGGGCAATGGCAGAAGCTGCAAGGATTCTTCGCTGGGCGGAAAATCATGTGATAGCACTGTCAGCAGTATTCATTCCGGGAGTGGACAACTGGGAAGCAGACTTCCTCAGCAGACACGACCTTCACCCGGGAGAGTGGGGACTTCACCCAGAAGTCTTCCACCTGATTGTAAACCGTTGGGAAAAACCAAAGGTGGACATGATGGCGTCACGTCTAAACAAAAAACTGGACAGATATTGCGCCAGGTCAAGGGACCCTCAGGCAATAGCAGTGGACGCTCTGGTAACGCCGTGGGTGTACCAGTCAGTGTATGTGTTCCCTCCTCTGCCTCTCATACCAAAAGTACTGAGAATCATAAGAAGGAGAGGAGTAAGAACTATACTCGTGGTTCCGGATTGGCCAAGACGGACTTGGTACCCGGAACTTCAAGAGATGCTCACGGACGAACCGTGGCCTCTACCTCTAAGAAAGGACCTGCTACTGCAGGGGCCTTGTCTGTTCCAAGACTTACCGCGGCTGCGTTTGACGGCATGGCGGTTGAACGCCGGATCCTGAGGGAAAAAGGCATTCCAGAAGAAGTCATCCCTACTCTGGTCAAAGCCAGGAAGGACGTAACCGCAAAACATTATCACCGCATTTGGCGTAAATATGTTGCGTGGTGTGAGGCCAAGAAGGCCCCTACAGAGGAATTTCAACTGGGTCGTTTCCTTCATTTCCTGCAAACAGGACTGTCTATGGGCCTAAAATTAGGGTCCATTAAGGTTCAAATTTCGGCCCTGTCGATTTTCTTCCAGAAAGAACTGGCTTCAGTACCTGAAGTTCAGACATTTGTAAAAGGGGTGCTGCACATACAGCCTCCTTTTGTGCCTCCAGTGGCACCTTGGGATCTCAATGTGGTGTTGAGTTTTCTAAAGTCACATTGGTTTGAACCACTTTCCACTGTGGACTTAAAATATCTCACATGGAAGGTGTCGATGCTGTTAGCCTTGGCTTCAGCCAGGCGTGTGTCAGAATTGGCGGCTTTATCATATAAAAGCCCTTACTTGATATTTCATTCTGACAGGGCGGAATTGAGGACTCGTCCTCAATTTCTACCTAAGGTGGTTTCTGCATTTCACATGAACCAACCTATTGTGGTACCTGCGGCTACCAGGGACTTAGAGGACTCTAAGTTGCTTGACGTTGTCAGGGCCTTGAAAATATATGTTTCCAGGACGGCTGGAGTCAGAAAATCTGACTCGCTGTTTATCCTGTATGCACCCAACAAGCTGGGTGCTCCTGCTTCTAAGCAGACGATTGCTCGTTGGATTTGTAGTACAATTCAGCTTGCACATTCTGTGGCAGGATTGCCACAGCCAAAATCAGTAAAAGCCCATTCCACAAGGAAGGTGGGCTCATCTTGGGCGGCTGCCCGAGGGGTCTCGGCTTTACAACTTTGCCGAGCAGCTACTTGGTCAGGGGCAAACACGTTTGCTAAATTCTACAAATTTGATACCCTGGCTGAGGAGGACCTGGAGTTCTCTCATTCGGTGCTGCAGAGTCATCCGCACTCTCCCGCCCGTTTGGGAGCTTTGGTATAATCCCCATGGTCCTTACGGAGTCCCAGCATCCACTAGGACGTCAGAGAAAATAAGATTTTACTTACCGATAAATCTATTTCTCGTAGTCCGTAGTGGATGCTGGGCGCCCATCCCTAGTGCGGATTGTCTGCAATACTTGTATATAGTTATTGTTACAAAAATTCGGGTTATTATTGTTGTGAGCCATCTTTTCAGAGGCTCCTTTGCGTTTATCATACTGTTAACTGGGTTCAGATCACAAGTTGTACGGTGTGATTGGTGTGGCTGGTATGAGTCTTACCCGGGATTCAATATCCTTCCTTATTATGTACGCTCGTCCGGGCACAGTATCCTAACTGAGGCTTGGAGGAGGGTCATAGGGGGAGGAGCCAGTGCACACCACCTGATCCTTAAGCTTTTATTTTGTGCCCTGTCTCCTGCGGAGCCGCTATATCCCCATGGTCCTTACGGAGTCCCAGCATCCACTACGGACTACGAGAAATAGATTTATCGGTAAGTAAAATCTTATTTTTTATTGAGAAAAGTGGTTGGCTTGGCTGTATAAATAGTGAGCATTATATTTGTGTGCATAAGACAGAATCCCATATTATGGGCTTGATTCAGCATGGGAAAAACCATGTGCACTGCAGGGGGGCAGATGTAACATGTGCAGAGAGATTTAGATTTGGTAGGGTTTGTTCAAACTGAAATCTAAATTGCAGTGTAAAAATAAAGCAGCCAGTATTTACCCTGCACAGAAATAATATAACCCACCCAGATCTAACTATCTCTGCACATAGTACATCTACCCTACTTGCAGTGCACATGGTTTTGCCCATTAGAGAAAAATGTTGCTATTGTAATCCATGCTGAATCAGGCCCTTTGTGCATACAACCGTAACAATGTTGGAGCCAGTAAGTCATCGACTTGTTACTTTTTCAGCGCAGAAGCTCAGTCATACTGGCGTCATGAAAACCTACAGGCAGAGGGAAAAGCAGGGGAACAAGACCCAGGAAAGTGTCAAGGCTCCAGATGAAGGAAAGATTAAGGTAATTATTTGTATAGTGTAAACTCTTATTTGTGGTTTGGTTTTCTCCACTCTTTAGTTAATTTAGGTTTATCAGAAAACTCGCTGGGGGTGAGTAATTTGTTTTCTCTAACGTCCTAGTGGATGCTGGGGACTCCGTAAGGACCATGGGGAATAGACGGGCTCCGCAGGAGACAGGGCACTCTAAGAAAGAATTAGGACTACTGGTGTGCACTGGCTCCTCCCTCTATGTCCCTCCTCCAGACCTCAGTTAGAATCTGTGCCCGGACAGAGCTGGGTGCACTTTAGTGAGCTCTCCTTAGCTTGCTAATAAGAAAGTATTTTATTAGGATTTTTAATTTTCAGAGAGATCTGCTGGCAACAGACTCTCTGCTACGTGGGACTGAGGGGAGAGAAGCAAACCTACTAACTGCGGCTAGGTTGCGCTTCTTAGGCTACTGGACACCATTAGCTCCAGAGGGATCGAACACAGGAACTTAACCTTGGTCGTCCGTTCACGGAGCCGCGCCGCCGTCACCCCTCGCAGAGCCAGAAGACAGAAGCTGGCGGGTGAAGCAAAAAGACGTCAAAATCGGCGGCAGAAGACTCCTGTCTTCATATGAGGTAGCGCACAGCACTGCAGCTGTGCGCCATTGCTCCCACACTAACCCACACACTCCGGTCACTGTAGGGTTCAGGGCGCAGGGGGGGGCGCCCTTGGCAGCAATTGAGTACCTCCTGGCAAAAAGCAGCATATATACAGCTGGGCACTGTATATATGCATGAGCCCCCGCCATTTTTTACACAAAATCGCGGGACAGAAGCCCGCCGCTGAGGGGACGGGGATTCTTCCTCAGCACTCACCAGCGCCATTTTCTCTCCACAGCTCCGCTGAGAGGAAGCTCCCCAGGCTCTCCCCTGCAGACTCACGGTAACAAGAGGGTAAAAAGAGAGGGGGGGCACATTAATTTAGCGCAATAATCATAAATACAGCAGCTACTGGGTAAACACTAAGTTACTGTGTAATTCCTGGGTTATATAGCGCTGGGGTGTGTGCTGGCATACTCTCTCTCTGTCTCTCCAAAAGGCCTTGTGGGGGTTCTGTCCTCAAATAGAGCATCCCCTGTGTGTGTGGTGTGTCGGTACGATTGTGTCGACATGTTTGACGAGGAAGGCTATGTGGAAGCAGAGCAGGTGCAGTTGAATGTGGTGTCTCCGCCGACGGCGCCGACACCTGATTGGATGTATATGTGGAAGGTGTTAAATGATAATGTAAACTCCTTGCATAAAAGGTTGGATAAAGCTGAAGCCTTGGGACAGTCAGGGTCTCAACCCATGCCTGATCCTAAAGCGCAGAGGCTGTCAGGGTCTGAGAAGCGCCCACTATCCCAGATTGTTGACACAGATATCGACACAGACTCTGACTCCAGTGTCAATGGCGATGATGCAAAGTTGCAGCCTAAAATGGCTAAAGCCATCCGCTACATGATTATAGCAATGAAGGATGTATTGCACATTTCTCCCTGACAAGAGGGTTTATATGTTTGGGGAAAAACGGCAAGAAGTGACTTTTCCCCCTTCACATGAGTTAAATGATTTATGTGAAAAAGCTTGGGATTCTCCTGATAGGAAAGTGCAGATTCCCAAACGGTTGCTTATGGCGTATCCTTTCCCGCCAACGGACAGGTTACGCTGGGAGTTATCCCCTAGGGTAGACAAAGCTTTGACACGCTTATCTAAGAAGGTGGCCCTGCCGTCACAGGATACGGCCTCCCTAAAGGATCCTGCGGATAGGAAGCAGGAAGGTATCCTGAAGTCTGTTTATACACATTCAGGTACCATACTGAGGCCGGCAATTGCGTCGGCCTGGATGTGTAGTGCTGTAGCGGCATGTACAGATACTCTGTCTGAGGAACTGGATACCTTGGACAAGGATACTATTTTACTGACCCTGGGGCATATAAAGGACGCTGTCCTATATATGAGGGATGCCCAGAGGGACATTTGCCTACTGGGCTCTAGAATAAATGCAATGTCGATTTCTGCCAGAAGGGTCCTGTGGACTCGGCAATGGACAGGTGATGCCGACTCAAAAAAGCACATGGAGGTTTTACCTTATAAGGGTGAGGAATTATTTGGGGACGGTCTCTCGGACCTAGTTTCCACAGCTACGACTGGGAAGTAAAATTTTTTGCCATATATTCCCTCACAGCCTAAGAAAGCACCGTATTACCAAATGCAGTCCTTTCGATCACAAAAGGGCAAGAAAGTCAGAGGTGCGTCCTTTCTTGCCAGAGGCAGGGGTAGAGGAAAGAAGCTGCACAATACAGCTAGTTCCCAGGAACAGAAGTCCTCACCGGCTTCCACTAAATCCACCGCATGACGCTGGGGCTCCACAGGTGGAGCCGGGAGCGGTGGGGGCGCGTCTCCGAAATTTCAGCCACCAGTGGGTTCGCTCACAGGTGGATCCCTGGGCTATACAGATTGTGTCTCAGGGATACAAGCTGGAATTCGAGGTGATGCCCCCTCACCGCTTCCTCAAATCGGCCCTGCCAGCTTCCCCCATAGAAAGGGAGGTAGTGTTAGCGGCGATTCACAAATTATATCTCCAGCAGGTGGTGGTAAAGGTTCCCCTTCTTCAACAGGGAAGGGGTTACTATTCCACAATGTTTGTGGTACCGAAACCGGACGGTTCGGTCAGACCCATATTGAATTTAAAATCCCTGAACATTTACCTGAAAAGGTTCAAGTTCAAGATGGAATCGCTCAGAGCGGTAATTGCAAGCCTGGAAGAGGGGGATTTTATGGTGTCTCTGGACATAAAGGATGCTTACCTGCATGTCCCCATTTATCCGCCTCATCAGGAGTACCTCAGATTTGTGGTACAGGACTGCCATTACCAATTCCAGACGTTGCCGTTTGGTCTGTCCACGGCACCGAGAATATTTACCAAGGTAATGGCGGAAATGATGGTGCTCCTACGAAAGCAAGGAGTCACAATTATCCCATACTTGGACGATCTCCTCATAAAGGCGAGGTCCAGAGAGCAGTTGCTGATCAGCGTAGCACACTCTCAGGAAGTGTTGCAACAGCACGGCTGGATTCTGAATATTCCAAAGTCGCAGCTGCTTCCTACGACGCGTCTGCCCTTCCTGGGCATGATTCTGGACATGGACCAGAAGAAGGTGTTTCTCCCGGCGGAGAAGGCTCAGGAGCTCGTGACTCTGGTCAGAGACCTCTTAAAACCAAAACAGGTGTCGGTGCATCAATGCACGCGAGTCCTGGGAAAGATGGTGGCGTCATACGAAGCCATTTCCTTCGTCAGGTTCCATGCGAGGAACTTTCAGTGGGACCTGTTGGACAAGTGGTCCGGATCGCATCTTCAGATGCATCGGCTGATCACCCTATCCGCCAGGGCCAGGGTGTCTCTTCTGTGGTGACTGCAAAGTGCTCACCTTCTAGAGGGCTGCAAGCCTCCAAGTATGGGGGGCAGTCACTCAGGGAAGAAACTTCCAAGGGCTGTGGTCAAGTCAGGAGATTTGTCTGCACATCAATATCCTGGAACTAAGGGCCATATACAACGCCCTGAGTCAAGCGGAGCCTCTGCTTCACAACCAACCGGTGCTGATTCAGTCAGACAACATCACCGCAGTGGCTCATGTGAACCGCCAGGGCGGCACAAGAAGCAGGGTGGCGATGGCGGAAGCCACCAGAATTCTTCGTTGGGCAGAGAATCACGTGCAAGCACTGTCAGCAGTGTTCATTCCGGGAGTGGACAACTGGGAAGCAGACTTCCTCAGCAGGCACGACCTCCACCCGGGAGAGTGGGGACTTCATCAAGAAGTCTTCACACAGATTACAAATCGATGGGAACTGCCACAGGTGGACATGATGGCATCCCGCCTCAACAAAAAGCTACAAAGGTATTGCGCCAGGTCAAGAGACCCTCAGGAGATAGCTGTGGACGCCCTGGTAACACCGTGGGTGTTCCAGTCGGTCTATGTGTTTCCTCCTCTTCCTCTCATCCTCAAGGTGCTGAGAATCGTAAGAAAAAGAGGAGTGAGAACAATACTCATTGTTCCGGATTGGCCAAGAAGGACTTGGTACCCGGAACTGCAAGAAATGCTCACAGAGGACCCATGGCCTCTGCCTCTCAGACAGGATCTGTTGCAACAAGGGCCCTGTCTGTTCCAAGACTTACCACTGCTGCGTTTGACGGCATGGCGGTTGAACACCGGATCCTAGCGGAAAAAGGCATTCCGGATGAAGTTATTCCTACGCTGATAAAGGCTAGGAAGGACGTGACAGCAAAACATTATCACCGTATATGGCAAAAATATGTTGCTTGGTGTGAGGCCAGGAAGGCCCCTACAGAGGAATTCCAGCTGGGCCGGTTCCTGCACTTCCTACAGTCAGGAGTGACTATGGGCTTAAAATTAGGGTCCATAAAGGTCCAGATTTCGGCTCTATCCATTTTCTTTCAAAAGGAACTGGCTTCACTTCCTGAGGTTCAGACATTTGTAAAGGGAGTGCTGCATATTCAGCCCCCTTTTGTGCCACCAGTGGCACCTTGGGATCTTAACGTGGTGTTGAGTTTCCTGAAATCTCACTGGTTTGAGCCACTTAAGACCGTGGAGCTAAAGTATCTCACGTGGAAAGTGGTCATGCTATTGGCCTTAGCTTCGGCTAGGCGTGTGTCAGAATTGGCGGCTTTGTCATGTAAAAGCCCCTATCTGGTTTTCCATATGGACAGGGCAGAATTACGGACTCGTCCGCAATTTCTGCCGAAGGTTGTGTCATCTTTTCATTTGAACCAACCTATTGTGGTTCCTGCTAGCTACTCGTGACTTGGAGGATTCCAAGTTGCTAAATGTAGTCAGGGCTTTGAAGATTTATGTAACCAGAACGGCTGGAGTCAGGAAAACTTACTCGCTGTTTATCCTGTATGCATCCAACAAGCTGGGTGCTCCTGCTTCAAAGCAAACTATTGCTCGCTGGATCTGTAACACGATTCAGCAAGCTCATTCTGCGGCTGGATTACCGCATCCAAAATCAGTGAAAGCCCATTCCACAAGGAAGGTGGGCTTTTCTTGGGCGGCTGCCCGAGGGGTCTCGGCATTACAGCTTTGCCGAGCAGCTACTTGGTCGGGTTCAAACACTTTTGCAAAATTCTTCAAGTTTGATACCCTGGCTGAGGAGGACCTTGTGTTTGCCCATTCGGTGCTGCAGAGTCATCCGCACTCTCCCGCCTGTTTGGGAGCTTTGGTATAATCCCCATGGTCCTTACGGAGTCCCCAGCATCCACTAGGACGTTAGAGAAAATAAGCTTTTACTCACCGGTAAATCTATTTCTCGTAGTCCGTAGTGGATGCTGGGCGCCCGTCCCAAGTTCGGACTTCTTCTGCAATACTTGTATATAGTTATTGCTTATTTAAGGGTTCTGTTATGTTGGCATCCGTTTGTTTGATGCTCTGTTGTTGTTCATACTGTTAACTGGGTATGGTTATCACAAGTTATACGGTGTGATTGGTGTGGCTGGTATGAGTCTTACCCTGGATTCCAAAATCCTTTCCTTGTAATGTCAGCTCTTCCGGGCACAGTTTCCTTAACTGAGGTCTGGAGGAGGGTCATAGAGGGAGGAGCCAGTGCACACCAGTAGTCCTAATTCTTTCTTAGAGTGCCCTGTCTCCTGCGGAGCCCGTCTATTCCCCATGGTCCTTACGGAGTCCCCAGCATCCGCTACGGACTACGAGAAATAGATTTACCGGTGAGTAAAATCTTATTTTCTTGACTCATCAATGGCAGCCATTACTTTTGGTTAATAAACCATTCTCAGGATAGATACAAGAACTTCAGAACTGGATTACCTAAATTACCTTGTGCATATAGCTTAGCTCATCTTCCCCCTTGTCTTTTTTTTCCTGTTTCCAGGTTAGAGTAGGGCTGTTTGTTTTTCTATGTTGCATATGACTTACCTCACATTCTGTTACCCGGCAATGAGCCTCATGGAGCCTCAGTCTGTGGTGGAATGGCATCACTGGTTTCACACTGCAGTGCAGACTCGATCAAAAAAATAACAAACAAACAATCAAAAAAACTGACAATAGGACATGCTTCTGGTTGGATGCTCCTAATGAGCCTTTTAATCCATTACAATATGGCTCAGCTGCTTTAGAGATGTGGTCTGGGAAAAGATATTGAGGCCTTTTCAAGAGAAATGTGGAACTAAGATCTGTATTCAGCAGTAGTGCAGAATTGTCCCAAATATTATCAACATAATATTTTTCTCATGTCCTATGGGATACTGGGATGGTAAGAGTTACCATGGGGTATAGATGGGATCCATTGGAGCTATGGCAGTTTAAATTCTACAGTGTGCAGGCTCCTCCCCTCTATGCCTCTCCTGCAGAATCAGTTTAGAAAAATGTGTCCAAGGAGCTGGGTACATTCTCTGAGAGTTTTCTTCAAAATTGTATTTTGCTTCCCGGAGAGCAGGACCAGCAGCTCAGTGGCACCATTTCCTGCTTCATCATACTACTGGCTGCATGCAGGAAAGCACTGCTCCTCCAAGAACCCTCAAAGCACCTTGTAACTGGTACCTGGGGGTTTATAGAAGGGGGGGGAGGGAGCGATATATAGTGTGTGTGTGTGTGTGTGTGTGTGTGTGTGTGTGTGTGTGTATATATACATATGACAAACTCGTTACCTTATTAAGGCTCTAGTTGCTGCCTGGCAAAGCACTGCTTTAGCTGATAGAGGCAATCGGTGTGTTGGTTCTCTCCCTCTCTGTCTCACTCCATCCAGGCTTACACTGGGTCTCTGTGTTATTTCACTGCTCATGTGTGTGTGTTCTGCTGTATAAGCATGTCTGCCAAAAAGATTGTTTGTCAGTCTTGTAGCACTAACTTTTCTCCCTCTCCAGGGGGCTCTTTGCTGTGTGCACAGTGCAGTCTGCCTGCACAAGGAAGCAGCACACAGGAACCTGAGTGGCTGGATTCAATAAAAGGGATGATGTCTAACATATCATCTGAACTGGCTACTGCCAGGCAGGTAAGACCAGTGTTTAAGAAATCTATGGATGATTTTCTTGTTCAGACTTCTGATCTCAGACCTATCTCCCAACCCCCTCTGCTGGTTTCACAGAAATCAACCCTGCCCCATGTGCTCCAGTCTAAGTGGAGGTTGATGCAGGAGACAGTACTCTGTCTCAGGGGGTGGAAGCACTTATCTACTGTATCAGGGAGGTCCTGACTATCCCTGATAAGGAGGCAGAACCTGAGGAGGAATCGTTTTGTAATGTAAAACAAGAATCTACTGCCACCTTTCCGGACTCTAAGGAACTAAACACAGTTTTCAAAGATGCGTGGGTTAATCCTGATAAGAAATTCCAAACCCCTAAGTGGTTGCTAAACTCCTTCCCTTTCCCCCCTGAGGATAGAAACGTATGGGAATCCCCCCCCCCCCCCAACTGTGCCTGGTGCTATCGCCTTAAAAGACTCTGCTGACCGTAAAATTAAGACTACACTCAAATCCATTTACACTGCAGTGGGAGTCGCACAGACACCCACCATTGCTTGTGGTTGGATATCAAGGGCCATTGTGAAATGGTCTGGTAACATAAAAGAGGTTTTTGATACCATGCCTCAAGATGAGTTACTAACTCTCCTGCAACGTATTCAGGATTCGGCTAATTTCACGAGTGAGGCAAGGAGATTGGCATTATCAACTCACGCTCCACAGCTATGGCTGTGTTGGCACACAGGACTCTGGCTGCGACAGTGGACGGCAGACTCCGATTCCAAAAAAAAGAGTGTTGAAAACCTTCCCTTTACAGGACAGGCTCTCTTTGGAGAAGAATTAAATAAGTTGATTTCACAAGCAACTGCCGGTAAATCCACCTATCTGCCGTCAGCGGCCCCTCCGGCCAGACGTTCCTATCCCGGTCCCTCTCTCCAGTCCTTTCGTGTTGCCAGATTTAGTGACAGAGCTAGAGGTGCTTCCAACGCAGCTCAAGGAAACTGAGGTTAAACATGCAGATCAGCGGCTGCTGGTTCCTTGCGTAAAAATTCAGGCTCTACCTCTGCCAATCCCTCCGCTTGATAGTTGTCCTCGACCACAGGGGGAAGTTCAGGTTGGTACTCTCCTCAAGTGGTTGGGCGGAATCCTGCCGGGATCCTTAGGTGAGAGACCTTGCCTCCCAAGGGTACCGGTTGGAGTTTCAACAGCTCCTTCCATACAGATTCTTCAGGTCAGGCTTACCAGCTTCAGCTGTGTCCAAGGTTACTTTGCTAGAGGCCATCCAACGATTTCAATAAATGCAGGTCATTGTTCCAGTTCCCCCTCTACTTAGAAACAAAGGCATTTATTCCAGCCTGTTCATGGTGCCGAAACCGTCCGGTTCGGCCGGGCTGGTGTTGAGCCTCAAATCTCTGAACCCATACCTTCGGGTATTCAAATTCAAGATGGAATCCCTCAGAGTGGTGATTTCAGGCCTGAAAGTGGGGTATTCCTGGTATCCCTGGATATGAAGGATGCGTACCTTCACATCCCAGTATGGCTGCCTCATCAGGCTTTCCTCAGGATTGCACTACTATAAGGTCACTTCCAGTTCCGAGCCCTTCCCTTTGGCCTATCCACGGCACCTCGGGTGTTCACGAAGGTGATGGCGGAGATGATGCTACAACTCCGCGTAAAGGGTGTGAATATCATTCCATACTTGGACGCTCTTCTCATCAAGGCTGTATCCAAAGCACGGTTGTTGGAAAGCATCGCCCTGACTACACGGCTTCTGACGGATCACGGGTGGATTCTAAATCTACAGAAATCACACCTGGTACCATCACAGAGACTACAGTTCTTGGGGATGATCCTGGACACTGTGTCTCAGAAGGTATTCCTTCCTATGGACAAGGCCTTAACAATTCAATCAGTGGTGCTGTTCCGTTCTGAAACATTCGAAAATTTCAGTGCATCTCTGTATCCGACTGTTGGGCAAGATGGCAGCCTCGTACAAGGCAATCCAGTATGGAAGTTTTCATGCCCGTCCTTTCCAGGTGGATCTGCTGAACCAATGGTCTGGCTCCCACCTGCACATGCACCAATGGATTTCCCTGTCACCATGAGCATGGGTTTTGCTGCTTTGGTGGTTACAGATCTCCCACCTGGTAGAGGGTCATCGCTTCGGAATTCAAACTTGGGTTCTGTTAACAACGGATGCGAGCCTCCATGGCTGAGGTGCTTTGACCCAGGGTGCTCTGTTTCAGGGATGGTGATCACCGCTCAGTTTCAGAGATGTAGGTCACGGTGGTCACTGATTTACAATGCCCTTCTCCAAGCCTCTGCTGTCCACCACCATCAGGCCATACAAGTCCAGTCGGACAACGCCACGGCAGTGGCATACATAAACAAACACGGAGGGACAAGAAGCAGGGCCGCAATGCGAGAGGTGTCCAGAATACTCCTCTGGGCAGAAAGCAACGCCAAGGCCATGTCGGCCATATTCATCCCGGGAGTGGACAATTGGGAAGCGGACTTCCTCAGCAGACACAATCTGCACCCGGGGGAGTGGGATCTTCACCCGCAAGTGTTTCAGCTGTTGGTTCAGCAGTGGGGCTGCCCGCTCATCGACATGATGGCTTCTTGTCTCAACAAGAAGCTGCGTTAGTACTGCTCCAAGACTAGGGATCCACAGGCTGCAGCTATGGATGCCGTGTCTGCATCGTGGACATACCAGTTCATATGTCTGTTCCCTCAGAATACTCTGATCCCAGGGGTCTTAAAAATACTAAAAAGGGAAAGCATGCAGGCAATTCTCATTGCTCCGGAATGACCTCGCCGGGCCTGGTATGCGGACCTCCTGGCCATGTCCCTTGACAAGCCCTGGCCTCTGCCACTTCAGGAAGATCTACTTCTGCAAGGGCCGTTCGTCTATCAAGACTTACCACTGCTACGTTTGATTGCATTGAAGTTGAGAGGAAGATTTTAGCCAGAATAGGGATTCCTAGAAAGGTTCTCTCAACTATGGTCCAAGCTCGGAAGGTGGTCACATCTAAGCATTACCACCGCATCTGGAAGAAGTATGTCTCCTGGCGTGAGGGTCGACAGTACTCCACTGTGGATTTTCATCTGGGAAGGTTCTTGCTCTTCCTGCAAGCAGGTGTGGATGCAGGCCTTCGTTTGGGATCCATCAAGGTTCAGATCTCGGCCTTGTCTATTTTCTTCCAAAAACAGTTCTCCTAAAAGGTGTCCTTCGTATTCAACCACCCTTTGTTCCTCCCACGGCACTGTGGGATCTCCCCTTGGTCCTGACCTTTCTGCAATCAGAGTGGTTTGAACCTTTGCATCGGGTGGTCTTGAAATATTTGACTTGGAAGACTTTCATGTTGTTGGCCTTGGCCTCGGGGAGATGTGTTTCGAAATTGGGGGCCTTATCCTGGTGATTCTCGAGGATAGAGCGGAGGTCAGGACTCGCCCGCGGTTTCTGCCTAAAGTGGGGTCAGCATTTCACATCAACCAACCGATTGTTGTTCCTGTGTTATCTGACTCGTTCGTTTCCTCAAAATCCTTGGAGGTGGTTTGAGCTTTGAGGATTTATGTCAAGAGAACTGCTTGTCACCGGAAATATGATTCACTTTTTGTTCTCTATGACGCTACAAAGATTGGATTTCCTGCTTCAAAGCAGTCCATTGCTCGTTGGATCCGGATGACTGTCTAACAGGCTTATTCTTCGGTTACCTTGCCGCTTCTGAGTTCTGTTCAGGCTCACTCCGCAAGGTTGGTGGGTTCTTCCTGGGTTGCTGCCCGTGGTGTCTCAGCTTTGCAGTTATGCCGAGCAGCCACTTGGTCTGGTTCGAACGCGTTTGTGAAATGTTACAAGTTCGATACCTTGGCTTCCGAAGACCTTCTGTTTGATTGCTGTTTTGCAGGGGTCTCTGCACTCTCCCACCCATTCTGGGAACTTTGGGGCATCCCCATGGTCAGTCTTCCCATCCAATATCGCCTAGGACGTGAGAGAAAATAGGAATTCAATACCTACCGGTATTTCCTTTTCTCCTAGTCCGTAGGGGACACTGGGCCTCTGTGCTTCGAATTTTCCTGCAAGAGTAGTTGTGTGTTTGCTGTTTTGGATCTGCTGTCTCTGTCCCTAGTTTTAAGTTGTGGTTAGTGCCGCTATCCTCTTGTTGCGTTATGTGCTGGTTCGTATCTCACCACTTTTTTCTTAACTATTTTCCTCCTCTCAAAGTATGTCCATCTCCTCGGGCACAGTTTTCCTAGACTGTGTCTCCAGGAGGGGCATAGAGGGGAGGAGCCAGCACACTGAAGAATTTAAAGTGCCATGGCTCCAATGGACCCCATCTATACCCCATGGTAACTCTTACCATCCCAGTATCCCCTACGGAGAAAAGGAATTACAGGTAGGTATTCATTTTTATTCAGCAAAAACTGGTCAGGGACAGCAGTTGCATTACTCGTCGTTCCTGCGAAGTTCCTGCTGGTAGTCTTTTCGGTTATCTGAAAACTCTGCCTGCTCTGCGCATGCCCCATCCCTGCATGTGTGTGTGCGTATGTGTGTGTGTATATATATATATATATATATATATATATATATATACATATATCTATCTCTGCTCGAAAGGGCCATACACACTAGACGATTGTTTTGCCCAATATGGCTGATACAGACGATTGTGAACAATATGTTCGTTCACATCGTCTAATGTGTATGGTCCTGCAATCAACGATGCGAGCACTCGCGCTCGTTGATTGCAGGTTGGCGGTCGCCCGTGCAGCATGAGCAATGTCAATTGTGACATCGCTCATCATGGCATGTGTGTACGGCGCCGCGATGAGCGATGTTCACGATGTGACATTGCTCTCCTCCCCGTCAGTGGCTGCTCTCCTCCCCTAACCATTATAATGGGTTCAAAATTATAAATATATATGTGTGTGTGTGTGTGTGTATGTGTATGTATATATATATATATATCTATCTATCTGTGTATGTATGTGTGTGTGTGTGTATATATAATATTATTATTATATAAAGTCCAAAGGTGCGTCACTCCTGGCAGCTTGAATAAAGGACAACAGCAGAGCATGCGTGTAGACTTAGTTTCAATGCCTTTATTGCGACATTATCAACAGTTTTTTTTTGCCGCAATAAAGGCATTGAAATGTTGTCAACACGCATGCCCTGCTGTTATCCTTTATTCAAGCCGCTAGGAGTGCTGCACCTTTGGTCTTTGTGACTATTATTCGTGGAGGCACCCGGAGCAGTAGCGTGGTCTTAATGGGAGAGCCGGGCACTCTGATATGTATGTATGTATGTATGTGTGTGTGTGTGTGTATATATATATATATATATATATATATATATATATATATATATATATATATATATATCTCAAAAAAATAAAGGGAACACTAAAATAACACATCCTAGATCTGAATGAATGAAATATTTGTTCTTTACATAGTTGAAGGTGCTGACAACAAAATCACCCAAAAATTATCAATGGAAATCAAATTTATTAACCCACGGAGGTCTGAATTTGGAGTCGCACTCAAAATTAAAGTGGAAAAACACACTACAGGCTGATCCAACTTTGATGTAATGTCCTTAAAACAAGTCAAAATGAGGCTCAGTAGTGTGTGTGGCCTCCACGTGCCTGTATGACCTCCCTACAATGCCTGGGCATGCTCCTGATGAGGTGGTGGATGGTCTCCTGAGGGATCTCCTCCCAGACCTGGACTAAAGCATCCGCCAACTCCTGGACAGTCTGTGGTGCAACGTGGCGTTGGTGGATGGAGCGAGACATGATGTCCCAGATGTGCTCAATTGGATTCAGGTCTTGGGAACGGGCGGGCCAGTCCATATCATCAATGCCTTCGTCTTGCAGGAACTGCTGACACACTCCAGCCACATGAGGTCTAGCATTGTCTTGCATTAGGAGGAACCCAGGGCCAACCGCACCAGCATATGGTCTCACAAGGGGTCTGAGGATCTCATCTCGGTACCTAATGGCAGTCAGGCTACCTCTGGCGAGCACATGGAGGGCTGTGCGGCCCCCCAAAGAAATGCCACCCCACACATTACTGACGCACTGCCAAACCGGTCATGCTGGAGGATGTTGCAGGCAGCAGAACGTTCTCCTTGGCGTCTCCAGACTCTGTCACGTCTGTCACATGTGCTCAGTGAGAACCTGCTTTAATCTGTGAAGAGCACAGGGCGCCAGTGGCGAATTTGCCAATCTTGGTGTTCTCTGGCAAATGGCAAACGTCCTGCACGGTGTTGGGCTGTAAGCACAACCCCCACCTGTGGTGCTTTTTATTGTTATATGGCAGCGCTAACCACATATATTATTGCTTTGTAGTATATGGGCGCTGGGATGTGAGCTGGCATACTCCCTCTGTGTTTCTCTCTGCAGGCTTCCCTGTGGGTCTGTCCCCTTAATTTGATCGGTGTGAGTGTGGATGTGTCGGTACTACGTGTCGACATGTCTGAGGCTGAGTGTTCCTCCCTGGAGGAAGTTACGAGAGGCGCAGAAAAGGATTTGGGAATGACTCTGTCGGCACAGCCGACTGCTGATTGGGTGAATATGTTGAGCACACTGAATGCAAATGTGGCTTTTATTGTCTGAGAGGCTGGATAAATCTGATTCTGAGACACAAACATGGAGGAAATCCATGGAGGACGCTTTGGCTCAGGTACAGACCCCCTCAGGGTCACAAAAACGTTAATTTACCCAGATGGTAGATACAGATACCGACACGGACTCTGATTCCGATGTCGTTTTCAATGAGGCTACTTTACACCCAAGGGTAGTTAGGAGTATTCAGTACATGATTGTGGCTATTAAAGATGTTTTACATATCTCTGAGGAACCTGCTGTTTCAGACATAAGGGTTTGCTTATTTAAAGGGGAAAAGCCTGAGGCGAAGTTTCCCCCCTCTCATGAAATGAACGCTCTTTGTGAAAAGGCTTGGGAGTCGCCGGACAAGAGGTGGCAGATTCCCAAGAGAATTTTTATGTCATATCCTTTCCCCTCTGATGACAGGGAGAAATGGGAGTCGTCTCCCAATGTCGACAAGGCTCTGTCCCAATTGTCCAAGAAGGTGGCGCTACCGTCCCCTGACACGGCTGCTCTCAAGGATCCGGCAGATCGCAAGCTGGAGACGACATTGAAGACCATTTTCGGTAATACTGGTGCATTGCTCAGACCTGCTGTGGCGTCGGTATGGGTGAGTAGTGCTGTTGCTAAGTGGGCTGATAATTGGACTTCTGATATGGATACCCTTGATAAGGATAACATTCTTTTGACTCTTGGCTATATCAAGGATGCTGCAGATTACCTAAAGGATGCGGCGAGGGATGTTGGCCTCTTGGGATCAAGAGCCAATGCCATAGCGGTCTCGGCCAGGAGGGTGCTGTGGATTCATCAATGGAATGCTGATGCCGACTCCAAGAAAAATATGGAAGCTCTCCCCTTTAAAGGTAGTGTCTTGTTTGGTGATGGCCTTGCTGACCTGGTGTCTACCGCTACTGCGGGTAAGTCATCTTTTCTTCCTTATGTTCCCACACAACAGAAAAAGGTGCCCCATCAGCAGATGCAGTCCTTTCGGCCTAATAAAAACAAAAGAGGAAGGGGCTTGTCCTTCCTCGCTTTAAAGGGTAGAGGAAGGGGAAAGAGGTCGCCTGCAGTGTCCGGCGCCCAGGACCAAAAGTCCCCCCCCTCCCCCCCCGCCTCTACCAAGTCCACCGCATGACGCTGGGGCTCACCTGCGGGAGTCCGTGCCGGTGGGGGGCCATCTCCGATTCTTCAGTCATGTCTGGTTTCAATCGGCCCTGGATCCTTGGGTTTTAGACATAGTGTCCCAAGGGTACAAACTGGAGTTTCAGGAGATTCCCCCTCGCCCTTCCAGTTTCTCTTCTAGAAAGAGTAGTAGTAAATGCTGCGATACAAAAGCTGTGTCAACAGAGGGTCGTTGTGCCGGTTCCGTCGTTCCAGCGGTGGAAAGGGTTCTGTTTGAGCCTCTTTGTGGTGCCGAAGCCGGACGGCTCGGTCAGACCGATTCTGAACCTAAAATCCCTCAATCCATACTTGAAAACTTTCAAGTTCAAGATGGAATCTCTTCGAGCTGTGATCTCCAGCTTAGAAGTGGGGGATTTTATGGTGTCAGTTGACATAAAGGATGCCTACTTACACGTCCCGATATATCCTCCTCATCAGGCCTTCCTGAGATTTGCGGTGCAGGATTGTCATTACCAATTTCAGACGTTGCCGTTTGGGCTTTCCACGGCCCCGAGGGTTTTCACCAAGGTTATGGCAGAAATGATGGGACTCCTTCGCAAGCAAGGGGTCACAATTATCCCGTACTTGGACAATCTCCTGATAAAGGCGAGCTCAAAAGAACAATTGCTAAGAAATGTGGAACTCTCCCTGTCTGTTCTGCGACATCACGGTTGGATTCTAAATTTGCCAAATTCTCAGTTGATCCCGTCAACTCGACTGCCCTTCCTGGGCATGATCCTAGACACGGAGCTAAGGAGAATGTTTGTTTCTTCCGGAGGACAAAGCTTTTGAAATACAGACCATGGTCAAGGAGCTTCTGAGACCGACAAGAGTGTCGATTCATCAATGCACTCGAATGCTAGGGAAGATGGTTGCTGCTTACGAAGCCATTCTGTTTGGCAGGTTTCATGCCCGGGTGTTTCAGTGGGATCTGCTGAACAAATAGTCCAAGTCTCACCTGCACATGCACCGGAAAATAAGTCTATCTTCCAGGGCCAGGATTTCTCACCTTCTAGAGGGACGCTGATTCGGAATCCAGGACTGGGTCCTGCTGACCACAGATGCAAGTCTCCGAGGCTGGGGCGCATTCACGCAAGAAAGAAGTTTCCAGGGAAAATGGTCAAGCCAGGAATCTTGTCTCCACATAAATGTTCTCGAGTTGAGAGCCATTTACAACGGCCTCCTGAAAGCGAAGAACCTTCTTCACGGTCTCCCTGTCCTGATCCAGTCGGACAACATAACAGCGGTGGCATACGTAAACCGCCAAGGCGGGACAAGGAGCAGGGCGGCAATGGCGGAAGCCACAAGAATTCTCCGTTGGGCGGAACAGCACGTGAGCGCTCTGTCAGCAGTCTTCCTCCCGGGTGTGGACAACTGGGAAGCAGACTTCCTCAGCAGACACGTTCTCCATCCAGGAGAGTGGGCTCTTCATCAAGAGGTATTTGCAGAAGTGACAAGGCGTTGGGGACTTCCTCTGATAGACATGATGGCGTCTCGCCTCAACAAGAAGCTTCCGAAGTATTGTTCCAGGTCGAGGGACCCCCAGGCCTGTGCAGTGGACGCCATGGTGACTCCGTGGGTGTTTCAGTCGGTGTATGTGTTCCCTCCGCTTCCTCTCATTCCCAAGGTGTTGAGGATCATAAGACGAACAAGGGTTCAGGCTATACTCGTCGCTACAGATTGGCCACGGAGAGCCTGGTATCCGGATCTTCAGGAATTACTAGTGGAAGATCCCTGGCCACTTCCTCTAAGAGGGGTCCTGTTACTGCAGGGGTCATGCGTGTTTCTGGACTTACCGCGGCTGCGTTTGACGGCGTGGAAGTTGAACGCCAAATCCTAGCTCGGAAATGTATTCCCGGGGAGGTCATCCCCACTCTCCTTAAGGCTAAGAAGGAGGTCACGGCGAAACATTATCACCGTATTTGGAGAAAGTATGTGTCGTGGTGTGAGTCCAAAGCAGCTCCTGCGAAGGAGTTTCACTTGGGTCGTTTCCTCCATTTTCTCTATCGTCCTAAGTGGATGCTGGGGTTCCTGAAAGGACCATGGGGAATAGCGGCTCCGCAGGAGACAGGGCACAAAAGTAAAGCTTTTACAGGTCAGGTGGTGTGTACTGGCTCCTCCCCCTATGACCCTCCTCCAGACTCCAGTTAGATTTTTGTGCCCGGCCGAGAAGGGTGCAATTCTAGGTGGCTCTCATAAAGAGCTGCTTAGAGAGTTTAGCTTAGGTTTTTTATTTTACAGTGATTCCTGCTGGCAACAGGATCACTGCAACGAGGGACAGAGGGGAGAAGAAGTGAACTCACCTGCGTGCAGGATGGATTGGCTTCTTGGCTACTGGACATGAAGCTCCAGAGGGACGATCACAGGTACAGCCTGGATGGTCACCGGAGCCACGCCGCCGGCCCCCTCACAGATGCTGAAGCAAGAAGAGGTCCAGAATCGGCGGCTGAAGACTCCTGCAGTCTTCTTAAGGTAGCGCACAGCACTGCAGCTGTGCGCCATTTTCCTCTCAGCACACTTCACACGGCAGTCACTGAGGGTGCAGGGCGCTGGGGGGGGGGCGCCCTGGGAGGCAAATGAAAACCTTTAAAAAGGCTAAAAATACCTCACATATAGCCCCAGAGGCTATATGGAGATATTTACCCCTGCCTAAATGTACTAAATAGCGGGAGACGAGCCCGCCGGAAAAGGGGCGGGGCCTATCTCCTCAGCACACGGCGCCATTTTCTGTCACAGCTCCGCTGGTCAGGAAGGCTCCCAGGTCTCTCCCCTGCACTGCACTACAGAAACAGGGTATAACAGAGAGGGGGGGCAAAATAAATGGCAATATATTAATATAAAAGCAGCTATAAGGGAGCACTTAATCATAAGGCTATCCCTGTCATATATAGCGCTTTTTGGTGTGTGCTGGCAGACTCTCCCTCTGTCTCCCCAAAGGGCTAGTGGGTCCTGTCTTCGTATAGAGCATTCCCTGTGTGTCTGCTGTGTGTCGGTACGTGTGTGTCGACATGTATGAGGACGTTATTGGTGTGGAGGCGGAGCAATTGCCAAATATGAGGATGTCACCTTCTAGGGGGTCGACACCAGAATGGATGCCTTTATTTGTGGAATTACGGGATAGCGTCAACTCGCTTAAGCAGTCGTTTGCCGACATGAGGCGGCCGGACACTCAATTAGTGCCTGTCCAGGCGCCTCAAACACCGTCAGGGGCTGTAAAACGCCCCTTGCCTCAGTCGGTCGACACAGACCCAGACACAGGCACTGATTCCGGTGGTGAAGGTGACGAAGCAACCGTATTTTCCAGTAGGGCCACACGTTATATGATTTTGGCAATAAAGGAGATGTTACATTTAGCTGATACTACAGGTACCACTAAACAGGGTATTATGTGGGGTGTGAAAAAACTACCAGTAGTTTTTACCGAATCAGAAGAATTAAATGACGTGTGTGATGAAGCGTGGGGTGCCCCGATAAAAAACTGCTAATTTCAAAGAAGTTATTGGCTTTATACCCTTTCCCGCCAGAGGTTAGGGAGCGCTGGGAAACACCTCCTAGGGTGGACAAAGCGCTAACACGCTCATCAAAACAAGTGGCGTTACCCTCTCCTGAGACGGCCGCACTTAAAGATCCATCAGATAGGAGGATGGAAAATATCCAAAAAGGTATATACACACATGCAGGTGTTATACTACGACCAGCTATTGCGACTGCCTGGATGTGCAGTGCTGGGGTAGTTTGGTCAGAGTCCCTGATCGAAAATATTGATACCCTGGACAGGGACAATATTTTACTGTCGTTAGAACAAATAAAGGATGCATTTCTTTATATGCGTGATGCACAGAGAGATATCTGCACACTGGCATCACGGGTAAGTGCTATGTCCATTTCGGCCAGAAGAGCTTTATGGACACGACAGTGGACAGGCGATGCGTAGAGGAGTTATTTGGGGTCGGTCTATCGGATTTGGTGGCCACGGCTACGGCCGGGAAATCCACCTTTCTACCTCAAGTCACTCCCCAACTGAAAAAGGCACCGACTTTTCAACGCAGCCCTTTCGTTCCTTTAAAAATAAGAGAGCAAAGGGCTATTCATATCTGCCACGAGGCAGAGGACGAGGGAAGAGACAGCAACAGGCAGCTCCTTCCCAGGAACAGAAGCCCTCCCCGGCTTCTACAAAAGCCTCAGCATGACGCTGGGGCTTCGCAAGCGGACTCGGGGGCGGTAGGCGGTCGTCTCAAGAATTACAGCGCGCAGTGGGCTCACTCGCAGGTAAATCCCTGGATCCTGCAGATAATATCTCAGGGGTACAGGTTGAAATTAGAGACAGAGCCACCTCGCCGTTTCCTGAAGTCTGCTTTACCAACGTCCCCCTCAGAAAGGGAGACGGTTTTGGAAGCCATTCACAAGCTGTATTCTCAGCAGGTGATAGTCAAGGTACCTCTTCTACAACAAGGGAAGGGGTATTATTCCACTCTTTTTGTGGTACCGAAGCCGGATGGCTCGGTAAGGCCTATTCTAAATCTGAAGTCCTTGAACCTGTACATAAAGAAGTCCAAGTTCAAGATGGAGTCACTCAGAGCAGTTATAGCGAACCTGGAAGAAGGGGACTTTATGGTATCCTTGGACATCAAGGATGCGTATCTCCACGTTCCAATTACCCCTCACACCAGGGGTACCTCAGGTTCGTTGTACAAAACTGTCACTATCAGTTTCAGACGCTGCCGATTGGTTTGTCCACGGCACCTCGGGTCTTTACAAAGGTAATGGCCGAGATAATATTTCTTCTTCGAAGAAAAGGCGTATTAATTATCCCATACTTGGACGATCTCCTAATAAGGGCAAGGTCCAGAGAACAGCTAGAGATGGGTTTAGCACTATCTCAAGAGGTGCTAAAGCAGCACGGATGGATTCTGAATATTCCAAAATCCCAATTAATGCCGACAACTCGTCTGCTGTTCCTGGGGATGATTCTGGACACAGTTCAGAAAAAGGTTTTTCTTCCCGAAGAAAAAGCCAAGGAGTTATCTGACCTGGTCAGGAACCTCCTAAAACCAGGAAAGGTGTCTGTACATCAATGCACAAGAGTCCTGGGAAAAAATGGTAGCTTCTTACGAAGCAATCCCTTTCGGCAGATTCCATGCAAAGGGATCTGTTGGACAAATGGTCAGGGTCGCATCTTCAGATGCACCTGCGGATAACCCTGTCGCCGAGGACAAGGGTATCCCTTCTGTGGTGGTTGCAGGAGGCTCATCTATTGGAGGGCCGCAGATTCGGCATGCAGGATTGGATCCTGGTGACCACGGAGGCCAGCCTGAGAGGCTGGGGAGCAGTCACACAGGGAAGAAATTTCCAGGGAGTGTGGTCGAGCCTGAAAAAGTCTCTTCACATAAGCATTCTGGAACTAAGAGCAATCTACAATGCTCTAAGCCAGGCGGAACCTCTGCTTCAAGGAAGACCGGTGTTGATCCAGTCGGACAACATCACGGCAGTCGCCCATGTAAACAGACAGGGCGGCACAAGAAGCAGGAGGGCAATGGCAGAAGCTGCCAGGATCCTTCGCTGGGCGGAGAATCACGTGATAGCACTGTCAGCAGTATTCATCCCGGGCGTGGACAACTGGGAAGCAGACTTCCTCAGCAGACACGACCTTCACCCGGGAGAGTGGGGACTTCATCCAGAAGTTTTCCACATGCTATTAAACCGTTGGGTAAAACCAATGGTGGACATGATGGCGTCTCGCCTCAACAAAACACTGGACAGGTATTGCGCCAGGTCAAGAGATCCGCAGGCAATAGCTGTGGACGCGCTGGTAACACCTTGGGTGTACCAGTCGGTATATGTGTTTCCTCCTCTGCCTCTCATACCAAAGGTATTGAGGATTATACGGCAAAGAGGAGTAAGACTAGTGGCTCCGGATTGGCCAAGAAGGACTTGGTACCCGGAACTTCAAGAGATGGTCACGGACGATCCGTGGCCTCTACTTCTGAGAAGGGACCTGCTTCAGCAGGGTACTTGTCTTTTTCAAGAATTACCGCGGCTGCGTTTGACGGCATGGCGTTTGAATGCCAGATCCTAAAAGGAAAAGGCATTCCAGAAGAAGTCATTCCTACCTTGATAAAGGCAAGGAAGGAAGTCACCGCGAAGCATTATCGCCGTATTTGGCGAAAATATGTTGCGTGGTGCGAGCAGCGGAGTGCTCCGATGGAGGAATTTCAACTGGGTCGTTTTCCTACATTTCCTGCAATCAGGATTGTCTATGGGTCTCAAATTGGGATCTATTAAGGTTCAAATTTCGGCCCTATCAATATTCTTCCAAAAAGAATTGGCCTCAGTCCCTGAGGTCCAGATTTTTATCAAAGGAGTACTGCATATACAGCCTCCTGTGGTGCCTAAGGTGGCACCGTGGGATCTAAATGTAGTTTTAGATTTCCTCAAATCCAATTGGTTTGAACCACTAAAGAATGTGGATTTGAAATATCTCACATGGAAAGTGACTATGTTACTGGCCCTGGCTTCGGCCGGGAGAGTATCTGAACTGGCGGCTTTGTTTTATAAAAGCCCTTATTTAATTTTCCATTCGACATAGGGCAGAGCTGCGGACGCGTCCGCATTTTCTCCCTAAGGTGGTATCAGCGTTTCACCTGAACCAGCCTATTGTAGTGCCTGCGGCTACAGACGACTTGAAGGACTCCAAGTTGTTGGACGTTGTCAGAGCCTTAAAAATATACATTTAAAGGACGGCTGGAGTCAGAAAATCTGACTCGCTGTTTATACTGTATGCACCCAACAAGTTGGGTGCACCTGCTTCTAAGCAGTCGATTGCTCGTTGGATTTGTAACAAAATTCAACTTGTACATTCTGTGGCAGGCCTGCCACAGCCTAAATCTGTTAAGGCCCATTCCGCAAGGAAGGTGGGCTCATCTTGGGCGGCTGCCCGAGGGGTCTCGGCATTACAACTCTGCCGAGCAGCTACGTGGTCAGGGGAGAACACGTTTGTAAATTTTTACAAATTTGATACCCTGGCAAAGGAGGACCTGGAGTTCTCTCATTCGGTGCTGCAGAGTCATCCGCACTCTCCCGCCCGTTTGGGAGCTTTGGTATAATCCCCATGGTCCTTTCAGGAACCCCAGCATCCACTTAGGACGATAGAGAAAATAAGAATTTACTTACCGATAATTCTATTTCTCGGAGTCCGTAGTGGATGCTGGGCGCCCATCCCAAGTGCGGATTATCTGCAATACTTGTACATAGTTATTGTTAACTAATTCGGGTTATTGTTTAGGAAGCCATCTTTCAGAGGCTCCTCTGTTATCATACTGTTAACTGGGTTTAGATCACAAGTTGTACGGTGTGATTGGTGTGGCTGGTATGAGTCTTACCCGGGATTCAAAATCCTCCCTTATTGTGTACGCTCGTCCGGGCACAGTACCTAACTGGAGTCTGGAGGAGGGTCATAGGGGGAGGAGCCAGTACACACCACCTGACCTGTAAAAGCTTTACTTTTGTGCCCTGTCTCCTGCGGAGCCGCTATTCCCCATGGTCCTTTCAGGAACCCCAGCATCCACTACGGACTCCGAGAAATAGAATTATCGGTAAGTAAATTCTTATTTTTTGCAGTCAGGCGTGGATGCAGGCCTGAAATTGGGTTCCATCAAAGTGCAGATTTCGGCTTTGTCTATTTTCTTTCAAAAAGAATTGGCCGTCCTTCCTGAGGTTCAGACTTTCGTGAAGGCGGTGCTGCATATCCATCCTCCATTTGTGCCACCCGTGGCGCCGTGGGATCTTGAAGTGGTGTTGCAGTTTCTTATGTCTCACTGGTTTGAACCTTTGCGTAAGGTTGAGTTAAAGTTTCTCACTTGGAAAGTGGTCATGCTTTTGGCTTTGACGTCTGCCAGACGAGTGTCCAAGTTGGCGGCTTTGTCTCACAAGAGCCCATATTTGATTTTTCATGTGGATAGAGCGGAATTGAGGACTCGTCAACAATTTCTGCCGAAGGTGGTTTCTTCGTTTCACATAAAGCAACCTATTGTGTTACCTGTGGCAGTCCCAAAATGTCTTGATATTGTAAGAGCTTTGAAAATTTATGTCACCAGAACGGCTCTTACTAGGAAAACAGAGGCTCTGTTTGTCTTGTATGCCTCCAACAAGATTGGAAATCCTGCTTCTAAGCAGACTATTGCACGCTGGATTTGTAATACGATTCAGCACGCTCATTCTTTGGCTGGGCTACCGTTGCCGAAGTCCGTAAAGGCCCATTCTACTAGGAAGGTGGGCTAATCTTGGGCGGCTGCCCGAGGGGTCTCGGCACTTCAACTTTGCCGAGCAGCTACATGGTCGGGTTCAAACACTTTTGCTAAGTTCTACAAGTTTGATACCCTGGCTGATGAGGACCTCATGTTTGCTAAATCGGTGCTGCAGAGTCGTCCGCACTCTCCCGACCGGTCTGTAGCTTTGGTATAGACCCCATGGTCCTTTTGGAGTCCCCAGCATCCTCTAGGACGTAAGAGAAAATAGGATTTTAATACCTACCGGTAAATCCTTTTCTCCTAGTCCGTAGAGGATGCTGGGCGCCCATCCCAGTGCGGACTGTTCCTTGCATTTGTATTGATACTGGTTATTTTCGGTTACACGAGGTTTGTGTATTAGTTATATTCAGCTTGTTGCTGTTGTTAGTTCATGCTGTTATCTGGTTTCCTGCTAATCCAGTTGTGGTGTGGGCTGGTATGTTTCTCGCCCTTAGTTTAACAAAAATCCTTTCCACTAAATGTCCGTCTCTCCTGGGCACAGTTCCTATAACTGAGGTCTGGGGGAGGGGCATAGAGGGAGGAGCCAGTTCACACCCAGTCAAAGTCTTTTTAGTGTGCCCATGTCTCCTGCTGATCCAGTCTATACCCCATGGTCCCTTTGGAGTCCCCAGCATCCTCTACGGACTAGGAGAAAAGGATTTACCGGTAGGTATTAAAATCCTATTTTTTTTTTTTTTTTTTAAGTCTATAAGTATAAATATGTGCTCTTTTCAACTTATGAAGCTGCTGATGGTTCTCAGATTGGTCCTCCAGGGTTTTCTCAGTCATGTACACAACATACTTTAGCCTTGGGCATCGATTTTTGCTACTTCCACACTGCCCTGTGTGTTTTTGGGTACTTATGATTAGAGATGAGCGGGTTCGGTTCCTCGGAATCCGAACCCGCCCGAACTTCAGCTTTTTTTACACGGATCCAAGCGACTCGGATCTTCCCGCCTTGCTCGGTTAACCCGAGCGCGCCCGAACGTCATCATGACGCTGTCGGATTCTCGCGAGGCTCGGATTCTATCGCGAGACTCGGATTCTATATAAGGAGCCGCGCGTCGCCGCCATTTTACACGTGCATTGAGATTGATAGTGAGAGGACGTGGCTGGCGTCCTCTCCGTTTAGAGAAGAAATAGATAGGAGAGTGAGAGTGAGACAGTGACACTTCATTTACTGGAGCTTAGGAGGAGTACTCAGACAGAGAGTGCAGAATTTTGCTGATAGTATTAGTTAGTTATACTAGTGACTGACCAGTGACCACCAGTGCAGTTTTATATTATTTAATATAATCCGTTCTCTGCCTGAAAAAACGATACACAGTGACTCAGTCACATACCATATCTGTGCTCAGCCCAGTGTGCTGCTGCATCATCTATGTATAATATCTGACTGTGCTCACACAGCTTAATTGTGGGGGAGACTGGGGAGCAGTTAGGTTATAGCAGGAGCCAGGAGTACATATTAAAAAATTAAACAGTGCACACTTTTTTTCTGCAGGAGTGCCACTGCCAGTGTGACTGACCAGTGACCTGACCACCAGTATATAGTATACTATATTGTATTGTGAATGTCTGCCTGTAAAAGTTAAACACACGTCGTGTGACTTGTGTGGTGTTTTTTTATTCTATAAAATAAAAAACTCATTCTGCTGACAGACAGTGTCCAGCAGGTCCGTCATTATATAATATATACCTGTCCGGCTGCAGTAGTGATATATATATATTTTTTATATCATTATTTATCATCCAGTCGCAGCAGACACAGTACGGTAGTTCACGGCTGTAGCTACCTCTGTGTCGGCACTCGGCAGTCCATCCATAATTGTATACCACCTACCCGTGGTTTTTTTTTTCTTTCTTCTTTATACATACTACATCTCATTATCATCCAGCCTATATTAGCAGCAGACACAGTACAGTACGGTAGTCCACGGCTGTAGCTACCTCTGTGTCGGCACTCGGCAGTCCGTCCATAATTGTATACCACCTACCCGTGTTTTTTTTTTCTTTCTTCTTTATACATACTACATCTCATTATCAACCAGTCTATATTAGCAGCAGACACAGTACGGTAGTCCACGGCTGTAGCTACCTCTGTGTCGGCACTCGGCAGTCCGTCCATAATTGTATACCACCTACCCGTGGTTTTTTTTTTCCTTTCTTCTTTATACATACTACATCTCATTATCATCCAGTCTATATTAGCAGCAGACACAGTACAGTACGGTAGTCCACGGCTGTAGCTACCTCTGTGTCGGCACTCGGCAGTCCGTCCATAATTGTATACCACCTACCCGTGGTTTTTTTTTTCTTTCTTCTTTATACATACTACATCTCATTATCAACCAGTCTATATTAGCAGCAGACACAGTACGGTAGTCCACGGCTGTAGCTACCTCTGTGTCGGCACTCGGCAGTCCGTCCATAATTGTATACCACCTACCCGTGGTTTTTTTTTTCTTTCTTCTTTATACATACTACATCTCATTATCAACCAGTCTATATTAGCAGCAGACACAGTACGGTAGTCCACGGCTGTAGCTACCTCTGTGTCGGCACTCGGCAGTCCGTCCATAATTGTATACCACCTACCCGTGGTTTTTTTTTTCTTTCTTCTTTATACATACTACATCTCATTATCATCCAGTCTATATTAGCAGCAGACACAGTACAGTACGGTAGTCCACGGCTGTAGCTACCTCTGTGTCGGTACTCGGCAGTCCGTCCATAATTGTATACCACCTACCCGTGGTTTTTTTTTTCTTTCTTCTTTATACATACTACATCTCATTATCAACCAGTCTATATTAGCAGCAGACACAGTACGGTAGTCCACGGCTGTAGCTACCTCTGTGTCGGCACTCGGCAGTCCATCCATAATTGTATACCACCTACCCGTGTTTTTTTTTTCTTTCTTCTTTATACATACTACATCTCATTATCATCCAGTCTATATTAGCAGCAGACACAGTACAGTACGGTAGTCCACGGCTGTAGCTACCTCTGTGTCGGCACTCGGCAGTCCGTCCATAATTGTATACCACCTACCCGTGGTTTTTTTTTTCTTTCTTCTTTATACATACTACATCTCATTATCATCCAGTCTATATTAGCAGCAGACACAGTACAGTACGGTAGTCCACGGCTGTAGCTACCTCTGTGTCGGCACTCGGCAGTCCATCCATAATTGTATACCACCTACCCGTGTTTTTTTTTTCTTTCTTCTTTATACATACTACATCTCATTATCATCCAGTCTATATTAGCAGCAGACACAGTACAGTACGGTAGTCCACGGCTGTAGCTACCTCTGTGTCGGCACTCGGCAGTCCATCCATAATTGTATACCACCTACCCGTGGTTTTTTTTTTCTTTCTTCTTTATACATACTACATCTCATTATCAACCAGTCTATATTAGCAGCAGACACAGTACGGTAGTCCACGGCTGTAGCTACCTCTGTGTCGGCACTCGGCAGTCCATCCATAATTGTATACTAGTATCCATCCATCTCCATTGTTTACCTGAGGTGCCTTTTAGTTGTGCCTATTAAAATATGGAGAACAAAAATGTTGAGGTTCCAAAATTAGGGAAAGATCAAGATCCACTTCCACCTCGTGCTGAAGCTGCTGCCACTAGTCATGGCCGAGACGATGAAATGCCAGCAACGTCGTCTGCCAAGGCCGATGCCCAATGTCATAGTACAGAGCATGTCAAATCCAAAACACCAAATATCAGTAAAAAAAGGACTCCAAAACCTAAAATAAAATTGTCGGAGGAGAAGCGTAAACTTGCCAATATGCCATTTACCACACGGAGTGGCAAGGAACGGCTGAGGCCCTGGCCTATGTTCATGGCTAGTGGTTCAGCTTCACATGAGGATGGAAGCACTCAGCCTCTCGCTAGAAAACTGAAAAGACTCAAGCTGGCAAAAGCACCGCAAAGAACTGTGCGTTCTTCGAAATCCCAAATCCACAAGGAGAGTCCAATTGTGTCGGTTGCGATGCCTGACCTTCCCAACACTGGACGTGAAGAGCATGCGCCTTCCACCATTTGCACGCCCCCTGCAAGTGCTGGAAGGAGCACCCGCAGTCCAGTTCCTGATAGTCAGATTGAAGATGAAGATGTTGAAGTACACCAGGATGAGGAGGATATGGGTGTTGCTGGCGCTGGGGAGGAAATTGACCAGGAGGATTCTGATGGTGAGGTGGTTTGTTTAAGTCAGGCACCCGGGGAGACACCTGTTGTCCGTGGGAGGAATATGGCCGTTGACATGCCTGGTGAAAATACCAAAAAAATCAGCTCTTCAGTGTGGAGGTATTTCAACAGAAAAGCGGACAACAGGTGTCAAGCCGTGTGTTGCCTTTGTCAAGCTGTAATAAGTAGGGGTAAGGACGTTAACCACCTCGGAACATCCTCCCTTATACGTCACCTGCAGCGCATTCATAATAAGTCAGTGACAAGTTCAAAAACTTTGGGCGGAAGCAGTCCACTGACCAGTAAATCCCTTCCTCTTGTAACCAAGCTCACGCAAACCACCCCACCAACTCCCTCAGTGTCAATTTCCTCCTTCCCCATGAATGCCAATAGTCCTGCAGGCCATGTCACTGGCAATTCTGACGAGTCCTCTCCTGCCTGGGATTCCTCCGATGCATCCTTGCGTGTAACGCCTACTGCTGCTGGCGCTGCTGTTGTTGCTGCTGGGAGTCGATGGTCATCCCAGAGGGGAAGTCGTAAGCCCACTTGTACTACTTCCAGTAAGCAATTGACTGTCCAACAGTCCTTTGCGAGGAAGATGAAATATCACAGCAGTCATCCTGCTGCAAAGCGGATAACTGAGTCCTTGACAACTATGTTGGTGTTAGACGTGCGTCCGGTATCCGCCGTTCACAGGGAACTAGACAATTTATTGAGGCAGTGTGCCCCCGTTACCAAATACCATCTAGGTTCCACTTCTCTAGGCAGGCGATACCGAGAATGTACACGGACGTCAGAAAAAGACTCACCAGTGTCCTAAAAAATGCAGTTGTACCCAATGTCCACTTAACCACGGACATGTGGACAAGTGGAGCAGGGCAGGGTCAGGACTATATGACTGTGACAGCCCACTGGGTAGATGTATGGACTCCCGCCGCAAGAACAGCAGCGGCGGCACCAGTAGCAGCATCTCGCAAACGCCAACTCTTTCCTAGGCAGGCTACGCTTTGTATCACCGCTTTCCAGAATACGCACACAGCTGAAAACCTCTTACGGCAACTGAGGAAGATCATCGCGGAATGGCTTACCCCAATTGGACTCTCCTGTGGATTTGTGGCATCGGACAACGCCAGCAATATTGTGTGTGCATTAAATATGGGCAAATTCCAGCACGTCCCATGTTTTGCACATACCTTGAATTTGGTGGTGCAGAATTTTTTAAAAAACGACAGGGGCGTGCAAGAGATGCTGTCGGTGGCCAGAAGAATTGCGGGACACTTTCGGCGTACAGGCACCACGTACAGAAGACTGGAGCACCACCAAAAACTACTGAACCTGCCCTGCCATCATCTGAAGCAAGAAGTGGTAACGAGGTGGAATTCAACCCTCTATATGCTTCAGAGGTTGGAGGAGCAGCAAAAGGCCATTCAAGCCTATACAATTGAGCACGATATAGGAGGTGGAATGCACCTGTCTCAAGCGCAGTGGAGAATGATTTCAACGTTGTGCAAGGTTCTGATGCCCTTTGAACTTGCCACACGTGAAGTCAGTTCAGACACTGCCAGCCTGAGTCAGGTCATTCCCCTCATCAGGCTTTTGCAGAAGAAGCTGGAGACATTGAAGGAGGAGCTAACACGGAGCGATTCCGCTAGGCATGTGGGACTTGTGGATGGAGGCCTTAATTCGCTTAACAAGGATTCACGGGTGGTCAATCTGTTGAAATCAGAGCACTACATTTTGGCCACCGTGCTCGATCCTAGATTTAAAGCCTACCTTGGATCTCTCTTTCCGGCAGACACAAGTCTGCTGGGGTTGAAAGACCTGCTGGTGAGAAAATTGTCAAGTCAAGCGGAACGCGACCTGTCAACATCTCCTCCACATTCTCCCGCAACTGGGGGTGCGAGGAAAAGGCTCAGAATTCCGAGCCCACCCGCTGGCGGTGATGCAGGGCAGTCTGGAGCGACTGCTGATGCTGACATCTGGTCCGGACTGAAGGACCTGACAACGATTACGGACATGTCGTCTACTGTCACTGCATATGATTCTCTCACCATTGAAAGAATGGTGGAGGATTATATGAGTGACCGCATCCAAGTAGGCACGTCACACAGTCCGTACTTATACTGGCAGGAAAAAGAGGCAATTTGGAGGCCCTTGCACAAACTGGCTTTATTCTACCTAAGTTGCCCTCCCACAAGTGTGTACTCCGAAAGAGTGTTTAGTGCCGTCGCTCACCTTGTCAGCAATCGGCGTACGAGGTTACATCCAGAAAATGTGGAGAAGATGATGTTCATTAAAATGAATTATAATCAATTCCTCCGTGGAGACATTGACCAGCAGCAATTGCCTCCACAAAGTACACAGGGAGCTGAGATGGTGGATTCCAGTGGGGACGAATTGATAATCTGTGAGGAGGGGGATGTACACGGTGATATATCGGAGGATGATGATGAGGTGGACATCTTGCCTCTGTAGAGCCAGTTTGTGCAAGGAGAGATTAATTGCTTCTTTTTTGGTGGGGGTCCAAACCAACCCGTCATTTCAGTCACAGTCGTGTGGCAGACCCGGTCACTGAAATGATGGTTTGGTTAAAGTGTGCATGTCCTGTTTATACAACATAAGGGTGGGTGGGAGGGCCCAAGGACAATTCCATCTTGCACCTCTTTTTTTCTTTAATTTTTCTTTGCGTCATGTGCTGTTTGGGGAGGGTTTTTTGGAAGGGACATCCTGCGTGACACTGCAGTGCCACTCCTAGATGGGCCCGGTGTTTGTGTCGGCCACTAGGGTCGCTTATCTTACTCACACAGCTACCTCATTGCGCCTCTTTTTTTCTTTGCGTCATGTGCTGTTTGGGGAGGGTTTTTTGGAAGGGACATCCTGCGTGACACTGCAGTGCCACTCCTAGATGGGCCCGGTGTTTGTGTCGGCCACTAGGGTCGCTTATCTTACTCACACAGTCAGCTACCTCATTGCGCCTCTTTTTTTCTTTGCGTCATGTGCTGTTTGGGGAGGGTTTTTTGGAAGGGCCATCCTGCGTGACACTGCAGTGCCACTCCTAGATGGGCCCGGTGTTTGTGTCGGCCACTAGGGTCGCTTATCTTACTCACACAGTCAGCTACCTCATTGCGCCTCTTTTTTTCTTTGCGTCATGTGCTGTTTGGGGAGGGTTTTTTGGAAGGGCCATCCTGCGTGACACTGCAGTGCCACTCCTAGATGGGCCCGGTGTTTGTGTCGGCCACTAGGGTCGCTTATCTTACTCACACAGTCAGCTACCTCATTGCGCCTCTTCTTTTCTTTGCGTCATGTGCTGTTTGGGGAGGGTTTTTTGGAAGGGCCATCCTGCGTGACACTGCAGTGCCACTCCTAGATGGGCCCGGTGTTTGTGTCGGCCACTAGGGTCGCTTATCTTACTCACACAGTCAGCTACCTCATTGCGCCTCTTTTTTTCTTTGCGTCATGTGCTGTTTGGGGAGGGTTTTTTGGAAGGGCCATCCTGCGTGACACTGCAGTGCCACTCCTAGATGGGCCCGGTGTTTGTGTCGGCCACTAGGGTCGCTTATCTTACTCACACAGCGACCTTGGTGCAAATTTTAGGACTAAAAATAATATTGTGAGGTGTGAGGTATTCAGAATAGACTGAAAATGAGTGTAAATTATGGTTTTTGAGGTTAATAATACTTTGGGATCAAAATGACCCCCAAATTCTATGATTTAAGCTGTTTTTTAGGGTTTTTTGAAAAAAACACCCGAATCCAAAACACACCCGAATCCGACAAAAAAAATTCGGTGAGGTTTTGCCAAAACGCGGTCGAACCCAAAACACGGCCGCGGAACCGAACCCAAAACCAAAACACAAAACCCGAAAAATTTCCGGCGCTCATCTCTACTTATAATGTCATCACTATCAATTTCCTAACTTTACAATGGGTTTAGAAGCCAAAATCGAATGTGTAAGATCATTCTAATCATTTGGAGATTTGAGTTCGATTACAAATAGAACTTTAGTAAATTTGGGGATTTCATTGTTGTTCTATGGGAAAACATTGATGTTTCTTTTTCATCCACTAGGGGTCACTGGAGTACTCTTGGGATGTGGACGGCTACCGCAGGAACAAGGCACTGAATAATTAAATTTAGAACTCTCCTCCCCTCCATATCCCAGAGTACCTTAGTGTTTTTTCTGTTCTCCTTGTAGCAACAAGTCAGGCTCTACCGTTTGGCCTCTCGTCAGCGCCTCGGGTATTCACCAAGGTGATGTCTGTGATGATAGCTCATCTCAGATCCCTGGGAGTGATAATAGTTCCGTACTTGGACGATTTGCTCATCAAAGCTCCGTCTCAACAGATGCTCCTCCAACATGCGTTGCTGACGTACAATGTACTTGTTCAGCACGGTTGGATTGTCAACTTCAAGAAATCACATCTGATTCCGTCTCAACGACTTCAATTCCTAGGTATGATTCTCGATACGGTAAATCAAAGAATTTACCTACCAGAACAGAAAGTACAGGTCATTCGTCATCTGGTACAATTAGTGCTCAAGCCACGCACAGTCTCTGTACATTTTGTGCATTCGCCTCTTAGGCACAATGGTGGCGACTTTCGAAGCACTTCAGTTTGGGAGATTTCACTCACGTCCTTTTCAACTGGATGTGCTCGCACAGTGGTAGGGCTCGCATCTGCAGATTCACCACAGGGTGAGATTGTCGTCACGGCCCAGAGTGTCTACTCTGGTGGCTCAAAGTACACAATCTAACCGCAGGGAAACGGTTCGGCGCCTGGAATTGGATAGTTCTAACGACGGACGCGAGTCTCAGAGGTTGGGGAGCTGTAGTTCAAAATTGTCATCTCCAGGGTCTCTGGGCGGATTACGAAAGATTGCTGTCTATAAATGTCCTGGAACTCCGGGCAATTTACAATGCGCTACGACAAGCAGTGCACATGCTTCGGTCTCAGACTGTCCAGGTGCAGTCAGACAATGCAACGGCGGTCGCATACATCAACAAACAAGGAGGAACGAGAAGCCGCATGGCAATGCGGGAAGTAGCTCGAATCCTCAGTTGGGCCGAGCATCACCAAGTGATATTGTCGGCAGTGTTCATTCCGGGAGTGGACAACTGGGAGGCGGATTATCTCAGCCGGCGGGATTTTCATCCAGGAGAATGGGCATTAAATCCAGAAGTGTTTCACATGTTGGTCCAGAGGTGGGGTTACCCTCAAGTGGACCTGATGGCATCTCGCCACAATCACCAAACGCCCCAGTATGTGTCCAGAACGCGAGATCCAAAGGCAGTGGCGGTGGATGCTCTCACCATTGCGTGGCCGTACAGCCTTGTGTATCTGTTTCCACCGTTTCCGCTGCTCCCTCTGTTTCTAAAACGGATCAAAAGAGAGTCCGCCACGGTCATACTAGTGGCGCCTCATTGGCCTCGGAGAGCTTGGTTCTCGGATCTCCGCGGACTACTCGCAGACTATCCTAGGCCGCTCCCACTACGTCCGGACCTGTTACAACAGGGTCCGTTCCTTTACCCCGATTTAGCGCGGCTGCATTTGACGGGGTGGCTGTTGAGACCTCCCTCTTAAGAAAAGAGGGCATTCCAGATTCGGTTATACCAACCATGTTACGAGCTAGGAAGCCGGTTACGGCAGCTCATTATTACAGAATTTGGCGTGCCTACATAGGTTGGTGTGAAGCTCGGAAGTTTCCGACATCATCTTTCAAGTTATCCCGTCTTTTGTTATTTCTACAGACGGGGTTAGATGGAGGACTGCGTTTATCTACACAAAGGTGCAGGTATCTGCGTTGTCAATTTACTTTCAAAGACGATTGGCTCTATTGCCATCGGTACACACTTTTCTGCAAGGTGTCCTCAGAGTACAGCCTCCATTCATTCCATCTACAGCGCCATGGGACTTGAATCTGGTTTTAGATTTCTTACAGTCCTCATATTTTGAACCCTTACAACAAGTGGATATTAAGTTTCTCACTTGGAAAACAGTTTTTCTACTAGCCTTAGCTTCGGCAAGGCGTGTTTCAGATTTGGGGGCCTTGTCATGCAAGCCACCGTATTTGGTGTTTCATGATGACAGAGCGGAACTTCGGACGAATCCCGTTTTCTTACCAAAGGTAGTGTTATCTTTTCACATCAATCAACCAATAGTAGTTCCTGTGTTGACAGTAAATTCTGGAACCTTGGATGTGGTACGCGCATTACGAGTTTATGTATCCCGAACGTCTACAGTTCGTAAGACGGATACGTTGTTTGTTCTCTATGATGCTGCCAAGATGGGTTGGCCAGCTTCTAAGTAGACCTTATCCAGATGGATTAAACTGACCGTTCGTCAGGCTTACCTTCATGCTAGGTTACAGCCGCCTACATCAGTTACAGCTCATTCCACACGTTCTGTGGGAACTTCGTGGGCAGCTGGTCGTGGGGCTTCTACGACGCAGCTTTGCCGTGCGGCTACGTGGTCATCAGTGCACACGTTTGTGCGCTTTTACAAGTTTGATACGTTTGCGGCATCAGCATCTAGCTTTGGCCGCCTAGTGTTACAGGTGCCAAACTGCTCTCCCGCCCACGGGGGAAGCTTTGGTACGTCCCAAGATTACTCCAGTGACCCCTAGTGGATGAAAAAGAAAATAGGATTTTGGTACTTACCAGGTAAATCCTTTTCTTTGAATCCATAGGGGGCACTGGACGCCCACCCAGAGCAGTTTTACCTGGTTTGTGGTAAGTTCAGGGGATCTTATGGTAACATATTCTCACCGACTGGTTCAAAGTTTCAAGTTCTATCGGTTATAGTGCCAACTGTATAGTTGTCAGTAACGTTATGTGTCAACTTTATTGTTGTCCGTTATGTTATATGTACTTCTCCATTGTCAACCTCTCTATAGCTCCTGTTCGGCTCAGTAAAAAACACTGAGGTACTCTGGGATATGGAGGGGAGGAGAGTTCTAAATTTAATTATTCAGTGCCTTGTTCCTGCGGAAGCCGTCCATGTCCCAAGAGTACTCCAGTGCCCCTATGGATTCAAAGAAAAGGATTTACCTGGTAAGTACCAAAATCCTATTTTTTCAGAAATTCGGTTTCTATTGGGATATGAGTTAAATCTGCCTTTAGAATCGATTTGACATTCGATTTGGGCTTCAGTGATTCTGTTGACCCCAAATCGAGTTGCAATCAAATTGAAACAGAATGCCAAATCCCTTGAATCACCGAAATTGAACTTTTTAGTAAATTTTGCACCAGGTGGCTGGTCAACCTTTGAGTGCCTGTCTCTATCCTGAGAATGAGTTATTATCCCAGATTAATGGCTGTCATGGAGTACTTTGCAGAAATTGAATTATCAGTGAGTATAATCCGCTATTATGTCATGTGGTTATGTAATGGTGTGGGGAATGTTGTCATTGCACATATTAGTTTTGTTAATACAAAGTGAGCATTGTTTAAATCCAAAGCCTTCCTGAGTAATGTTGCTGATTGTGTGCATCCATTTATGCTCACAGACTAATGGCTACTATACAGCAGGATAGCATGCCATGTCACAAAGCATACGATTTCGGGCCCACCCATCGTAACCTTCAATGTCTCCTATCTAATTATATCCTTTCTGTACAGTCCACACACAACCTCACATATGTTGTCTTTCTTCACTTTAACATCCTCCTGACACTTGACCAACATTACTGGGTGATCATATCATACAACCCATTAAGAACCTTTGCAACCTGGCAGGACCATTATGCAATAGGTAGCGCCTATCCTTGTGTATCAATGCTTATTTCCCTATAGATTGTAAACTTGCTTAAAGGGCCTTCTTTCTTCTAGTCTGTCTTTTATTACCCAGTTTTTGTTCTTTTACTGTTGCCTCAATTGTAAAGCGCAGCGGAATATGCAGCGCTATATAAGAAACTGTTAATTAATAAATATCATGCTAGTTCCACAGACAGGACAAAGAGTTCAGTGTACCTCTAAAGCTTCCACAGTTACAAGATCTCACTATGATAGAGCAACTTTAGGATGTGGCTGTACGGGTTAATTGTCGTATGAATGTGAAGCAACTGCATAATGGTTTTGTGTCTTCATGCACCAGAATCTCTAAGGAACGTTATCAGTGCTTTGCTGACGATCAGGAGAGATGGTATTTATTATTACTAACGATTTTTTTTAAAGTTTGCCGTTAGACTTTATGCAGCCAATGCATGGGTCATGTACTTTTTAAGGGTTACTATTTTGCGATAACCACCAAATATGTGTTTTTATTTTGTTTTTTAAATGTTTGATATTTTGATTGACATTACATGTGACGTGTTTTCCCTTCAGGCATTATTGGAGAGAACTGGATACAGCTTGGATGTAACTACAGGTCAAAGAAAATATGGTGGACCTCCTCCAGAGTCTGTATCCCCTTGCACGCAGCCTGGCATCGGTACAGAGGTCTGTGTGTATTTTGTCATGAATATTAGCACTTTGCTTCACTTTCGCAGTGGGGTACTTTTGTTCTTGACTTTTATTTCTCTGCTTATATTAACCAAGTGTAAATCTACCAGTGCATAGGTTATTAGAATAGTATAATTAGATATTTTTTTTATTTATTGTTTAATTCCCCCCCCTCCCCCTCATTTTGAAAGATGTTTTCTAATCGTATGCCTTAATTTTTTTAACAGGTTTTTGTTGGCAAGATACCTAGAGACTTGTATGAGGATGAGTTAGTACCTCTTTTTGAAAAAGCAGGCCCCATCTGGGATCTTCGTCTTATGATGGATCCTCTCTCTGGACAAAATAGGGGTTATGCCTTTATAACTTTCTGTTACAAAAATGGAGCTCAGGAGGCTGTTAAATTGGTAAGTGCTGGTTATGTTTTTGCATCTATAAATAGAAAGCACTTAAAACGCCAGATAGCTATTCTGTTTAGACATTTCTTTCTTTTTTTAAATATCTCTAAGTCAAAGGGGGGAATTCAATTGTTTCTTCCCGCGGCTGCCACTAGATGGCGTCCAACAAAGCAATTCATTTTTTGCTCTGTTTGGGCACGCTGAGCTGTGGGGAGACACATTTCAGCCCTGTGCTGGTGAGCTGAAATGTGCGAAGTGACCCCTTCAAGCATGCAAATGGCACTTTTCCGCTTTGCGCCCAGCACTTTGGTCAGGTTAATGTAGTTAAACCTAGCCTGTCTGGGTGCTGTCAGCGCTCTGAAAGAAAACTGTTGAATTGCCCCCAAAGAATTGATCTCAACTTCTTCTTTACAATACATTTAGGGCCTAATTCAGATCTGATCACAGCAGCAAATTTGTTAGCAAATGGGCAAAACCATGTGCACTGCATGGGGGGGGGGGGGGGAGGGGGAGGCAGATATAATATGTGCAGAGAGAGATTTGGGTGTGGTGTGTTCAAACTGAAGTCGAAATTGCAGTGTAAAAATAAAGCAGCCGTTATTTACCCACCCAAATCTAACTCTCTCTGCACATGTTAAATCTACCCCACCTGTAGTGCACATGGTTTTGCCCATTTGCTAACAAATTTGCTGCTGCGATCAGATCTGAATTAGGCCCTTAATCAAGGTAATGAATATCATATGCATGTCATAAGTGCACTTGTGGGGGCAGTCAATATAAAACCTTTGACGTATGTAAAGTCATCCTATTTCATTTCAAGTTGTGTCTTTTAAGTTGCCAGTGAGCTGTGAGGCACCTGACTCGCAGTAAATAGTGATCGTGCACCTTTTGGCAGCCAATTGTTAGACCCAACTAGCAATATCATGAAGAAAGCCAATTGTTAGACCCAACTAGCAATATCATGAAGAAAGCCAATTGTTAGACCCAACTAGCAATATCATGAAGAAAGCCAATTGTTAGACCCAACTAGCAATATCATGAAGAAAGACAATTGTTAGACCCAACTAGCAATATCATGAAGAAAGGGGGTAATTCTGAGTTGATCGCAGCTTCAAGTTTGTTAGCAATTGGGCAAAACCATGTGCACTGCAGGGGAGGCAGATATAACATGTGCAGAGAGAGAAAGATTTGGGTGGGGTGTGTTCAATCTGCAATCTAAATTGCAGTGTAAAAATAAAGCAGCCAGTATTTACCCTGCATAGAAACAAAATAACCCACCCAAATCTAACTCTCTCTGCAAATGTTATATCTGCCCCCCCCTGCAGTGCATATGGTTTTGCCCAACTGCTAAAAAATTTCCAGATGCGATCAACTTGGAATTACCCACAAAGTTATCACCGTGCATTCAGTCAGTGGCGTTTTGGCGTCAGGCAGAACACCAGTGATGTGGGCACCCATGTTTGTTTATTGCAAAAGAGAAATAGTTTGGGTTTAATGAAGTAGTTGTCAAACTGTGGGGTGCACGAAAATGCGGCTATGTTGGGTTGTTGGTGGGCAGTCAGTTGCTGATTCACTTTGCCAGGTGAAAGTGTTTAGTTAATTTTTGAAGTGTATTCCCATTCCATACACTACACTCAAAAGAGAAAAAAAAAGCGCTAGAAAGCCGGTAGTTTATTGTAACAAAAAAAAAACACCCATACAATATTATACACTAATTAAAACTAAATAAATTCATATAATGATAAAATCTTTATAAAAATATTAAAAAACCAGCAAAAATCCAAGGTCAGTTTACTTCATTAGCTGCTATATTCGTTTCAACATTAAGCCTGGATCATTAATATGCACTGATGCAGGATTTTTCATGCAAGCATATAAAGGGTTACTAGCATGGACGCTTGGCATTCTAGTCAAGCACATGCATGTATGGATATAGGGGGTTATTCACAGTTGTAGGCAAACCAAAAAAGTTATCAATTGGGCAAAGCCATGTTACACTGCAGGGGGGGGGGGGGGTGGCAGATATAACGTGCAGAGAGAGTTAGATATGGGTGGGTTATTTTGTTTTTGTGCAGGGAAAATTCTGGCTGGTTTATTTTTACACTGCAATTTAGATTTCAGAACACACCCTGCCCAAATCTAACTCTCTCTGCACTTGTTACATCTGTCCCATCTGCAGTGCAACATGGTTTTGTCCAATTGCTTACTTTTTGGGTTTGCTAACAACTCTGAATAATCCCCATAGTCATTAGTCACTGGGTTAATAGCATAGAAGCTTGTCTAGCTTTCTTATTGAGCACATATAGTTGTTAATAAGGCAGTCTCTTTATAGTTGTTAATAAAACTGGGTATACACTAGAGCGATGTCTGCACAAAATGCCATTTCGTAACGTCATTTTGCCTACGACGCTCAGTGTGTATGCATGATTGCGTGCGGCCGCTAGTGATGGACGCTTGGTTCTATGTGCTGCACATAAAACCAAGCGTTGTCGCTAGCGTCCTGTATTATGCTAATGGAGGGCGGTACATGTTTGTTCCGACCACCATTAGCATCGCCCCAGTGTGTACACACAATCTAGGGCTGTCGGGAATTTGTTCCGACGTCGGAGCGAATCCCCGTCGCTGTAGTTGTGTACCCACGGTAAGTGTTTGTTATTATAGAAATGAGTCTTGCTTCTCAAATAAAGCACACACATATATTAATAAAACCGTTCTCTAAGTTTAGTATCTCAATGTGTGTCCATGTAGGTATATATTTCAGTGACCTATAATTACCTCCTTCACCTATAGCTAACCATTGGGTTAGCAATCAAGTCTGAATTAGGCCCTATATCCATACATGCATGCATGTGCTTAACAAAAAAAAACAGATAAGCTTCCAAGCTATTAACCCTTTATATGCTTGCATGAAAAATCCTGCACCAGTGCATATTAATGATCCAGGTTTAATGTTAAACTAATATAGCAGCTAAGAAAGTAAATTCACCTAATCTATATACTGGCCGCTGTGAATTAGTGTATAATACTGTATACACAGGCTGGCTCTCTGAGATCCTAAACTACGTTCAGTTCTGATAAGCTTGTGAATATTAGTAGCTCTTACATGATTCATACGTTTTTATTTGTAGTAGCCTTTCTCCGGCGGGGTCCACATGTTATCCACAGGAGAACATTGGGATATAATGATGCGACAGCGGATTTGCACCAATCGGTCAAAGCTTTCGGCCTCCCAGCATGCAACGGGCCCGTCCATATATTCCTGGCTCAGACAAATCAGTATTTTGTTTGTTGCGACAGGAGCTGGACCATGGTTAATGGGCTGGTTTTTAGCAGCCCTAAGCTTTTTTTATTTTATTTTTATAGTCTTATATTTTTTTGAGCGATCTTGTCTAAAAAAGCATCTTAGACGTACCTTAGAGTCGCTCCAACAACTCCACGCCGTGTTGCAACAACGCTTACCCACGTGTACAGTGCTGTTTCAGCGGGCGTCTGTGTAGGATGTACTAGCAAGTCCAGCAGACGTTACCAGGCTGTGGCCGGAACACGGGGAGAAGGTAAGGCATCGGTTCTGCTTAGAGGGGGAACACTGACACAGCCGCACTGTTTTGGGTGGAGACTACCAAACAGTCGCTGACGCTACCGCCACCTCAGGTGCACCAGCGCTAGGCCCTAGGGATCATAGGCTCCAGGGGTAGTATGAGGCCGCGATCCATAGGGTTGATGTCAGTAGTGGGGCGTCAGATGCTCCCTTGGTCATCCCTCCTCCCGGTTCATGACCAGTTTTCTCCGGGTCTCCCGCCATGAACTGAGTTCCCGCTTCCGTCTGAGATGCTGTTTATCTAAAAGGACCCAGTAATAGCACAGGCGGCTGTGTGAGTGATGCGTCAGTATTCACTTGGGCGTCTGTGTTCACTGTAGGTTCACGGGGTGAGTGTGTACACTATTAGCGTCTGGATACACTCAGCGTTCGCTAACGTATTGATCGATCCTGGAAGTGGGGTGAAGTCTCCCTGTATCCCACGCTCCTGAGCCGGGTAATACAGCACTAAGTCTCTATCTACCTTTGAGTACGAATAGTTGGATAAGTGCTTGATGCATATGAGTTTGTAAACTATTGCCGCTGTTTTCTTTCGCTGTGTGACGGAATATGGTTAAAACTCCTATATAAGGTAATGCAGTGATATGTTTCTCCCACATACTTGACATGTATTTGTAGTTGATTATGTGCTCATATTGCTTATTATACTAATGTATAACCTGTGACTGATTCCTAGTGTGATTGTTGATTTTACTATAATTCTGTCAGTTTTTCTGTGTATTTCGATACTCAGTGCAGGTGCAAAGCAGGGTTGGGTCGGATTGTGTGTCACTAACAAAATTTAAAGTGATTACAGTCACAAATTGTGTAGTAACACTGTACGGGTGTGTGATTTATTTTACATGTAGAAGAGCAGCAAGGGTGAGGAAAATACACTTCCACAGCAGCACCAACTCTCATTTAATGTTTGTCATGCGAAGCTAGGTTAACCTCTCAGGATCTGGTTCAAAATGGATTATGTGCAAATTTGTTTTAGCTTTCACTGAAGCCTCTTAAAAAAGCAGAGGCAAGCACAGGTTCAAGTTGAACCCCCATGGGCTACTTTTGCACAGACATTATCTAGGTCACCCTTTTAACCCTTACATGCATCATTCCTCCTGGGGTATTATCACATCAAGCACAGGAATTGGCAGCCTCTCAACATAGGCCGGTGGTATGTAAATCACATAGACATGATACAACCTCTTCATAGTCTACACATGTTTCAGATAAGGACTCGTCGGAGGATGAGGACTCATCGCACTTCAGGTCTGCACACAGAGACGAGGAGGAAGGCCTCAGCTCAGTGGACATACCTGAGCTTAAATAGTGCTATGAAAGCCATTCTGTCCTTAGAAGAGGCAGCAGAGCCTTTGTTAAAAACTAAGGCACCTGTGTTTAAACGTCCCAAAACAGTTAGGGTTGAGTTTCCTGGGTCAAATCAGCTGACGGAAATTATGCAAGAGGCTTGGGTTGCGCCCAGTAAGAAGTTAGAATTCCAAGGAAATGGAGTTCCAATTATCCTCTTCCGGCTGGGGACTGTTTAGGAAGGAAGGTGGCTCCCAAAGTAAATACACATGTCATTAGATTGGTGCAAAAATCTACATTACCTCTGCCTTCAACATCAATAAATGATGCCACGTAGAGGAGAGTCGATGGTTTTCTAAAAACTATTTTTTCCTTGTCTTGGGCAATCATAAGACCAGCCATGGCTTCAGCCTGGATGGCGATAGCAGTGGCAGCCTGGGCTGATGCATTGGAGGAAGATCTTTCAATAGCATCTAAAGAGCAAAAATCCCATATTGCACATATCAAACAGGCGGCGATGTTTATGGAAGCGGCCTTGGATATGGGTACAATTGCCTCTCAGGCATCAGCTTCAGCAGTAGCAGCTCGCAGAGCGGTTTGGCTACGCACATGGAAAGCTGACTCAGAATCCAGGAAGGTTCTGGAGTGTTAGCCTTTTTTACTGGAGATATTCTTTTTGGTAAAGAATTCAACATTGTTTTGGAGTCAGAAGCAGACTCCAAGAAAGTGAAGTTTCCTTCCACACAAAAAGGATTATGGCAAACAGTACCAATCCAACAAGTCTAGTAAGACTAAAAAGCATTGGACTACTGGAGGACTTATTCAGTTTGCACAGATTTGGTAGCAGTCTACCACAGATGCCTGGGTGCAAGAAGTGGTATTTCACGGTTATGCATTTGCTTTCAAGAAACACCCTCCTCAAAAGTTTTTTTTGAACCAGCCCGTCTTCAGTGGAAACGAAGGCCAGAGCTTTGCAAGAGGCAGTTAAGCAGTTGCTTCAGTCAGGAGTGATAATTCCAGTTCTTCCTGCACATACTACAACCTGGTTCTAGTCCAGAAGCCAAATGGGTCGTTCCGGCCCATACTCGATCTCAAAGTGCTGAATAATACGGTTGGGTGCCTCGGGTTCATATGGAGACTTTTATGTTCCATTATTTTGCTATGGAGCTGGAGGTTTTTATGGTATTCCCGGATATCCAGAGGCTTACCTACATGTGTTTATAGGGGTGGTCTTCAGTATGCCGGCGGTCGGGCTCCCGGCGACCAGCATACCGGCGCCGGGAGCCCGACGACCAGCATACCGGCGCCGGGAGCCCGACAGCCGGCATACCGACGCTTATTCTCCCTCGTGGGGGTCCACGACCCCCCTGGAGGGAGAATAAAATAGTGTGCCCGTAGCGTGGCGAGCGCAGCAAGCCCGCAAGGGGCTCATTTGCGCTCGCCACACTGTCGGTAAGCCGGCGGGTGGCCTCCCGGCGCCGGTATGCTGGTCGCAGGGAGGCCGGCCGCCGGCAGATCGTAGTGAACCCGTTTATAGCACTGTCCCATCAACGCTAACTTAAGTTGCTATCCTCCAGCAGCATTTTTCAGTTCAGGTCCTAACATTTGAACTGGCCACAGCTCCCGGAGTATTTACCAAAAATATGGTGGTAATGGCATCTTATCTAGTCAGTAGGGGATAAGGATTTCCATACCGCAACGACTGATTAATCCTGGTACAATCTCGGGAATGGCTTCAGTGTCGACTGCAACAGACAAATGCTTGATTGCAGTGACACGATTGACTCATAAATTGGGCAAAGTCATCTCTGGTTCTGTCACAACGGATTACTCACTTGGGGTCTGTGTTGGAATTTGGTATTCAGAGTAATTTTACCTGTGAACAAAATATCCAAAATTCATTTATTGATTCAGGAGTTGCTACACAGTCAAACGGTATCCATTTACGCCATAGGTCTGCAAACTCTGTCCTCATTACCCCACACAGTGCATGTTTTGCATGTAACCCAGCAGGTGCACAGGTGTATTAATTACTCACACATTTTAAAAGGTCCACAGGTGGAGTTAATTATTTCATTTGTGATTCTGTGAGGAGACCTGCAAAATATGCACTGTGTGGGGTAATGAGGACCGAGTTTGCAGACCTATGATTTACGCGGTAATGCTTGTGATGGGATTGATGGTGTTGACATTCGACATGATGGAGTGTACTCTGTTCCACTCGGTACATCTGCAACGTCTGATCTTTTCCAAGTGGAATGGTTTTCATCAGACAATAAAAGCGCAGATTATGGTTTTTCCTCTGGAAGAGAGGAGGTCAATATCCTGGTGGCTATAGACATCCTATCTGGATAAAGGGAGACACCTTTGGATATCAGATTGGGAAACTCTGACAATGGATGCCAGCTTTCAGGGCTGGGTAACAGTGTCAGGAAGAAGTTGTTTCCAGGGTCAGGGGACCAAGGAAGAAAGTTGCCTGCCAATAAATATATTGGAACTTCGGGCCATATATATGGCATTTATTCAGGCAAAGAACATCCTTCAGGGGAAACCAGTTCAAATCTGCTCGGACACTGCAATGGCAGTAGCGTACCTCAACCATCAGGGATGAATTTGCAGCCAAAACACAATGAAGAAAGTAAGTCACACGTTAAGGTGGGCAGAACTTCATTATCCAGCCTTGTCCGCAGAATTCATTCCAGGAGTCCTAAACTGGGAAGCGGATTTTCTCAGTAGACACGCTATTCATGCACGAATGGGCTTTACACCCCAAGGTCTTACAAACTCTGGTAGACAATGGGGGTACCAGAGAGAGCTCTCATGGCGTCCCATCAGAACAACAAAGTTTCCGCATACGGGTCAAGAACAAAAGATCCCAGAGCGACTTTTGTGGATGACCTGTCAGTGAGATGGAACTTTCGTCTGACTTAGGTGTTTCCACCAATCGCCCTGTGACCCAGGGGGATGCAAAAGGTAAGACAAGGTAAGGGTGCTGTGATACTAATAGCTCCGGCTTGTTCCAGGAGGCAGTGTTACACAGATCTGCAGAGGATGTCGATGGATGCTCCATTCCTACTACCTCAACATCCAGATCTACTGGCTCGTGGTCCTTGCTATTACAAGCACTTGGATCAACTGTCTTTGATGGCGTGGCTCTTGAGACTTCCATCCTGAAAGCAAGAGGATCTCGCAACAGGTAATTTAAGAAAGTACTCAGAGTAAGGAAACCTTCCTTTTCGAATTATCACCGAATATGGCAAGCCTATATTCAATAGTGCAGTGACTGGAAATTTGACCTTAGGTTTCAGAATTTCAGAGACTTAGCATTCCTATAGGCAGGAATGGACTAAGGTCTGCGGGTGGCTCCTTGAGAGTGCAAGTGTCAGCATTGACTGTATGGTTCTAAAAGGAAAATTGCTAACCTACAGGATGTGCGCACTTTTTTCTACAGAATGCTGGAGATTCAATCTCCTTTTGTTCCTCCTACAGTGCCTTGGGACTTAAGGTTAGTCCTAAAGGCCCTTCAAGTTTCCCCATTTGAACCATTAAAAAGAGTGGATCTTAAATGGTCGACAGCTAAAGTTCTCTTTATACTGGCAATTGTTTCAGCTAGAAGAGTTTCAGATTTAGGGGCATTGTTTTGTCACCCTCCATTTCTGATTTTTTATTTTTTTTATCCAGATAGAGCGGTTCTCAGAACCAAATCTGGGTATCTTCCTAAAGTGGTGTCTAAATTCCACCTTAACAAAGAAATTGTAGTCCCGGCCTTCCAGCGGCCGGACCTTTCTGCGGGAGATGCATCGTTGGACGTAGTCCGTGCCTTAAGGATCTACATGGATCATACCAGTGTCATTAGAAATACAGAGACTCTCTTCGTTCTCTGCGGAATTCACAAGAGGATGGCCTGCTGATAAGCAGACACTGGCGAAATGGCTTCGGATGACAATTTTAGAAGCATACTCTCAACCTGATCTCCCTGTTCCGGATAATGTGTCTGCTCACTCTACTCGTAAGGTAGGACCATTATGGGCCGCACGACGTGGTTCTTCAGTAGAATAGATATGTAAGGCAGCCACATGGTCTTCCATTAACACATTCATTAGACATTATACCTTATGCCTCTCAGAGCGCTGAATTCGGGCGAAGGATTCTCCTGTGAGGAGCGTCCCCACCACTAAATTGCTTTGGGACATCCAAATGTTATCCTGTGGATAACCTGTGGACCCCGTCGGAGAAATATTCGATATGGTAAAACTTACCGTTGATAACGTTATTTCTCCTAAGTCCACAGTATCCACAGGGATCCCACCCTGACGCACCTGATTTGAGAATCCTTTCACTCACTAACCTCTTCCTTTTTGTACGGAAGGGTGTGCATGTGTGTTCTTCTTGTCTGATTAGGGCTCTCTATGATGCTCCTGCCTTGAGCTTTGAAAAACAACTGATTTTGCCTGAGCCAGGAGGCGGGGATATATGGACGGTCCCGTTGCATGCTGGGAGGCTGAAAGCTTTGACCGATTTGTGCAAATTCGCTGTTGCGTCATCATATCCCAATGTGATCCTGTGGATTTATGGTAAAACTTACCATTGATAACGGTATTTCTCCTAATGAATATTTCATCATTGTACAGGCCTTTTTTAATACCATTTTGTTTTGGTGCTTTTTAGTGTGACAACTATGAAATCCGCCCTGGCAAACACATTGGAGTATGCATTTCAGTGGCAAACAACAGGCTTTTTGTCGGTTCTATTCCCAAAAATAAAACTAAGGAAAATATTCTGGAGGAGTTCATTAAAGTTACAGGTACTAATATCAAACTCTGTTTAGCCAGGTGCTGTATCTGCAGCATTTTATATGCTTGGGGAAGTGAACCTGATTGAAAAAAATTTACTTTTTCATTTTTTTTTTTTCAATTCTACATGTGTGTAATGCACTAACTCAGTGATGGCTAACATTGACACTCCAGCTGTTGTTGAACTACACATCCCAGCATGCCCTGCTACAGTTTTGGAATTTGGCCTATCTAAAACTGATGCAGGGCATGCTGGGATGTGTAGTTCAACAACAGCTGGAGTGTCAAGGTTAGCCATCACTGCACTAACTACTGTATATTACCACATTTTTCTAATACTCATTTAGTATTTATGTACGTTTCAGAGGGCTTAGTAGATGTTATTCTCTACCATCAACCTGATGACAAGAAAAAGAACCGTGGCTTTTGCTTCCTAGAGTATGAAGACCACAAGACTGCAGCACAGGCCAGACGTAGATTAATGAGCGGCAAGGTGAAGGTTTGGAGCAATGTAGTAACTGTAGAGTGGGCAGATCCAGTGGAGGAACCAGACCCTGAGATAATGGCAAAGGTGAGTGATTGATTGTTTCATTCAAATATTCTTTAACTTGTAGTTGATGATTACCCACTCGCACGAAAGTGCAAATGAATACAAGTGCTATGCGCCGTATGTGGTCACTGTTATGCGCCAGCCATTGCCTGTATTTGCAAGTGCATCCAGAAGCCATGTGCCACAGATTTTCTTTGTTTCTTCGCACTGGAATAGCGTGTTTTATTTCAATACAATTTCTAGGAAATATTCTACATGCTGAAAGCCCATTGAAATGAGTTAACTATTAAAATTAATATGATAAACTTTATAATTTAAAAATACTAAAATGGGCAATGCAGGGTTAAAGCATAACAGTGTCCCCCTAATCTGTGGATACTTGGGATAATGTATAATATTGGGATACCAGAATAATGGTCCTAAAGCAGAGCTATAAAATGTAAATAAAACCTACATGGTTGTTAACTTTTATTACAATAAACTCTCTAAACTTTTGTGATTGGCTAGTGGGTGGGAATCATGGGGACTCCCTGCTTTGATCACATATGAATTGTATCTCTATGTGGGTAAAATATGTGAAGGTCCACCCATGTTTGTGTACTATTTATTTTAATAGCCAACTCATTTTAATGGTTTACTACAGGCAGCAGTATTTTTTGGATATGGCGCCACAAGAAACAAAAAAATAGACACAATCAATATAAAAAGGTTCAAATAGACAATACAAGGGGCAAGATTTGATAGTAAGTGAATGACAAGGAATTAAATACTCAGTGACACTGTGCCTTGGAAAAGCTGGACAGAAATAATCAGTGATGTGAATGTGGGTGTGGTTCACTGTAGAGAGGTTGAGTGCAAGGAGAGAACAACAGGATGGAGGATCCTGCCCATGAGAACTTACAGTCTAGGTGAGTGCACATGATCATTGGAATCAATTAGCTAAATATAGCACAACTTGGCTTATCAGTGCAGCCCACTAGACGTATAGAGTAGCATACTTTAAAAATACTGTAAAGGAGCTAAACGTGCCAACAAAAACGCACTGCACAGACTCATACTTTTTACTACGAACTGGTCTGGATGGGCATGACTTTGCAAGCCTTACACTTCATTAAAAGCAAGTATTTAAAATAGTGCTAAAGATTTATGTATATTCCTTTTTCTCTGAAACCTTCCCATACAGCATAAAGTTTGTACTCTCACTAATAACATAAGAATCATTTAGGTCTTCACTCTTGAATTGTCCTTTTAGGTTAAAGTACTTTTTGTGAGGAATCTGTCTTCCACAGTAACTGAAGAGATTCTAGAGAAAGCTTTTTCAGTTTTTGGAAAGCTGGAACGGGTGAAGAAACTGAAGGATTATGCTTTTGTACACTTTGAGGAGAGAGACTCTGCAGTGAGGGTGAGGCCAGATATATTTTTGCTGAATAAATAATGTGGTAAAATGTAAGCTCAGAACTTTGCTCTTTGCATATCTAATCTCTCAGGGTATTTGCTACTGCTGTGGTGGGTGAAATAGCCTTTATCTATCTATCTGTCTGTCTGTCTGTCTGCCTGTCTATGTGTATGTATGTGCTGGTGTGTGTGTATGCGTGTGTGTGTGTGTATATGTATATATATATATATATATATATATATATATATATATATATATATATATATATATATATATATATATATTATAGTATAGTATCCAAATAATCCGGCACTCTTGCTAATATCCAACTACCTGGGTGCCATTGTCAAATATTGCATACATGGTAGGGTCCGAACAAGCAAATGCTCCAGACAGGCACGGCACTCCAGGACTAGGTGTAAAGATATTTAATGATCCAGCTTCAAAGCACAAGCATGTTACAATGCTGCATTTCGGGCCGTGCAAGGCCCTTCATCAGGTAATGCTGGTGCTGGCAACAAAACGAACAAACACACATAGAACATAAAACTCACCTATATAGCGTCCCCATGCCGGCGGCTACGGAACAGCGCGGAACTTCCGGTCAGTGCAGGACGCCCGAATGATGACATCATCGGGAAGCGGCGGTAACCACAGCAACCCGACGCCCAGAAGTGCGGACGCTGTCCACAGCCGTGCTGCCTGACAGGGGGAGGCTATAAAACATAAATACATACAGCAAACGTGAAAATTCAGAACCAAGAGACATACAGTAAATAAACATGGTGTTAAAGTGTTAATATGTCAGGATTTATCTATGACACTACATCTTATCCTAAGACACACTCCGCCTAACATAGCAGTACATAAAACATTAACATAAGAACAGGGGAAGCCAATGCAAATGATACATACATAAATATAGATAGCCTCGGTGTGGATACTGTATGTACCTCACAAACCATTAAGCCATGGATCCAACTAACACTCACCCAATCCTAACTAATTGCTAGAATCACTAAACTAGGACTACTTAAACTGTAAATAATTCCAATTGATCTTCTCATTAAGTCCTAGAGGTTGCAATGTATTTAGCCTAATGATCCACTTAGCCTCCAATCTATGTAGGGCTAGAACCCTATCCCCTCCTCTAGGTAATTCCGGTACGTGATCAATCATCTGATAGCGAAGTTCAGATAATGCATGAAATTTGTCACAACAATGTCTAGACACCGGTTGTTCATTTACATTACCCGCTAATGCCTGGCTAATATTCGAGCGATGTAACGCCATTCTTTCCCGTAACGTGCGGGTAGTCAGACCCACATACATTAATTTGCAAGGGCAGATAATAACATAAATTATAAATCTGGTCGTGCAATTTAAGACCTGTTTGATGTCAAATCTATGTTTGGTAACAGGATGACTAAACCCTGATCCTGTAATTAGAGCTGAGCATGTAATGCAGGAAGGGCATCTATAAAACCCTGGTTTTTTGACCGATCCAAAAATGCCTGGTTTGGGAGTATAGTCGGTAATATCAGTTTTAACCAATATGTCGCGCAAGTTGCGACCCCGTTTGTAACTCGTCATGACCTGTGTATTCTGAAAGCACGGTAAAGATTTATCTGTATTAATTATAGGCCACAAGGCTCTGCTCGCACGGGGTATGACCGGGCTGGCAGTGGAGTATCTCGTGGACCAAATAAACTTATTATGGTCATCCTTCTTCTCAGATGATTCCTGAAGTATGTTCATCCGATCTTTACTCAAAACACGAGACTTAGCTACTCTCAAATCTCTAATGTCATATCCCCGACAGCAAAATTTATTGACAACCTTATCTAAGGCCTCATCTAACTGCGCAGGATTACTGGTGATGCGAGCCACCCTGAGCATTTGAGAATAGGGCAATCCCTTCTTTAATGCCACTGGGTGATGACTGCTAGCATCAAGAAGTGAATTTCGATCCGTGTCTTTGTAAAATACAGTGGTACTCAATGTACCATTTTTCAAATGGACTGTAACGTCCAAATAATCAATTTGATCAGGTTTACAAACAAACGTGAATTTTATAGGACCTGGCATCTGGTTAATGTTTTGCACCATTTCACAAAACGAGGCAGCAGTGCCCTTCCATAGCATAAATAAATCGTCTATATACCTGGTGAACCAAATAATATTGTCACTGTATATAGCATTTTCAAAAATTAATTTCTGTTCTTGGTCGAACATAAAAACATTGGCATATGCCGGTGCCACGCTACTGCCCATGGCACAGCCCGCTAGCTGTAGATAAAAGCTACCATTGAACAAGAAATCATTTTTGGTAAGTACCAATTCTAATAATTTCAGAAATAAATTTTTTTCCAAACAAAATTCAACATCAAGATGACTAATAAATCTATCCATGGCGTCTAACCCCTCTCTATGTGGAATAGACGTATAGAGGGAGGTGACATCCATGGTGCATAATAGCGTATCATCTGGCAATCCATCAAACTCTCTGATTTTCTTCAAGAACGTCGTGGTGTCTTTAAGGTAAGTGTGTCGTGTGATCACGTGAGGTTGGAGGAGGGAATCTAAAAATTCCGCTGTTGGCTGGTATAAAGATCCCCTAGCCGACACTATGGGACGGCCCGGAGGATTGACAAGGCTCTTGTGGACCTTAGGCAGTGTATATAGGCAAGGAATTATAGGATTCTTCGGGATAAGTGCATCCTTGAGCTTCAGATCCAGCAATTTGTCTGAGACCGCCTGGTCCAGAATAGTATTGAGTTCATTCTGAAATCTCATGGTCGGATCATTCTCTAATCGCATGTAGGTGTCAGTACAAGCCAATTGTCTCATGATCTCCTGAACGTACTGCACTCGATCTTGCAGTACAATACCCTCACCTTTGTCAGCCGGGCGGATTATGATGGATGTATCCTGACCCAGATCTTTCAATGCCTTCCGTTGGTCATATGATAAATTATTATAAATTGGTTGTGGGGTACTGATGAACCTATTAACTGAGTCATCCAACAACCGTCCGAACGTTTTTAACGATGCATTGTGGGAAATAGGATCAAATTTAGAGATATGATATTTCTGAATAATATGGCTGGCTGGATCAGATTGTGGTTGACTGATTGTGTGTTGATAGAACTCTCTCAAACGTAATTTCCTGTTCATCTGATGCATATCGGCCTGCCACTCAAAGGGGTCATGATGATTTGTGGGGACAAAGGAAAGTCCTTTATTCAATACTTCTTCCTCAACTGATGTTAAGTGTCTTGAAGATAGATTAAAAATCAATTTTTCTTGGACTTGTTTCCTTTTATTGATCCTTTGACTTTGTCCACCCCGTCTCGTGGGCTTGGACCAGCCTCTGCTCTGGCCCTGGTGGTAGCCCCTAAAGGGGGACGTTTTGTTAAAGGAACATCATCTGAGTCTGCGACCACAAAGTCGCTGTCGCTGTTAGATGAATAATGATCTTTATCAGGGCGTTGTCGATTTGTGCTGCGTGACTGAGCTCTATAGTTAGACTTAGCGGAATCCGTGCCCGTCAGCCATCTATAGACTTGAAAGTCCTCATAGTCATTTTGGACCACCTGTAGCTTTGATTTCTTGAATTTGAGCAATTCTTTTCGATGATTCTCTATTTGTTGCGTCAATTTAGCCCAGGTGGCTGCATGGCTCGGGTCCGAGATGATCGCTGCATGTGTAGTTTTTAAGAGCTTCGATTTTAGATTTCGCCACTTGTAATTCCCGACCAGACTCCTCTATAACGAGAAGCATCAAGTCGAAACTACATTTATTTAATACAGAGATCCAACGACGGCAGAACTCGGGATTGGTCCTCCCTATAGTCGGGGTGTTGCGGACTCGAAAGCCCCGCGGGATCAATTTTTGTCTGAAATAATCTGACAAGGTGGAGCCGTGCAATAAATAATCCGTCTCTCGTTTTTTCAAACGTAGCAATTGTTTAAACACATCGTCAACTGTATCGTCCAGTGCCTCTGGCACACAATCCTCAGCAAATAAAATGCGGTGAGCCTGTGCTTTGCTGAAGCTCAATGTGTCACAAATCTGAGATGATGTATCAATAGATGGACCGGCCTCCACTCTGTCCGTATCTGTGATCTCCATGTTAGGAATAATTTCCACCAATGGTGGTCCTTAATCACAAATGCCAAAATGTAGAAAAAATAGTTTAAAAGTCAATAGGTGCCTTGATACATAGGGGTGTCACCCCAATAATAAAGTATCCAAATAATCCGGCACTCTTGCTAATATCCAACTACCTGGGTGCCATTGTCAAATATTGCATACATGGTAGGGTCCGAACAAACAAATGCTCCAGACAGGCACGGCACTCCAGGACTAGGTGTAAAGATATTTAATGATCCAGCTTCAAAGCACAAGCATGTTACAATGCTGCATTTCGGGCCGTGCAAGGCCCTTCATCAGGTAATGCTGGTGCTGGCAACAAAACGAACAAACACACATAGAACATAAAACTCACCTATATAGCGTCCCCATGCCGGCGTCTTCGGCTACGGAACAGCGCGGAACTTCCGGTCAGTGCAGGACGCCCGAATGATGACATCATCGGGAACCGGCGGTAACCACAGCAACCCGACGCCCAGAAGTGCGGACGCTGTCCACAGCCGTGCTGCCTGACAGGGGGAGGCTATAAAACATAAATACATACAGCAAACGTGAAAATACAGAACCAAGAGACATACAGTAAATAAACATGGTGTTAAAGTGTTAATATGTCAGGATAAGATGTAGTGTCATAGATAAATCCTAAAACACACTCCGCCTAACATAGCAGTACATAAAACATTAACATAAGAACAGGGGAAGCCAATGCAAATGATACATACATATATACATATATATACATCCTGCTTTCCATTTTGTTTCTTTAGCAATCCTAACCTTTCTAGACCAATGAAAAGAAAGACTGTTAACCACTTGTCTGGCGTGGTCGCGTCATTTGCAACCACCCCAGGCTGTGCGTTATCTGACCTGGTCGCAAACAATGCAACCAACCAGAAACACAGTGGGTGGCTGCTAGAAGATAATCTGCTAACAGCCTCCACTCTGAGAGGGACCCCTTCCGACCCCTCTGCATCCCTTCCCTCTCCCCTAGTGTCTGTCTTACTGCTGACCACCCACCCGGCGACTGATGGGTAATGTAAATGAGCCCCCTCCCCTCAGCCAGCCGGTGTGTACCTGGCGTCTGCTCAGATGAGTGTTCCCTGGGGAAATCAATGTTGAGATGGTCCAATGGTGATGATCACAATGTTCCGACGCTTGAAAGGAAAAAACAAACAAACAATATTTAACAAATGTTACTTTAAAAAAAAAAAATTCTAAAATGATTTTGAGTACATTTTAAATACCGTATATGTTCTAGACCAAATTAAATCATAAAAAAACTCTCATTCAGAAAAATCACAGATTTAACCAATTTGTATGACCAACTGTTTTTGTCCGTTTTACAGTGTTTTGGAGCAAATGGTCGATTGTCATTTATTCTCATCCATTACCAGATTTTCACTACAACCAGCCAGATATGGCAGATCTGCTAGATAATTGTATAGAGTATGCCCATCTTTAGACTGTAACTATATTATTACTTCTGAATACTTCTGATAATTATCAAGGGGATGTTTATTCTAATGAGTATAACTGTTTCTGAGAGAAATCTATTTTTTCTGAATGTCTGCTACATGTGGCTCCATACTCGAAAAACAATAATTATAATTCCACTCATTTTTATTTATGTAGTAGCTAATCCATTGTTCTTCCAAATAGATTTATTGCTAAATTGCAGTGGTATTCCACTTAACCATTAGCTTTTACATCCACATTTGAAGACTGCTATCCCCCAGATGTCGTGTAATTACCGGCTTAAAATAGTGGATCAATATACAAAAATCTACATTTAGTTGTTTGTTTGTTTGTTTTTTCCATTGTTTTATACTGCTTTCAGACAGAAGCGAGGGCTTTAACCTAGCTTTTGAAACAAGAGGGCTTTAACCTAGCTTTAGCACAAGAGATGAAATTCCTGGGGCAAGCATTTGGACATGGGAATTTGCTGGGGGCAGACAGGCTTAACCCGGGTTCTTTTTCTGTGTGAAAAGGTCCATCTGGGTCCAAAGTCCCGGGTACTCAACCCTGGTTGTAACCATGGTTGAACACAGAGAATGGACCCGGGTTGAGCCGGATTTCCCTGGCAGTTTACTGGTATTAGTGTACATTTTAGTTTTTTATTGATAATATGAAAATATGTTCCCCATTTAGTAAATAGTTGTTTGTCTGGTTATCCATATTTCTCTTACGTCCTAGAGGATGCTGGGGACTCCGTAAGGACCATGGGGTATAGACAAGCTCCGCAGGAGACATGGGCACTATAAAGAACTTTTAGTATGGGTGTGCACTGGCTCCTCCCTCTATGCCCCTCCTCCAGACCTCAGTTAGATTTTGTTCCCAGAGGAGATAGGGTGCATTACAGAGGAGCTCTCCAGAGTTTCTCTGAAAAAGAATTTTGTTAGGTTTTTTATTTTCAGGGAGCACTGCTGGCAACAGGCTCCCTGCATCGTGGGACTGAGGAGAGAGAAGCAGACCTACTTAAATGCTAGGCTCTGCTTCTTAGGCTACTGGACACCATTAGCTCCAGAGAGAGTCGGAACGCAGGTCTCACCCTCGCCGTTCGTCCCGAAGCCGCGCCGCCGTCCTCCTCGCAGAGCCGGAAGATAGAAGCCGGGTGAGTATAAGAAGAAAAGAAGACTTCAAGGCGGCAGAAGACTTTACCGCTGCGCGCCATTGCTCCCACACGCTACACACACAGAACGGGCACTGATGGGTGCAGGGCGCAGGGGGGGCGCCCTGGGCAGCAATAAACCTCCGGACTGGCATTTCAGGGCACAATTAGGCTGCTGGGCAGTAAATGTAGAGATCCCCCGCCATTTTTTTGAAAATTACAGCGGGACCGAAGCCCACCGCTGGAGGGGGCGGAGCTTGATCCCTCAGCACTAACAGCGCCATATTCTCCACAGAAGCTGCAGAGAAGCTGCCTCCCCGGACTCTCCCCTGCTGAACTCGGTGACGGAGGGCTGGAAAAGAGGGGGGGGGGGGGCACAATTATTGGCGCAGTGAGTGTATAACATTGATATATATATATATATATATATATGCGCTGTCTGGGTTTATTCCAGTGTCAGTTGGCGCTGGGTGTGGGCTGGCATACTCTCTCTGTCTCTCCAAAGGGCCTTGTTGGGGAATTGTCCCCCTATAGATATATCCCTGTGTGTGTCGGGGTGTCGGTACGTGTGTGTCGGCATGTCTGAAGCGGAAGGCTCGTCCAAGGAGGAGGTGGAGCAGATGAGTGGTGTGTCTCCGTCGGCAACTTCGACGCATGATTGGATGGACCTGTGGCATATGTTAAATGCAAGTGTGGCCTCATTACATAAGAGACTGGACAAAGCTGAGTCCAGGGAAAAATCAGGGAGTCAATCCTCGGATTGGACTGGGTCACAGGGCCCATCTGGGTCTCAAAAACGTCCCCTGTCCCCAATAGTAGACACGGATACCGACACGGATTCTGATTCCAGTGTCGACTACGATGATGGTAAATTGCACCCAAGGGTGGCAAAAAGTATTCACTGTATGATTATTGCAATAAAAGATGTTTTGCATATCACAGATGACCCCTCTGTCCCTGACACGAGGGTTCGCATGTATAAGGAAAAGAAACCTGAGGTAACCTTTCCCCGATCTCATGAGCTTAACGAGTTATTTGAAAAAGCTTGGGAAACTCCAGATAAAAAATTGCAGATTCCCAAAAGGTTTCTTATGGCGTATCCTTTCCCTGCACAGGACAGGGTACGTTGGGAATCCTCTCCCAGGGTGGACAAGGCTTTAACACGCCTGTCAAAGAAGGTGGCGCTACCGTCTCCGGAAACGGCAGCCCTCAAGGATCCTGCTGTTCGCAGGCAGGAGACTACTTTAAAGTCTATTTATGCGCATACAGGTGCTTTGCTCAGACCGGCGATAGCATCGGCATGGGTATGTAGCGCGGTTGCAGCATGGACAGATACCTTGTCAGCTGGCCTTGATACCCTAGACAGGGATACCGTTTTATTAACCTTCGCTCACATTAAAGACTCAGTCTTATATATGAGGGACGTTCAAAGAGATGTTGGGCTGCTGGGTTCCAGAGCCAATGCCATGGCGATTTCTGCGAGACGAGCTCTATGGACCCGCCAATGGACGGGTGATGCAGACTCAAAGAAGCATATGGAGGTTTTACCTTACAAGGGTGAAGTGTTGTTTGGGGAGGGGCTCGCGGACCTGGTTGCCACAGCTACCGCGGGTAAATCTACCTTTTTACCTTTTGTCCCCCAACAGCAAAAGAAAACTCCACAGTATCAGATGCAGACCTTTTCGGTCGCATAAGTCCAGAAGAGGTCGGGGTTCCTCCTTCCTTGCCAGAGGTAAGGGTAGAGGAAAGAGAACACCTGCTTCGGCTAGTTCCCAGGAGCAGAAGTCCTCCCCGGCTTCTACAAAATCCACCGCATGACGCTGGGGCTCCCCTAAGGGAGTCCGCACCAGTGGGGGCACGCCTTCGACTTTTCAGCCAGATCTAGATGCTTTCAGACGTGGATCCTTGGGCGATGGAAATTGTCTCCCAAGGCTACAGGTTGGAATTCGAAGAGGTGCCCCCTCGCCGATTTCTCACGTCGGCCTTGCCAGCTTCACCCCCGGAGAGGGAAGTGGTGTTAGCTGCAATTCAAATGTTGTGTCAACAGCAGGTGGTGGTCAAGGTCCAACAGGGAAAAGGGTATTATTCCACCCTGTTTGTGGTCCCGAAGCCGGATGGTTCGGTCAGACCCATTTTAAATCTAAAATCCCTAAACCTGTACTTGAAAAAGTTAAAATTCAAGATGGAATCGCTCCGTGCTGTAATATCCAGCCTGGAAGGGGGGGATTTGATGGTGTCACTAGACATAAAGGATGCATACCTTCATGTCCCTATTTATCCCCCTCATCAGGAGTACTTGAGATTCGCTGTACTGGACTGTCATTACCAGTTTCAGACGTTGCCGTTTGGGCTTTCCACGGCCCCCGAGGGTTTTCACCAAGGTATTGGCGGAGATGATGGTGCTCCTGCGCAAGCAGGGGGTCACAATTATCCCATACTTGGACGATCTCCTGATAAAGGCGAGATCGAGAGACCAATTGCTGAAGAGCGTGTCGCTCTCCCTGAAAGTGCTGCAACAGCGTGGTTGGATTCTCAATCTGCCAAAGTCACAATTGGTTCCAACGACTCGGCTGTCATTCCTATGCATGATTCTGGACACGGAACAAAAGAGGGTTTTTCTTCCATTGGAAAAAGCCCAGGATCTCGAGAACATGGTCAGAGACCTGCTAAAACCAAAAAGAGTGTCTGTTCTTCAATGCACTCGTGTACTGGGAAAAATGGTGGCAGCCTACGAGGCCATCCCCTTCGGCAGTTTTAATGCGAGGACTTTTCAGTGGGACCTTCTGGACAAGTGGTCCGGGTCCCATCTACAAATGCATCAGAAAATATCCCTGTCCCCCAGGGCCAGGGTTTCTCTCCTGTGATGGCTGCAGAGTGCTCACCTTCTAGAGGGTCGCAGGTTCGGCATTCAGGACTGGGTTCTGGCGACCACGGACACGAGCCTCCGAGGGTGGGGAGCAGTCACACAAGGAAGAAATTTTCAGGGATTATGGTCGAGCCAGGAGGCTTGTCTACACATCGACATACTGGAATTAAGGGCCATATACAACGGCCTACGACAAGCGGAGAATTTTCTTCGCGACCTACCGGTTCTGATTCAATCAGACAACGTCACAGCCGTGGCTCATGTAAACCGCCAAGGCGGGACAAGGAGCAGAGTGGCAATGGCGGAAGCCACCAGGATTCTTCGCTGGGCGGAAAATCACGTAAGCGCTCTGTCAGCTGTATTCATTCCGGGAGTGGACAACTGGGAAGCAGACTTCCTCAGCAGACACGATCTCCATCCGGGAGAGTGGGGACTTCATCATGAAGTTTTTGCAGAGATAACAAGTCGTTGGGGAATTCCTCAAATAGACATGATGGCGTCACGCCTCAACAAGAAGCTTCGGAGGTATTGTGCCAGGTAGCGGGACCCTCAGGCAGTAGCAGTAGACGCCCTAGTGACACCGTGGGTGTTTCAGTCGGTCTATTTGTTTCCTCCTCTTCCTCTCATCTCAAAAATATTGAGAATCATAAGACAAAGAAGAGTGTAGACAATACTCATTGTTCCAGATTGGCCTCGAAGGGCCTGGTACTCAGATCTTCAAGAAATGCTCACAGAAGATCCGTGGCCTCTTCCTCTCAGGGAGGACCTGTTACAGCAGGGGCCATGTGTGTTCCAAGACTTACCGCGGTTACGTTTGACGGCATGGCGGTTGAACACCGAATCCTAGCTGGGAAGGGTATTCCGGAGAAAGTCATCCCTATTCTGATGAAAGCTAGGAAGGAGGTGACAGCAAAGCACTATCTCCGTATTTGGAGGAAGTATATATCTTGGTGTGAAGCCAAGAAGGCTCCTACGGAAGAATTCCATCTGGGTCGGTTTCTCCACTTTCTACAGACAGGAGTGGATATGGGCCTGAAGTTAGGCTCCATTAAGGTACAGATTTCGGCCCTATCTATATTCTTCCAGAGGGAATTGGCTTCTCTGTCAGAAGTCCAGACGTTTGTGAAGGGAGTGCTGCGCATCCAGCCCCCAGTGGTACCGTGGGACCTTAACGTGGTGTTGAGTTTCCTGAAATCTCACTGGTTTGAACCTCTTCAAACAGTAGATTTAAAATTTCTCACGTGGAAGGTGGTCATGTTGTTGGCCTTGGCATCTGCAAGGCGGGTATCAGAATTGGCGGCCTTGTCCCACAAGAGCCCCTATTTGATTTTCCATGCGGATAGAGCTGAATTGAGGACACGTCCTTAATTTTTGCCTAAAGTGGTTTCTTCATTTCATATGAACCAACCTATTGTGGTGCCTGTGGCTACGAGGGACTGGGAGGACTCCAAGTCCCTGGATGTAGTCAGGGCCTTAAAGATTTATGTAGCCAGGACGGCTATGGTTAGGAAAACAGAGACTCTGTTGTCCTGTATGCGGCCAACAGGATTGGCGATCCTGTTTCTAAGCAGACTTATGCTCGCTGGATCTGTAACACGATTCAGCAGGCTCATTCTACGGCCGGATTGCCGTTACCAAATTTAGTGAAGGCCCATTCCACTAGGAACAATTGCACAGGGCAACTAAAATGGTGCATGGCCTACATCACAAAACTTTCACGGAAAGGCTAAAAGATCTTAACATGTATAGTTTGGAGGAGAGAAGGGAAAGGGGGGACATGATAGAAACTTTCAAATATATCAAGGGTCTTAACAAAGTTCAGGAGGGAAACATTCTTCAAAGGAAAAGAAGTATTAGAACTCGAGGGCATACATTGAGACTGGAGGGGGGGAGGTTCAGGGGAAATTTAAGGAAAAATTACTTCACAGAAAGGGTAGTGGATAAGTGGAATAGCCTCCCATCAGAGGTGGTAGAGGCTAAGACTGTAGGGCAATTTAAACATGCTTGGGACAGGCATATGAATATCCTTACAAAGAATTAAGGTTAAAAAAGGGTTGAGATTGCCTAAAGGATAAAATAAAAAAGGGGCAGACTAGATGGGCCAAGTGGTTCTTATCTGCCGTCAAATTCTATGTTTCTATGTTTAAGGTGGGCTCGTCTTGGGCGGCTGCCCGAGGCTTCTCGGCATTACAGCTTTGCCGAGCAGCTACTTGGTCGTGTTCAAACACGTTTGCAAAATTCTACAAGTTTGATACCCTGACTGAGGAGGACCTTGCGTTTGCTCAGTCGGTGCTGCAGAGTCATCCGCACTCTCCCGCCCGTTCTGGAGCTTTGGTATAATCCCCATGGTCCCTACGGAGTCCCCAGCATCCTCTAGGACGTAAGAGAAAATAAGATTTTAAACCTACCGGTAAATCTTTTTCTCTCCTAGTCCGTAGAGGATGCTGGGCGCCCGTCCCAGTGCGGACTAAATCTGCAAGACTTGTATATAGTTGTTGCTTACATAAGGGTTATGTTACAGTTGTGATCGGTCTTTGACTGATACTGTTTTTTGTTCATACTGTTAACTGGTTGCGTATATTCCAGGTTATATGGTATGATTGGTGTGGGCTGGTATGAATCTTGCCCTTAGATTAACAAAATCCTTTCCTCATATTGTCCATCTCCTCTGGGCACAGTTCTCTAACTGAGGTCTGGAGGAGGGGCATAGAGGGAGGAGCCAGTGCACACCCATACTAAAAGTTCTTTATAGTGCCCATGTCTCCTGCGGAGCCCGTCTATACCCCATGGTCCTTACGGAGTCCCCAGCATCCTCTACGGACTAGGAGAAAAAGATTTACCGGTAGGTTTAAAATCTTATTTTAATTATTTTTTAGATCGTAACACATGGTGATTTTTATACATGGTGATTTTGGATAGATAACAAATGGCAATTTTATCGGTTTATCTGATTTTTCTTAAAATCAACCCCCTTACCTTGTATTTGTTGATGTGCCATTTATCCAATTCCATTGTTCAATCCTAAAATTGTTGGTTACATGTTTTCCTATTTTAGTTCATTCTGTATTTTTCAAACTTACATTATCAGGCTTGCCTATATAAGCAATATTTGCATTTGATCACTAATACCATCATTTTTCCTAGGGGACGTATTTACCAGAAAAAACTCCATAACATTTTAATGCATTGCACCCTAACATTTAAAATGTATAAAATCTGTAGCTGGTGATATATAATATACTACAGTTAGCTATTCCTGTATGGCCCATCATAATTAACATTTAGCCTTAACATGTCAGGATGCCAAACTATTGACTTGCATAAAAGTGTGAAGGGCCATACAGACTAGACGATTATTTTGACCAATATGGCCGATACCGACGATTGTGAACGATCTAAATCGTTCACATCGTCTAGTGTGTATGGTCCTACCAATCAATGATGCGCGCATCCGCTGATTGCAGGTTGGCGGTCGGAGGTGCTGCATGCTCAATGTGAGCAATGTCACTTGTGACATTGCTCATCACGGCAAGTGTATACGGAGCCACGATGAGCGATGTTCACAATGTGACATTGCTCACCTTCCCTGGCAGCAGATCCCTCCCGCCACTGGCTCCCACCTCGGCAGCGGCCCCCACGTCCCGCCCCGGCAGCTGCTCCCTCTCCGCCAGCAGCTTCATTCTAGCTGAGCCGTTGACGGGAGCTCACTATCTCCGTCCACTGTCCCACCAATGACATTTCGCTTACGTCCTAGACGATGCTGGGGTCCATTTTAGTACCATGGGGTATAGACGGTTCCGCAGGAGCCTTCGGCATTTTAAGACTTTTCAACAGTGTGAACTGGCTCCTCCCTCTATGCCCCTCCTCCAGACCTCAGTTTAGAAAATGTGCCCGGGAGACTGGCTGCACATCAGTAAAGCTCTACTGAGTTTTGCTGAAAAAGACTTTGTTAGGTTTTTTTATTTTACAGAAAAGCTGCTGGCAACAGTTTCCCTGCTTCGTGGGACTTAGGGGGGGGAGTAGGAACCAACTTCTTAGTTAGTTTAATGGCTCTGCTTCCGCTGACAGGGCACCATTAGCTTCTGAGGGGTACTGAACACAGCCCTTGCCTGGCTGCTGCTCACTCCCACAGCACTGCCGCGACCCCCTAACAGAGCCAGAAGTCAGAAGTCTGGTGAGTATTAACCGGAGACCTGCAGAGAGGGGCCCCCCGGTCATCATGGCGGCATAAAGTTACCAGCACAGCAACGTGTCTCTCAGCAGCAACGTGTCTCTCAACACAGGGTGGGGGGGCGCGCTCTCTGAGGGACATGATAAATCCTTATTCTCACTGGCAAAATGTACATACATGTGAGCTGCTCATGTACACTATGCCCACTAGTATAAATATTACTGTGGCTGAACCGCGCCATTACAGGGAGCGGGGCTTCACCTCAGAATTGCTTGTAACACTCTTTTGGCGCCATTTTCTCCTCACAGAGACGCCGGAGTGCTGATCCTACTGGCTGCTTCTCCTCACACATCGCTGATACAAGTACCAGGGTGTTATAGAAGGGGAGGGGAGCACATATTTTATTGAAGTCTGCGGGCTTCACATTGGATATAAAGCGCTGTTTTGGTGTATATGTATATTCATTGTATGTAATACATATAGGGCGCGTGGTGTGGACTGGCAATTCCCTCTGGGTTCCTCTGACAGACATTAGTGTAGGTCTGTCCCCATTAGCTCCCATGTGTGTAAGTGGTGTGACTGTACACGCGTGTATCATGTCTAGAGAAAGTAGTTCCCCAGAGGAAGACATTTTGGAGGCACAAGAGTATTCTGAGCCTGTGTGGGGAAAAGCTGCAGAGTAATATGTAAATTCTCTTAGTGTGAACAACAGATATGGCGGATGCTCTGTTTGCTGATTCCTCCACGTCACCCACTCGGGACCCCTTCCAGTTCCCAGAAAAGGTCTCTGACCCAAATTCTGCAAAGGGACACTGACACAGATTCCGACACTGAAGTCGACACTGGAGATTTGAAGGGGGTAGATCCCAAACTGGCTAAGAGCATTCAATGTATGATAGTCACTATAAAAGAGGTGTTGGAATTTGCTGACACAACCCCTCCACCTGAGGAAAAAGATTATTTCTCCTACGTCCTAGAGGATGCTGGGGACTCCAAAAGGACAATGGGGTATAGACGGAATCCGCAGGAGACATGGGCACTTTAAGACTTTAATGGACGTGAACTGGCTCCTCCCTCTATGCCCTTCCTCCAGACCTCAGTTAGATTCTGTGCCCAGAGGAGACTGGTCACACACTAGGGGAGCTCTACAGAGTTTCTCTAAAAAATACTTTTGTTAGGTTTATTATTTTCAGGGAGCACTGCTGGCAACATGCTCCCTGCTTCGTGGGACTGAGGGGAGAGAAGCAGACCTACTTCTGTGAGTTCAAAAGCTCTGCTTCTTAGGCTACTGGACACCATTAGCTCCAGAGGGTCTGATCACTTGGTATAGCCTAGCTGTTCGTTCCTGGAGCCGCGCCGCCGTCCCCCTCACAGAGCCTGAAGTAAGAAGCCGGGTGAGTAGCAGAAGCAAGAAGACTTCAGAGGCGGCAGTTCTTCCTTGAGGTACCGCGCAGCCATTGCTCCCACACACACAAGGCACTACATGGGTGCAGGGCGCAGGGGGGGCGCCCTTGGTAGCAATAAAACCTCTAACTGAGACTGGCAAGTTGGTATACAGTGCATAGGCACTGTATACAGACCCCAGCCAGTATAAAGAAAAGCGGGACACAAGCGCGCCATTGAGGGGGCGGGGCTTCGTCCTCCAGCTCTAACCAGCGCCATTTTATCTCCACAGCTTGCTGCAGAGACGCTGCTCCTGGCCCTTCACTGCTGTCACGAGTAACAGGGTGCAAAAAACAAGGGGGGGGGGGGGGGCGCACAGCAATTTGGTGTTGATTATTATTATTATATAAAAGCGCTTATAGGTCTAGGGCATTATTTAATTCTTTCAGACCGGTGAGGCGCTGGGTGTGAACTGGCAAACTCCCTCTCTGTCTCTCTGAAGGGCCTTACTGTGGGTCTGTTCCCTATAGCCCAGTGTGTTTGTGGGTGTCTGTACGCGTGTCGACATGTCTTAGGCTGAATGCTCTTCCCAGGAGGGGGCTGTGGTGGGGGCTGAACAGAATGAGGGAGTGAATCCGTCGGCACCGCCGACTGCTGATTGGGTAGAGATGTGGAGTGTTTTAAATACAAGTGTGGCTTTGTTGCACAAGAGGATGGACAAATCTGAGGCTCAGAACCAAGCATGGAGACAATCCATGGGAGATGTTTTGGCACAATCTCACACCCCCTCAGGGTTCCAGAAACGTTCATTTACCCAGACAGCAGACACAGATACCGACACGGATTCCGACTCCAGTGTCGACTATAATGATGCCAAGTTACATCCTAAGGTGGCTAAGAGTATTCAGTACATGATTGTGGCAATAAAAGAAGTGTTACATATCACAGAAGACCCCGCTGTCCCTGAGAACAAGGGTCTGTATGTTTAAGGGAAAGAAACCTGAGGTAACGTTTCCTCCCTCTCATGAACTGAACGCTCTTTTTGAAAAAGCTTGGGAAGAGGCTACTGATTCCCAGGAGGATTTCTATGGCGTATCCATTTCCCTCGGTGGATAGGTTACGGTGGGAATCCTCCCCTATGGTGGACAAAGCCCTGGTGCGTTTGTCCAAGAAGGTGGCGCTACCGTCCCCGGACACGGCAGCGCTTAAAGATCCTGTCGATTGTAAGCAGGAAACTACCTTGAAATCTATTTATGTCACTACGGTTACGCTGCTCAGGCCGGCCGTGGCATGGGTGAGTAGCGCTATTGAAAAGTGGGCAGATCACTTGTCATCTGAAATAGACACCCTGGATAGGGAAAGCATGCTTTTGACGCTGGGTCACATCAGGGACGCTGCTGTCTATCTAAAGGACGCTGCGAGAGATATTGGCCTCTTGGCTTCAAGGGCCAATGCCATGGCAATCTCTGCTAGGAGGGCGTTGTGGACGCATCAATGGAATGGTGATGCTGATTCTAAAAAGGCTATGGAGGCTCTGCCCTTCAAAGGTGAAGTTTTGTTTGGTGAAGGCCTCGCGGACCTGGTTTCTACAGCTACCGCGGGTAAGTCGTCCTTTTTGCCTTTTGTCCCTCAACAGCAAAAGAAAACCCCTCAATACCAGATGCAGTCCTTTCGGTCTCATAAATTCAGGAAAGGATGAGGGTCCTCTTTCCTTGCTGCTAAAGGTAAGGGAAAAGGAAAAAGATCGCCGGCTGTGGCAAGCTCCCAGGAGCAGAAGTCCTCCCTGGCTTCTGCTAAATCCACCGCATGACGCTGGGGCTCCGCTGTGGGAGTCCACGTCTTCAGCTCTTCAGTCAGGTCTGGGTTCACTCGGGCTTGGATCCTTGGGTGCTGGAAATTGTGACCCAAGGATACAAACTGGAGTTTCAAGACTAGCCTCCGCACCGATTTTTCAAATCGGCCTTGCCAGCTTCTCTTCCGGAAAGAGAGGTAGTGTGTGCGGCAATACAAAAGCTGTGTCGGCAGCAAGTCATTGTCGCGGTACCCCCGTTACAGCGGGGGGAAGGGTTTTATTCAACCCTGTTCATGGTCCCGAAACCGGATGGCTCGGTCAGACCGATTCTGAACTTAAAATCCCTCAATCTGTATTTAAAAAAATTCTAATTCAAGATGGAATCTCTCCGAGCAGTGATCTCCAGTCTGGAGGGGGGGGGGGGATTTTATGGTGTCTGTCGACATAAAGGATGCTTACCTACATGTCCCCATATATCCTCCACATCAGGCGTACCTGAGGTTCGCTGTTCAGGATTGTCACTACCAATTTCAGACGTTGCCGCTTGGACTTTCCACGGCCCTGAGGATTTTCACCAAGGTAATGGCGGAAATGATGGTATTCCTGCGCAAGCAAGGGGTCACAATTATCCCGTAATTGGACGATCTCCTGATAAAGGCGAGATCACAGGAGCAGTTGCTAAAAAACGTGGCGCTCTCCCTGACTGTTCTGCAACAACATGGCTGGCTCCTAAATTTGCCAAAGTCGCAGTTGATTCCGACAATACGGCTGTCGTTTTTGGGCATGATTCTGGACACGGAACTACAGAGAATTTTTCTCCCGTTGGAAAAAGCTCTGGAAATCCAGAACATGGTCAAGAAGCTTCTGAAACCGGCAAGAGTGTCGATTCATCAATGCACTCGAGTGCTGGGGAAAATGGTGGCGGCCTACGAGACCATTCCGTCTGGCAGGTTCCATGCAAGAACTTTTCAGTGGGACCTCTTGAACAAGTGGTCCGGGTCCCATCTACACATGCACCGGAAGATCAGCCTGTCCCCCAGGGCCAGGATTTCTCTCCTGTGGTGGCTCCAACTTTCTCACCTACTAGAGGGTCGCAGGTTCGGGATCCAAGATTGGATCTTGGTGACCACGGATGCGAGTCTCCGAGGTTGTGGAGCAGTCACACAGGGGGTAAATTTCCAGGGAAAATGGTCAAGCCAAGAAGCTTGTCTACACATAAACATTCTGGAATTAAGGGCCATCTACAACAGCCTTCTACAAGCGGAACATCTGCTGCGCAGCTTTCCCATCCTGATTCAGTCGGACAACATAACAGCGGTGGCGCACATAAACCGCCAAGGCGGAACAAGGAGCAGAGCGGCGATGGCGAAGGCCACAAAGATTCTTCGCTGGGCGGAAAAACATGCAAGCGTTCTGTCAGCGGTCTTTATTCCAGGCGTGGACAACTGGGAAGCAGACTTCCTCAGCAGACACTATCTCCGTCCAGGAGAGTGGGGTCTTCATCAAGAGGTCTTTGCAGAAGTGACAGGTCGTTGGGGAATTCCTTAAATAGACATGATGGCGTCTCGCCTCAACAAGAAGCTTCAGACGACGTATTGTTCCAGGTCGAGGGAGCCTCAGGCAGTAGCTGTGGACGCTCTAGTGACACTGTGGGTGTTTCAGTTGGTCTATGTGTTCCCTCCATTTCTTCTCATCCCAAAGGTGATAAGGATCATAAGAAGAACAAGGGTTCAGGCGATACTTTTTGTTCCAGATTGGCCACGGAGGGCCTGGTATCCGGATCTTCAGGAATTACTCATAGGAGATCCCTGGCCTCTTCCTCTAAGAGAGGATCTATTACTGCAGGGTTCGTGCGTGTTCCAAGACTTACCGCAGTTGCGTTTGACGGCATGGCGGTTGAACGCCAAATCCTAGCTCGAAAAGGGTATTCCCGGAGAGGTCATCCCCACTCTACTGAAAGCTAGAAAGGAGGTAACGGCGTATTTGGAGAAAATATGTGTCTTGGTGCGAATCCAAGTAGGCGCCTACGGAAGAATTTCAGCTGGGTCGTTTTCTCCATTTTTTGCAGGCTGAGGTGGATGTGAGCCTTAAGTTAGGCACCATTAAAGTGCAGGTCTCGGCCTTATCTATTTTCTTTCAAAAAGGAATTGGCCTCGCTTTCAGAAGTACAGACTTTCGTAAAGGGCGTGCTGCACTTCCAGCCTCCATTTGTGCCCCCAGTGGGACCTTAACGTGGTGTTACAGTTCCTTACGTCGCATTGGTTTGAACGTTTACAAAAGGTTGAGTTGAAATTTCTCACTTGGAAAGTGGTCATGCTATTGGCCTTGGCGTCCGCAAGCCGGGTGTCAGAGTTGGCGGCGTTGTCTCACAAAAGCCCCTACTTGGTTTTCCATGTAGATAGAGCGGAGTTGAGAACTCGTCAACAATTTCTGCCAAAGGTGGTTTCTTCGTTTCACATGAACCAACCTATTGTGGTACCTGTGGCTACTGAAGCCTTGGCTGAGTCAAAGTCTCTCGATGTGATCAGAGCTTTGAAAATTTATGTAGCCAGAACGGCTCTTATTAGGAAAACTGAGGCGCTGTTTGTCCTGTATGCTTCCAACAAGGTTGGGGCTCCTGCTTCTAAGCAGACTATTGCACGCTGGATCTGTAATATGATTCAGCATGCTCATTCTACGGCTGGATTGCCATTACCGAAATCGGTGAAGTCCCATTCCACTAGGAGGGTGGGCTCGTCTTGGGCGGCTGCCCAGGGTGTCTCGGTGTTACAACTTTGCCGAGCAGCTACTTGGTCAGGTTCAAACACTTTTGCAAAATTCTACAAGTTTGATACCCTAGCTCAGGCCTGGCCAACCTGTGGCTCTCCGGATGTTTTGAAACTACACATCCTAGCATGCCCTGCCATGGTTTTTCATTCCTTAATAGCAAAACTCTGGCAAAGCATGATGGGACTTGTAGTTTTACAACAGCTGGAGAGCCACAGGTTGGCCAGGCCTGCCCTAGCTGATGAGGACCTCATGTTTGCTCAATCGGTGCTGCAGTGTCATCCGCACGCTCCCGCCCGGTCTGGAGCTTTGGTATAAACCCCATGGTCCTTTTGGAGTCCCCGGCAGGACGTTTGAGAAAATAGGATTTTAATACCTACCAGTAAATCCTTTTCTCTTAGTCCGTAGAGGATGCTGGGCGCCCGTCCTAGTGCAGACTTTTTTCTGCAGTACTTGTTAATGGTTATTGCTTTTGTTACACAAAGGTTGTGTTTCGGTTAAGGTCAGCCTGTTGCTGATCTCTTTGGTTCACGCTGTAACCTGGTTTTAGTTAAATGCCATGTTGTATGGTGTGTTGTGGTGTGAGCTGGTATGTATCTCACCCTTAGTTTAACAAAATCCTTTTCCTCGAAATTCCATCTCCTCTGGGCACAGTTCCTATAACTGAAGTCTGGAGGAGGGGCATAGAGGGAGGAGCCAGTTCACGCCCATTAAAGTCTTAAAGTGCCCATGTCTCCTGCGGATCCCGTCTATACCCCATGGTCCTTTTGGAGTCACCAGCATCCTCTACGGACTATGAGAAAAGGATTTAACGGTAGGTATTAAAATCCTATTTTTAAATTAAATAAAATAACAGGTGGTGACTTTTCCTCCGTCTAAGGATAGCGTACCCTTTCCCTGAAGATGATAGGCGTAAGTGGGAGTCACCCCCAGTGATAGACACCTCAGTCTCTAGGTTGTCATAGAAAATCATTTTACCTGCCCCAGGGTCAGCTTCATTAAAAGAACCTGCTGACCGCAAATTAGAGACAACTTTATAGTCCATCTATGTTGCTACGGGTACGTTACTCAGTCCCATGATTGCTTCTGCGTGGGTAGGTAGCGCAGTGGAAAAGTGGGCAGACAATTTAATTGTTAATATTGACACGGTCGATAAAGATGATATGCTGCAAATTCTAGGTCATATCAAAGATTCTGCAGGTTACTTGGTTGAGGCTATGAAGGACATAGGCTTACTGGGCTCAAGGGCCTCTGCTATGGCGATTTCAGCCGCAGGGTGCTCTGGATCCGCCAATGGAATGCTGACGCTGAGTCCAAAAGAAATATTGGGTGCTCCCCTACAGTGGTGAGGCCCTCTTTGGAAACTAGATGCCATGATATCAACTACAACATCTGGCAAGTCAGCATTTCTGCCGTCGGCAGCTGCACCGGCTAAAAAAGTATATAATTCTCATTCTATGCAGTCCTTTCGGCCCAACAAGTACAAAAAGGCTAAAACTACCCCTTTTTTCACAGGAAAGGGGAGAGGAAAAGGTAGAAAACCTACAACACCCTCAGGCTCCCAGGAGCAGAATTCAGCAACTACTTCTGCAAAAGCCACAGTATAGCTGGGGCTCCTCTGCGGCAGTGCGATCGGGTGGGGGCACGTCTACTATTTTTCAGCCAGGTCTGGCTTTGCTCAGACCTGCATCCTTGGATTTTACAGATAATATCCCAAGGTTACAAGTTGGAATTTCAAGACCTTCCCCATGCCGATTTTTCAAATCAGCCTTGCCAGTTTCTGCTCAAGACAGCACAAATGTCCTGAACGCAATACACAAATTGTGTCAAGACAAAGTAATTGCCTTGGGTCCTGCCGAACAAAGGAACCAAGGCTTTTATTCAAGCCTGTTTGTGGTACCGAAGCCGGATGGCTCGGTCAGACCGATTTTAATCCTAAAATCTCTGAATCTTTTTTTGAAATGATTCAAATTCAAGATGGAATCCTTGAGAGCAGTGATTTCCAGCTTGGAAGAAAAGGAATTTCTGGTGCCAGTGGACATCAAGGATGCTTACTTGCATGTCCCCATTTACCCGCCACATCAAGCATACCTGAGGTTTGCGGTTCAGGATTGCCACTACCAATTCCAGACATTTACCGTTCGAGCTCTGCACCGCTCCGAGAATATTCACCAACGTGATGGCGGAGATGATGGTTCTCCTTCGAAAACAAGGAGTCAACATAATTCCATACTTGAACGATCTCCTCATAAAAGCGAGATCCAGGGACAAGCTACTCCAGAACATAGCATTATCCCTAAAGGTGCTTCAACAGCACGGTTCGATCATCAACTTTCCAAAATCCCAGTTGGAACCGACAATGAGATTATCGTTTTTGGGAATGATACTGGACACCGAGGTACAGAGAATATTTCTACCAATAGAAAAGGCTCAGGAGATCCAGAGCATGGTCAAACAACTTTTGAGACCAAGAACAGTATCAATTCATCAGTGCATTCGCCTGTTGGGGAAAATGGTAGCGGCTTACGAGGCGCTACAATATGGCCGTTTCCATGGGACCTACTGTACAAGTGGTCAGGGTCGCATCTCCACATGCATCAAAGGATAATCTTGTCAGTGAAAGTCAGAATTTCGCTTCTGTGGTGGCTACAAATTTCTTACCTCCTGGAGGGACGCAGGTTCAGGATCAGGCCTGGATCCTGGTGACCACGTTTGCAAGTCTCCGAGGATGGGGAGCAGTCACGCAAGGAGAAAGCTTCCAAGTAAGATGGTCAAGTCAAGAAACTCGCCTTCACATAAACATTCTGGAGTTGGGAGCTGTGTACAACAGCCTTCATCAAGTGGCACACCTTCTTCGAGGTCGTCCCATACAGATCCAGTCAGACAATGTAACGGCAGTAGCTTACATAAACCGTCAAGGCAAAACAAAAAACAGGGCGGCAATGGCAGAGATGACAAAGATACTCCTTTTTGCAGAAAGACATGCAAAAGCTCTGTCGGCAATTTTCTTTCCGGGAGTGGACAACTGGAAAGCAGACTTCCTCAGCAGACACAATCTCCATCCAGGAGATTGGGGCTTCCACCCAGAAGTCTTTGTGGAGGTAACAAGTCGTTGGGGTGTTCCTCAAGTGGACATGATGGCATCTCGTCTCAACAAGAAGCTTCCGCCATATTATTCCAGGTCGAGAGACCCACAAGCAATAGCAGTGGATGCACTGGTGACCCAGTGGGTGTTTCAGTCGGTGTATCTGTTCCCTCCACTTCCACTTGTTCCAAAGGTTCTCAAGATCATCAGAAGAACAAGAGTTCGAGCAATTCTCGTTGCTCCAGACTGGCCAAGGAGGGCCTGGTATCCAGATCTTCAGGAGTTATTACTGGAAGATCCTCGGCCTCTTCCTCTTCGCGAGGACCTGCTTCAGCAGGAGCTGTTAGTTTATCAGGACTTACTGCGGCTGCGTTTGACGGCATGTCTTGTTGAGCGCCAGATCCTAACCCGTAAGGATATTCCCAATGAAGTCATTCCTACACTTATTCTGGCCAGGAAAGGGGTAACGTCCAAACATTACCATCGTATTTGGAGAAAATATGTATCTTGGTGTGAATCCAAGAAGTCTCCTGCGGTGGAGTTTCAATTAGGACGTCTTCTCCTATTTCTACAGGCGGGTGTGGATGCTGGATTGAGATTAGAATCTATCAAGGTTCAGATTTCGTCCTTGTCAGTTTTCTTTCAGAAACAATTGGCTTCTCTTCCTGAGGTCCAGACGTTCGTAAAGGGGGTTCTGTGCATCCAACCTCCCTTTGTGCTTCCTGCGGCGCCATGGGATCTTAATGTGGTGTTGCAGTTCCTTAAATCGGACTGGTTTGAGCCTCTACAAGACGTAGAGTTGAAGTTTCTCACTTGGAAAATGGTCATGCTATTGGCCTTTGCCTCAGGCAGACGGGTGTCTGAGTTAGGAGCTCTCTCACACAAGAGTCCTTACTTAATATTTCATGAAGATAGGGCTGAACTAAGAACACGTCAGCATTTTCTTCCGAAGGCTGTGTCTTTTTTTCATATCAACCAAGCAGTGGTGGTGCCAGTGGCTTCTGACACCTCAGCCGTCTCAAAATCCTTGGATGTCGTCAGAGCGTTGAGGATTTATGTTGCAAGAACGGCTAGGATAAGGAAAACAGAATCTTTGTTTGTCCTCTATGACCCCAACAAGATTGGGGGTCCTGCTTCTAAGCAGACTATTGCGAGCTGGATCAGGGGTACCGTTCAGCACCCTCATTCCACGGCAGGATTGCCGTTACCGACTTCTGTAAAAGCCCACTCTACAAGGAAAGTGGGTTCGTCCTGGGTGGCTGCCCGGGGTGTCTCGGCTTTACAAATCTTCCGAGCTGCTACTTACTCAGGTGCAAACACGTTTGCTAAGTTTTATAAGTTTGACAACTTGGCTGCTGACGACCTACGGTTTGGTCAGTCAGTTCTGCAGGAACATTAGCACTTTACCGCCCGTACTGGGAGCTTTGGTACATCCCCATGGTACTAAAATGGACCCCAGCATCCTCAAGGACTTAAGAGAAAATATGATTTTAATTACCTGCCGGTAAATCCTTTTCTCGTAGTCCGTAGATGATGCTGGGCGCCCGCCCAGTGCTCATTTTTCCTGCTGATTACGTTTATCTTTCTGCACATTCTTTCATGTGTTCAGTTGTTAACAGCTGCTGCTGTTGCGTTATGCATGCTGGTTGGCATGACTTATGTTAAAGGTCATGTTAGCCGACATGTTTATGGATGGTGTGAGCTGGTGTGAATCTCGCCACAAGTTTAATAGTAATTCCTCTCTCGAGAATGTCCGTCTCCTCGGGCACAGTTCCTATACTGAAGTCTGGAGGAGGGGCATAGAGGGAGGAGCCAGTTCACACTGTTGAAAAGTCTTAAAGTGCCGAAGTCTTCTTCGGAACCGTCTATACCCTATGGTACTAAAATAGACCCCAGCATCCTCTACGGACTACGAGAAAAGGATTTACCGGCAGGTAATTAAAATCCTATTTTTTTTTTTACACCCACCGCCCACCAATTATATTTTCACTGTGCCACCACGTAATAAAAAAATAAATTATAATGGGTTCCAAATATATATATATAAGCTTGCGAGCAGGGCCTTCCTACCTCTATGACTGTTATCACCCAGTTTGTTATTGTTATTTCAAATTGTAAAGCGCAACGGAATTTGCTGCGCTATATAAGAAACTGTTAATAAATAATATATATATGTGTGTGTGTGTGTGTATATATATATATATATATATATATATATATATATATATATATATATATAAATCCAAGGTTCCACACTCAGTGGAGGGGCACTCACAGATTCCAAAACTCAAAAGTTCATACATTTTTTAATATATGGGTAATTCAGTTCACAGATACACCTTTGGTCAACTTTTCAACCCAACACATGGGTCTTTATCAAGACTGGCAAAAACAGTAATTGTTTGAAGAGTTCATATATATACAACATGTCATTAGAAAGATTCTGCAAAATCTTTTTGATCCCCTGAGTAGTTCATTTAGCAGAGAAGTGAGTATTTTTATATAAAGTGCGGCACTCCTAGTGGCTTGCATAAAGGACAACAGCAGGGCATGCGTGTAGAAAACGTTTCAAGGCCTTTATTGCGGCATTGTCATCAGGTGTATTTTGCCACAATAAAAGCATTAAAACGTTGCCTACATGCATGCCCTGCTGTTGTCCTTTATTCAAGCCGCTAGGAGTGCTGCACCTTTGGACTTTGTAACAATTATTTGTGGAGGTGCAGCAACGCGGTCCTAATGGGAGAGCCGGGCACTCTGGTCTATATATGTATATGTGTGTGTATATATATATATATATATATATATATATATATATATATATATATATAATATCTCATTGAACCCATTATAATTTTTTATTAAGTTGGTGGCACAGTGGAAATTGGTGGGGCAGTGGGTGATAAAAAAAAACTTCATTGGTTCCCCCTTCTACAGCCCTGCCCACACACCCGGAAATGCCTCCCCAATATTCGACTATGTAAAAAAGGTGCCAGTCTTTTGTCTTTCAAATTGTGTGAATAATTGCTTAGTGTGTACACTCTATTTCGTTTGTCAGGGTTCTGGGAAGTTCAAGGGAAATTGCTCATCTTCCACATTGTTTATCTTTCACATTGGCCATGTCTTCTAGTGTGTACGGCCCTTAAGTGTCCTTATGGACAAATGGCTTAAAAAACGAATAATTAGAAAGATGCGCAATATCTGTATACCTTTCAAAATTCAGGGATTTTTGAAAGTCTCTCTCTCTCTCTCTCTCTCTCTCTCTCTCTCTCTTTTATATATATATATATATATATATATATACATGCATGCATGCATATTCTTTTTTTTAATAGAACCCATTATATATATTTTTTTATTAAGTTGGTGAGGCAGTGGGTGATAAAAAACAAAAACAAAAACTTAATTGGTTCCCCCTTCTACAGCCCTGCCCACACATCCAGAAATTCCTCCCAAATATTAAAATATGTAAAAAAAAGGTGCCAATTCCAAAGATATCTTTCTTTTTTCAAATTGTTTGAAAAATTGCTTAGTGTGTACACTCAATTTCGTTTGTCAGGGTTCTGGGAAGTTCATGGGAAATTGCTCATCTTCCACATTGTTCATCTTTCACATTGGTCATGTCTTCTAGTGTGTAGGCCCCTTAATGCCTTGTTATTCCAGCTGTTTATGCAGACAGGCCACATAAAGTATTGTGTGTTTCTCTTTCATTGATAGCCTGACCATACTTAGTACTCACCATTTACTTTCACTATGTAAATATACAGTGGATTGTCACAGCTAATCAGAGACTAGATGATAACACTGCAAATACCTATGATTTAATGGTCCTGACTTATGTGCTATAATGGTAACGCAGAGTCTAGTTTAGCTATAACAGTAATGCAATCTATAGGTTTACCTTATTACAGTACTTCTGTATAGTCATGCCTTTTATTTGTTTTACTTTGCTTCATAGGCTATGGATGAAATGAATGGGACAGACCTGGAAGGGGAAGACATTGAAATAGTACTGGCAAAACCTCCAGATAAAAAGAGAAAGGAGCGTCAGGCAGCACGACAAGCTTCTCGTGGCACTTTGTGAGTATGTGGTGCATTCCATGCAAACCTGTTAAAAAAAAAAAAAAAAAAAAAAAATTCTACACAGAAAAATTAAATAAAATTAAAATAGTAATAATACCTGCCATTTCTGATCTACAAAACGAGCCTTTCATTTCTGCTTCACGTGAGCCTTCTTGTAACGCCCATTACATCTCATAGTTCATGCCCACTTCAGTCTTTTAAAACTCCCATCTCCTGTTTGGGTTGCAGCTATACCTGCAAATACATCACATCGAAGCTTGTAAATATAGTTTGGAACAACCTGTTCTATTTTTCTCTTACAATTCCGTCCGGATTATCTTCATGTAGGTCTTCAGTCATGAGTGAGGGGGCATCAGAACTGGCTTTATCACATATGTAACAACTCATACACTAGGCAACTTGTGTGTCTGATTTGCCCTTAACAAAGATCTCTGTCCACCTGGTCTCCACCATCCAGTGTCCAACTTCTGCACCATGCCGATGCACCAATCTCGAAGACATGCATTCCATGTAATACTGTGTAATTGCAAAAAAGTAGTTTAATCATGTAATGAGAATATTTTCGCTGCAGTTTTCTATCTTGGTTTTATAAATGGCCCTTGTTGTGTTCTGTTCCATTTGTTGTTGGTGACCGAATTCTGTTGTCTTCATTCTACTGTACTAGCTGCTGGACCCCAAATATCACAATCATCTTTACTTTGTGAAACATGCTGTTCTCATTTGCCTTAGTTATCTCCCAAGCCTTCCAATAATAGAGCTCCTAAGAACTTTACCTGCTGACTTCTTTTTTTATACATAAGAAATAAGGTAATATCCTCCCTGATGCTTAGATGTTTTAGATTGGTCTCCCTAGCTGTCTTGCCATATTCATGATCCCTTTAATCTCCTAGTATTACTCTCAGTCACCTGGATCATCTTGCTCAGATTTCAATAGTTTTGTTGACAGCATGCTTTTATATGGTGAGAAAAGGGCTTGCAGTGAACATGTTGTAATCACTTATTCAGTGAACTTAAAAACAGAACTACAAAAAAAATCAAAGTGCTGAACTATTACAGATTGTCCCAAATAGTCTTTAAAAGTAATTACTTATTGTTGAAAAGACACTGAACTTCAAATGCAAGTTATATATACCAGCAAAAACCTTACAAGCTACGTCTTTTAAATAAACATTTTTCTCTGACGTCCTAGTGGATGCTGGGGACTCCGTAAGGACCATGGGGAATAGCGGACTCCGCAGGAGACTGGGCACTCTAAAGAAAGATTTAGTACTATCTGGTGTGCACTGGCTCCTCCCTCTATGCCCCTCCTCCAGACCTCAGTTAGAATATGTGCCCGGACAGAGCTGGGTGCTTTTAGTGAGCTCTCCTGAGCCTGCTAATAAGAAAGTATTTTAGTTAGGTTTTTTATTTTCAGAGAGCTTCTGCTGGCAACAGACTCTCTGCTACGAGGGACTGAGGGGAGAGAAGCAAACCTACTAACTGCGGCTAGGTTGCGCTTCTTAGGCTACTGGACACCATTAGCTCCAGAGGGATCGAACACAGGACCTGACCTTGTCGTCCGTTCCCGGAGCCGCGCCGCCGTCCCCCTCGCAGAGCCAGAAGACAGAAGCCGGCAGAAGTGAAGACATCGAAATGGGCGGCAGAAGACTCCTGTCTTCACATGAGGTAGCGCACAGCACTGCAGCTGTGCGCCATTGCGCCCACACTAACCCACACACTCCGGTCACTGTAGGGTGCAGGGCGCAGAGGGGTCGCCCTGGGCAGCAATTAGATACCTCCTGGCGAATGCTGCATATAAACAGTGGCACACTGTTATATGTATGAGCCCCCGCCATTTATTTTACACAAAATCGCGGGACAGAAGCCCGCCGCTGAGGGGGCGGGGCCTTCTTCCTCAGCACTCACCAGCGCCATTTTCCTTCCACAGCTCTGCTGAGAGGAAGCTCCCCAGGCTCTCCCCTGCAGAATCACGGTAGAAGGGTAAAAAAGAGAGGGGGGGCACATAAATTTAGGCGCATAAATCATAATTCAGCAGCTACTGGGTAAACACTAAGTTACTAAGTATCCCTGGGTTATATAGCGCTGGGGTGTGTGCTGGCAGACTCTCTCTCGGTCTCTCCAAAAGGCCTTGTGGGGGTCCTGTCCTCATTTAGAGCTTCCCCTGTGTGTGTGGTGTGTCGGTACGTGTGTGTCGACATGTTTGACGAAGAGGGCTATGTGGAGGCAGAGCAAGTGCAGTTGACTGACGTGTCGCCGCCGACGGTGCCGACACCTGATTGGATGGATATGTGGAAGGTGTTAAATGATAATGTAAACTCCTTACATAAAAGGTTGGATAAAGCTGATACCTCGGGCCAGTCAGGGTCTCAACCCATGCCTGATCCTACAGCGCAGAGGCCCTCAGGGTCTCAAAAGCGCCCACTATCCAAAATGGTTGACACAGATGTCGACACGGATTCTGACTCCAGTGTCGACGACGATGATGCAAAATTGCAACCAAAAATGACAAAAGCTATACGTTACATGATTATAGCGATGAAGGATATTTTACACATATCAGAGGTAAACCCTGTCCCTGACCAGAGGGTTTATATGTATGGGGAGAAAAAGCAAGAGGTGACTTTTCCCCCTTCACATGAGTTAAATGAGTTATGTGAAAGAGCGTGGGATTCCCCAGATAAGAAAGTCCTGATTTCCAAAAGGTTACTTATGGCGTACCCTTTCCCGCCAGAGGACAGGGTGCGCTGGGAATCCTCCCCTAGGGTAGATAAAGCTCTGACACGCTTATCTAAGAAGGTGGCCCTGCCGTCGCAGGATACGGCCACCCTAAAGGATCCTGCAGATAGAAAGCAGGAAAGTATCCTGAAATCTGTTTATACGCATTCAGGGACTCTACTGAGGCCGGCAATTGCATCGGCGTGGATGTGTAGTGCTGTAGCAGCGTGGACAGATAATCTGTCTGAGGAAATGGATACCTTAGACAGGGATACCATTATGCTGACCCTGGGGCATATAAAAGACACTGTCCTATATATGAGGGATGCCCAGAGGGACATTTGCCTACTGGGCTCTAGAATTAATGCAATGTCAATTTCTGACAGGAGGGTCCTGTGGACTCGGCATTGGACAGGTGATGCCGACTCCAAAAAACACATGGAAGTGTTACCTTACAAGGGTGAGGAATTGTTTGGGGACGGTCTCTCGGACCTGGTTTCCACAGCTACTGCTGGGAAGTCAAACTTTTTGCCATATATTCCCTCACAACCGAAGAAAGCACCGTATTACCAAATGCAGTCCTTTCACGCACAAAGAAGCAAGAAGGTCAGAGGTGCTTCCTTTCTTGCTAGAGGCAGGGGCAGAGGAAAAAAGCTGCACCTTACAGCTAGTTCCCAGGAACAGAAGTCCTCCCCGGCTTCCACTAAATCCACCGCATGACGCTGGGGCTCCACGGGTGGAGCCAGGAGCGGTGGGGGCGCGTCTCCGAAATTTTAGCCACCAATGGGTTCGCTCACAGGTGGATCCCTGGGCTATACAGATTGTGTCTCAGGGATACAAGCTGGAATTCGAGGTGATGCCCCCTCAACGTTACCTAAAATCGGCCCTGCCAGCTTCCCCCATAGAAAGGGAAGTAGTGGTAGCGGCAATTCACAAGCTATTTCTCCAGCAAGTGGTGGTAAAGGTTCCACTTCTTCAACAGGGGAAGGGATACTATTCCACAATGTTTGTGGTACCGAAACCGGACGGTTCGGTCAGACCTATGTTAAATTTAAAGTCCCTGAACAATTATCTGAAAAGATTCAAGTTCAAAATGGAATCGCTCAGAGCGGTCATTGCAAGCCTGAAAGAGGGGGATTTTATGGTGTCTCTGGACATCAAGGATGCTTACTTGCATGTCCCCATTTATCCGCCTCATCAGGAGTACCTCAGATTTGTGGTACAGGACTGCCATTACCAATTCCAGACGTTGCCGTTTGGCCTGTCCACGGCACCGAGAATATTTACCAAGGTAATGGCTGAAATGATGGTGATCCTGAGAAAGCAAGGAGTCCGTTATCCCATACTTGGACGATCTCCTCATAAAGGCGAGGTCGAGGGAGCAGTTGCAGATCAGCGTGGCGCACTCACAGGAAGTGTTGCAACAGCATGGCTGGATTCTGAATATCCCAAAGTCGCAGCTGATTCCTACGACGCGTCTGCCCTTTCTGGGCATGATTCTGGACACAGACCAGAAGAAGGTCTTTCTCCCGACAGAGAAGGCTCAAGAGCTTGTGACTCTAGTCAGAGACCTCTTAAAACCAAAACAGGTGTCGGTGCATCACTGCACGCGAGTCCTGGGAAAGATGGTGGCATCATACGAGGCCATTCCTTTCGGCAGGTTCCATGCGAGGACCTTTCAACGGGACTTACTGGACAAGTGGTCCGGATCACATCTACAGATGCATCGGCTGATCACCCTGTCCCCCAGGGCCAGGGTGTCTCTTCTGTGGTGGCTACAGAGTGCTCACCTTCTCGAGGGCCGCAGATTCGGCATACAGGACTGGGTCCTGGTGACCACGGATGCGAGCCTCCGAGGGTGGGGGGCAGTCACTCAGGGAAGAGACTTCCAAGGGTTGTGGTCAAGTCAGGAAACTTGTCTGCACATAAATATCCTGGAACTAAGGGCCATATTCAACGCCCTGAGTCAAGCGGAGCCCCTGCTTCGCAACCAACCGGTGCTGATTCAGTCAGACAACATCACCGCGGTGGCTCATGTAAACCGCCAGGGCGACACAAGAAGCAGAGTCGCGATGGCGGATGCCACTAGGATTCTTCGGTGGGCGGAACAGCACGTGAGCGCTCTGTCAGCAGTGTTCATTCCGGGAGTGGACAACTGGGAAGCAGACTTCCTCAGCAGACACGACCTCCACCCGGGAGAGTGGGGACTTCATCAAGAAGTCTTCATTCAGATTACGAATCGATGGGAACTGCCACAGGTAGACATGATGGCGTCCCATCTCAACAAAAAGCTGCAACGGTATTGCGCCAGGTCAAGAGACCTTCAGGCGATAGCTGTGGACGCCCTGGTAACACCGTGGGTGTTCCAGTCGGTCTATGTGTTCCCTCCTCTTCCTCTCATACCCAAGGTACTGACAATTGTAAGAAGAAGAGGAGTGAGAACAATACTCATTGTTCCGGATTGGCCAAGAAGACCTTGGTACCCGGAATTGCAAGAAATGTTCACAGAGGACCCATGGCCTCTGCCTCTCAGACAGGACCTGTTGCAACAGGGGCCCTGCCTGTTCCAAGACTTACCGCGGCTGCGTTTGACGGCATGGCGATTGAACGCCGGATCCTAGCGGAAAAAGGCATTCCGGAGGAAGTTATTCCTACGCTGATAAAGGCTAGGAAGGACGTGACGGCAAAGCATTATCACCGCCTATGGCGAAAATATGTTGCTTGGTGTGAGGCCAGGAAGGCCCCTACAGAGGAATTCCAACTGGGCAGATTTCTGCACTATCTACAGTCGGGAGTGACTATGGGCTTGAATTTGGGATCCATAAAGGTCCAGATTTCGGCCCTATCCATTTTCTTTCAAAAGGAACTGGCTTCTCTTCCTGAAGTTCAGACGTTTGTTAAGGGAGTGCTGCATATTCAGCCCCCTTTTGTGCCACCAGTGGCACCTTGGGATCTTAACGTGGTGTTGGGTTTCCTAAAATCCCACTGGTTTGAACCACTTAAGACCGTGGAGCTAAAGTATCTCACGTGGAAGGTGGTCATGCTATTGGCATTAGCTTCGGCTAGGCGTGTGTCAGAATTGGCGGCTTTGTCATGTAAAAGCCCCTATCTGGTTTTTCATATGGACATGGCAGAATTGCGGACTCGTCCCCAATTTCTGCCAAAGGTGGTGTCATCTTTTCATTTGAACCAACCTATTGTAGTGCCTGCGGCTACTCGTGACTTGGAGGATTCCAGGTTACTAGATGTAGTCAGGGCTTTGAAGATTTATGTAGCCCGAACAGCTGGAGTCCGGAAAACTGACTCGCTGTTTATCCTATATGCCCCCAACAAGTTGGGTGCTCCTGCTTCAAAGCAAACCGTTGCCTGCTGGATCTGTAACACGATTCAGCAGCTCATTCTGCGGCTGGGTTGCCGCATCCAAAATCAGTGAAAGCCCATTCCACTAGGAAGGTGGGCTCTTCTTGGGCGGCTGCCCGAGGGGTCTCGGCATTACAGCTTTGCCGAGCTGCTACTTGGTCGAGTTCAAACACATTTGCAAAATTCTACAAGTTTGATACCCTGGCTGAGGAGGACCTTGAGTTTGCTCATTCGGTGCTGCAGAGTCATCCGCACTCTCCCGCCCGTTTGGGAGCTTTGGTATAATCCCCATGGTCCTTACGGAGTCCCCACCATCCACTAGGACGTCAGAGAAAATAAGATTTTACTTACCGGTAAATCTATTTCTCGTAGTCTGTAGTGGATGCTGGGCGCCCGTCCCAAGTGCGGAATTTCTGCAATACGTGTACATAGTTATTGCTTAATAATGGGTTATGTTATGTTGGCATCCATTGTTGATGCCCTGTTGTTCATACTGTTGACTGGATAAGTGTATCACAAGTTGTACGGTGTGATTGGTGTGGCTGGTATGAGTCTTACCCGAGATTCCAGAATCCTTTCCTTATAATGTCTGCTCTTCCGGGCACAGTTTCCTTAACTGAGGTCTGGAGGAGGGGCATAGAGGGAGGAGCCAGTGCACACCAGATAGTACTAAATCTTTCTTTAGAGTGCCCAGTCTCCTGCGGAGCCCGCTATTCCCCATGGTCCTTACGGAGTCCCCAGCATCCACTACGGACTACGAGAAATAGATTTACCGGTAAGTAAAATCTTATTTTTTTAGGATAAAGACCAATCAATAACTGCTATCCCTGAGTGTTAGATCCAGCCATATCGGAGGAGTCTTTCACATTTGTGAAAGACTTCTTCAAGGGATTCTGACACTGCACGTGTACACAGTGAGTTTTTGTCACAAAATCTCTTCAACTGCAAATATGCCTCTATAGGCTTTAAGCAGTGTACGCCATCTGATAGTGGTCAGACCATAGTCCCCTTTGCTGATAATGGGGACAGTGACTTACAGCGTTAGTTAACCTTCTACAAGAGATTTCTATGATGAAAGTTCTCTGTTAGCACATAGCAACAATTCATAAAATTATAAAGAAATTGCTTGATAGGCCCCTAATAGATGGAACCCTAATAAAGCTGTAATCTTCTCATTGGGATAGATTTCTTTGTAAATTTAGTACTGGGGTTTTTCCCCCCATAAGTGCAATACACTAGTATTTGTTTTAACAGATTTTATAGACCTATTCCTGAATGTATGAATTTCTCCAGCAGGGTCCACAGGTTATCCACAGGATAACAATAGGATATGATGGAGCGACAGCGAATTGGCACCAAACGAACAAAAGCTTTCAGGCCTCCCAGGATGCAACGGGCCCATCCATTTATCCCCGCCCACTGGCTCAGGCAAATCAGTTTTTTGTTTGGTGCGGCAGGAGCCTGACCATGGTCAGAGGGCTGCTGTTCCTTTTAGCAGCCCTAAGCTTTCTTATGTTATTTTTTAGTCTTACTAAGTCTTTGAGTGATCTTTTCTTAACAGCGTCTTATACGCTTAGAAAGAGTCGCTCCAACAACTCTCCGCTGGGCCGCGACAATGCTTACCCACGAGTACAGTGCTGTTTTGGCGGGCGTCTGTGTTGGATATACTGGCAGGTGCAGCAGACGTTACCAGGCTGTGGCCGCAGCACGGAGAGAAGGTAAGGCATCGATTCCGCTTAGTAGATGGAATATGAACACTGTATTGGGAGGAGACTACCAAACAGTAGCTGACGCGGCTTCCACCACGGGTGCATCAGCGCTAGGCCTTAGGGATCTTAGGCACCAGGAATAGTATGAGGCCGCGATCCCTAGGGTTGTCAGCAGGGGGAGTTAGGCGCTCTTCTGGTCGCCCCTCCCCCCGGTTCATGACCAGTTTCCGCCGAGTCTCCCGCCATGAACTGTTTCCTCGCTTCCGTCCCACACGCTACCACAAGGGGACTCGGTCACAGCATGGGCCGCTGCGTCTGTGTTCCACTAAGCGCTACCGCGAGTAGACCCGGTCGCAGCATGGACTGTGTGACCGGTGCATCTGTTCACTGATCGTCTGTGTTCACTATAGGTTCCCGGAGTGACAGGGTACACTAGTGGCATCTGGATCCACTCGGCGTTTGCTAACGTATTGATCAATCCTGGAAACGAGGTGAGTCTCCCTGTATCCCACTCTACTGAGTACGGGCTATACAGCACTAAATTTCTATCTACTTGCCAATTACATATGAGTCTGTGTACATTTACTGTGGTTTTCTTCGCAATGCGTCTGAATTCGTTAGATCTGTGTAAAACAGAATTCAGTACTATGTACTCTTACATACTTTAAAATGTGTTTGAAGTTGATAATGTGCTCAAATGACTAATATATAACATGTGACTGACTGCTAGTGTGATTGCTGACTTTAATATATGTTTGTCAGTTGTTTCTTCTGATCCTCAATGCCGGTGCAAGGGTAGGGTCAGATTGATATCACTTTAGAAGGTTAAAGTGATTACTGTCACAAATTGTGTAGTACACTGTGAAAGTGCTGATTATTTATCATATCTAAGAGCAGCAAAAGTGACGAAGGTACACTTACAGTAACACCAACACTCATATCATATTTGTCTTGCAAAACTGTATTATCCTCTCAGGATCTGGTTCAGTATGGTTTATGTGCAAATTGTTTTGCTTTTCAGCAAAATACAAGGCAGATCCCAGTGCAACGTCAGGTACAGATGGATCCACCTTGGGCTATGTTTGCACAAACCTTGTCCAGTATAGCTGAATGGGTAATTCCTACAGCTTCTTTACCAGTGATGGGGTACACTATTAACCCATACATGCAGCTTATATAATTTTCCCCAGCAGCTTCACATATGAAACAAGCTGATAAACCGATGGTAAGTAAACCTTCACAAGCTACATAAGATGATTCATCAGAAGATGAAAATTCAATTTACTCTACTTCGGCATACGAAGAGGAGGAAGAGGCTCAGTGGATATAGCTGAATTAATTAGAACTATAAAGGCCATTCTATCCTTAGAGGATTCAGCAGAGCCTGTGTTAAATACCAAGGCACTTGTATTTAAACGTCCCAAAGCAGTTAAGACTGCGTTTCCAGGGTCAGATCAGCTGACAGAAATCATGGAAGAGGCTTGGGCTACACCCAATAAAAAAAATATAGAATTCCCAAAAAGTGGGATTCCAATTATCCTTTTCCAGCAGGGGACTGTTTAAAAAGGGAGGTGGCTCCTAAAGTAGATACGCATGTAATTCGATTAGTGCGAAAATCTATATTGCCTTTACCTTCAACATCATTAAATAATGTCACGGATAGGAGAGTGGATGGTTTTCTAAAAACCATATTTTCTCTGTCTGGGGCAGTCAAAAGGCCAGCCATAGCTTCAGCTTGGACGGCAAAGGCAGTGGCTGCCTGGGCTGATGCACTGGAAGAGGATGGTTTCTCAGCTTTTAGAGAACAAAAATCCTAGCTCATATTAAACAGGCTGCAGTATTCTTGGAAGAACCGACAATAGACATGGGTACTATTGCTTCTAGGGCATCAGCCTCAAAATTAGCTGCTCGCAGAGCACTTTGGTTACGTACGTGGAAAGCTGATTCAGAATCCAAAAACGTTTTGGAATCTTTGCCTTTTGCTGGAAATATTCTTTTTCATAAATAATCGACCGATATTCTGGACTCGCAAGCAGACTCCAAGAAGGTCAAGTTTCCTTTCACATATAATCCGAAACCTAAAGGGCCCTACACACTGTGTAATCCACCGCCGAGCTGCTGGACGGCGAATACGGCCGATGGGCGGGCAGTGACGGGGGGGGGGAGCGAAGTTTCTTCACTACCCCCGTCACCCGGCTCCATAGAAGTGCAGGCAAATATGGACTAGATCGTCCATATTGGCCTGCATGCACAGGTGACGGGGCACCAGCGATGAACGAGCGGGGGGCCGTGCATCGTTCATCGCTTGTGCCTCCACACTGAAAGGTATGAACGGTATCTTGTTCATTAATGAACGAGATCGTTCATGTCTTTCATTACTATCGCGCAGTGTGTAGGTCCCTTAAGGGTCCAGTTTTTAGGCCCTTTCGGTCGCAAGGTAAAGTGAAGGGAAAAAGCGATCGTAAGCAGCCCCAATACAATAAGTTTGGTAAGTCAAAGAAGCATTGGGCTACCAGAGGGCCAGCTTCCAAACCAGAAGATAAGCCATCATCCTGATGATGCGGGCCTCCCCCTGGGGGACGACTTCTTCAGTTTGCACAGATTTGGCAGCAGTCTACAACAGATGCATGGGTGCAAGAAGCGGTATCTCTAGGTTATGTTTTCCCCTTCAAGAAGCATCCTCCTCGAAGGTTCTTCTGCACCAGCCCGTCTCGGGTGGAGGAGAAAGCAAGGGCCTTGCGAGAAGCAGTTCAGAAATTGCTTCAGTCAGGAGTAGTCATTCCAGTACCCCCCTGCACAACGGGGACAGGGTTTTTACTCCAACCTGTTTTTGGTTCAGAAGCCAAATGGGTCTTTTCGACCCATTCTCAATCTCAAAATGCTAAACAAATACATTTTGGTACCAAGGTTCCACATGGAACTGTTGAGCTCCATAGTTTTGGCCATGGAGCCAGGGGATTATATGGTATCCCTGGATATTCAGGATGCATACCTGCATGTTCCTATAGCACTGTCCCATCAGTGTTATCTCAGGTTTGCCATCCTCCAGCAACATTTTCAGTTCCAGGCCCTACCTTTTGGGTTAGCCACAGCCCTTAAAGTATTTACCAAGATTATGGTTGTGATGGCAGCTTATCTCCACAAGCAGGGGATAAGAGTTTTTCCATACCTCGAAGACCTTTTAATCCTGGCACAATCACAGGAATTGCTCCTGTGCCATCTCCAACAGACAATAACATGTCTGCAGAGGCACGGGTAGCTCATAAATTGGGCAAAGTCGTCTCTGGTTCCGTCACAACGTATGACTCACTTGGGGGCTGTACTGGATTCAAGTCTGCAGAAAGTATTTTTACCTCGGAACAGGATATCCAAGGTACAGTCAAAGATTCAGGAGTTGTTACACAGTCAAACAGTATCAATTCATGCAGCAATGCGAGTGATGGGTTTTTGATGGTGTCAACATTCGACATGGTGGAGTATGCACAATTCTACTCGAGGCCTCTGCAGCGTCTGATTCTGGCCAGATGGAATGGAGTACATCAGACAATAAAGAAACAGACGATGGTACTTCCAGTAAAGGTAGGAAAGTCATTAGCCTGGTGGCTACAGACATCCTATCTAGACAAGGGGAGACCCTTTTTGAATATTAGATTGGGAGATCCTGACAACGAATGCCAGTCTTCAGGGCTGGGGAGCAGTGTCCGGAAAATGATGGTCCCAGGGACAATGGACCACAGAAGAAAGTTGCCTGCCAATAAACCTGTTAAAACTTCGGGCCATATACATGGCACTGATTCAGGCAAAGGATACTCTTCAAGGAAAACCAGTCCAGATCCGCTCAGACAATGCAACGGCAGTAGCGTACCTCAACCATCATGGAGGAACCCGCAGCCACACAGCAATGAAGGAGGTAAGTCACATTCTAAAGTGGGCAGAACTCCATCTCCCAGCCTTGTCCGCAGTATTCGTTCCGGGAGTCCTAAACTGGGAAGCGGACTTTCCAAGTCGACACGCCATTCAGGCAAGCGAATAGGCGTTACACCCGGAGGTCTTTCAGACTCTAGTAGACAAGTGGGGATTGCCAGAGATGGATCTCATAGCGTCCCATCTGAACAACAACAGTGCCCGCATACGGGTCAAGAACAAAGGATCCCAGAGCGATATTTGTGGACGCCTTGTCAGTGAAATGGGACTTTCATCTGGCGTATCTGTTTCCTCCGATCACCCTGTTTCCCAGGGTGGTGAGGAAAATAAAGCAAGCAAAGGGTGCCGTGATTCTAATAGCACCGGCTTGGCCGAGAAGGCATTGGTACACAGATCTGCAGAGAATGTTGATAGATGCTCCACTTCTGCTCCCTCAACGTCCAGATCTACTATTGCAAGGTCCTTGTTATCACAGACATCTGGATCGACTGTCTTTGACGGCGTGGCTCTTGAAACCTCTATCCTGAAGTCGAGGATTCTCACAACAGGTAATTCAAACAATGCTCAGAACAAGGAAACCCTCCTCAGCTCGTATTTATCACGGAATATGGCAGGCCTATGTTCAATGGTGCAGTGAGAGAAGTATGGACCCAAAATCCTTCAGTTTCCAGGGTCTTGGCTTTCTTGCAGGCAGCAATGGATAAAGGTTTGAAGGTGGCTTCCTTGAGAGTTCAAGTATCAGCATTGACTGTATGGTTCCAAAAGAAAATTGCCAATTTACAGGATGTGCGTACTTTTTTCCAGGGAATGCTGCGCATTCAACCTCCTTTTGTTCCTCCTCCAGCATCTTGGGACTTAAGTCTAGCCCTCAAAGCTCTGCAAGTTGCTCCGTTTGAACCACTTAATAAAGTGGATCTTAAATGGTCTTTCGACTGACTATGGCATCAGCTAGAAGAGTGTCAGATTTAGGAGCGCTGTCATGTTGTTCCCATTTTCTGATTTTTTAATCCAGATAAAGCAGTTCTTAGAACTAGGTCTGGGTATCTTCCTAAGGTGTTGTCTAAATTCCACCTTAATGAAGAAATATTAGTCCTGACTTTTCAGGTATCTGGACTCTCTGCAGGAGATGCTTCGCTGGACGTGGTCTGGGCATTAAGCATCTACGTAGATCGTACCAGTGCCATCAGAAAGACAAATTTTCTCTTCATTCTCAACGGATTTCACAAGAGAGGATGGCCTGCTACTAAACAGACGCTGGCAAGATGGCTTTGAATGACGATTTCAGAAGCATTCTCTCAAACTGATCTCCCTGTTCCGGCTAATGTCTCTGCTCACTCTACTCGTAAGGTAGGTCCTTCATGGGCAGCACAACATGGTGCTTCAGCAGAACAGATATGTAAGGCAGTCACATGGTTTTCCATTAACACATTCATTAGACATTATGCCTTGGATACTTTTGCCTCCCATGACGCTGAATTTGGACGCAATGTTCTCCTGTCCAATCAGGAGCTTCCCCACCACTAAATTGCTTTGGGAAATCCCATTGTTATCCTGTGGATAACCTGTGGACCCTGCCGGAGAAATATACGTTATGGTAAGAACTTACCGTTGATAACGGTATTTCTCCTAAGTCCACACGTTCCACAGGGATCCCCTGACGCACCTGATTTAAGGAACCTTCTGCTCACTAACCTCTTCCTTCTTGTATGGAAGGGTGTGCATGTGTGTTCTTCTCGCCTGATTAGGGCTCTACATGATGCTCCTGCCTAGTGCTTTGGAATACAACTGATTTGCCTGAGCCAGTGGGTGGGGATATATGGACGTGCCCGTTGCATGCTATGAGGCCTGAAAGCTTTTGATCGTTTGGTGCCAATCCACTGTCGCTCCATCATATCCTATTGTTATCCTGTGGAACCTGTGGACTTAGGAGAAATACCGTTATCAACGGTAAGTTCTTACCGTAACGTATATATTTTTGTTACAGATTATTTGGAAAAAGTATTTTTTTTTTCTATTTTTGCTGGTATAAAATTGTTCTTCAGGAGTAGTCAAAATGTTATTTTCTTTCCTTTTAAACTGTAAAACAAACTTGGCTAAAAGAGAGACTTGTAACATGCACAAACAGATACAGATGTGTCCTCATATATCTTGCCTCAATACGCCATGCAGCAGGAGATGCCTGCATGAGTCAGCCGGCAACTCTGCTAACGTCGGGTGTCTGTTTTTGCAGAAAATGCATCTTATACGCATTGCAGTGTGACTAGGATGCACAAGCTTATGCTGATTAAAATATGTGGCATGCCTTTATTCTGTGTGCAGCTGTAGCTGTATCTGCATACAATGCTTCATTACAGTGATTTCCAGGAACATACTGTAACGTAGCATTTCGTATGCAGATACAGCTGCAGTCACACACAAAATATAGGCATGCAGCATATCATTTTAATCAGCATAAGCTGATTGTTCTTGTTTGTATAGCAATGCGACTTAGATGCATTTAAACTGGAAAAAGTCGCTACTGAATCACGCCAGGGCTGTTTAACATTACTGTAGCAAGGATGTAGGAGGACACATTTGTATAAATGTTTCTGTAATTGTGGTAATATCATTTTAAATAGATTGATTTATTTTCAAATATGGCAGCTTTTATAGGGGCCATTCAATTAATAGAGAAATACTCACGGCCGTGGGTACTGAAGGATTTTTGTTTGCAGCCCTTTGGGCTACATACAAAATTCCATGAATCTGGGAAGAGATCAGCCTGCGAGGGGGATGAGTTCAGATGATTTTGCCGGCATTTCTATCCCGGGGTAACGCACCACCTTTGCTTGTGGCAGCAACTTAATTAAAACAACCCCTATATATACATTGGTGGACGTTGCGGCATGCTTTTAAATCTGATTAAACAATAACATTTTAATTGTTTACTCTACATTCCATGAACACCTCTGAATTAGATAAGATGTTCAGTTTGAGGATTTCAGAAGATTTGATTTAGTGTCGGCTACATAGAAGTAGATACGTAACTGAATCTTTTATGGGACTTTTTAATTTTTTTTGTAATTTATTCACTTTTTATGCTCACTGAATAATCATGGTCACACTTATAATTTGATCCCTCCCTCTATCTCTTGAAAAAAAGAAAAGAAAACCCACATGCTTATTCAGTCATGTCCTTCTAGTTCTGAGATATATGTTCTGACATATACAGGTTGAGTATCCCTTATCCAAAATTCAAAATCACACATTTTTTGTTCCACTACCGAGATAACGACACATACATATGTATATTATAAATAAATATATATATATATATATATATATATATATATATATATATATATAATGTCATTATCTCAGTAGTGTACCCAAAAATGTGGGATTTTTGGATAAGGGACACTCAACCTGTATTAGGTCCTGTTTAAGAAGTGTTTGCGGAAGCACCTCCTTTTTTCACATATCTAGTCTTTGTGATTGTTTCGTAAGGATAAGGGCACACTTTCAAGTAAATTAACCAGGCAAATAATAATAAAAATAATGAGAGAGTTGTCAAGCAAGGTAACTATGAAAAGACACTGTGAAATATGTCCATTGTGTCCAACTGCCAATATATAACTTTAGTTTTATACTCCCTGGGATGCACAAATACTTTAGTTTGTCAATACGTAGCAAGATCCATACTAGGAGAACCTATTTTGAGCACTGCATTGGTATTTGTTGTATGTGTGTTTTATTATTATTATTTTTTTGTTCCTCTTTTTTAAGGTGAAAACTGCTTGCTTATACTTGGTTTATATTCATAGGTATGATGATTATTACTATTATCCCCCTCCTCGTATGCCTCCTTCAGGCAGAGGCAGGGGCCGTGGAGGCAGAGGCGGCTATTCATATCCCCAAGATTATTATGGCTATGAAGATTACTATGATGATTATTATGCATACGATTACCATGACTACCGCGGTGGCTATGACGATCCATACTATGGGTATGATGATGCGTACCCTGTGCGAGGGCGAGGAGGTAGAGGTGGCAGAGGTGGACCTCCTCCACCTAGAGGCAGATCCGCTCCTCCTTTACGTGGGGGGCGCTCCAACTATATACCAAGGGGGTCTCCTATGGGCCCTCCTAGAGGATCCAGAGGTGGACGAGGTGGTCCTTCTCAGCAACCACAACGAGGCCGCAACTTGCGTGGCAACCGTGGAAGTAGAGGTGGGAATGTTGGTGGAAAAAGAAAGGCAGATGGGTACAACCAACCTGACTCCAAGCGCCGCCAGACCAACAATCAGAATTGGGGGACCCAACCCATAGCCCAGCAGCCTTTGCAACAAGGTGGTGATTATACTGGTAACTATGGTTACAGTAATGACAACCAAGAGTTTTATCAGGATTCTTATGGGCAGCAATGGAAGTAGGAAAGGCTGCTACTAAAAAAAATAATCATTTTTCAATCACCTACATCTATATATATATAAACATAAGGCACACACAGGATTCAGTATTGATTTTTCTGTAATTTGTAGTAGGCTCATCACTATACTGTAAATATCTTTATTTTATTTTTATTACCATTGTTGTCCACCAAGTATGAACTGATTCAGTGATCAATATTTTAATTGGGGGGGGGTTTCTTACACTCCAGTCAAGCTGGGACCCAAACTCAAGATGTGCACTCTGAAAGGTAACGTCAATACTCTATACCTTACAAGTCTTGCATTGACTTCTAGATTATGATACTATTGTTTTTGGCTTATATCCCAGAAATCTTAATTTAGATTTTTGCCTACTTACTATGTTATTGGTGGGTACTAGTCTTTTTATTTTACTTTGGCGAGTTTTGGAGTGTTTAGGGGACAACTTGTAGTAGTTTGTGCAGAAAACTTTTTTTTTCTGGCTAACTTTAAAGTCTCTGCCATAGGATTTTGCTGTAAATAAATGTAAACACTTGTGGTCTAGTAGTTTTAATAGTTGTCTTTATAACCAAACATTTTAAGATGTCATGTATGTTTTGCATTCCTAGATATAGGTTTATTGTATTTTTTTTTAATTGTGATTTTATTTTTTTGGAAGGGAGTAACATGCCCTACCAGTTTGTTTGGCTTTGTCTCAAGAAGCCTCTGCAGTATGTTCTGTGACTGTATTTCAGTTTTCTTGTTAATGTACAATTTCAATAAAACTGTTAGCAAAAACAAAAAAACACAAAAAAATGAAAAACCAAACAAAAATCCACTGCAAACAACCTTGTCCCATTTACAAACATGGTTGTATACTATTAAAACAAAACAAAACTAAAAATCTGACTTGTGATTCTTGCAAAAAACACAATTTCAAGACTGGACTGCATATGTGAGTGATCAAATCTGCTTTTAAATAAAAAATTGTCTATTTAAAAAAAAATAATAATAATGAACATGTTAAAAGTGATCTCGACGTCTTCTGAAGGTCATGTGGCAGCAACAAATTGATCAGAATGCTTTTAAACTCTGTGTCCTAGATTACCACTAAGCACTGTGTGGCTAGTGATGTGCTTTATTTGGGACAAAAAAACAACTCAAATTACAATTTTATTTCCATAGACATGCTGGGTGAATCATTTTTTTTTTTTTTTTTTTTTACTGCACATACTACTTGAGAAAAATCTTTGTACTGTGATCACACTAGCAATGTTAAACCTCCTATTTCAAAATGCACAAAAGCAAATTTTTTGCAAAGCTTTCTTAAATTCCCCAGGTTTCATCAAACCTTTAAACTGATTATTGTGGCGCAGATGGCTTATACGGCAAGTGCAAAAAACTGATTGATGAGTTTCATTGCATTTAAGTATTATGGAATTTACTAAATTATGACGTGCAAAAATCTGATTTTAAAAATACTACATTTATCTAGAGAGGAAGCATATTTTACTAACTATGCTGCTCATTGATGAGATTCCTGGAAGTATAATTTCTATCCTTACAGCATCTATGTATAGCCTACTTCCTATTTCCTGTCCTTATTTTAGAACAGGGCTTAGTTCCGACGCTCATTCAGAGCAACCTCAGAGTTGTCCAGACGTCCGATGGTGCATCCGTGGAGTAGAAACTTAGGGGGTCATTCCGAGTTGATCGCAAGTTGCCGATTTTTGCTGCGCTGCGATCAGGTCTCTACTGCGCATGCATATGCACTGCAATGCACATGCGCATCGTACGGGTACAATGCAGATAGTTGCTGAGCTATGGATCTAACGAAGAATCCATACGCACAGCCGATTGCAAGAAGATTGGCAGAAAGAGGGGGAGTATATGGGTGTCAACTGACCGTTTTCTGGGAGTGGTAGGGAAAATGCAGGCGTTTGGAGGGCGGGTGTGTGACGTCAATTCCGGCACCAAAAAAACTAAAGTGATCGCAAGGGCTGAGTAAGTTCAGACCTACTCTGAAACTGCACAAAATGTTTTTGCAGAGTTCGGCTGCACAGGCGTTCGCACACTTGCAAAGCGAAAATACACTCCCCTGTGGGCAGCGACTATGCATTTGCACGTCTGCTAAAAACAGTTAGCGAGCGATCAACTCGGAATGAGGGCCTTAGTCAGTTGTATTGTCTGTACACATTCCAGCGGCTGCAGCATTAGCAGATTTTTGCAGTACTGTTGCGTAAAAAGATGCAGTTACAAGCGCAAATGCATCCACCTCTGAACCAGGCCCCCTGTGAGGAGACTGGAAAACATGCTCACTGAGGACTGCACTTCTCTAAGCAATCATGCATAAATTAATAGGCAGAAACTTAGCAAACATTTTGGACCACTTAGGACAAATAGCTTTATTATATTATATTGCTCTTGTTAGAATGGCTGCTACCATCATGGATTTTTTTTTTTAAAGAGTGTTGATTAAACCTAAACAGCATTCGTATAGAGATCTGTATCTCATTCTAAATTACCTGAAGTTCCTTCATAAAGTATTATTCCTTCCACAGAAAAAAGAAATTGAGGTTTTAAAAACACTTATTTTAAATATGAGCCTCCAACATGTTTTTTCAGCTGATCAAAATGTTTTGCTCCTTAACTTCCCATTACCTTTGCAGTTACCTGTGCTTAATTAACTGAAGTGTTTATTAAAAGAACGGAAACACTTTAATTTTATTCAGCATCGGCAAATGCAATAGTACAATTCACTGGTAATTTGCCAATAAAACTTACGGCTGCAGTGTTCTGATCACAAAATTACCTTTTTAGATCAATTTAAAATATAATCTTCACATTTCTCCTCTGATACATTTGATAAGTGTTACTATGAAAGATGGTAATTTTGAAGTAAGCTGAATTCTGACCACTCCATTATGATGGCAGTTACAATATTGCCATACTACAGTATATAGCCTTTTGGTTTAGTTTTTTGTTTTTTTTTGGTGTGACTGATAATAAACACTTTAAAAGTATCAGGAAATGTTTTCAGACCTGCAGAATTAGACCATATTTTGTTCAGATTTTCTAATTCACAGTAATTCTATCTGCTGAGGTTCTGCTTTCAGCGAGTAGTCACTTTTGTAATTGCACAAGTCAGGAGTCCAACTTGCTGTTTGTCCAAGAAACTGCAGAAACTTTTTGTACGAAAGTGTTAGGTTTTCTGATGATTGCTAGAAATATGCATAATGAGTGGACAGATCAATTGCAAACAATAAAATAAAAACTCTTATAAATCCAATAATCTCATGTGCTGCATATGTATGAAATAAATATATTATCTACATATATATACATACACAATTGATGTGATGGGCTGAATCTGAAAATCAAAAATTGCCTGAAGGAATCTTCCCTATATTGTAAATTGTTTAATTGGATATTTTTTAATTAAAGTTTTGATGTTTTCAAATGTACATGGGGAAAAGCTTCACAAATCTGTTTTATTCTTTGGTCTGTTTGAAACTGATTTTTTTTTTCTAAGAGGTTAATTACCTGTACTATGCTGCGTGGCAATCCAGATTTCCAATTTTATTTGATCACTCATTTAAAGCAGTCACAACAAAACCAACCTTAATGTCTTCTATATTATGTATGAAAACCAAATTCATATTCCAAACAGGTCTGAGCAGAGGATGCAAAGTCAGCTCACAGATCTCAAAACTATACTGAGCGTGGATTCTTATTTCAAGATCTACATCAAGAATCTTCCATTCAGTTTTTTCACCGTGCAATTTACTTTTGCAAATAAAGTGATTTTGTTCTTGAAATTGAATTAAATTCTTAAATTTAAACTGTTGAAATTGTAAATTGTTCAAAAATAATTTTCATTGAACCTTAATTTGTGAATGCAATCTACTTCTGTGTCTTATATTTAAATGGAATTAGTTACACTAGTAAAATGTCCAGTCTTTTTGCTCTTGTATAATGTAGTTTTGTGCTTTTGCCTTTGTTTATTATAAAATAACTAGTTGGGCAAAAGAAAAAAAATTAAATTCCACTTACACAACGAAGGTCTTATGCCTTCCATATGTTACAGGAAGCCTTATTTGGGAAAAATAAAATTATCTTTTTGTAGGATAAGAATAAGATATACTTCTTGTTGTAGCTTTGACTATTTACTGGCAATGCAATTTGTCTAGCACCACATGAAACAGGGATGTCTGGCGATGGCCTGCGGTGACCGTGATCTACAGTATAAGCACATTTTAGGTTTCTGTTCTGTTTAATTGATTGGGCGTATAATAGGACAGTGATTCATTTATACTGAAATGAGATGTTCACTTACCTTTCAGTATCAGGGATTCCGTGTCAGTTTGTTAAGCTTGAGGTTTGTGGCTATTTGTTTCTTTTTGCTAATGTTTTTGTCTACTCCCTTCCATATAAGAAAGCTATCTGACTGGTTTGTGCAGGTTTTTACTTGAAGCTTATGATTGTGGTCGCTACCTATAAGTTATAGCTAATGAGAAAAGACACCTGGTAAAGTGAAACAGTGTATGTGAAAACTGAAGTACTGTAATAGGAATATGTGGTTTGCTTACAGAAATAATCAACTTAGTAGAATTTGACAACTTGTTTTAGGGAAAGGATTAAACCGAGGGGAAGGGAGTACCATGCGCACTTAAATACATAAACAAGCAGATGACGTGTGGGGTTAGAATTGAGTGCTCTGTCTAGAGATGAGCGCCTGAAATTTTTCGGGTTTTGGTTTTGGGTTCGGTTCCGCGGCCGTGTTTTGGGTTCGAACGCGTTTTGGCAAAACCTCACCGAATTTTTTTTGTCGGATTCGGGTGTGTTTTGGATTCGGGTGTTTTTTTCAAAAAACACTAAAAAACAGCTTAAATCATAGAATTTGGGGGTCATTTTGATCCCAAAGTATTATTAACCTCAAAAACCATAATTTACACTCATTTTCAGTCTATTCTGAATACCTCACACCTCACAATATTATATTTAGTCCTAAAATTTGCACCGAGGTCGCTGTGTGAGTAAGATAAGCGACCCTAGTGGCCGACACAAACACCGGGCCCATCTAGGAGTGGCACTGCAGTGTCACGCAGGATGTCCCTTCCAAAAAACCCTCCCCAAACAGCACATGACGCAAAGAAAAAAAGAGGCGCAATGAGGTAGCTGTGTGAGTAAGATTAGCGACCCTAGTGGCCGACACAAACACCGGGCCCATCTAGGAGTGGCACTGCAGTGTCACGCAGGATGTCCCTTCCAAAAAACCCTCCCCAAACAGCACATGACGCAAAGAAAAAAAGAGGCGCAATGAGGTAGCTGACTGTGTGAGTAAGATTAGCGACCCTAGTGGCCGACACAAACACCGGGCCCATCTAGGAGTGGCACTGCAGTGTCACGCAGGATGTCCCTTCCAAAAAACCCTCCCCAATCAGCACATGATGCAAAGAAAAAGAAAAGAAAAAAGAGGTGCAAGATGGAATTGTCCTTGGGCCCTCCCACCCACCCTTATGTTGTATAAACAAAACAGGACATGCACACTTTAACCAACCCATAATTTCAGTGACAGGGTCTGCCACACGACTGTGACTGATATGACGGGTTGGTTTGGACCCCCCCCAAAAAAGAAGCAATTAATCTCTCCTTGCACAAACTGGCTCTACAGAGGCAAGATGTCCACCTCATCTTCACCCTCCGATATATCACCGTGTACATCCCCCTCCTCACAGATTATCAATTCGTCCCCACTGGAATCCACCATCTCAGCTCCCTGTGTACTTTGTGGAGGCAATTGCTGCTGGTCAATGTCTCCGCGGAGGAATTGATTATAATTCATTTTAATGAACATCATCTTCTCCACATTTTCTGGATGTAACCTCGTACGCCGATTGCTGACAAGGTGAGCGGCGGCACTAAACACTCTTTCGGAGTACACACTTGTGGGAGGGCAACTTAGGTAGAATAAAGCCAGTTTGTGCAAGGGCCTCCAAATTGCCTCTTTTTCCTGCCAGTATAAGTACGGACTGTGTGACGTGCCTACTTGGATGCGGTCACTCATATAATCCTCCACCATTCTATCAATGTTGAGAGAATCATATGCAGTGACAGTAGACGACATGTCCGTAATCGTTGTCAGGTCCTTCAGTCCGGACCAGATGTCAGCATCAGCAGTCGCTCCAGACTGCCCTGCATCACCGCCAGCGGGTGGGCTCGGAATTCTGAGCCTTTTCCTCGCACCCCCAGTTGCGGGAGAATGTGAAGGAGGAGATGTTGACAGGTCGCGTTCCGCTTGACTTGACAATTTTGTCACCAGCAGGTCTTTCAACCCCAGCAGACCTGTGTCTGCCGGAAAGAGAGATCCAAGGTAGGCTTTAAATCTAGGATCGAGCACGGTGGCCAAAATGTAGTGCTCTGATTTCAACAGATTGACCACCCGTGAATCCTTGTTAAGCGAATTAAGGGCTGCATCCACAAGTCCCACATGCCTAGCGGAATCGCTCCCTTTTAGCTCCTTCTTCAATGCCTCCAGCTTCTTCTGCAAAAGCCTGATGAGGGGAATGACCTGACTCAGGCTGGCAGTGTCTGAACTGACTTCACGTGTGGCAAGTTCAAAGGGCATGAGAACCTTGCACAACGTTGAAATCATTCTCCACTGCACTTGAGACAGGTGCATTCCACCTACTATATCGTGCTCAATTGTATAGGCTTGAATGGCCTTTTGCTGCTCCTCCAACCTCTGAAGCATATAGAGGGTTGAATTCCACCTCGTTACCACTTCTTGCTTCAGATGATGGCAGGGCAGGTTCAGTAGTTTTTGGTGGTGCTCCAGTCTTCTGTACGTGGTGCCTGTACGCCGAAAGTGTCCCGCAATTTTTCTGGCCACCGACAGCATCTCTTGCACGCCCCTGTCGTTTTTAAAAAAATTCTGCACCACCAAATTCAAGGTATGTGCAAAACATGGGACGTGCTGGAATTTGCCCATATTTAATGCACACACAATATTGCTGGCGTTGTCCGATGCCACAAATCCACAGGAGTGTCCAATTGGGGTAAGCCATTCCGCGATGATCTTCCTCAGTTGCCGTAAGAGGTTTTCAGCTGTGTGCGTATTCTGGAAAGCGGTGATACAAAGCGTAGCCTGCCTAGGAAAGAGTTGGCGTTTGCGAGATGCTGCTACTGGTGCCGCCGCTGCTGTTCTTGCGGCGGGAGTCCATACATCTACCCAGTGGGCTGTCACAGTCATATAGTCCTGACCCTGCCCTGCTCCACTTGTCCACATGTCCGTGGTTAAGTGGACATTGGGTACAACTGCATTTTTTAGGACACTGGTGAGTCTTTTTCTGACGTCCGTGTACATTCTCGGTATCGCCTGCCTAGAGAAGTGGAACCTAGATGGTATTTGGTAACGGGGGCACACTGCCTCAATAAATTGTCTAGTTCCCTGTGAACTAACGGCGGATACCGGACGCACGTCTAACACCAACATAGTTGTCAAGGACTCAGTTATCCGCTTTGCAGTAGGATGACTGCTGTGATATTTCATCTTCCTCGCAAAGGACTGTTGAACAGTCAATTGCTTACTGGAAGTAGTACAAGTGGGCTTACGACTTCCCCTCTGGGATGACCATCGACTCCCAGCGGCAACAACAGCAGCGCCAGCAGCAGTAGGCGTTACACGCAAGGATGCATCGGAGGAATCCCAGGCAGGAGAGGACTCGTCAGAATTGCCAGTGACATGGCCTGCAGGACTATTGGCATTCCTGGGGAAGGAGGAAATTGACACTGAGGGAGTTGGTGGGGTGGTTTGCGTGAGCTTGGTTACAAGAGGAAGGGATTTACTGGTCAGTGGACTGCTTCCGCTGTCACCCAAAGTTTTTGAACTTGTCACTGACTTATTATGAATGCGCTGCAGGTGACGTATAAGGGAGGATGTTCCGAGGTGGTTAACGTCCTTACCCCTACTTATTACAGCTTGACAAAGGGAACACACGGCTTGACACCTGTTGTCCGCATTTCTGGTGAAATACCTCCACACCGAAGAGCTGATTTTTTTGGTATTTTCACCTGGCATGTCAACGGCCATATTCCTCCCACGGACAACAGGTGTCTCCCCGGGTGCCTGACTTAAACAAACCACCTCACCATCAGAATCCTCCTGGTCAATTTCCTCCCCAGCGCCAGCAACACCCCTATCCTCCTCATCCTGGTGTACTTCAACACTGACATCTTCAATCTGACTATCAGGAACTGGACTGCGGGTGCTCCTTCCAGCACTTGCAGGGGGCGTGCAAATGGTGGAAGGCGCATGCTCTTCACGTCCAGTGTTGGGAAGGTCAGGCATCGCAACCGACACAATTGGACTCTCCTTGTGGATTTGGGATTTCGAAGAATGCACAGTTCTTTGCTGTGCTGCTTTTGCCAGCTTGAGTCTTTTCATTTTTCTAGCGAGAGGCTGAGTGCTTCCATCCTCATGTGAAGCTAAACCACTAGCCATGAACATAGGCCAGGGCCTCAGCCGTTCCTTGCCACTCCGTGTGGTAAATGGCATATTGGCAAGTTTACGCTTCTCCTCCGACAATTTTATTTTAGGTTTTGGAGTCCTTTTTTTACTGATATTTGGTGTTTTGGATTTGACATGCTCTGTACTATGACATTGGGCATCGGCCTTGGCAGACGACGTTGCTGGCATTTCATCGTCTCGGCCATGACTAGTGGCAGCAGCTTCAGCACGAGGTGGAAGTGGATCTTGATCTTTCCCTAATTTTGGAACCTCAACATTTTTGTTCTCCATATTTTAATAGGCACAACTAAAAGGCACCTCAGGTAAACAATGGAGATGGATGGATTGGATACTAGTATACAATTATGGACGGGCTGCCGAGTGCCGACACAGAGGTAGCCACAGCCGTGAACTACCGCACTGTACTGTGTCTGCTGCTAATATATAGACTGGTTGATAAAGAGATAGTATACTCGTAACTAGTATGTATGTATAAAGAAAGAAAAAAAAACCACGGTTAGGTGGTATATACAATTATGGACGGGCTGCCGAGTGCCGACACAGAGGTAGCCACAGCCGTGAACTACCGCACTGTACTGTGTCTGCTGCTAATATATAGACTGGTTGATAAAGAGATAGTATACTCGTAACTAGTATGTATGTATAAAGAAAGAAAAAAAAACCACGGTTAGGTGGTATATACAATTATGGACGGGCTGCCGAGTGCCGACACAGAGGTAGCCACAGCCGTGAACTACCGCACTGTACTGTGTCTGCTGCTAATATATAGACTGGTTGATAAAGAGATAGTATACTCGTAACTAGTATGTATGTATAAAGAAAGAAAAAAAAACCACGGTTAGGTGGTATATACAATTATGGACGGGCTGCCGAGTGCCGACACAGAGGTAGCCACAGCCGTGAACTACCGCACTGTACTGTGTCTGCTGCTAATATATAGACTGGTTGATAAAGAGATAGTATACTCGTAACTAGTATGTATGTATAAAGAAAGAAAAAAAAACCACGGTTAGGTGGTATATACAATTATGGACGGGCTGCCGAGTGCCGACACAGAGGTAGCCACAGCCGTGAACTACCGCACTGTACTGTGTCTGCTGCTAATATAGACTGGTTGATAAAGAGATAGTATACTCGTAACTAGTATGTATGTATAAAGAAAGAAAAAAAAACCACGGTTAGGTGGTATATACAATTATGGACGGGCTGCCGAGTGCCGACACAGAGGTAGCCACAGCCGTGAACTACCGCACTGTACTGTGTCTGCTGCTAATATAGACTGGTTGATAAAGAGATAGTATACTCGTAACTAGTATGTATGTATAAAGAAAGAAAAAAAAACCACGGTTAGGTGGTATATACAATTATGGACGGGCTGCCGAGTGCCGACACAGAGGTAGCCACAGCCGTGAACTACCGCACTGTACTGTGTCTGCTGCTAATATAGACTGGTTGATAAAGAGATAGTATACTACTAATATTATATATACTGGTGGTCAGGTCACTAGGCACACTGGCAGTGGCACTCCTGCAGCAAAAGTGTGCACTGTTTAATTTTAATATAATATTATGTACTCCTGGCTCCTGCTATAACCTATAACTGGCACTGCAGTAGTGCTCCCCAGTCTCCCCCACAATTATAAGCTGTGTGAGCTGAGCAGTCAGACAGATATATAATATATATAGATGATGCAGCACACTGGCCTGAGCCTGAGTAGTGCACACAGATATGGTATGTGACTGACTGAGTCACTGTGTGTATCACTTTTTTCAGGCAGAGAACGGATATATTAAATAAACTGCACTGTGTGTCTGGTGGTCACTCACTATATAATATATTATGTACTCCTGGCTCCTGCTATAACCTATAACTGGCAATGCAGTAGTGCTCCCCAGTCTCCCCCACAATTATAAGCTGTGTGAGCTGAGCAGTCAGACAGATATATATAATATTATATATAGATAATAGATGATGCAGCACACTGGCCTGAGCCTGAGCAGTGCACACAGATATGGTATGTGACTGAGTCACTGTGTGCTGTGTATCGCTTTTTTCAGGCAGAGAACGGATTATAAATAAAACTGGTGGTCACTATCAGCAAAACTCTGCACTGTACTGAGTACTCCTAATGCTCCCCAAAATTAGTAAATCAAGTGTCTCTCTAATCTATTCTAAACGGAGAGGACGCCAGCCACGTCCTCTCCCTATCAATCTCAATGCACGTGTGAAAATGGCGGCGACGCGCGGCTCCTTATATAGAATCCGAGTCTCGCGATAGAATCCGAGCCTCGCGAGAATCCGACAGCGTCATGATGACGTTCGGGCGCGCTCGGGTTAACCGAGCAAGGCGGGAAGATCCGAGTCGCTCGGACCCGTGAAAAAAAACATGAAGTTCTGGCGGGTTCGGATTCAGAGAAACCGAACCCGCTCATCTCTATGTAGGACCCTTTGTTTTTTTGTCTTCATAAACCTATTTTCTGTGCAAATCTTTCATAATGACTGTATAACCCAATATAAGGTACTTGCTAATTTAGTGGGTGCCACTTGACTGCCCACATGTTCCAGGTTTGGAGTGCATGAGTGGCGGAGGTCAAGATTACCGAGACATGACAGAAGGGCTGACTAACACTGTACTACATGAGAAGGCCTTAATAAATGATTCATTTACACCCCAGCCTTTTCCCCATAGCCAGATTTAGAAAGAATGCTCAGTTGCAGGTACACTGTCCACGTAGAATATTGCTTAGTGAACTGCAAGCCTCAGGATATTGTTGTGAGAGACTGACAGTTACAAAAATGGGTGTGGTACTTGATAGATAATGTCAGACGAGTGGAATACACATCTTAAATGGTCACCATAAAATTTACGTTACGGTAAGAACTTACCGTTGATAACGGTATTTCTCCTATGTCCACAGGTTCCACAGGATAACATTGGGATATGATGGAGCGACAGCGGATTGGCACCAAGCGATCACAAGCTTTCTGGCCTCCCAGGATGCAACGGGCTCGTCCATATAATCCCGCCCACCGGCTCAGTCAAATCCGTTGTTTCCAAAGCATTTAGGCAGGAGCATTATGTAGAACATTATTCAGGCGTGAAGAACACACATGCACACCCTTCCATGCAAGAGGGAAGAGGTTAGTGAGTATAAAGTTTCTCAAATCAGGTGCGTCAGGGTGGGATCCCTGTGGAAACCTGTGGACATAGGAGAAATACCGTTATCAACGGTAAGTTCTTACCATAACGTATATTTCTCCGGCTGGGTCCACAGGATAACTTTGGGACTTCCCAAAGCAATTTTTAGTAGTGGGGACGCTCTTGATTAGACAGGAGAACCTTTCGGCCGAATTCAGCGTCATGAGAGGCAAAGGTATCCAAGGCATAATGTCTAATGAAAGTGTTAATGGAACACCATGTGCCTGCCTTGCATATCTGTTCTGCTGAAGCACCATGTTGTGCTGCCCATGAAGGACCTACCTTACGTGTAGAGTGAGCAGAGACATTAGCCGGAACAGGGAGATCAGCTTCGTCATTCGAAGCCATCTTGCTGGCATCTGTTTAGTAGCAGGCCAACCCCTCTTGTGAAATCCGTAGAGAATGAAGAGAGAATCTGTCTTTCTGATGGCACTGATACGATCTACGTAGATTCTTAATGCACGGACTACATCCAGCAATGCTTCTCCCGAAGAAAGTCCCGATACCTGAAAAGCCGGGACTACAATTTCTTTGTTAAGGTGAAACTTAGATACCACCTTAGGAAGATAGCCAGACCTAGTTCTGAGAACTGCTTTTTCTGGATAAAAAAATCACAAAAGGAGATTTACATGGCAGCACTCCTAAATCTGATACTCTTCTAGCTGATGTCATAGTCAGTAGAAAGAGCACTTTAGCTGTCAACCATTTAAGATCCACTTTCTTAAGTGGTTCAAACGGAGCCCCTTGAAGGGCTTTCTGGACCAGACTTAAATCCCAAGGTACTGCAGGAAGAACAAAAGGTGGTTGAATGCGCAGCATTCCATGGAAAAATGTACGCACATCCTGTAAAGTGGCAATTTTCTTTTGAAACCATACAGTCAATGCTGAAACTTGAACTCTCAAGGAAGCCACCTTCAAACCCTTATCCATTCCTGCCTGAAGGAAATCTAAGATTCTGGATACTCTGAAAGATCTTGGATCCATATTTCTTTCACTGCACCAATGAATATAGGCTTGCCATATTCTGTGATAAATGCGAGCCGATGAGGGTTTCCTTGCTCTGAGCATTGTTTGAATTACCTGTTGTGAAAAACCTCTCGACTTCAGGATAGAGGTGTCAACAGCCACGCCGTCAAAGACAGCCGATCCAGATGCCTGTGATAACAAGGACCCTGCATTAGTAGATCTGGACATTGAGGCAGCAGAATTGGAGCATCCATCGACATCCTCTGCAGATCTATGTACCAATGCCTTCTGGACCAAGCCGAAGCTATTAGAATCACGGCACCCCTTGCTTGCTTTATTTTCCTCACCACCCTGGGTATCAGGGAGATTGGAGGAAAGAGATACGCAGATGAAATTCCCATTTCACTGACAGAGCGTCCACAAGGATTGCTCTGGGGTCTTTTGTTCTTGACCCGTATGCCGGAACTTTGTTGTTCAGACGGGACGCCATGAGATCTATCTCTTGCAACCCCCACTTGTCTACTAGAGTCTGAAATACTTCCGGGTGTAGAGCCCATTCGGTTGCGCGAATGGTGTGTCAACTGAGAAAATCCGCTTCCCAGTTTTGGACTCCTGAAGCGAACACTGCGGACAATGCTAAAAGATGAAGTTCTGCCCACTTTAGTATGTGACTTACCGCCTTCATTGCTCTTTGGCTGCGAGTTCCTCCCTGATGGTTGAGGTATGCTACTGCCATTGCATTGTCCGAGCGGATCTGGACTGGTTTTCCTTGCAGAATGTCTTTTGCCTGAATCAGTGCCATATATGTGGCCCGAAGTTCCAACAGATTTATTGGCAGGCAACTTTCTTCTGTGGTCCATTGTCCCTGGAACCACAATTTTCCAGACAACGCTCCCCAGCCCTGAAGACTGGCATCCGTTGTCAGGATCTCCCAATCTGATATACAATTTATGAGCCATCCATGTTTCTGTAGACAAGTTATTGTCTGTTGGAGATGGCTCGAGCAATTCCTTGGATTGTGCCAGGATTAAAAGATCGTCGAGGTATGGAAAAATCTTTATCTCCTCCTTGCGGAGATAAGCGGCCATAACCACCATGATCTTGGTAAATACTCTGGGGGCTGTGGCTAACCCAAAGGGTAATGCCTGGAATTGAAAAGGTTGTTGGAGGATAGCGAACCTGAGGTAACACTGATGGGACAATGCTATTGGCACATGCAGGTAAGCATCCTGTATATCCAGAGATACCATGTAATCCCTTGGTTCCATGGCCAAAATTATGGAGTGTAACGTTTCCATGTGAAACCTTGGAATTCAAATGTATTTGTTTAACATTTTGAGATTGAGGATGGCCCGAAATGACCCATTTGGTTTCTGGACCAAAAATAGTTTGCATTAAAACTCCTGCCCACATTGTGCCGGGGGTACTGGAATAATTACCCCTGACTAAAGCAATTTCTGCACTGCTTCTTGCAGTGCTCTGGCCTTTGTCTTTATATGAGACGGGCTGGTGCAAAAACACCTTCGAGTAAGCTGCTTCTTGAAAGGGAAAACAACCCAGAGATACCACTTTTTGCACCCAAGCGTCTGTTGTCGACTGCTGCCATATGTGTGCAAAGTGAAGAAGACGGCCCCCTACCTTGGAGTCCCCCAAGTGGAGGCCTGCACCATCAGGCTGATGGTTTCTGTTCTGGTTTGGAAGTTGGCCCTCTAGTGGCCTATTGCTTCTTTGCTTTACCAGACTTATTGTACTGGGTTTGCTTTGATTCATTTTTACCTTTTTGGTTTACCTTGTCACTGGAATGGCCGAAAATCCGAGCCCTTAGGCTTAGGGTTATAACTGGCAGGAAACCTGACCTTCTTGGATTCAGCTTCTGACTCCAGAATATCTGTTAGTTCCTTACTAAAAAGAATGTTCCCAACAAAAGGCAAAGCTTCCAGAACCTTTTTGGATTCTGATTAAGCTTTCCATGTACGTAGCCAAATTGCTCTGTGAGCAGCTACTGTTAAGGCTGATGCTTTAGAAGCAATTGTACCCATATCCATTGCTGCTTCCTCTAGGAATAGCGCAGCCTGTTTTATGTGACTAAATGTGACTCCTGCTTCCTAGTAGGTGTTGAAAGCCCATTTTCCAGTTCTTCAGCCCATTACACTATCGCTTTTGCCATCCAGGCTGAGGCCATAACTGGCCTTATGACTGCCCCTGACAGAGAAAATATGTTTTTCAAAAAACAATCATCTCTTCTGTCTGTGACATCATTTAATGACGTAGATGGCAAAGGCAAAATAGATTTTCGCACTAATCGAATGACGTGCGTATCTACCTTAGGAGTCACTTCTCTTTTTAAACAGTCCCCAGTTGGAAAAGGATAGTAAGAATCCCATTTTTTTTTAAATTCTGTATTTCTTATTGGGCGTAGCCCAAGGTTCCTCCATAATTTCTTTCAGTTCCTCTGACCCTGGAATCTCAACCCTAACTGTTTAGAGGATTCAGCTGAGACAATAATTTAGAGACAGAATAGCCTTCATTGCTCGAATTAACTCCGCTATGTCCTCTGAGTTGAAGCCATCCCTTTGTTCTTCATATGGTGAAGTAGAGTATATGGAATCATCATCTGTTGTATCATTCTGTGTAGATGAAATATTTACCCTTGCTTTATCAGCTTGTTGATTAGTAGAATCTGTAGGGACTATACCCTAAGATGGGAGCTGCATGTATGAGTTAATGGTGTACCCTATTCCTGAGGTTGAAGCTGCAGGAATCAGTCTGTCAGCTATACTGGATAAAGTTTGTACAAACACGGTCCAAGGTGGATCTACTTGTCTACAGGGATCTGCCTTGCTATCTGCTGAAACGCAAAACAATTTGCACATAACCCATTGTGTGCCAGAGTTGGTATTGATAACCCTACCTTGCAGGATAAACATGTTATGAGTGTTGGTGTTACTGTTAATGTAACCTCGTCACCTTTGCCACTCTTAGACATGATAAACAATCAGCTTTTTCACAGTATACTACACAATTTGTGACTGAGAACACTTTACATGTATAAAAGTGATATCAATCTGACCCCAACCCAAGCACCAGCATTGAGGTTCAGAAGAAAACACTGACATACATATATAAAGTCAGCAATCACACTAGCAGTCAGTCACATTATGTATTAGTCAAATGAGCATATTATCAACTACGTACACATTTCAAGTATGTAGGAGTATATCTACTGTATTCTGTTTTATACAGTTATCTTAATGTATTCAGACGCAATTGCGGAGAAAACCACAGTATTATACATTAACTCATATGCAATAGCCACTAAACTTAACTATTCATACTGACAAAAAGTAGATAGAAATTTAGTGCTGTATAACCCTTACTCTGTAGAGTGGGATACAGGGAGACTCGCCCACTTCCAGGATCGATCAATATGTTAGCAAACGGTGAGTGGATCCAGACGCTACCAGTGTATACTGCACCTCTGCTATTTTAGTGGACACAGACGCTCAGTGAACGTTGGTGCATGCAGATGCTCATGTCTGCAACCTGGTCTCTAGCGGTAAACTTTAGTGTATATGGATGCAGCGGCCTATGCTGCAACAGAGTCCCCTCGTGGTAGCATCTGAGACGGAAGTGAGCTAATCAGTTCATGGCGGGAGACGCACGGTAACTGGTCATGAACTGGGGGGAGGGGCGACCAGGAGAGCATCTGACTCCCCACCGCTGACATCAACCCATGGGATCGCAGCCTCAAACTAATCCTGCCGTCTACTGATCCCTAAGGCCTAGCACTGGAGCACCCGTCGTTGCGGCGCGTCAGCTACTGTTTGGTAGTCTCCTCCCAAAACAGTGCAGCTGTGTCCGTATTCCCCTTCTAAGTGGAACCGATGCCTTACCTTCTCCCCGTGCTCCGGCCACAGCCTGGTAACTTCTGCTGGACCTGCTAGTTACATCCGACACAGACGCCCGTCGAGACGGCACTTGTACCGTGGGTAAGTGTTGTTGCAACCCGGCGGAGAGTTGTTGGAGCGACTCTTCCCAATATGCGTGTAAGACGCTGTTAGGAAAGATCACTCAAAAAACATAGTAAGACTATAAAAATAAAACAAATAAAGCTTAGGGCTGCCAAAAAACAGCAGCCCTGTGACCATGACCCTGCTCCTGCCGCACCAAACAAAAAACTGATTTGACTGAGTCAGTGGGCGGGATTATATGGACGAGCCTGTTACCTTGGAAGGCCAGAGAGCTTGTGATCGTTTGGTGCCAATCCGCTGTCGCTTCATCATATCCCAATGTTACCCTGTGGATAACCTGTGGACCCAGCCAGAGAATAGCATTTTTTGGTCACTTTTTGATCGCTTTTTTTTTTTTTTTTATACGTTAATATCAACATTACTACACAGACCTTACTGTAATGAGGGTTGCTATAAATGTGCTTAATTGAATCATGGAGGATAGACTTTTGTCTACTTTTTGCTTTTCTATCTGTTCTAGCCCGCTCAATACGTTTTATGTTCTGCATCCTGTGAGTGTAACAAATAGATAAATACTGTCCCTCACAGGAACTGGAGCAGGGAACATTAACGTCTGTAATTTGGCATTCAATCAATATTAAATGCAAAGAATATATAATTTAACATTTGTTTTAAAACAACATAAAGAAAAGAAAGAAGAGCACAGCAATTTTTTAAGTCATAGAATATTTATTAAGGAAATACAAGAAAAATGAACACCGCAATACAGATCAGATACATGTAAAGTATATCACGAGTAACAAAATACAAATACATCTAGTACACAGGTTCTCAAACTCTGTCCTCAGAACCCCACACAGTGCATGTTTTCCAGGTCTCCTCACAGAATCTCAAGTGAAATAATTAGCTCCACCTGTGGACCTTTTAAAATGTGTCCGTGAGTAATGACTACACCTGTGCACCTACTGGGTTACCTGCAAAACATGCACTGTGTGGGGTCCTGAGGACCGAGTTTGAGAACCTGTGATCTAGTAGATTGACCCGAACACATTAAAGGGCCCTACACATTTTACGATGCGCCGCCGAGGTGGCCGACGAGCGGCGGGGGGGGGGGGGGGCAGTGACGGGGGGAGTGAAGTTTCTCCACTCCCCCCGTCACGCGGCTGCATTGAAGTGCAGGCAAATATGGACGAGATCGTACATATTGGCCTGCATGCACAGCCGACGGGAGACCAGCGATGAACAAGCGCGGGGCTGCGCATCGTTCATCGCTGGAGTCTCCACACTGAAAGATATGAACGAGTTCGTTCATATCTTTCAGAAAATCGGCCAGTGTGTAGGGCCTATAAGAGTGTGGAGGAAACAAGTCTGAACTGCTATTGAAGCGAGTTGCAGGAATGGGGAGGAGGAAAAATGGAAGGTAAACTCTCATAGGGGTCTTTTGAACTGAAATAGGAGAAAGATGGCTACAAATAAAATCTGTACAGGTTTGGGACTCGAGGTCATAGGTACACGAGGCCAGCTATATGTAGGTGAAATGGAGAAGTAAGGGGGAAAAACATAGTAACTAAAGAGAAGAAAAAAGGTGTGTGTGGTGAGGGAGGATATGTATAGGGGAAATAAAAAAATAAAAAAAAGGTAAGCACAAAGGTTAATTAAGCCATGAGGTCGTAAAAGAACTGGTCCCAGGGCGGGAGAAGAGGTAAGAGAGAAAGACAAAGATGAATTTAGCAATATAATAGAATGAGGGGATTAGAAGAGAGAGCCTTTGCTGTAATTTTTTAAATTTGTCACTCTTGCAAGAAAATGTGATGTCCCCCCCATCCCCCCCCCCCCCCCCCCCAAAAAAAAATCAGCTTTTTTTTTTTTTTTAAACCAACTGCCTACCTCTCTAGTACTTTGCCATGCAATGTACATGCAGTATAGTAGAAAATTAAACACCATGTTATCATTTTGGTTGCTACATTAGGCTAGTTGCCAACTGATGGTGCTGGGATGAAGGTAAAGCAAAACAAAAACTCTCTACAGGACACTTTCCTGGGTGCTGTGAATACAGGAATAACCAATATTGGGACTCCCTGATGATATCCGAATACTGGTAAGGTGTTCATAAAACCCCATTCCATAATACCAAAAAAATTAAGTTAAAGTTCTAATGAAACCAGGGAATATACTTGTAACTCACTTGAAAAAAGGAGAAATTACTGCTTAATGTGGCGTGGCAATCACTACTTAGCCAACCACAAGTAGTTTCCCCATAATCTTCTATATCGCAGTGACCGACAGAGAATATTTAGACATTCACATCAGTTCCTATCTCAGTGGAGTTTACAATCTATGGGGCAGATGTATTAACCTGGAGAAGGCATACGGAAGTGATAAACCAGTGATGAGTGCAAGGTGATAAACGCACCAGCCAATCAGCTCCACTATGTAAATTAATAGTTAGGAGCTGATTGGCTTGTGCATTTATCACCTTGCACTTATCGCTGGTTTATCACTTCCTTACGCCTTCTCCAGGTAAATACATCTCCCCCAATGTTCCCTACCACATGCACACATGGGGTAATTTTTTTTTTTTTGTTGGGAGCCAGTTAACCTACCAGTATATTTTGGAGTGTGGGAGGGGAAGCCAACGCAAGCTTGGGGAGAATATACAAACTCACAGTTATGGCTGTGGTAGGAATCTAACCCAAGACCATTCATGCTGCAAGTGGGTTTTTACATATACATATGCGTCCTCCTATATGATTGCTGCAGTTATGCCAAAGGGCCCCTTTCGGCATGCCAGGTACTGTGAGACTCTGCTAGCGTCTCTTTTTTTTTTTAATGCCAAATATGCAGTGTGTTGCAACTAGGATGTACCAGGAGACTGTGATCAATTTGATGTGCAACACTTGCAGACTGAGTCTCTGGGCGGAATTCAATTGTTTTTTTAAGGAATAAACTAATGGACGTCTATCGGAGCTGTTCAATTGTTGCTTTGATTAGACGCCCATTAGCCACTGCAGTAATATTTCAGCTCACATACCCTGTAGGTGGCAAGCTGAAATGTGCAATAGATAGCTGTTTCTTTTTACGCCGCTTTAGTCATGTTTAGCCGCTTCACGCGCCTAAACCCTTACGAATTGCATGCAGTACTTAAAGAGCGGCCATAACAATCGGTGCACATCAATTATCTCATCTTAAAAAAAAAAAAAAAAACAGCGCCCATGCCTTTTTTTTTTTTTATGCCAAGTTCCATCGTGCTTTGTATAAAGCCACCGTCGCACAAAGTTACACAATTGTCACATATCAATTTAATCAGAACAGTCTCCTGCTGTGTTCTAGTCGCATTGCGACTAAGATGCATTTTCAGCAAAAAAGAGAGGCCTGATGCGATCAGGTTTGCACGGGACCTGTCAGCTCACTTGTGCCAGTCATCTCCCACTGCGCGGCGTATTGAGGCTAGATTTACAGTATGCGGATACACTTTTTTTTCTTTAACTATAGTAGATACATGTATACTGTGGGTTACAGCACCAGCATCCCGAGTACATGTTTTCATTCATGTACTCATTGGGAGAGTAAGGCACTGCAGAAAATTAAATAATCTACATAGTGCCTATGTTCAGTTGGGAGTAGATTTTATAGCTTTCTAGAATCAAAAAGAACATTGCATTCCCTAACAGCACAATGTTGCTCAAATACTGTCAATTGCTGCCTGGATCCCGCAATTCAGGAGAAGGATGTTGGAATCCCGCAGTCGGTGATATTCTGATAGCTGGAATCCCGACCACCGCCGGGTATTCCCACTCGGTTGGTGGGTTGACGTCACCAACCGGGTGGGAATAGTACCTGTGGCAAGGGAAGCGAGCCACCGGGCCCGATGTGTAGCGAGTCCGCAAGGAGACTCTCTGCTTGGCCAACCGGATGTCACTAGGTATAGTGACAACTGGTATCCCGAATGCAATAAAATGAGACAAGAGCTGGCATCGGGGGGGGGGGGGCAAGGGTGCAGCTTGACCCCCCAAACATGATGGATGTATAGGGGAGTGCTTACATCCACATCCCTGTGAGTAGCTTTTACTTTAAAAGCAGTGTGCGTTCTCAGGCAGGGTGCGGTGGCCCATCTGTACTAGCCGTCTGTCTCTTCACTGGTGATGCATTACTGGGAGGAGACATGGCTGTGGCCCCAGAATGCCACGCCTCCTCCCAGTAATGCCTTACAAGTGAAGAGACAGACGGCTAGTACAAAAGAGGGGACACCTGTGCGGCAGCACACTACTTTTAAAGTTGAAGCCGCCCACAGGGCTGCAGAAGCAAGCGTTCCCCCGCACTGACGGGGAGGGTAGAAGGAGAGGAGACTGTCACAGCAACAGGGGAGCCAAAATGAAATTATAACTTGGCCCTCCCCCAGCATGAAATCATTCTTGCGCCCCTGCTTACCATGTTAAATAATGTGCACACCTGGACATTGCATTCATGTCTGGTGGCACATTGCTCATAGTTGAATTTCCTCTAAGCAGGGTAGAGGGCTTTAGTAGGCATTTTGTAATTACATTGAAGTTACTCCAAATTAAAAATAAGGTGTGCCATTATTTAGTATTTTTTAACAGTTTAAATGTAACATTGGTAAGAACTTCAGCCATAGGATGCAGTTCTCCACTGCTGCTCAGTAATGCAACAATGGTGCAGCAGGACATGCTCAAGTTGGGTTTTTTTTTTTTTAAACATCAACTTTTTTTTTCCTTTACACCACAACCACTCTTTATGGTAAAATTGTACAACCCACCCTGACATGCCTTCCATAGTTTCAGTCCTTCTACAGGTAATGCTGTACTAAAACAGCCCATGTCAACATATGGGTTTAGTGAGGAAGTCAACTAATTGATTCCTTTTGATCCCTGACCCCTTTAGGCAGGCATTCCCAACCACGGTCCTCGAGGCACACTAAAGGCTGAAACACACACACGCCGGCTTTTGCCGGCCGGGAAAAAGCCGGATGGCTTTTTCCCGTGCCAATATTGTAATTAACAGTGCGAAAGGTAGGGTCCTTTTACACTGCACGGCCTCGGGCCGGCTGCCAGGTGCAGCCGGAAATATCCACTGGAAGGTCCGGCTGCCGTGCCGTCTTTGTAGGAAGTGGACCGTGTGTGTGAAGGGGAGCTTTCACACACAACGTTTTTTTTTTTCAAGCCGTGTCTAATGTTGCACATGCGCACAGCATTACACACGGCTCAAAGCCGTTGTGTGTGAAAGACCCTGCCGGATGGCAAAAGGCCGGACAAACTTTTTGCCATCCGGGGAAAACCGGCTAGTGTGTTACAGCTCTAACAGTGCAGGTTTTAGTGATATCCAGGCTTCAGCACAGGGGATTTAATTAGTAGCTCAGTTATTTTGAAATAACCATCTGTGCTGCAGCCTGGATATCACTAAAACCTGCACTGTTAGTGTGCCTTGAGGACCGTGGTTGGGAATGCCTGCCTTAAGGCATAGGTCTGCAAACTCGGTCCTCATTACCACACACAGTGCATGTTTTGCAGGTAACCCAGCAGGTGCACAGGTGTATTAATTACTCAGACACATTTTAAAAGGTCCGCAGGTGGAGTTAATTATTTCACTTGTGATTCTGGGAGGAGACCTGCAAAACATGCACTGTGTGGTGTAATGAGGACCGAGTTTGCAGACCGATGCCTTAAGGCAGGCTTGTCCAAACTGTGGCCCTCCAGCTGTTGTGAAACTACATATCCCAGCATGCCCTGACACAGTTTTGCTGTCAGAGAATGCTAAAGCTGTGTCAGGGCATGCTGGGATGTGTAGTTTCACAACAGCTGGAGGGACGCAGTTTGGACATGCCTGCCTTAAGGTCTATATCAGGGGTGGGGAACCTTTTATCTCCCAAGGGCCATTTGGATATTTATAAAATCCTTCGGCGGCCATACAAAAATTATCAACCTAAAAATTAGCCTGCCTGCTCCCCAATAGTTAGGACTCAGTATATATGTCCCCAGTAGATATGCCCCTCAGTGGTACTGTGTGCGTGCGCCAAAAAATCGGTGTGGCCAATTAAAATGGGGCATGATACACACATGCCCATAATAGTGCAGTGCCAGTGCAGTGCCAGATACACATAGGCCACCACAGTGCCAGATACACATTGCCAGATACATATTACCCCACACATGCGCCCCCCCCCCTCCCCCCCCACCTCACTGTGCCTCTCACCACTGCTGCTGTGTGTGTGTCAGGGAAGGAGAGCGCAGCATGCGCTTCCTGCCCCTTAGTGCTCAGTCCAGCGGCGGCGTGTCTCAGATGTCAGGGGCCAGGAAGGGAGGAGAGCGTAGCTACAGTATGTCGGGCGGCGGCGTGTAGGACCTCAAACCAGCTGCCGGTTCGTGAGCCAATCAGGGCTCGCCGACCGTCAACAGAGGCTCCTGATTGGCTCACAAACCAGCGGCTGGTTTGAGATACTACACGCCGCTGCTGCCAGACATAGCTGCACTCTCCTCCCTGCCCTGATAGCTAAGACACGCCGCCGCCGGCCTGAGCACAAAGGGACAGGAGAGGCGCACGCTGCGCTCTCCTCCCCTGACACACAGCAGCGGGCCGGAACAAGTGGCTTTGCTGGCCTTTTACGGCCCGCAGGCCTGAGGTTGCCCACCCCTGGTCTATATAAATGATTCAAAGAAATTGCTGTGTACAACTAACGTATAAGCACATTTTAGAATGGGAAATGCTACTACTACATAATGTGATATACCCAAGATTTATTATGACATCCGAGGTGCAAAATTTACTTTAATCTGGCTGCCTCTGACAGGCATATTTATTAGATATATCAGAAGCAATGAAGGACAAGTGACCCTCCTAAAATGAGAGTAAGCATAATGCATTCATACACTCTATATAGGAGAATAATCCATAATTTGTGATATCTTCTCACCATCTGAATTAGCCAGTTAGGGTAACCTATTACCTGACATTACCTTTTGTTTTACTATTACACTGCCACAATAGGTAGTGTGGCTTTTGCGTGGGACCAAGTGCTGCCTATAAGGCCCCTGGAATGTATTGCTGGAGTGAAACCATGTTGAAAGTTAATAGGGATCTATCATGGACTGTGTGACCACAGCTACCCAGGACAAATAAAGTTGGGGAGGAGTGTTTGCAGGAAATTAATACTTTTGGTAAAATTGAGGACTTGGGACGTTGTGTCTTCTTCCTTGTCCCAGATGTTTCTAGTGCATATACCACTTTCATCTCTCTTCCCCCCCCAGGTACTGCTGATCTCTATATAATTCAGACTCGGTTTGTTGTCCATACAGAATGCACTGAAGGGGATGTGGAAAGGAGTAGAAAAATAGGGGTGGTCTTCAGTATGCCGACTGACGAGATTCCAGCGCACAGTATACCGGCGCCGGAATCCCGAAAGCCGGCATACCGACACTTATTCTCCCTCGTGGGGTCCACGACCCCCCTGGAGGGAGAATAAAATAGCGTAGCGCGCCACCGTGCCAGTAGCGTGGCGAGCGCAGCGAGCCCGCAAGGGGCTCATTTGCGCTCGCCACACTGTCGGTAAGCCGGCGGTCGGGCTCCCGGCGCCGGTATGCTGGTCGCCGGGAGCCCGACCGCCGGCATACCATATTGAACCAAAAAAGTAGTGATCTACACAAGAAGCATAAGAAGGTGACTCTGTTGTCACACCTTTAGTGTCTATAATGCAAAGGTTAGGAGCGATTTCAGTCAAATAGCAATTTATCACTACAGATGTGTCCACTTACATCTAGCTCAATCACTTAATCTTTTCGTGCAACTTTTTTGCATTAAAATGCATCTTATTCGCAAAATGGATGCACAAGCAGCTTTTGCTGATTCTTTGTGCGACCACGACTGTATCTGCATACGAAATGCTATGTTGCATTTTGTATGCAGATACAGTAGCATTTCAAGGAAAACAAGACAAAGATTTGTATCATTTTGTGCACAAAATGCCAGCTGTCTGTCCGTTAAAATCCCGGCTGTCTGGATTCTGGCGTTCAGGATACCAACGCCAAATTCCTGACAGCCAACAATGCCGGCAGCCTGGAATCCCGGCGCACTAGGACTATTCCCACTCGTGGGTGTCCATGAAACCCATAAAGTGGGAATAGATACTGTGGCAAGGGGACGCTTAGCACCCGACTTGCTGCTGCCATTCTGGTGGATGGGATGCCGCTGTCTTGATATTGACAGCCGGCATCCCGTCTGCCGGGATAACGTGGGAAATCCGTACAGACTCATACAGTGTAGACATAGGCGTGCGCAGCACATTTTATTAGGGGGTGCACTGTTGGAGGGGCGTGTCTAGCACCATCTATTGACGGTCAACACAATATAAAATATCCACCCTTGTACCAATCCTAATAAAGCAGATACATTGTCAGATGTTGTGTGCACCAAACAAACATCCCTGATGGCACTCACTGTAATTACAGTGCTCCTCCTCAGCCTGGTCTTGCTCCCCCTCTCTTTCACTTGCAAGCTGCAGCAGCTTACTTACAAGTCAGTCACTCACTGACACTGACAGTCGCAGACTAGTACTGCTTCTGCTGGAAAAACGAGTGACGTGCCAATGTTGCTGCCGACCGCCTGCCAGTATTGAATTTGTCTTCCGAAGAGGAACGCTGGCTGCATGCTGATCCTCATCAGTGGCTGGCGTTGGCATAGCATAGAAGGAGAGAGGTGGGAGCGGGGCGCGTGTAATGGGTGGGCGTGCGAGCAGCATGACGTAATCACGTTACATCATGCTGTTTTTGTACATGGAGGTGGACCCGGGAGTTTGAAAGCCGGTGGCAGTGGCACCCTTGATTAACCCAGACGTCCGGTCAGTAATGCAATCCTGACAGGGTGCAGCGCAGAGGGGACAGTAATCAGTCTGCTCGGCGATCACTGCATCAGGCATGTGAGATCGGGGTGACAGACATTAGGGGGTGCCTGTGCGCACCAGGCACCCCCCCTGCGCACACCGATGAGTGTAGAAAAATATGTAATGACAACAATGTTGGTAAATTTCCAACGGAGTCTTAATATTTATCAAAAAGCTGTAAAGGATAGGATATTATGTATTAATAATTCCAATACTAAGGAATCAAGTCATGTAAATGGAATAATGATAACAACAATGTTGCTGAATATACAAGGGAGTCCTCTTAATATATGGCACAAACCATATAATTAATTCCCATTATTCATGGTATAAATGCTCCATTTCACTTAATTCCCATATCAGGGCAATGGTCAATCTCATATATATATTTTTTTTCTTATTTGTAATCATGAGATTGTGCAGCAGCTGATATATTTAATATTAGTCTGTATTACATATTTATTGTAGCTGCATTATAAGCTCCCTCACAGCTTTTGCAGCTAAATGTGCACTTCTGGGGTCTGGTATCTTATATACAGTATTCCCCGTTACTGTGGGGCAATGTATTTAACAATCAGTGTTATGGTGGTCACTTTCTATCCTTTTGTATAGGAATAAAGAGTTATCAAACGCCTATGAATCATTAAGTTATTTATGTAACGATCAACTTTACTGGAGACTGCAATTTAAACCTGTTAGTGTTATAGCATATATTGCTAATTGTACTATCCTCTCACTTTTTGTGTTGCAATATACAGCCTCTCAGACCTTGTTAAACCGTACACGGTGTGAATACAGTATGTTCAATTCATTAACTCTCCTCAACTGTGCTGTGGTGCTGCTGTCCCTTTAAGGTCAGGTGAGCAGTCGCACAGTGTAGAAATAATACATCAGATAAACATTATAATCAGGGCTGGTTCTAGACCTTGTGGCGCCCAGGGCAAAAGTTTCCTGTGGCGCCCCCATCCCCCCCAGGTAAAATAGAGTTGGGCACGCGCCTTCTTCATAGGGAATGGGCATGGCTACAGTTATCCCCCTGTATTTGTGCCCCCCTGTAGCTGTGCCTTCTGTAACAGTGCACCCAGTAGCTTTGCCACCTGTAATAGTGCCCCCAGTAGTTGTGACCTTAGTAATTGTGCCCCCTGTAGCTGTGCCTCCTGTAGCAGTGCCCCTAGTAGTTGTGACCCCTGTAGTAGCTCCGCTTGCAAACACAAAAACAAAAAACATACCAGCCCCGATCCTGCTTCCAGACCGCTACTGCGCTGTCCTCCGTCTCCGGCCGCCGGCTCCTCTCTATGACGTCTCTCCCATAGCAGGGCTGCACAAACACTAGGTCAGTTATGACCTGTATTGTCTGTCACTGGAGCCGGCTGCAGCGGGCACCCACACAGCCCACGGCGCCTGCTGCAGCCGGGGAGAGCGGGCATCAGGAGTAGCGGCTCTTGCCACGGCAGCGGTGGCGCCCCGGGCAAAAAGCCTGCTTGCCCGTGGCAAGAGCCGCTACTGATTATAAGCATCATAAATATCAAGAGGCACATTGGTAGAGCCTGCACACAGCTTAGAGAAGCCGGCACACGCTTCAAAGTGTTTTCTTCATCAGGGCAGCCAGAGGGGGTGGCTGGGACCCATTTTTATAGCAGTACTTCCTCATTCTCCTCCAATGATTGGAACCAATGGGGTAGGTAGAGTGGTGCAAACAGAGAGATTCTTGTCTTTTATAGTGTTGCTTTCTGCTGATTTTTCAGAAAATTGCACCAAGTTCCTGTAGTGTTTGCTATGAATGTTTGTGACTATTATAAGATGCTTTTTGCTTATGGATCAGCTGTGTAGTAGGATTAGTGAGAGATTCATTTTATTTTTAAAGGATTTTCCTAATGAAACAGAGTCTTGGTGGCCAAACTAATGTTAAGATACAGCTGATTTTCCTGATTCACAGCACAAAATTATTAGCAATGCAGCATATCAGGTTGAATGAAAATATGACTAATTTACAGTGAATTGGATTAGTAGAGTAGAACAGAACCACTTGGCCCCTCTAGTCTGCTCCTAAACCCTATTTCTCTGACGTCCTAAGTGGATGCTGGGACTCCGTAAGGACCATGGGGAATAGCGGCTCCGCAGGAGACTGGGCACAACTAAAAAAAGCTTTAGGACTACCTGGTGTGCACTGGCTTCTCCCACTATGACCCTCCTCCAGACCTCAGTTAGAATCTTGTGCCCGGCTGAGCTGGATGCACACTAGGGGCTCTCCTGAGCTCCTAGAAAGAAAGTATATTTTAGGTTTTTTATTTTACAGTGATATCTGCTGGCAACAGACTCACTGCAGCGAGGGACTAACTGGTGGTAGCTTGGGCTTCTTAGGCTACTGGACACCATTAGCTCCAGAGGGATCGACCACAGGATCCGACCTCGATGTTCGGTCCCGGAGCCGCGCCGCCGGCCCCCTTACAGAGCCAGAAGCAAGAAGTGTTCCGGAAAATCGGCGGCAGAAGACTTCTGTCTTCAACAAGGTAGCGCACAGCACTGCAGCTGTGCGCCATTGCTCCTCATGCACACCTCACACTCCGGTCACTGATGGGTGCAGGGCGCTGGGGGGGGCGCCCTGAGGGTAATATATGACACCTTGGCTGGCAAATCATCACAATATATAGTCCCAGGGCTATATATGTGATAAATTACCCCTGCCAGAATCCATGAAAAAAGCGGGAGAAAAGTCCGCAGAAAAAGGGGCGGGGCTATCTCCCTCAGCACACTGGCGCCATTTTTTCTTCACAGTGCAGCTGGAAGACAGCTCCCCAGGCTCTCCCCTGTAGTTTTCAGGCTCAAAGGGTTAAAAAGAGAGGGGGGGCACACCAAATTTAGGCGCAATATGTGTATACAAGCAGCTATTGGGGGGGAAATCGCTCAGTTATAGTGTTAATCCCTGCATTATATAGCGCTCTGGTGTGTGCTGGCATACTCTCTCTCTGTCTCCCCAAAGGACTTTGTAGGGTCCTGTCCTCAGTCAGAGCATTACCTGTGTGTGTGCGGTGTGTCGGTACGGCTGTGTCGACATGTTGGATGAGGAAGGTTACGTGGAGGCGGAGCAGAGGCCGATAAATGGGATGTCGCCCCCTGTGGGGCCGACACCAGAGTGGATGGATAGGTGGAAGGTATTAACCGACAATGTCAACTCCTTTCATAAATGGCTGGATGACGTAACAGCTGTGGGACAGCCGGCTTCTCAGGCCGCGCCTGCCCAGGCGTCTCAAAGGCCATCAGGGGCTCAAAAACGCCCGTTACCTCAGTTGGCAGACACAGATGTCGACACGGAGTTTGACTCCAGTGTCGACAAGGTTGAGACATATACACAATCCACTAGGAACATCCGTTGCATGATCTCGGCAATGAAAAATGTGTTACACATTTCTGACATTAACCCAAGTACCACATAAAAGGGGTTTTATGTTTGGGGAGAAAAAGCAGCCAGTGTTTTATTCCCCCATCGGATGAGTGAATGAAGTGTGTAAAGAAGCGTGGGTTCCCCCGATAAGAAACTGGTAATTTCTAAAAAGTTACTGCTGGCGTACCCTTTCCCGCCAAAGGATAGGTCACGTTGGGAGATATCCCCTAGGGTGGATAAGGCGCTCACACGTTTGTCAAAAAAGGTGGCACTGCCGTCTTAGGATACGGCCACTTTGAAGGAGCCTGCTGATAAAAAGCAGGAGGCTATCCTGAAGTCTGTATATACACACTCAGGTACTATACTGAGACCTGCAATTGCCTCAGCATGAATAGTGCTGCTGCAGCGTGGTCTGATACCCTGTCAGATAATATTAATACCCTAGACAGGGATAATATTTTGCTAACATAGAGCATATTAAAGACGTCGTCTTATATATGAGGGATGCACAGAGGGATATTTGCCGGCTGGCATCCAGAATTAATGCAATGTCCATTCTGCCAGGAGGGTATTAGAGACCCGGCAGTGGACAGGTGATGCTGACTTTAAAAGGCAGATTCTGCCTTATAAGGGTGAGGAATTGTTTGGGGATGGTCTCTGGGACCTCGTATCCACAGCAACAGCTGGGAAGAAAATTTTTTACCTCAGGTTTCCTCACAGCCTAAGAAAGCACCGTATTTTCAGGTACAGTCCTTTCGGCTTCAGAAAAGCAAGCGGGTCAAAGGCGCTTCCTTTCTGCACAGAGACAAGGGAAGAAGGAAAAAGCTGCACCGGACAGCCAGTTCCCAGGATCAAAAATCTTCCCCCGCTTCCTCTGAGTCCACCGCATGACGCTGGGGCTCCACAGGTGGAGACAGGTGTGGTGGGGGCGCGTCTCGGGAACTTCAGGGACCAGGGGGCTTGCCCACAGGTGGATCCCTAGGTTCTGCAAGTAGTATCACTGGGATACAAGCTGGAGTTCGAGGCGACTCCCCCTCGCCGTTACCTCACATCAGCCTTGCCTGCTGCCCTCGGAGAATGGGAGGTAGTACTGGCGGCAATTCACAAGCTGTACTTCCAGCAAGTGAAATCAAGGTACCCCTCCTTCAACAAGGCTGGGGTTACTATTCCAAAATGTTTGTGGTACCGAAACCAGACGGTTCGGTGAGACCCATTCTAAAATTGAAATCCTTGAACACTTATATACGAAGGTTCAAGTTCAAAATGGAATCGCTTAGGGCGATTATTGCAAGCCTGGAGAATTTCAGGGTATCACTGGACATCAAGGATGCTTACCTGCATGTCCCTATTTACCCTCCTCACCAGGTGTACCTCAAAATTGGGGTACAGGATTGTCATTACCAATTCCAGACGTTGCCGTTGGTCTGTCCCCGGCACCGAGGGTATTTACCAAGGTAATGGCCGAAATAATTATCCCGTACTTGGATGATCTCCTTATAAAGGCGAGGTCCAGGGAGCAGTTGTTCGTCGGAGTAGCACTATCTCGGGAAGTGCTACAACAGCACGGCTGGATTCTGAATATTCCAAAGTCGCAGCTGGTTCCTACGACGCGTCTACTGTTCCTGGGTATGGTTCTGGACACAGAACAAGAAAAAAGGGTTTCTCCCGGAGGAGAAGTCCAAGGAGTTGTCGTCTCTAGACAGAGACCTCCTAATACAAATACAGGTGTCGGTGCATCAATGCACGCGAGCCCTGGGAAAGATGGTAGCTTCTTACGAAGAAATTCCATTCGCCAGGTCCCATGCAAGATCTTCCAGTGGGATCTGTTGGACAAGTGGTCCGGGTCGCATCTTCAGATGCATCGGCGGATAACCCTGTCTCCAAGGGCCAGGGTGTCGCTGTTGTGGTGGCTGCAGAGTGCTCATCTTCTAGAGGGCCGCAGATTCGGCATACAGGACTGGGTCCTGGTGACCACGGATGCCAGCCTTCGAGGCTGGGGGGCAGTCACACAGGGAAGAAACTTCCAAGGACTATGGACAAGTCAGGAGAGTTCCCTACACAAAAATATTCTGGAACTAAGGGCCATTTACAATGCCCTAAGTCAGGCTAGACCCTGCTTCAACACCGGCCGGTGCTGATCCAGTCAGACAACATCACGGCGGTCGCTCATGTAAACCAACAGGGCGGCACAAGAAGCAGGATGGCGATGGCAGAAGCCACAAGGATTCTCCGATGGGCGGAAAATCATGTGTTAGCACTGTCAGCAGTGTTCATTCCCGTAGTGGATAACTGGGAAGCAGACTTTCTCAGCAGACACGACCTCCACCCGGGAGAGTGGGGACTTCATCCAGAAGTCTTCCAAATGATTGTACACCGTTGGGAAAGGCCACAGGTGGACATGATGGCGTCCCGCCTCAACAAAAAGCTAAAAAGATATTGCGCCAGGTCAAGGGACCCTCAGGCGATAGCTGTGGACGCTCTGGTAACACCGTGGGTGTACCAGTCGGTGTATGTGTTCCCTTCTCTGCCTCTCATACCCAGGGTAATGAGAATAATAAGAAGGAGAGGAGTAAGAACTATACTCATTGTTCAGGATTGGCCAAGAACAGCTTGGTACCCAGAACTCCAAGAAATGATCTCAGAGGACCCATGGCCTCTGCCGCTCAGACAGGACCTGCTGCAGCAGGGGGCCTGTCTGTTCCAAGACGTACCGCGGCTGCGTTTGACGGCATGGCGGTTGAACGCCGGATCCTGAAGGAAAAGGGCATTCCGGAGGAAGTTATTCCTACGCTAATTAAAGCTAGGAAAGAAGTGAACGCAAACCATTATCACCGCATATGGCAGAAATATGTTGCGTGCTGGGAGGCCCCAACGGAGGAATTTCAGCTAGGTCGATTTCTGCACTTCCTACAGTCAGGGGTGACTATGGGCCTAAAATTGGGTTCCATTAAGGTCCAGATTTCGGCTCTATCGATTTTCTTCCAAAATAGAACTGACTTCACTGCCTGAAGTTCAGACTTTGTTAAGGGAGTGCTGCATAGTCAGCCCCCGTTTGTGCCTCCAGTGGCACCTTGGGATCTCAACGTGGTGTTGGATTTCCTGAAGTCGCATTGGGTTGAGCCACTTAAATCCGTGGAGCTACCATACCTCACGTGGAAAGTGGTCATGCTGTTGGCCTTGGCATCGGCCAGGCGTGTATCAGAATTAGCGGCTTTTTCATGCAAATCCCTTATCTAATTTTTTTATATGGATAGGGCGGAATTGAGGACTCGTTCCCAATTCTTTCCTAAGGTGGTATCAGTTTTTCATGTGAACCAACCTATCGTGGTGCCTGAGGCTACTTGGGACTTGGAGGATTCCAAGTTACTGGACGTAGTCAGGGCCCTGAAAAATATATGTTTCCAGGATGGCTGGAGTCAGGAACACTGACTCGCTATTTATCCTGTATGCACCCAACAAGCTGGGTGCTCCTGCTTCTAAGCAGACTATTGCTCGCTGGATCTGTAGCACGATTCAACTTGCACATGCTGCGGCTGGACTGCCGCACCCTAAATCTGTAAAAGCCCATTCCACGAGGAAAGTGGGCTCTTCTTGGGGGGCTGCCCGAGGGGTCTCGGCTTTACAAATTTGCAGAGCTGTTACTTGGTCGGGTTCAAACACTTTTGCAAGAGTCTACAAGTTTGATACCCTGGCTGAGGAGGACCTTGAGTTTGCTCATTCGGTGCTGCAGAGTCATCCGCACTCTCCCGCCCGTTTGGGAGCTTTGGTATAATCACCATGGTCCTTACGGAGTCCCAGCATCCACTTAGGACGTCAGAGAAAATAAGATTTTACTCACCGGTAAATCTATTTCTCGTAGTCCGTAGTGGATGCTGGGCGCCCATCCCAAGTGCGGATTGTCTGCAATACTTGTATATAGTTATTGCCTAACTAAAGGGTTATTGTTGAGCCATCTGTTGAGAGGCTCAGTTATATTTCATACTGTTAACTGGGTATAGTATCACGAGTTATACGGTGTGATTGGTGTGGCTGGTATGAGTCTTACCCGGGATTCAAAATCCTTCCTTATTGTGTCAGCTCTTCCGGGCACAGTATCCTAACTGAGGTCTGGAGGAGGGCCATAGTGGGAGGAACCAGTGCACACCAGGTAGTCCTAAAGCTTTCTTTAGTTGTGCCCAGTCTCCTGCGGAGCCGCTATTCCCCATGGTCCTTACGGAGTCCCAGCATCCACTACGGACTACGAGAAATAGATTTACCGGTGAGTAAAATCTTATATTTATCCTTAGTTCTTTGTAAACAATGGCCCTCATTCCGAGTTGTTCGCTCGGTAAAAATCTTCGCATCGCAGCGATTTTCCGCTTAATGCGCATGCGCAATGTTCGCACTGCGACTGCGCCAAGTAAATTTGCTATGCAGTTAGGAATTTTACTCACGGCTTTTTCATCGTTCTGGCGATCGTAATGTGATTGACAGGAAATGGGTGTTACTGGGCGGAAACAGGCCGTTTTATGGGCGTGTGGGAAAAAACGCTACCGTTTCCGGAAAAAACGCAGGAGTGGCCAGAGAAACGGAGGAGTGTCTGGGCGAACGCTGGGTGTGTTTGTGACGTCAAACCAGGAACGACAAGCACTGAACTGATCGCAGATGCCGAGTAAGTCTGAAGCTACTCAGAAACTGCTACGAGGTGTGTAATCGCAATATTGCGATTACTTCGTTCGCAATTTTAAGATGCTAAGATTCACTCCCAGTAGGCGGCGGCTTAGCGTGAGCAACTCTGCTAAAATCGCCTTGCGAGCGAACAACTCGGAATGACCTCCAATATATTTATCTATCCCAAGCATGTTTAAATTTCTCTACTATATTAGCCTCTACCACCTCTAATGGTGAGCTATTCCACTTATCCACTACTCTTTGTGGGAATTTTTTTTTTTTTTAGTCAGAATTAATCTAAACCTTCTTCCCTCCAGTTTCAGAGCATGACCTCTTGTTATAATACTTCTCTTCCTTTGAAGAATGTTTCCCTTGTGTGTCTTGTTAAAACCCATGATACATTTCTATCATGCCACAGCTTCCCCTTCTCTGCTCCAAACTATACTTTAAGATCTTTTAGTCTTTCCGAGTAATGTCCCCTACACATTCGGCGATATGGGGATACGGGCGACCCGGGGAGGAGTGAAGTTTCTTCACTCCCCCCGTCACCCGACTCCATAGCAGTGCATGCTAAAACGGACAATCTCGTCCATATTGGCCTGCATGCATAAGCGACTGGGCACCAATGATTCATTAATGAACGAGAACGTTCATATCGTTTAGTAAAATCTGTTAGTGTGTAGGGCCCTTAAGTTTTGTGCTGTAAGCCATGCACCATTTTAGTTGCCCTTTGTAGTCTCTAATGTATTTGTAGCCTGGAAATATGGCCTCCATAATTGCACACAGATGAGGCTCTACTAATAACCTGTACAATGGCATTATTACTTCTTTCTCTTACGTCCTAGAGGATGCTGGGTTCCACATTAGTACCATGGGGTATAGATGGGTCCACCAGGAGCCATTGGCACTTTAAGCGTTTGAGAGTGTGGGCTGGCTACTTCCTCTATGCCCTGCCTACCAGACTCAGTTTAGAAAATGTGCCCGGAGGACTCGGTCACAGCTAGGGGAGCTCTACAGAGCTTCTTGAGTAAAGTTTTTTTTTAGAGTTTATTATTTTACAGGGAGGCTGCTGGCAACAGCCTCCCTGCTTCGTAGGACTAAGTGTGTGTGTGTGGGGGGGGGGGGGAGTAGTGTCCGCCCTGCGGGGTCTGAGCCACTATCTCCGCTGATAGGACACTGAGCTCCTGAGGGGATCGATCGTTCCCCACCACAGGGGATCGCTCACCCCAGCAACATGCCGCCATCCCCTTACAGAGCCGAAGATCAGTGGCGAGTGAGTCACCGACCCCCCTAGCAAGCGCGGGGGGCAGGGGCAGTGTGAAGATGGCGGCAACAGGGTAGGAATGCAGTACTAACCGCTCTGGAGGCTCAGCGGTACTTAGTGCGATGCTGTGAGGGGCGCCCTGAGCCAGCGCCTGAACCCTGCATTGGTCAGCAAACCTGTCGGGGTCCGTGGGTCTCAGCCAGCATTTTACCTCAGGCCAGTATAATACTTGTGAAGAGCAGGAAGACAGTGCCATTTTGGGGGCGGGGCTTCTCAGAGCGGACCCAGCAGCGTTCAGCGCCATTTATCTGCCTGCACAGCGCTGTCCAGGAAGAGCAAAGCCCTCCACAGCAACTCCAGCTATCTCTCACGGTACCAGGGGATTGTAGAAGGGGGATGGGGGGCTGCATTAAGACTGTGTAACCTATTAAGGTGCACAGTCAGCACTAGTAGGGGTCTCCCTTTACATTAAAAGCATTGTGTGTGGGTTGGCTCCAATCTCTGTGTCTCTCTTGCCATTCTTGGGGGTGAAACTCTGTCTGTCCTCCCGTGTGTATGTGTGTGTGTATAGTGTCTGTGGTCTCCATTAAGCAATGTCCAGGGACTCTGGGGCAGATTTATTAAGCTCGGTGAAGTGATAAAGTGGAAGGTGATAAAGGACCAGCCAGTCAGCTCCTAACTGTCATTTTTCAAACCCAGCCGGTGACATGGTAGTAAGGATCTGATTGGCTGGTCCTTTATCACCTTCCACTTTATCACTTCACCGAGCTTAATAAATCTGCCCCTCTGTGTCATATGCTGCAGAGGATATGTCCTCTCAGGATGATCCCATTCCATGTAATCAGTATTGCACTGGTTTAGCACAGATACCAGCAAGGGAGCCTGAGTGGTTATCCTCTATCAATTCTATGATTTATCAGATTTCAAATAGGGTTGCACAAAATGAATCTGCAACTCAGGCTTTACAGAACTCTATGGCAGTCTGGCCCATTTCTGGTACCTCAGGGCTCCCCCGCTGTATATTCACATAAACGTGCTCTTGCGCAGATCATGCAGGATGATACGGATACCGATTCTGACACTGTAGACGGTGACGGGGATGTGTTACGGGGGCAGCATCTCTTGCTAAGTTGATGATAGAAGCTATTAGAGATGTGTTGAATATTGCTGATACAACACCCGAGCAGGTTGAGTAGGCTTACTTCACTGAAAATAAAGTCTCGCTAACCTTCCCTGCGTCAAAGGAATTAAATGATATTTTTGAAAAGGCTTGGGAAAACACGGATAAAAATTCCAGATACTTAAAATGGTTCTGGTGGCATTTCCTTTCCCGGTAGAGGATAGGAAAAATGGGAAAACCCGCTTATTGTTGACACGTCAGTATCCAGACACTCAAAAAAGGTGGTTTTATCTGTTCCAGGATCTACCGCCTTAAAATTGATAATACCCTCAAATCCATGTACACGGCTTCTGGGGCAATACTACGTCCCACTATTGCCAGTGCTTGGATTGCCAAAGCTATAGTAAAGTGGTCAGGCACGTTACTTGAAGACTTGGATACTATGGAAAAATGTGATGTTGAATTGTTTTTACGTAACATTCAGGATTCGACAGGATTTCTGGTAGAATCCATGAAAGACCTGGGTTCTATGGCTGTGGGAATTTCTTCCATGACGGTCTCAGCTCGTTGAGGACTGTGGTTGCGCCAGTGGTCTGCCGACGCGGAATCCAGGAGAAGTGTTGAGACCCTTCCCTGCACAGGTCAGGTTCTCTTTGGGGAAGCGTTAGATGCATGGATCTCCACGGCTACTGCTGGTAAGTCACCTTTTCTTCCCTCAACTACACCTGCTCCAAAGAAACCTTTTTCTTCAGCTACATCACAGCCCTTTCGGTCTACCAAGCCCAGAAAGGCCAAGCCGTCCAACACCTTCTTTCGGGGAGGTCGGCCCAAGTCCAACAAACCTGTGGCTGCAGGTTCCCAGGAACAGAAACCTGCTTCAGGTACACCAAAGTCCTCCCCATGATGGTGGACTGCACGCCCCGGAGGTGGGGCCGCAGGGAGCGGGACTCAGACATTTCAGTCATGTCTGGGTGTCCTCCAGCCTGGATCCCTTGGTGCAAGATATTGTGTCCCAGTGGTACAGGCTGGAATTTCAAAATCTCCCTCCTCACCGATTTTTCAGATCAGGCTTGCCAACTCTGCTGGCATACAGGACTGTCCTGTAAGAAGCCGCCCAGAAGTTGGTGAAGGCACTGGTCATTGTGCCAGTGCCGCCTCATATGCAAAACAGAGGTTACTATTCGAACCTTTTCGTGGTACCGAAACCGGATGGTTCGTTCAGGCCCATTCTGAACTTAAAATCACTAAACCCCTTTCTGAGGGAGTTCAAGTTCAAAATGGAGTCTCTAAGGGCAGTAATATCAGGTCTGGAGGAGGGGTAATTTCTGATATCCCTGGATATCAAGGATGCGTACCTCCACATTCCGATTTGGCTGCCGCATCAAGCTTATCTTCAATTTGCACTGTTGGACTGTCATTTTCAGTTCCAGGCCCTAACATTCGGCCTCTCCACAGCACCGAGGGTATTCACCAAGGTGATGGCGGAAATGATGATTCTCCTCCGCAGAAAGGGGGTGAACATAATTCCGTATCTGTACGATCTGTTGATAAAGGCATCGTCCAAGGAGAAGCTGTTACGGTCCATAGCTCTCACGACCCAGCTTCTCAGGTAACATGGTTGGATCCTGAATCTTCCAAAATCACATTTAGAACCAACCGGGAGGTTGTCCTTTCTGGGAATGATCCTCGACACAGAAGTGCAGAGGGTGTTTCTTCCAGAGGAAAAAGCGTTAGTGCTTCAAATGATGGTCCGAGATGTCCTGAATCCATCCCGAGTGTCTGTTCATCAGTGCATTTGCCTTCTGGGAAAGATGGTGGCCCCTCACGAGGCCCTGCAGTATGGGAGGTTTCGCGCTCGGTCCTTCCAACTGGATCTCCTGGACAAGTGGTTGGGATCCCATCTACACATGCATCGGAGAATACGTCGGTCACCAAAGGCTAGGATTTCACTCCTCTGGTGGCTGCAATTACCTCACCTTCTGGAGTGCCGCAGGTTTGGGATTCAGGACTGGATCCTTCTAACCACGGATGCGAGTCTCCGGGGCTGGGGCGCAGTCACTCAAGGGGAAACCTTCCAAGGAAGGTGGTCAAGTCAGGAAGCCGGCCTGCCGATAAACATTCTGGAACTAAGAGACGTCTACAATGGTCTTCTCCAAGCGGCCCATCTTCTGAGAAATCAGGCCGTTCAGTGGCTTACATAAACCGACAGGGCGGAACGAAGAGCAGAGCTGCAATGTCAGAGGTCACAAGAATCATCCTCTGGGCTGAAAAACACGCATTGGCGCTGTCAGCAATCTTCATTCCGGGAGTAGACAACTGGGAAGCGGACTTCCTCAGCAGACACGATCTCCATCTAGGGGATCTTTGGGGCGTACCCCAGATTGATATGATGGCCTCTCGTCTCAATAAGAAGCTTCAGCGGTATTGTTCCAGGTCGAAGGACCCACAAGCAGTGGCTGTGGACACCCTATTGACTCCGTGGGTGTTCCAGACGGTGTACGCGTTTCCTCCACTTCCACTCATCCCAAGAGTTCTAAAGCTCATAAGGAGAACAAGGGTTCAAGCGATCCTCATTGCTCCAGACTGGCCAAGAAGGGCTTGGTACGTGAATCTTCTGGATCTACTGCAAGAAGAGCTGAGGCCTCTTCCTCTTCGGGAGGACCTGCTGCAGCAGGGTCCATTCGCCTATCATGACTTACCGTGGCTACGTTTGACAACATGGAGGTTGAACGCCTGATACTAGCTCGAAAGGGCATTCCGAACAAGGTTATTCCTACCCTGATACTGGTTAGGAAAGGAGTAGCGTGTAAACATTACCATCGAATTTGGAAAAAATATGTATCTTGGTGTGAATCCAAGAAATTTCCTGCGGTGGAGTTTCAACTGGGACGGTTTCTCCTCTTCCTACAAGCTGGTGTGGATATGGGCCTGAGGTTGGGTTTTGTGAAGGTCCAGATTTCGGCCCTATCCATTTTCTTCCAGAAACAATTGGCTGCCCTCCCTGAGGTTCAGGCCTTTTTGAATGAAGTTCTGCACATCCAACCTCCCTTTGTACCGCCTACGGAGCCTTTGGACCTTAACGTGGTGTTGCAGTTCCTCCAATCGGACTGGTTCGAGACTCTACAGGAGGTTGAGGTCAAATTTCTTACATGGAAGGCTGTCACGTTGTTGAGCTTAGCTTCTGCTAGACGTGTGTCGGAGTTGGGGTCTTTGTCCTGTAAAAGCCCATACTTGATCTTCCATAAAGATAGAGCTGAGCTCCAGACACGTCAGCAGTTTCTTCCGAAGGTTGTATCGGCATTTAATATCAACCAAACTATTGTGGTGCCATTGGCTACTGGCTCCTTAATTTCATCAAAGTCCTTGGATGTTGTAAGGGCTCTGAAAATCTATGTGAAGAGGACTGCTCGTCATAGAAAATCGGACTCTGTCCTGTATGATCCCAAGAAAATTGGGTGTCCTGCTTTTAAGCAGACTATCTCTTGTTGGATCACGTTCACTATCCAGCATGCGTATTCTACGACAGGATTGCCGTGTCCTACGACTTTCAAGGCCCACTCTACTCATAAGGTGGGGTCTTCCTGGGCAGCTGCCCGGGGTGTCTCGGCATTACAATTTGCCGAGCTTCAACTTGATCTCGGTCAAACAGGTTTGCAAAGTTCTACAAGTTCGATTCTTTGGCCTCTGATGATCTGAAGTTCAATCAGTTCTGCAGAAGCCTTCGCGCTCTCCCTCCCGTTCTGGGAGCTTTGGTACATCCCCATGGTTCTAATGTGGACCCCAGCATCCTCTAGGACGTAAGAGAAAATAGGATTTTGGTTACCTACCAGTAAATCTTTTTCTCGTAGTCCGTAGAGGGTGCTGGGCGCCGGCCCAGCGCTTTGTTTTCCTGCAATTGTTATCTGGTTCAGTACAACTTTGTTTTTAGTTAAGTACTGCATTGTTACTTGGTAAGTACTGTTTCAGCGGTTGCTGAGTTTTCAAGCTAAGTTAGCTTGATGTGCCTTGTATGTGTGAGCTGGTATGAATCCCGCCACTATCTGTATTAAATCCTTCTCTCGAAGATGTCCGTCTCCTCGGGCACAGTTTCTAGACAGAGTCTGGTAGGAGCGGCATAGAGGGAGGAGCCAGCCTACACTCTCAAACTCTTAAAGTGCAAATAGCTCCTGGTGGACCCATCTGTATCCCATGGTACTAATGTGGACCCCAGCATCCTCTTCGGACTACAAGAAAAGGATTTACCGGTAGGTAACCAAAATCCTATATTCTGCTACTGATTCCTCTCCCTATGCAACTTGCCTTCCTCATTGCTTTGTTACATTGCTTTCCTGCCTTTAAGTCACCTGAACTGGTGACTCCTAGATCCCTTTCCTTCTCAGTAGTTTCCAGTATAGTACCGTTAATACTACAGTATATTTAGCCTTTTTGAGACCCACATTCATGAGTTTGTATTTTTTGGCATTAAACTGTAGTTGCCACACTTTTGATCATTCCTCTAATCTACCTAGATCCTCAATCATTTGTTTTACCCCTCCTGATGTGTCTACACTTTTGCATTTCTCTGTGTTATCTTAAAAAAAGGCATACAGTACCTACCCTTTAATGCCATTTGTAATGGTGGTCATTCCAAGTTGATCGCAGCCAGCAACTTTTTGCTACTACTGCGATCAACAAGTACACGCCTATTGGGGAGTGTATTTTAGCTTAGCAGGGCATGCGAACGCTTGTGCAGCCCTGCTAAGCTAAAAAAAAATTTCAAGTAAAACTAGACCAGCCCTCGACATACTTACCCTGTGCGACGATCTATGAGATGCTGGAGCCGCCTTTCACGTCAGACATCCGCCCACCGTTCTTCTTGACATGCCTGCGTTTTCCTTAACACTCCATGAAAACGCCAGCCAACGGTCCGGATCCGCCCAGGAATGTCTTCTGTCTGTCAATCTTCTTGCGGTCGGCTCTGTGACCACTTTTCTCGTAGGACGCAACGTAACCCGGCGACCCCTGTAGTCGGGCAACGTCGCACATGCACAGTGCGGCCGCAGCACAAGCGCATTCCGGACCCGTTCGCACTTCAGCGACAAACCGCTGCGTGCAAATGGGTCGGAATGACCCCCAATGTCACCAATAAAGATATTAAAACGCACTGGTCCAAGTACAGATCCCTGGGGTTCTCCACTGGTAACATTTTCCTCCTGTGAATGCACTCCATTTACCACAACTTTGTTTTCTATCCTGCAACCAAGATCTTATCCATTTAACCACATTAAAATCCATCCCAAGCTTTCAAGTTTATTTAGTAGTCTGTGGGACAGTGTGATATACCTTACTAAAGTCCAGATGAGCTATATCTACACCACCACCTCCTCACACTTTCCTTTGTCTATTATTTTAGTCAAAAAAGTCAATAACATCCATGCTGTTTGGGGTCCTGTAAGTTGCTGGATTTGTGATAGTCTACAGCTTTCCTTTAACAGTGTTTCCATTATTTTTCATAATACTGATGTAAGACACTCTGGTCGGTAGTTGCTTACCTCTTTCTTGCTTGCATTTTTTTGCATTGGGAATTCACTTGCTCTTTCCCAGTCCTGTGGCATTACTCCTTTAACTAGTGACTGGTTGAATAATTTTGTTATGGTGTTACCAGCACCCCTTTAAGCTCCTTTAGTATCATTGGATGTATCCCATCTAGTCCCATTGATTTATCCCCTTTCAATTTTGAGAATTCTGTTAGGACCTTCTCTTTTTTAAGTATACTTGTATCTACCTCATTAGTATAAATGCGCTATGTAGACAGATTCTGACCCGCTCTTGTTTGGTTTTGGTTATGGACATGTGTATTCACTTTGTTTACCTTTTTATTCTTTATTTTCGCCATCATTCTGTGTTTTGGCAACAAACGCAATACATTCTCGCTTGGGTATCATTGACTACTTGTATTCCTGTTCTCTGCAATTATAGCCCAGCACCGAAGACAACAAAGAGATTCCTCAATGTTTCCAGTATGTCGCTGCACTCTTCAGAGTGGGAGGTCCTAGCTGATGGTCAACTGTTTACAGAACACCTTGATCCAGACAATCAGCTAGGACCTCCCACTTTGAAGAGTGCAGCGACATTCTGGGGATTTTCATCTTTCAAAAGATGATGCATGGGAATTATGGGAAGTTCATGATTCACTGCATGCAAAGGATTATTGTTCCTTATTTCAAACCTCATGTTTTGTTCATAGTCTAGTGCAGGCTTTTTCAACCAGTGTGCCGTGACACACTAGTGTGCCGCGACCAGTTGCAAGGTGTGCCACGGAGCCAGAGCAGCTTCCTGCACCTTCAGAGTGAACTGTTGTCCCGGGCTCTTCTTAGACGATCATTCATGCTCCGGCTATGACCTGTGCCTTGATGATACGGCGGTGTGATATCATAGGTCACAGCCGCCGCATCTCACCACCCAGCCAGCCCACCCGCCTGCATACACATCTTCCAGTTCCCACCTGCGTCCACAGCTTTCCTTGCCCACCCACATCCACACCTGCCCGATTGCCCGCTGCTCAGTATTCACAGCACTCCACTATGAACAATCCCCACCACTGGGGGACAGGGAGGAGAACAGCTGACCGGTAGGGGCTAATATTTGTTATGTTATTTCCTCTGTGGGGAGCAGTAGGATTTATGGAGGGGGAACAATATTAATAATTCATGTGGGGAGAAATGTGATTGATTTATGTGTGAGCAACATGATTTACAGTATGTGGGGAGCAATGTGATTGATTTATGAGGGGAGCAATAGGATTTATGTGGGGAGCAACATGATTTATGTGGGGAGCAATGTGATTGTTTTTTCTGTGCAGCCCAATGTATGTGTGGATTTTTTATTACTGTGAGGCCCAATGTGTGTTTTGGGTTTTTTTTTCTGTGGGGAACGGATGGTGTGCCTTGGCAATTTTAAAATATTGTTTGGTGTGCCGCGAGTAAAAAAAGGTAGAAAATCACTGGTCTAGTGATTCAAAGTGCAGAATATCCTATATTTAATCTGCAGCTCATCTAATTAGCTTCTTTGACACACCGTTCAGATATGCTACAATCAAAATACTCCTTATGTAGCAGTCTGTGAATTAAGATGTCAAGAATCAGTAAGTATCTCAAAAACATCCTGTACTGCAATTTTCTTGAAAGTGAAATAGATATATAGAGAGGCTGGGATGATGCGCCCTCCAAAGCCAATTTCAAGAAGGCTGCCAAAACAATATTTTATAGTAAATATTGTATAGTAAAGGAAAGGCACTCCAAGCATTACAATTGCATAAACACTCTGGTTTGTTTGCAAATATAAGCAATGTTTCAGACCTGTGTGATCCTTGTTCAAGATGAAAGGACCATGGCTGTGATTCCAATTTGTGTGCAATGCTGATGTTCACGCAAGTAAGCAATTATCTGTAGACTGTGCATGCACTTTGAACGCACTGCTCACGCACCAAGATACATTTGGGATGCTGCTCGCAGTGAGGATTTAAATGCAGTGTGATTGACAGTAAGGGACCATTTGAGGGAGGTAACGGGGAGTGGCAGCAAAAACGCATGAGTATCACAGTAATTTTCAGTGTGTGTATCTGCTGTCAGCTGCAGTCATGTAGGTAGAGAAACATGATGCCAGCGTCGTTACTGCCGCGGCCAGGCTGCATAACCATAGACTGACTAAGGGAGTCAATGTTTCTGCGTACGTGTATGCAGTTGCTGAGGACTTTGCAATGGCTCTGGTGGGCTTTCTATATTCTTTTCTCAGCAGCTGCTTTACTTCTGATGATTAGTCTGTAGCATGAAAAATCGCAGCTGTGTAGGCAAGTGTGTACAAATCGGAATCACGCCCCAAGTCCTTACACACACACACACACACACACACACACACACACACACACACACACACACACACACACACACACACTCTCTCTCTCTCTCTCTCTCTCTCTCTCTCTCTCTCTCTCTCTCTCTCTCTCTCTCTAACTTCAGGTGCAGGTTCCTAATACATTATATAGCAAAATATCCAACCGGACTCAATTAGACCAGCACTCCAATAATACTGTATCATAAAATATACAAAATGTATTAAATGACCAGAAAAAGAAAAGAGGCCAAATTCTTATCGACAATGGCATGTTGACCTTTGCTATCAGAATTTCAGGCACATCAATAAGACTGTCGATAAGTATTTGTTTTTCTCTTATTTTTTGTGATTCAATAAATCTTGTATCTTTTTCAATATAATTGAGTGCTGGCCTAACTTGTTGCTTTGGACTGGAGTATTATATGTTGGTCATCGTGACTGACCTAGAGCTTTTTATTGCCTGTATCTTAAGTATTTAAATGATACACTGCTTTAATATATTTGAATACTGATGAATAAAAACCGTAACTATGTATTAATTGCTTCTTTTACCTGACTATCAGGAGAATCTGCTCTGCACTGACTTGTTATGAATGGGATTTGTTAATCTACAATATCAATGAAGATTAGAGGTGAATACCTTGGTAAGAGATTTTTGTTTGTGTACATATTACATACATTTTCCTTCTATGATTCCATATGTCTGGGATATTTTGTTTAGGCATTTCCTTTAGCCACTTAACTGGCTAATATTTTTTTTAAAAATTCACAAAATTGTTGATTTTTTTTTTTTATTATAAAATTATGTTAAGAGTTATTTAAATCTGATTCAGTATAACGGTATTACAAAAATATGCAAATGTGTTAATAAAATGATACCACATAAGAGTTTAATAGCCCTTATCAATATAATTGAATCATTTAAAAAATCAGCAGTTTTGGGAACAAGGTTGAGAAAAATAGTTTATACAGTAAAAAAGAAACAAAGTTTACAAAGACATATAGATACATATAATCTGCTCCACTCCAGGGATAAATAAAACTCAATACCAAGGAAGTTATTCCAGCGTTTCAGAACTAAGGGCCTAATTCAGACCTGGCCGCTGCAGACTGAAGCCCTGTGCTGTGTGCACACGCGCAGCAGCCGCGCTGCTCGTGCGCACACACATTGAGATGCGACGGCTTCTCACTTGTGCGATCGTATCTGCCTAATTGAGAGGCAGAGGCGGTCGCTTGCATGTCGGCGGCATTTTCAGGGCACAGTCTGGACAACGTAGGCATGTTTGTGGGGCGGGCCGTGGTGGCTGCGTGACATCACACGCAGCCGCTGTGTCCCTAAACATGGCGGGAAGCCGCTTGCCTATGCAGCTAGTCTAGCAGCCTGCGTAGGCAGAGAGCTGCTTGGTAGGTGCGAAAGGATCACCGCTGTGCGATGCTTTTGCACGTCTGCTGGGGAGAGGGGTTGTTCAGAACCTGGCATTCATGGCATACTTGCCCTATGCTGGGCATCCCCCTGCATGTCAGATTTGGATCGTAGATATGCGCTTTTTCGCACATATACCATCAGGTCTGAATTAGGCCCTCAATTGTTCGATGAAAGAACAATTGCGTTCTGAATAACTCTTGCAAGAAAATAAGGCAGCAGCAGCAGGGGGTGATCACCCATGACTTTGCTGGCTGGAAGGGGGAGGCAGGATTGCTGGATGATCCTATTAGACTTGCCTCTTGAAGCCATCCATGGCAGTACCTGTCGCTGGGGAAGAGAAGGGAAGCCGCAGCTTCTTTGATCCCCCAGAGCTCGGTGCTGCATGAAGCAGGTCTTCCGGCTGCAATGTGGGCAATACTTTTAGGATTGCCATTCTGTACCCCAGCCCTGGTTTTTCGTGCGCCTCAATTTACATTTACAGTTGTTCCTAATTGCATTGGTTGTATTGGTTTTATACAATAAATACAAATTTCTTGTCAAGTTAATAATTATTGAAAGCCGAGAATCAGTTACGATGAGATGTCACTATGTGATGACCGACGAAGAACGTCAAACAAAATAGAAAAGAGACTTCTACTTTGGTAACAGGACAACAAGGCATTACATGACCATGCAGGTGGTTTGTGTTGCTGAATAAATTGTAAGTACAGTATCTTCAGCCTGACATACAATTGAGCTTTTTTAAAGCCACATTGGATTAAAGATGTACTGCCAAGAATTGTAAAGGCCAGTACTCACTGGCCGATGTCAGAGAGATGTGTGCTGAGCGAACCGCTCAGCACACATCTCTCCCGGCGCTCAGCACAGCGCGATCTGTGCTGAGCGTGCGGGGGGAGAAGGGGGGCCCGCTCACTTCACCCAGCGGGTGAAGTGAGCGACCCGCTAGATTGGCCTGCATGCAGTCCAATCTAGCAGCAGCGATAGCGATGCGCGGGGCTGCGCATCGCTATCGCTGAGGGGGCTACACACGGAGCGATCGTGCTTAAAATCTAAGCAATCTAGTCAGATTGCTTAGATTTTAAGCAGCGATCGCTCCGTGAGTACCCCCCTTAATACTGGCCAGCCCATTCATTTAGCACTGGTGCCTGACTTCTCCCTGTATTTCTCATACGTCCTAGAGGATTCTGGGGACTCCGTAAGGACCATGGGGTATAGACGGGATCCGCAGGAGACATGGGCACACTATAAGACTTTGGGTGTGAACTGGCTCCTCCCTCTATGCCCCTCCTCCAGACCTCAGTTAGACTCTGTGCCCAGGAGTGACTGGACACACACTAGGGGAACTCTACTGAGTTTCTCTGGAAATACTTTTGTTAGGTTTTTTTATTTTCAGGGAGACCTGCTGGATATAGGCTCCCTGCATCATGGGACTGAGGGGAGAGAAGTCAGACCTACTTAAAGGCTCTGCTTCTTAGGCTACTGGACACCATTAGCTCCAGAGGGTTCGATCACTTGGTGCGCCTAGCTGCTTGTTCCCGGAGCTGCGCCGTCACCCCCCTCACAGAAGCCAGAAGAAAGAAGCCGGGTGAGTATTAGAAGACAAGAAGACTTCAGTGACGGCAGAAGACTTCAGTAACGGAGGTACAGCGCAGCGGTCGCGCTGCACTCCATGCTCCCACACACCAACGGCACTCACAGGGTGCAGGGCGCTGGGGGGAAGCGCCCTTGGCAGCAAGTTACTGAGGGTCAAAACCGCTGGCAAGAGAGACATATTCGGTGCTCGGGCACCGTGTACGATACCCCCGCCAGTGTAAAGCAGCGGTCGCGCTGCACGCCATTGCTCCCACACACCAACGGCTTTACGAGAGTGCAGGGCGCAGGGGGGGCGCCCTGGGCAGCAATATATACCTCTTTGAGTGTGGCAAAAAGCATGTATACAGTGTGTAGGTACTGTATATGGACCCCCGCCAGTATATATTAGCGGGGCTGAAGCGCGCCGGGAAGGGGCTGAGCTTAGCCCTCACAACAGATTCAGCGCCATGTCCCCGCCAAAGCAATGTATCCAGTACAAACGAGGGGGGGCACAGTGTTTTAGTGCTATATAGAGAGAAATATAGCTCTATTTTCGATAATGGGCGTATAATCATTGTTGTTGTGCATATATCTCTGTGTGTTCCTGTCAGATTTACCCACTATAGCTTTTTAGTCAGCATATATCGACATGCGTGAGTGCTCTGTCACAAGCAGCTGTGGGGATCACTGTCGGCATCGCCGACGCCTGTTGGTACTTGATTCAGGAGATGCAGTATCAGCAGGTCGGTAGTTGTATGCTTGTCAAAAGTAAACACTGTATGGGAGACACAGTAGTATGTGGGTGACCCTGTCGGCCACCAACTGTTATTACTGGGTGTAAATTAACATGCTGTAACTGCCTTATACCTGTATATATATTTATAGGTATGGCATGGTTCCATGAGCCGGTAGCTCGAGCACAGACATGGTAGTATATGTGGGGGAGTGTTATTAAAATTATATATGTATGCTTCCCTCAGAACCCTCGGGGTTGCAAAAATGTTATTTTGCCTGGTTACTACTCCCTGCTGTCAAAGAATACTAGGTTTTCTGTCGGCCATAACTTTCCTGGTAGATCCACAACTGGGGCATGTCAGTACATGGTCATACACATTCAGAATACATTAATGTCACTAGGGACCCGACGGTTCTGGACAATCCGCTTATATGTATGTTATATATATATATATATATATATATACAGTGTATAGTTAGGATATGTGTGATAAATTGTGTATTACATTATGTATATTCATATTATGATTTATAATGAATGCTGAAGTAATAGTATTCCTTCTCATGTGCTGGTCGCTCTGTTGATAAAGCTCTAGGTCGGCCGTGACGAATTGGTCTCAGATCCTCACAAGGAGTCCGAATGTTTATTCTTTTCCCGCCGCGGATAGAATACTGTGAAAGTCAACTCCTGGTCGACACGGGGCCCTGTCACAAAGGATCGTATACAGGAAGCTAAGTGATATTTTATTTCTATGCTTTGGACTTATTTGCATTACATGAACATGGGGGAGTGTTTATATTCGGAAAGGCATCCGATAGAATTACCCTAAGGCGAGAGGGGATGTTCCTTATGTTGGTTCTTCTCTATAACATTGCGGCAGGCTGCCGTGCGTATACAGGAGGTGTGGCCGGGGGAATGATGAGGCTGACTCCGAGAGATACTGGAGTTTCTTCCTGGGACGGTGTACCGCTGTTTGGGGATTCCTTAGTTCAGTCAATCGCGGCGGATACTCCTGGAAAATCTAACTTCATGAGTTAGTCTCCTTCACAACGGTTGGTGACGCATTCTTTTGTTGGATGCAGTCGTTTTAACCGGTTTGATACTGTTCTTTTTTCCTTTTCTGTGCAGACAGTGGAAGGTGAAAAGGTAAGAGTTCTGCAGCCTTGTTAGGTTCGCAGAAGCAGATGTCGTTTTATGTTTCTACCACATCCACCACATGTCGCTGAGTCTAGCTGGCTGGAGCCCACTCCGGTGGGAACTCGTCTACTACTTTTCAGTCATTCCGGGAATAGACTAGGACCTGTGAGTTAATTATAGAATCTAAAGGGGGACATTCTGGCGTTTACAGATGTTTCCCCTCACTGATTTTTCAAATAGATCTGGAAGGGGAGGTAGTACGCGACGCCATATCAGAGGTGCGTCAGGTTCAGGGAATTGTCCTGCTGTCCCTGTTTTAAAAAAACACGAAACAAAAAAAAAACTAAGTGGTTTAAATGCGTTGCTCTCCGCATTCAGCTTACCTGGGTGGATATCCAGGATTGTCTTTGCCATTTAACCGGAGTGATGGCAGTAGGATGGTATTCTTTCAATAGTAAGAGCCACTGTTATTCTCTACTGAGACACTCTCCTGATTAAGGCGAGGTCAAGACACAAGTGGTGCAAATCCTTGTTTTCTCTCTGACTGTTCTTCAACACAGGGGAAGGCTGTTATTCCCAACGACGCAGGCGTCGGAGGTGGGTATCAGAGTAGATACGGAACGGTTGAAGTTCTGTGTGTTCCTGTGGAAAGAGGTCTGAGGATCCGGAGTCGGATCAGATTTGCAGTGACAATCCATCAATATGTTCCGTTGATGAAGATCGGTGCGGCCTAAGAGGCCTTTTCGGTGAGCAGGTCAAATGCCAGAGTGTTTTTCACAGGGCCAGTTGGAAATGTGGTCCGGTTCTCACCTGCGCATGCGCCGGAATATAATCCTATTGGTTTTTGCTCCTGTGGTGTCGGCTCAGTTCTCACCTCCTAGAGGGAGGAAGGTTCGGAATCCAGGATGAGATCCTGGTGTCCATGCAGGCAGATCTCCGAGACTGGGGAGCAGTCCTTGCAAGGGAAGTATTTCCAGAGGAAAAGGTCAAACTGGGAAGCTTGTCTGCAATAAGCGTTCTTGAATTAAGAGCTATTTTCAGTGAACATATGCTTCGTGATCTGCCCGTGTTATTTCTGGCGCGACTTGACAGCAGTGGTGTAAGTAAGCCGCTAGGGCAGAACAAGGAGTAAAGCGGCAATGGCAGATGCCGAAAAGTTTTCCGCTGGGTGGAAAGACTGGTAAACGCTATATTAGCAGTCTTCGTTCCGGATGTGAACGACGGAGAAATAGATTCCTCTGCAGACGCGATCTCCATCCGGGAGAAATACAGTCGTTATCGAGAAGTTTTCACTGAAGCGACAAGTCTTTGAGGAATGCTTCAAAAAAATTGGACACGTTGGCGTCTCGCCTCAACGAGAGATCTCAGAGATATTGTTCCAGGTCAGAGGACACTCAAGCTATAGCAGTGGACGTACTCGGGACACCTTGGGTGTTTTCAGTCGGTCTATGTGTCCCCTCCGTTTTCACTCTTCTGAAGGTGATAAAAGTAAGAAGAACAAAGGTTCAGGCCACCCTCATTGTTCCGGTCTAAACAAGGAGGGCTTGGTATTCAGTTCTTCAGGATTTACTCATAGATAATCCCTGGCCTCTTCCTCTTCGTGAGGAACTGTTACAACAAGATCTGGGCGTGTATCAAAACTTACCGCGGCTGCGTTTGACGGCGTGGCGGTTGAACACCATATCCTAACCAGAAAGGATTTTCCCAGTGAAGTCGTCTCCACACTTCTTCGGGTTAGAAAAGGAATAACGGCAAAGCCTTACCACCATGTTTGGAGAAAATGTGTGTCTTGGTGTGAATCCAAGAAGGATACTACGGAAAATTTCAACTGGGTCGTTCTTCTCCATTCTTTGCAAGCAGGTGTGGGAGCAGGCCTAAAGTTAGGCTCCATTTCAGTGCGGTTTTTGGGCTTATAAATTTTTCTTTCAAGAAAGAATTGGCAACCTTTCTGGAGGTTCGGACCTTCGTGGATGGAGTACTGCACATCCAACCTCCATTTGTGCCCCCATTGGCACCGTGGGACCTTGACGTGGTGTTGCGTTTTCTTGTGTTACAATGTTTGGAACCTTTATGAAAGGTTGTGTTAAAACTTCTCTCTTGGAGAGTGGTCATGCTTTTGGCTTTGGCGTCCACGAGGCGGATGTCGGAAGTAGCGGCTGGGTCTCACAAGAGCCCCTGTTTGATCTTCCAGGTGGATAGAGCGGAATTGGGAACTCGGGTAATAGTTCTGCCAAAAAAGTGGTTTTGGTGTTTTGCAGAAACCAGCCTATTTGAGGCCTGTGGTTACTTAAGCACTGGCTGATTCAAGGACTCTCGATCTAGTCAGGGCATTGAATATTTATGTCGCCAATTTGGCTCAGATTGGGGAAACAGAGGCTCTGTTTGTCCGGTATGCCCCCAGCATGATTGGGGCGCCTGCGTCCCTGCAGTCTATTACACGGTAGATCTGTGATATGATTCGGCGTGCTCGTTCTACGGCTGGTTTGCCATTACCGAAGTCGGTGGTGACCCATTCTACTAGGTAGATGGGCTCTTCTTGGGCGGATCCCAGAGGATCCTCGCCGGTTCAACTTTGCCGAACGGATACTTGGTCGGGTTCAAACACTTTTGCTAAGCTCTACAAGTTGGATACCCTGCCTGATGGGGACCTCATGTTTGCTCAATCGGTGCTGCAGAGTCGTCCGCACTCTCCCGCCCGGTCTGGAGCTTTGGTATAAACCCCATGGTCCTTACGGAGTCCCCAGCATCCTCTAGGACGTATGAGAAAATAGGATTTTAATACCTACCGGTAAATCCTTTTCTCTTAGTCCGTAGAGGATGCTGGGCGCCCGTCCCAGTGCGTACTGTGTCTGCAGTTATTGGTTATGGTTACACTCTTGTGGTGTTTCTTTTTTGTCAGGCTGTTGCTGACGTTGCGCATGCCATGGCATGCGTTGTCTTATTATTGGTTGTGTTGACACACTGGTTGTGTTACATATTCTCTCAGCATGTGGCTGGGTATTGTTCATGCCGTTGGCTGGTATTCTATTGAATGCCACGTTCTGCGGTAAGTTCGTGGTGTGAGCTGGTATGACACTCACCGTGTTTAAACAATAAATTCTTTCCTCAAAATGTCCGTCAACCTGGGCACAGTTTTCTAACTGAGGTCTGGAGGAGGGGCATAGAGGGAGGAGCCAGTTCACACCCATTCAAAGTCTTATAGTGTGCCCATGTCTCCTGAGGATCCTGTCTATACCCCATGGTCCTTACGGAGTCCCCAGCATCCTCTACGGACTAAGAGAAAAGGATTTACCGGTAGGTATTAAAATCCTATTATTTCTGTGCACAAGCTAGCACAACAAGATCCACTTAGAGCTACTGTACTAAGGTATTTCATGTACCATTCCTCTGTATCACGAATTTCAACTCCAGCCCCCAAGTACCCCCCAACAGGACATGTTTTATGAATTTCTTTAATCATACACGGATACTGGACCAGTAATTGGGATGTAGTCAGGATCCGATTTTCCTGTATCTGTATGATAGAAATGCAGAAAATATCACTTGGACTGGAGTTTTAAACACACTATATGGTTTGAAAAATAAAAGCTCAATTTGGGCTACAGCATTGTATCTAAAATGTGTTGCACAGAGACCCTCATACATGGGTTACATTTAACAGAAATAAAAGAATATACTATACATTTTATACACTTTTTATTTATTGTTTCTGTAATGTGTCATATTTTTGATAGTATGTTCGTAGAGATCAGTGATAACTGACCACTTATGGTGAGTAAAACACTATGTAAAGTACACAAAGTAAGAAAACCCTTAAAAATATAAAAGCTACAGTCTCATTATAAAGAAAATAAATTGCAAGTTAAACTGGTGTAGGAATGCCCTCACAGGCACATTGTTTATGGTTGCTCTCCTGGAATCTCCACCACATATTTTCTGTCAGTGAAAAGGAATTGTATTTACTGTTCTAGGGACCTCTGCTGTAAGGCTGTAGAACACCCAAAACGTCCAGTGTATGGGTAAAGAAGCAAGCCAACTTTTTACTGATGACCGCTACATTTGACTTGTCAACAGATGTCTGTAATTTTATTCCCAATGATTGTTCTCTAAAGCGTAGATTCTGTCATGTTAAATACTTAGACCAGCTGCTAACGAAAAACCCTTTTTCTTTCCTGTATTGGGTTGGGGTAATGTGGAGCCTGTGTAACCCCACTGGTTGCATCTCCTCAAAAATGTTAAACTTTATTATAATACCCGTTCTGTATTGCTTCATTCAATACAATGTGTGTTAAATGCACTGAGGTGAGTGGAGTGATGTCCAGCTTGCAAGTAACATAGACACATGTCAAGCATAGACATTTGTCCTTGTCTTGGTCAATGAAAATCAATCACCTGTAGGTGCCCATCCTAATACAGTACATATACTGAATATTTGTTCCATCAGTCACAATCCAATACTTTTTTTTTTGTCAAGTACATTATGACTTTGCTAAATAGTAAGATAGTAAGAGACCTTAAATTTCCATGATATCTCAGCTCCCAATATACAGTACAACATATATTCTATTTAAAGAAGCTATGGAATATATGTATCAGTACTGTATTTATATTCATTGTTAATTAAGTCAACATTTTAGATACTTTTGTTTGTGTAAGAGCCCTAAGGCAGGGATTCATAACTTCCGCCCTCAAGGCACACTAATACTGCTTTTACATCTAAATGCCAGGTCGCTTCTGGCATTTTGTAGTCTGCTCCCACCCGGATTCGACTTGGCTGAGACCCCTTTCAGACTGGTGGCAGGGCCCGGCTTATTGCCAGGTTGGTGACGTTAGTTGTCACGTGTGCAGTGCTGGCTCTAAGAGATGAGATCATCTCCTAGCGCCGTCTCTCTCAATTCCGTAAACAGGTCCTGGGTCACAATGACACGGCTTGCCCATTTACACTGCACCACAACTCGGGTACTTCCCAAGACCAACCCTGCAGGTAGCCGGGTTGGATACCCAGGTCACTGGACCCAGGTAAACCCTTTTCCACTGACCCGGGTTTTGAGCAGCAGTGGAAAAGGGGTATAAAGGGGCCTACACACTTAAAGATTATCTGTCCAATCAGGCTGGTTCGAACGAAAATCTGGTAATGTATGAGAGCAAATGATAGTCGACCATTTGCTCCCAAACACTGGAAAACAGACAAAAAATGGTCGTTCAGACAAATTCGTTAAATCAGTTTGATTAAACCAATTTGTCTGAATGACCATTTTTTTCTGTTTATTCCTTTTACTAGTGTTTGGGAGCAAATGATTGACATTTGCTCTCATACATTACCAGATTTTCGTTCCAAACAGCCAGATTAGACAGTGTTTAGATACCTAAACAGTTCATGTTTTAAAGGTATCCATGATTGAGCATAGATGGTTAAATCAAATTGAGTGAGATATTAATTAAGTCAGCTGTGCCCATGTTTGGCTGTCCTTAAAACCAGGACTGTTAGTGTGCCTTGAGAACCAAGGTTCGGAAACACTGCTTGTTAGGGATCATGTAGAGTTGCACATATGCCATGAGCATCTACTTGAATATGTTGTGTCAGATTCCGCACAAGGGGGGTCATTCCGAGTTGATTGTAGCTTTGCTAAATTTAGCACAGCTGCGATCAGGCACTTAGACATGCGGGGAATGCCCAGCACAGGGCTAGTCCGCCCCGCATGTCAGTAACACCCCTTCCCTGCAGAATTGCAAAAGCATCGCACAGCAGCGATGCTTTTGCATTTCAGGAGTACTTCCCGGCCAGTGCAGCTCCTGCGGCTGGCCGGGAGAACCTCTTTGCTGCCCGGGGCGCAGCGGCTGCGTGACGCAGCCCACCCCCCCAACGGTCCGGCCACGCCATCCAGCCCCCTCCCGCCCAGCGACCACCTCTGCCCGTCAATCTGGCAGAAACGATCCCTAGGCAGCGACGGCCTTCGGACGTCTGGCATGCCCCGGCGCACTGCGGTGCCGGCACATGTGCAGTTCTGACCCGATCGCACCGCTGCGAACTGCAGCGTGCGATCGGGTCGGAATGACCCCCAATATACCAAACTGTACAACTATAATATGTGAACCAGATGGACTTCAGACACAACAAGGGTGGCTGTGATGATGCAAAGAAACCGTAGAGATGTAAAAGTCACATTACCCTATTTGCAGGGGCATCACTGGGGTCAGTGACACCTGTTTGCTGGAAAGCGCCTACCCCCATTCCCAAAAAGCGAGTGTGGCCTCATGTGAAGGGGCGTGGTCTTGCAGCCTGACCTCCGTTTTCATCACTCTGGAGGCGGAGATGCTGGGTTGCCCCCAGTGACTCGTCTGGCTGCACTACCAGCTCCTGCACTGTGATAGGAGCCGAGTGCGGCACGTAATGTCAAAGTACAAAGTCATCATTTTGGTGTCACCCCTCGGAGAGTGACACCAGGGTGTGGCCCGCATCCGCCTAGTGACGCCACACGCCACTTACTATGCACGTTGCATTTACCATATAAAACATAAATTAAATAGATATTAAATTTAAAAGAAACTAAATCAAATACAAGCTTCTATTGTTTTCACCTCTTGAAAATCAAACTGGGCAACCTTTTCTTGCTACAGTCAGTTGGAAATACCAGGCGACCAAGTCAGAAAGCCTACCTTCAGCAGCTGGAAGACCATCTTCCAGCAGTCACTGGACTCACATAGCATGGCCATCCTCTGTTGACTCATGGCTCCACCACCCCAGCTACCTCCTACTCTTCCCGTCTGTTACTGCAGGAAGAAATTCTCTTCCTGCAGCCTGAATTCTGATAGATCACTGCAGCCCAACTCTGCACCGCTTCCCACGGCCACAGAGATTGGCAATCATGACAGGATCTCCAATCCAAGGATTTTGCATTGCGTATCGTTGCTCCTTGAAAGATATGGCTCCTGACAGGTGTATATGCATCTGTGTCCAGGTCTGCCTAATACCCCTTTCAGACCGCTTTGCCGGGTGGCACCCAGGGTTTGTACACAAGTCTTTCCCAGGTGCAACCCAACAAGGGACCCCTTTCAGACGGCGGCCTGACCTGGCATATTTCCAGGTTGGTGACGTCACCGCTGATCCGTGCAGAGGCGGCGCTTGTAGATAAAATGATCTTCAAGTGCCACCTCTGCCTATAGTTTGAACGGGTGCCGGGTCGCATTGACCCGGCTTACCCATTCACACCTCACCACGACCCAGGTTGAAGTCATGTTCAACCGTGGTCGCTATCAGAGTTGAAATACCGGCTTGCTTGACCCGGAATATTTCAACTAACCCACTTCAGACTGCACAGCAACCCGGGGTGGCAGCGCTCACGTGCAATAACCCGGATTGTTGCTGACTGTCTGAAAGTATGAGTCCTAATTACATGAACATGCATTATTGCTTTCATGCCCTTCAACACCTTCATTTCAGTGTTCCTCTTATTTAGGGAGTAATAAAAAAAAATGTTGAGCAAATGTGTCTACAGTGTTTTTTTCTTCAATAAAAAAAATTTAAAAAATAAATTCTGCCTACAGCATTATTGGTCGACAGTGACTAGGTGGACACCTGAAATAGGTCGATGCGGTCATTAGGACAACATGTTGACATGAGTTTTTTATTTGTTTTTGGTGGGGGGGGTTTTCCGTAAAGTGACCAGAAACCTCAATTAGTGCACCGTTTACCCTTGCAAGGCTGGCAGGTTACTATTCCTAATCGTAGTCCACATGGATCGTAAAGTATGAAAAAGTTCACAAATGTGAAAAACTCACGTCAACCTTTTCATGTGTCGACCTAGTGACCATGTCAACCTAATGCATGTCAACCAATAGTGGTTGACCTAAAGACCGGATCTCGGTCTGTGCATACACACTGGACATAGGTGGTCATTACGAGTTGTTCGCTCTGTATTTTTTTCTCGCAACGGAGCGATTATTCGCTAATGCGCATGCGCAATGTCCGCAGTGCGACTGCGCCAAGTAAATTTGCTATGCAGTTTGGTATTTTACTCACGGCATTACGAGGTTTTTTCTTCGTTTTGGTGATCGTAATGTGATTGACAGGAAGTGGGTGTTTCTGGGCAGAAACAGGCCGTTTTATGGGTGTGTGCGAAAAAACGCTACCGTTTCTGGGAAAAACGCGGGAGTGGCTGAAGAAACGGAGGAGTGTCTGGGCGAACGCTGGGTGTGTTTGTGATGTCAAACCAGGAACGACAAGCACTGAACTGATCGCAGATGCCGAGTAAGTCTGGAGCTACTCAGAAACTGCTAAGAAGTGTCTATTCGCAATTTTGCTAATCTTTCGTTCGCAATTTTGATAAGCTAAGATTTACTCCCAGTAGGCGGCGGCTTAGCGTGTGCAAAGCTGCTGAAAGCAGCTTGCGAGCTTGCGAGCGAACAACTCGCAGCTTGCGAGCGAACAACTCGGAATGACCACCATAGTGCGTGTGCTTGACCCTTCACCATGTTATCGCATCCCGGTGATTTTGGGGGAAACGCAGGCGTGTCATGGCCATTTTTTGGGCTGGCCTATGTCGTCTGCATTTCCTATGTATGGAAACATGGCAGTAGGACCCCTGCCTACGCAGTCAGGGGTCGACCTCTATGCGATGTGTTCATAATTAAATTGCAAGAGCATTGCAGGGCAGTGCCACACATGCTGGTCAGCCTTGCCCTGTGCTGGTTGGCCCCCAGCATGTGAGTTTATGGATGCAAACTTTTCTGAGGAAGCAAGATCTGCATCTATCTCTGAATAACTCCCTGAGTCTGCAACCACTCCTACAGCATCCATGTGATGCCCATAAGATGGAATGGGTGTAGTATGGCATGCCGGCAGCCGGGCTCCCGGTGGCCAGCATACAGGCGCCGGAATCCCGACCTCCCGCATACCGGCAGCTGGGTTAGTGCAAATAAGCTATCTATTCTCCCTCCAGGGGGGTCATGGACCCCCAAGAGGGAGAAAAGGTTTCGGTATGCCAGGTGTCGTAATTCCAGCGCCGGTATACTGTGCACCGGGATCCCAACAGCCCGCAAACTGAATACCACCCGATGGAATAAGTCCTTGTGTTTGTTTAGCCACCTCTCAGTAACAGCACTGGAATGCTCAGTACATTCAGTCAGTGTGGCTCAATCAGTCCTGCGAGTAATGCCATTCAAAATTTTAGGGATTTATGCGCATTCTCAGTTGCAAAAAATCTCTAATTTACTTAATCGTCGGTATTGCGTCTGATTCAGAATCAGTCCCTGTGTGTTTTGTATGTCCATTTTATATATTTACATGTCTGTGTATTATGGCCCTCATTCCGAGTTGTTCGCTCGTTATTTTCCTTCGCATCGGTGCAATTTTCCGCTAACTGCGCATGCGCAATGTTCGCACTGCGGCTGCGTCAAGTAAATTTGCTAAGAAGTTTGGTATTTTACTCACGGCATTACGAGGTTTTTTCTTCGTTCTGGTGATCGGAGTGTGATTGACAGGAAGTGGGTGTTTCTGGGCGGAAACTGGCCGTTTTATGGGTGTGTGTGAAAAAACGCTTCAGTTTCTGGGGAAAACGCGGGAGTGGCTGGAGAAACGGAGTAGTGTCTGGGCGAACGCTGGGTGTGTTTGTGACGTCAAACCAGGAACGAAACTGACTGAACTGATCGCAGTGGCAGAGTAAGTCCCGAGCTACTCAGAAACTGCTAAGAAATTTCTATTCGCAATTTTGAGAATCTTTCGTTCGAAAATTCTGCTAAGCTAAGATTCACTCCCAGTAGGCGGCGGCCGATAGCTGCTTTTAGCAGAATTGCACACGCTAAGCCTCCGCCTACTGGGAGTGTATCTTAGCATAGCAGAATTGCGAACGAAAGCTTCGCTAATTTTCTCATAACGATTACCCCGCGGTTTTCTGAGTAGCTCCAGACTTACTCAGCCATTGCGACCAGCTCAGTCCTTTTCGTTCCTGGTTTGATGTCACAAACACACCCAGCGTTCGCCCAGCCACTCCCCCGTTTCTCCAGACACTCCCGTGTTTTGGAACTCGAATGTCTGCGTTTTTCCGCACACTCCCATAAAACGGCCAGTTTCCGCCCAGAAACACCCACTTCCTGTCAATCACACTACGATCACCACAGCGATGAAAAAGCTTTGTTATGCCGTGAGTAAAATACCTAACTTTTGTGTAAAATAACTAAGCGCATGCGCTCTGCGAACCTTGCGCATGCGCAGTAAGCGACTAATCGCAGTATAGCGGAAATCGGCAACGAGCGAACAACTCGGAATGACCCCCATTGAGCCATCAGAAAACAAAGGTTTCACTATCTCACTCTCACTCAAAAAATTCCGTATTTCGGAATATATGGATATGGGATACTCAACCTGTAACAGAATTTTCTGTATTTCATATCTTAAGATGAGTGTAAAATCCTACGTACAGCAGAGTAGATATACATTAACATAATACAGACACTTGTGCCTTTGTTTCCGCTTTAAGGAGTCTTTGTTCAAGTCGGATCCTAGAAGGGGATGCGAGTTTGGATGTTGTTGCCGTTCCTATGTTTTTAGTTTTTATTTTACTGCACTGCAGAATTTATTTGTGATATAATTGTATCAATATGTTTTTATATGCAAATATTCTGTTATTTCACAATTCAATGTGTATGTTATACCATAGTTACCATTATGTTTATTCATGCCCTGTGTTGCCAGGACATTTTTTTGTGGGGAAAATGTGTTTTGTTCACGACCATATTCCTCGTCATAGCAGTGAGCCTGATTCATAGATGTATGTTAACTTGATGTTGGTTTGAGATCTGTGCATGCTTATGTCTAGATCTCACTTTTGTCAGTGCATGCACTGCTTACTGTATGTCTAGATCTCACTTATGTCAGTGCATGCACTGCTTACTGTATGTCTAGATCTCACTTATGTCAGTGCATGCACTGCTTACTGTATGTCTAGATCTCACTTATGTCAGTGCATGCACTGCTTACTGTATGTCTAGATCTCACTTATGTCAGTGCATGCACTGCTTACTGTATGTCTAGATCTCACTTATGTCAGTGCATGCACTGCTTACTGTATGTCTAGATCTCACTTATGTCAGTGCATGCACTGCTTACTGTATGTCTAGATCTCACTTATGTCAGTGCATGCACTGCTTACTGTATGTCTAGATTTCACTTATGTCAGTGCATGCACTGCTTACTGTATGTCTAGATCTCACTTATGTCAGTGCATGCACTGCTTACTGTATGTCTAGATCTCACTTATGTCAGTGCATGCACTGCTTACTGTATGTCTAGATCTCACTTTTGTCAGTGCATGCACTGCTTACTGTATGTCTAGATCTCACTTTTGTCAGTGCATGCACTGCTTACTGTATGTCTAGATCTCACTTATGTCAGTGCATGCACTGCTTACTGTATGTCTAGATCTCACTTTTGCGACATCGCTCCCAATACCCTTCACACCGTAGCCTGATTGACAGGCTGCGGCCATTTGAGGGTGGCAATGAGCATTTTGACAAAACTGGGGTGTGTGTCAGCCTTGTTTTATAGGTTTGCCTAGGCCAGGGTCATACCCAGATTTGCCGGCCTCTGTGGTGTGATTACTCTGGACCTCCTGAGTAACCTGTGTGTTACTCGGATGTCTGATGGCCATGCAGTTGATCCGATGCTGCATCCTTGGATGCAGTAGGAGATTGCAGAAGCTCAAGACAATTCCTGTGGCTGTTGGATAATCTAATAGCGTCCATCTCTGAATCAGCCCCGATGTCACCTATTGATTTCTTCACAGTGTATACTAAATAATAATGCTAACATGTAATGCAGCTCATAACTCATGTGCAATATATTTTATCTTCTAGATGTGAAACTTCAAACAAGACAGGTAAAACCCTTGTAACCTGGCTTTAGGATAGTTATATTTTGGGAACATGAATGAAAAGTAAGTAACTAGAGCCTTGGTCAGCTGTAGGTTTTTTATGATTTATATGTTGTCCAATGGTTTACACAAAGAAAGTTAACATTATGTTTGTAACTATGTTTTTCTGCAGGCTGAAAGAAAAATATGCGCCACAAGCAGAGTCTACAGATGCGGTAAATGAAAGTGTTGGCTGGAATCCTCAGTTTCCCTGACTGACTAAACTGATTTTCACAATAATGAATTTCAATTTCATGAACAGATGTGTCCTTATACACCAAGCCTCAAGACACCTGGCGCAACTGAGCCATGCTCAGCTCCTTTTTCTTAGTTGCAACGTGATGTGACAAAACCACTTCACGAGACTATATTAGTTAATTTGATGTGCGACACCTGTATATCTGTGTGAGACTGAGTCTGAATCTCTATACGAAGCACACAGATACTGTATACAAGTATCACATATCAAAATAATCAGAGCAGTCTTCTGAAGTGGCTTTGTTGTAACTCTTTGCAACTAAGATGCCGATTCGGGAGAAAAAGACAATCAGCATGGCTCACTCGCACTGCATGGCATTTTGAGGCTAGATGTGTGAGGAGACCTCTGTTCATGAATTTTAAATTCATTATTCTGAAAATCAGGGGAGTCAGTCGGGGGAAATTTGATTTGTATGAAAAAGACGCAAAAAAGATGCTGAGTGCAAAGGGATCTGGAAGAAGGGATGTTTGACACATCTGTAGGGTATCTTCTCTAAATGGGCCCATACAGTACATCACGTAACTGCAATTCCCCGTTCTGACGATGCCTAGGTCAGTAAAATGTAATATGTTGGAATCGGCGAGTCAGTGATTTTTAACATGATAGATTTTACAGACCCCTCAAGAAATTGCTGATCATGAGTCCACCGATTGGTGGATCAGCATTGAGTAATCGCCCCTTAGATGTATGGCCCACTTAACACAATGACACACCAGAGGAGTGAACCGACCAATTTATCATCAGAAGAACTCTCTTGGAAGTAGTATGGATGGGTTGCTGTACCAGCTATGAGTAACAATCTGTGTCTTTGTGGGTTTAGATAAGGGGGATCTTGCTGTCCTACATGAGGTGCTGTTAAGGAGAGGTAGGATGAAACTTTGTTACCTGTTTAGGGGCCGATTTCAGACCTGATCGCAACAGCAAACTTTTTCTCTAATGGGCAAAACCATGTGCAGTGCAGGTGGGGCAGATTTAACATGTGCAGAGAAAGTTAGATCTGGGTGGAGTGTGTTCAAACTGAAATCTTAATTTCAAGTTTACTTACATCCTTAACACATTTAAGCAAATGTACATTTATTACTGCATTGCATGCTTATTTGTCTCAGTTGCCATTTCTTGGCACTCACTACCAAGCTAAGCAGTAGAGCCCCATAAGAAGGCAAATCCAGTCTTCTATGCATTAATTTATAGATAGATCAAAATGGAACTGGATCAAATATCTGCTTCATCAGTTACTCTGAGATCTGCTCTAAGTTATAGTGGACACTTTATTAGGTACACCTGTCTAAACACTTGGTACAGTCACCCTTTGTCTCCAGAACAGTCTGATTTTTTTTTCATGGCATGGATTCAGCAAAGTGTGTGAAACACTGATTACAGATTCTGCTCCATGGTGATTTGACAAAATCACACACTTGCTTAAATATCCTTTGCTGCTCCACCTCATCACTAAGGTGCTCTATGGGAATGAGATCTGGTTGGTGGCTGTTGTGGAAAATGGAGTACACAGAGCTCATTTTCACAGAACCAGCTTTAGGTGACAGGTGCTTTGTGGCATGGAGCATTATGCAGCTAGAAGTAACCATTAGAAGATGGGTCGCCTGTGACCATAAAGGGATACACATCATGAGTAATAATGCTAATGTAGGCTGCGGCATTAAATACATGCCCAATTGTTATTAAGGGACCTAATGTGAGCTAAGAAAACATTACTCACAACTATTGCACCGCCACAAACCTGACCCTTTGCCATAAGTCGCAGCAGACATTACTCAGACCAGGTAATGTTTATAAACCATTTAACCCCTTCAGAGGCAGGTTTTAAATTTAATAGCACACCCTGTTGGGGCGGATGGGGAGGTGTTTTCAAATTGAAGTGGGGGGGGAGGTGCAGGGGAGGGGGGGCGCCCGGGAATCAGCATAAGCCATTTTACAGCTAAGGCCACACCCCGGCCAACAGGGGGGCGGGCTAAATTCCATAATGGAATAAGCTGATTCCCGGGCACACTGCACAGCTGTCCCCGGGGAATCGTTCAGTAAAATGCCCAGAAATGTTTAGTCAGTGCTGGCTACCACGGAGGATTTCCTGGCAAACCACTGAAGGGGTTAACCGACACTAATGTATGGGATACTGCCGCAACCAGGAATACATTACCTGGCCAGGTGGTACCCTTATGTCAGTGGACCCTCACTGTGTCCCCCATCTGTACAGAGGAACTTCCTCCTGCAGCGGCTCCCTGGGAGGGATGTTGCGATGTGTGACCACCGACATCACTCCTGAAATTGCAACCCAGAATGCTGTGCGAGCGGCCTTCTGGGGTCACATGCACCAAAATTAAAAGTGCAAGGAGGGGAACATAGCAATAAGGTGAGGGGGAGGGGCTATCTTGAGGGGGTAATGGGGGCCATCTTTTGGGGTGGGGTGTATGATGACCCAGAGTTTTTTTTGGGGGGATGGAGGCACTAAATAGTTGTGCCCCACGGACATTGCGGGTGGGGGTTGGCGCTCTGCCACAGGGACCTATTGCCAGTAGGGGGTGGGGACCTGAGGTCACGGGTGGGTTGCAAAAGACCCTCTAAGTCAGTGGTTCTCAAACTTTTTTGAATCAAGGCAGCCTAGAGTATCAGATTTTTTTTCACGGCACCCCTAGGCCAAAAGATTCTTATTGAGAAATGGGTAAATAATTATTAAATTAAGTAAATTGTGATGTCATCCTTAGGTTTAATTGTGTGGTGAGGGACAAGATTTTTTTCTGTTTGTCCATATATTTTATGATTGGCAGCCACTAGGACTGGTTTTGCCTATTAATTTGACCATAAATAATTTTAATTGGTACTGGACTACCAAACCAGGGAACCCCTGCTAGTGTCCTGAGGCACCCCAGGGTGCAATGGCTCACAGTTTGAGAACCACTGCTCTAAGTATATAATTTAAATATAATTTCAAAAAAAATAATTTTAAACTTTATTAAATTTAAAAAAAACCCTGCTAATTTCTGACCGTTTTTTGTGGAAAAATTAGTTAAGTGGTTAAACTTTTCCATCTGTTCAGTTTGAAGCCAGCTACACATCAGAATGATGTGTATGTAGCCTGCCGATGGGTGGCATATTGTATCCGTGGTACACATCAGAGCGATGTAATGACCGTTCCGGTCACTGTTCCGGCCTTTAATACCATTCGCTAGGTCACATGTGATAACTTTCGGTTGGCTGTGCAGCATGGCCGTCTGGAAGATATTGCATGTGAGGGCGCAAATCGCGGGTACACACTGTACGATCCAGCTGATACAGTATGTTCTGATTTGGCTCGAAACGACATATCGTTCCAACATCATTCAGGTGTGTACCCACCTTTAGTGAGCATGTGCCAACTTTAGGCTCAATTTTATGTTCTTAACTGACCGGAGTACAGCCTGATCCGATACTGTAGCCTATCCATTTCAATGTTAGACATGCTGTACTCTTCTACATACCATTGTTTTTAATGCATGGTTATTGAAGTTCCTAAATCCTTCCTGTTAGTTTAAACAAGTTTGGCCATTCCCTTCTGACCTCTCTCATTAACAAGGCATTTCGTGCCCACAGAACTGCCAGTCACTGGATGATTTTTGTTTGTGCGCCATTATCTGTGAACATTAGAAACTGTTGTGCTTGAACATCCCAGGAGATCGACTATCTCTACTCAAACCACCCTATTTGCACCCCAAAAAAATTCTACAGTCAAGTCACTTAGATAATTTGTCTTCCTTATTGTGGTTTTTGTCTGCATGTTTTACCTATCTGGTAGTTGATGCCACATGATTGGCATGTAGATATTTGCAAGTGTACCTAATAATGTGGCCACTGTATGTGTATTGGTGCTGGAAATTAGGTTACATTATTGTATTTTCTGCTGAGTCTTTATGATATTGGGGGTCATTCCGACCCGTTCGCACGCAGCGGTTCTTGGCTGCGGAGCGAATGGGTCAGAAATGCGCATGCGCGGCGAACGCATTGCCCACGCATGTCATTGCCTGGCAAAAATTGTCGCTGGGCAACGACGCCGCCAGCGACAAATGTGATCGCAGCGGCAATCGCAAGAAGAGGGACAGGCGGGAGGCGTTCCGGGGCAGATACTCACCATTTCCAGACGTTTTCGGGGAGTGGTAAGAAGAACGCGGGCGTGTCCAGGCGAACGGAGGGTGGATGTCTGACGTCAGGACCGGGACCTTCATCGCTGGATCCGTTGCACTGGGTAAGTAGGTCTAGGGCTACTCTTGTTTTGAGTGAAACTTTTTTTAGCATAGCAGGGCTGCAGAAGCGAACGCAGCCCTGCTATGCTAAAATACACTCCCCCATAGGCGGAGATTAGTTGATCGCACCAGCAGCAAAAAGTTGCTACGTGCGATCAACTCGGAATGAGGGCCATTATCTAAAGCTGCCAACACAGCTATCTTTCCAACCAGCCAACAGCTGATAAATTCAAACATATTTAATGAACGTGTATGAAGGACCATTTTATCGGTTTTCTGGAGTTCTGGGAATTGAGGCTGATTATAGTTTGCTGCTATAAAGTACTAGATTTTCATTCCAACCAGCCAGCCAGTTGGCTGGTTGGAATGATGACATTTAGATACAGTATGTGGCCAGCTAAAGTCAATGTTTCCCAACTTCCTTAGAGACCCATAACCGTGCATGTTGAACAGATCTCTTCAGTATCACAATTGAAATTATTACTCCACCTGGGATTTTTTCAACTAATGGATACATCTGTATACCCAGTAGGAGATCTGTAAAGCATGCACTGTTAAGTGTCCCTGATGACTGGAGTTTGGAAACACTGGGTCCAAGTTAATGAAATATAGAGAAACAAGTTAAAAGGCTCCTTTACTAAAATTGTGTTTAGGTACAAAATATAGCACATTACAGAAAAAGCCTTTATACGGAAACCACAAGGTACCAAGCATCACAGATAATGAAAGCATTCTTGTATAAACACCATTGTTTTAAATTGTGGGTTCCATACTTGATACAAGGTGTGATGTTGACAGCATGAATATGCCTGCTTTAGACAGTTCTGAGAAACAGCTAGTTTGATTTCAGACACCTGTGTGTTAGTTTTAAAAGGTGTCAGACAGGGGCTCTTAAGCGCTCACCCTGCTCAGGGCCGTCTTTTTGTATGGGCTCCGTAAGCTCTTGCCCAAGGGGCCCAGGAGTATAAGGGCCCTATGATATTAGCTGAGGGTCCCATCTTTCCAGGGGTACCAGATTTTTGAAAATTGGCCCTGGGGAACCGGAGATATCCAACTTGAAAGCAGTGGTCCCATCAAAGCCTTTTATTTGCTCTTCCCAGCCAGATATCACAGGTTCTGTCTGATTTAGAGACTCTTCCCTTTTGGTGGATACTGGTAGCTTGTCTCTACTATGCCCAGAACCAGAGATATCAGCCTTCCAGCAGCTGGTCCCTGCTCCAGCTACACGCGCCTGGTATGCAGTTTTATATTTTCGTTGGTGGATTGCTCTAGCTCCTGAACTCTGATCCCCAAGTCCTCAGTATCTCCTGAAAGGTGGGACTTTCTAGTTTTTTATCCCATTAAAAGCTAAGAAATCTATTTTCAGGAACTTGAGATATTTGCAGTCAAGCAAGCCGCCCTCCCACCGGAAAATTATGAATATTAAGCCCACTCCACTATCCACCCCTACCCTACGTATTAAACACCCCTTCATGTATCAGGGCCCCTTCATTCAGCCCAATGTCCCCTTCTACAGTTTAACCTCATCTGGGCAGTAAAGGAGTAATGAGCAGAAATGACTGCTCCAGGTCCTACTTGCTGAGCGGAAGATAGAACTCCCCCTACTGCCTGTGGGACATCAAAGCTGCCGCTGATGGAACCCCCTACCACTGGAGGATGGGTCGGGGCCCCAGTACATTGCTGTGCCCAGGGGCCTACACTGCTATTAGGATGGCCCTGTCCCCGCTGCCTGCGTACCGGTGGTCGGGATCCCGGCCCCTGGATGCTGGGCGGCGGGGTCCCAAGCTCCGGCATAACGTACTACACCCTGTGTGGAGTAATGTCCTGTGCAAGCTGGAGGGGACACCACATAGGAGGTTGGTTAGCCGTCTTAAGCTGATGCATCTAATATTATGTTTTTACAATACATTAATTACAAAAATTAATTACTAAAAAGGTCATAGTTGCATTGTCATCAAACCAATAAAAATGAAGTAGTATAATACTGATTTATTTCATTTTTTATTTATGTTACTAGTATTATTAACATTCTAAAAATACATGAAAACCTTGACTGGTAAGTAGAGGCTATCTCCTCCTCTCCCCAACCCTCTAATCCTAACCCTCTGTTCCCGCAGCAAACTTCCCCTCTGAGTGCCTGACCCTAACCCTGCATCCCCGCTGTCTTAGCCTAACACTCCCCTGCAGCCTGACCCTAACACCCCCCCCCCTGTGTGCCTGACCCCACCTCCCCACAGCCTAACCCTAACCCACCCCACCCCTGCAGTCTGAACCTAAAACCTGTGTGGTTCCTAAACCTAACCTTCTCCCCTCCCCGCCCCTAAACCTAACTCACCGGCTGAACTTACGGTTGGGATTCCGGCGTCGGTCTCCTGGCCCTTTCGGAGTTCCGGTGTCAGAATTTCAGCAGTTGTAGGGATTCCGGTTTCGGTGTTTTGACTAGCGGGATCCTGACAACCGGCATCTTGACCGCATCCCTGTGTGAGAAATGTCTTTATACGCAGATGCTGATAATATGTGCTTTTATTTGTGTATATTTCTCTGACGTCCTAGTGGATGCTGGGAACTCCGTAAGGACCATGGGGAACAGACGGCTCCGCAGGAGACCGGGCACATCCAAAGAAAGATTTAGGACTATCTGGTGTGCACTGGCTCCTCCCCCTATGACCCTCCTCCAAGCCTCAGTTAGATTTCTGTGCCCGGCTGAGCTGGATGCACACTAGGGGCTCTCCTGAGCTCCTAGAAAGAAAGTATAATTTCGGTTTTTTATTTTACAGTGAGACCTGCTGGCAACAGGCTCACTGCACCGAGGGACTAAGGGGAGAAGAAGCGAACCTACCTAAGTGGTGGTAGCTTGGGCTTCTTAGGCTACTGGACACCATTAGCTCCAGAGGGATCGCACACAGGACCCGACCTCGTCGTCCGTTCCCGGAGCCGCGCCGCCGTCCCCCTTACAGAGCCAGAAGCAAGAAGGTCCGGAAAATCGGCGGCTGAAGACTTCTGTCTTCTCCAAGGTAGCGCACAGCACTGCAGCTGTGCGCCATTGCTCCTCATGCACACCACACACTTCGGTCACTGATGGGTGCAGGACGCTGGGGGGGGGGGCGCCCTGAGCAGCAATAAATAACACCTTGGCTGGCAAACTGACACCATATATAGCCCCAGAGGCTATATAGGTGTATATTAACCCCTGCCAGAAATATTAAAATAGCGGGAGAAAGCCCACCGAAAAAGGGGCGGAGCCATCTCCCTCAGCACACTGGCGCCATTTTCCCTCACAGCTCCGCTGGAAGGATCGCTCCCTGGCTCTCCCCTGCAGTCCTGCACTACAGAAAGGGTAAAAAAGAGAGGGGGGGCACAAATTTAGGCGCAGTATAATATATATATGCAGCTATATGGGGAAAACACTCTTTATAGGTGATATCCCTGTGGTATATAGCGCTCTGGTGTGTGCTGGCATACTCTCCCTCTGTCTCCCCAAAGGGCTTTGTGGGGTCCTGTCCTCTGTCAGAGCATTCCCTGTGTGTGTGCTGTGTGTCGGTACCGCTGTGTCGACATGTATGATGAGGAAAATGATGTGGAGGCAGAGCAAATGCCTGTAAATGTGTTGTCACCCCCTGAGGGGTCGACACCTGTGTGGATGGACTTATGGAAGGAATTACGTGACAGTGTCAGCTCCTTACATAAAAGGTTTGACGACATAGGACAGCCGGCTACTCATCTTGTGACTGTTCCAGCGTCTCAAATGTCATCAGGGGCTTTAAAACGCCCGCTACCTCAGATGACAGACACAGATGTCGACACGGATACCGACTCCAGTGTCGACGACGATGAGACTAGTGTACCCTCCAATAGGTCCACCCGTTACATGATTGAGGCAATGAAAAATGTATTACACATTTCTGATAGTACCCCAGGTACCACAAAAAAGGGTATTATGTTCGGTGAGAAAAAACTACCAGTAGTTTTTCCTGCATCTGAGGAATTAAATGAGGTGTGTGAGGAAGCCTGGACTTCCCCCGATAAGAAATTGATAATTTCTAAACGGTTATTGGCAGCGTACCCTTTCCCGCCAGAGGATAGGTCACGTTGGGAAACATCCCCTAGGGTAGATAAAGCGCTTACACGTTTATCAAAACAGGTGGCACTACCGTCTCCGGATACGGCCGCCCTAAAGGATCCTGCTGATAGAAGGCAGGAAGCTACCCTAAAAGCTATATATACACACACGGGCATTATATTGCGACCAGCGATTGCATCAGCATGGATGTGCAGTGCTGCTGCTGCGTGGTCAGATTCCCTGTCGGATAATATTGATACCCTGGATAGGGACAATATTTTGCTGAGGGGCGGAACTGTTTGGGGATGGTCTTTCAGACCTCGTTTCCACAGCTACGGCTGGGAAATCGACATTTTGCCACAGGCTACCCCACAGCAAAAGAAAGCACCGTATTATCAAGTACAGTCCTTTCGGCCCCATAAACACAAGAGGGCTCGAGGCGCATCCTTTCTGCCGAGAGGCAAAGGTAGAGGGAAAAAGCTGCAGCATACAGCCAGTTCCCAAGAGCAAAAGTCCTCCCCCGCGTCCGGTAAGTCCACAGCATGACGCTGGGGCTTCACAGGCGGACCCGGGTACGGTGGGGGCCCGTCTCAGAAATTTCAGCACACAGTGGGCTCTCTCACAGGTGGATCCCTGGATCCTTCAAGTAGTATCTCAGGGGTACAGGCTGGAATTCGAGACGTCCCCCCCCCCCCGCCGTTTTCTAAAATCTGCCTTACCAGCAACTCCCTCTGTCAGGGAGGCAGTGTTGGTGGCTATCCAGAAACTGTATTCACAGCACGTGATTGTCAAGGTACCCCTCCTTCAGCAAGGAAAGGGTTACTATTCCACAATGTTTGTGGTACCGAAACCGGACGGTTCGGTGAGGCCCATCTTAAATTTAAAATCCTTGAACACTTATATCAAAAGGTTCAAGTTCAAGATGGAATCGCTCAGGGCGGTTATTGCGAGCCTGGACGAGGGGGATTACATGGTCTCCCTGGACATCAAGGATGCGTACCTACATGTCCCCATTTACCCCCCTCACCAGGAGTACCTCAGATTTGTGGTACAGGACTGTCACTATCAGTTCCAGACGCTGCCGTTTGGGTTATCCACGACACCGAGGGTCTTTACCAAGGTAATGGCCGAAATGATGATACTCCTTCGCAAGAAGGGAGTTTTAATTATCCCGTACTTGGACGATCTCCTGATAAAGGCGAGGTCCAAGGAACAGTTGGTAGTTGGGGGTAGCACTTTCTCGGGAAGTGCTACAACAGCACGGCTGGATTCTCAATATTCCAAAGTCACAGCTGGTCCCGACGACACGTCTTCTGTTCCTGGGAATGATTCTGGACACAGACCAGAAAAAAGTGTTTCTTCCAGTGGAAAAAGCCGAGGAGTTGTCATCTCTAGTCAGAGACCTCCTAAAACCGGGACAGGTGTCGGTACATCAATGCACACGAGTCCTGGGAAAAAGGTAGCTTCGTACGAAGCAATTCCATTCGGAAGGTTCCACGCAAGGACTTTCCAGTGGGACCTATTGGACAAATGGTCCGGGGTCCCATCTCCAGATGCAACAGCGGATAACCCTGTCGGCAAGGACCAGGGTGTCGCTGCTGTGGTGGCTTCAGAGGGCTCATCTACTAGAGGGCCGCAGATTCGGAATACGGGACTGGGTCCTGGTGACCACGGATGCCAGCCTTCGGGGCTGGGGGGCAGTCACACAGGGAAGAAATTTCCAAGGACTGTGGTCAAATCAGGAGATTTCGCTTCACATAAATATTCTGGAGCTAAGGGCCATTTACAATGCCCTAAGCCAAGCAAGGCCCCTGCTTCAGAACCAGCCGGTACTGATCCAATCAGACAACATCACGGCGGTCGCCCATGTAAACAGACAGGGCGGCACAAGAAGCAGGAGAGCAATGGCAGAAGCCACAAGGATTCTCCGATAGGCGGAAAATCATGTGTTAGCACTGACAGCAGTGTTCATTCCGGGAGTAGACAACTGGGAAGCAGACTTCCTCAGCAGGCACGACCTCCACCCGTGAGAATGGGGACTTCATCCAGATGTCTTCCAAATGCTGGTAAACCGGTGGGAAAGACCACAGGTGGACAGGATGGCGTCCCGCCTCAACAAAAAGCAAAAAAGATATTGCGCCAGGTCAAGGGACCCTCAGGCGATCGCTGTGGACGCTCTAGTAACACCGTGGGTGTACCAGTCGGTTTATGTGTTTCCTCCTCTGCCTCTCATTCCCAAGGTAATACGAAGGCGAGGAGTGAAAACTATACTCGTGGTTCTGGATTGGCCAAGAAGAGCTTGGTACCCGGAACTTCAAGAGATGCTTTCAGAGGACCCTTGGCCTCTGCCGCTCAGACAGGACCTGCTGCAGCAGGGGCCCTGTCTGTTCAAAGACTTACCGCGGCTGCGTTTGACGGCATGGCGGTTGAACACCGGATCCTGAAGGAAAAGGGCATTCCGGAGGAAGTCATCCCTACCCTGATCAAAGCCAGGAAGGATGTCACCGCAAAACATTATCACCGCATTGGCGAAAATATGTTGCTTGGTGTGAGGCCAGGAAGGCCCCAACGGAGGAATTTCAACTGGGTCAATTCCTGCATTTCCTGCAAGCAGGGGTGATGTTGGGCCTCAAATTGGGGTCCATTAAGGTACAGATTTCGGCCCTGTCGATTTTCTTCCAGAAAGAACTGGCTTCCCTGCCTGAAGTTTAGACTTTTGTCAAGGGAGTTCTGCATGTTCAGCCTCATTTTGTGCCCCCAGTGGCACCTTGGGATCTCAAGGTGGTTTTGGAGTTCCTGAAATCACATTGGTTTGAACCACTTAAGACTGTGGATTTGAAATATCTCACGTGGAAAGTGGTCATGCTGTTGGCCCTGGCTTCGGCCAGGCGTGTGTCAGAATTGGCGGCTTTGTCCTATAAAAGCCCTTATCTGATTTTCCATATGGATAGGGCAGAATTGAGGACTCGTCCTCAGTTTCTCCCGAAGGTGGTATCAGCGTTTCACTTGAACCAGCCTATTGTGGTGCCTGCGGCTGCTGGGAACTTGGAGGATTCCAAGTTACTGGACGTAGTCAGGGCCCTGAAAATTTATGTTTCCAGGACGGCTGGAGTCAGGAAAACTGACTCGCTGTTTATTCTGTATGCACCCAACAAACTGGGTGCTCCTGCTTCTAAGCAGACTATCGCGCGCTGGATTTGTAGCACTATTCAGCTGGCGCATTCTGCGGTGGGACTACCGCAGCCTAAATCTGTAAAAGCCCATTCCACAAGGAAGGTGGGCTCATCTTGGGCGGCTGCCCGAGGGGTCTCGGCTTTACAACTTTGCCGAGCTGCTACTTAGTCAGGGGCAAACACGTTTGCAAAATTCTACAAATTTGATACCCTGGCTGAGGAGGACCTGGAGTTCTCTCATTCGGTGTTGCAGAGTCGTCCGCACTCTCCCGCCCGTTTGGGAGCTTTGGTATAATCCCCATGGTCCTTACGGAGTTCCCAGCATCCACTAGGACGTCAGAGAAAATAAGAATTTACTCACCGGTAATTCTTTTTCTCGTAGTCCGTAGTGGATGCTGGGCGCCCATCCCAAGTGCGGATTGTCTGCAATACTTGTATATAGTTATTGTTACACAAATCGGGTTATTATTGCGAGCCATCTGTTCAGAGGCTCCTTTTGTTATCATACTGTTAACCGGGGTTCCTATCACGAGTTATACGTGTGATTGGTGTGGCTGGTATGAGTCTTACTCGGGATTCAAAATCCTTCCTTATTGTGTCAGCTCTTCCGGGCACAGTGTCCTAACTGAGGCTTGGAGGAGGGTCATAGGGGGAGGAGCCAGTGCACACCAGATAGTCCTAAATCTTTCTTTGGATGTGCCCGGTCTCCTGCGGAGCTGTCTGTTCCCCATGGTCCTTACGGAGTTCCCAGCATCCACTACGGACTACGAGAAATAGAATTACCGGTGAGTAAATTCTTATTATTAAACTCATTAGGAGGGCTGTATGATCAGATCACAAATAAAATATTTACGAGTATCATCTGCATTTAAAATTTTGTCTTGCACCTAGAAACACAAACCTTACAAGCTATTGTAGTCACAACTGAAAAGAATACAGTCCTCAAAAGCCTATTTCAGGTTACCTGTAATATAAAATGATATGGGCATTTGCATTCCTCCTGTGAATGTTCTGCCGAAGTTTTGATCTCCACAACTTGAATTCATGTGTAACTATGAATTTTTCGCCTTCACAGCAAGAGAATTTGTAGCTTTAAAAGTAAATTCAAATAGTTTGGTTGTTTTTCCCAAGATACACCACCACCTCAAAATTGCTGTTAAAGTAAAGATCATTGGGGGTAATTCCAAGTTGATCGCAGCAGGTATTTAGTTAGCAATTGGGCAAAACCAGGGCCCTCATTCCGAGTTGTTCGCTCGCAAGCTGCTTTTAGCAGCTTTACACACGCTAAGCCGCCGCCTACTGGGAGTGAATCTTAGCTTCTTAAAATTGCGAACGAAAGATTCGCAATATTGCAAACAGACATCTCTGTGCAGTTTCTGAGTAGCTCGAGACTTACTCTGCCAGTGCGATCAGTTCAGTGCTTGTCGTTCCTGGTTTGACGTCACAAACACACCCAGCGTTCGTCCAGACACTCCTCCGTTTCTCCAGCCACTCCCGCGTTTTTCCCAGAAACGGTAGCGTTTTTTCCCACACACCCATTAAACGGCCTGTTTCCGCCCAGAAACACCCACTTCCGGTCAATCACATTACGATCACCAGAACGAAGAAAAAAACGTGAGTAAAATACCTAACTGCATAGCAAATTTACTTGGCGCAGTCGCACTGCGGACATTGCGCATGCGCACTAAGCGGAAAATCGCTGCGATGCAAAAAAAATTACCGAGCGAACAACTCGGAATGACCACCCATGTGCACTGCAGGGGAGGCAGATATAACATGTGCAGAGAGAGTTAGATTTGGGTGGGGTGTGTTCAATCTGCAATCTAAATTGCAGTGTAAAAATAAAGTAGCCAGTATTACCCTGCACAGAAATAAAATAACCCACCCAAATCTAACTCTCTCTGCACATGTTATATCTGCCTCCCCTGCAGTGCACATAGTTTTGCCCAATTGCTAACTAAATTCCTGCTGCGATCAACTTGGAATTACCCCCATTGTCCTCTAAAGTAAATGAGCTGTGTGTACGAAAAGGTCACCTATGGTCTGCCACAAAATGTCCACACGCATTACTTTTTTTTTTTAGCAGTGGTAGTTCTAATTGTCCGCCTTCTACATTTCAAGGTGCATAACCATTCTTGGTTTCTAGAAAGATGTGCCTACATTTGTGGATACACCTGAAAATGTGTATATTGTATGTCATTACAAAGTCAATACTAACACCCCCATCATTCATTTAGACTTTCTTATTTTGCACCTAATGTACCTCTTGCTTTATTCTGATTTGTGCCTTAAATCAGTTGCTGGCATGCAGTTACAACGACTGTTTTAACTGGTTGTGTCTGATTTTTTGTGTGTGTGTGTGTGTGGGGGTTATATCTTTTTAACATTGGTCAAAATGAGCCCGGAATTTTAAGCTAACAATCCCATCCTGCAAATCAAATCTTGTTTTTGAATTTAAGAGCAAAACTTTACTCATGATTGTAACCTGAATTTAACATGGCATTACTCAGTCCACTCTGCTTTTTTTTTAGACAGAGAGACTGCCATTTTGGCATGCGTTTCCATGCACATACCCATAAACCGAACCACCTTGTCCCATTACTATGGCACTGTAAATCAGATTGTTTATAAACCTCATGTTAGAAATGGTTCCGGTATAAAAGATAGTGTCTAGTTAGACAGTCAATCGACAGACACCATATGTTAGACAGACATTAGGTCGACAGGGTCAAAATGTCACCATGAAAAAAGGTCAAAAGGTCGACAGGGTCAAAAGGTCGACATGAAAATGGTCGACATGAAAAAAGGTAGACACCGTGTTTTTTGCATTTTTGTGGTTTGTGTAGATAGTTTTGTCATCTGGGACCCCCAATTGTAGAAAGGCATACTCTCGCGGGGCTCACTTTGCTCTCCACGCTTCGGGCACGGTGGCTCGCTGCGCTTGCCACAAGGTTTATAACCAACTCTGTGCCGACATGGATAGAGAAAGTATGAAATAGTCCAAAAACATGTTACATTAAAAAAAACACGTGTCTATATTTGTTATGTCAACCATTTTCATGTCGACCTTTTGACGTGTCGACCGTTGACCTGTCAACCTTTTCATGTCGACCTTTTGACCCTGTCGACATTTTGACCCTGTCGACCTAATGTTTGTCTAACATATGGTGTCTATCTATTGACTGTCTAACTAGACCCTGTCTATCTATCAAACAGATACCGTTAGAAATGTAAAGGATTGTGTACCATCATGGCTCACCATTACAGTTATCTGGACTATTAATACTGTTAGTTTCAGTTTATGCCTTCATGTTTCCATATTTCGCTGCTGTTTGCTCAAACCAAATATTGGGGGCTCTTCCACACTGTAAAGGGAAATCCACTACAAGATAACAGTCACCTGCACAACTCTACAACAGTATACACTATGATCTTGTTTTCTTTCCATTTTATAACTATGGGGGTAATTCCAAGTTGATCGCAGCAGGAATTTTGGGGGTAATTCCAAGTTGATCGCAGCAGGAAATTTTTTAGCAGTTGGGCAAAACCATGTCCACTGCAGGGGGGGCAGATATAACATGTGCAGAGAGAGTTAGATTTGGATGTGGTGTGTTCAATCTGCAATCTTATTGCGGTGTAAAAATAAAGCAGCCAGTATTTACCCTGCACAGAAACAAAATAACCCACCCAAATCTAACTCTTTCTGCACACGTTATATCTGCCTCCCCTGTAGTGCACATGGTTTTGCCCAACTGCTAACAAAATTCCTGCTGCGATCAACTTGGAATTACCCCCTACATCACTGGGATAAAGTTATATTACTCACATACATCAATAAGACTTAAAAGCGCTGAGACAAAATTCCCTATCTACAAACTACAACCCCTTGGAACTGAAGATGGACGGTTGCAATGTCTTAGGCTGCATATACCTGGTCTTCACGATTTTCAGAAACTTCTGGTCAAAGTCACCCACAATACTAAAGACAAAAGTGTAGAGTCAGTTGCACAGCTGGATATATGCTGCTTCCATCACTACCATACAACCATAGTACTTAAAGTTAGTACAGAGCATTTGCATCCGATGTTTGAAATGTTCCAATTATAGATATGCACATGTCATTTTGTACTTCTACATTTGAAAAAGGGCTCCATGGAATTGCTTTTCCTGGGAATTGTAGTGGGATCCCGGTGCTTGGGATGCCGTTGGTCAGAATCGCAACAGCAGCATCCTGACGTACAGGAGCCCCACATGTGGAAGATAAGTATGCTAACCCTCCTCTTCTATACCCCCAACTCTCCCTTCCTGCAGCCTGAACCTAAACACCCCCCTTCCCCGCAGCCTAACCCTCCCCAGGGGTGCCTAAACCTAACCCCATCCCTACCCACAGCCTAAACCTAATCCTCCACCCGCAGCCTAAACCTAACCTCTCCCCTCTGTGCCCTGACCCTAAGGATCCCCGACATACATACTTTTGGGATGCTGGCAGTCAGGATTTTGGCACTGGCATTTTGATCCACGTTGGGATCCCGGTGTCGGCATTCCGTCCAGTGTCTGTATTCCAAAGGCCGGTATTTCGACTGCTGCACCTTGAAATGCTGAATGGATCCGCTTATCCTGACCACATGGAGCACATATTAGTTATATATGATTGATCTCTTCATTAGAGTAAGGGGCTATTGGAGCGTTTATTGCATGTATTCTTTATCATTTGAATAGGTTTTCTTTATTTTGCTATGCTATTTGTGAACCTGCAAAAAAAGAGGTCATTATTTTAATTGGGCAGATCTACTGAATCTGAGAGTAAAAATCAGATTGTTTTGCTCTGTGCAGTAAATAAGGAAAAAAAATCTAGCTGCCTGCTACAAGAAAATGACTCCCATCCCACTTTATGAACAGTCTCTTTTTAAAGTTAATTTACATGTCAAGGATCATTCCTGAGCAGTGTGAAATTCTGCTACAGCAAGAGACTTACCGCATAGAACAGCAAGAATATCAGGGGTTGGTATGATCAGTGCTCAGTTTGACTAATCCTAGAGGTCAGGAGCAGCTGGATACGCAAGATATCTGGTCTCATAACAGTGTATTATACAGTGGAATGGGTTTGTATTAAGCGATCACCTTGTGGTGCTGGTATAAGGGTGTAGTATGGTATGCCGGCGGTCGGGCTCCCGGCGACCAGCATACTGGCGCCGGGAGCCCGACCGCCAGCTTACCGACAGTGTGGCGAGCGCAAATGAGCCCCTAGCGCGCCACGCTATTTTATTCTCCCTCCAGGGGGGTCGTGGATTACCAGGGTGTATCAGACAGTTTAATGTCTGCATGAGTACAGTTGTGGCGCACTTTACCGGTGAGCGTGGTAGGTTTTCCTATCTCTTACAGTTTCTTCAGAATCTGGTGGACTTACCCCATTGCCATCAGACACTGCAGAAGATTCTTAATTTTCTCCTTAGTGGTTAATTAGGAGGAAATGAAGGAGTCAATCGGGATTTATGAAAAATCTCTTATTCTGGTGCGATGTATGGTCAATGAGCAGTGTACACAAATACTTTAGGCTTACATTGTGCATTATAATATGTACCTCTCTGGGGCCCACCCCCTCATCTAGAGATCAGGTTCCTGACTGTGCATTTGAATTATACATACTGTATATTAAAACGTACTACACAGTACAATGGTGGATTTACTGGATTGCTGTTATTAATCAGGTACATTATCATGAATGCATGAGCAGTATTGACTATATATATGTATCAAGGGGCCCAGACCATACGCTCTCTTGTGGTTAGCTGAGCCTCTGTGGAGGCTGGCCACACCCTTAAGCATGGACACCTATCGCTGCTTTACAACAATGCACAGAGAACTAAGGTGGCCATCAACAAAAAGGTAAGCAGTGCTTTCTTTAAAAAAAAATGCTGACCGTAAGTGATGTGTATGAATTGCATGTGTAGAGGACATTGCATCGGGTGATTTATTTGGACTGAATTACATAAAAAGGGGCTTTACCCCCAAAACATCTAACAGAAGTCTTAACAGTCAACTTACTGCTCAGTTTCGAGAATTAAGGCAGACCTGTAATTGTTTGCACATCTTTCTGTTTACATTACAGGTCCAACATATATACATAAAATATGTAATTGTGGGCACACTACAGTGCATCCAGAAAGTATTCACAATGCTTCACTTTTTCACATTTTGTTATGTTACAGCCTTATTCCAAAATGGAATAAATACATTTTTCCCCTCAAAATTTTACACACAATACCCCATAATGAAACAGTGAAAAAAGTTTTTTTTTTAGATTTTTGCAAATGTATTAAAAATAAAAAACAGAAATCACATGTACAGAAGTATTCACAGCCTTTGCCATGAAGTTCAAAATTGAGCTCAGGTGCTTCCTGTTTCCACTGATCATCCTTGAGATGTTCCTACAGCTTAATTGGAGTCCACCTGTGGTAAATTCAGTTGATTGGACATGATTTGGAAAGGCGCACACCTGTCTATATAAGGTCCTACACTTGACAGTGCATTTCTGAGCACAAACCAAGCATGAAGTCAAAGGTAATGTCTGTAGACCTCCAAGACAGTATTGTCTCGAGGCACAAATCTGGAGAAGGGTACAGAAAAATATCTGCTTTGAAGGTGCCAATGAGCACAGTGGTCTCCATCATCCATAAATGGGAGAAGTTCGTAACCACCAGGACTCTTCCTAGAGCTGGACGGCCGTCTAAACTGAGCAATTGGAGAAGGGCCCTAATCAGGGAGGTGACCAAGAACCATCTCTGCAGCAATCCACCAATCAGGCCTGTATGGGAGAGTGGCCAGACAGAAGCCACTCCTTAGTAAAAAGCACATGGCAGCCCAACTGGAGTTTGCCAAAATACACCTGAAGCAAAAACAAACTGCTCTGATGAGACAAAGATTGAACTCTTTGGCGTGAATGCCAGGCGTCATGTTTGGAGGAAACCAGGCACCGCTCATCACCAGGCCAATACCATCCCTACAGTGAAGCATGGTGGTTGCAGCATCATGCTGGGAGACTAGTCAGGATAGAGGGAAAGATGAATGCAGCAATGTACAGAGACGTCCTGTATGAAAATGCTCCAAAGCGCTATTGACCTTAGACTGGGGAGACGGGTCATCTTTCAGCAGGACAACGACCCTAAGCACACAGCCAAGATATCAAAGAAGTGGCTTCAGGACAACTCTGAATGTCCTTAAGTGGCCCAGCCAGAGCCCAGACTTGAATCCGATTGAACATCTCTGGAGAGATCTGAAAATGGCTGTGCACCGACACTTCCCATCCAACCTGAGCTTGAGAGGTGCTGCAAAGAGGGATGGGTGAAACTGGCCAAAGGTAGGTGTGCCAAGCTTGTGGCATCATATTCAAAAAGACTTGAGGCTGTAATTGCTGCCAAAGGTGCATCAACAAAGTATTGAGCGAAAGCTGTGAATACTTATGTATATGTGATTTTTATTTTTTTAAAGAAATTTGCAAAAGTCTAAAAAAAACTTTTTTCACGTTGTCATGGGGGGTAATTCCAAGTTGATCGCAGCAACGGGCAACGTCATGCACGCGCACTGCGGCCGTCACGCATGCGCATTCCGCCCCCGTTCGCACCGCAGCGATAAACCGCTGCGTGCGAACGGGTCGAAATGACCCCCATTGTCCGTCACAGATTCCCACTCTACTTGTATTCATGCCCTGGTATTGCAAGTCGCCTGGAATGGTGGATGGAGGTGGTGCGCACAAGAAGCCCCTTGCGGGCTGCTGTTGTCACAGGTTCTGTTCCCACTCTATGGGTGTCGTGGACGCCCATGAGTGGGAATAGTCCCTATTGGTCGGCAATAGGGTATGTGGTGGGGTTTGGGTAATGTGAGACTGCCAGTCACATAACTACATCCCATTTATACTGTGTATATAAAAATGGCAGAAACTCCAGATATAGGCCGCATTACACAGGTAGGTGACCATGCGTACAGCTAATAAGCTTTCATTTCTACATTATTAGACACTTTATTATTATTTTATTAAAGCATCAGGACTTTATTCGGGCTTCACCCACTCTGGAATGCCCTCCCATGCACAATAGGACTCACCTCGAGTCTCCAAACCTTTAAACGTTCCCTGAAAACTCACCTCTTCAGACAACCCTATCAAATTCCAAAACCACCCACATAACCTTCAGTGCTTCCCTATCTAATTACAAGGGGCTTATTTGTGCTCGCCACGCTGTCGGTATGCCAGCGGTCGGGATTCTGGCGCCGTTATGCTGTGCGCCGGGATCCCGGCATACCATACTACACCCTTCTGAGCAACAGGGAAAAGTGAGAAGGAGGGGGTGGGACACTCTTTAGTAATGTTAATATGTTTATTCTAATTAAAGTAAAAATCTAATCTAACAATATATAGACACAGACAAAAATAATTGAGCTCTATAAAACCCTGTTGTAGCAGGCAAAGTATTGATTATCAGTTTTTGTATACAAGTAATAATTCACAGTAGTTCCTTACCAGCAGTCACAGTAGTAAGAAGTGATCTCCCTTTATAGCACAGCATACAGTATGTCACTTCTAGTATTTTATACTGACTTGTGGATAGTATCCCTTTACTTTATTTGTATCTCTACACATTGTACAAACATCAGTGTCAGTTTTGCTAGTATTCAACAGAGATGTAATGGTGTCCACACACGGTGCGCTTCTCGCATGCTATTTGATCTTTTTAGTTCAAATAGCATCGCGTCTAGTTCAAATTGCACCGTGTGTATTGTGCCTTGTGATGCGATGCGCACTCCCGTCTAGTCCATATCTCAAGGCAAAATAGTATGTGCAGGCAGGTATTTTTGTACTACATCGCATACAGGGGGTCATTCCAAGTTGATCACACGTAGCAGCTTTTTGCTGCTCGAGCGATCAACTAGACGCCGCCTATGGGGAAGTGTATTTTAGCACAGCAGGGCTGCGATCGCTTGTGCAGCCCTGCTATGCTAAAAAAGTTTTGTGCAGAACAAGACCAGCCCTGCAGTTACCCTGTGTGATGGATCCAGCGATGAAGGTCCCGGAATTGACGTCAGACAACCGCCATCCAGACGCCTGGACACGCCTGTGTTCGAATCTTCACGCCCGGAAAACGGTGAGTACCTGCCCCGGACCGCCTCCCCGCTGTCAATCTTCTTGCGATCGCGCTAGCAATTACTTTCTTCTGGTTGTTGGCTGGCGACGGCTGTCGCTGGACAACGACGCGCATGTGCATTGTAGGCACCGTGCACGCGCAGTTCCAACCCGTTCGAACTGCAGTGTGCGAGCAGGGCCTAATTCAGAGTTGATCGTAGCAGCAAATTTGTTAGCAGCTGGGCAAAACCATGTGCGGGGGGCAGATATAACGTGCAGAGAGATTTAGATTTGGGTGGGGTGTGTTCAAACTGAAATCTAAATTGCAGTGTAAAAATAAAGCAGCCATTTTTTACCCTGCACAGAAACAAAATAACCCACCCAAATCTAACTCTCTGCAGATGTTAAATTTGACAAACCTGCAGTGCAATTGGATAGCACACGTTGTATAGGCTCAAATCACACTTAGCACAAATAGCACCGTGTGTGGACACCATAAGATTGTAACTGCTGTACAAAAAGTCAAGGATCATACATATGTAACTGTAATAGCAGAATCGTAAAAACGTTTCACACATATCATCTTATTCTGCACAGACTAAAATATAGCTGCCGTACAAAGGGTATGTAGCTATATTATTTTATTATTACCAGTTATTTTTATAGCTTACACACAGTCTGCAGTGCTTTACAGAGAATATCCATTCACATCAGTCCCTACCCCTACAATATAAATTCACTACCACATGCATGCACACACATTCATGCTAGGTTTCATTTTTGTTGGGAGCCAATTAACCTACCAGTATATTTTTGGATTGTGGGAGGAAACCCACATAAGCACGGGAGAATATACAAACTCCACATAGTTAAGACCAAGGTGGGAATCAAACCCATGACATCATTGATGTGAGGTGGTAATGCTAACCATTACACCATCTGTGTATGCAGTTGTATTTGCAAAATATCAGCAATGTTAAACCCTATACTGACCCTGGATACCCAGTGTGTGTACCCAGCATACTGCCATTGGACTCCTGAAAAGTTCAGCACACCGATGTTGGAATCCCAACAGCTGGCATCCCGAATGTGAATATAGCGGGAAGGTTGGGATTAGGCTGCGGTAAAGGTGTGTGTGTTTTAGGCTGCGGGGACGAAGTGGTTAGGGTATTGGGGAAAGGAGCAGGATTTCAGTTGTCGGGGTGTCGGTATACTGAACGTCAGCCTCCCAACCACCAGTCTTTCATACCCAACCCGATTCAGGGTTGTAAGCTATTGCACAGCCGCTAGGAAGCGGTTGTGCAATACTGTACAGCTAATATGCAAATGCAGCAGGAGGCATCTGGAGTAAATAAATGCTTCCATTATCCACTGACGCACCATCAGATCACTCTCCAGGACCATCGTCATCTGAATAACCTTCAGGATACTCGGTGATACATCTCAGGTCCGCAGTGGAGGTCCGTAAAGATGCGTCATCAGACACTGACCTTAGTACACCCGCAAGATGGAGTTGTAACACCACAATTTTGAGAAACGGACTTGGTCCCCGCCCTCAGCCTGTTAATCAGGCTAGACTTAGGGGGCACTGCATGTGAGGATGCAGGACCTGTTCGGCAGATGTCACTGAATAGATCCTGCACGTGCAGAGTATCCCCACCATCTGACTTGTAAACTAACCATCAGGCTAGCATACAAGTCTGAATTAGGCCCATTCTTATTTTGTATTGGCAAGCAGTTGAAGTAAATAACTCTAATTCAGGGACTAAGGGCCTAATTCCCAGTCCTATGTCTACAACAAATATAGAATCTTATAACTGCCTTATGTATATTAAGGATTAAGTAACTTAATCTCACACCAGTGTAGCACTTCACACTGCAGAGTGCCAATACTGATTTCCCTCTTATGGTGCTCAACTTCTGCCACCTGCCAGTCACTCCACTGGCTTCCTATGCCAGCCAGAATCAAGTTTAAATTCTCTACATCTCCAACTTCAAATTAGATAAGTATCTGAAGGAAGAGCAGAGTTTCTCAAAGTGGAAGCAATGAAGTAGTAGTAACTCACATCTGTGTTATCAGCAGTGCCTGGAACAGAATGGCCATCAGTTGGATCACTTGGCGTCTTCATCTTGGATAAAACCTAAATATATATATACATTTCTTGGGAGACCCCATTTTATATATATAATATGTGAGTGAGAGCATACAGGTCTGCCTGAAAACACAAAGCATTGCTATGCAGCAAGTGAGACTCTTCCATGTTTTTACCTTTTTTATTTTTCATTTTAATCTTTTTAAAAGACCATATGTTATTATGTATATTGAATATGTATGTTTTTAAAATACTTTGCCATATTAGAATTATTTTGATACTGAACCATTGTCAGAAAGGAAAATGTATTTGTATGTCTGCTAAGAAGAGTTAGCTTTTCTCAAGGGCATAACAATGTTTTTCTTCTTTATATGAAGAACATGCTGTAAATTGCACCTTTTGTCTATGCAATCTTTATTCTCATTTTACACTGAGTTAATCTCTTTTGTGTTAGACAGTGGATCACTCTGTGGTCTGTCTCCGTTCCCAGCACTAGAGGCAGCTTCCCTGCTCTAGTGTTTTCCCTCCTAGTGTCAGCTCAGTGCAGGAGGAGGTGCTTAGTGCACAGTCTCAGAGAGTTCTTCCTGGGAGAGACAACTGCACTGACATGCAGTTTCTGCTCTCCTGAGTGTGTGACCTTGTCTACCCCGCAGCCGCACCCTGTGTGTATACAGCCAGATCCTGTGTGTACTGGATTGCTGTGTCACCGCTGTACTGCTTCACATATATACTGTGAGTTCCTGCTCCTGCAGAACATCTATATACTACAAGCTTTTATCTCTGTTATATGGACTAATATCCTTATCTGACACCGCAACACTCTGCCAACAGGTTATGGGCCAAGGACCACAAGTCGGAAAGGCATTCTAAAACAGAGGAAATAAAAGTGCAGCTGATTAAAGGAGTACTTTTGTTAACTATAGAGAAGAATGTACAGTACAGGGAACAGCATGAATTTTGCAAATCTAAAAGGCTCAGAGAATTACACAATGTGGAATTTCGTCATAGAGATGCAGCTTAAGTGAGATGAGTTGTGGAAAGTCACAATTGTGCCAGGAGCAAACCCAGTTGAAGTGGATAGAGTCATCGGGACGATAGGCTTGGCCATGGAACAACATGCTTACTCCATTATCAGTGGAAAAGTGTCAGCCAAAGACATGTGGTCTGATGTGAAGAATAAACTTGAGGCGTATGCTGTACGGGACCTTATCTGCCCCGCAGCCGCACCCTGTGTGTATATAGCCGGATCCTGTGTGTACTAGATCACTCTGTCACTGCTGTACTGCTTCACATATATACAGTGAGTTCCTGCTGCAGAACTTTTATATACTACAAGCTGTTATCTCTGTTATATACATAAACCAATCCTGGTTAAGTTCTGTTGTGTGGACTAACATCCCTATCCGACACCGCAACACTCTGCCAACATTTTGAACTACAATCTTATTCACTGTGGCTTCCATGATGCCAAACAGTAGATCTCAGCACGAGTATTCCCGGGGAATTTAAAATGTGCAAATTATTTGCAGACACAGAACAACTGAAAGTGACAAAAGTACTTTGCTGGATTGATCTGATCAGTGTGATGTGCAACATTTGTACATCTGTATGCAACTGACTCTGTACGAAGTACTATGATGCAGTGGACACGGCTTTTTCTCACACCAAGGGCCGGAGGTACTGAAGTCCGAGTTGGCCGCAGGCGCAGGTTCCCAGGAACTCAAAGCAGTAATCATGTACAAGGCATGGTTTTGTAAGGATCTTCACACCCAGTAAGTAAGTATACTAACCCTATATCCCTAACCCTCCCTTCCTGCAACCTAACCCTAACTGTCCCCCTTTAGTGTCTAACCCTAACCTTTTCCCTTAGTGCCTAACAGTACCTCCTTAGTGCCTAACTGTCGCTTTTTAATGCCTAAACCCCCCCACAGCATAACCCACCCCCTAGTACCTAAACCGAACACACACACGCCGCAGCCTAGCTCTAACCATCCCCCTTCTTACTAGTATCGGAATTCCAGTGCTGGTAACTCGACTGCTGGCATCCCAAGCACTGGGATGCCAACTACATCCCATTGAATATTCTAGTCAAATGTAAGCTAGTGTCTGTGAACTGGCAGTGATTTTCAGTAACTGTTGCCTGAGTACTGTAATATTCACCACAGAAGAAGACTATATTTAATATCAACGTCTGTGATACAATTCTACATTTGACGCACCTTTTTTTCTGGGACATTTCAATATCTTTCATCTATCCCCTTTGATGCACATATCTGGCTGTGGAGTATAATGTCGACCCATGGGAAGGTCCCCGCAAAAGTTGTTTATTTACACCCGTATTCCTCCAGAATCACAAGAAAAGCTAAAAAAAAGTTTGTGATTCTGATCTAAGTACTGATTTTATTCAATTGTTTATTAAATATGAATGTTACTGTTGACTTTGTTGCTATTAAGGTATAGTTAATCCAAGCATTTTAGTCACATAATGTCTTTTTAGCATAATAAATGTCAAATATTAAAATATCTATTGTGGTGATTTCTTGGCCCAGCCCTTTATGCTAGTGCTTTTTTTTCTGTCTGTTCTTGTTTAAAAAAATGATTGTACTTCTGGTAAAAGATATAATAAAAATGTAAAAGGCACCTTTTAGGTGTACAGTATATCCCTGAAGAGGTCTGGATAGACAAAACTTATTGGAACTGGTTCTGGTATGAATGGTCGACCATGTCAAGGTTGACATTCATTAGGTCGACCACTATTGGTCGACATAGACATGGCCAACATGGACTAATAGTCGACACATGAAAATGGTAGACACGGGACAGGTCGACCCATGAAAAAGGTGACATGGAGTTTTTAACTGTTTTTGGTGTCATTTTTCCTTAACATGACCAGGAACCCCAATTAGTGTACCGCGTCCCCTTTCATGGCTCGCTTCACTCACCATGCTGTGGGCAAGGTGCGTCGCTCCGCTACCGCTGTGCTCTTCACAGGTCCCAATCGTAGTCCATGTGGCTGATAAAGTATGAAAAAGATAAAAATCTAATATTATTTTACAAAAACTGTCGACCTTTTCATGTGTCGACCATTTGCATGCGTCTACCATGTCAATGTCGACCAATAGTGGTTGACCTAATGACTGTCGACCTTAACATGGTCGACCGTCCAAACGGATACCATTGGAACATGCTAGGTTCTAGGGGAATACACCTAGTAAGTGCTTAATAAATTGGGTGTGGTGGGGGATGTGATTCCCTGTAAATCACATAATCAGCTCCACCCACTGTACTTGATCCCACTGTGTATGACATTGCATCATGGGTATAGGGATAAATTACTAATTTGCCACCCACCTCTTCATTTTCCACAGTTGCCACCACCAAATCTTCAAAAGAATATAGGTTATAACATTGATGCATTTTCTCTCAAATTACCACTTTTACTTCAAACAGAATATCTTTAAATAGTTACCTTTTAACATGGTGCAAAGGGATGAGGTGTTGGCAAGCGACCAATGGTGTCAATTAATATTATGAAAACAGGTAATTATGAAAACATAACATTTATTTCAGAAAACATAGCACTAAAAAAAGGTATTATATTAAATAATGACAGTAAAAAATGCAGCCTATGCAAATTGATGTATAAAAAGTGAAAAATAAAAAATTCAATATGCCAATTCATAAAAGAGAACATAAAAACATAAGAGATAAGGCATAAAATGTGCAGGATAAAAGATAAAAAAAGAGAAATAGCTTAACTTCAGTGATTGAGGTATAATCAGAGTGGCACCCAACACGTTTCGTCCCTCATGGACTTCATCAAGGGGACCCCTTGATGAAGTCCATGAGGGACGAAACGCTTTGGGTGCCACTCTGATTATACCTCAATCACTGAAGTTAAGCTATTTCTCTCTTTTTTTATCTTTTATCCTGCACATTTTATGCCTTATCTTTTATGTTCTCTTTTATGAATTTGGCATATTGAATTTTTTGTTTTTCACTTTTTATACATCAATTTGCATAGGCTGCATTTTTTACTGTCATTATTTTATATAATACCCCTTTTTTTAGTGCTATGTTTTCTGAAATAAATTTTATGTTTTCATAATTACCTGTTTTCATAATATTTATTGACACCATTGGTCGCTTGCCAACACCTCATCCCTTTGCACCAAATTAAAAACTTTAGGCATATATACCAGTGCCTTAATATCTTTTGAGGTTAATAAGCTGACGCCCTAATAGTCCAGAGGGAGTGTCTACCAGGTCCTTTTTTGGTAATTCAGAATACATGGTTTCGATACTGACGTTTTTATTTTAGATACTGTATCTGTGGCGCTGTTAGCTTCTCTGGTACATACAGTTACCTGTTAACAATTGAGTTATTTCTAATCAGGACTGAAGAGATATGCTGTGCATTTTTTTGCTGTATATAAGAGGAGATTACATGTAAAAATGAGCTGTTTTCCAAATACAGTATGACAGTCTAATTGTCTTCATAACAAATTAATGGCGTATATGTAATAGCCTGCAAGTTGCATACAGGTGTGAGGTGTCAGTGATTTAGAATGGTAAATATTTAAAAGGCAAAACCTTCCTTTTTTATTTTTATTTTTATAAAAACTGTATTGTTGCTTTAACTAGGGGTGTGCACAGGGACATTTTTGGGGTTTTGGTTTTTTATCTAGATCACCAAAAATTTTTGGATCTGAATTGGTTTTGCCAAAGCCACCTTTGCGGGTTTTGGTTTTGGATCTGGATTTTTTTTTTTTTTAAATAACATCATTAACACAGCTAACATAATTTGGGGGTGTTTTTTGTTCCTAGAGTATTACTAACCTCAATAACATTAATTTCCACTAATTTCCAGACTATTCTGAACACCTCACAATATTGTTTTAACCAGTTTAGGCCAAAAGGTTGCACCGAGGTAGCTGGATTGAGCAGCAGCAGCCCTTGGATATACACTGTTCAAAAAATAAAGGGAACACTAAAATAACACATCCTAGATCTGAATGAATTAAATATTCTTATTAAATACTTTGTTCTTTACATAAGTTGAATGTGCTGACAACAAAATCACACAAAAATTATCAATGGAAATCAAATTTATTAACCCATGGAGGTCTGGATTTGGAGTAACACTCAAAATGAAAGTGGAAAAACACACTAAAGGCTGATCAAACTTTGATGTAATGTCCTTAAAACAAGTCAAAATGAGGCTCAGTAGTGTGTGTGGCCTCCACGTGCCTGTATGATCTCCCTACAATGCCTGGGCATGCTCCTGATGAGGTGGCAGATGGTCTCCTGAGGGATCTCCTCCCAGACCTGGACTAAAGCATCGCCAACTCCTGGACAGTCTGTGGTGCAACATGGCGTTGGTGGATGGAGCGAGACATGATGTCCCAGATGTGCTCATTTGGATTCAGGTCTGGGGAACGGGCGGGCCAGTCCATAGCATCAATGCCTTCGTCTTGCAGGAACTGCTGACACACTCCAGCCACATGAGGTCTAGCATAGTCTTGCATTAGGAGGAACCCAGGGCCAACCGCACCAGCATATGGTCTCACAAGGGGTTTGAGGATCTCATCTCGGTACCTAATGGCAGTCAGGCTACCTCTGGCAAGCACATGGAGGGCTGTGCGGCCCCCCAAAGAAATGCCACCCCACACCATTACTGACCCACTGCCAAACCGGTCATACTGGAGGATGTTGCAGGCAGCAGAACGTTCTCCTTGGCGTCTCCAGACTCTGTCACGTCTGTTACATGTGCTCAGTGAGAACCTGCTTTCATCTGTGAAGAGCACAGGGCGCCAGTGGCGAATTTGCCAATCTTGGTGTTCTCTGGCAAATGCCAAACATCCTGCACGGTGTACCACCCTCATGAGTCTGTTTCTGATCGTTTGAGTAGACACATGCACATTTGTGGCTTGTTGGAGGTCATTTTGCAGGGCTCTGGCATTGCTCCTCCTGTTCCTCCTTGCACAAAGGCAGAGGTAGCGGTCCTGCTGCTGGGTTGTTGCCCTCCTACGGCCTCCTCCACGTCTCCTGATGTACTGGCCTGTCTCCTGGTAGCGCCTCCATGCTCTGGACACTACGCTGACAGACACAGCAAACCTTCTTGCCACAGCTCGCATTGATATGCCATCCTGGATGAGCTGCACTACCTGAGCCACTTGTGTGGGTTGTAGACTCCGTCTCATGCTACCACTAGAGTGAAAGCACCGCCAGCTTTCAAAAGTGACCAAAACATCAGCCAGAAAGCATAGGAGCTGAGAAGTGGTCTGTGGTCACCACTTGCAGAACACCTCCTTTATTGGGGGTGTCTTGCTGATTGCCTATAATTTCCAAATGTCTATTCAATTTGCACAACAGCATGTGAAATTGATTGTCAATCAGTGTTGCTTCCTAAGTGGACAGTTTGATTTCACAGAAGTGTTATTGACTTGGAGTTACATTGTGTTGTTTAAGTGTTCCCTTTATTTTTTTGAGCAGTGTATATACTGTGAGGACAAAATATTTTAAAAAATAATGTATTTGAAAAAAGACACATTAGGCAATGCTCAAGATTCAGTTCACAAAAAGGTGATTAAGATATTATAGAGATAATTTATTTAATTTTAATTTATTTTCATTTCATTTACTTAGAATCAAATTCTTAAATTCCTCAAAGATATCTTCGATATGCAGAAAGTTCACTATATGAGTGTGGAGAGTTTGTTTATTTAATTTAAATGTATTTAATTGACAATTATTAATAATTTGAATTAATTACAATGTGGTGATAAGTAGAGTTAGGAAAATTGAACAATAAGTTATAATAAGAATATGAGCTATGGACACCACACCCTGAAATGGATGAGCACACCTGGATGTATTCTAGGAGGATACAGCACAAAATATAAAAAAAAATGTCTTTTATTTTGGGTGGTCTGACAGAACACCCCTAGATGGGTGGAGCAGCTGCAGTCCCTGGATGTGTGCTGGGATGACACAGCACAAAATATTAATTTCATTTAAAATATATATTATTTTTTATATCACACACTGTGGTTACAGTGTCGCACAAATTAGTCAAAAATATGTAGAAGTATTTTTATTATACCACATTGGCGGTTACAGTGTCGCCAAATGAGTCAGAAATATATATAATAATTGCACACTGCGGTTGACTACACCGACAGTGTCGCACAATGCCTTTATGAGTACAAAATAACATACTGTGGTCTGACCATAATATTTTAAGAATACAAAATAAAAATTGTATAATACACTGGGGTATAGCACACACAAAAACATAGATTAATTTTATAATTACAATTTTAGGCTTTTTGTTTTTAACATTTATTATTTTCATTTTACGCTTGGGTGGAGCCCCTGGATGGACAGATCACCCCTTTCATATACAGCAGACAGAAGAAAACACCAAATCCCTCAGTAGGTATCAAATGAAAAGAGAATTGTTTATGTGCATAGGCGCCCTTGTAGCAAAGATGAAAAATAGCACAGAAGTCTTTATATATAAAACACACAAATTTTTTAACACAATAGTCACATAAAACATAAAATGTGTATTGCACTGATGCCAATAATTTCTCACCCTTTTTAGTGATTTGCGGTGGGCAGATAGCTTTTTTAGCAAAAATCAATCAGGTCCCGGTGGAATTAATACAGCGCCACTGCAAAAGGCTTTTTGGAGGCTGAGTAGGGAGTCCAGCAGTGCATCAAATAAGGGTATCCATGTCTTCCAAACGACGCGTTTTGGAGTAACTCCTTTTTCAAGCTTGGATGACATGGATCTCCAACAGTCAGATATTTATACCCTTACTAATTAGTACAATAAACTAATTAGGCTACTGTGACTTCCGGATTCGCCGACCGGAAGTGACGCATGCATTTCATCATCAACTTCCGGTTGCAACCAGGAAGTACAGCATGCGTTCCACCGTAGAGATCTGTACGATGATGATCTTGTTTCAAATAACACAATTTTCACTTCAAAACTTGACATGAATTATATCCATAAGGAAGTTCTCTTCACCATTGACAAAATTTTCTGATGCCATATCTCCTCACCTTGTCTTAGCCGTACTTTATATTCCGGGCCAGTCCATCCCTAATACCGGGAGATAGACATCCCAATGTATAAATGCACATCCTTACTTTCTATATTTATCTCGAGAAGAGGAGAGAGAGAAATATAATTAATATGATTAATCCTATATATAAAAATACTAAAATCCTAAAAGAGATAGATGTAATAAAAAGGACCAGAATATTTTTTTTTTTTTTTTTTTTTTTTTTATTCTAAAAAACATTTTAACTCAAAATCAGCGTTGTGTCCTTCGGGTTGTAGAGTGTTCAAATGAAAAATCCACCTCATTTTACTCTGTGCAAGTTTCTTTTCTATATTTTTTGCATTTCCAATTCCCCCTAATCAGCTGGATTCCAAGAAACCTTTTAATTCCTCTCTCACATTTGTTATGGACCAGAGAAAAATGTTCAGATAATGGATGGGTACTGAGACCCTTCTTAATATTATAAACATGTTCTGCAGTTCTCGTTTTCAAACATCTGGTGGTCTTGCCTACATAGTATTTACCACAATTACATTCTATATGTCAGGGCCAGTTGTTTTTGTGAATCCGTTAACCCTGGACCAACCAAAGGTGTAGGTGCTGGGGTATGATGAAAGCAGGGAGGACGAAGAAAGTTCTGTTTCATATATTTATTGTAAGCAACAATTCCAGTAAGGAGTTAAATGACAAATTATTAATCACCATATATAAACTGACGTATTGCATAAAGTGGTAGAAATGATAAGCAGGAACAATCTTAAAGATACATTGAGGAAATGTTCATAGAACTGAGTTTTAAGCAGGCTTGTGAAAGAATGATGAATTGTCCAAAAGAAACCAGATTTGATGCTGAACTGTAAAGTGTGTTAACTGGATAATGCAGACATAAATAAGTAACTGTAGAGATTTGTAATGAAGTTTAGAGATTTAACTGAAAGGCTGTGAAGAATTGTCCTTGATTGTAGCAACACAGAAAATACAGTACTGAAATGGGTTACTTGCGAGTTCTGAAGATCGCTGTGAAACTGCAGCAGACGACAATGGTGATGAGTGGATTAAGTTTAGAGCAGAGCAAACGAACAGCTGATGTTAGTAGAATTCTCCAAAGTCTGTGTGGTTGAAGCAGGCAGACAGGGTAACCTCTTGCAAGACTCTGGGAATCCACTTGTTTGCCACTGGGAGAGTGATTGACTGACAGCACAGCAGGGAGCTGGAGGATCTTTAGCAGTGAAGGCAGCAGATGGACCTCTGGGAGCAGAGGCGATATCTGGACCACGGGAATCACACAGGAATGCATGGAGAGAGCACAGAGCTAGGGCATAGAGTAGATACAACAAAGCACTGGCCCAGAGTAGCATAATCCCTGCCTATTTAAGGCAGCACAAGCACGGGATTGGCTTACACTTACCCACAGGTGTTTTCACAAGTGCTCTGTATTGCTTATTTGGTCTCCAACATGGCCGCCTCCTATACTGCAGACACACAGCGGTGCCTTTGGCCATTTGGTCCCCGCACTCCCAGATCCTGCATCACCTGTGCCACTGATCACGCCACGTCCCCACATGGCCGCACAGCACCGCAAGCAACCGCACCGGCAACGGATGAACCCCAGAACCCGCAGAGGTGAGAGATCGGTTCGTGACACTATAAGGTAAATAACATTGCGTGAATGACAAGTAATAAACTCTTTAATTTTATACTTTTTTACTTGTATCTCAAACTCTGTTGTTTTTCTTTCTATTCCATCTCTTGTGGTTGATTTACATGTAAGGCATGTTCCACATCGATGGAATCCAATACTCCGTTCACTGGCCCCCTTTTCATTTTTTAGTGCACTTTGTACCAAAATATTCTTTAGGGAGGGTGCCTTTTTATAAATGAACCTAGGTTGATCAGGTATGATATCACACAAAACCGGGCCATCTTTTAAAATCCTCCAATTTTTTTCTTATAATGCCCTCCAGCTTTTTGTGGTGGGCCCCATATTGAGTAATATAGGCCCATTCATACCGAGTGTCCTTTTCTATAGGTTTCAATTTTTCTTTAAGGAGTTCCTTTCTTTCTATAGTTTGGACTTTTTGTTTTGCGGTTTCCAGTAGATGTTCTGGATAACCTTTTTGTTGGAAACGTGTGCTTTCACTCGTGCAGTTTCTTTTTAGCCTTTTTAATTGACCCAATGGAATATTCTCCAACTATCTTTTATGATGTTGGCTTGATATCTCGATATATGAGTTGGAATCCGTGGGTTTTCTATGTGTCTTGGTACAAATTTGTCCATCTTCTATATATATCACCAAATCTAAAAAGACTAAAAATTCTGTACTTCTGTTAAAAGTCAATTCGATATAAAAAGAATTTTGATTTAAATTTTACAGAACATGTTTAGGGACTCTTCTCCTTGCCATATAAAAAACACATTGTCTATGAACCGCCACCAGCATACCATGTTTGCCCCCAGGGAAGGGGAGTGAGTAGTATTCATCTCTCAATATGACATAAATAAATTAGCATAGCTAGGGGCAAACCTGGTGCCCATGGCGGTTCCAGGGGGCCAGTGAACGGAGTATTGGATTCTCTTTCAGGATTTTTGTATTTTTATATATAGGATTGTAATATTAATTATATTTCTCTCTCTTCTCGAGATAAATATCGAAAGTAAGGATGTGTATTTATACGTTGGGATGCCTATCTCCCGGTATTAGGGACTGGCCCGGAATATAAAGTACGGCTAAGACAAGGTGAGGAGATATGGCATCATAAAATGCTGTCAATGGTGAAGAGTACTTCCTTATGGATATAATTCATGTCAAGTTTTGAAGTGAAACTTTTGTTATTTGAAACAAGATCATCATCATACAGATCTCTACGGTGGAACGCATGCTATACTTCCTGGTTGCTAGAACGGAGGACAATAGATACGTCACAAAATGGCCGCTATATGGAACGCACCAGTAGAACGCATGCGTTATTTCCGGATCACGAAAATGGATGTCAATAGCCGCTGTCTATTCTTGAATGCACGTTAGATGTAACTCCAGTATAACTATATAGTCTAACAGACTGAGCACCCAGAACAGTCTTTATTGCGCTCGATATGATGTTTTATGAGGTTTCAACATAGAGGACATTCTGGATGGAACGCAACCGGAAGTTGATGATGAAACACACGCGTCACTTCCGGTCGGCAAATCCGGAAGTCACAGTAGCCTAATTGATTTATTGTACTAATTAGTAAGGGTATAAATATCTGGCTGTTGGAGATCCATGTCATCCAAGCTTGAAAAAGGAGAGTTTCTCCGAAACGCGTCATTTGGAAGACATGGATACCCTTATTTGATGCACTGCTGGACTCCCTACTCAGCCTCCAAAAAGCCTTTTGCGGTGGTGCTGTATTAATTCCACCGGGACCTGATTGATTTTTGCTAAAAAAGCTATCTGCCCACCGCAAATCACTAAAAGGGTGAGAAATTATTGGGATCAGTGCAATATACATTTTATATGTTTTATGTGACTATTGTGTTAATAAATTTGTGTGTTTTGTATATAAACACTTCTGTGCTATTTTCCATCTTTGCTGCAAGGGTGCCTATGCACATAAACAATTCTCTTTTCATTATATACAGCATACAGAGCACCCCTTTCAAATACATAATAGAAATATATTTTTGGCTTTGGATCACACAAAGTATATATAGCAGTAGTGTACGGCAGCCGCAGTACTAGTCGTCCCTGAGTCGTGCACCAATAGAAATATATTTTTGGCTTTGGATCACACATATATAGCAGTGTACGGCAGTACTGGTAGTCATCACTGAGTGATGCACCAATATAAATATATTTTTTGCTCTGGTGCACACAAAGGATATATAGCAGTAGTGTATGGCAGCTGCTGTTCCAGTAGAGCGATGCACCAACAGAAATATTTTTTTGCTTTGGATCACACACAGATATATAGCAGTAGTGTACGGTAGTACTGGTAGTCGTCACTGAGTGATGCACCAATAGAAATATATTTTTTTCTTTTGATCACACAGAATATATATAGCAGTAGTGTACGGCAGTAGACAGCCCCTTATAGACAGAGAACACCTGTTCCTATATATCCACAGTATGCTACTATACAGAGCCCTAACATAGTGACAGCACACCCAACTCAACTCTCCTACAAAACAACCCCTTTGCTCTATCCTGCCCCCCTTTGCTCCATCCTGCACTGCTTTGCGTTCTCCCTGCTTGATCCTTCCCTAACAGCACATAGCACAGAAAAAATACGTCCTTACTGTGCACTCTCCAAGTCCGGAGTTAAGATGGAGTAGATCACCGGGACTATATATAGAATCCAAAACCCACGAGATCCTAAAGTTGGATGATGATGACGTTTTGCCTCGTTTTTGGATCTGAGTTAGGCGCGCAAAACCCAGCCTGACTCGGATCCGGGGTCAGATTCCCAAGCTCGGGTGGGTTCGGTTCTCAGGGAACAGATCCCGCTCAGCCCTACTTTAACTCACAGGCTCTTACATATACCCCAATATACAGGTTTGGTGGTATTCCTGCAATTTTTTATCAAATATTAGCTAGAACCATGTCCTATTTCTGTCTTCTGCATAAAGAATGAGAAATATGATCGACTATGGACTTTGCTCAATTATCATGCTTATATCAATGGACGGTATGGATTTAGGGGTGTGAGGTAGAGAATACATGATAGAAAGCATAAATAGAAGGAAAGCTATTGCATATGCAGACAAAAAGGGTCATTCAGACCCGGCCTCTGATGCGGCCTGCAACGCATTTTGGTGATGGTGGCAAACTGCGCATACGCAGTGGCCAAACAGACTGCGGACACATCGGGAGGTGGCCTCACACATGCTGGCTGGCCCCCAGCATGTGCAGAGATGAACGCAGATCTGGCTGCATATATCTCTGAATATCCCCCAAAGTTTCTTGTATCTGTGAGAAGGATAAGAATTTTGTAGTGTACTGTAGAAGTGGCTTATCTGAATTAGAAGTTCAGCCCAATACACTCTGCTCACAGCAACCAACAAGAAGGGATATGGGAACACATGCACACTCCCAGTGCTCTTCCATTTTTGGTTTGGCCTGCGATGACCAGGGACCTGCGATGAGGTAAATGGCTGAAGAGACACTGGCTAGGTCCAGAGCCAGATTTACACCCAATACAAGGGTGCATGTGGGCATTATACACAGGTGCAGCAGTAGATACTGCTGGAAATTTGGTGCATTTTGAACAGAGATATGTGGAAAAGATATGCCTCATCTGCTATAAACTTTTTATACCAGAGTTTTTACTATAATAATGATTAGAATAATACAAGGAAGATATTTCTAACATATTCTTTGTTTTTTTTTCATATATTTTATATACTCAAAACTCTGGCGTATACTTGAGTATGAAAGGAAAGGCTCTGCCTCACCTCATAGTATGCTACTGGTATACATCGAAGGGAAGAGTTCTTCCATGCATACCTTACACAAGTGAGAGGGCATCCTACATGATCAAAGATACTTGCAATTTACTTATAGTATCTCAATCATTGGATCTCAATGCACTGCACTGAACCTGTCACAAAATTTGCATCCAGGTGTTTTTCTATTGCAAACATACAACTCGGGCAATGTAATAGGATGCAAGTTTACATTTTGCACCTAAAATATTACCAATATTTGTCTTAAAAATAGACCAGCTTCTGGCTGGCGAGTTTGACAGGAGCATGCACAGATCAGTGAGATCCATGCATGCTTCTGTCTGTTAAAGTGCTGAACCAATAAAAAAATAAAGACTTGCAGCCCCCCCCCCCTCCCCCTCCCCATTTCAAGAAAATGAATAATGAGCCCAGGGCTCTTTGAGCTGGTCCTAGTTGCTAAAATATAGGGAAAGTATTGACTAGGGATTCCCCATATTTTAAAAACCAGCACCGGGCTCTTAGACCGGTCCTGGTTCTAAATCTATGGGGGGGGGGGGGGGGAATAGATGTAGGGGTCTCCTGTATTTTTGGAACCAGCACCTGGCTCCACTAGTCAAGGAGATAATGCCACCGCTGGGGGACACATTTATACAGGTTACTGTGGCCGTTGCATTACCCCTCCCCAAACTAGTCAGCACTGGCCAGGGTTTCATGAATGAGTGGTGACCCTCCCAATAAAGGGGTCCTCCCTTCAAGCACCTAAGGGCCAGGGCTGAAGCCTGGGGCTGTCCCTGGCATTCCTGGGTTGTGAATGCCAGACTGATAGCTAGGCTGTGTACACATGGATCCCTTTTTCCTGAATGCTGGGTCTCCACGTGACTTGTGTCACTTGCAGACCCATCAGCCAATTGGGGAGTGCCATGTCATAGTGCTCTCCTGATTGGCTGTGTACTCCTAGCCTGTCACTCAAGTGGATCCCACAGACTCTAATTGGGGGGGAAAGACCCATTGAAGTTTACGGGTGAGAATCTGCAATCTACTGCAGACCGCAAGGGTAATTGAGGTCACCCACCAGGGTGACCTCAACCTTGTGGTCTGTGGTAGACTGCCTAAAAATTCACTTAATCTCCAGCTCACAAATATGGCCTCATGCTAGATATACCACCTGTCAGTAATAGCAACTCCTCACTTTGACGTTGTGCAATGCCTATACATGCATGGATAAGGTAACCATACAGAACTCCACTCGCACATACTAGTTTACTAGTGGGAACAATGATGGGGTTTGGTGTGGTTTGTTTCATCGACAGTTATGTTGGCATGCATAAGGTTGATATGAGAATGTCAAACTGATGATATTCATCATATCCACTCGGATAATATGTCAACATGATAAACTATTGACAATGTGTGAGCTGTGGTATTCTGGTGCGTATTCTCTCCCTAATCCCTACCTGTTCCTATAGTGCCTAACAGTTGGCATTTTAGAATGTTGAAATTTCAGATGTTGACATTGTGAACCTGTTGAAATTCTGACAATATGCACAGAGTGCCTGTCGACATATTAAACTGTGTCAACAGTCTAATGTTGATATAACTGTAAACCATGTGACTGTATTGCATTGGGATCAGTTGCATAGTCAGCTGTTACTGTGTCCTTATACATCTAGCCTCATTGCACCACACAGCAGGATATGCATGGGATGAGTAAGCTTACAGGTCCTCTGCAACTTTGCTATCGTTGGTCATCTTTTTTGCCAAAAATACACCTTAGTCACAATGAAATGCGACTAGGAAGTACCAGGAAACTGTGCTGATTGATATGCAACACTTGTTTATCTGTGTGCGACTGTGTTTGTATATGAAGCACAAAGGAACTTGACATGAAAAAAAAAGCAGCGGTTGCTACATGGTAGCACTTTGGAGAGTTTCAGAGACCCATCGCATATAGATATACAAGTGTTGCATATCAAATTAATTGACAAAGATGCACTTTCTGCAAAAAAGATGCCCAGCGCTTGCAGAGTCTCACGGGAAGAGGGGCTGTTTGAAACTATTGCAGCAAAGAAATATGAGGACACATCTGTAAACAGTAGCAGATGGAGGTGTTTAAAAGTATCCACCAGGAACTCTAGTTACTCACATCACAAAGCCATGTTTTGTTGCTCACTGATACCCCTTTTCCACTAGCTCAAAAAACACGGGTAAATGCACGGGGGCGCGCATTTACCCGTGTTTTTGGCAAGTGGAAAAGGGTAAACCCGGATCAAGTGACCCGTGAATCCTACCCGGCTATTTACCTGGGTAGGACACGGGAATGATCCGGGTAGGGTGTAGTGTAAACGGGAGCCGTGTCGATGCGACACGGCTCCCGTTTACACTGTATGGATGGGCGGCGCTGGGAGATCATGTGATCTCCCTGCGCCGCCCCTGCCGTGTAGCTAGAAGCGTCACCAACCCGGCATATGCCGGGTTGTGACTGCTAATGGGAAAGGGACCGAGCACGGGTCGCAGCAGGGGGCAGCTCCCGTGTCAGGCTCCCGGCTGCGACCCGTGCTCGTAGGTGTAAAAGGAGTATAATTAGGATTAGCCAGAGGTTCTCAAATGCAGTCCTGAATGCACCATAACAGTCCAGGTTTTAAGTATATCCATGCTTGGCCACAGGTGACTTTATAAGTACCTCAGTTAATTTGATTTAACTATCTGTGCTCAGGCATGGATATCACTAAAGCCTGGACTGTTAGTGTGCGTTGAGGACGAAGGTTGGGAATGCCTGTATTTTATGTTGGTTTATAGAACATTCTTAAAATTGTACTTTGTCATGTGCAGTAAGAGGGCCTGAAATTTGTGAATAGACAAACTTAGAACTTTTATTTTACAAATGAAACCGTCAGTAAAATAACTTGAGAGAAAACAATTTATGCTTAATCCATACCTCCCAACATGACCCTCTCCAGGAGGGACAGAATCATAGAGATGAAAGGCCTGGAAACCAAGGCTCCGAACATCGGGGATCTTCCCGGCATCAGATTCTCGTCAGACTTGGATTCCATATAAGGTGCCATTTCACTCCACGCACGCTGACAAATACTGTGCTATACTCTGCTGTTTTGGCTTGCTGTGTCGATCCAAAGACTCCAGACTAATTGTGGCTGTACAGTATAGTGACTGTATATAGGGACATGCTGCACTATACTGCGATGTACTCTGCTATAATTAAAAAAAAAAGTATAGCTATTGTTTGTGCTGGTTGGTGAGCTTTACTCTAGTGCGCTTTGTTTACGTGCATGTACAAGCCCTGTGATCTATGCAGTGTGGATGAATATTTCATAGATGTGCTATAAACTGGCGTGTGTCTGTGCTACTGCTCTGTCGCTTAGTAACCAACCATCTCGCTGCAGCCTTTGGCCAATATTGGTGAAAACAATGCTGTGAGCAGTGTCGGACTGGGGCATGTAGGGTCCACCAGGGGAATGCAGTGGTAGGGGCCCATGTTAGGGGTATGGCTAGTCTGCAGAGGGGGTGTGGGCTGCCACCTCATTGGTTTGACTAACCATTAGAGAGTGCAACGTCTGGACCTCTTCATAAATATTTACAGTAAATTCAGCTGCTGCATACATGATAATGTACCAGATTAATAACAGCAATGCTCTGTAGAAAATACACCATAGTCCAGTTTGGTAAGAAATGTATAATTCAAGTGCACAGTCTGGAACCTGATCCTTAGAGCAGGAGGTGGGCCCCCAGGAGGTGGGCCCTTCTGCTCCACAGGAGGTTTCTGTCCTCCCTGAGCTCGCCTTAGGACACCTGCATTACGGTTTGACAGGTGTACTGCTCCAGTCCAACTCCTCACCTGCCACTGTTCCCCCAGGTGTGTCTGTATACAGGTGTGACACTGGGGCTCCAAAGTATGTGTATACATAGGGGTGCAAACCTAATAGAGCATCCACAGCTCATACAGCTGCTCTTTGGAAGATACAATCCTCCTGCTTTTACTGTGCTGGGCTCTGGCTCAGTGTCGCAGCCTGGGGGCCACGAAGGTGGGGAGGAGCTGCTACTGTGGCCCGTCCTGGGGGAGGAGGTGCATGACTCCCAGCAGTCATACATGCAGCAGCGGCATGAAGGTGCTGCCTCCTCACTACTCCACTACTGCACTGGTTCCAGTGTCACCGTGACCCCTCCCAGCCACGGCTCGTCCTCACTGCATTCTGCTACACAGGCAGAGCCTCATGACTTGGGAGTGGCAGGGAGGAGCTGCTACTGTGGCCGGTCCTTGAGGAAGAGGAATAGCTGCTGCGGGCAGTACCACCGGTGCCGGCCAGGAATTAGGAGCAGTGGCGGCAGCGGACAATACCGCTGCGCCGGGAAAAGCAGCAGCGGCAGCCAGTGTGAGTGGCCCAGGCCCTCCACTCTCTGTCAGAGTGGCCGGGCCCGGGACAAGTGTACGCCTAGCACCCCCTTGATGGCTGCCCTGCCTGTGGGCCAGTCCAAGCCTGGCTGTGAGGTGGTCAAAACTGAATGGAAATTACTGGAAATTAATGTTATTGAGGTTAATAATACTCTAGGAACAAAAAAAGGCCTACATTATGTGACTTCAGCTATTTTTCAATTCCAGTCACGGCAGTTTGGCAAATCCAAATCGGACAAAGAATCAGAGCCAAATCCAGCAGAAATGGTATGGCGCAAGTTTCTTCTTAATTAAAATCGTGTACATTATAGTTACATAGATACACATTGAAGCAATGATGCGTTTAAACTTTTCATGTGAGAGCAGAAAAAAAGCTCCACTATTGAAGTTAGATCTATGTACTGTTACTACATCATGCAAACAGCAGGTGTCAGTATTGCTCCATTTAATTGTTTAGCGATGTGGTTCAGTGGTGTCTGATATGTTTGTTTTCAACAGCTGCAAAAGTGTAAAACATACAATAGTGATTATTTTCTATAGGTAACAAAATACTTATTTTTTTTATATATTTTTGTTTTAATTTATACACTTTTTATATATAAGAAACCTGTAGCTTTGTGACGTGTTATCTAAAGTTATATACTGTAGATATTTGTAGGTGCTTAACTTAACTGCTGTATATTAGGTTACATTACCCCACTGATCAAGTGCATTGATTACTGGGGAACTGAGGATAAAATACAGACCCAGTCACCACCCTCCAATATCACCTCCCTGTGTTTGAAAGAATTGACTGTATGTCTGTAAGGGGTCTATTTATTATTTTTTTGCACAAACTCAAATAATACTTAGGGGGTAATTCAGACCTGATCGTAGCAGCACATTTATTAGCAGTTGGGCAAAACCATGTGCACTGCAGGGGGGCAGATATAACATGTGCAGAGAGAGTTAGATTTGCGTGGGGTGTGTTCAAACTGAAATCTAAATTGCAGTGTAAAAATAAAGCAGGCAGTATTTACTCTGCACAGAAACAAAATAACCCACCCAATCTAACTCTCTCTGCACATTACATCTGCCACCCCTGCAGTGCACATGGTTTTGCCCAACTGCTAACATATTTGCTGCTACGATCAACTCTGAATTACCCCCTTAGGCGTAATTCAGGTTGGATTGCATAGTCAGGAAACTATGCACGTGCAGTACCCATTCTGCACATGTGCAGAACTGGCTTGCGATTGCATAGCAGGATTGAGAACGCCTCTGCCTGATTGACAGGCAGAGGTGTTCTGGGAGGAGGGATGGGGGTGGCCGGTGTTGCTCAGGCTTATTCAGCCTTCCGTCACAGATGAATGTTCATCCTGGAATGCAATTGCATTGAATGCAGTATTGCTATTGCACATGCAGTATTGCTATTGCACGTGCAGGTAGGAAGTGCTATGCACCTCCCCCTGCATTTGCATTGCTAAGGATTGCATTTGCAAAGCTGCTGCAAGCAGTTTTGCAATTGCAATCCATACTGAATTAGGCCCCCCTGTCCATAACTTTCATTTGCTTTCTGGTGTTGTAGGGAGGACAGCAGTGTTCACGTCATCTTCTTAATGTGCCATTTTCTTCTGGTAGCTGAGTGGCACATCATTTTATTTTTTTCCCTCTCTGCAGTGGACTGTTTAATGGCTTTATGGAGCCTGTTAACCCATTACTTACTATGCCAGCTAGTGATACTGGGCTACTGAATTAGGCCCCTAATTTGTTTTTCTAAACTGTTCCTGATTTATACAAATGAAATTTAAATAATAGCATTCTTAAAATAATTTTATTCCTCCATTATTGTGCTGTGTTTCATTTCCTCTCTGGCTGCAATAAGTGATATCGCTCCACTATCTCCCCAGGAAGGTGGAAATGAAACAAAGGCCCTCATTCCGAGTTGTTCGCTCTGTAAATTTCTTCGCATCGCAGCGATTTTCCGCTTAGTGCGCATGCGCAATGTTCGCACTGCGACTGCGCCAAGTAAATTTGCTAAGAAGTTAGGTATTTTACTCACGGCTTTTTCTTCGTTCAGGCGATCGTAGTGTGATTGACAGGAAGTGGGTGTTTCTGGGCGGAAACTGGCCGTTTTATGGGTGTGTGTGAAAAAAACGCTACCGTTTCTGGGAGAAACGCGGGAGTGGCTGGAGAAACGGAGGAGTGTCTGGGCGAACGCTGGGTGTGTTTGTGACGTCAAACCAGGAACAACAAGCACTGAACTGATCGCAGATGCCGAGTAAGTCTGGAGCTACTCAGAAACTGCTAAGAGGTGTGTAATCGCAATTTTGAGAATCTTTCGTTCGCAATTTTGAGAAGCTAAGATTCACTCCCAGTAGGCGGCGGCTTAGCGTGTGCAAAGCTGCTAAAAGCAGCTTGCGAGCGAACAACTCGGAATGAGGGCCCTTGCCTTCTATCTGGCTTCCTATCTTCAGTTTTACTGTAATATTCCATCTTCTGAGGAACAAGTGCATGTTTAGCTTACACCAGTGTAGTACTTCTCACTGCAGGGTGATTTCATTCTAATGGACAAAACTAATTACTACATAAACTATATTGCATTTATTTGTGACATGAAAATAGAATTCTTTAAAGAACACTGTAAACCCTTGTGTTGCTGTGTGTGGCTGTAACCTCAGCATTATACACTTTGGGGATACAAGTGACATGAGTAATGCACACGAGAAAGTTTCTGTAACATATATAATCGCAAAAGGTTTAGGTCATAAATCCTAAGCGGCTAAAGGTAGTCCATGTCCCACATACTCATTTTATACAGAGAGCAAATGTGATCATATTGCAATACATTTACTGGAAACTGTACGTTGAGCATTGTGATGCAGCATGCTGACAATCTATATAAGTGGTTTGGACAGATTGAGGGATTACTCCCTGGGAACAGATATTCTGGACGTTACCATGGCTCAGTAAACTTCATGTAGACCTGATGAATATCACCTATTTGCAAGAAATAGTGCTTCATCATGAGCAATATGTAGTGAAAAAGCAAAACCACAAGTGAAAAGATATCAACATATTTAACATCCATTTTCTACAGAGTGGTCCAAAAGTAGGTATATGTTATACTATGTTTATATTATAAATTTTTATTACTATATATTTATACTATATTTACACAACAATGGCCCTCATTCCGAGTTGTTCGCTCGCTAGCTGCTTTTAGCAGCATTGCACACGCTAGGCCGCCGCCCTCTGGGAGTGTATCTTAGCTTAGCAGAAGTGCGAACGAAAGATTAGCAGAACTGCTACTAAATAATTCTTTGCAGTTTCTGAGTAGCTCCGGACCTACTCACAGATTGCGATCTGCTCAGTCCGTTTAGTTCCTGGTTTGACGTCACAAACACGCCCTGCGTTCGGCCAGCCACTCCCCCGTTTCTCCAGACACTCCCGCGTTTCTCCCTGACATGCCTGCGTTTTTTTGCAAACGCCGGGAAAACGCTGAGTTACCCCCCAGAAACGCCCCTTTCTTGTCAATCATTTACCGAACAGTAGTGCGACTGAAAAGCGCAGCAGAATCCACAGCAAATCTGCTAAGTTTTTAGTCAACTAAGCGCATGCGCCCTGCATGCCTTGCGCATGCGCAGTTTGCAACAAATCGCAGCATAGCGAAAATTGGCAACGAGCGAACAACTTGGAATGACCCCCATAGTGTATTTCTTTCTTCTTCACTCAGAATCCCTGCCAAAGATCATTACTGTATATCAACTTTTGTGCCCTGTCAAATCATCCTATATAATAAAAAGCTAACTGCTCCTCACCTCTGTTATGTGCACCAGTGGCCACTGGAGGCCGCCACACAGACAGAATGAAAATGAAAGTGATCATGTAGGGAGATGTTACAGCCTGCAGCTAATTACGTAAAAACACTAATCTGACTGTTTCACACTTGCGGAATATGGAGAGAGGGTTCTGGAGAGAGAGAGAGAGAGAGAGAGAGAGAGAGTGGGTGTGGATAGGAGTAGGTTTTTGGTGTGGCAGTCACCTTTTATAACAACCTTTCACGTTCAAAATTGACTGAATTTTTATCCTTTTTTTAAATTTTCGCTTACTGTTACATTAATCTAATGCTGTTCCTCACCTCTAGGGTGTCACTGGCAGTCACTGGAGGGACAAGGACACACACACACCCTGCAACTCTCTCCGCAAATGTTATATCTGCCACACCTGCAGTGCACATGGTTTTGCCCAACTGCTAACAAATTTGCTGCTGCGATCAACTCTGAATTACCCCCTATGTACATTGCACCCCCACCATATACTGCCCCTATATACACACTGCACCCTCATACCCCTCCATATATAGTGCCCTTTATATACAGAGCACATCCTTCCTCCATATACTGCTTCCGCCATGTGCCGCATACGCTGCACCCCCTCCTTTATATACTATGCTGCAACCCTAGGTTACTTCCCATTCCGGGACTCAGAAAAAAATACAGCAGTAACCAGGAAATGGTTATTATAAAATGGCCTCCACATATGTGTTGGTATCCCTTAGAAAAGATAATAAACAATTGGATTATACTGATATTTCAAACAGATTGCTTTCTTGAATTAGCATCACAAATATCTTCATTCTTCTAATCATTCATTCAGCCTATTTAAATGGAGAAAAGTAGTCACTGTTTGTTGTCATTGTGTGCACTTCATTGAACATGGACCAGAGAAATCAAAGGAGAGAGTTGTCTGAGGAGATCAACATGAAAATGATAGACAAGTGCATTAAAAGCAAAAATAAAGCAATAGGTGCGCTTTATAGATAAAAGCTGCCCTGTGTGGATACTTGCAGCTGACACGTGAGGGATTCTGTCTAAACCCTCATTAGCAGAAATATAAAAATATGTCTGCAGGTGTAAACACACTAAGGATTCCCAAAAGCTGTTAAAAGTAAACAATTTATTTCTCACAGTATCAATTCATCTGCAATTTCAGTAAAAAGATACATACAAAACACACTTTATAAAATTTTGAAAAATAAAGGAACAGAAATGTTCAGCCTATAATAGCAGCCTCATACGCACATCGACTCGACTTTGCACATCATATGCACATCAACTTGACCTTAGCGCACAGCCATTTTCAGATTTCTCCTGAGATGTTCAATAGGATTCAAGTCTGGGCTGTGACTGGGCAACTCAAGGACATTCACAGAGTTGACCTGAAGCCACTCCTTTGATATCTTGGCTGTGTGCTTAGCGTTGTCCTGCTGAAAGATGAACCGTCACCCCAGTCTGAGGTCAATAGCACTCAGGAGCAGGTTTTCATCCAGGATGTCTCTGTACATTGCTGCATTCATCTTTCCCTCTGTCCTGACTATTCTCCCAGTTTCTGCCGCTGAATAACATCCCCACAGCATAATGCTACCACCACCATGCTTCACTGTAGGGATGGCATTGGCCTGATGATGAGCGGTGCCTGGTTTCTTCCAAACGTGACGCTTGGCATTCACGCCATAGAGTTCAATCTTTGTCTCATCAGACCAGAGAATTTTGTTTCTCATGGTCTGAGAGTCCTTCTTGTGCATTTTGACAAACTCCAGGTGGGCTGCCATGTGCTCTTTACTAAGGAGTGGCTTCCGTCTGGCCACTCTACCATACAGGCCTGATTGGTGGATTCCTGCAGAGATGGTTGTCCTTCTGGAAGGGTCTCCTCTCTCCAGAGAGGAATGCTGTAGCTCTGACAGAGTGACCATCGGGTTCTTGGTCACCTCCCTGACTAGGGTCCTTCTCTCTCCATCGCTCAGTTTAGACGGTCGGCCAGCTCTAGCAGGAGTCCTGGTGGTTCTGAACTTCTTCCATTTATGGATGATGGAGGCCACTGTGCTGACTGGGACCTTCAAAGCAGCAGATATTCCCCAGATTTTGTTACTCGAGACAATCCTGTCTCTGACATCTACAGACAATTCCTTTGACTTCATGCTTGGATTGTGCTCAGACATGCACTGTCAAGTGTGGGACCTGATATAGGTGTGTGCCTTTCCAAATCATATCCAATCAACTGAATTTACCACACTTTGACTCCAGTTAAGCTGTAGGACCATCTCAAGGATGATCAGTGGAAACAGGATGCACTTGAGCTCAATTTTGAGCTTCATGGCAAAGGCTGTGAATACTTATGTACATGTGATTTCTTAGTTTTTTATTTTTAATAAATTTGCAAAAATTAAAAAAACCCACCTTTTTTCACGTTGTCATTATGGGGTATTGTGTGTAGAATTTTGAGGGAAAAAATGAATTTATTGCATTTTGGAATAAGACTGTAACATAACAGAATGTGGAAAAAGTGAACCGCTGTGATTACTTTCCGGATGCACTGTATATACATATACATTTATTTTCAATTCAGTAATGACTGGGTTTTTTTTAAAAATCTGACTGAAAAATCTGACTTTTTTTAAAATCACCTGACTGAAACTGCAGAATATTGTTTCCAGCAGTAAAATGGGTTAATGAGTCTCTCCCAATGGATAACAAAGTGTGTTAATGAATGTGACATATTTAAAAAAGTAGGACACTATTGAAGAGTTATGTGCACCTAGCATCTTATATTACTTACTGTCGAGGCACTTTCCTGTCTCAAATCACGAATAAAACTAATGATTGAAGCAGCCATCATGTCTGTAAACTTTGATTTTATTATACAGTATACTGGTTTGTTTTTTTAAATAAGTTTTTTTTAACATATATACATATTGTTCTCTGATGGTAATTAGCATATGTTTTTTGCCTTTCTAGTTGAATATTTCTCCTGGGCATGTTTAAAGTTATTGAAGGATTGCAGAGCTAACTCTTTTATTAGGTATAATGGTTCAGGATTGTCCATTATTATGTATAGTCATAAAACAGTTTCCAAAGGCAATAATTATTGTTACATAGATAAGCCATTTAAGCATGGAAATGCAAATGAACTCATTTTAATGGTGCAAATCTAATTTGCTCTTTGTGAAGATGTCACATAACAACATCAAGGTTACATGCTCACATGTTTATATTTCTGATAGGCTGCGGTTACTGCAGTTGTTTTAGCCTATTGAATTCTACTTTAGTTTTAATATAAATGAAAGATTGCAGTCATCTGGCTTTTATACAACATGAAATAAGTTAGGGCTTTTATAGAGCTGTGGTCTGCATTGCTCTATGTAACCTCTTTTATGCTAGTTAAAAAAAAAATGTACAGCCATTAAAATATGATTTTAAAATACCATTACCAGCTTTCATTGCTTTCAGATTATTAATGAATAGAAAGAGTGGATCAGAAGAAAAATATATAACATATAAAGCTGTATGTAGGCTTGAATGGAAAGATGCCTCAGTTGCAAATTGTTAAAGATGCATCTGCAGACTCGTGTTTGCCCGTCTTTGTTTTAAGCTGCACTCATTGAAATACAGAAAGTATGGGTCATTTATTTTTATTCTCTTCAGACATTTAGGGCCTGATTCAAACCTGATCGCAGCAGCAAAATCTTTCTCTAATGGGCAAAACCATGTGCACTGCAGATGGGGCAGATGTAATATGTGCAGAGAGAGTTAGATTTGGGTGGGTTATATTGTTTCTGTGCAGGGTAAATACTGGCTGCTTTATTTTTACACTGCAATTTAGATTTCAGTTTGAACACCCCCACTCAAATCTATCTCTCTCTGTACATGTTATATCTGTCCCACCTGCACTGCACATGATTTTGCCCATTAGAGAAAAATGGGGCAGATTTATTAACCTGGAGAAGGCATAAGGAAGTGATAAACCAGTGATATGTGCAAGGTGATAAAGGCACCAGCCAATCAGATCCTAATTGTTAATTTACATATTGGAGCTGATTGGCTGGTACCTTTATAACCTTGCACATATCACTGGTTTATCACTTCCTTATGCCGTCTCCAAGTTAATACATCTGCCCCAATGTTGCTACTGCAGTCAGATCTGAATTAGTCCCTAAGTACTTACAGAGTGTCTCAAATATACAATTTTATATAAGTATTTTAAAATGTCAAAATTCACACATTTTGGCATTTGTAATGTTATAGAAATTTGATTTCTCAAGCCATGATTGAGATATTAAAAATATAAAAGAAACAATTTGTGCAGAACATAACAGGCTTTAATTTGATATACCACATGACTACATTTAAGGAAGTCAACATTTCAAGATCACAGACTCAAACATTTAAAACAGATGGCCTAAGAAAATTAGGTTTCTGTATGCTCACAAATGCCAAAATGTGCAGCTTTAATATTTTCAAACCCTTAAAAATCAAAAACTGTATGAAGATAGAAATATAAAATTCATCATTCAACAACTCTCACGTGTGCTTCTTGTTTATATGTATCACATGTACAGTATGTCCAGCAGCTAAAATATACCTATTTGATCCATGTAAATCCAAATGAGACCCTTCTATAAAGTGCATGCGTAAGGCCTTCATGCCACTTGTGAACTGACAGTTCAGATCCAGCTCACTAAGCACAAGGGGCTAAACACATACAACTGTACATGGCTGGCAACAGAAATCTTGGGGCCCGGTACAGTGATATCTCTGGGGCCCCAAAGATTATAGAGATAGATATAGATATTTATTAAAGTGCAACTGAATTTGATGTGCTATAAAAGAAACATAATAAATATATATATATTTACCTGGGATACTTCTGATCCTTGGGGCCCAGTACAGGTGTCCCCTTAGACCCCCCACCCTCCTGTCGCCGTCCCTGGAACTGTATGCCTGCACACTGTCTACCAAAATGCAGCATTAAGTTGTCAACTTAACTATTGTTTAACTGTATATCAGGCCAAGTGTTTTTAGGATGACTTCTGTCTATCACACATTTAACATGAGCACTTAAAGCTACAGTATACTGTATCTTATATATAAAATTAATTGGTCTGTTTGTTAATCTGTTCAGTTATGCATTTGGACACCCCTGCGCTAATTGGGATGAAACCAATGTAAAGCAGTTCATTTGGATCCGGGCCATGTTGAAGGGGGTATGTGTCCCAGGCGAAGCTTATGGCAGAATGCGCTGGGCAGAACTTTGACCCAAGGAGCCTGTTCTGGGCCTTCCACTGGATGGCTTTGGAAAGAAATGTCACAGAGTGGTAACATTGGATCCCAGAAGACATACTAGGTTGGAGTCCCAGTTGGACCTCCCATTGGTGTATGCTAGGCAGAACTTTGAAATGGGTGCCTGTTCTGGGCCTTCCACTGGATGGATTTGGATAAAATCCTTAATGAACTGTAACCATAATTCAATGACCTGAACTAACTGACTGAACTAACCATAACTCAATAAACTAAAATTACTGTCAAAAATGAAGGTGGGAAGACAAAGAATGTTGTGTAACCAAAAGCCTTGAAATAGCAACATTGGTAACAAAAGGAAAACGTTAAACCAATCTCACATTTGAAAATGATCATAAAACTGAACAGAAAGAAAAGATTGGGTTTAGGGCTAGTGGCGACACTGCAAAAAACAAAAACAACACTGGGCAGATACCTCATTGGTGTGTTGTAGGAGCTGCTAAGCTACTAAATATTTTTAATGTGTTGAAAGTTACCTCCAACTCATTGTTAACTTAATAACTGGAAAATGTAAACCCAAGCAATGCTGGGTACTTCAGCTAGTAATCAATATATTTTAAGTGTAACCACAGTCATGCTGAATTAATGCTTATTAAAAGGTCATCTTATCTATTATTAAACATATCTTTAATAAAGGAGCGTTATGGTAGACCTACCTTTTGTTAACTAACTTTCTTCGAGGTCCACAGGATTCACAGGGAGACAATGGGGGTGGTGGTAAGGACTGCGCACCAACCAGTTAAAGCTTTAGGCATCCCAGGATGCTCCGGTCCTTCCCCCATATACCCCACCTCCAGCTCAGGCTTCCTCAGTTTTGTCAACAAGCTGAAGGCAGGAGTGAAGGAAGAAGTGGTGCACACAGAACACACTCTCATGGGAAGGAGAAGAGAGCTGGTGACCAAGGAAAAGAAACCCATAGAAGCCAGGTGCTTCAGGGTGGTTGCCCTGTAGGCACTATGGACCTCGAAGAAAGAGAGTTAGAAAGGTAAGTCTACCATAACTATCCTTTTCTTCTTCGGGTTCCATAGGGCTACACATGAACACAATTGGGATGTCCTAAAGCAGTTGTTCAAGGGAGGGGATGCTCCTAAGTAGATCGGAGAATCTGGCACCCAAATGAGGCATCCTTGGAGGTGAATGTATCAAAGGCATAGAACCTGAAAAAGGTGTAGACAGAAGACCATGTGGCCATCTTGCTGAGTTGCCCATGAAGGGTCCACAGAGTGAGTAAAATGAGCAGAGAAACTATCCGGCACTGGGAGGTCAGCCTGCGTGTAAGCCTGTGAGATAGTCATGCAAAGTCATCTGGCCAGTGTCTGTTTAGCTGGACAAATAGGGATTCTGATTTGCAGATGGAACTGGTACAATCCACGTAGATCCAAAGGGCACGTACAACATCCAAGGATTCCTATCCCACTGAGAGGTCCATGGATTTGAAGGCTGTTACCACAATTTCTTCTTTAAGGTTGAAACAGGACACCATCTTGGGAAGGTAGCCAGTTTGAGTTTGAAGATCAGCCCTGTCCCAATGAAAAATTAGAAAGGGAGAGCGACAGGATAGTTCCCCAAATTGGATACTCTTCTGGCCAATGTGATAGCTAGAAGTAAAGGAGTCTGTGCTGTTAACCATGTGAGGCTCACTGAGTCCAGGGGTTCAAACAGAGATTTCTGAAGCACCTGGAGAACCACTGACAAATCCCACAGAGCCACTGGAGGGACAAAGGTAGGTTGAAGATGTAGGACAACCTGAAGAAAATTGTGAACATCTGGCAGTACAGCAATTCTGTGCTGGAAGCAAATTGACAGCAGAGACGTGCACTTTGGTGGTATTTGAGAACCAATCCAGCTTGAAGAAATGCAAGGATTTGGGAAACTGTAAAAACCAGAGGGTCATATTGTCTTACAGCACACCACTGGAAGAATGTATGCCACACCCAGTAATAGATATGAATGGGGGCTGACTTCTATGCTCTGAGCAGTGTCTGGACCACAGAGAGAGAACCCCTTGGACTTTAGGAGGGATGACTCAAGAGCCATGCCATGAAACACAGATGGGCTAGGTCCGGGTAGAGACAGGGACCCTGAGAAAACAGGTCAAAGAGGGAGTGGAAAGGGAGCATCTATGGAGAGACTCTGTAGATCGGAGAACAAATTATGCCTGGGCCATTCCGGAGCTACCAGCAATATAGTGCCTCCTTCTTTCTTGAACTTCAGAAGAACCCTTGGCAGAAGAGATACCGGGGAAAGATGTATGGCATAGATACGGAAGGTCCACCTCACTGCCAAGCCATCGACGAAGGCTGCTTCAGGATCTCATGTTCTGGACCTGTATATGGGAACCTTGTGGTAGTGTCCTGAGGCTATGAGGTCTACATGCGACTGGCTCCATTTATCCACCAAAAACTGGAAGATCTTTGGGTGTAGAGACCAGAGTGCAAGTCATGATGGCTGAGGAAGTCCACTTCCCAGTTGAGGACCCCTGGGATGAACACTGCCGTAAAGGCCAGGATGGTGTGTTCTGCCCAACATAGAATGTGAGCCACTTCCTGCACTGCCAACCAACTTCAAGTGCCTCCCTGATGGTTGAGGTAGGCCACCATTGTGACCTTGTCAGACTGGACCTGAACTGGTCTGCCCTCAAGAATTTATTGTGCCAACATGAGTGCTCTGTAGACAGCTTGGAGTTCCAGGATGTTGATTGTCAAGCAACTTTCATCAGAAGTCTAACAGCCCTAAAAGGAGAGTTGACTGGTCATGGCCCCCCAGCCACAGAGGCTGGCATCTGTGGTCAGAGAATACAATACAGAATCCATAAGGGACGACCCTTGTCCAAGTAGGACATGTGGAGCCACCAAGTGAGAGATAGGTAAAGTTACAGAGACAGGACCATTGCCTGGGACCTGAGTAGATGTGGCTGTCCATTTTATCTAGTCAGGATGAGGTGTTGCAAGGGTCTGGAGTGGAACTGGGTGTACTCCACTACGTTGAAGGTGGATACCATTGACCCCAAGATGTGCATAGCTGAGTGGATGGACACTCGGCAACTGCGAAGCAACTTGCAGACCTGTTGCTGTAGAGAAAATCTGTTATAGCCGATATCCAGGAGAGCTTCCAGATACACCATCTTCTGAGAAGGCAGAAGGGATGGCTTTTTCCAATTTATAAGCCAGCAATGTTGTTGTAGGAAGGCAATGGCCAGTTGAAGATGGTAGTGTAGGAGCTCCAGAGAGTGTGAAAGGAGCAGCAGGTCATCCAGGTATGGGAGTATTCTGACCCCGCTGTACCACCATAACAGCCACAATTTTGGTAAAAACCCTGGGAGCAGTAGAAAGACCAAAGGGTAGTGCCTGAAATTGGTAATGTCGTTGAAGTACAGCAAGCTGTAGAAACCATTGATGAGAAGGTGCTATAGGAACATGCAGATAGGCATCCTGAATGTCCAGGGACACTATAAAGTCCCCAGGCTGCAAATCTAGGACAATAGAGTGGAGAGTTTTCATGTGAAACCTGGCACCCTGGCAAACTTGTTGAGGGATTTGTGATTGAGAATAGGTTAACGAGACCTATTGTTTCTGAACCAGAAACAGGGTAGAGAAAAAAACCTGCCCCGCATTGTGATAAAGGGACTGGAACTATGACTCCTGATTGTAGCAGGGACTGAATGACCTTCTGAATGTCCAAAGCTTTGCTTGGGTCTGATGGGGGGCCTGTGCAAAAGAATTGCTGAGGGGGGTGTCTCCAGACTAAGACAGTTTTTCTGTGAGAGACTACTTCTTGCACCCAGGCATCTGTGGTGGTCTGGCACCAGGACTGTGCAAACTGAAGATGATGACCTCCCATCCTGGGATCCCCCAGGAGGAGGCCTTAAGGCTCAGGGCTTGTCATCAGACTTGGTAGTTGGACATCTGGCAGCCCAGGCCTGTTTGGAAAGAGGTGTATCTTGACAGACCGAAGGATGCTAAGAAAGTGATCAGACGTGCCAAGGCAGAAGCTAAGGAGACAATGGCCCAGTCAGTAGATAAAGGGGGCAAAACTTTTTGTAAGTATATAAATGAAAGGAGAAAATCAAATGGAGGAATAATAAGACTTACGACAGAGTTGTGGAATATCTTAAAAGTGAGAATTTGGTGGAGGGAGACAAGGCAATAGCAGATCACCTAAATAATTATTTCTGCTCAGTATTTACTACAGAAGGAGAAGGGAAGGGGCCACAGTTAAGTTGCAAGGACATTCATTAAAAATAAGGTAGATGAAACTACATTTACAGAAGAGAAGGTCCTAACAGAACTTTCAAAACTAAAAGTGGATATATAAATGGGGCCAGATGGGATACACCCAAGGATACTAAAAGAGCTAAATGATGTGCTGGTGGCACAATTAACAGAATTATTTAACCAGTCACTAAATACAGGTGCCATTCCAGAGGACTGGAAATGAGCGAATGTAGTTCCACTGTACAAAAGCGGAAGCAAGGAAGAAGCAAGTAACTACAGACCAGTAAGCCTTAGATCAGTAGTAGGGAAAGTAATGGAAAAACTATTAAAAGAAAGAGTTGTGGAATATCTTAAACCAAACAACTTACAGGATCCAAAACAGCATGGATTTACTGGTGGGAGATCATGCCAAACAAATCTTATTGACTTTTTTGGCTCTGAGATGAAAATAATAGATCAAGGGGGAGCTATAGATGTAGCATATCTAGACTTCAGTAAGGCATTTGACATTGTCCCACATCGCAGACTGCTAAATAAACTTGAAAGCATGGGAGTAGATTATAAAACAATTAAATGGATAAGAAAAGAACCTGGTTGCTGGATAGGAAACAGACAGTTGTAGTAAATGGAGTGCAATCTATGGAGGGAAATGTTACCAGTGGAGTACCCCAGGGATCTGTACTAGGACCAGTTCTCTTTAATATCTTTGTTGGTGACATTGCAAATGGTATTGAAGGGAAAGTATGCCTTTTTGCAGATGATACAAAGATATACAAGAGGGTAGACACAGAAGGATCTCCAGAAGGATATAAATACATTAGAGAGTGTACAAATAAGGGCAACTAAAATAGTGCATGGCCTACATCACAAAACTTACCCGGAAAGGCTAAAAGATATTAACATGTATAGTTTGGAGGAGAGAAGGGAAAGGGGGGACATGATAGAAACTTTCAAATATACCAAAGGTTTTAACAAAGTTCATGAGGGAAACATTCTTCAAAGGAAAAGAAGTATTAGAACTCGAGGACATACACTGAAGCTGGAGGGAGGCAAGTTCAGGGGAAATTTAAGGAAAAATTACTTCACAGAAAGGGTAGCGGATAAGTGGAATAGCCTCCCATCAGAGGTGACAGAGGCTAAGACTGTAGAGCAATTTAAACATGCTTGGGATAGTCATATGAATATCTTTACAAAGAATTAAGGTTCAAAAAGGGTTGAGATTACCTAAAGGATAAAAAAAGGGGCAGACTAGATGGGCCAAGTGGTTCTTATCTGCCGTCAAATTCTACGTTTCAGTGTTTCTTGGAAGTCGACTGTCGGGGAAAGGACTGTCCTTTTGCTTTGCCTTGTGGGCAAAAGGACTGAAAAGTAGATGTCCAGGACCACGGAGCAGAGACTGAGGTTAGGAATTCTGTCTTAGCTGCCACCTGATTAGGCACAATTTTGTCTAACACTTGCCCAAGGTAAAATTCAGCATCCCTAGTATGTGAAACGTGCAACAGAAGGTCCCGGGAAATGTCAGGGGGAAGGTGTTCTTCCAGAGCCTCTGCTAAGCTCTCAATGGCATTGGCCACCCAGGTTGAGGCCATAGCAGGCCGAGTAATGGCTGAAATAGAATAAACAGATTTAAGACAGGTTTCAATCCTATCTGTAGTTTCCTTTAAAGAAGATGCAGTAGGGATAGGTAAAGTAAAGGTTTTCACAAAACGGGCTACATGGGAATCCAACACTAGGGGAACGTCCCACTATCAGCTGCTGAAACAGGATAAAATGACGCTAGGCACTTTGTCAGCTGAAACGTCTTACGAGGATATTCCAAGCTTCATGCAGGAACTCTGTAAGGTGCTTGGATTGAGGAAATTCAGTTTTAACCACCTTCTGGAACTTAAATACTTGGCATAGGACTCACCAGGAAGATTCTTGGTAGGCCGACATGTCTGTGGGGCCTGTTTTGTGTGTTGTCTCCGGGACATTTTAGTAAAAACTAATTCTAATATCCCTAAGAAAAATGTACGATCTACCTTTCTGGACAACAGCAGAGTGGGTTGTTTTAAGTGCACCTGTGTCACGTGCCAGTTCATGTTGACGGGTGACACTTTTTTTCATCCCCACTCTGGTAAGATCTACAAAATTAGACATTATTTCAATTGTAGTTCAACATACGTGATTTATCAGATTTTGTGTCCTTGCGGCCTATGTTATATAGGTAAGACAATCTGTAAATTCAAGGAACATATGGGGCAACATAGGGCTGCCATTAGAGCGGCGTTGCAAACGGGCAAAAGCGACCAACAGTTCGCTAGACATTTCTGTGAATTCAAACATCCTCTAAGTACATTGCGCTACAGGATGATTGATACGGTACTTGAAAATATCCGGGGTGGTAAGGTAATAGGAGCCTTCAGTTATTGAGGCGTGAGGCACAATGGATTCATCGACTAGATGTAATAAGCTCTAGAGGTCTTAATGAAAATGTGTCATATGCAGCATTGAGATAAAAATGCTATTCCCCCATGTGAGCAAGATACCTCTCGTTTAATAATTGTCTTAACAAAGTAGCCATGTAATAAGAAGAGTATTGTTACAAAGCCACTGCTTTATGGCCCTCATTCCGAGTTGTTCGCTCGTTATTTTTTTGTCGCATCGGAGCGATTAGTCGCTAATGCGCATGCGCAATGTCCGCAGTGCGACTGCGCCAAGTAAATTTGCTATGCAGTTAGGTATTTTACTCACGGCATTACGAGGTTTTTTCTTCGTTCTGGTGATCGTAATGTGATTGACAGGAAGTGGGTGTTTCTGGGCGGAAACTGGTCGTTTTATGGGAAAAACGCGGGAGTGGCCGGAGAAACGGAGGAGTGTCTGGGCGAACGCTGGGTGTGTTTGTGACGTCAAACCAGGAACGACAAGCACTGAACTGATCGCACTGGCAGAGTAAGTCTCGAGCTACTCAGAAACTGCACAGAGAAGTCTTTTCGCAATATTGCGAATCTTTTGTTCACAATTTTAAGAAGCTAAGATTCACTCCCAGTAGGCGGCGGCTTAGCGTGTGCAAAGCTGCTAAAAGCAGCTTGCGAGCGAACAACTCGGAATGAGGGCCAATGTTTTATATTACAAAGTTTCTGCTTTCTATTGTAGGTATCAAGTGAATAGTAGCGCTCTAATGTTTATTTAAGCACTAAAGTGTTCCTCTGCATTGTTTTTAGTAACTATGGTGACGGTTCTCACAGCTGAGTTGTCGCTTCCAGATGACATCAGCACTGAGCGACGTGGGGGCGGGTGTTTGGTCCCGAGCCGCATGTCTGCAGTTCACATGGTGTTGTGCCGCTATAAAGGTACTTGTGTGTTTTTGTATTTCATCCTGACGAAAATATGTAAATATATTGAAACGTTGATCAGCAGACTGTGGTCCACATCATTCATTCATACAGAAAAGCTGAGTGCCGCGCTGCCGAGACTGTATTTGCATCCATTTAACGAAGGCACTGGCGCACGCTATTTCTTTTAACTATGGAGTGCCAGACCCCCGAGAATGCTTTATTTCTATATTAAAATATATATAAAATGTGGGAAGGGGAATCATAGCATGGGCTTTCTTATATATAAAATGTAGGAAGGGGCAGCATAGCATGGGCTTTCTCTGGCATCAATCTTGTCATGCCCCTTCCCCACAAGGCATGTGTCTTATGTCCCTATTCGAAAATGGGGGGGCGCCAATTCTCTCTCTGGCACAGGGCACCAAAAAGTCTACTTATGGCTCTGCAATCTGACCCTGGTCTCAGACACAACTGCAAAAGATGCAAGGAAGGCCGGAATTGCATACAATCAGGCCCTATGAGGGGGGATCCCATCCCCTGAACAGACCCCACCCCCTCATCAGACCACACCCCCATTAGGGCTGCTTCCATACATTTCCTAGGCTGGTTTTTCATCCCAACCCACCCATACCTGTCCCCCTTGTGACAACTTGCAGCCTGGGCTCCTCCATGGGAGCCATGCTAGCTGAACCTGCCAGAAGTACCTGGCCTGGGGCCAGAGTTTCTGTGATGGAGCAGCAGCGCAGGAGTCCAGAGGACTGCCTAGTGCTTCTGATCAATTTTACAGTAAGGAAAAATAATATAATATAATAAAGCTTGGGCTTCTGGCACCAAAACCAAACCGAGCAAGCCTGAGCTGAAGACTGAGTATAGGGGAAAAGGACCAGAGTATCCTGGGATGCTTAAAGCTTTAACTGTTTGGTGCCTGGTCCTTACCACCACCTATACCCCATTGTCTCCCTGTGGATCCTATGGAAACCTGAAAAAGAAAGAAAGCATGTATTTAGCTATTAAAAAAAAAAAAAGATAATTAGCAGCATCAGAACTGTACCATGGAGCAATAGGCCTAATTCAGCATGAGTTGTAGTTTTGTAAATATTCACAAAACTACAACTCTTTCCACTAACATGCGGGGGGAAGGGCACCCTGTTTAGTATAGGTAATATTTTTATATTGTTATAGTCTGTATGAAAATCTGAAAGCAAAACATAGGTTTTGCCTTGATAATAAGTGAGGTATCATGTTTGTCATATGTGTCATGTAGAAATCAGAGGGTGGTATGTCACCATGACTAGTAGATATCTTATGTGGGGCAGAGTGATGGCGTTATCACATCTCTGTACACATGCTTGTAACAGAATGAAACTGACATTGAAGTAAAACAATGGGGAATGTGTTTTGTATTTGTTTTAATGTGTGTCTGTAACACATAGTGGACACATGTGAACCATGATGAGACAGTAATAGCAGTACCATGCGGAGTAAAGCTTAATAAATATCAGTAGGGTATCTTCCCTGCGTTCATTGTAATTTTACTAAGACAGCGAGGGATGCAAACATGTTTCAGTGCTTAGGTCTGCTTTGATGATTGACCATCGATTTTCTGAGCATCATGTATGATGAAGGGTGCCACTCAGATGAATTGCAGCTATGAAGGAAATCCACTGATAAGGCATAAAATTAAAACTACTGACAGGTGAAGTGAATTATATTGATTATCTCATTGTTATGGCACCTGTCAAGGGTTGGGATATATTAGGCAGCAACTGAACACTCAGTTCTTGATGTTTATGTGTTGGAAGCACGAAAAATGGGCAAGCATAAAGCGACTGGATCAGAGCATTTTCAAAGCGGCAGGCACCCTGGAGGTCCAGAACAGGAATATTCTTTTTCATGTCAAACCCCAGACCAACCAAAGATTGTTTAAATTTACACAGGAGACCCAGAACGAGACTATCCTTTTTAACCACCTACCGGTAAGGAACAAAAGCAGGACGCCACTGATTTTATATATACATATATATATATATATATATTTATTTATTTATTCTACCAGCCAAAGAACTTTAGACTTGCATCTAGCTATATATTGTATATATTGCTGGCTATCTACCCAAATTCTTTTATAGGAGTCATTATTATATGTAAAGCATGTTATATTCATGTATTGCCGTATAAACCAGTAACTAATGTTTGCCTAAACAATTATTATTCTAAAATAATAAAGTATATACATTCTTTTATATTAAAATAAAGAAACAACTTGTTTCTGTTCGTATAGATATATTTTTAATTAAATACTAGCCATCACATATTTTTACTCAGCGCTTCCAACACCCAGTATTTTATCCCACTTCAGAGGGGAGACCCTCTTATATCTTGGTTTAAGCAGCAGAGTAATATATTAGAACAGCGCAGTCAAGAATTACAACCGTTTGATAAAACATATATATGCTGAGTATTTCTAATCTTGTTTAATATCACTCTCTTGAAATGCATGCTGTTTTTGATCTCGTCACTTGTATGCACCAATAAACTAATTCTATAGCACTATCTTTAATGATGCATAAAAATTAAACATATGTTTGTTGCTCAATCACAGCCAAACCGTTGAATCAATTTACTTGACAATTGGCAAAAGAATAGTTTAGATGCTGGGTTAGACCATAGGCTATGGCCAGAATGTAATGGGAGCCGATAATGCTGCCCAGAAAATTAACGCACCACATCCGACATTACAGATGCGTGTCTATTTCCTGAAACTTGGGCAATGTAATGGCATGTGTCTATTTCCCATTTTCACCTTCTCGGATCCGAGGTGTTGCGGTATTTAGACTAGAAAATGACCAATATTTTTTGGTTTAGTTTTTTGGCCTGGCTTTGAATCAGACGGTCCATTGTTGAGCTACACAGGAGGAGTTAAACCATTGGACTTCTGTACTTGCTACTGACTTCTTTATATACCACTGACTCTGTATATATATCAAATTTACCAAGCAGGGAGAAGAGGAATTTTTCAGATCTTTATTGGATTCAGTTTCGGACTGTGGCGCCGTTACGTGTTTATGTCCATTCTACTGGGAAGTGGGTCTCTCTAGACTCTCTCCTTTGGTCGGATTTAGACCTGGTCAGTTAATATCTAATGACCCCAGAAGCGGTATATATCTTTTGATATGTATGGTCCCAAAGAATAATATAGACCATAAGGACCTCGAGCAGTTCATATTTTAGATTCAGTCTTTTGAGCCACTCAATGGCTTCTTACAAGCTCAATTGAAGAATTGACAATCACTAAGACGCTCACCAGCACGTTAATTTTTTAGATATTCCACTTACCCCTGAAGAAGTCCTTTAAGGATGAAACGCGTAGGATTAATCGGTTATTGTACACTACCGGCTTGCTTTGAATATCCTCCTAAGAGCTCACACCGTTAAGGTATAGCCTATTAAGCCATTCCAGTATAACACCTAAGCAATCTGATGTGCATATAATTGATCACATTTTTATGTATTTTAATACCATTATATTAAAAAAGACTTTGTATTTTAATACCATTGTGTTAAAAAAGACTTTGTATTAAAAATCTTTTCAACCGAAAAATCTGTGATATTAACTGGTTGTATTCTCTGTTGGGTGAATATTTCTTCTGGTGAGTGGGTTTCTCTGTAGGCCCCATACGGGAAGTCACAGAGTGAAAAAAACCCAAGATGAACTTCAATTACGGTTTCTGAATTGATTAACTGTCAATCAACATATAATATAGTGCACTCTGTCTTTTGTTGTGTGTGTGTATATATATATATATATATATATATACATATATATATTTATTTTTAAACGGCTGTCATTCTAAACATATAAAATTAGTGCTAAAAATAATACAGTTTAGGAGACAACAAATAGGTTGAACTCGATGCACAAATTGTCTTTTTTTCAACCTCAGAAACTATGTTAGGACACACAAGCATCTTATGCTGATTTAAAGGGTATGTGACATGGCTATATAAACATAGTAACATGGTTGGTGAGGTTGAAAAAAGGCCGGTAGTCCATCGAGTCCAACCTGAAATATATTATACTCCCTATTCTATTCTGGTTAAAGGCAATTTCCTTGGTTATTTTTTTCTGCTAGAAATTTATCTAACCCATTTTTAAATGCATTGACTGAGTCCGCCATTACAATTCCATATTTGTATTGCCCTTACAGTGAAGAATCCCTTCCTGTGCTGAGTATGAAATGTCCTCTCCTCAAGCCTTAGTGGGTGTCCACGCATTTTGTGTAGAGGTCTCATAATAAACAAATCACCTGATAACTCCGCATATATTGCCCCTTTATATATTTGTAAATATTAATCTGGGTCGTCTCATTTCTAATGTAAACATATCTAACCTAGAAAGCATCTCCTCATAGTCCAGTGTCTCCAACCCCTTAATTAATCTGGTAGCTCGCCTCTGAACCTTTTCAAGTTCTAACATGTCTATTTTATAGTGTTGTGCCCAGAACTGTACACAATACTTAAGGTGCGGTCGCACCAATGATTTATACTGTGGCAGGATTGCACTCTCATCCCTTGTCTCAATTCCCCTTTTACTGAATGCTAATACCTTATTTGCCTTTGTTGCTGCACTTTGACATTGTGTAATGCTGCTAAATTTTTATCAATTAACACCCCCAAATCCTTTACTAATACAGTTTTCCCCATATTTTCCCCATTTAATTGGTAATTTGCATGTTTATTCTTAGTCCCAAAGTGCATAACTTTACATTTTTCCACATTAAACCTCATGTGGCAATGTCGGAGAAAGTCCATATATAACTAGACCATGTCAGTTAAGTGGTTAAGGCCATGTGTGCCCAGATTCTCCATGCATGGTAAACAGTTGTGTGTATATATATATCTATATATCTATATATATCTATATATCTATATCTATCTATCTATATATATATATATATATATATATATACAAACAAATATAAAACCACAGCACTCGCCACCCCAGAAGCGGGGTGCAATGTCTGCACTCACCACTCATAGGGTGGGGTGCATGTTCCCCATGGCCACCTACTTAAATATATACAAACAGAAAGTTCAGCACTCACCAAAGCAAGCTCACTTATCTTCACAACATCAATAAATAAATGATGGGGGTTTAGTAACCCCCCCATCATTTATTTATTGATGTTGTGAAGATAAGTGAGCTTGCTTTGGTGAGTGCTGAATTTTCTGTTTGTATATATATATATATATATATACATCCACAATTGGGGCAGCACTCCAATTAAATCTGCATCTGCTCTGGTGCCCTCCTAGAAGCCCGCATGGGCCCACAACATACTACCCGGTAAGGCGGCACTCAGAAGTCAATCACGTCTAAAGGCAGAATATTACAAATCTTCTGCCTTTAGACGTGATTGACTTCTGAGTGCCGCCTTACCGGGTAGTATATATATATATATATATATATATATATATAAATTGAATGCTTTGTAAATGATCAGAGCAGTAGCTGCTTACCACATCTATGCTGAATACATGCAGAACAGAGGAAAGGTCTATTTGGTACATATTTTCCCCATTTCTCTATCGTCCTAAGTGGATGCTGGGGTTCCTGAAAGGACCATGGGGAATAGCGGCTCCGCAGGAGACAGGGCACAAAAGTAAAGCTTTTACAGGTCAGGTGGTGTGTACTGGCTCCTCCCCCTATGACCCTCCTCCAGACTCCAGTTAGATTTTTGTGCCCGGCCGAGAAGGGTGCAATTCTAGGTGGCTCTCATAAAGAGCTGCTTAGAGAGTTTAGCTTAGGTTTTTTATTTTACAGTGATTCCTGCTGGCAACAGGATCACTGCAACGAGGGACAGAGGTGAGAAGAAGTGAACTCACCTGCGTGCAGGATGGATTGGCTTCTTGGCTACTGGACATGAAGCTCCAGAGGGACGATCACAGGTACAGCCTGGATGGTCACCGGAGCCACGCCGCCGGCCCCCTCACAGATGCTGAAGCAAGAAGAGGTCCAGAATCGGCGGCTGAAGACTCCTGCAGTCTTCTTAAGGTAGCGCACAGCACTGCAGCTGTGCGCCATTTTCCTCTCAGCACACTTCACACGGCAGTCACTGAGGGTGCAGGGCGCTGGGGGGGGGCGCCCTGGGAGGCAAATGTAAACCTTTAAAAAGGCTAAAAATACCTCACATATAGCCCCAGAGGCTATATGGAGATATTTACCCCTGCCTAAATGTACTAAATAGCGGGAGACGAGCCCGCCGGAAAAGGGGCGGGGCCTATCTCCTCAGCACACGGCGCCATTTTCTGTCACAGCTCCGCTGGTCAGGAAGGCTCCCAGGTCTCTCCCCTGCACTGCACTACAGAAACAGGGTATAACAGAGAGGGGGGGCAAAATAAATGGCAATATATTAATATAAAAGCAGCTATAAGGGAGCACTTAATCATAAGGCTATCCCTGTCATATATAGCGCTTTTTGGTGTGTGCTGGCAGACTCTCCCTCTGTCTCCCCAAAGGGCTAGTGGGTCCTGTCTTCGTATAGAGCATTCCCTGTGTGTCTGCTGTGTGTCGGTACGTGTGTGTCGACATGTATGAGGACGTTATTGGTGTGGAGGCGGAGCAATTGCCAAATATGAGGATGTCACCTTCTAGGGGGTCGACACCAGAATGGATGCCTTTATTTGTGGAATTACGGGATAGCGTCAACTCGCTTAAGCAGTCGTTTGCCGACATGAGGCGGCCGGACACTCACTTAGTGCCTGTCCAGGCGCCTCAAACACCGTCAGGGGCTGTAAAACGCCCCTTGCCTCAGTCGGTCGACACAGACCCAGACACAGGCACTGATTCCGGTAGTGAAGGTGATGAATCAACCGTATTTTCCAAAAGGGCCACACGTTATATGATTTTGGCAATAAAGGAGATGTTACATTTAGCTGATACTACAGGTACCACTAAACAGGGTATTATGTGGGGTGTGAAAAAACTACCAGTAGTTTTTACCGAATCAGAAGAATTAAATGACGTGTGTGATGAAGCGTGGGGTGCCCCGATAAAAAACTGCTAATTTCAAAGAAGTTATTGGCTTTATACCCTTTCCCGCCAGAGGTTAGGGAGCGCTGGGAAACACCTCCTAGGGTGGACAAAGCGCTAACACGCTCATCAAAACAAGTGGCGTTACCCTCTCCTGAGACGGCCGCACTTAAAGATCCATCAGATAGGAGGATGGAAAATATCCAAAAAGGTATATACACACATGCAGGTGTTATACTACGACCAGCTATTGCGACTGCCTGGATGTGCAGTGCTGGGGTAGTTTGGTCAGAGTCCCTGATCGAAAATATTGATACCCTGGACAGGGACAATATTTTACTGTCGTTAGAACAAATAAAGGATGCATTTCTTTATATGCGTGATGCACAGAGAGATATCTGCACACTGGCATCACGGGTAAGTGCTATGTCCATTTCGGCCAGAAGAGCTTTATGGACACGACAGTGGACAGGCGATGCGTAGAGGAGTTATTTGGGGTCGGTCTATCGGATTTGGTGGCCACGGCTACGGCCGGGAAATCCACCTTTCTACCTCAAGTCACTCCCCAACAGAAAAAGGCACCGACCTTTCAATCGCAGCCTTTTCGTTCCTTTAAAAATAAGAGAGCAAAGGGCTATTCATATCTGCCACGAGGCAGAGGACGAGGGAAGAGACAGCAACAGGCAGCTCCTTCCCAAGAACAGAAGCCCTCCCCGGTTTCTACAAAAGCCTCAGCATGACGCTGGGGCTTCGCAAGCGGACTCGGAGGCGGTAGGCGGTCGTCTCAAGAATTACAGCGCGCAGTGGGCTCACTCGCAGGTAAATCCCTGGATCCTGCAGATAATATCTCAGGGGTACAGGTTGAAATTAGAGACAGAGCCACCTCGCCGTTTCCTGAAGTCTGCTTTACCAACGTCCCCCTCAGAAAGGGAGACGGTTTTGGAAGCCATTCACAAGCTGTATTCTCAGCAGGTGATAGTCAAGGTACCTCTTCTACAACAAGGGAAGGGGTATTATTCCACTCTTTTTGTGGTACCGAAGCCGGATGGCTCGGTAAGGCCTATTCTAAATCTGAAGTCCTTGAACCTGTACATAAAGAAGTTCAAGTTCAAGATGGAGTCACTCAGAGCAGTGATAGCGAACCTGGAAGAAGGGGACTTTATGGTATCCTTGGACATCAAGGATGCGTATCTCCACGTTCCAATTACCCCTCACACAGGGGTACCTCAGGTTCGTTGTACAAAACTGTCACTATCAGTTTCAGACGCTGCCGTTTGGTTTGTCCACGGCACCTCGGGTCTTTACAAAGGTAATGGCCGAGATAATATTTCTTCTTCGAAGAAAAGGCGTATTAATTATCCCATACTTGGACGATCTCCTAATAAGGGCAAGGTCCAGAGAACAGCTAGAGATGGGTTTAGCACTATCTCAAGAGGTGCTAAAGCAGCACGGATGGATTCTGAATATTCCAAAATCCCAATTAATGCCGACAACTCGTCTGCTGTTCCTGGGGATGATTCTGGACACAGTTCAGAAAAGGTTTTTCTTCCCGAAGAAAAAGCCAAGGAGTTATCTGACCTGGTCAGGAACCTCCTAAAACCAGGAAAGGTGTCTGTACATCAATGCACAAGAGTCCTGGGAAAAAATGGTAGCTTCTTACGAAGCAATCCCTTTCGGCAGATTCCATGCAAAGGGATCTGTTGGACAAATAGTCAGGGTCGCATCTTCAGATGCACCTGCGGATAACCCTGTCGCCGAGGACAAGGGTATCCCTTCTGTGGTGGTTGCAGGAGGCTCATCTATTGGAGGGCCGCAGATTCGGCATGCAGGATTGGATCCTGGTGACCACGGGTGCCAGCCAGAGAGGCTGGGGAGCAGTCACACAGGGAAGAAATTTCCAGGGAGTGTGGTCGAGCCTGAAAAAGTCTCTTCACATAAGCATTCTGGAACTAAGAGCAATCTACAATGCTCTAAGCCAGGCGGAACCTCTGCTTCAAGGAAGACCGGTGTTGATCCAGTCGGACAACATCACGGCAGTCGCCCATGTAAACAGACAGGGCGGCACAAGAAGCAGGAGGGCAATGGCAGAAGCTGCCAGGATCCTTCGCTGGGCGGAGAATCACGTGATAGCACTGTCAGCAGTATTCATCCCGGGCGTGGACAACTGGGAAGCAGACTTCCTCAGCAGACACGACCTTCACCCGGGAGAGTGGAGACTTCATCCAGAAGTTTTCCACATGCTATTAAACCGTTGGGTAAAACCAATGGTGGACATGATGGCGTCTCGCCTCAACAAAACACTGGACAGGTATTGCGCCAGGTCAAGAGATCCGCAGGCAATAGCTGTGGACGCGCTGGTAACATCTTGGGTGTACCAGTCGGTATATGTGTTTCCTCCTCTGCCTCTCATACCAAAGGTATTGAGGATTATACGGCAAAGTGGAGTAAGACTAGTGGCTCCGGATTGGCCAAGAAGGACTTGGTACCCGGAACTTCAAGAGATGGTCACGGACGCTCCGTGGCCTCTACTTCTGAGAAGGGACCTGCTTCAGCAGGGTACTTGTCTTTTTCAAGACTTACCGCGGCTGCGTTTGACGGCATGGCGTTTTGAATGCCAGATCCTAAAAGGAAAAGGCATTCCAGAAGAAGTCATTCCTACCTTGATAAAGGCAAGGAAGGAAGTCACCGCGAAGCATTATCGCCGTATTTGGCGAAAATATGTTGCGTGGTGCGAGCAGCGGAGTGCTCCGATGGAGGAATTTCAACTGGGTCGTTTTCCTACATTTCCTGCAATCAGGATTGTCTATGGGTCTCAAATTGGGATCTATTAAGGTTCAAATTTCGGCCCTATCAATATTCTTCCAAAAAGAATTGGCCTCAGTCCCTGAGGTCCAGATTTTTATCAAAGGAGTACTGCATATACAGCCTCCTGTGGTGCCTAAGGTGGCACCGTGGGATCTAAATGTAGTTTTAGATTTCCTCAAATCAAATTGGTTTGAACCACTAAAGAAGGTGGATTTGAAATATCTCACATGGAAAGTGACTATGTTACTGGCCCTGGCTTCGGCCGGGAGAGTATCTGAACTGGCGGCTTTGTTTTATAAAAGCCCTTATTTAATTTTCCATTCGACATAGGGCAGAGCTGCGGACGCGTCCGCATTTTCTCCCTAAGGTGGTATCAGCGTTTCACCTGAACCAGCCTATTGTAGTGCCTGCGGCTACAGACGACTTGAAGGACTCCAAGTTGTTGGACGTTGTCAGAGCCTTAAAAATATACATTTAAAGGACGGCTGGAGTCAGAAAATCTGACTCGCTGTTTATACTGTATGCACCCAACAAGTTGGGTGCACCTGCTTCTAAGCAGTCGATTGCTCGTTGGATTTGTAACAAAATTCAACTTGTACATTCTGTGGCAGGCCTGCCACAGCCTAAATCTGTTAAGGCCCATTCCGCAAGGAAGGTGGGCTCATCTTGGGCGGCTGCCCGAGGGGTCTCGGCATTACTACTCTGCCGAGCAGCTACGTGGTCAGGGGAGAACACGTTTGTAAATTTTTACAAATTTGATACCCTGGCAAAGGAGGACCTGGAGTTCTCTCATTCGGTGCTGCAGAGTCATCCGCACTCTCCCGCCCGTTTGGGAGCTTTGGTATAATCCCCATGGTCCTTTCAGGAACCCCAGCATCCACTTAGGACGATAGAGAAAATAAGAATTTACTTACCGATAATTCTATTTCTCGGAGTCCGTAGTGGATGCTGGGCGCCCATCCCAAGTGCGGATTATCTGCAATACTTGTACATAGTTATTGTTAACTAATTCGGGTTATTGTTTAGGAAGCCATCTTTCAGAGGCTCCTCTGTTATCATACTGTTAACTGGGTTTAGATCACAAGTTGTACGGTGTGATTGGTGTGGCTGGTATGAGTCTTACCCGGGATTCAAAATCCTCCCTTATTGTGTACGCTCGTCCGGGCACAGTACCTAACTGGAGTCTGGAGGAGGGTCATAGGGGGAGGAGCCAGTACACACCACCTGACCTGTAAAAGCTTTACTTTTGTGCCCTGTCTCCTGCGGAGCCGCTATTCCCCATGGTCCTTTCAGGAACCCCAGCATCCACTACGGACTCCGAGAAATAGAATTATCGGTAAGTAAATTCTTATTTTGGAGCATCCAGACCATAATAGCAGTTTAGCAGATTTGTAATGGTCAGACTTAATGGGCCCAGATCCTCCCACTGTACATTGTTATGTTGAGAAAGGACTTGCATTAAAGGTCTGTCTTATTGAAGATATGCCTAATAGCCAAAGGACATGACTTGTACAGGCCTGGTTCAGTTTATGCACATTTTATTTTATTTTGATATGGTTACTCTCCTTTTTTTCTCTTTAATTGCACTATGGCAGTGGTTCTCAGGCTCAACCATCAAGTTTTTCCAGCAGGTCATATTTGGCAGTTTTTCATCTGTAGAAGCAGGTGGGATCATTACTGACAATTACTCCCCAGCACAGGATTACAGAAATCCACAAAACATGACCTGTTGTTGGTACTTGAGAACTGGAGTAGTGAACTCGTGGTCTATTGCAAAATCAGGCATTTGGAAATAGACCCTCTGTATTATATAATAGTGATGAGCGGGTTCGGTTTCCGGGAAACCGAACCCCCCCGAACTTCACCCTTTTTACACGGGTCCGAGCCATACTCGGATTCTCCCGTATGGCTCGGTTAACCCGAGCGCGCCCGAACGTCATCATCCCGCTGTCGGATTCTCGCGAGATTCGGATTCTATATACGCAGCCGCGCGTCGCCGCCATTTTCACACGTGCATTGAGATTGATAGGGAGAGGACGTGGCTGGCGTCCTCTCCGTTTATATATGAGACAGTTGATCTGATTGCTTTGCTTGTTTATTTTACTATTGTGGGGAGGATTGGGGAGCAGCTGTTAGGAGGAGTACAGTGCAGAGTTTTGCTGATAGTGACCACCAGCTTTTTATCCGTTCTCTGCCTGAAAAAAACGCTCCATACCATATCTGTGCTCAGTGTGCTGCATGATATATCTGTGCTGAGTGCTCACACTGCTTAATTGTGGGGACTGGGGAGCAGCTATAGCAGGAGTACAGTGCAGAGTTTTGCTGACAGTGACCACCAGTATACGTTTGTCTGCCTGAAAAACACTCCTGTGGCTTTTTTTTTTATACTAGTAGTTTAGCAGTCTGCTGACAGTGTCCACCAGGTCCATTATACTGTATATAGCAGTACGGTAGGCCACTGCTGTACCTACCTCTGTGTTGTCACTCGTCATCCATAAAGTATACTATCCATCCATCTACATTGTATACCTGTAGTGGCTTTTTTTTATACTAGTAGTTTAGCAGTCTGCTGACAGCGTCCACCAGGTCCATTATGCTGTATATAGCAGTACGGTAGGCCACTGCTGTACCTACCTCTGTGTCGTCACTCGTCATCCATAAAGTATACTATCCATCCATCTACATTGTATACCTGTGGTGGCTTTTTTTTATACTAGTAGTTTAGCAGTCTGCTGACAGCGTCCACCAGGTCCATTATACTGTATATAGCAGTACGGTAGGCCACTGCTGTACCTACCTCTGTGTCGTCACTCGTCATCCATAAAGTATACTATCCATCCATCTACATTGTATACCTGTGGTGGCTTTTTTTTATACTAGTAGTTTAGCAGTCTGCTGACAGCGTTCACCAGGTCCATTATACTGTATATAGCAGTACGGTAGGCCACTGCTGTACCTACCTCTGTGTCGTCACTCGTCATCCATAAAGTATACTATCCAGCCATCTACATTGTATACCTGTGGTGGCTTTTTTTTATACTAGTAGTTTAGCAGTCTGCTGACAGCGTCCACCAGGTCCATTATACTGTATATAGCAGTACGGTAGGCCACTGCTGTACCTACCTCTGTGTCGTCACTCGTCATCCATAAAGTATACTATCCATCCATCTACATTGTATACCTGTGGTGGCTTTTTTTTTTATACTAGTAGTTTAGCAGTCTGCTGACAGTGTCCACCAGGTCCATTATACTGTATATAGCAGTACGGTAGGCCACTGCTGTACCTACCTCTGTGTCGTCACTCGTCATCCATAAAGTATACTATCCATCCATCTACATTGTATACCTGTGGTGGCTTTTTTTTTATACTAGTAGTTTAGCAGTCTGCTGACAGCGTCCACCAGGTCCATTATACTGTATATAGCAGTACGGTAGGCCACTGCTGTACCTACCTCTGTGTCGTCACTCGTCATCCATAAAGTATACTATCCATCCATCTACATTGTATACCCGTGGTGGCTTTTTTTTTAATACTAGTAGTTTAGCAGTCTGCTGACAGTGTCCACCAGGTCCATTATACTGTATATAGCAGTACGGTAGGCCACTGCTGTACCTACCTCTGTGTCGTCACTCATCATCCATAAAGTATACTATCCATCCATCTACATTGTATACCTGTGGTGGCTTTTTTTTTATACTAGTAGTTTAGCAGTCTGCTGACAGCGTCCACCAGGTCCATTATACTGTATATAGCAGTACGGTAGGCCACTGCTGTACCTACCTCTGTGTCGTCACTCGTCATCCATAAAGTATACTATCCATCCATCTACATTGTATACCTGTGGTGCCTTTTAGTTGTGCGCATTAAAATATGGAGAACAAAAATGTGGAGGTTAAAAAAATAGGGAAAGATCAAGATCCACTTCCACCTCGTGCTGAAGCTGCTGCCACTAGTCATGGCCGAGACGATGAAATGCCATCAACGTCGTCTGCCAAGGCCGATGCCCAATGTCATAGTACAGAGCATGTAAAATCCAAAACACAAAAGTTCAGTAAAATTACCCAAAAATCAAAATTAAAAGCGTCTGAGGAGAAGCGTAAACTTGCCAATATGCCATTTACGACACGGAGTGGCAAGGAACGGCTGAGGCCCTGGCCTATGTTCATGGCTAGTGGTTCAGCTTCACATGAGGATGGAAGCACTCATCCTCTCGCTAGAAAAAAGAAAAGACTTAAGCTGGCAAAAGCACAGCAAAGAACTGTGCGTTCTTCGAAATCACAAATCCCCAAGGAGAGTCTAATTGTGTCGGTTGCGATGCCTGACCTTCCCAACACTGGACGGGAAGAGCTTGCGCCTTCCACCATTTGCACGCCCCCTGCAAGTGCTGGAAGGGGCACCCGCAGTCCAGTTCCTGATAGTCAAATTGAAGATGTCAGTGTTGAAGTACACCAGGATGAGGATATGGGTGTTGCTGGCGCTGGGGAGGAAATTGACAAGGAGGATTCTGATGGTGAGGTGGTTTGTTTAAGTCAGGCACCCGGGGAGACACCTGTTGTCCGTGGGACGAATATGGCCATTGACATGCCTGGTCAAAATACAAAAAAAATCAGCTCTTCGGTGTGGAATTATTTCAACACAAATGCGGACAACAGGTGTCAAGCCGTGTGTTGCCTTTGTCAAGCTGTAATAAGTAGGGGTAAGGACGTTAACCACCTCGGAACATCCTCCCTTATACGTCACCTGCAGCGCATTCATCATAAGTCAGTGACAAGTTCAAAAACTTTGGGTGACAGCGGAAGCAGTCCACTGACCACTAAATCTGTAACCAAGCTCCTGCAAACCACACCACCAACTCCCTCAGTGTCAATTTCCTCCTTACCCAGGAAAGCCAATAATCCTGCAGGCCATGTCACTGGCAAGTCTGACGAGTCCTCTCCTGCCTGGGATTCCTCCGATGCATCCTTGAGTGTAACGCCTACTGCTGCTGGCGCTGCTGTTGTTGCTGCTGGGAGTCGATCGGCATCCCAGAGGGGAAGTCGGAAGACCACTTGTACTACTTCCAGTAAGCAATTGACTGTCCAACAGTCCTTTGCGAGGAAGATGAAATATCACAGCAGTCATCCTGCTGCAAAGCGGATAACTGAGGCCTTGGCAGCCTGGGTGGTGAGAAACGTGGTTCCGGTATCCATCGTTAATTCAGAGCCAACTATAGACTTGATTGAGGTACTGTGTCCCCGGTACCAAATACCATCTAGGTTCCATTTCTCTAGGCAGGCGATACCGAAAATGCACACAGACCTCAGAAAAAGACTCACCAGTGTCCTAAAAAATGCAGTTGTACCCAATGTCCACTTAACCACGGACATGTGGACAAGTGGAGCAGGGCAGACTCAGGACTATATGACTGTGACAGCCCACTGGGTAGAAGTATTGCCTCCCGCTGCAAGAACAGCAGCGGCGGCACCAGTAGCAGCATCTCGCAAACGCCAACTCGTTCCTAGGCAGGCTACGCTTTGTATCACCGCTTTCCAGAATACGCATACAGCTGAAAACCTCTTACGGCAACTGAGGAAGATCATCGCAAAATGGCTTACCCCAATTGGACTCTCCTGGGGATTTGTGACATCGGACAACGCCAGCAATATTGTGCGTGCATTACATCTGGGCAAATTCCAGCACGTCCCATGTTTTGCACATACCTTGAATTTGGTGGTGCAGAATTATTTAAAAAACGACAGGGGCGTGCAAGAGATGCTGTCGGTGGCCCGAAGAATTGCGGGTCACTTTCGGCATTCAGGCACCGCGTACAGAAGACTGGAGCACCACCAAAAATACCTGAACCTGCCCTGCCATCATCTGAAGCAAGAGGTGGTAACGAGGTGGAATTCAACCCTCTATATTCTTCAGAGGATGGAGGAGCAGCAAAAGGCCATTCAATGCTATACATCTGGCCACGATATAGGCAAAGGAGGTGGAATGCACCTGTCTCAAGCGCAGTGGAGAATGATTTCAACATTGTGCAAGGTTCTGCAACCCTTTGAACTTGCCACACGTGAAGTCAGTTCAGACACTGCCAGCCTGAGTCAGGTCATTCCCCTCATCATGCTTTTGCAGAAGAAGCTGGAGAGATTGAAGGAGGAGCTAAAACAGAGCGATTCCGCTAGGCATGTGGGACTTGTGGATGGAGCCCTTAATTCGCTTAACCAGGATTAACGGGTGGTCAATCTGTTGAAATCAGAGCACTACATTTTGACCACCGTGCTCGATTCTAGATTTAAAACCTACGTTGTATCTCTCTTTCCGGCAGACACAAGTCTGCAGGGGTTCAAAGACCTGCTGGTGAGAAAATTGTCAAGTCAAGCGGAACGTGACCCGTCAACAGCTACTCCTTCACATTCTCCCGCAACTGGGGGTGCGAGGAAAAGGCTAAGAATTCCGAGCCCACCCGCTGGCGGTGATACAGGGCAGTCTGGAGCGAGTGCTGACATCTGGTCCGGACTGAAGGACCTGCCAACGATTACTGACATGTCAAGTACAAACATATATGATACCACTGAACCAGCGCTGTGTAGGGGTCAAATAAGGATCGTATTCCAGTAGTTTTCCTTAGTTCTCAATTTGTACCGGAAAAAAAGGAAAATTGCAAAGCATAGTGCATTACCTTGGGTTACATCGTATTTTAATCACTTAAAAATTGACACTTAAAAACAATTGAAAATAGTGGAAGCTGAATAGCTAAACAATCTCCACTAAACAAAGTTAAAATCTGCACAATATGTGCTACTAGGCATTCTTCTGTGGGCCGAGTCCTGACAAAATAGAGCAATGGGTAATTACCACGAGCTGGTGAGAACCGAAAAATCAGTTCTATGAGCGTGTGAACATCAGGCTTTCCAACTGCAGCTTGGAGAGTTCTCTGGTGTCAAAGGCCTTCCAGGTCTGGCATTGGTGGTACCACGTCCTCCTTCAGTCAGGTCAGTCCACAAGGGCACCCACGCGTTCCGACCCTTCCTGGGTGTTTCTCAAGGTCAGCTCCTCTGAATGCCTTCTCTATCTCTCTCCGTGATTTAAAAGTCCCTCCCTTGTACCTGATTGGTCCCGGCACAGCTGGTCTCTATACAATAATCATCCTACAAGTCTGTGACACTCGTGTGCCAGGACCGCCTCCTTATGACATCTCCAGCCTCCTCCTTCACTCACGGTCTCGCTCTCCGGTCACGTGATCAAAACAAATAGAGACATCACTAGATCATGTGCTCGATTCCATCCCGTAGTTGTATCTGTCCTGTATTCACCACGAGCGCTCGTCGTCTAGTCACGTGTTGCGGCTCACGTCTTCATGTTTCCCGATCACATGACCGCTCTCTGGTGTATGTCGTTACCATAGAGACCTTCCTCTCCCGCACTCATTTAGCTTCGTTGGTTACTATGGTAATCGGAACCAGTCGTGTTCCCGGACCGCTCCGCTTTTCATAATCATGGAGGCATCTCATAAATAGGAGTTTAGTTGATGTCCAATTCTTAGGAACATACATATCAATAAGATCTAAAAGGTATTAAAAATAAAAATAAATTACAAATGTCACAATATAACATACTATAGGAACCACTTGACTTCAAAGTCTAAATTTAGTCCCCCCGGTTGGAGGGTACCCATATCATAGATTAGTTTCATTTCGGCCTTAGCTAGTTGAGTGGAAAGGTCCCTCCTTCTCCAGTGTCCCTGTATCCACTGTAAACCTACAAACCGAGTAATAGCTGTTGTGGAACACCCATGTACCCTCTTAAAATGATTAGAGAGGGCATGGGTTTCCAGACCCTTTCTGATGTTCCTGAGGTGTTCCCCCAACCTGACCTTCAAGGGTCTGGATGTTCGCCCTATATATACCAGTTTACACTCGCACTCCACTGCGTATACAACATTCTTCGTTGCACACGTAATAAAATCTTTTATTTCAAATGGTTTCCCATTAATATCCAATTTACTGGTTTTACTTTGGTTCACCATTTTCACTTCTTTGCAAGCAATGCAAGACATGCATCTGTAGAAACCCTTCGATTTAACCCATGAGGGGTTTTTTTCTGGAGGGTGAGCACTTCTTACAAGGCTATTTCCTATATTTGGTGCTTTTCGATAGATGCACACTGGTTTATTGGGCAGGGACACCCCTATTACCGGGTCCTTTTTTAGGACATTCCAGTGTCGGGTCATAATTCTCTCTATTGATCTGTATTGATCATTATAGGTGGTCACAAAAGCCCATCCATGATCTTTCTTCTTATTCTCTTTGGCTTTAAGGTCATCTCCCCTATCCCTCAATAAAGAGTCTCTATCTAGGATTACTGACATGTCGTCTACTGTCACTGCATATGATTCTCTCACCATTGAAAGAATGGTGGAGGATTATATGAGTGACCGCATCCAAGTAGGCACGTCAGACAGTCCGTACGTATACTGGCAGGAAAAAGTGGCAATTTGGAGGCCCTTGCAGAAACTGGCTTTATTCTACCTAAGTTGCCCTCCCTCCAGTGTGTACTCCGAAAGAGTGTTTAGTGCAGCCGCTCACCTTGTCAGCAATCGGCGTACGAGGTTACTTCCAGAAAATGTGGAGAAGATGATGTTCATTAAAATGAATTATAATCAATTCCTCCGTGGAGAAATTCACCAGCAGCAATTGCCTCCAGAAAGTACACGGGGACCTGAGATGGTGGATTCCAGTGGGGACGAATTAATAATCTGTGAGGAGGGGGATGTACACAGTGAAAGGGGTGATGAAACGGACGATGATGATGAGGTGGACATCTTGCCTCTGTAGAGCCAGTTTGTGCAAGGAGAGATTGATTGCTTCTTTTTTGGTGGGGGCCCAAACCAACCAGTTATTTCAGTCACAGTCGTGTGGCAGACCCTGTCGCTGAAATGATGGGTTCGTTAAAGTGTGCATGTCCTGTTTATACAACATAAGGGTGGGTGGGAGGGCCCAAGGACAATTCCATCTTGCACCTCTTTTTTCTTTCATTTTTCTTTGCATCATGTGCTGTTTGGGAACTATTTTTTTGAAGTGCCATCCTGTCTGACACTGCAGTGCCACTCATAGATGGGCCAGGTGTTTGTGTCGGCCACTTGGGTCACTGAGCTTAGTCACACAGCTACCTCATTGCGCCTCTTTTTTTCTTTGCATCATGTGCTGTTTGGGGACTATTTTTTTGAAGTGCCATCCTGTCTGACACTGCAGTGCCACTCCTAGATGGGCCAGGTGTTTGTGTCGGCCACTTGTGTCGCTTAGCTTAGTCACACAGCGACCTTGGTGCGCCTCTTTTTTTCTTTGCATCATGTGCTGTTTGGGGACTATTTTTTTCAAGTGCCATCCTGTCTGACACTGCAGTGCCACTCCTAGATGGGCCAGGTATTTGTGTCGGCCACTAGGGTCGCTTAGCTTAGTCACACAGCTACCTCATTGCGCCTCTTTTTTTCATTGCATCATGTGCTGTTTGGGGACTATTTTTTTGAAGTGCCATCCTGTCTGACACTGCAGTGCCACTCCTAGATGGGCCAGGTGTTTGTGTTGGCCACTAGGGTCGCTTAGCTTAGTCGCACAGCTACCTCATTGCACCTCTTTTTTTCATTGCATCATGTGCTGTTTGGGGAGTATTTTTTTGAAGGGCCATCCTGCCTGACACTGCAGTGCCACTCCTACATGGGCCAGGTGTTTGTGTCGGCCACTTGTGTCGCTTAGCTTAGTCACACAGCGACCTTGGTGCGCCTCTTTTTTTCTTTGCATCATGTGCTGTTTGGGGACTATTTTTTTGAAGTGCCATCCTGACACTGCAGTGCCACTCCTAGATGGGCCAGGTGTTTGTGTCGGCCACTTGTGTCGCTTAGCTTAGCCATCCAGCGACCTCGGTGCAAATTTTAGGACTAAAAATAATATTGTGAGGTGTGAGGTGTTCAGAATAGACTGGAAATGAGTGGAAATTATGGTTATTGAGGTTAATAATACTATGGGATCAAAATGACCCCCAAATTCTATGATTTAAGCTGTTTTTTTAGTTTTTTTAAAAAAAAACACCCGAATCCAAAACACACCCGAATCCGACAAAAAATTTTCGGTGAGGTTTTGCCAAAACGCGTCCGAACCCAAAAGACGGCCGCGGAACCGAACCCAAAACACAAAACCCAAAAAATTTCCGGTGCACATTACTATTATATAAATATCCCCTCTGTGTTATATTTGTATTTGTATTTGGGATGTTTTCTATGTTGCATAAGAGTGACTAGGACGGGTTATTTTGTATAACATAATCTAGAATGTGTTCTTTATGATATTATGGTCAGTAGAATGTACTCAGCATTGTATGGACAACACTACATAAACAAAGTACTACCTATGGGATGCAGTTAAAATACTGGCTGTTGGGGTCCCGGTATTCCCGACAGCCAGTTAAATACAACCGGACTGAATCCTGACCTCCGCAGGGTATTCCCACTTGATTAGTGGGTCCATGCCACCAACCGAGTGGGAATATAACCTGGGAGAGTGAAGCGAGCTACCAAGCCCGAAGCATGGTGAGTGAACTCGCTGCCAGGATTCCGACACACAGGATGCCGCTGTTGGTATACTGACAGCCGTTATCCATCTGCCGGTAAAACTTACCGATTCCATACATACACAAAGTACTGTATATACTACAATTTGGTGTGTTTTAAAGATGAAACATTACATTCTTAATTTAATAAGCTAGTACTGCTTATTCTGTAATGTAAATGGTATATCTCTGCTAAGGTGGCTCACAATGGGGGTCATTCCGAGTTGTTCGCTCTCTAGCTACTTTTAGCAGCATTGCACACGCTAGGCCGCCGCCCTCTGGGAGTGTATCTTAGTTTAGCAGAATTGCGAATGAAAGATTAGCAAAACTGCTACTAAATAATTCTTAGCACTTTCTGAGTAGCTCCGGACCTACTCACAGATTGCGATCACCTCAATCCGTTTAGTTCCTGGTTTGACGTCACAAACACGCCCTGCGTTCGGCCAGCCACTTCCCCGTTTCCCCAGCCACTCCTGCGTTTTTTACTGACACGCCTGCTTTTTTTTGCAAACGCCGGGAAAACGCTCAGTTGCCACCCAGAAACGCCCCTTTCCTGTCAATCACACACCGATCAGCAGTGCGACTGAAAAGCACCGCTGAAGCCACAGCAAAACTGCTAAGTTTTTAGTAAAATAACTAAGCGCATGCGCTCTGTGTACCATGCGCATGAGCAGTTAGCAACAAATCGCAGCATAGCGAAAATCTGCAACGAGCGAACAACTCGGAATGACCCCCAATGTGTGCTGTATTATTGAAAGAAAACATGAAATCCAACGTGTTCTTTACTTGTCCAATTTGCTTTGCAGTAGGGAGAATTACTTGTCCTGATGTATAGTACCAGCCACAAACATGCAGAATCCCCACCCCAGGTTAAAAAGTCTGCACTATAATATCATAAAGAGGTTGTGGATAATAACAGCCTACTTTGTCTATTGAAGTATGTGACAGAATAATAAAAGTAGGTACTGTAGCTATATTTCTTTTTAAGTGGCCTAACATTTACCTTTCCTCCGTATGCTGAGCGGAGCGGGTCAGTTGGTGGTAGAAGTGTAAAAAAAAATGAATCTAAACTTAGTTTCACACTATCAAAATCCATAAAGCCTCTGTTTTAATTTTTGCTAAAATGTTTCTTGTTCATGTGACAATATCCACTCATGGGGCTAAATGTAATAGCCTGCGAGTTGCTGGAGGTACGAGAGTATGTGTGAGTTATAGTAGGCCCGTTTTTTGTTTACAGCAGCAATCCTTTACAAAGAAGAACCAACTTGGTTTTGCCTTGTAAATGTTTACTGCTTTAAAAAAAAATGGGGAGACTCGCACATACTCCTGCACCTCCAGCAACTCGCAGGCTATTACATTTAGCCCATCATCTCTGCCAAATAACCATCTAAGTGGAGATGTTGGTTCAAAGAGCTGGGAAATAGACTTTCCTAAGTGATCATTCCCAGAAATCTTCTGATGTCATCCTTGTTGTTAGGATTCACTACAGCTGATATTGTATTAGGCCAGGCTTCCCACCTACAGTACATCTGAGATCACATCACCTACTGTATAAAGGTACATGTTTTCATGCCAAATTCACATTTGTTCTTGTTTAGCTTTAGATTCACTGTCATTTCACGTTCCATCACTTGTATTATTTCTGGACTCATGTTCTTCCTTTGTAGAACCCCAAATAAAAATATCATCCATTATTGGGACTAATTCAGATGTGGTTGTTCTGCACAGGATAGCAGCAGACAATGATTGACAGTCTGCTGGTGTTTGGTTGGCAGTGAGGGGGCGGTAGGATCTCTACTGGAGCAGGAGGTGTCTGCTTGTAATAGATGCCTCCTGTTGCATTACCATGCAGCGTGATAACTGCTGCTTCCAGGGAAGCAGCAATAATAGCAACTCCATCCACATCTGAATCAGGCCCTTTGTTTCAATATCTAGAATATATTCCCAAATCATGTGTATTCTTTTGGGGCATACTTCTGTGGCAGACATATTAACCTTCTAGTGAATTAAATGTATTCAGCTTTGAGCTGGCTTCATCATCTTCATTTGTCAGAATTTGCTGAATTATTTTGCTCTTGCATACTGCAACATAATTTCATCTCAGGTTGGTAGTTTGAAAAGTTATCTTTTAATGGCTTTGTTTAAATCTCTTATTCTTATTTCTTTCCCCACAATTACAGTAGGCTCATCAACTTTCTCTATCACACCCAAAGCTTCCATGCTCACCAGGCAGACAATTTAAGCTATGGAACATGTCACTGTACTCTGTAAACACCGATTTGCATTCATCTGCTTGTGTTCTCACCATAAATCTTTCTTAATCAATTTAAGCTTTTCAAAGGAACATAATCCTAAAATTGGCTGCACATCTTTGTCCACAATTAGTAGAGATGTTTGAAACTATTTCCATCTATATTTCAGTATCATGAGGCAGGTACCTTTTACAGGAATATTCTTACCAGTATATCATGCAGCTTTCACATTGGTTGGATGAATTTTAGGTTTTATTCTAAAGGGTATATTTACTAAAATGCAAGTTTATAGAAGTGGAGATGTTGCCCATAGCAACCAATCAGATTCTATTTATTTATATAACACCTTCTAGAAGATAATAGCTAGAATCTGGTTACTATGGGCAACATCTTCACGTCTATACATATACTCCTAAAAGTCTTATTTTTTTTGCGCACAAATTATCAAGCTTAAAAAGAACAAAATCTTATTAACTCTTAAAAGAACAATCCATTCCTTCTTATGGGATGGTATCGGGATCCCGGTGCTTGGGATGCTGGCAGCCAGAATACAGATAACGGCATAACGATGCCCAGGAACCCAACACCTAACTGATAAGTATACTATTCCTAATCCTCCTAACCCTAACCTTCCCTTCCCATAGCCTGACCCTAACCATTCCCCCACGCAGCCTAATCTTAACCCTCCATGGTGGAGCCTATCCCTCCCTTCACACAGCCTAAATATCCCCCCCCCCCTCCCCCCCAGCCCCCGCAGTCTAAATCTCCCTTCCCTCCACAGCTTACCAGTGTGGATTCCGGGCAGATGTTTGATCAGAAAATGTATTCCAAGCAGTGTTGGGATTCCAGTGTTGGTATTCCGACTGACGGGATCTGAAATGTGGGATCCTCACTGGATCCCTTTCTTATATGCATTGCAAAGTTTAATAGAGCCCACACACAAAACTGTGCAGTCTTATATTATTTTACAGCGTGCACATTGTTTGCTTCACTTTTCATTTTAAAGTACATGGCAAAATTATTACTTTTATTACCATTCATGCAGGATTTATTATAAGTAGAGATGTGCGGAGGGCACTTTTTGTATTTTGTGTTCTGGTTTTGGTTCTAATTCCTCGCTCGTGTTTTGGTTTTGAATTGGTTTTGCCAAAACCACCCTTTCGTGTTTTGGATTTGGATCTGGATGATTTTTGAAACCCCCCCATAAAAACAGCTAAAATCACGGAATTTTGGGGGTAATTTTGCTCCTACGGTATTATTAACCTCAATAACATTCATTTCCACTCATTTCCAGTCTATTCTGAACACCTCACACCTTACAATATTGTTTTTAGGCCAAAAGTTTGCACCGAGGTGGATGTATGACTAAGCTAAGTGACACAAGTGTGCGGCACAAACACCTGGCCCATCTAGGAGTGGCATTGCAGTGGCAGAAAGAATGTCAGATTTAAAAAATAGGCCCCAAACAACACATCATGCAAAGAAGAAAAAGAGGTGCAATGAGGTAGCTGTATGACTAAGCTAAGCGACGCAAGTGTGCAGCACACACCGGGCCTATCTAGGAGTGGCACTGCAGTGTCAGGCAGGATGGCACTTAAAAAAAACTAGGCCCCCAAACAGCACATGATGCAAAGAAGAAAAAGAGGTGCAAGATAGAATTGTCCTTGGGCCCTCCCACCCACCCTTATGTTGTATAAACAGGACATGCACACTTTAACAAACCAATAATTTCAGCGACAGGGTCTGCCACATGACTGTTGCTGAAATGACTGGTTTGTTTGGGCTCCCACCAAAAAAGAAGCAATCAATCTCTCCTTGCACAAACTGGCTCTACAGAGGCAAGATGTCGACCTCATCCTCATCCTCCAATTCCTCGCCCCTTTCACTGTGTACATCCTCCTCACAGAGTATTCATTCATCCCCACTGGAATCCACCATCACAGGTTCCTGTGTACTTTCTGGAGGCAATTGCTGGTAAAGGTCTTCCTGGAGGAATTTATAATTCATTTTGATGAACATCATCTTCTCCACATTTTGAGGAAGTAACCTCCTACGCCGATCGCTGACAAGGTTACCGGCTGCACTAAACACTCTTGCAGAGTACACACTGGATGGGGGAAACTTAGATAAAATAAAGCCAGTTTGTGCAAGGGCATCCAAATTGCCTCTTTTTTTCCTGCCAGTATACTGTACGTATGGACTGTCTGACATGCCTACTTGGATGCTGTCACTCATATAATCCTCCACCATTCTTTCAATGGTGACAGAGCCATATGCAGTGACAGTAGACGACATGTCAGTAATCGTTGGTAGGTCCTTCAGTCTGGACCAGATGTCAGCACTTGCTCCTGACTGCCCTGCATCACCGCCAGCGGGTGGGCTAGGAAATCTTATCCTTTTCCTCGCAGCCCCAGTTGCGGGAGAAAATGAAGGAGGAGCTGTTGACAGGGTCACATTCTGCTTGAGTTGACAATTTTCTCACCAGCAGGTCTTTGAACCTCTGCAGACTTATGTCTGCCGGAAAGAGAGATACAACGTAGGCTTTAAACCTAGGATCAAGCACGGTGGCCAAAATGTAGTGCTGTGATTTCAACAGATTGACCACCCTTGAATCCTGAATATTGGTGGCATTGTCCGATATCACAAATCCCCGTGAGAGTCTAATTGGGGTAAGCCATTGTGCAAATGAAGGGCTCCATCCACAAGTCCCACATACTTTGCGGAATCACTCCATATTAGCTCCTCCTTCAATTTCTCCAGCTGCTTCTGCAAAAGCCTGATGAGGGGAACGACCTGACTGAAGCTGGCAGTGTCTGAACTGACTTCACGTGTGGCAAGTTCGAAAGGTTGGAGAACCTTACACAAGACGGAAATCATTCTCCACTGTGCTTGAGTCAGGTGCATTCTCCCTCCTTTGCCTATATTGTAGGTGGATGTATAGGCTTGAATTGCCTTTTGCTGCTCCTCCGTCCTCTGAAGCATATAGAGTGTTGAATTCCACCTCGTTACCACCTCTTGTTTCAGGTGAGGGCAGGGCAGGTTCAGGAGTGTTTGATGGCACTCCAGTCTTTGGCACGCGGTGGCTGAATGCCAAAAGTGGCCCACAATTATTTTGGCCACCGACAGCATCTTCTGCACGCCCCTGTCATTTCTAAAAAAAAATCTGCACCACCAAATTAATTGTATGTGCAAAACATGGGACATGTTGGAATTTGCCCAGATGTAATGCACGCACAATATTGGTGGCATTGTCCGATATCACAAATCCCCAGGAGAGTCTAATTGGGGTAAGCCATTGTGCAATGATGTCCCTCAGTTTCCGTAAGAGGTTGTCAGCAGTGTGCCTCTTATGGAAAGTGGTGATACCTAGCATAGCCTGCCTAGGAACGAGTTGGCATTTGCGAGATGCTACCACTGGTGCCGCTGCTGTTGTTGCTGCAGGAGGCCATACATCTACCCAGTGGGCTGTCACAGTCATATAGTCCTTAGTCTGCCCTATTCCACTTGTCCACATGTCCGTGGTTAAGTGTACAGTGGGTACAACTGCATTTTTTAGGACACTGAGGACACTTTTTCTGACGTCTCTGTACATTCTCGGTATCTCCTGCCCAGTGAAGAGGAACCTAGATGGGATTTGATACCAGGGACACAGTATCTCAAACATTTCTCTAAGTTCCACTGAACTAATGGGAGATGCTACTGGTGCTGCTGCTGCTATTGTTGCTGCAGGAGGCCATACATCTACCCAGTGGGCTGTCACAGTAATATAGTCCTTAGTCTGCCCTGTTCCACATGTCCGTGGTTAAGTGGACAGTGGGTATAACTGCATTTTTTAGGACACGGAGGACACTTTTTCTGACGTCTCTGTACATTCTCGGTATAGCCTGCCTAGAGAAGTGGAACCTAGATGGGATTTGGTACCGGGGACACTCTACCTCAAACAATTTTTTAAGTCCCACTGAACTAATGGCGGATACCGGACGCACGTCTAACACCAACATAGCTGTCAAGGCTTCAGTTATCCGCTTTGGAAAAGGATGACTGCTGTCATATTTCATCTTCCTCAAAATGGACTGTTGGACAGTCAATTGCTTAGTTGAAGTAGTACATGTGGACTTCCGACTTTCCCTCTGGGATGCCGATCGACTCCCAGCAGCAACAACAGCAGCGGCAGCAACAGCAGGTGTACCATTCAAAGATCCTCCAGAGGATTCCCAGTTAGGAGAGGACTCGTCAGTCTTGCCAGTTACATGCAAACATTTTTTTTACCAAGGTTAAATTCAGGTGCAGAAATGGGGTGATGTTCTAATTTAGCTGCTGCTATAAAAATAGGATTAGTCAGTCCTGTAAATACTGAGAACAACAAAAGAAAGAAAGTAGCAGCGCTTCAATATGGAATTGATACAATTAATATGTATGTGGAAGTATCTTAAAGAGTCAGTGGAGATGAATGGATTGGAGGTAAAAAAACATTCAATTTAATAAAACAATTGACAATACATATAACGTACTGATTTACGCTAATAAAATGTTTAAGACAACCAGAACCACCACAAAGGCTGCTATAATAATTGTGTCCGTTCCTTATTTTTGTTGGACTAAAGATGGTATATATGCAGATGAATAACTGGAGGGCTGATAGCACAGTCCTTTAGTAACATTACCACTGGGAAAGCCGCTGGAGGAAGAAGTCCCGGAGAAAAAGTCCCTTTTGAGTGGGTGGAAGTTGCTGGGGACCCAAATCCTCACCAGATGTGCGGTAGCCTCAATGCTGAGCGGATGGACAGTGGTTCCAGTTGGTGATGGTGTTCATCAAAGTGCGTCTGCATACAGTTGTAAAGGTCCAATAAAGGTCCGGATATAGCACAAGCAGCATACAGATGAATGGTGGATGGTCTAGAGTAGCACCTGACGCGTTTCGCTGCAGTACCTGCAGCTTTTTCAAAGGTGACCTAACAGTACTGGGAACTTCATATTTATACCCTTAATGGCTGCCAATCAGCCCGCACCTGTTCAATCCATTCATCTCAATTAGCTTCCCTTCTCCACAAAACATATATAAACACAAACATAGATTATACTGATTAAAATAAAATACAGACTCTTTGCAAATGTGTTGAATTTTCAATGTTGTTTTATATTTAAAAAATACTTTTTTGCAAATTACTTCCGGGTTAGATGACAAAAGCAATCATGTGACTATCAGAAAGAACAGAATCAGCTCCTGTATTAAATAGCACTGTTGCTTAGCAACATAATACAAAGCCTCCATCAGGTTTACTATAGAGAGAAACTAAATAATCCCAGGGTGGTCATGTGCTAAATTGCGCTAAGACCCGCACCACAGGCTGAACATAAATGAGGAATTGTTAATTCTTTGTGTTTCTATGTCCGATAGCACGTTAGCGCTCATAGCGCTTCCGTGGTCCGGGCATAGAGCGGGGCCGTAGCTAGGCAACCGAAGGGGCGGGTCCCTAACGCCTGATCAGATGGTCCAGTCACGTAGCCCGCCTCCCATGACGTAGCACTGCTTAATCGCGCTCATAGTGCTTCCGTGGGGCGGGCATGGAGAGAGGCCGTAGCTAAGCAACTGAAGATGCGGGTCCCTGCAGCCAGACCAACTGATCTGGTCACGTGGCCCGCCTCTTATGACACGCATCAATACTATGTTTCCTGATATTTGGAGCGCATAATCGTGCTGATACAGACAGAGGAGATTTCATTATAACAAGGCACATCATCACTTTGAAAAACGGCCTATCAACACTATAAGTGGCACCATTCCACACCCTCATAAATTAAATTTTCGCATAATGGCATAGTTCTTTCCAATGCTGAGCCTGACAAAATAGGTTTGATAGATAAACATTGTTACTTTTTTATTAGGCATGATATAGAGTTTAGATCGAGCCATAATCACGCTATTAAAAAATAGCGAATGAAAACGTACTTTATTTCTCTGACGTCCTAGTGGATGCTGGGAACTCCGTAAGGACCATGGGGAATAGCGGCTCCGCAGGAGACTGGGCACAACTAAAAGAAAGCTTTTAGACTACCTGGTGTGCACTGGCTCCTCCCACTATGACCCTCCTCCAAGCCTCAGTTAGATTTCTGTGCCCGGCCGAGCTGGATGCACACTAGGGGCTCTCCTGAGCTCCTAGAAAGAAAGTTTATTTTAGGTTTTTTATTTTACAGTGAGACCTGCTGGCAACAGGCTCACTGCATCGAGGGACTAAGGGGAGAAGAAGCGAACCTACCTGCTTGCAGCTAGCTTGGGCTTCTTAGGCTACTGGACACCATTAGCTCCAGAGGGATCGACCGCATGGAACTGGTCTTGGTGTTCGGTCCCGGAGCCGCGCCGCCGTCCCCCTTACAGAGCCAGAAGCAAGAAGAGGTCCGGAAAATCGGCGGCAGAAGACATCAGTCTTCACCAAGATAGCGCACAGCACTGCAGCTGTGCGCCATTGCTCCTCATGCACACTTCACACTCCGGTCACTGAGGGTGCAGGGCGCTGGGGGGCGCCCTGGGCAGCAATAAAAACACCTTGGCTGGCAAATATATCACAATATATAGCCCCAGAGGCTATATATGTGATAAATACCCCTGCCAGAATCCATAAAAAAGCGGGAGAAAAGTCCGCGAAAAAGGGGCGGAGCTATCTCTCTCAGCACACTGGCGCCATTTTCTCTTCACAGTACAGCTGGAAGACAGCTCCCCAGGCTCTCCCCTGTAGTTTGCAGGCTCAAAGGGTTAAAAAGAGAGGGGGGGCACTAAATTTAGGCGCAATATTGTATATACAAGCAGCTATTGGGAAAAATTCACTCAATATAGTGTTAATCCCTAAATTATATAGCGCTCTGGTGTGTGCTGGCATACTCTCTCTCTGTCTCCCCAAAGGGCTGTGTGGGGTCCTGTCCTCAGTCAGAGCATTCCCTGTGTGTGTGCGGTGTGTCGGTACGGCTGTGTCGACACGTTTGATGAGGAGGCTTATGTGATGGCAGAGCAGATGCCGATAAATGTGATGTCGCCCCCTGTGGGGCCGACACCAGAGTGGATGGATAGGTGGAAGGTATAAACCGACAGTGTCAACTCCTTACATAAAAGGCTGGATGACGTAACAGCTATGGGACAGCCGGCTTCTCAGCCCGCGCCTGCCCAGGCGTCTCAAAGGCCATCAGGGGCTCAAAAACGCCCGCTCCCTCAGATGGCAGACACAGATGTCGACACGGAGTCTGACTCCAGTGTCGACGAGGTTGAGACATATACACAATCCACTACGAACATCCGTTACATGATCCCGGCAATAAAAAATGTGTTACACATTTCTGACATTAACCCAAGTACCACTAAAAAAGGGTTTTATGTTTGGGGAGAAAAAGCAGGCAGTGTTTTGTTCCCCCATCAAATGAGTGAATGAAGTGTGAAAAAGCGTGGGTTTCCCCGATAAGAAACTGGTAATTTCTAAAAAGTTACTGATGGCGTACCCTTTCCCGCCAGAGGATAAGTTACGCTGGGAGATATCCCCTAGGGTGGATAAGGCGCTCACACGTTTGTCAAAAAAGGTGGCACTGCCGTCTTAGGATACGGCCACTTTGAAGGTACCTGCTGATAAAAAGCAGGAGGCTATCCTGAAGTCTGTATTTACACACTCAGGTACTAGACTGAGACCTGCAGATAGTGCTGCTGCAGCGTGGTCTGTAACCCTGTCAAACAGGGATACTATTTTGCGAACATAAGACGTCGTCTTATATATGAGGGATGCACAGAGGGATATTTTGCCGGCTGGCATCCAGAATTAATGCAATGTCCATTCTGTCAGGAGGGTATTAGAGACCCGACACTGGACAGGTGATGCTGACTTTAAAAGGCACATAGAGCCTTATAAGGGTGAGGAATTGTTTGGGGATGGTCTCTGGGACCTCGTATCCACAGCAACAGCTGGGAAGAAATTTTTTTATCTCAGGTTTCCTCACAGCCTAGGAAAGCACTGTATTATCAGGTACAGTCCTTTCGGCTTCAGAAAAGCAAGCGGGTCAAAGGCGCTTTCTTTCTGCACAGAGACGAGGGAAGAGGGAAAAAGCTGCACCAGTCAGCCAGTTCCCAGAATCAAAATTCTTCCCCCGCTTCCTCTGAGTCCACCGCATGACGCGGGGGCTCCACAGGCGTAGCCAGGTACGGTGGGGGGCCGCCTCAAAAATTTCAGCGATCAGTGGGATCGCTCACAGGTGGATCCCTGGATCCTTCAAGTAGTATCTCAGGGGTACAAGCTGGAATTCGAGGCGTCTCCCCCCCGCCGTTTCCTCAAATCTGCCTTGCCGACAACTCCCTCAGGCAGGGAGGCTGTGCTAGAGGCAATTCACAAGCTGTATTCCCAGCTGGTGATAGTCAAGGTGCCCCTACTTCAACAAGGACGGGGTTACTATTCCACACTGTTTGTGGTACCGAAACCGGACGGTTCGGTGAGACCCATTTTAAATTTGAAATCCTTGAACACATACATAAAAAAATTCAAGTTCAAGATGGAATCGCTCAGGGCGGTTATTGCAAGCCTGGAGGAGGGGGATTACATGGTATCCCTGGACATCAAGGATGCTTACCTACATGTCCCCATTTACCATCCTCACCAGGAGTACCTCAGATTTGGGGTACAGGATTGCCATTACCAATTCCAAACACTGCCGTTTGGACTGTCCACGGCACCGAGGGTCTTTACCAAGGTAATGGCAGAAATGATGATACTCCTTCGAAAAAAGGGAGTTTTAATTATCCCGTACTTGGACGATCTCCTTATAAAGGCAAGGTCCAAGGAGCAGTTGTTGGTCGGAGTAGCACTATCTCGGGAAGTGCTACAACAGCACGGATGGATTCTATACATTCCAAAGTCACAGCTGGTTCCTACCACACGCCTACTGTTCCTGGGGATGGTTCTGGACACAGAACAGAAAAAAGTGTTTCTCCCGCAGGAGAAAGCCAAGGAGCTGTCATCTCTAGTCAGAGACCTCCTGAAACCAAAACAGGTATCGGTGCATCACTGCACACGAGTCCTGGGAAAAATGGTAGCTTCTTACGAAGCAAAATTCCATTTGGCAGGTTCCATGCATGAACCTTTCAGTGGGACCTCTTGGACAAGTGGTCGGGATCACATCTTCAGATGCATCGGCTGATAACCCTGTCTCCAAGGACCAGGGTATCTCTACTGTGGTGGCTGCAGAGTGCTCATCTTCAAGAGGGCCTCAGATTCGGCAAACAGGACTGGGTCCTGGTAACCACGGATGCCAGCCTTCGAGGCTGGGGGGCAGTCACACAGGAAAGACATTTCCAAGGAATTTGGTCAAGTCCGGAGTCGTCCCTACACATAAATATTCTGGAACTGAGGGCCATTTACAATGCCCTAAGTCTGGCAAGGCCTCTGCTTCAAAACCAGCCGGTACTGATCCAATCAGACAACATCACGGCAGTCGCCCTTGTAAACCGACAGGGCGGCACAAGAAGCAGGATGGCGATGGCAGAAGCCACAAGGATTCTCCGATGGGCGGAGAATCACGTCTTAGCACTGTCAGCAGTGTTCATTCCGGGAGTAAACAACTGGGAAGCAGACTTCCTCAGCAGACACGACCTACACCCGGGAGAGGGGGGACTTCATCCAGAAGTCTTCTAACTGTTGGTAAACCGTTGGGAAAGGCCACAGGTGGACATGATGGCGTCCCGCCTAAACAAAAAACTAGATATTGCGCCAGGTCAAGGGACCCTCAGGCAATAGCTGTGGACGCTCTAGTGACACCGTGGGTGTACCAGTCGGTTTATATATTCCCTCCTCTGCCTCTCATACCAAAGGTACTGAGAATAATAAGAAAACGAGGAGTAAGAACGATACTCGTGGTTCCGGATGGGCCAAGAAGAGCTTGGTACCCAGAACTTCAAGAAATGATATCAGAGGACCCATGGCCTCTACCGCTCAGACAGGATCTGCTACAGCAGGGGCCCTGTCTGTTCCAAGACTTACCGCGGCTGCGTTTGACGGCATGGCGGTTGAATACCGGATCCTAAAGGAAAAAGGCATTCCGGAGGAAGTCATTCCTACGCTGATAAAAGCCAGGAAAGAAGTAACCGCAAACCATTATCACCATATTTGGCGAAAATATGTTGCGTGGTGTGGGGCCAGGAAGGCCCCAACAGAGGAATTTCAGCTGGGTCGTTTTCTGCACTTCCTACAGTCAGGAGTGACTATGGGCCTAAACTTGGGTTCCATTAAGGTCCAGATTTCGGCTCTGTCGATTTTCTTCCAGAAAGAACTGGCTTCACTGCCTGGAGTTCATACATTTGTAAAGGGAGTGCTACATATTCAGCCCCCTTTTGTGCCTCCTTAGGCACCTTGGGATCTCAACGTGGTGTTGAGTTTCCTAAAATCACATTGGTTTGAGCCACTTAAAACTGTGGATTTGAAATATCTCACGTGGAAAGTGGTCATGTTATTGGCCTTGGCTTCGGCCAGGCGTGTGTCAGAATTGGCGGCTTTGTCATGTAAAAGCCCTTATCTGATTTTCCATATGGATAGGGCAGAATTGAGGACTCGTCCCCAGTTTCTCCCTAAGGTGGTATCAGCTTTTCACTTAAACCAACCTATTGTAGTGCCTGCGGCTACTAGGGACTTGGAAGATTCCACTTTACTGGACGTAGTCAGGGCCTTAAAAATTTATATTTCCAGGACGGCTGGAGTCAGGAAAACTGACTCGCTTTTTATCCTGTAGGCACCCAACAAAATAGGTGCTCCTGCTTCTAAGCAGACTATTGCTCGCTGAATTTGTAGCACAATTCAGCTGGAGCATTCTGCGGCTGGATTGCCGCATCCTAAATCAGTAAAAGCCCATTCCACGAGGAAAGTGGGCTCATCTTGGGCGGCTGCCCGAGGGTCTCAGCTTTATAACTTTGTCGAGCTGCAACTTGGTCAGGGGCAAACACGTTTGCTAAATTCTACAAATTTGATACCCTGGCTGAGGAGGACCTTGAGTTCTCTCATTCGGTGCTGCAGAGTCATCCGCACTCTCCCGCCCGTTTGGGAGCTTTGGTATAATCCCCATGGTCCTTACGGAGTTCCCAGCATCCACTAGGACGTCAGAGAAAATAAGATTTTACTCACCGGTAAATCTATTTCTCGTAGTCCGTAGTGGATGCTGGGCGCCCATCCCAAGTGCGGATTGTCTGCAATACTTGTATGTAGTTATTGCCTAACTAAGGGTTATTGTTGAGCCATCTGTTGAGAGGCTCAGTTATATTTCATACTGTTAACTGGGTATAGTATTACAAGTTATACGGTGTGATTGGTGTGGCTGGTATGAGTCTTACCCGGGATTCAAAATCCTTCCTTATTGTGTCAGCTCTTCCGGCCACAGTATCCTAACTGAGGCTTGGAGGAGGGTCATAGTGGGAGGAGCCAGTGCACACCAGGTAGTCTAAAAGCTTTCTTTTAGTTGTGCCCAGTCTCCTGCGGAGCCGCTATTCCCCATGGTCCTTACGGAGTTCCCAGCATCCACTACGGACTACGAGAAATAGATTTACCGGTGAGTAAAATCTTATTATATATTGCACATTCTTCATAATATGGACAACAATTTATCTTACTGCCTCTTTTATAACCTGACCCAATAGATATACTGAATGTTAACCATTATGCGTAATACTACTAATAGGGGTATCAAAGAAACAGGAGGATTACCCTATTTAATTGGTAAACAGAGAGCTTTAGAAAAAGGAGAATTTTCAGAGCTAAATTAAATTAGCATATTCAATTCTACTGATTCATTGAGTCCTTTCCGGGAATATGCTATTCATCTTAAACATCCATAAGGCCTCTTGTACGCATAACTTTTTGTATCTATCTCCTCCTCGTAGAGTCTTTGGGATGTGTTCTATACCAATCAGTTTCAAACATGCTGGATTCCTTTGATGGTAATCACTAAAATGTTTCGGCACACTGTGGGTCTGAATCCTTTTTAAGATATTTCTGCGATGTTCTAAAAAGCGGGTTTTTAAAGTACTAGTGGTGCGACCTATATATTTCTTATTACAACTGCAAATCAACATGTAAATTACATAGGAAGTTTCACAATTAATGATATGTTTAATTTCATAGATTTTATCATGGTCGTCTAGCTGAATTTTTTGGGTCTTATTTTGAATAAAGTCACAAGTTATACATCTGTTTTTCCCACACTTATAGCACCCTTTGACTTTTTTAAACCAGTTTCCGTTGTCCGTGCTCCCACTAACGGGCAACGGTGCCTGTCTAAAATGGCTTGGTGCTAATAGATTTTTCAGAGATTGATTCTTTTTAAATATGAACCTAGGATCGTGAGGTAGGAAGGAGGAAAGATGAACATCTTGTCTCAGGATATTGAAGTTCCTCGAGACGATGGTCTGAATCTCAGAATGGCAGTTGTTGAAGGTAGAGATCAAGGCCACCTCTTCTTCCCGATTAAATTGAGCCTTCTTGACTCTTTTAGTGGAACTAAGTAGGTGGCCTCTATCTAACTTTCTAACTTCCTCTAAGGCATTCCTGAGAAGTGGTTCAGGAGGAATGAAACATCTGTTTGGCCTGAACTTCAAACGATTCCAAATCGGAGCAGTTTCTTCTAATACGAAAAAACTGACTCTTGGGAATGCTTTTCTTCCAGGGCATGTGATGCGCACTTTTAAAGTGTAGATAAACATCGGTGCCAACTTCCTTTGAAAAGTTGGTGGTGCAGATTTTTGATTCCTTTATCTCCAGGGAGATATCCAAAAAGGAAATAAGTGAACGTGAGGTTGTAATTATTGGAATTTAGATGGTCAACGAAAACTTGTGCTGAAGTGCTGTCCCCATCCCAAATTATAAATAAATCATCTATATAACGGCCATAGAGAACCAGGTTCGTGCCAAAGCCGCCCCCCCACACGAGTTGATCCTCGATCTCACCCATGTAGAGGTTGGCATAGCTTGGCGCAAACCTGGTTCCCATGGCCGTTCCCATCACCTTTAGGTAAAAAGTGTCCAAAAATAAAAAATAATTGTGCCGTAAAATGAACCTGATGGAATCCAATATAAAAGTTTGGTGTACCACAGTGAGGTCACCATCTCTATGTAATCTATTTGCTATACTGCTAACACCCAAATCGTGAGGAATGTTAGAGTATAGATTCTGGACATCAAGTGTGAGGAATGCATATGACTCCCTCCACTTGATGTTACTGATGAGATTAAAAAAATGTGTTGTGTCTTTAATGTGAGATCTTAGTGTCGATACCCGTGATTGTAAAAAAGAATCAACATAAAATGAAAGGTTAGACGTGAGGGAATCCACACCCGAAATAATAGGACGCCCAGGAGGTGAGGTGAGGGATTTGTGTATCTTTGGGAGGTGATAATAGATGGGAACAGTGGGGTGTAAACAAAGAAGAAAATGTAATTCCTCCCTGGAGATAATGGCATCATCTACTGCCCTAGTGAGGAGATCGCGAAGTTCAACCCAAAAAACGGAGGAAGGGTCAAAAGGTAGTACCTCATAGAATTCTACATTATTTAGTTGTCTAAGGGCTTCTTGAACATAATCAGCCTTATTCTGTATTACCAACCCCCCCCCCCCTTATCTGCCTGCTTGATGATTATTGAATTATCCTTCATTAATTTTTTAACTGCCTGTTTTTCCCATTTATTTAGGTTATTAGTTTTTTTTGACAATTTGGAGGAGTTCGCACAGAGGTTCTTAAAGTCACCTAAAGTGGTTTTGTAAAAACAGTCTATGCTCGAACCCTTAGATTTTATTGGGTAAAATTCTGACTTGTTTTTGCATTTATTTCTCTCTTGTTTGATGTCAAATAACATAATTGTTTGTGAGGGTGAGTCAGAGCCTCCTTCTTCCAAAAGATCTGTGAGGGTTTCTAAAGCCACCAGATCTTCAGTATCAAGAACTATGGGATGAGATTCATCTTACTTCTTGAGAAGAGTTTGTTTAGCGAAATATTTTTTTCTACACAAAGTCCTCACAAGCGGTTCAGTTCCACAAAAAGATTGAATATGTTAGGTGGTGCAGAGGGGGGAAATTTTAAACCTTTATTTAATACCTGTAGCTCATTGGACATTTGTTTTTTTGAAGACAAATTGAACACGGTATTGTGAAGTTCTCCTGGTGGCTTTTAATCTCTTTAGTACTTCCTTTCTGCCTCCTCTTCTTCCTCTATACTGACATTCCTCCTTCTTTTTAGTGGTTCTTCCTGCCAATCTCTGCCTCTGTCCTGAAATTGCCTTTTGCGTTCTAAAAAAGAGCGATCCTGATGTGGTGTGGTTTCTAAATGGACTTTAGGTCTAGCACCTGGATTCCTAGTAGTATTTCTGGGTTCCTCACTTTCAGAGATATTTCTCTTTGGTGGATAGTTACCAACAGTGTATTGATATCGGGGAGTCTGTCTGGTTGTGGTACGGGCAAAGTCTCTAGGACTATCTTGTTGCTGGTACCTGAATGAGGTCCTGGATTGCTGTTGAAATCTGTCTGTTTCAAACCTTCTGAGGGGTTTTGTATCTCTCTTTTGTCTATAATTTCTTACACAATCAAAACGGTAATCCTCTGGATCCCTTTGGAATTTTTTACATTTAGTTTCCAAAATGGTTTGTTCAAACTTACTTACTCTCTCTGTAGTTGCTACATCCCTTTCCTTGAATTCAGTACTATGACTAAGGGGTTCTAGTTTTAATTTTAGGGCTTCAATCTCTGTTTCAATATTTTTAAGTTTATTCGTTCTATAGTCTATTACCAATTCCATAAGACTAAAAGAGCATTTATCCAACAGGGAATTCCATCTATCTTGATAGTCTGTACTATCTTAAAAGATAGACAGTTTTGAAAGCCTTAGGCCCCTGGGGATGATTTTCTTATCAATATATTTTTGCATATTCACAGTATCCAACCAGTGCCTTGTTTTGGATTTCAAAAGATCCTCTAGTTTTAGAAAATCATCTCTTAATTGATTTTCATGATTATTTGATTTAGTGTCAGAAGGATTATCCCACTTAGAAATGTACGACTGTCTTCTACGGAGTCTGTCTGAAAAATTAGAAAAACAGCCCATGCTGCCCGAACAAGGACTATGTGTGGAAGCAAAAATTTTTTTTAACCAAGGTTAAATTCAGGTGCAGAAATGGGGTGATGTTCTAATTTAGCTGCTGCTATAAAAACAGGATTAGTCAGTCCTGTAAATACTGAGAACAACAAAAGAAAGAAATTAGCAGCGCTTCAATATGGAATTGATACAATTAATATGTATGTGGAAGTATCTTAAAGAGCAAGTGGAGATGAATGGATTGGAGGTAAAAAAACATTCAATTTAATAAAAGAATTGACAATACATAAATAAAGGTTTAAAATTCTCCCCCTCTGCACCACCTAACATATTCAATCTTTCTGTGGAACTGAACCGCTTTGTGAGGACTTCGTGTAGAAAAAAATATTTAGCTAAACAAACTCTTCTCAAGAATCAAGATGAATCTCATCCCATAGTTCTTGATACTGAAGATCTGGTGGCTTTAGAAACCCTCACAGATCTTTTGGAAGAAGGAGGCTCTGACTCACCCTCACAAACAATTATGTTATATGACATCAAACAAGAGAGAAATAAATGCAAAAACAAGTCAGAATTTTACCCAATAAAATCTAAGGGTTCGAGCATAGACTGTTTTTACAAAACCACTTTAGGTGACTTTAAGAACCTCTGTGCGAACTCCTCCAAATTGTCAAAAAAAACTAATAACCTAAATAAATGGGAAATACAGGCAGTTAAAAAATTAATGAAGGATAATTCAATAATCATCATGCAGGCAGATAAGGGGGGGGGGGGGGGTTGGTAATACAGAATAAGGCTGATTACGTTCAAGAAGCCCTTAGACAACTAAATAATGTAGAATTCTATGAGGTACTACCTTTTGACCCTTCCTCCATTTTTTGGGTTGAACTTCGCGATCTCCTCACTAGGGCAGTAGATGATGCCATTATCTCCAGGGAGGAATTCAATTTTCTTCTTTGTTTACACCCCACTGTTTCCATCTATTATCACCTCCCAAAGATACACAAATCCCTCACCTCACCTCCTGGGCGTCCTATTATTTCGGGTGTGGATTCCCTCATGTCTAACCTTTCATTTTATGTTGATTCATTTTTACAATCACGGGTATCGACAATAAGATCTCACATTAAAGACACAACACATTTTTTGAATCTCACCAATAACATCAAGTGGAGGGAGTCATATGTGTTCCTCACACTTGATGTCCAGAATCTATACTCTAACATTCCTCACGATTTGGGTTTTAGCAGTATAGCAAATAGATTACGTAGAGATGGTGACCTCACTGTGGTACACCAAACTTTTATATTGGATTCCATCAGGTTCATTTTACGGCACAATTATTCTTTATTTTTGGACATTTTTTACCTACAGGTGATGGGAACGGCCATGGGAACCAGGTTTGCGCCAAGCTATGCCAACCTCTACATGGGTGAGATCGAGGATCAACTCGTGTGGGGTGGCGGCTTTGGCGCGAACCTGATTCTCTATGGCCGTTATATAGATGATTTATTTATAATTTGGGATGGGGACAGCACTTCAGCACAAGTTTTCGTTGACCATCTAAATTCCAATAATTACAACCTCACGTTCACTCACACCTTTCACCCTTCATCTATTTCCTTTTTGGATATCTCCCTGGAGATAAAGGAATCAAAAATCTGCACCACCAACTTTTCAAAGGAAGTTGGCACCGATGCTTATCTACACTTTAAAAGTGCGCATCACATGCCCTGGAAGAAAAGCATTCACAAGAGTTAGTTTCTTCATATTAGAAGAAACTGCTCCGATTTGGAATCGTTTGAAGTTCAGGCCAAACAGATGTTTCATTCCTTCATTGTAAGAGGCTATCCTGAACCACTTCTCAGGAATGCCTTAGAGGAAGTTATAAAGTTAGATAGAGGCCACCTACTTAGTTCCACTAAAAGAGTCAAGAAGGCTCAATTTAATCGGGAAGAAGAGGTGGCCTTCATCTCTACCTTCAACAACTGCCATTCTGAGATTCAGACCATCGTCTCGAGGAACTTCAATATCCTGAGACAAGATGTTCATCTTTCCTCCTTCCTACCTCACGATCCTAGGTTCATCTTTAAAAAGAATCAATCTCTGAAAAATCTATTAGCACCAAGCCATTTTAGACAGGCACCGTTGCCCGTTAGTGGGAGCACGGACAACGGAAACTGGTTAAAAAAAGTCAAAGGGTGCTATAAATGTGGGAAAAACAGATGTATAACTTGTGACTTTATTCAAAATAAGACCCAAAAAATTCAGCTAGACGGCCATGATAAAATCTATGAAATTAAACATTTCATTAATTGTGAAACTTCCTATGTAATTTACATGTTGATTTGTAATAAGAAATATATAGGTCGCACCACTAGTACTTTAAAAACCCGCTTTTTAGAACATTGCAGAAATATCTTAAAAAGGATTCAGACCCACAGTGTGCCGAAACATTTTAGTGATTACCATCAAGGGAATCCAGCGTGTTTGAAACTGATTGGTATAGAACGCATCCCAAAGACTCTACGAGGAGGAGATAGATACAAAAAGTTATGCGTACAAGAGGCCTTATGGATGTTTAAGATGAATAGCATATTCCCGGAAGGACTCAATGAATCAGTAGAATTGAATATGCTAATTTAATTTAGCTCTGAAAATTCTCCTTTTTCTAAAGCTCTCTGTTTACCAATTAAATAGGGTAATCCTCCAGTTTCTTTGATACCCCTATTAGAAGTATTATGCATAATGGTTAACATTCAGTATATCTATTGGGTCAGGTTATAAAAGAGGCAGTAACATAAATTGTTGTCCATATTATGAAGAATGTGCAATATATATAAAGTACGTTTTCATTCGCTATTTTTTAATAGCGTGATTATGGCTCGATCTAAACTCTATATCATGCCTAATAAAAAAGTAACAATGTTTATCTATCAAACCTATTTTGTCAGGCTCAGCATTGGAAAGAATTATGCCATTATGCGTAAATTTAATTTATGAGGGTGTGGAATGGTGCCACTTATAGTGTTGATAGGCCGTTTTTCAAAGTGATGATGTGCCTTGTTATAATGAAATCTCCTCTGTCTGTATCAGCACGATTATGCGCTCCAAATATCAGGAAACATAGTATTATTGATGCGTGTCATAAGAGGCGGGCCACGTGACCAGATCAGTTGGTCTGGCTGCAGGGACCCGCCTCTTCAATTGCTTAGCTATGGCCTCTCTCCATGCCCGCCCCACGGAAGCACTATGAGCGCGATTAAGCAGTGCTACGTCATGGGAGGCGGGCTACGTGACTGGACCATCTGATCAGGTGTTAGGGACCCACCCCTTCGGTTGCCTATCTACGGCCCCGCTCTATGCCCGGACCACGGAAGCGCTATGAGCGCTAACGTGCTATCGGACATAGAAACACATGAATTAACAATTCCTCATTTATGTTCAGCCTGTGGTGCGGGTCTTAGCGCAATTTAGCACATGACCACCCTGGGATTATTTAGTTTCTCTCTATAGTAAACCTGATGGAGGCTTTGTATTATGTTGCTAAGCAACAGTGCTATTTAATACAGGAACTGATTCTGTTCTTTCTGATAGTCACATCATCGCTTTTGTCATCTAACCCGGAAGTAATTTGCAAAAAAGTATTTTTTAAATATAAAACAACATTGAAAATTCAACACATTTGCAAAGAGTCTGTATTTTATTTTAATCAGTATAATCTATGTTTGTGTTTATGTATGTTTTGTGGAGAAGGGAAGCTAATTGAGATGAATGGATTGAACAGGTGCGGGCTGATTGGCAGCCATTAAGGGTATAAATATGAAGTTCCTAGTACTGTTAGGTCACCTTTGAAAAAGCTGCAGGTACTGCAGCGAAACGCATCAGGTGCTACTCCAGACCATCCACCATTCATCTGTATGCTGCTTGTGCTATATCCGGACCTTTATTGGACCTTTACAACCATATGCAGACGCACTTTGATGAACACCATCACCAACTGGCACCACTATCCATCCGCTCAGCATTGAGGCTACCGCACATCTGGTGAGGATTTGGGTCCCCAGCAACTTCCACCCACTCAAAAGGGACTTTTTCTCCGGGACTTCTTCCTCCAGCGGCTTTCCCAGTGGTAATGTTACTAAAGGACTGTGCTATCAGCTCTTCAGTTATTCATCTGCATATATACCATCTTTAGTCCAACAAAAATAAGGAACGGACACAATTATTATAGCAGCCTTTGTGGTGGTTCTGGTTGTCTTAAACATTTTATTAGCGTAAATCAGTACGTTATATGTATTGTCAATTGTTTTATTAAATTGAATGTTTTTTTTACCTCCAATCCATTCATCTCCACTGACTCTTTAAGATACTTCCACATACATATTAATTGTATCAATTCCATATTGAAGCGCTGCTACTTTCTTTCTTTTGCCAGTGACATGGCCTGCAGAACTACTGACGTTCCTGACTGAGGAGGAAGTTGACTATGAGGGAGTTGGTGGTGTGGCTTGCAGGAGCTTGTATGTGCAATTTATTAAAACCTTTTATTTTTAAAGGGTCTCTGTACTATCATTTTCTTTCTGCTAATATGCCTCCTCTCGTACATGTGAGTGAGACAAATGTGTTTCAGATGAAAACGAATCTGAGGGAATGAATTTTATGATCCTGTACTGCCATTGAGGATTATTACATGCTGATAAAAAAGTCTGTGTTGCAAGTGCAGTACATCCCAAAATAAATTTTGTTTGTTGATCTGAAGTTACTGCACTATTGTCTTTTTCCTTTCTGTGCCTTATCCCCACCTAAATGGTGTGGAAGACACTTTCTGTATTCTAGATAAAGGCTATAGAAAGGACTACATCGGGAAAGATCTCAGGATAAATGAATATACCTGGAATTTTGCTGTGACCATTTAAGTTCAGTACTCTGTGTGCATTTGGTTGTGGGCAAACATTTTGTGCTACTCTGTTCACCTGGGTGTAATATACATGTTTAAATAGGAAGCACAGGAGACTCGCACAGTTTTCTGTTAAATGTTTATGTTTCTAAGGGTTTTGGATGAATACCCTTTTCTATGGAGTTACCAGCTGCACATCCTATTTTTAATTGCGCACTATATAACCAACCCCCCTCTTTTCTCATTGTTCACTTTTTCATCTTTGTGTTATTTGTGCTGCGGACATGTTCACTTTTAGAGAAACCAGAAAAGAGTTGATAACATTCACCTTTTCAAAAACTAATGATATCATTGATGTATGTGATGAAGATTTAGTTACAATTTTTAAGAAATTAGAAACTGTAATGCTTAAAGAAAACAGAATGTGGTGGGAATTGATTACCTTAGAACGGTACTATGCAGATCAAAATGTGCCGAAAGGCTTGAAAATAACAAAAATCCCATCTTTTTCTTCAGATGATAATTTTCATAGAGAATGAGAGTTAATACTCAACACATGTTCCCTCTCCCTGATTTATTTAATTATTAAGGAAAGGATAAATGCTTTGTCCAAGCTTAGTGATGAGATTAATATTTTACAAACCTTGATTAGTCCGTTTAAGGAGGTGGAGAATTTTAGGGTCGCGGAAAAAGAATTACTTAAAAAAAAAAACCAACTAAAAATACAAAGGATTTGAGGGATAAGAAACATAAGAAATATTAAAGGCAGTGGTTTCCAAACTTTTTTGAATCACGGCGCCCTAGAATATCAGAATTTTTTTCAAGGCACCCCTAGGCCGAAAATTTCTTATTGAGAAATTTAGAAAGAAATATTACATTAGGTAGATCGCATTCATATGTCATTCTTAGGGTCAGTTGTGTGGTGAGGGACAAGATTTGCTTCTGTTTGGCCACATATTTTATGACTGGCAGCTACCAGCACTGGTTTTGCCTATTATATTGACCATGAATAATTTGAATTGGTCCTGGACCACCAACCCAGGGCACCCCTGCAAGTATCCCGAGGCACCCCAGGGAGCCACGGCACACAGTTTGGGAACCTCTGATTTAAGGGACACTGGTGCAATATTAAAACAGAATAACCCGGTCCCAGTTTCTGTTACGGAACCTGATAGAAATATAAAAAGGAGAACTCAATATGAATATACCCGTACACCTACATGGAGGAAAAAACAGTTTAGATACCCCAAAAACATCCATAATGTTGCTCAAAGAGACATCAACATGATGATGGTTTTGAAACAGTTAGAAAATAAGAAATAAGAGATTACCCCGGAAGAGATTCTGGACATGAGGAATACATACAATTATGATGGAGAAAACCCAGGGGGACGTGAAAGACGGAAGGACCATTCTGATTTCGTGTCCAGGGGTTTCCCCAATCAGAATAGATTCTCGCCTTTGCAGTTTGTAAATGACGAGGATCCATCAACCTCTCGGCCCAGGTTTTGAACACTAAAGGTCTAAAGAAACATTTTAGGGAAAAAAGCAGGTGCTAGAACTAAGAAATTAGGACACCATAAAAAGAAGGAAAAAAACAGTAATGAAAATAATGATCAAACTAATTCGGATGAGGTAAAGATTTTTAATTTAAGTAAGCGAGTTTTGGATGAAAGTGAGGAAAGAGTCCTGAAGAAAGGACTTAAGTTTGCGCCTTTGCATAAACCTAATCCATCTGATATTTTTGTAGATATACAGAAATTTGTGAGAAAGCTTACTGTAAAATGTTTTTTCCTTAACCAGAATGAGGGTGTCCTTAATGATCCATCAGGGGATGAAAGATCAAAATTTAGAGCTCTGTCTACCTTTTACCCACACATAGCAGAGGTAGCTATGTAGATCGTTTTAACAAAGTAGCCTGCAATGAGGTGGAAAACTTGTTAACTAATCAGAAAAAAACTAATACGAGATGACTAAACCTCACAAATAAGGAATTTAAAGCCATAAAATCATTAAAAGAGGATGCAGATCTGGTCATTAAACCAGCAGATAAGGGGGGTGGGATGGTCCTCATGGATAACAGTAAATATATGGAAGAAATATACAGACAACTAAATGATGAGGTAACCTATAAAAAACTTAAAGGTGACCTGACATTAAAAATAGAAAAAGCTTCATCTGAACTCACAAAAGAGAGCTTTTGAAAAGAGTGTGATAACCCAAAAGGAACTAGATTTCCTGATGATAGAATATCCATTCATCCCCACAAACTATATACTACCCAAGATACATAAAGACTGTAAAACCTCCCCTGGTAGACCAAAAATATCATGCTGTAATAATTTGACAGCCACTCTATCAGCCCTAATTGATTATTTTCTGCAACCTTTAGTGCAGACTACAAAACCTTATTTAAAAGATACTGGGAATGTATTAAGAAAACTTAAAGACCTTAAATGGGAAGACGAATTCATTATGTGTAGTGCTGACATTTGCTCATTATACACTATAATTGATATGAACAATGGTTTATTAGCAGTCTCTTTTTTTCTGGACAAGAGTGACCTGTCCCCAGCAGTAAAGGAGTTTATTTTGGATGGGATTAAATTTATCCTGACTAATAACTATTTTTGTTTTGACAGCAGTTTCTTCCTGCAGGTCGTCGGCACAGCTATGGATACCAGGTTCGCCCCTAGTTATGCCAATTTGTTTATGGCGTACTGGGAAGACCACCAGATTTGGTTTAATTTTTGGTCTCACGGCAAACCTGGTATCCTGGCAAAGATATATTGGCAACATTTTATTTGTTTGGCTGGGAAAATGAAGAATCCCTCAATATCTTTTGTGATTCTCTAAATCAGAATGAGATGGCGATTTAACTTACCTTTGTCCAGAGTAAGATTGAGATTAATTTTTTGGACTTATGCATTTATATTGAGCAGGGAGAAATAAGAACTAAAAATTACCGAAAACCAACAGATTCAAACAGCTTTATTGATAGAACTAGCTTACATCATGAGAACTGGTTAGAGGGGAAACCCTTTGGCCAGTTCTCGCAGGTAAAGAGAAATTGTATGGATAATTCTGTGTGTAATGTACAACTGGAGGAAATGGCTGGACGTTTCCTTAGAAAGGGATATAAGCCCTTAACAATAGAGAAAGCAAGATCAAAAATAGAAACTATAGAAAGGAAGGATTTATTAGAGGGTAAAGAAGACCAACACAGAACCACGAATGAACATCAATGGGCTTTTATTAGTCAGTACAGTAATAATTTTAGAGATATTGAAAAAATTGTCAAATCAAATTGGAAACTTTTATTACAGGATCCGGTTTTGGCCAGCAGTCTACCCTTAAACCCCCATTTTATCTATAGAAGGGCACCATCTTTGAAAGATAAACTTGTGCGGAGCAGTTTGGATATGGAACCCAGACAGATCATCCGCACAAAGGGGTTCCATAGGTGCGGCTACTGTTTAATGTGTAGAAAAGCTAAATGCGATACAACAAAATATAAAGATTTTGTTGTAAATAATCAGTAGCGGATCTTGCCACGGGCAAGCAGGACTTTTGCCCGGGGTGCCGCCTCCTGGAGGGCGCAGGGCGCCATCTGGAGGGCGCCGCACCAGGGCAAGATCCGCTGCTGTGCCCCCTGCTGCCCGCTGCCGCTGGCCGCTGTGAAGGGAAACTAGACGCGTACGCGGACAGAAGGAGAGTTTGTGAGGCATGCTACTGACGAAGGCCCTATTAAGGACCGAAACGCGTTTAGCATTGGCTTGTTTTTAGAAATCCGACATCGGGGACTCAAGGTGCATGTGAGCTGAGCAGACGTGAAATTGCAAAATCCGTACTTGCACTGACACCAGCTCCTATTTGAGATACAAAACAAAGGGGAGGAGGCTGGTAGTTGGGCAGCTGGGGATACTGCGTGCCGGCTCACCTGTTCCTATGTGTGCCGCTGTGAGGGGTGTGCTGCATGGGACCCGTGGTCTCCGCCGCTGATGCTAAAGATGAGGTAAAGTATAGCCTGCTGGTGTTGCAGTGGTGTGAGACCACATTCGGGCTCACCCATCCCTGTGAGACGCAGCTGTAGGAGGTGCACTGGTGGAACCTGTCACCGATGCCGACTCTGCTCCCAGATGACGTGTTTCACCCGTGGAAAGGTTGGGCTTGCTCACTTCCACAGGCTGGACATGCATGTGGTTTCCTCTACCGCCAACAGGTCATAATAAAGAACAACCTTATATTTCCTTTCAGGGACTCTCATTGGTGATCCAGTGTCCTTACCTACGGCAGTTCTTCAACTGGTAGGCTTTCCATACTGCCTAACACCAACTGCAGATCCCGCTCTTACTCTCTCCTTATCTCCATTTTTTCACGAACTCTCATCAATTATTCTGGAGAGGAGGCAATTAAGATTCCTGTGACCTACTATCATACCATACTGCATGTGCCCAATCTCGTCTGATCTTGGAAGCTATATAGTATAGGGCCGTGTCAGTACCAGGTAGGAGACCACCTGGGAATACTCGGTGTAGTAGGCTGGATATTTGGGGACACTCTGGTCTAACATGGACAGCAGATTCACTCCGTTGCTAAATTCCTTTTTAATACTTACCTTTGGCGGTCGACACGTATGTTTTCTAACCACACAATGCTGTACAGTTAGGTAAGGTACTTTCAATTGTCTATCCAATTGGACCCTCACTCTTATATAGACAGCAGACCTGTGACAACTGTGAACCATTATTACAGGATAGCATAGCACACATTGGTTGCGCAGTACAATCCAATCCAGGATTTTTCACACAGGGAATGTATTCCCGTCACCACTGCCACCCTTTTTCACACCGATACCTATCAGTAATTTTATAATAATTAATTAATATTTTCTTGCTAAGGGACTATATTTTATTGTTAAAAATAAAAGTTATATTTTATGATCTCTTCAATATACACATTGACATTCCTTTAAGAGTGCACCAACCAAGAGTATTCTTTCTTTTTCTTTGTTTTGTATCTCAAATTGATAACTGACTTTTGGTGCACCACCAGCAGATTTAATCAACAAGCAATTAGCCATATCATTTGAGAATTCCTGGTTTCAACTAGTGATGAGCGGGTTCGGTTTCCGAGAAACTGAACCCCCCCAAACTTTACCCTTTTTACACGGGTCCGAGCCATACTCGGATTCTCCCGTATGGCTCGGCTAACCCGAGCGCGCCCGAACGTCATCATCCCGCTGTCGGATTCTCGCGAGATTCGGATTCTATATAAGCAGCCGCGCGTCGCCGCCATTTTCACTCGTGCATTGGAGATGATAGGGAGAGGACGTGGCTGGCGTCCTCTCCGTTTATTGTAGAAGACAGTTGATTCTTGTTTGTTTTTTATTGCTTAATTGTGGGGAGGATTCGGGAGCAGCTGTTAGGAGTACAGTGCAGAGTTTTGCTGATAAGTGACCACCAGTTTTTTTATCCGTTCTCTGCCTGAAAAAAACGCTCCATACCATATCTGTGCTCAGTGTGCTGCATGATATATCTGTGCTGAGTGCTCACACTGCTTAATTGTGGGGACTGGGGAGCAGCTATAGCAGGAGTACAGTGCAGAGTTTTGCTGACAGTGACCACCAGTATACGTTGTCTGCCTGAAAAACACTCCATATCTGTGCTCACAGTGTGCTGCTTTATTGTGGGGACTGGGGACCACCAGTATAATTAATATTATATAGGAGTAGTACAGTGCAGAGTGCACTGCTGTACCTACCTCTGTGTCGTCACTCGTCATCCATTAAGTATACTATCCATCTACATTGTATACCTGTAGTGCATTTTAGACTAGTTTAGCAGTTTGCTGACAGTATCCACCAGTATACTATATATAGCAGTATGGTAGGCCACTGCTGTACCTACCTCTGTGTCGTCACTCGTCATCCATTAAGTATACTATCCATCTACATTGTATACCTGTGGTGCATTTTTCTAGACTAGTTTAGCAGTTTGCTGACAGTGTCCACCAGTATACTATATATAGCAGTATGGTAGGCCACTGCTGTACCTACCTCTGTGTCGTCACTCGTCATCCATTAAGTATACTATCCATCTACATTGTATACCTGTGGTACATTTTTTTAGACTAGTTTAGCAGTTTGCTGACAGTGTCCACCAGTATACTATATATAGCAGTACGGTAGGCCACTGCTGTGTACCTACCTCTGTGTCGTCACTTGTCATCCATTAAGTATACTATCCATCTACATTGTATACCTGTGGTGCATTTTTTTAGACTAGTTTAGCAGTTTGCTGACAGTGTCCACCAGTATACTATATTTAGCAGTACGGTAGGCCACTGCTGTACCTACCTCTGTGTCGTCACTCGTCATCCATTAAGTATACTATACATCTACATTGTATACCTGTGGGGCATTTTTTTAGACTAGTTTAGCAGTTTGCTGACAGTGTCCACCAGTATACTATATATAGCAGTACGGTAGGCCACTGCTGTGTACCTACCTCTGTGTCGTCACTCGTCATCCATTAAGTATACTATCCATCTACATTCTTTACCTGTGGTGCATTTTAGTTTTGCAGTTTGCTGACAGTGTCCACCAGTATACTATATATAGCAGTACGGTAGGCCACTGCTGTGTACCTACCTCTGTGTCATCACTCGTCATCCATTAAGTATACTATCCATCTACATTCTATACCTGTGGTGCATTTTAGACAGTTTTGCAGTTTGCTGACAGTGTCCACCAGTATACTATATATACTTATAGCAGTACGGTAGGCCACTGCTGTACCTACCTCTGTGTCGTCACTCGTCATCCATTAAGTATACTATCCATCTACATTCTATACCTGTGGTGCATTTTAGTTTTGCGCAGTAAATATAGTAGTAGGCCATTGCTATTGATACTGGCATATAATTCCACACATTAAAAAATGGAGAACAAAAATGTGGAGGTTAAAGGGAAAGATCAAGATCCACTTCCACCTCGTGCTGAAGCTGCTGCCACTAGTCATGGCCGAGACGATGAAATGCCATCAACGTCGTCTGCCAAGGCCGATGCCCAATGTCATAGTAGAGAGCATGTAAAATCCAAAACACAAAAGTTCAGTAAAATGACCCAAAAATCTAAATTAAAAGCATCTGAGGAGAAGCGTAAACTTGCCAATATGCCATTTACGACACGGAGTGGCAAGGAACGGCTGAGGCCCTGGCCTATGTTCATGGCTAGTGGTTCAGCTTCAAATGAGGATGGAAGCACTCATCCTCTCGCTAGAAAAAAGAAAAGACTTAAGCTGGCAAAAGCACAGCAAAGAACTGTGCGTTCTTCAAAATCACAAATCCCCAAGGAGAGTCCAATTGTGTCGGTTGCGATGCCTGACCTTCCCAACACTGGACGGGAAGAGCTTGCGCCTTCCACCATTTGCACGCCCCCTGCAAGTGCTGGAAGGAGCACCCGCAGTCCAGTTACTGATAGTCAAATTGAAGATGTCACTGTTGAAGTACACCAGGATGAGGATATGGGTGTTGCTGGCGCTGGGGAGGAAATTGACAAGGAGGATTCTGATGGTGAGGTGGTTTGTTTAAGTCAGGCACCCGGGGAGACACCTGTTGTCCGTGGGAGGAATATGGCCATTGACATGCCTGGTCAAAATACAAAAAAAACAGCTCTTCGGTGTGGAATTATTTCAACACAAATGCGGACAACAGGTGTCAAGCCGTGTGTTGCCTTTGTCAAGCTGTAATAAGTAGGGGTAAGGACGTTAACCACCTCGGAACATCCTCCCTTATACGTCACCTGCAGCGCATTCATCATAAGTCAGTGACAAGTTCAAAAACTTTGGGTGACAGCGGAAGCAGTCCACTGACCACTAAATCCCTTCCTCTTGTAACCAAGCTCCTGCAAACCACACCACTAACTCCCTCAGTGTCAATTTCCTCCTTACCCAGGAAAGCCAATAGTCCTGCAGGCCATGTCACTGTCAAGTCTGACGAGTCCTCTCCTGCCTGGGATTCCTCCGATGCATCCTTGAGTGTAACGCCTACTGCTGCTGGCACTGCTGTTGTTGCTGCTGGGAGTCGATCGTCATCCCAGAGGGGAAGTCGGAAGACCACTTGTACTACTTCCAGTAAGCAATTGACTGTCCAACAGTCCTTTGCGAGGAAGATGAAATATCACAGCAGTCATCCTGCTGCAAAGCGGATAACTGAGGCCTTGGCAGCCTGGGCGGTGAGAAACGTGGTTCCGGTATCCATCTATAATTCAGAGCCAACTAGAGACTTGATTGAGGTACTGTGTCCCCGGTACCAAATACCATCTAGGTTCCATTTCTCTAGGCAGGCGATACCGAAAATGTACACAGACCTCAGAAAAAGACTCACCAGTGTCCTAAAAAATGCAGTTGTACCCAATGTCCACTTAACCACGGACATGTGGACAAGTGGAGCAGGGCAGACTCAGGACTATATGACTGTGACAGCCCACTGGGTAGATGTATTGCCTCCCGCAGCAAGAACAGCAGCGGCGGCACCAGTTGCAGCATCTCGCAAACGCCAACTCGTTCCTAGGCAGGCTATGCTTTGTATCACCGCTTTCCAGAATAGGCACACAGCTGAAAACCTCTTACGGCAACTGAGGAAGATCATCGCAGAATGGCTTACCCCAATTGGACTCTCCTGGGGATTTGTGACATCGGACAACGCCAGCAATATTGTGCGTGCATTACATCTGGGCAAATTCCATCACGTCCCATGTTTTGCACATACCTTGAATTTGATGGTGCAGAATTATTTAAAAAACGACAGGGGCGTGCAAGAGATGCTATCGGTGGCCCGAAGAATTGCGGGCCACTTTCGGCATTCAGGCACTGCGTACAGAAGACTGGAGCACCACCAAACATTCCTTAACCTGCCCTGCCATCATCTGAAGCAAGAGGTGGTAACGAGGTGGAATTCAACCCACTATATGCTTCAGAGGACGGAGGAGCAGCAAAAGGCCATTCAAGCCTATACATCTGGCCACGATATAGGCAAAGGAGGTGGAATGCACCTGACTCAAGCGCAGTGGAGAATGATTTCAACGTTGTGCAAGGTTCTGCAACCCTTTGAACTTGCCACACGTGAAGTCAGTTCAGACACTGCCAGCCTGAGTCAGGTCATTCCCCTCATCAGGCTTTTGCAGAAGAAGCTGGAGACATTGAAGGAGGAGCTAAAACAGAGCGATTCCGCTAGGCATGTGGGACTTGTGGATGGAGCCCTTAATTCGCTTAACCAGGATTCACGGGTGGTCAATCTGTTGAAATCAGAGTACTACATTTTGGCCACCGTGCTCGATCCTAGATTTAAAACCTACGTTGTATCTCTCTTTCCGGCAGACACAAGTCTGCAGAGGTTCAAAGACCTGCTGGTGAGAAAATTGTCAAGTCAAGCGGAACGTGACCCGTCACCATCTCCTCCTTCACATTCTCCCGCAACTGGGGGTGCGAGGAAAAGGCTAAGAATTACGAGCCCACCCGCTGGCGGTGATGCAGGGCAGTCTGGAGCGAGTGCTGACATCTGGTCCGGACTGAAGGACCTGGCAACGATTACTGACATGTCGTCTACTGTCACTGCATATGATTCTCTCACCATTGAAAGAATGGTGGAGGATTATATGAGTGACCGCATCCAAGTAGGCACGTCAGACAGTCCATACGTATACTGGCAGGAAAAAGAGGCAATTTGGAGGCCCTTGCAGAAACTGGCTTTATTCTACCTAAGTTGCCCTCCCTCCAGTGTGTACTCCGAAAGAGTGTTTAGTGCAGCCGCTCACCTTGTCAGCAATCGGCGTACGAGGTTACTTCCAGAAAATGTGGAGAAGATGATGTTCATTAAAATGAATTATAATCAATTCCTCCGTGGAGACATTCACCAGCAGCAATTGCCTCCAGAAAGTACACGGGGACCTGAGATGGTGGATTCCAGTGGGGACGAATTAATAATCTGTGAGGAGGGGGATGTACACAGTGAAAGGGGTGAGGAATCGGAGGATGATGATGAGGTGGACATCTTGCCTCTGTAGAGCCAGTTTGTGCAAGGAGAGATTGATTGCTTCTTTTTTGGTGGGGGCCCAAACCAACCAGTCATTTCAGTCACAGTCGTGTGGCAGACCCTGTCACTGAAATGATGGGTTCGTTAAAGTGTGCATGTCCTGTTTATACAACATATGGGTGGGTGGGAGGGCCCAAGGACAATTCCATCTTGCACCTCTTTTTTCTTTCATTTTTCTTTGCATCATGTGCTGTTTGGGGACAATTTTTTTTAAAGGGCCATCCTGCCTGACACTGCAGTGCCACTCCTAGATGGGCCAGGTGTTTGTGTCGGCCACTTGTGTCGCTTAGCTTAGTCACACAGCCACCTTGGTGCGCCTCTTTTTTTCTTTGCATCATGTGCTGTTTGGGGAGTATTTTTTTGAAGGGCCATCCTGCCTGACACTGCAGTGCCACTCCTAGATGGGCCAGGTGTTTGTGTCGGCCACTTGTGTTGCTTAGCTTAGTCACACAGCCACCTTGGTGCGCCTCTTTTTCTCTTTGCATCATGTGCTGTTTGGGGACAATTTTTTGGAAGGGCCATCCTGTCTTGATTGACACTGCAGTGCCACTCCTAGATGGGCCAGGTGTTTGTGTCGGCCACTTGTGTCGCTTAGCTTAGTCACATAGCCACCTTGGTGCGCCTCTTTTTCTCTTTGCATCATGTGCTGTTTGGGGACAATTTTTTGGAAGGGCCATCCTGTCTTGATTGACACTGCAGTGCCACTCCTAGATGGGCCAGGTGTTTGTGTCGGCCACTTGTGTCGCTTAGCTTAGTCACACAGCCACCTTGGTGCGCCTCTTTTTTTCTTTGCATCATGTGCTGTTTGGGGACAATTTTTTGGTAGGGCCATCCTGTCTTGATTGACACTGCAGTGCCACTCCTAGATGGGCCAGGTGTTTGTGTCGGCCACTTGTGTCGCTTAGCTTAGTCACACAGCCACCTTGGTGCGCCTCTTTTTTTCTTTGCATCATGTGCTGTTTGGGGACAATTTTTTGGAAGGGCCATCCTGTCTTGATTGACACTGCAGTGCCTTGATGCGGTGGGTAAGCTCATAGCCCTGGCCAGGAATATGCTAAGTGCCCCTGGTTACTACAGGTTGAGCTAGTGTGAGATAGTGCACCTGCTACCTTTTCCCTTTGTACACTTTACTAAGTCTCAAGCAGAGTAGCACCTCACTACCTAATTAAGGTGTGCAAATTAGGGCCCTTTTCCCTCTGTAACTGCTGTATTCATACATTTTTGAAGGTAGGAGACACCTTCACCCTAATTTAGCACCCTGCCCCACCCACCCCTCTGATTTTAAATAGTCCAACACTCTAGCCTTTACATTTGGAATGAGCACACTGTGGTAAGACTCCTACATTTTGTTTAATATAGCAGTCCATAATGGGGGGAATTCTCTGGGGTGCGGGGCTCCCTGTGCCTGCCGTGGCTGGGTGTCCCTGGGGCATCGCAATTTAACACTATTTCATCACTCCATGGCACTTATAGTTTGTTTTATATATATGTAACACCTTCACATAATTTCTCTAACGTCCTAGTGGATGCTGGGAACTCCGTAAGGACCATGGGGAATAGCGGGCTCCGAAGGAGGCTGGGCACTCTAGAAAGATTTATGACTACCTGGTGTGCATTGGCTCCTCCCACTATGACCCTCCTCCAAGCCTCAGTTAGATTTCGTGCCCGGCCGAGGTTGGATGCACACTAGGGGCTCTCCTGAGCCCTTAGAAAGAAAGTATAGTTTTAGGTTTTTTATTTTCAGTGAGACCTGCTGGCAACAGGCTCACTGCAGCGAGGGACTAAGGGGAGAAGAAGCGAACTCGCCTGCTTGCAGCCGGATTGGGCTTCTTAGGCTACTGGACACCATTAGCTCCAGAGGGATCGACCGCAGGCCCAGTCCTTGGTGTTCGGTCCCGGAGCCGCGCCGCCGTCCCCCTTACAGAGCCAGAAGCAAGAAGAGGTCCGGAAAAACGGCGGCAGAAGACATCAGTCTTCACCAAGGTAGCGCACAGCACTGCAGCTGTGCGCCATTGCTCCTCATGCACACTTCACACTCCGGTCACTGAGGGTGCAGGGCGCTTGGGGGGGGGGGGGGCGCCCTGAGCAGCAATAAAAACACCTTGGCTGGCAAAAATACCACAATATATAGCCCCAGAGGCTATATATGTGGTAAATACCCCTGCCAGAATCCAGAAAAAAGCGGGAGAATAGGCCGCGGAAAAGGGGCGGGGCTATCTCCCTCAGACACACTGGCGCCATTTCTCCTTCACAGATCCGCTGGAAGGAAGCTCCCTGGCTCTCCCCTGCAGTCTACACTACAGAACAGGGTAAAAACAGAGAGGGGGGGCACTAAATTTGGGCGCAATATATATATAATATAAAAAGCAGGTATAGGGGACATAACTCAGTTAGTCCCTGCATTATATAGCGCTCTGGTGTGTGCTGGCATACTCTCACTCTGTCCCCCCAAAGGGCTTTTGTGGGTCCTGTCCTCATTCGGAGCATTCCTTGTGTGTGCGGTGTGTCGGTACGGCTGTGTCGACATGTTTGATGAGGATAATGATGTGGAGGCGGAGCAGATGCCTTTAGAAGGGATGTCACCCCCTGCGGGGCAGACACCTGAGTGGATGGGCTTATGGAAAGTAATGAGTGCACGTATAGACTCCTTATATAAGAAAATCGACGACATGCCAAATGTGGGACAGCCGACTTCTCAGCTCGTGCCTGCCCAGGCGTCGCATGGGTCGTCAGGGGCTCTAAAACGCCCGCTACCTCAAGCAGACCCAGATGTCGGCACTGATACTGACACCAGTGTCGACGACGATGAGTCTAACCTGATGCCCACTAAGGCCATTCACTGCATGATTGAGGCAATGAAAGAGGTGTTACACATTTCTGATATAACTACAGGTACCACTAAAAAGGGTATTATGTTTGGAGAGAAAAAACTACCCGTAGTTTTTCCCCCATCAGATGAATTAAATGAAGTGTGTGAAGAAGCGTGGGCTTTCCCTGATAAAAAATTGGTAATTCCTAAGAAGGTACTAATGGCGTTCCCTTTCCCGCTAGAGGATAGGTCACGTTGGGAAACACCCCCTAGAGTGGATAAAGCGCTCACACGTTTGTCTAAAAAGGTGGCACTACCGTCTCCGGATACGGCCGCCCTCAAGGAACCTGCTGATAGAAAGCAGGAGGCGATCCTGAAGTCTGTATATACACACACAGGCATTATACTTAGGCCAGCTATTGCGTCAGCTTGGATGTGCAGTGCTGCCGCTGCATGGTCAGATAAACTGTCAGAAAATATTGACACATTAGACAGAGACACGATCCTGTTAACCATAGACCATATAAAAGACTCAGTCTTATATATGAGAGATGCACAGAGGGAAATCTGCCGACTGGCATCTAAAGTAAGTGCATTGTCCATTTCTGCTAGGAGAGGCTTATGGACTCGCCAGTGGACAGGAGATGCAGATTCAAAAAAGCACATGGAAGTGTTACCATATAAGGGTGAGGAATTATTTGGGGATGGTCTCTCGGACCTAGTTTCCACAGCAACGTCTGGGAAGTCAGCATTTTTACCCCATGTCCCCTCACAGCCTAAGAAGGCGCCGTTTTATCAGGTTCAGTCCTTTCGGACCCAGAAAATCAGGCGTGGAAAAGGCGGGTCTTTTCTGTCCAGAGGCAGAGGTAGGGGAAAAAGGCTGCAACAAACAGCAGGTTCCCAGGAGCAAAAGTCCTCCCCCGCTTCTTCTTCCAAGTCCGCCGCATGACGGTGGGGCTCCACAGGCGGAGCCAGGTACGGTGGGGGGTCGCCTCAAAAATTTCAGCGATCAGTGGGTTCGCTCACAGGTGGATCTCTGGATCCTGCAAATAGTATCTCAGGGGTACAAGCTGGAATTCGAGGCGTCCCCACCCCACCGGTTCCTAAAATCTGCCTTGCCGATTGCTCCCTCAGACAGGGAGGCGGTGCTAGCGGCAATTCACAAGCTGTATTCCCAGCAGGTGATAATCAAGGTACCCCTACTTCAGCAAGGCCGGGGTTATTATTCCACACTATTTGTGGTACCGAAACCGGACGGTTCGGTGAGACCCATTCTAAATTTGAAATCCTTGAACACATACATAAAGAAATTCAAGTTCAAGATGGAATCGCTCAGGGCGGTTATTGCAAGCCTGGACGAGGGGGATTACATGGTATCCCTGGACATCAAGGATGCTTACTTGCATGTCCCCATTTACCATCCTCACCAGGAGTACCTCAGATTTGTGGTACAGGATTGCCATTACCAATTCCAGACGCTGCCGTTTGGACTGTCCACGGCACTGAGGGTATTTACCAAGGTTATGGCGGAAATGATGATACTCCTTCGAAGAAAGGGAGTTTTAATTATCCCGTACTTGGACGATCTCCTAATAAAAGCGAGGTCCAAGGAACAGTTGTTGGTGGGAGTAGCACTATCTCAGGAAGTGCTGCACCAGCACGGCTGGATTCTGAATATCCCAAAGTCACAGCTGGTTCCGACGACACGGCTACTGTTCCTGGGTATGATTCTGGATACAGTCCAGAAAAAAGTGTTTCTCCCGGAGGAGAAAGCCAGGGAGTTGTCATCTCTAGTCAGAGACCTCCTGAAACCAAAACAGGTATCAGTGCATCGCTGCACGCGGGTCCTGGGAAAGATGGTGGCTTCTTACGAAGCAATTCCCTTCGGCAGGTTCCATGCCAGAATCTTTCAGTGGGACCTGTTGGACCAGTGGTCCGGATCGCATCTTCAGATGCATCGCTTAATAACCCTATCTCCAAGAACCAGGGTGTCTCTACTGTGGTGGCTGCAGAGTGCCCATCTTCTAGAGGGCCGCAGGTTCGGCATACAGGACTGGGTCCTGGTGACCACGGATGCCAGCCTTCGAGGCTGGGGGGCAGTCACACAGGGAAGAAACTTCCAAGGACTATGGTCGGGTCAGGAGACTTCCCTTCACATAAATATTCTGGAACTAAGGGCCATCTACAATGCCCTAAGTCAAGCAAAATCCCTGCTCCTACACCAGCCGGTGCTGATCCAGTCAGACAACATCACGGCAGTCGCCCATGTAAATCGACAGGGCGGCATAAGAAGCAGGATGGCGATGGCAGAAGCCACAAGAATTCTCCGATGGGCGGAGAATCATGTACTAGCACTGTCAGCAGTGTTCATTCCGGGAGTGGACAACTGGGAAGCAGACTTCCTCAGCAGACACGACCTCCACCCGGGAGAGTGGGGACTTCATCCAGAAGTCTTCCAGATGCTGGTAAACCGTTGGGAAAAACCACAGGTGGACATGATGGCGTCCCGCCTCAACAAAAAGTTAAAAAGATATTGCGCCAGGTCAAGGGACCCTCAGGCGATAGCTGTGGACGCTCTAGTGACACCGTGGGTGTACCAGTCGGTTTATGCGTTCCCTCCTCTGCCTCTCATACCAAAGGTATTGAGAATAATAAGAAAGCGAGGAGTAAACACAATTCTCGTGGTTCCGGATTGGCCAAGACGAGCGTGGTACCCGGAACTTCAAGAGATGCTCTCAGAGGACCCGTGGCTTCTACCGCTCAGACAGGACCTGCTACAGCAGGGGCCCTGTCTGTTCCAAGACTTACCGCGGCTACGTTTGACGGCATGGCGGTTGAACACCGGATCCTGAAGGAAAAGGGTATTCCGGAAGAAGTCATTCCTACGCTTATTAAGGCCAGGAAACATGTTACGGCAACGCATTATCACCGTATATGGCGAAAATATGTTGCATGGTGCGAGGCCAATAAGGCCCCAACAGAGGAATTTCAACTAGGTCGATTTCTGCATTTCCTGCAAGCAGGAGTGGATATGGGCCTAAAACTAGGCTCCATTAAAGTACAGATCTCGGCTCTGTCGATTTTCTTTCAAAAAGAACTAGCTTCAGTACCTGAAGTTCAGACTTTTGTAAAAGGAGTGCTGCATATTCAGCCCCCGTTTGTGCCTCCAGTGGCACCTTGGGATCTCAACGTGATGTTGAGTTTCTTAAAATCGCATTGGTTTGAGCCACTTAAAACCGTGGATCTGAAATATCTCACGTGGAAAGTGGTCATGTTATTAGCCTTGGCTTCAGCCAGGCGAGTGTCAGAATTGGCGGCTTTATCATGTAAAAGCCCTTATCTGATTTTCCATATGGATAGGGCAGAGTTGAGGACTTGTCCCCAATTTCTCCCTAAGGTGGTGTCAGCGTTTCACCTGAACCAGCCTATTGTGGTGCCGGCGGCTACTAGTGAATTGGAGGACTCCAAGTTGCTAGACGTTGTCAGGGCCCTGAAAATATATGTTTCCAGGACGGCTGGAGTCAGAAAATCTGACTCGCTGTTTATCCTGTATGCACCCAACAAGCTGGGTGCTCCTGCTTCTAAGCAGTCTATTGCTCGCTGGATTTGTAGTACAATTCAGCTTGCACATTCTGTGGCAGGCATACCACAGCCAAAATCTGTAAAGGCCCATTCCACAAGGAAGGTGGGCTCATCTTAGGCGGCTGCCCGAGGGGTCTCGGCTTTACAACTTTGCCGAGCAGCTACTTGGTCAGGGGCAAACACGTTTGCAAAATTCTACAAATTTGATACCCTGGCTGAGGAGGACCTGGAGTTCTCTCATTCGGTGCTACAGAGTCATCCGCACTCTCCCGCCCGTTTGGGAGCTTTGGTATAATCCCCATGGTCCTTACGGAGTTCCCAGCATCCACTAGGACGTTAGAGAAAATAAGAATTTACTCACCGGTAATTCTATTTCTCGTAGTCCGTAGTGGATGCTGGGCGCCCATCCCAAGTGCGGATTGTCTGCAATACTTGTAAATAGTTATTGTTAACTAAAGGGTTATTGTTGAGCCATCTGTTGAGAGGCTCAGTTGTTTTCATACTGTCAAACTGGATATAGTATCACGAGTTGTACGGTGTGATTGGTGTGGCTGGTAAGAGTCTTACCCGGGATTCTAAATCCTTCCTTATTATGTCTGCTCGTCCGGGCACGGTGTCCTAACTGAGGCTTGGAGGAGGGTCATAGTGGGAGGAGCCAGTGCACACCAGGTAGTCATAAATCTTTCTAGAGTGCCCAGCCTCCTTCGGAGCCTGCTATTCCCCATGGTCCTTACGGAGTTCCCAGCATCCACTACGGACTACGAGAAATAGAATTACCGGTGAGTAAATTCTTATTTTTCTTTTACTCCTCACATTATTCACACATGCAGCAACAGCTGCTCCTACCTCTTGAACCCTATATTTTTATCACTCCTGCGATGCCCTGGGGTTGTCTGGCTGGGTGGCTCTGGGGTGTCCTGCCCCCTGGACCTGACCCCCTATAGTTAGTGTTAGGGACTTACCCAATGAGAGGCTACCTTGATGCGGTGGGTAAGCTCATAGCCCTGGCCAGGAATATGCTAAGTGCCTCTGGTTACTACAGGTTGAGCTAGTGTGAGGTAGTGCACATGCTACCTTTTCCCTTTGTACACTTTACTAAGTCTCAAGCAGAGTAGCACCTCACTACCTAATTAAGGTGTGCATATTAGGGCCCTTTTCCCTCTGTAACTGATGTATTCATACATTTTTGAAGGTAGGAGACACCTTCACCCTAATTTAGCACCCTGCCCCACCCACCCCTCTGATTTTAAATAGTCCAACACTCTAGCCTTTACATTTGGAATGAGCACACTGAGGTAAGACTCCTACATTTTGTTTAATATGGCAGTCCATAATGAGGGAAATTCTCTGGGGTGCGGGGCTCCCTGTGCCTGCCGTGGCTGGGTGTCCCTGGGGCATCGCAATTTAACACTATTTCATCACTCCATGGCACTTATAGTTTGTTTTATATATATGTAACACCTTCACATAATTTTCTTTTACTCCTCACATTATTCACACATGCAGCAACAGCTGCTCCTACCTCTTGAACCCTATATTTTTATCACTCCTGCGATGCCCTGGGGTTGTCTGGCTGGGTTGCTCTGGGGTGTCCTGCCCCCTGGACCTGACCCCCTATAGTTAGTGTTAGGGACTTACCCAATGAGAGGCTACCTTGATGCGGTGGGTAAGCTCATAGCCCTGGCCAGGAATATGCTAAGTGCCTCTGGTTACTACAGGTTGAGCTAGTGTGAGATAGTGCACCTGCTACCTTTTCCCTTTGTACACTTGACTAAGTCTCAAGCAGAGTAGCACCTCACTACCTAATTAAGGTGTGCAAATTAGGGCCCTTTTCCCTCTGTAACTGATGTATTCATACATTTTTGAAGGTAGGAGACACCTTCACCCTAATTTAGCACCCTGCCCCACCCACCCCTCTGATTTTAAATAGTCCAACACTCTAGCCTTTACATTTTGAATGTGCACACTGTGGTAAGACTCCTACATTTTGTTTAATATGGCAGTCCATAATGGGGGGAATTCTCTGGGGTGCGGGGCTCCCTGTGCCTGCCGTGGCTGGGTGTCCCTGGGGCATCGCAATTTAACACTATTTCATCACTCCATGGCACTTATAGTTTGTTTTATATATATGTAACACCTTCACATAATTTTCTTTTACTCCTCACATTATTCACACATGCAGCAACAGCTGCTCCTACCTCTTGAACCCTATATTTTTATCACTCCTGCGATGCCCTGGGGTTGTCTGGCTGGGTGGCTCTGGGGTGTCCTGCCCCCTGGACCTGACCTCCTATAGTTAGTGTTAGGGACTTACCCAATGAGAGGCTACCTTGATGCGGTGGGTAAGCTCATAGCCCTGGCCAGGAATATGCTAAGTGCCTCTGGTTACTACAGGTTGAGCTAGTGTGAGATAGTGCACCTGCTACCTTTTCCCTTTGTACACTTTACTAAGTCTCAAGCAGAGTAGCACCTCACTACCTAATTAAGGTGTGCAAATTAGGGCCCTTTTCCCTCTGTAACTGATGTATTCATACATTTTTGAAGGTAGGAGACACCTTCACCCTAATTTAGCACCCTGCCCCACCCACCCCTCTGATTTTAAATAGTCCAACACTCTAGCCTTTACATTTGGAATGAGCACACTGTGGTAAGACTCCTACATTTTGTTTAATATGGCAGTCCATAATGGGGGGAATTCTCTGGGGTGCGGGGCTCCCTGTGCCTGCCGTGGCTGGGTGTCCCTGGGGCATCGCAATTTAACACTATTTCATCACTCCATGGCACTTATAGTTTGTTTTATATACAGGTTGAGTATCCCATATCCGTATATTCCGAAATACGGAATATTCCGAAATACGGACTTTTTTGAGTGAGAGTGAGATAGTGAAACCTTTGTTTTTTGATGACTCTATGTACACAAACTTTGTTTAATACACAAAGTTATTAAAAATACTGTATTAAATGACCTTCAGGCTGTGTATATAAGGTGTATATGAAACATAAATGAATTGTGTGAATGTAGACACACTTTGTTTAATGCACAAAGTTATAAAAAATATTGGCTAAAATTACCTTCAGGCTGTGTGTATAAGGTATATATGTAACATAAATGCATTCTGTGCTTAGATTTAGGTCCCATCACCATGATATCTCATTATGGTATGCAATTATTCCAAAATACGGAAAAATCCGATATCCAAAATACCTCTGGTCCCAAGCATTTTGGATAAGGGATACTCAACCTGTATATGTAACACCTTCACATAATTTTCTTTTACTCCTCACATTATTCACACATGCAGCAACAGCTGCTCCTACCTCTTGAACCCTATATTTTTATCACTCCTGCGATGCCCTGGGGTTGTCTGGCTGGGTGGCTCTGGGGTGTCCTGCCCCCTGGACCTGACCCCCTATAGTTAGTGTTAGGGACTTACCCAATGAGAGGCTACCTTGATGCGGTGGGTAAGCTCATAGCCCTGGCCAGGAATATGCTAAGTGCCTCTGGTTACTACAGGTTGAGCTAGTGTGAGATAGTGCACCTGCTACCTTTTCCCTTTGTACACTTGACACTGCAGTGCCACTCCTAGATGGGCCAGGTGTTTGTGTCGGCCACTTGTGTCGCTTAGCTTAGTCACACAGCCACCTTGGTGCGCCTCTTTTTTTCTTTGCATCATGTGCTGTTTGGGGAGTATTTTTTTGAAGGGCCATCCTGCCTGACACTGCAGTGCCACTCCTAGATGGGCCAGGTGTTTGTGTCGGCCACTTGTGTCGCTTAGCTTAGTCACACAGCGACCTTGGTGCGCCTCTTTTTTTCTTTGCATCATGTGCTGTTTGGGGACTATTTTTTTGAAGGGCCTTCCTGCCTGACACTGCAGTGCCACTCCTAGATGGGCCAGGTGTTTGTGTCGGCCACTTGTGTCGCTTAGCTTAGTCACACAGCCACCTTGGTGCGCCTCTTTTTTTCTTTGCATCATGTGCTGTTTGGGGAGTATTTTTTTGAAGGGCCATCCTGTCTGACACTGCAGTGCCACTCCTAGATGGGCCAGGTGTTTGTGTCGGCCACTTGTGTCGCTTAGCTTAGTCACACAGCCACCTTGGTGCGCCTCTTTTTTTCTTTGCATCATGTGCTGTTTGGGGACTATTTTTTTGAAGGGCCATCCTGCCTGACACTGCAGTGCCACTCCTAGATGGGCCAGGTGTTTGTGTCGGCCACTTGTGTCGCTTAGCTTAGTCACACAGCCACCTTAGTGCGCCTCTTTTTTTCTATGCATCATGTGCTGTTTGGGGACTATTTTTTGAAGGGCCATCCTGCCTGACACTGCAGTGCCACTCCTAGATGGGCCAGGTGTTTGTGTCGGCCACTTGTGTCGCTTAGCTTAGCCATCCAGCGACCTCGGTGCAAATTTTAGGACTAAAAATAATATTGTGAGGTGTGAGGTGTTCAGAATAGACTGGAAATGAGTGGAAATTATGGTTATTGAGGTTAATAATACTATGGGATCAAAATGACCCCCAAATACTATGATTTAAGCTGTTTTTTAGGGTTTTTTAAAAAAAACACCCGAATCCAAAACACACCCGAATCCGACAAAAAATTTTCGGTGAGGTTTTGCCAAAACGCGTCCGAATCCAAAACACGGCCGCGAAACCGAACCCAAAACCAAAACACAAAACGCGAAAAATTTCCGGTGCACATCACTAGTTTCAACCTATCACTAGTATTTAACTCTGACTGGTGCGGAGTCATTCCTGTTCTCTCAAAGAATGTGGATCATCAAATCGACAGTGCCTAGGTCGACAATGTTTAGGTCGACCACTGTAGATCAACAGTCACTAGGTCGACAGGGTTGGAAGGTCGACAGGGTTTCTAGGTCGACATGTGCTAGGTCGACAGGTCAGAAGGTCGACATGAGTTTTTTGTGTGTGTCGTTTTCTGCGTACAGTGACTGGGAAGCCGAATTAGTGTACCGTGTCCCCTCGCATGGCTCGCTTTGCTCGCCATGCTTCGGGCAAGGTGCCTCGCTCCGCTACCGCTTCGCTCGGCACAGATTACCGTTCCAATCGTAGTCCACGTGGATCGTTAAGTATGAAAAAGTACTAAAAAAAGAAAAAAATGTGAAAAACTCATGTCGACCTTTTGACCTGTCAACCTAGCACATGTCGACCTAGAAACCATGTAGACCTTCAAACCCTGTCGACCTAGTGACTGTCGACCTATAGTGGTCGACCTAAACATTGTCGACCTAGACAGTGTCGATCTTCAGACCGGATCCCCTCTCAAATACCATCTCCTACTATACCATCTTTGGGGACTCTGTTCAAGCGAACTCACCTGTGTTTTCCTGCAAGGATGATATATGCTGTTATATATGTGGCTCTTGTAAGTGCAATTTATTAAAACCTTTTGTTTTTAAAGGGTTTCTGCACTTTTCTTTCTGCTTCTATGTCCCCTCTCATACATGTGAGGGAGACATATGTGTTTCAGATGAAAACAAATCTGAGAGAATGAATTCTATGATCCTGTACTGCCATTGAGGATTATTACATGCTGATAAAAACATCTGTGTTGTAATAAATGCAGTGCATGCCAAAAGAAATTTTGTTTTTTTTTTTATCTGAAGTTACTGCACTATCATCTTTTTCCTTTCTGTGCCTTATCTCCACCTAAATGGTGTGGAAGACACTTTCTGTATTCTAGATAAAGGCTATAGAAAGGACTACATCGGGAAAGACCTCGGGATAAATGAATATCCCTGGAATTTTGCTGTGACCATTTAAATTCAGTACTCTGTGTGCATTTGGTTGTGGGCAAACATTTTGTGCTACTCCGTCCACCTGGGTGTAATATACATGTTTAAATAGGAATCGCAGGAGACTCACACAGTTTTCTGTTAAATGTATAAGGGAGGATGTTCCTAGGTGGTTAACATCCTTACCCCTACTTATTACAAATTGACAGAGACAACACACGGCTTGACACCTGTTGTCCGGATTTGTGGAGAAATAATTCCACACCGAAGAGGTGGCTTTTTTGGTATTTTGCCCAGGCATCACAATGGGCTTATTCATCCCACGGACAACAGGTGTCTCCCCCGGTGCCTGATTTAAACAAACCACATCACCATCAGAATCCTCATCGTCAACTTCCTCAGCGCCAGCAACACCCATATCCTCATCCTGGTGTGCTTCAACAGTGACATCTTCAATTTGAATATCAGAAACTGGACTGTGCGTGCTACTTCCAGCACTTGCAGAGGGCGTGCAAATGGTGGAAGGAGCCACTTCTTCCCGTCCAGTGGGGGTCATTCCGAGTTGATCGCAAGCTGCTGATTTTCGCAGCACAGCGATCAGATAAAAAAACGGAAAAACTGCGCATGCGTATGCACCGCATTGCGCACATGCACCGTACGGTTACAAAAAGCATTGTTGCTGTGCACTGCTTCTAGCGACGATTCCATTCGCACAGCCGATCGCAAGGAGAGTGACAGGAAGAGGGTATGTATGGGTGTCAACTGACCGTTTTCTGGGAGTGGTAGGGAAAACACAGGTGTGACCAGGCGTTTGCAGGGTGGGTATCTGACGTCAATTCCGGGACCTCCGTCGTTGGAATCATCGCACAGGATAAGTAACTACAGGGCTTGTTTTGCACAAAATGTTTTTGTACCGCTCGTCTGCATATGCGATCACACACTTGCAAAGCGAAAATACACTCCCCCGTGGGCGCGACTATGCATTTGCCCTTCTGCTAAAAGTAGCTAGTGAGGGATCAACTCGGGACTCTCCTTGGGGATTTGTGATACCATTTTAGAACGCACAGTTCTTTGCTGTGCTTTTTCCAGCTTAACTCTTATCATTTTTCTAGTGGGAGGATGAGGGCTTCCATCGTCATGTGAAGCTGAACCACAAGTCATGAACATAGGCCAGGGCCTTAGCTGTTCCTTGCCACGCCGTGTTGTAAAATGGCATATTGGCAAGTTTACGTTTCTCCTCAGACCATTTAAATTTCTTTTTTTGGGTCTTTTTACTGAACTTTGGGTTTTGGGATTTTACATGCCCTCTACTATCACATTGGGCATCGGCCTTAGCAGACGACGTTGATGGGATTTCATCGTCTATGTCATGACTAGTGGCAGCAGCTTCAGCACTAGGAGGAAGTGGTTCTTGATCTTTCCCTATTTTATCCTCCAAAATTTTGTTCTCCATTATTTTTCTGGAGTTAGATAACAATATGTGGTACAGGAGAGCGTACCTCTACACCACACAGGGCAAACCCTGTGAAAATTATTTGGATTAAATATTAATAACCCCTTTATTTGGTGTAAATAATATATAGCACAGGACATCACCACTGAACTTATATGGCAGCACCACTGGACTGGACTTATACAGAATAATATGGACTTATATGGAATTAAGAATAGAGCGATAATAGACTGAAATTAATCCATATTTAATGTAGCTAAAATCTGCACATAAACCATACTTTAAACTATACCAACTGGCCAATAAATTTAAAACAGACTTAAAACATTAAAATATATTTCATTTCATAGGATCCTCAACACTCAAGTCCACATATGATTCTACTTGGATAGTACCCTGGTAAATACCAGAATGGATGTTACAAGTGTCCTTAATAGAGTCAATATAGAAAGTGTCTAAGAATGGCAAAAGTCACGTATTTATATCCACCAATTGCGTTCTATGTAATACTTCATGTATCTATACCATGATCATGGTTACTGTTTCTTTTAAATAAGACGTTGAAACTGTCATACTATGTAACAAATGCACTGTTACTCCAAGTGGCTGTAAGTCAATTCAATTTATTAAATAGCAGGCTTTAACTCGTAGCACACCGGGAGCGTCTTCATCTGCCACTCTCTACCTTAATCACTTAGTGGTGTTCAGGGCAGTAATATCTTACCGCTTCCTTGTGTATTTAGATCCATGGCGCTGAGGCTAGACTCACCGCCTGGTGTGTCCAAAAGTAATTGAAGCTGCGGCGCCTGTGTTCACCGCTCAATGCCCGACTGGACCGCTGGCTCCAGGCGCGTGGTCGGCGGCCACGGTCCCCGCTTTGCAAAGGGGACCAATGCAGGTGGCTCCAGAAACACGGACCAAACTATCCAATGAAGTGGATGATATTGAAGATCGGTGGCTACCAATTTTGTGGAGAGTGCCTGGATCCTAGAAGCAACACTGACGCGTTTCTCGACCGTCACACACTGGTCGTTTCTTCAGAGGGAAGGAATGATCCTATCCTGTCAAGTCTCCTTATTTAATGTCCTGTCAAGTCTCCTTATTTGATCCTATCCTGTCAAGTCTCCTTTATTTATTCCACGGACACTGGGAGTCTGCAGCAACCGATGAAAACTCATTTCCTGAGGAAGTGAGTTTTCATCGGTTGCTGCAGACTCCCAGTGTCCGTGGAGATCAGGTCTCTTTAAATAAGGAGACTTGACAGGATAGGATCATCCCTTCCCTCTGAAGAAACGACCAGTGTGTGACGGTCGAGAAATGCGTCAGAGTTGCTTCTAGGATCCAGGAACTCTCCACAAATTTGGTAGCCACCGATCTTCATTATCATCCACTTCATTGGATAGTTTGGTCCGTGTGTCTGGAGCCACCTGCATTGGTCCCCTTTGCAAAGCGGGGGCCGTGGCCGCCGACCATGCGCCTGGAGCCAGCGGTCCAGTCGGGCATTGAGCGGTGAACACAGGCGCCGCAGCTTCAATTACTTTTGGACACGCCAGGCGGTGAGTCTAGCCTCAGCGCCGTGGATCTAAATACACAAGGAAGCGGTAAGATATTACTGCCCTGAACACCACTAAGTGATTAAGGTAGAGAGTGGCAGATGAAGACGCTCCCGGTGTGCTACAAGTTAAAGCCTGCTACTTAATAAATTGACTTACAGCCACTTGGAGTAACAGTGCATTTGTTACATAGTATGACGGTTTCAACGTCTTATTTAAAAGAAACAGTAACCATGATCATGGTATAGATACATGAAGTAATACATAGAACGCAATTGGTGGATATAAATACGTGTCTTTTGCCATTCTTAGACACTTTCTATATTGACTCTATTAAGGACACTTGTAACATCCATTCTGGTATTTATTTACCAGGGTACTATCCAAGTGGAATCATATGTGGACTTGAGTGTTAAGGATCCTATGAAATTAAATATATTTTAATGTTTTAAGTCTGTTTTAAATTTATTGGCCAATTGGTATAGATTAAAGTATGGTTTATGTGCATATTTTAGCAACATTAAATATGGATTAATTTCAGTCTATTTGCGCTCTCTTCTTTTTTCTGTTTGTTCATTATTTATAGGGTTGCTAATACCCCATTTTGAGAGCAGCAATTAGCATCTCAACATAGGTTCTCTTTTAGGCGCCTTTCTTTTTGGTGGATTATGTGGAATTATACGGCAGGATCACTGGATTTATAAGCCAGTACCACTGGAATTACTCGGCAGGATCACTGGATTTATACGCCAGTACCACTGGAATTATACGGCAGGATCACTGGAATTATACGTCAGGATCACTGGATTTATACGGCAGTACCACTGGACATATACGGCAGTATCAATGGACATATACGGCAGTATCAATGGACATATACGGCAGTGCCACTGGACATATACGGCAGTATCACTGGACTGGATTTATACGCCAGTACCACTGGAATTATACGGCAGGATCACTGGATTTATACGCCAGTACCACTGGAATTATACGGCAGGATCACTGGAATTATACGGCAGGATCACTGGAATTATATGGCAGTACCACTGGACTTATACGGCAGTACCACTGGACATACATGGCAGTACCACTGGACTGGACTAATACGCCAGTACCACTGGAATTATACGGCAGGATCACTGAAATTATACGGCAGGATCACTGGAATTATACGGCAGGATCATTGGATTTATATGCCAGTACCACTGGAATTATACGGCAGGATCACTGGAATTATATGGCATGATCACTGTATTTATACGGCAGTACCGCTGGACATATACGGCAGTATCAATGGACACATATGGCAGCACAGGGACACCACAACTGGACTGATGCAGGACAACACAGCACCACTTGAATGGACTGGACTTATACAGCAGCACTGGACATATGGCAACAGAGCAGGGGCGGAACTGTGGGAGGCAGTGGAGTCGGCTGCCGCCGGGCTCCTGGCCACAAGGGGGCGCATCTCCTCCACTGTCTCCCGCAGCCTGAGAACTGCGCTGCTATTGCAGATGGAGGAGCTGTGTCAGTGACACGGAAGCTGCCTCCTGTAGAGAGAGATGGCACTGGCTGCAGCTAGGGGGAGCTCCAGAGCACAGCTCCTCCCGGGCCCTTAGTAAGCCAGCCGAGGGAAGCTCAGAACTCTCTGCTCCTCCATGCTCTGGATGATAGCCAAAGGTAGGCACTGTGTGGGGGGTGGGGGAGAGGTGTATTTGGGGGGGAAGTACTGTGTTTTGTGTGTGCTTGTTTTTAAGTGAGGTGTGTGTGTGTTTTTAAGGAAAGTTGTACATTCAAGTAAAAGAGGCATGTGTGATGTGTGTGTGAGAGTGGCATGTGTGTGAGAGGCATGTATGTGTATGTAAGTGAGAGGCATATGTGTGTGTGTGTGTGTGTGTGTGTGTGTGTGTGTGTGTGTGTGTGTGTTTGAGGCATGTGTATGTAAGTGGGAGGCATGTGTATGTAAGTGAGAGGCATGTGTGTGTGTGTGTGTGAGAGGCATGTGTATGTAAGGGGCCCTACACACTAGGCGATGCGCCACCAAGGTGCCCGACGGCCGATACGGCCGACGAGCAACCCGGCGGCGGGGGGGCAGTGACGGGGGGAGTGAAGTTTCTTCACTCCCCCCGTCACTCGGCTCCGTAGACTTGCAGGCAAATATGGACGATCTCGTCCATATTGGCCTGCATGCACAGCCGACATGGCCCCAGCGATGAACGAGCGCGGGGCCGCACATCGTTCATCGCTGGGGACTCCACACTGCACGATATGAACGATATCTCGTTCATTAATGAACAAGATCGTTCATATCGTGCAGTGAAATCGCTATGTGTGTAGGGCCTATAAGTGAGAGGCATGTGTATGTAAGTGAGAGGCATGTGTATATGAGAGGCACTTGTGTGAGAGGTGTGTGTAAGTGAGAGGCACGTGTGTGAGAGGTGTGTGTAAGTGAGAGGCATGTGTATGTAAGTGAGAGGCGTGTGTGTTTAAGTGAGACGTGTGTGAGTGTTTAAGTGAATGAGGCGTTTGTGTTTTTTTTAATATATATCTAGTGTTCACGCTAGGTGTCTGCCCCTTTTTTAGACAGCTGAATCCCGCCCTGCCAGTTTTTGTGCGCCCTGCCGCCCCGCCGTTTGCTGCCTGCCGGACCCCTCCACGTCGGCCAGCCGTGCGCCGCCAGACCCGGTACGTACATGAGAGTCCCCCTGGGCTAAATTAACCTTGTAAGTATTTTGCAGCTGTAAACATTAATCTCAGTGCTCTCTACCTGGTGCAATGTATCTCAGTGCTCTCTACCTGGTGCAGTGTGCCTCAGTGCTCTCTACCTGGTGCAGTGTGCCTCAGTGCTCCCTACCTGGTGCAGTGTGCCTCAGTGCTCCCTACCTGGTGCAGTGTTCCTGAGTGCTCCCTACCTGGTGTAGTGTGCCTCAGTGCTCTCTACCTGGTGCAGTGTGCCTCAGTGCTCTCTACCTGGTGCAGTGTGCCTCAGTGCTCCCTACCTGGTGCAGTGTGCCTCAGTGCTCCCTACCTGGTGCAGTGTGCCTGAGTGCTCTCTACCTGGTGCAGTGTGCCTCAGTGCTCTCTACCTGGTGTAGTGTGCCTCAGTGCTCTCTACCTGGTGCAGTGTGCCTCAGTGCTCTCTACCTGGTGCAGTGCGCCTCAGTGCTCCCTACCTGGTGCAGTGTGCCTCAGTGCTCCCTACCTGGTGCAGTGTGCCTCAGTGCTCTCTACCTGGTGCAGTGTGCCTCAGTGCTCTCTACCTGGTGCAGTGTGCCTCAGTGCTCTCTACCTGGTGCAGTGTGCCTCAGTGCTCTTTACCTGGTGCAGTGTGCCTCAGTGCTCTTTACCTGGTGCAGTGTGCCTCAGTGCTCTCTGCCTGGTGCAGTGTGCCTCAGTGCTCTCTACCTGGTGCAGTGTGCCTCAGTGCTCTCTACCTGGTGCAGTGTGCCTCAGTGCTCTCTACCTGGTGCAGTGTGCCTCAGTGCTCTCTACCTGGTGCAGTGTGCCTCAGTGCTCTCTACCTGGTGCAGTGTGCCTCAGTGCTCTCTACCTGGTGCAGTGTGCCTCAGTGCTCTCTACCTGGTGCAATGTGTCTCAGTGCTCTCTACCTGGTGCAATGTATCTCAGTGCTCTCTACCTGGTGCATTGTGCCTCAGTGCTCTTTACCTGGTGCAATGTGTCTCAGTGCTCTCTACCTGGTGCAATGTGCCTCAGTGCTCCCTACCTGACGCAATGTGTATAATGTGCTCTATCTGACGCAATGTGTATAATGTGCTCTATCTGGCGCAATATGTATAACGTGCTCTACCTGGCGCAGTGTGTATAGGAGGTTCTAACTGGTGCAATGTGTATTAGGGGCACTACCTTCCCCACGAAACAACGCCCCTAGATTTTTGCTGCGCACCTTCGGTGCGCACTGTCCATGTTTTGGCCATAGGAATGGGAGCACCAAGCATTATAGTATGTACCTAAGTTTGCCCATCTAACTTAAAAATGTGCCCTCCCGAATGAAAAATGTGCCCTCCCCGTGATCAGCACCCTGCCCTAAAAAAAAATACCACAGTGAACACTAATTATATTGGCACACCGCTGCGCCAAAGCATCTCCATGGAGACCTGGCGGGTGAGGGAGCACTGTAGGTGTACTATAATGGTATGCTGGTGTCTGTTTTATTGTAATGACTGACTTGGAGTGCGTCCACTTTCTATGTGTATCTATATTACTATTGGGAAAGGTACCTGAGCACGCTGCTACTGTTCACCCTGGGTGCCGGATAGCTACATATGGTATGTGTGTGTATGTGTAGGGGGGCACCAAAATGTATCATGCCTCCGGGCGACTAGGACGAACTTACGCCACTGCAACAGAGGACACCACCAATGTGACTGGACTGATGCAGCACAAGACACTACCACTGGACTGATGCAGCACAACACAGCACCACTGGACTGGACTTATACAGCAGCACTGGACATATGGCAGCAGAGGACACAACCACTGTGACTGGACTGATGCAGCACAAGACACTAACACTGAACTGATGCAGGACACTGAGGACAAAGACACGTCCTCTCTCTACACTCTCCAATGCCGGAGTGAAAATGGCGGCGACTTATATGGAGTCCAAACCCCGCGCGAATCCGACAGCGGGATGAGGACGTTTGGCCTTGTTCTGGTTTCCGAGTCAGCCGGGAAAACCCAAGCCTGTCTCGGATTCGGGCTCGGGAAGCGAAGTCCAGTAGTGTACGGTTCTCTGAGAACAGTACCCGCTCATCTCTAATTATAAGCTTGTCAAATTTTACGATTTTATCTGTTTCCACATCTCCCACACATTTTTATATTATACTGTGTTATACTGTTTCATTTTAGAGACTGGTGTTTTGTTTGGCCCTGTCACCATGTGTACTGCTCCATCAGGTGCTTTGTGCAGTTCCGTTGCCTTTGATCTAGTAGTTTTTTCAGCTCTTGTTCTCTCAGCAATCTCGCACTGAATCTGGAATGCATACCAGGATAACGTATGTAAGCCCTGAATCCATTATCAGGTTTTCTATATACAATATGATCTCTAATGTGACTCCTTGAACTCCCCACCCAGACTTTAATGAGTGACTGCAGTTCTGTCACATACTGGTCAAAGAGTTAGATTTGGGTGGGGTGTGTTCAAACTAAAATCTAAATTGCAATGTAGAAATTAAGTAGTCAGTATTTACCATGCACAGAAACAATATAACCCACCCAAATCTAAATCTCTCTGCACATGTTACATATGCCCCACCTGCAATGCAACATGGTTTTGCCCCATTGCTAACTTTTTTGCTTTGCTAACAACCCTGAACAACCCTTTGTTCCTGAACCTCTCATTAAATATGACATAATCAGCAACTGGGTTCCTGAACCAGTGCTGGGCCAAAATGTATTCTCCATAATGTAACCCTCCCGAAACTATATGTGTATACAAGGTACCTTATACATGTAAGTGCCTCCACCCAGACTATTTTTACTATAAGGCTGGCCTGGGAAAGCCTTAATAAATCCTTATAGGTAGATACAACCCCCTAATTGAACACCACCGTACTAATGGTTTACCTTTTCTTGTTTTTCAGGATTCACGGACCAAACTTCAGATCACCGACACACGTAGTAAGTATATTGTAACGTTTAATATTGCTTAAATAATTATTACTATTTTGCTTGAATAACGTTATGCATGTAAACATATTAATGCCATACCAATATCATTTCCTAAATAATCATACATGAACTGAATGCATGCAATACACAAAAATATACCTTAAAAAGCAACACCCATTGGTGTTAGAGTGACCCGGGTACTCTTGAAATAGCAATGCAATATAAGGGCCCTTAAAACACTTGTAACAATCATTAATTGTATCCGCATTTGTACCAATACACGTTAATAGTAAAATTCTCCTCTACTTTCATTGTCCGTCACTAGGAGTGCTCCTTTCAATACTTTAGGATACTGTAGCAATAGCTTGTTGAAAATGTGGTACTATGTTGCCATCTGTGTTTATCCTTGTGTAGGTTAGATAGAAAGTATCTTCTCATTTGTTGTATTAAATATCAGCAGTGGATTAATCCTTCCAATATGGTATAAGTCATAAAAGTGTAGAATGTAGCTGGATAAGTCTATTCTGAACTTCCTAAATAAATGGAATTATTTATTCCTGGCAACAATGTTCCTTGAATACACTTAAATTCCTCTGTATTTCTGGTCTGTAGTGTCCTCTCTCTCTTTCTCTCTCTCAAGGCAGAGTAAATATAGTCTATCCCTTGGTTGCTATAGTATCATATATAAAGACACTAACTGGCATATACTTAAGTTATTATTTAATTCAGAATGTTCCAGCTATTAGACCACCAGTCTTCTCACTCTTATCTTTTATATGGAAAGATCCCTTAAACAATAACTTTCTTCCTGTGCCAAAGCCCTCTGGTATTGCTGACACTTGTATTGCAATATGTATTAGTGCAAACTGTTATGGTCTATCTCCTCCGGTGGCTAATAAAGTATTATCGCTGATTTATCGCTGCTAGTCCTTAGAGAGTTTAGCTACTTAAAACCTTAACATATTCAGCTCTTCCAGCCTTTCCCGAAAATGATGTAGCCTATATATCTGGGTAAGTCACTATAGTTGTTAATACAGTCTATCACTGTTGGATCATAGTCTTACGGGTTATGGCTATATCATAGTCACTTTGTAGAGTTAGACTAGTGTGTAAGTGAAGTGCATGATGAGTTGGGGTCACTCACGATTTAGTAGTCACTTCACTGTGCTGGCCACTCCCCCGACTCCTCCTCCTGTATAATGATGAGATGTGGGCTGGCTTGAGTCCCCTTCTGGGTTACGCTGGTGTCTGCACTGATTGGCTTAACAACGCATGACAGCGTCTATGGTTGCTATGGACCCGTGCCTCTGCTGACGCCAGCTCTCCTCCGCCCGATCACTGCTCGTGTCTTTGAGCCCTCTGACCTCTGGTATCACGCCGGCGTCCCTGACAAGGCTGACACAGCGGTGAGTACTGACAGTAGTACTGGCTCCGCCACTCTTCAGCGCTCCGGCACAAGCCCTGTACTGGCTACATCACCTATGCTCCGCTGGCCGCCGCTATAATAAGCCTTTGTCAGCGGGGCCGGAGATCAAGGTGTGCGCACTCACGGGGGGAACAGCAGTCTACCTCACAGCGCAGGTGAGCTCTATTTATACTCACTCACCAGGTGACTCGCGCTAGACCCTCATCTTTCATTGGCCCCCATCCTTAGTCTCCTCCAACCAGACTGCACTTTCCGCAGACGCTCGCGGTCAGCCCTACACCTGGCTCGTGAACCCACTCTTCCCGCCCTGCAGGTGATTGCTACAGCAGCACGCGACAGCAGCTAGAGACCTTTTTTTGCCGCCTCTACTACCCTGCAGGCTATCTCTAGTCACATCATCTCGATCTCTCATTGAACTACATACCCTAATTTATATTAAAGTATATATGTCAGCTAACCACATCCCCAATATATGGCCCAACTGCACCAATTATTTATCAATAATATTTACATATATACAAATAAATCTATTTCATATATTTATATTTTATTTACCTCACTTATAATTATGGTACAAGGTATTATACACATTAGATTTATATACACTTCAGGCCTATTGACTCATAACTAAACAACACTTTCTTTTGTCCTTTATATTTATCAATAAATATATTAATTGACTACTAAACACTCAAATAAAAATAACATTCCTGTGCCAGATTTCCACAATCTGGAAGGATAGACAGAAGGTATAGGGATAAAACACCAGAATGGAGGGGGGCTTCCCAGAGAAACCCCAAATACAAGTACCCTTCTGATGAGAATGTTCCGGTAAGATCGAGGTACCGCTTCTCTCCACTAAGGAGGGCGAACGAACCAGAACATAATCATCATTTTTTAGAGAACAGACATTACCCAAACAGGCACCGATAATTCTAAAAAGATCGCAGAGGGGCAAGAGGGGTGGTGTGCATAAACCTCATAGAGGTAAATGCAAAAGAAAACGTAAATCCCAAAAAAAGACAGTAATTAGCCCTGAAAATGTCCATTCCGTATCTAATAGCACCATAGGAAATATAGGAAAAACTATCCCCACTACAAAGATTTTCAATTTGAGTTCCCACATCCTGTCAGAGAGTGAAACCTCTGTTTTGTGTAAGGGTTTAAAATATGCCCCAACAAATCCTATCGATCCATTTGAAATATATTTAGATGTACAACGGTACATGAGGAAATTAACCATAAAGAAGTTTTTTGCAAGTAGGGAGGACTTGGCCACAACTGGTACACCTTTGAGCACATCTGCAGTCACCCCATTTAAACCTAAATCCCTTTTTTTCCCCAAACATATACAGGGGCCATTAATTGAAACTTTTGGGGTTATGGTGCTTGAGGACTTAGAAAAACTTCAACTAAAACCAAAGAAAATTCAGAACCTTACGTTTAAGGAAAGGAATGCCCTAAAAAATTTAAAACAACTTAAAGAGATCGTAATCAAACCCTCTGATAAAGGGGGAGGAGTTGTTGTAATGGATCTGGCAAACTATGTAAATGAGGTCCTGAGACAGCTAAATGATACTGAAACGTATAAAAAACTTAGGAACGACCCATCCGATACCACCTTAATTAAGTTAAGAAATCTTATAGATAAATATGTAAAGAAAGGAACCATTAGTGCCAAAGAGGCCAAATTTATTATCATAGAAGACCCAACTATACCTGTGATCTACGTACTACCAAAAGTACATAAGAGCCTTACTGATCCCCCGGGTAGGCCAATTATATCGGGAGTTCAATCTCTGACATCAAATCTGTCTAAGTTCATTGATTATATCCTGCAACCCTTGGTATCCAGGAATAGATCACACTTGAAGGATACAAAGGATTTCCTTAAACTGTTGGAATCTGTACAGTGGAAGGAAGGTGACATCCTAGTGACAGCTGATGTCAGTTCCCTCTACACCGTTATCGATCATGATGACGGTGTGGAGGCGGTCACTTATTTTCTAGATCAGTCCAACCATACAAAGGATCTAAAGGAGCTGATTATAGAGGGAATTAAGTTTATCCTCAATAATAATTTCTTTTTATTTCAGGATCAATTTTACATCCAGAAAACGAGCACGGCTATGGGCACCAGATTCGCTCCTAGCTATGCCAACCTGTTCCTTGGTTTATGGGAACTAAACACGGTTTGGTCAAATAATAGCTATGGAGCGAATCTGGTGTCCTATGCCAGGTATATTGATGACATTTTCTTTTTATGGAGAGGTGGAGTCGAAACACTTAACTCTTTCTGTACTTTGTTGAACACGAATGATAAGAATATTGTCTTATCATTTGAAAAGAGTGGGGAATCCATCAATTTCCTTGATATTACTGTCTATATTAAAGAGGGCCAGTTACACACCATGACCTACTCCAAACCCACTGATTCGAGGTCATATATAGCAGCCAGTAGTTGTCACCACAACAACTGGCTGGATTCTATCCCCATCAGTCAACTAAAAAGAGTCAGGAGGAATTGTACGGAGGATAATATTTTTGAAGCACAGGCAAAAGAAATGAATGAAAAATTTAGGGCATGCGGCTACAATAAGAGCACTATTGAAAAAGCCCATTCCGAAGTAAGAAACACCACACGTAAGGATCTCCTGAAAGATAATATTATAAAGACCACTACAGACAATAAATATGAATGGGCTTTCATCACCCAGTTTAACCAAAGTCATCAAGAAATCGAGAAGATTTTCAAAAGACATTGGGGTCTGCTAAAGAAGGATCCGGTGATTGGACCCCTTGTCCCCAATAGACCCATCCATATCTACCGCAGGGCTCCCAATTTAAAAAATAAATTGGTCTCCAGTGCTATGCCCTCGACGAAATCCCAGTCTAGAATTGTGTCCCAGGGGTTTTACAGATGCGGTAATTGTATGGGCTGCAGACATATTAAAAGTGAAGGAAAAAGCAAAATTGAAAATATCCATATAAATGAGAAAAAAGTGAATATTACAGATTTTATCACTTGTGACAGTAAAAATGTCATTTACGCTATTAAATGCAGCTGTAATTTATTTTATATTGGGCGGACCTCTAGACCCTTGAAGGTTCGCCTGGGGGAGCACATTAGAAACATTAAAAAAGGCCTTCTAACCCATTCTTTGTCTGCTCATTTTAAAACCAAACATAATTGTTTGGTCACAGAAATATCAGGCTTTTATGGAATTAGACAGGTCAAAGGAAACGGAAGGAATAAAGACCTCAATACACTTCTAGCTAAGTCGGAAATGAAATGTATTTTTATGTATGACACCTTAAGTCCAGGTGGTCTGAACTGCGATTTTGAGCTTAAATGGTTCCTTGACTGATGTGCTAAATTAATATGCGACTTTGAGCTTTATCTATTAATGCAACATTTTCATAAAAGTGTTACCCCAGATCTGTTTAGAAAGTCTGTAGTTTCTATTTTTTCCACTAATTCCTGTTTCTCTTTGTTTTACGTTTATATTAGCTACTCATAATATGTATGAAAAGAAACCAAAAACACGGCTGGTTTCCATGGTGACCGTTTCAGAGTGCTTTCTAACCTATGAAATGGCCGCGCCGGTTCCCCTTCTAAACTACAAACCCCAGAATCCCTGAAAACGGAAATAGAAGACGGCGATACGTCACTTCCGCCGTCTGTCTCTCCAAACGGAACAAACCTTCAGGGATTATTTTCTGGGGAAGTTTCACCAGCAGCGGTGCAACACAATATCCGGCGGAAACACCATATATGGTCATGTAGTAGTTCACTATGGAAACTACATTACCCAGAATTCCAAGCTCCGTTTTTTAATGGAGAAGAAAATATGTTTTAAAGTGTTTTTCCTGCTGTACTTTTTTACCATGCATGATACTAGTGTTTATGTATATGTTATTATGAATTTGTGTGATGAATAATCATGTTTTTAAACAAAATTAATTTTCATTGTAATTAATGATGTCATTTCCGGCTACAAACGGAACAAACCTTCAGGGATTATTTTCTGGGGAAGTTTCACCAGCAGCGGTGCAACACAATATCCGGTGGAAACACCATATATGGTCATGTAGTAGTCCACTATGGAAACTACATTACCCAGAATTCCAAGCTCCGTTTTTTAATGGAGAAGAAAATATGTTTTAAAGTGTTTTTCCTGCTGTACTTTTTCACCATGCATGATACTAGTGTTTATGTATATGTTATTATGAATTTGTGTGATGAATAATCATGTTTTTAAACAAAATTAATTTTCATTGTAATTAATGATGTCATTTCCGGCTACTCATTCATTGGATGTTCATAGCATAAATATGCTTACTCCTCACAGTGCAGATAGTTCATGATTAAGGTCCATTCGAGACCGAAACGCGTCGGATGACTGTACTGTGAGTAGTTTTTCTGGAAAAAGGGAATAATCACGCCGATTATTATCTCAAATTTTGCCTTTGGAATTTTTATTGTACTTTTAAATTTTTACTTTTTTATTTTTTCTGTCACCATGTGTGGTGATTTCTTTGTATGAATTTGGACTATGTCTGGAATAAAAAACCTGTTTTAGAAAGAATGATTTTTTTTATGACTCTGGTCTGGCATTTGGGAGAAAGAGTTCCTTTTCCTCTTGTGGATCCACCAAAGGGATACCAGTGAATCTATTTAAAGAAACCTTTATAGGAGTCATTCATCGTTTACTGAGTGAGTTGGGGTACGCACCTGAGGATTTTTGTTGATATAAAGAAACCGTTATATGAATGTTCTGGCTTTGCTCTGTGTAAGTGAGGGTACGCATTGAAATTGCCTCAGACGCTACCCCTACGTGTTTACAGTACCCCATGTGGTGTGAGATTCAGGCACGCTTAATTACGTGAACCTAACCTGAGGGGATTGGTGAAAAAAACTAGCAATAAAGATACCTTTACGGGAACCCACTTACTTGTTTCTGTGTGAGTGGGGTACGCCCTTAAAAACTTTCATTGTGTGGAATTCTCGATTCTAGCTGTTGTAAACGGTGCTACACATTTTTTTTCTCTCTTATTTCTCTCCATTTTGACATGAACTGGGAGCCATTTATAACGAGAAGATTCACCTGAACGAAAGGACTCATAGGCCTGCATAACCTGGAGAAGACATCGTATACCCATTTGACAAGGGATGTGTTAAGTTTCATTACCTTTTTCTTTTTTTACGCGCCCTGGACACAGATAAATACCAACACTTGTTTCTTCTATATATTGTTTTGGTAAAATCGGTGATTTTTACATAGGTATTTTGTCAGTGGACGGGCTGCTGTGCGCCAAACTTGTAGACCCTCCCTATTTTCTCTTTTTTTTCTATCCAGTTTTATCACCATTAGGGAGGTTGTTTCATAATTGGCTGCATTGTATTGTTACAATAATGTTTTCTTTAAGGGATGAACGTTTGAATATGTTTGAAAAAGTTTTTGGTGGGAATAAGGAACATTCAGATCTTGTTGATTTTGACCTAGAAGAAACCATGCAGAAATTAGAAAATTCACTCCTAAAAGAGTGTAAAGTGTGGTGGGAGATAGCCACACTTGAAAAATATGCCTCTTTTGAATTAGTGCCACGAGGGCTTAAAATCATCAAAATCTCTTCCTTTAATACGGCAAGTGAGGAATTCAAAAAAGATTGGGATAATACAATTAATCATTGTTCCCAGTCTCTAATGAAATTGGTTATCAGGGAAAGGAAAAAGGAACTTAATAGACTTGAAATAGAGATTGCAGAATATAAATCACTTTCTGCTCCTTTTTCTGAGTCTGAAGAATATAGAATTATGGAAAAGGAGATTGAAACAAAACTTAAACGAACACAAAAGCAACTCATAGAAAAAAAATTACGGAAATTTAATAGGGATAGATCTGAACAAATCGAATACAAGAATCATGAGGTAGAAGGAGGGGAAATTTCAGACAGCCATACTAATCCCCCTCCTCGGCATAATGAAACCTTTCAGTATAGAAAGCCTCAAAGGAGGAGATTGTTTAACAACCGTACTTTGGAACCCATTAAGAGGAACAAAAGGGACTATACATCTGTCTATGACCATGCCAGATTTCCACAATCTGGAAGGATAGACAGAAGGTATAGGGATAAAACACCAGAATGGAGGGGGGCTTCCCAGAGAAACCCCAAATACAAGTACCCTTCTGATGAGAATGTTCCGGTAAGATCGAGGAACCGCTTCTCTCCACTAAGGAGGGCGAACGAACCAGAACATAATCATCATTTTTTAGAGAACAGACATTACCCAAACAGGCACCGATAATTCTAAAAAGATCGCAGAGGGGCAAGAGGGGTGGTGTGCATAAACCTCATAGAGGTAAATGCAAAAGAAAACGTAAATCCCAAAAAAAGACAGTAATTAGCCCTGAAAATGTCCATTCCGTATCTAATAGCACCATAGGAAATATAGGAAAAACTATCCCCACTACAAAGATTTTCAATTTGAGTTCCCACATCCTGTCAGAGAGTGAAACCTCTGTTTTGTGTAAGGGTTTAAAATATGCCCCAACAAATCCTATCGATCCATTTGAAATATATTTAGATGTACAACGGTACATGAGGAAATTAACCATAAAGAAGTTTTTTGCAAGTAGGGAGGACTTGGCCACAACTGGTACACCTTTGAGCACATCTGCAGTCACCCCATTTAAACCTAAATCCCTTTTTTTCCCCAAACATATACAGGGGCCATTAATTGAAACTTTTGGGGTTATGGTGCTTGAGGACTTAGAAAAACTTCAACTAAAACCAAAGAAAATTCAGAACCTTACGTTTAAGGAAAGGAATGCCCTAAAAAATTTAAAACAACTTAAAGAGATCGTAATCAAACCCTCTGATAAAGGGGGAGGAGTTGTTGTAATGGATCTGGCAAACTATGTAAATGAGGTCCTGAGACAGCTAAATGATACTGAAACGTATAAAAAACTTAGGAACGACCCATCCGATACCACCTTAATTAAGTTAAGAAATCTTATAGATAAATATGAAAAGAAAGGAACCATTAGTGCCAAAGAGGCCAAATTTATTATCATAGAAGACCCAACTATACCTGTGATCTACGTACTACCAAAAGTACATAAGAGCCTTACTGATCCCCCGGGTAGGCCAATTATATCGGGAGTTCAATCTCTGACATCAAATCTGTCTAAGTTCATTGATTATATCCTGCAACCCTTGGTATCCAGGAATAGATCACACTTGAAGGATACAAAGGATTTCCTTAAACTGTTGGAATCTGTACAGTGGAAGGAAGGTGACATCCTAGTGACAGCTGATGTCAGTTCCCTCTACACCGTTATCGATCATGATGACGGTGTGGAGGCGGTCACTTATTTTCTGGATCAGTCCAACCATACAAAGGATCTAAAGGAGCTGATTATAGAGGGAATTAAGTTTATCCTCAATAATAATTTCTTTTTATTTCAGGATCAATTTTACATCCAGAAAACGGGCACGGCTATGGGCACCAGATTCGCTCCTAGCTATGCCAACCTGTTCCTTGGTTTATGGGAACTAAACACGGTTTGGTCAAATAATAGCTATGGAGCGAATCTGGTGTCCTATGCCAGGTATATTGATGATATTTTCTTTTTATGGAGAGGTGGAGTCGAAACACTTAACTCTTTCTGTACTTTGTTGAACACGAATGATAAGAATATTGTCTTATCATTTGAAAAGAGTGGGGAATCCATCAATTTCCTTGATATTACTGTCTATATTAAAGAGGGCCAGTTACACACCATGACCTACTCCAAACCCACTGATTCGAGGTCATATATAGCAGCCAGTAGTTGTCACCACAACAACTGGCTGGATTCTATCCCCATCAGTCAACTAAAAAGAGTCAGGAGGAATTGTACGGAGGATAATATTTTTGAAGCACAGGCAAAAGAAATGAATGAAAAATTTAGGGCATGCGGCTACAATAAGGGCACTATTGAAAAAGCCCATTCCGAAGTAAGAAACACCACACGTAAGGATCTCCTGAAAGATAATATTATAAAGACCACTACAGACAATAAATATGAATGGGCTTTCATCACCCAGTTTAACCAAAGTCATCAAGAAATCGAGAAGATTTTCAAAAGACATTGGGGTCTGCTAAAGAAGGATCCGGTGATTGGACCCCTTGTCCCCAATAGACCCATCCATATCTACCGCAGGGCTCCCAATTTAAAAAATAAATTGGTCTCCAGTGCTATGCCCTCGACGAAATCCCAGTCTAGAATTGTGTCCCAGGGGTTTTACAGATGCGGTAATTGTATGGGCTGCAGACATATTAAAAGTGAAGGAAAAAGCAAAATTGAAAATATCCATATAAATGAGAAAAAAGTGAATATTACAGATTTTATCACTTGTGACAGTAAAAATGTCATTTACGCTATTAAATGCAGCTGTAATTTATTTTATATTGGGCGGACCTCTAGACCCTTGAAGGTTCGCCTGGGGGAGCACATTAGAAACATTAAAAAAGGCCTTCTAACCCATTCTTTGTCTGCTCATTTTAAAACCAAACATAATTGTTTGGTCACAGAAATATCAGGCTTTTATGGAATTAGACAGGTCAAAGGAAACGGAAGGAATAAAGACCTCAATACACTTCTAGCTAAGTCGGAAATGAAATGTATTTTTATGTATGACACCTTAAGTCCAGGTGGTCTGAACTGCGATTTTGAGCTTAAATGGTTCCTTGACTGATGTGCTAAATTAATATGCGACTTTGAGCTTTATCTATTAATGCAACATTTTCATAAAAGTGTTACCCCAGATCTGTTTAGAAAGTCTGTAGTTTCTATTTTTTCCACTAATTCCTGTTTCTCTTTGTTTTACGTTTATATTAGCTACTCATAATATGTATGAAAAGAAACCAAAAACACGGCTGGTTTCCATGGTGACCGTTTCAGAGTGCTTTCTAACCTATGAAATGGCCGCGCCGGTTCCCCTTCTAAACTACAAACCCCAGAATCCCTGAAAACGGAAATAGAAGACGGCGATACGTCACTTCCGCCGTCTGTCTCTCCAAACGGAACAAACCTTCAGGGATTATTTTCTGGGGAAGTTTCACCAGCAGCGGTGCAACACAATATCCGGTGGAAACACCATATATGGTCATGTAGTAGTCCACTATGGACACTACATTACCCAGAATTCCAAGCTCCGTTTGTTAATGGAGAAGAAAATATGTTTTAAAGTGTTTTTCCTGCTGTACTTTTTCACCATGCATGATACTAGTGTTTATGTATATGTTATTATGAATTTGTGTGATGAATAATCATGTTTTTAAACAAAATTAATTTTCATTGTAATTAATGATGTCATTTCCGGCTACTCATTCATTGGATGTTCATAGCATAAATATGCTTACTCCTCACAGTGCAGATAGTTCATGATTAAGGTCCATTCGAGACCGAAACGCGTCGGATGACTGTACTGTGAGTAGTTTTTCTGGAAAAAGGGAATAATCACGCCGATTATTATCTCAAATTTTGCCTTTGGAATTTTTATTGTACTTTTAAATTTTTACTTTTTTATTTTTTCTGTCACCATGTGTGGTGATTTCTTTGTATGAATTTGGACTATGTCTGGAATAAAAAACCTGTTTTAGAAAGAATGATTTTTTTTATGACTCTGGTCTGGCATTTGGGAGAAAGAGTTCCTTTTCCTCTTGTGGATCCACCAAAGGGATACCAGTGAATCTATTTAAAGAAACCTTTATAGGAGTCATTCATCGTTTACTGAGTGAGTTGGGGTACGCACCTGAGGATTTTTGTTGATATAAAGAAACCGTTATATGAATGTTCTGGCTTTGCTCTGTGTAAGTGAGGGTACGCATTGAAATTGCCTCAGACGCTACCCCTACGTGTTTACAGTACCCCATGTGGTGTGAGATTCAGGCACGCTTAATTACGTGAACCTAACCTGAGGGGATTGGTGAAAAAAACTAGCAATAAAGATACCTTTACGGGAACCCACTTACTTGTTTCTGTGTGAGTGGGGTACGCCCTTAAAAACTTTCATTGTGTGGAATTCTCGATTCTAGCTGTTGTAAACGGTGCTACACATTTTTTTTCTCTCTTATTTCTCTCCATTTTGACATGAACTGGGAGCCATTTATAACGAGAAGATTCACCTGAACGAAAGGACTCATAGGCCTGCATAACCTGGAGAAGACATCGTATACCCATTTGACAAGGGATGTGTTAAGTTTCATTACCTTTTTCTTTTTTTACGCGCCCTGGACACAGATAAATACCAACACTTGTTTCTTCTATATATTGTTTTGGTAAAATCGGTGATTTTTACATAGGTATTTTGTCAGTGGACGGGCTGCTGTGCGCCAAACTTGTAGACCCTCCCTATTTTCTCTTTTTTTTTTTGTTACACTCTCCCCCTGGTGATCTTTATAGCTCCCCTTCACAATTTATAAGATCACCACATCCTCCATCTCTCCATACCCAAAGTAAGGCCAGGTAAGTACTATACTCGGGTTAATCATTTGAGGTAAGTATGCGGGTTTACCTAATTCGGGATATGTTAATATCAATGGAGGTTTCCGTTCCCTTGATGGCCTATTACTATGCACTATAGTCTCACAGTCATCAGGAATCATATTATCACTACAAAGGTCCCTACTTATGTTAGCATCAGTATCACATATACTCCCTTCTGATGCAAATCCTTTCCCAGATTCTAACCCTCCATCCCCATTATTGATATTAATGACTATATTACAGTCGTTTTCTGGGGAACTATTATTCATCACATGAGGGGTGGCACCATCAGAGGGGTAAGGAACAGAGCTATCAGTATCCCCATTATAGTAGAAATATCCTGGGCCTTGTTCCCTTTCATCAGCATCCTCATCACAACCTACTGGGATTTCTGATAATTTGGATTGGCCTTGAGAAGAGCGTAAGTTACTACCATTTCTCCAATTAGATCTTGTGAGTAGCTCATCTTCAGTAACATCTGGGAGACGAAGATCTTGTGCTATAGGCAAAAGATGCTGTCGGTGGTACGTAAGAACTGGTCCCTCCCCCGATTCTGACCTTAATTTATAGACTGGTATATTGGGTAGTTGATCTACTACCACATATGGATTAGGCCTCCATCGATAAGCTAGTTTTTGTCGTCTGGGAATTCCTAATTGCTGTATTAGTACCCGATCCCCTATTCTTAATACATTCTCTTTTACTTGCAGGTCATATCTAATCTTGTTCTTAGCCCCGGCTTTTTTTGACGCTTCCTGCGCTAATTTATGGGCATCTCTAAGCTCTCTTCGTAATTTAATTATATACTGGGAATGAGTTTGCCCATTTGCATCATGGGAGGGAAGACCTAGTGAAACATCTATGGGCAATCGGGCTTCCCGCCCAAACATCAATTCATATGGGGAGTACCCAGTGGATTCATTCTTAGTGCAATTGTAGGAATGAACCAAATGACATATCTTCGTATTCCATTGTGTTCTGCCCTTTGGATCCAGTGTACCCATCATATTGAGCAAGGTACGATTAAAACGCTCCGGCTGTGGGTTACCCTGTGGATGATAAGGGGTAGTTCTAGATTTTTTTATCCCACAGCACAGACAAAGTTCCTGAATAATTTTTCCTTCAAAATCACGCCCCTGGTCGGAGTGCAATCTAGTTGGTAGCCCATAGTGGACAAAGAACCGCTCCCATAGGTTCTTGGCTACTGTAGCCGCCTTCTGGTCAGGGGTAACATAAGCCTGAGCATAACGGGTAAAGTGATCCGTTACTACAAGAATGTTACATCTTTTCCCTGGTGATGTTTCTAATGATAAATAATCAATACAGACTAGATCCATAGGACCCTGGCTTTTAAGAGTCACAAGGGGAGAAGACTTAGTGGGAAGAGTCTTCCTCAATACACAACTACCACAGGTTTTACAGTAATTTTCAATATCCTGTTCCATGAATGGCCAGTAAAAACGGTCATTGATCAATCCTGCTGTCTTATCCACCCCGAGATGACCATGCTGATCATGTAATGAATTTAAAATAGTGGCCCTATAACATTGTGGAGCAATCAATTAAAATTTTATTTTTCCATTTGATTTAACCAATTTACGGTACAGTATACCATTCTTCACAACCAGTTGCTTGACATGTCTCATCATCAACTTGGAAGCAGGTGTCATGGAGCCTATATCACAGTCAGCACCACCTGACTCAATACAGCGTATGACAACAGAGATATCTGAATCACTCCGTTGATCCATACGGACTTTTTCTTTACCTATGCATGAAAGGCCTCCTAATTCTAATTGACTTAACCAACAGTAAGCCAGGGGTAATGCCTTTTCAGAGGCTCCAAGGGCACTAATGCTTTCCCTGATCTCTGCCTTTTGGCATCGTATATTAAAGCACAATCCCTTAATGGTTGTTGCAGGAACTTCAATCCACTCTGACCTATCAGGTTCACTCTCGATTCTTGTCAACCTAGACAAAGAATCTGCATCTATGTTATTGATGCCTGGACGATATTTAATTTTGAAATCATAGATAGAAAGTGCAGATAACCATCTGTGCCCTGTGGCATCTAATTTGGCGGTGGTAAGCACATATGTCAGGGGGTTATTGTCAGTGAATACCTCAAAGCTGGCTCCATATAGATACTCATGGAATCTATCAGCCACAGCCCATTTAAGAGCAAGGAATTCTAGCTTGTGTACTGGATATCTCCTCTCACTATTGGACAATCCCCGGCTAATATAAGATATAGGTTGTAATTTTTCTTCATGAGGTTGGTACAATACTGCCCCTAGACCATCAAAGGACGCATCCACATGTAGTACATAAGGCATTGTGGGATCAGCATATGCCAATACAGTGGTATTGGTAAGACTCCATTTTAACTTGAGGAAGGCCTCTTCACATTGGCTTGTCCATCTATCCCCAAATTCTTCAGATGGTTTAAAATAACCCTCCTTTTTAGACGGTTTGACCAGTACGGTTTTACCAACAGGTGGATACCCCTTGGTTAATTCATTAAGCGGGCGACATATCACAGAATAATAGGGTACAAAGCGGCGGTAATACCCACAAAACCCCAAGAAAGATCTTAATTCCTTCAGCCTTGTGGGTCTGGGCCAACTATTCACAGCTTCCACCTTAGTGGGATCAGTGGAAATACCATGTCGGCTCACAACATGTCCCAAAAAAATAACAGAGGGCTGACAGAGCTTACACTTATCTATAGAAAGTTTTAGCCCTTTTTTTAGTAATCTATCCAGTACTTTAAGCAGACGATGATTATGTTCCTGCAGAGAGGACCCAAATACGATGATATCATCAAGGTAAACCAATACCTCATGGTAATTCATATCACCCACTGTTTGTTCCATGATCCTCTGGAAGGTAGCCGGGGCACCCTTAATACCCTGAGGCATCTTTAAAAACTCAAAGAAACCTAAAGGGCAGATAAATGCAGTCTTCTCTCTATCATGGGGACTCATAGGTATTTGATAATACCCACTCCTGAGATCCAGCACTGTGAACCACCTACTTCCCTGCAGACAGTCCAATGCCTCCTCTATCCTAGGAACAGTGTATTGATCTGGTACTGTGCGTTGGTTAAGCTTCCGATAATCAATACACATTCTTATATTGCCATTTTTTTTCCGAGCCACTACTATAGGGGAGGCATATGGACTCTCAGAATGCTGAATAACTTCAGTTTCCAGCAAAGTTCGGAGATGCTGTCTAACATCCTCCAAATCCGCAGGAGCAAGTCGGCGTGATCTCTCCCTGAAGGGAGTCTCATCAGTAAGTTTAATACAGTGTTCCACACCTGCCGCTTTACCCAAGTCCCATTCCCCAAGAGAAAAGACATGCTGCCTTTTCACCAATTCCTTACATAGAGCATCTCGCTCTGCCAACCCAAGGTCACTCCCCTGGAAACATGGAATTAAATCGTCCAGCGACAGACCCCGAGCCAAAGAGGATTCCTTGTGCCCAGACTCTATCTCCGGGGAATCAGTAATGTGAGTCAACATGGTAGCAGCCATAGTTTCCCTACTCATTTTTAAACACCAATCACTGAGAACTTTGAATAAGTGAGCATTAGTTCCTATAATCACCGGCATCGCGGTCTTATCCCCTGGTGACTCTGGGCATACCAGAGCAATGAAAGGTAATGGTTCTGACACACCAATGAATTCCTTTGGGAATTCTATATTAACTAGTACATAACCCAAATATGGGTATTTCTGGTCACTTAACCCCCAGATTACCAATCCTTCCAAGGGCATAATAGGAACATCAGAGAGATAGTGTCTATACCAGTGCTCAAATATAATGGATACCTGGGACCCACTGTCTAATAATACAGGACAGGGATGTCCATTCAATTTAACGACCACACGAGGAGCAGGTCCAATCATACCATCAGGGATAGAACTACTCCACTGGGCACTCCCCATTGAATCTACATCTAATTTCTGGGAGACGGCGAGGGGCCCGCCAACCTCCCACTGTCGTTTCCCTGAAAAGAAACATTATCTAACTGACCATTAGTTCCTGCTTCAGGGGTACCCCAGCCAAAGGGACAGTTCACTACCCTATGCCCTAGCTGTCCACATCGGAAACACCCCCTTGATGTAACATCTCCACTTCTCCTAAACGTTCCCCTACCATTGGTAAGCCCTCTAGTAGAATTACGGGAAGCTACATTGGACGGTGCCACCCTTTGGTTTAAAGCCAGAATAAGCTGGTCCATTTTTTTATTTTGTTCCTCTACCAAAGTGAGTAACTTGTCATCCCGTGACACTTGAGCCTCAGGGGAGGGTACTACGACTTTTACGGCTTTGGTATGGGTTTTTTCCCTATTGGTAATTAAAGCTTCTTCCTGGGTAATTTCCTTAATTAAATCATTAAGGGTGGGACTTCCTAACAATAACGAAGTACACCGCAATCGCTGAGCCACAGGGTCAGTCGTTAATGCTCCTCGAATTACTTGGGTCAACCTACTACTATTAACCTCAGCAGGAGATAATCCTCCTTTATCTACTATTTTATAAATTATTTTATCCAACCTATATACATATTGCGACAACTTTTCCCCTGTCTCTTGATATGTATGGTTGAATCTAGCAACCAAATCACCTACGTCTTCTAAGGTCCCATAGGTGTATTCTAAGGCCTGGAAGTAGTCAGCCACAGTGGCCTCAGGATTACTCTTTCTAGTGGCCTGAATGATTCCCATGGCAGGTCCCCGTAAACTTTCTACAATTCTTTGTTTCTTTATGTGATCAGGGCAATGCCACTCTTCCGACTGCTGTATAGCTGCTTCCCTCCAGGCCTCATATGGTTCCTCGCCAGTAGGTACAGGAAGCATTCCTGAGAAAATCCTCAATCGTCTATAGCTACCCTCATAATGCCACCTTTCTAATTGATGTACTACTTTATCAGCTATAACTTCCAACTGATTCCCTAACTTTTCTTCAATACCTGGTGATTGACTACTTTCTCCCCTAGCTGCAGAAAGATCTCCTCTATCCGGAGAGGACAAATCACCCTCAATTAAGGGTTCAGCAGCCCTTTCACTGCTGTCCTTTTCAGGCCATATAATTTTCCACCTGCGTTCTGGGTTAGATCTCACAGCCACCACCTTAGGCAACAACTCAGACTCTAAATCTTGGCTAGTAGATATTAATACAGCGCACAACTCTCCGCTTTCCCTAAACTGCTTATCAGCAATCTTTGGTTGTTTTACCCCAAACAAAAATAACATCTCTGTCATAATTGTTCCCTCGGTGATGTCTGTGAGATCCCCACATAATACAAAACTCCTTTCTGGATTCACTCCCTTTCTTGTACACCAATCAAATGCTTCACTACTTGTATATTGATTCATTTTGGTTACTGTGCTTCACTTACTCCTGAGTATATTAGAAAAAGTATCTCACGCGGTGCCTCCAAATGTAACCCTCCCGAAACTATATGTGTATACAAGGTACCTTATACATGTAAGTGCCTCCACCCAGACTATTTTTACTATAAGGCTGGCCTGGGAAAGCCTTAATAAATCCTTATAGGTAGATACAACCCCCTAATTGAACACCACCGTACTAATGGTTTACCTTTTCTTGTTTTTCAGGATTCACGGACCAAACTTCAGATCACCGACACACGTAGTAAGTATATTGTAACGTTTAATATTGCTTAAATAATTATTACTATTTTGCTTGAATAACGTTATGCATGTAAACATATTAATGCCATACCAATATCATTTCCTAAATAATCATACATGAACTGAATGCATGCAATACACAAAAATATACCTTAAAAAGCAACACCCATTGGTGTTAGAGTGACCCGGGTACTCTTGAAATAGCAATGCAATATAAGGGCCCTTAAAACACTTGTAACAATCATTAATTGTATCCGCATTTGTACCAATACACGTTAATAGTAAAATTCTCCTCTACTTTCATTGTCCGTCACTAGGAGTGCTCCTTTCAATACTTTAGGATACTGTAGCAATAGCTTGTTGAAAATGTGGTACTATGTTGCCATCTGTGTTTATCCTTGTGTAGGTTAGATAGAAAGTATCTTCTCATTTGTTGTATTAAATATCAGCAGTGGATTAATCCTTCCAATATGGTATAAGTCATAAAAGTGTAGAATGTAGCTGGATAAGTCTATTCTGAACTTCCTAAATAAATGGAATTATTTATTCCTGGCAACAATGTTCCTTGAATACACTTAAATTCCTCTGTATTTCTGGTCTGTAGTGTCCTCTCTCTCTTTCTCTCTCTCAAGGCAGAGTAAATATAGTCTATCCCTTGGTTGCTATAGTATCATATATAAAGACACTAACTGGCATATACTTAAGTTATTATTTAATTCAGAATGTTCCAGCTATTAGACCACCAGTCTTCTCACTCTTATCTTTTATATGGAAAGATCCCTTAAACAATAACTTTCTTCCTGTGCCAAAGCCCTCTGGTATTGCTGACACTTGTATTGCAATATGTATTAGTGCAAACTGTTATGGTCTATCTCCTCCGGTGGCTAATAAAGTATTATCGCTGATTTATCGCTGCTAGTCCTTAGAGAGTTTAGCTACTTAAAACCTTAACATATTCAGCTCTTCCAGCCTTTCCCGAAAATGATGTAGCCTATATATCTGGGTAAGTCACTATAGTTGTTAATACAGTCTATCACTGTTGGATCATAGTCTTACGGGTTATGGCTATATCATAGTCACTTTGTAGAGTTAGACTAGTGTGTAAGTGAAGTGCATGATGAGTTGGGGTCACTCACGATTTAGTAGTCACTTCACTGTGCTGGCCACTCCCCCGACTCCTCCTCCTGTATAATGATGAGATGTGGGCTGGCTTGAGTCCCCTTCTGGGTTACGCTGGTGTCTGCACTGATTGGCTTAACAACGCATGACAGCGTCTATGGTTGCTATGGACCCGTGCCTCTGCTGACGCCAGCTCTCCTCCGCCCGATCACTGCTCGTGTCTTTGAGCCCTCTGACCTCTGGTATCACGCCGGCGTCCCTGACAAGGCTGACACAGCGGTGAGTACTGACTGTAGTACTGGCTCCGCCACTCTTCAGCGCTCCGGCACAAGCCCTGTACTGGCTACATCACCTATGCTCCGCTGGCCGCCGCTATAATAAGCCTTTGTCAGCGGGGCCGGAGATCAAGGTGTGCGCACTCACGGGGGGAACAGCAGTCTACCTCACAGCGCAGGTGAGCTCTATTTATACTCACTCACCAGGTGACTCGCGCTAGACCCTCATCTTTCATTGGCCCCCATCCTTAGTCTCCTCCAACCAGACTGCACTTTCCGCAGACGCTCGCGGTCAGCCCTACACCTGGCTCGTGAACCCACTCTTCCCGCCCTGCAGGTGATTGCTACAGCAGCACGCGACAGCAGCTAGAGACCTTTTTTTGCCGCCTCTACTACCCTGCAGGCTATCTCTAGTCACATCATCTCGATCTCTCATTGAACTACATACCCTAATTTATATTAAAGTATATATGTCAGCTAACCACATCCCCAATATATGGCCCAACTGCACCAATTATTTATCAATAATATTTACATATATACAAATAAATCTATTTCATATATTTATATTTTATTTACCTCACTTATAATTATGGTACAAGGTATTATACACATTAGATTTATATACACTTCAGGCCTATTGACTCATAACTAAACAACACTTTCTTTTGTCCTTTATATTTATCAATATATCTTATCTTATCTTATGATAAGTTTTATTTCAAAGTAGAGATGAGCAGGTACAGTTCTCTGAGAACCAGACGCACCCGAACTTCCTGATCAGGCCGGGATCCGAGTCCGACTCTGGTTTTTCCGCATGTCATCCTTCCGCTGTCTGATTCTCACAGGTTTTAGATTGTGTAAAGGTCCCTGGCGATCGGGGCCATTTCAATACGTCTGTGGAGCTTGTACAGTGCAGATGTGCCTATGCTGTATTCATCCAGCGGTGCTGTCTTGTCCATCCAAGGGGTGTTACTGCATCCTCCAGGGTGCTCTGTCCATCCATCCAGGGGCTCTGTCCCAGTGTTAAAAAAATAATAACATAATATTCTAATTTTAAATAAAAAATTTTTTGTGCTGTACCCCAGTATACATCCAGGGGCTGCTGTGTATGTACAGGGGTGCTCTGTCCATCCATCCAGGAACTCTGCCCCAGTGTTAAAAAAATAAAACTATTATTTTATTAATTTAAAAAAATATATATATTCATTTTTTGCGCTGTACCTCAGTATACATCCAGGGGTTGCTGTGTCTGTACAGGGGTGCTCTGTCCTTCCTTCCATCCATACATCCATCCATCCATCCATTAAAATATAATTATAAAAACAAATATTTTTTTGTTTGTGCAGTACTATACCAGTGTACTTTACAATTTTTTTTCATAAGTACTGTGATACTGCCAGTCAGACTGCAGTATATTATTATTTTGTACTCATACACATATTGTGTGACACTGTTGGTGAAGGTGGTACCACAGTAATACATTTTATTTTGTACTCATACACGTCTTGTGTGACACTGTGGGTGAAGGTTATACCACAGTAATATATTTTATTTCATACTCATACATGAATTGTGCAGCACTTTTGGTGACGGTGGTCCCACAGTAACATTTTTTTTGTACTCATACACATATTGTGCAACACTGTTGCGGAAGGTGGTACCACAGTAATATATTTTATTTTGTTCTCATACACTGTTGGTGAAGGTCAACCACAGTGTAATATATTTTATTTTGTACTCATACTCATATTGTGCAACACTGTTGGTGAAGGTGGTACCACAGTAATATATTTTATTTTGTACTCATACACATATTGTGCGACACTGTGGGTGAAGGTGTTACCACAGTAATATATCTTATTTCATACTCATACACATATTGTGCAACACTGTTGTGGAAGGTGGTACCACAGTAATATATTTTATTTCGTTCTCATACACTGTTGGTGAAGGTCAACCACAGTGTAATAAATTTGATTTTGTACTCATACACATATTGTGCAGCACTGTTGGTGAAATTAAACCATAGTGTCAGATTACTATTTCTGACTCAGACACATAGTTTTGGACACTGTGGGTGAAGGTGGTACCACAGTAATATAGTTTATTTTGTAATTATACACATATTTGTGCGACACTGTTGCGGAAGGTGGTACCACTGTAATATATTTTATTTTGTACTCATACATGTATTATGCGACACTGTGGGTGAAGGTGCTACCACAGTAATATATTTTATTTTTCATACGCAGTATTCGATTACTATTTCTGACTCATACACATATATGTGTGACATTGTGGGTGAAGTTGCTACCAAAGTAATACATTTTATTTCGTACTCATACACATACTGTGCAACACTGTTGGTGAATACAAGTATTGTGACACTGTAGGTGGTATATTTTTTGGACAAATTGTGGTGTGTGCTGTAACTCACTGATAGATATGGAGGACGAACAATTGAGAGGAGAGCATCAAGCATATTCTAGTTTTGCAGGTGCTGCCTCCAGTCATGATGATACAAGTCAACATCATCTACTTAGGCAGATGCTCAAAGGCATAGACGGCTTAAGTCAGGACATGTAAAATCAAAGATAAAGTAAAAGTTGGGTTAGTAAAAGTCGGATTAGTGCAATAGCCAATAAAAACTGTTGTCTATGCAATAAAGACCATCAACAATGACCCATTGATTAATTTAAATTTTTAGAATCAAACAAATTTAATTAAATTACTAATCAATCTCTCCTTCTACTACATACATACTCTACCTCCCTTGGTCCCCTGATCTAGTTAATTAATTAATACAAAAATTAGTAGTGTATATTAGTCAAAAATATACATATTTATAACATGGTACATACTGTGTGTAAAGCTGACTGAGGTAATCTGAGGCACTTCACCCATTGTTGGCAAACAACTCCCAGCAGGCCCGGCAAACAGCATGGATCCTTGGAGTTAAAGTTCAGCTGGAGAGCCACAGGCTGCGTTTCTCTGATGTAGAACAGCAAACCTTGGTCTCATTATCCCCACAACCACACTGAGCACAAAATAAACATCTGTTTACAGCATGTACTATTAGCACCTCCACAAACAAGGCCACCACCTTTCTATTTGATGTACAGAAAAGATATACTCTAGCTGTCACTCATTCACAACAGGTCATCTAATGCATTTCGCTCAAAGGAGCTTAGTCAGCCAGCTAGCTTGGTTCAAGCTTTTTTCTTAAACTGGTTGAAATGAATATTGAGAGCTGTGAAATTGTCGGAATAGAGAGGAACTGACTGGAAATAAATGTTATTGAGGTTAATAATACTGTCGAAACAAAAACAGGCCACAATTCTGTGATTTTATCTGTTATGATTTTTGTAAAAAAAAATACAGATCCAAAACCCACAAGGGCGGTTTTGGCAAAACCAAATACAGATCCAAAACATGAAGGAGATACAGATCATAAACCAAAACCCGTGATGTGAACCTGTGCACATCCCTAATTAGCGCATTTCAAATATATTTGTAGCACTTAATTTTTACTATAAAGCAGGTTATAATGACACTATGCTCACAATTTGGGAGTCATCAAGTGAGCACCCCCATATTTCACATGAATCATACTGCTTGTGCCCAGCAGTGCAGATTGGTTGATCTGCAGATATACTGTATCTTTATCTTTAATGAAAAATGTAGAGAGAAAAAGTACCAGCCAATCAGCTCCTAACTCAGTAGCGGATCTTGCCACGGGCAAGCAGGACTTTTGCACGGGGCTTTTGAACTAGATGCAACGCGTCTAGTTTCCCTTCGTGGAGAGGACCTTTGCTGTGCGGTGCGCGATTACGTCATCGCGCACCGCACATCATTTCAGTTTGTACAGGGGGCGTAAATGACCACACCCCCTGTACGAAGCCACGCCCCCTATTGTCGCCCGGGGCGCACAGCGCCCAAGAACCGGCCCTGTCCTAGCTGCCATATCACAGGCTGTGTTTACAAAATGACAGGAGCTGGTTGGCTGGCACTTTTTCCCCTCAATTTGATAGTGTGCGCTGGCTTCTCCCTCTATGCCCCTCCTACCAGACTCAGTTTAGAAAATGTTCATGGAGGAGCCGGTTATGCTAAGGGAAGCTCCTGAAGAGTTTACTGCTTTTATTTTCTATTTGTTATTTTCAGGCAGGTCTGGTTGGCACCAGTCGGCCTGCTTCTTGGGACTTAGGGGGGAGAATGGCCCAACCTCCTATAGGGTTAATGGTCCCATTCCCCGCTTAGGACTTTGAGCTCCTGAGGGAACCATTCGCAAGCCTCACCACGGTGAGCGTACATTTCCACAGCACGCCGCCACCCCTAACAGAGCCAGAAGAAAGAAGAGTGGTGAGTGTTATGCCGGCGTTCCAGTTAGCTGGTTGCCTGCTATTATGGCGGCATGAGGGTATGGAGCGCAGTGCTGGGGAGCAGGCTGCGTCTCCAGGCTCAGATCAGTGCAGGCTGCACCGCTATGAGGGGCGAGCTGAGTCACCCTATACAGTACCCACACTGGCAAATATGCTTACAGGAGCTATGTCCCACTGTTTAGGCATCTAAAACACCTCAGCCAGTTTAAAATAAAACTGGGAGGACCGCGTGCCATTAAGGGGGAGGGGCTTTACTATGAGCAGCACCAGCGGCTCACCAGCACCATTTTCCCTTTGCAGTTCTACACAGACAGACTGGCAGGGAAGCGCAGCTCCTCCAGAAGGACTCCAGCTTACTGCAGCGGTACCAGGGGGTCATAGTAAGGGGGGGGGGGGAAAGCATTATTAGAGTACTAAGCCTCTATCAGGGTACTTAGTCTGAGACCCAGCTAAGCTTGGCATTAGCACTAAGGGCACGGTGTGGCTTGCTCCTATATACTCTGTGTCTCCCTAGAAAGGCTCTGTGTCGGTTAACTGTGTTTTAACCTTTCCTGTGTGTGTGTGCTTCACATTTACAATGTCAGGCAAGGAGTGTGTTTCATGCATGGCAGAGTGTCTTTCTTCCTCACTGCAGTATACTTAGGATAGTACACATTCTCAGGCTAGTGGGTCCAAACCAGCATGGTTGGATTCCCTTAAAGGGATGATCTCAAATATTTTGAATAAATTATCCCATTATGAAAGAGAGATGCAATACTTAAGGCAGTCTGTGAATGACCTGATGAATAGAGATTCAGATCCCATACCGTCATCTCAGACCCCTACCATTTGTTCGCAAAAGCATACACTGGCCCAGATCCTGCAGGCTGACACTGATGATCAGACGCGGAGGATGGGGAGGTGGTCACGGGAGGGGGGGATGCTACTCTGTCTCAAGGAATACAGGCCCTGATAGAAGCTATTAGAGACGTCCTGCACATTCCTGATAAGTTGATAGAGGAGGATGAGGAATCTTATTTTAATGCGAAAAAGAAATCTTCTGCTACTTTTCCTTCATCAAAGTTGAATTCCCTATTTGAAGAGACTTGGGTTAATCCTGATATGAAAATTCTGATTCCTAAAAGGTTACTCACATCCTTCCATTTTCCTCAGGATGATATGAAGAAATGGTAAAATCAACCGATTGTTGATGCATCGGTATCCTTAAAGGACACGGCTGACCGCAAGATTGAGACCACTCTCAAATATGTATATACAGCTGCTGGGGTGGCCCAAAGACCCACTATTGCTTGTGCATGGATCACTAGGGCCATTGCAAAATGGTCAGGTAACCTAATTGAGGGATTAGATTCCTTATCCAGGTGGGAGGTAGTTTTACTCCAACAAGATATATAGGACTCTGCAAATTTTATAGTGGAGGCCATAAAAGAAATAAGCTTGCTCAACACACGCACCACTGTGATGGCAGTGTCAGCACGCAGGGGCTTATGGCTACAGTGGACTTTGAATGCAAATTCCAGGAAGGGCGTGGAAAGCCTACCATTCACAGGTGAGGCCCTATTTGGAGATGAACTGGCTACGTGGATATCCAAGGCAATGGCGGGTAAGTCTACATATCTTCCTTCCGCTGCTCCCCCCAGTTAGGAAGACCTACTCGGCTCCAACTTTGCAGTCCTTTTGGACAGCCAAATTTAAAAATAAAACCAGGGGTTCTTCTACAGCCTCCAGAGGCAATAGAGGTAAACGCAGAAAACCAGCAACTGCAGGTTCACAGGAACAGAACTCAAGTTCTGTCTCCTCAAAGCCTTCAGCATTATGGTGGACTGCACTGCCTGGAAGACAGGCAGGTGGGAGCCCAATTAAGAGATTTCAGTCACATATGGGCAACATCATGCCAGGATCCCTGGGTCAAAGATCTTATCACCCAGGGGTACAGGCTGGAGTTTCAGGAACTCCCACCTCACAGATTCTTCAAATCAGGCTTACCAGCTTCTCAGGAAGCAAGTAGGACTTTATAGGAAGCAATTCAAAAACTCGTACAGACTCAGGTCATTGTTCCAGTACTACCTCATCTGCGCAACAAAGGTTATTATTCCAACCTGTTTGTGGTACCGAAGCTGGACGGTTCGGTAAGACCCATTTTAAACCTCAAGTCACTGAACCCTTACTTACGGGTGTTCAAATTCAAGATGGAGTCTCTGAGAGCAGGGATCTCAGGTCTGGAGGAGGGGGAATTCCTGGTGTCCCTGGATATCAAGGATGCGTACCTTCATATTCCAATCAGGCCGCCTCATCAGGCTTATCTAAGGTTTGCATTACAGGACTGTCACTACCAGTTACAGGCCCTGCCATTTGGCCTCTCCACGACACTGAGGGTGTTCACCAAGGTAATGGCAGAGATGATGTTTCTCCTCCGCAAACAGGGAGTGAACATAATTCTGTACCTGGATGATCTGCTGATAAAGGCACCATCCAGGGAGAGGTTGTTGGACAACATTGCACTCTCAACTCGCCTATTCTGGAATCACGGGTGGATTCTGAACCTACGAAAATCTCACCTGGAACCAACAAGGAGGCTTTCGTTCCTGGGGATGATACTAGATATGGAGGCACAGAAGGTATTCCTTCAATTGGAAAAGGCTTTGGTAATCCAGTCAATGGTGCAGGATGTTCTGAAACCAACCCGGATATCGGTGCATCTATGCATTCGCCTTCTGGGGAAGATGGTAGCCACTTACGAGGCACTGCAGTATGGAAGGTTTCATGCAAGGCCCTTCCAACTGGATCTGTTGGGCAAATGGTCCAGAGCGCATCTCCACATGCACCAGACGATACATTTCCGGATTCAAAATTGGATTCTGATAACCACAGATGCAAGCCTCAGAGGTTGGGGAGCAGTCACTCAAGGGGAAAAGTTCCAAGGAAAATGGTCAAGTCAGGAAACCCTTCTCCCAATCAACATTCTGGAACTAAGGGCCATATACAATGCCCTTCTACAGGCATCACATCTTCTTCAAGATCAAGCCATTCAGGTACAGTCGGACACTGTGATGGCAGTAACGTACATAAACTGGCAGGGCGGAATGAAGAGCAGAGCAGCGATATCAGAGGTAACAAGGATTCTCCTCTGGGCAGAAAGACAAGCTGTGGCGTTGTCGGCAATCTTCATTCCGGGAGTGGACAACTGGGAAGCAGACTTCCTCAGCAGACACGACCTCCACCCAGGAGAGTTGGGCCTTCACCCGGAGGTGCTTGACACGTCGGTGGGGGGTTCCTCAAATCGACATGATAGTCTCTCGTCTCAACAAGAAGCTCAAGCGGTATTGTTCCAGGTCAAAAGACCCACAGGCTGTGGCGGTGGATGCTCTGTTGACTCCATGGGTTTATAAAAAGAGAAAAGATTCAAGCAATACTCATTGCTCCGGACTGGCCAAGCAGGGCCTGGTAAGCGTATCTACTGGAGATGCTCTTAGAGGACTTGTGGCCTCTACCTCTTTGCAAGGAGTTTCTGCAACAAGGGCCATTCGTCTATCAAGACTTACCATGGCTACATTTGATGGCATGGAAGTTGAGCATCAAATTCTAGCCCGGAAAGGGATCCCGGACAGGGTTATTTCAACTTTGATCCAAGCCAGAAAGGGGGTAACATCTAAACATTACCCAGGATTTGGAAAAAATACATCTCTTGGTGTGAAAACAGGGAATTTCCTGCGATGGAATTTCAACTGGGACGTTTTCTCCTTTTTCTGCAGTCAGGGGTGGACGTGGGCCTACACTTGGGCTCCATAAAATTCCAGATATCGGCCTTGTCCATTTTCTTCCAGAAACAATTGGCTTCCCTCCCGGAGGTTGAGACGTTCTTGAATGGTGTTCTGCACATCCAACCGCCCTTTGTGCCTCCCACGGCACCTTGGGATCTGAATGTGGTGTTGCAGTTTCTACAATTAGAATGATTTGAGCCTTTACAGGAGGTTGACGTGAACTCATCAGCAATTTCTTCATAAGGTAATGTCTGCGTTTCATATCAACCAACCTATTGTGGTTCCGGTGATTACCGACACCTCTGCTACTTCAAAGTCTTTGGATGTTGTGAGCGCTTTGAAGATCTACGTGAAGCGGTCAGCTTGTCACAGAAAATCAGACTCGCTGTTTGTTCTCTATGATCCCAATAAAATTGGGTGTCCTGCTTCAAAGCAGTCTATTACTTGCTGGATCAGGCTTACTGTCCAGCATGCTTATTCTACGGCAGGTTTGCCAGTTCCAAAATCTGTACAGGCCCACTCTACTAGGTCGGTGGGTTCTTCCTGGGTGGCTGCACGGGGTATTTCGGCTTTACAGCTCTGCTGAGCAGCTACTTGGTCAGGTTTGAACATGTTTGCTAAGTTCTACAAGTTCAATACTTTGGCCTCTGAGGACCTTAAGTTTGCTCAATCAGTTCTGCAGGAACCTCAGCACTCTCCCACCCAGTTTGAGAGCTTTGGTACATCCCCATGGTACTAAATGGACCCCAGTATCCTCTAGGACGTAAGAGAAAATTTGAATTACCTACCGGTAAATCCTTTTCTCATAGTCCGTAGAGGATACCCAGTGCTTCGTGTTTTCCTGTACTGTTACTTGTTAAGTACTGTTGTTGGTTCAGCTGTTGCTGTTCCTCATCAAGTTTGGTTAGCATGGCTTTCCTCTTGTTTTGTGTGTGCTGGTTCAAATCTCACCACTGTCCTTTAAAACCTTCTCTCAAGGTATGTCCGTCTCCTCGGGCACAGTTTCCTATACTGAGTCTGGTAGGAGGGGCATAGAGGGAGGAACCAGTGCACACTATCAAATTCTTAAAGTGCTCAAGGCTCCTAGTGGACCCCTCTATACCCCATGGTACTAAATGGACCCCAGTATCCTCTTCAGACCTTGAGATAAGGATTTACCAGTAGGTAATTAAAATCCTATTTATTATCCATATTATTTTCACAGAGTTTACCCTGTGTGGTGTAGGGGTACGCTCGCCTGTGCTGCATATTATTATACAAATTATTTTTACAGGGTTTGCCCTGTGTGGTGTAGGGGTACGCTCGCCTGTGCTGCATATTATTATACAAATTATTTTTACAGGGTTTGCCCTGTGTGGTGTAGGGGTACGCTCGCCTGTGCTGCATATTATTATACAAATTATTTTTACAGGGTTTGCCCTGTGTGGTGTAGGGGTACGCTCGCCTGTGCTGCATATTATTATACAAATTATTTTTACAGGGTTTGCCCTGTGTGGTGTAGGGGTACGCTCGCCTGTGCTGCATATTATTATAATAGCTCCAAATAAAAGGGTTATTATTTTCCAAATTATTTTTACAGGCTTTGCTGTGTGTGTGTTTAGGGGTACACTCTCCTGTTCCTCCAATATTGTGCATGTATTACATCTGGGCAAATTCCAGCACGTCCCATGTTTTGCACATACAATTAATTTGGTGGTGCAGAATTTTTTGAGAAATGACAGGGGCGTGCAGGAGATGCTTCGGAGGCCCGAAAAATTGCGGGCCACTTTCGACATTCAGCCACTGCGTGCCACTCCTAGATGGGCCAGAAGTTTGTGTCGCACACTTGTGTCGCTTAGCTTAGTCATACAGCTACCTCATTGCGCCTCTTTTTTTTCTTTGCATGATGTGCTGGCTGGGGCCTATGTTTTAAATCTGCCATCCTGTCTGCCACTGCAGTGCCACTCCTAGATGGGCCAGGTGTTTGTGCCGCACACTTATGTCGCTTAGCTTAGCCATCCAGCTACCTCATTGCACCTCTTTTTCTTCTTTGTATAATGTGTGGGGCCTATTTATTAATTCTGCCACCCTGTCTGCCACTGCGTGCCACTCCTAGATGGTTAAGGTGTTTGTGCCGCACACTTATGTCGCTTAGCTTAGCCATCCAGCTACCCCATTGCACCTCTTTTTCTTCTTTGCATGATGTGCTGTTTGGGGCCTAGTTTTTAAAAGTGCCATTCTGTCTGACACTACAGTGCCACTCCTAGAGGGGCCAGGTGTTTGTGCCGCCCACTTGTGTCGCTTAGCTTGGTCATCCAGCTACCTCGGTGCAACCTTTTGGCCTAAAAACATTATTGTGAGGTGTGAGGTGTTCAGAATAGACTGAAAATGAGTGGAAATGAATGTTACTGAGGTTAATAATACTGTAGGATCAAAATTACCCCCACATTTTGTGATTTTAGCTGTTTTTGTGTTTCCCCCCCAAAAATCATCCAGATCCAAAACCAAAACCAAAACCCGAAAGGGTGGTTTTGTCAAAACCAATCCAGATCCAAAACACAAGCGATGATCCAGATCCAAAACCTAAACTCAAACCACGAAAAATGCCCACCGCATAGCTCTACTTAAAAGTGTCAGACCTAAAAATAAAGAGTGTACACTTAATATTCGTTCTAACAATGCTTTTGTAATTTACAGTATGTGTAGATGTGAATCTTGTCAGGAGGAGGGAGCAGCAGGAGACCCAGGCAAGTGATCGAACATCACTGAGTGATTTGGAGTATGCTTGCATTGATACATGCATGTAAGTGTGCAAACAAAAACACATATGTCTGCATGTGAATGCACACAACTTGTTCACTGGGTAGGTCAAGAATCACTTACGCACACTGGTGCCATTACTTCAGCATATGGAGGTTCACATAAACATAACTAGATATATGCGTTACTGACTTTGGGCACACATGTCATATCACATACTGTATGTGTGACTCAAAATCAAGCCCTTTGAGTGCCATACGTTTGGTTACATTGCCCCAAAGTGCACTGATTTATTGCATACTGCATCTGGAGACAAAATGTAGTTTTATAATGGGTAGTCCCATCACCACCCTCACCCTAAAATTAAATTTCTTGGCTTGAAAGAATATACGGTTTGACTGCTAATGTGATATAACCAGTAGGTTGACTTTAATTGTAAAACAAAAACGGTAATGGTAAGACAATTACTAGTTATTGGTGTCCCTTTAATATGCTGAATAAACTGCTGAAATTAACAAATTTATTTAAGACGTCAAATGAGTCTTTAGAAATTGTGCTTGATTTATACATTGCTTATTTAAATTTAAATGTGCAATAGCGATTTTACGAGGATTAAATTCCTCCACTATTGTGCTGTGTTTCATTTCCTCTCTGGCTGCAATAAGTGATATCGCTCCACTATCTCCCCAGGAAGGTGGAAATGGAACATTGCCTTCTATCTGGCTTCCTATCTTCAGTTTTACTGTAATATTCCATCTTCTGAGGAACAAGTGCATGTTTAGCTTACACCAGTGTAGTACTTCTCACTGCAGGGTGATTTCATTCTAGTAGATAAACATAATTACTCCATAAAATATATTGCATTTATTTTGACATAAAAATTAAATTCTTTAAAGAACACTGTAAACCCTTGTGTTGCTGTGTGTGGCTGTTACCTAAGCATTATACACTTTGGGGATACAAGTGACATGAGTAATGCACACGAGAAGGTTACCAGTAATACATATAATTGCAAAGGTTTAGGTTATAAATCTTAGATGACTAAATGTAGTACATGTCCCACATACTCATCATTTTATACATAGAGCAAATGTGATCATATTGCAATACATTTACTAGAAACTGTACGTTGAGCATTGTGATGCAGCATGCTGACAATCTATATAAGTGGTTTGGACAGATTGTGGGATTACGCACTGGGCAGAGTCAGTCCTATGCATAGGCAAACTAGGCAAATGCCTAGGGGCACAGGCAGCTTCTGCTGATTAAAATGATATGTGGCATGCCTATATTCTGTGTGTGACTGCGGCAGTATCTGCATACGAAATGCTATAGTTCAGTGTATTCAAATCACTGTAACGTAGCATTTCATATGCAGATACAGTCGCACACAAAATATAGGCATGCTGCATATCATTTTAATAAGCAGAAGCTGGTTGTGCATCCTAGCCACATAGTAAAGCAAATAAGATACATTTTCATCAAAAAAGGCACCCAACGTTAGCAGAGCTGCCAGATGACTCAACGCCAGTCATCTCCTGCTGCATGGCGTATTGAGGCAAAATGTATGAGGACGCATCTGTATCCAAGCAGAGGCAGAAGTCACAGTTTTAGCAGCCATGTGAGTAATGTGTGCGGGTGGGTTGGTTGTGTAGTAGTGTTTGGCATATGTGTAAGGGGCATTATGTGTGTCCTGTGTATAAGGGCATTAATAATGTGCAACATTATGCAGCAAAAAAGGCAAGTAAAGTGCTTGCATGCATAAAATGGGGCATTGAGACAAGGTATGAGGATGTAATCCTGCCACTGTACAAATCATTGGTACGTCAGCACCTGGAATATTGTGTTCAATTTTGGGCACCATTATGGTGGCCAATAAAAAAGGCACTGCTGTGTGATGTGAAATCCTACAACTTTTTACCTTACATGAAATTACCAGTGCTATCATATACTGCGGACGCTAGTTGCGTCTTTTTACTTTATACAATAATAGTGCGCTAAATGTAGCAGCACTTTGTCCCTTAGAAAAAGCAAATAGTCGCACACACAGTTTGCTGAGGTCCAACGCTCAGTTATATATATATGTTTGATTAAAAGGTATAACAACAATATAACAAGTATACAGCTATACAATCAATACATCAGAATCAGAGTTACAGCCAGTATACATACGCTCACAAGCGCTCCCTGGACCCAGAGGACAGTCGTCATCAGATCACCGATAAAATCAGCAACTGTCTTTCTAGACCAGGGGAGCCACATTTATACAGTACATTGATGGGAGTATACACTGTAGGCTTCGTCTTCTTCTATTGGTCCAGGGGTGGATCATTACTTGTTCACAGTGGGTTATTGATCATTTCAAACATGGGTGATGTGATACAGGTACAGATGATTGCCACTGGGTTCCCTCCGAAAAGCTATTTCAAACTGTCCTTTGTCTCTTTCAATAATACATTTTAATCTGGCAATACTCATAACTTGTGTTGTATAAATAATATGTGATTGTGTGCATCTTAATGGCATTTTCCAGTGATTGCGCCTTTTACCGTATATACACTTATCACGTGGCAACACGCACGCCGTGTGATTCTATGCACAGCGTACTGTAAAGACGCATGGTGCGTCTCTATATGTCAATTGTGTAACTACGCCACCACGACAAAAGCCACTCTGTGTGTAGTTTGTATGTGTTATTTTTCTGACTTCGACAGTGGTGTGTTGAATAAAGAGCACTACGGTGTGGTATAATGTGAATAAGGAGCAATTCAGTGTGATGTAATGTGGATAAGGGGCACTACTGTGAGGAGTAATGTATATAAGGTAAAGTGATACTACTGTGTGATGTAACGTGATTTAGGGACACTATCACTTGATAAAATATGATTAAAGTTGCACTACTGTGTGGCATAATCTGAATTGGGGGTACTATTGTGTGGCCATGCACCTTTCCAGCAAGAACACACCCTTTTGGGCTGTGCGCCGAATGTGCGCACTGTTCCTATTTAAAATATAGGGGGTAGGAACACCAAAATGAGGACTGCTATGGGTGGGGTACAGGGTCAGAGGCAGAACTAGCGGTGGTGCTAGGGGACACCAGCCAAAATCTTGCCTAGGGCATAATATTGATTAGGGCTGGCTCTGGCCCTAGGAATAGCAAAGTAGGAAATGATATTCTGGACTTTACCATTACTAGAAGACTTTAATAATAATAATAATAATAATAATAATAATAATAATAATAATAATAATAATATTATTACTATTATGTAGGCTGAATCTTTTCAGAATATTGACATCTATTTACTAAACCTTGGATGGAGATAAAGTGGATGGAGATAAAGTACCAGCCAATCAGCTCCTACCTGCCATGTCACAGGCTATGTTTGAAAATGACAGTTAGGAGCTGGTTGGCTGGCACTTTATCTCCGTCCACTTTATCTCCATCCTAGGCTTAATAAATAGACCCCATTGTTTCCAGCATTAAATTGGGTTAATAGGTCTCTTCCACTGGGCAATAAAGCGTTTCAATGACCGTGACATACTTAGAGAGGACATGTTTGAAAACATTTCATCTACATGCACCTTTCTGTCTCAAATCTCAAATAAAGCTATTGACTGACTTAGCCATCTTTAATGTAAAAAATCCAGGTCTGTTCATCTACATGAAAACAAATGTTTTCTATTTGCCTCCATTGTATACCTATGTGGCAGCATGAAGGTAAATTGAATTAGTGAGCCATGGGTTCTGTGTGGGGCTGGAGAGATCCACCCACACAGGGAAGAAAAGGCAGGTGTGACCATACCTAATTCAGTTGAAGAGCCCAGTGTACCAAAAAGAGCCTATAGAGGCCCACATCTAAACCTGCAAAAGGCAGGGAAGACCATTAATCCCTGTGACTATGCTCAGGGCCGTTTCTTGGGGCAGGCGAGCAGTGCAACCGCACTGGGTGCCCGCCGCGGCACTAACTGTGGCTCCCTGCTTCCCCCTCCTATTTCTCCCCGAGTAACACACTCGGGGGCGGAGTTTCACGGAATGACGCGTTTGCGTCGTTACGTCATGACGCAACCCCGTCATGACGCGAAACCCCCCCCCCCGAGCGGAGTACAGAGGGGGATCCAAGTTAGGAAGAGGGAAAGGCCGGGACGAGGAGCGACTAGTGAGGCGGGCCGAAGAGCGGTAATCGCCTCTGTAAGTATTCTCTCTCTCTCTCTTTCTCTCAATGTGTAAAATGGGGACACCTGCCGTAATGTGTGAAATGGGGACTCTTGCCTGCCGTAGTATGGGGATTTAATGTATCAAGGGCATTGCGGTGTGTGGCATAATATGGTGCAGGGGGCATTACTGTGTAGGGCTTAATATGGTAGAATTTTTTTTTCCTGTGGTGGTCGTGATCTGTTGGAGCAGGGTCAAAAACTGGATTGTGAGGTAGTCTTTTCAGACGAGGCCATGCCCATTTAAATGAAGCCACACCCATTTAGATGAGGTCACGCCCCCTTGACGGGTGCACGCGCAAGTTTTTTTTTTTAATCTAGGTGTGTGTGTGTGTGTGGGGGGGGGGGACGGGACGGGACATTTTTTTATGTCATGGGGGGGCGCATTTTTAAATCTCGCACTGGGAGCCAAATTGGCTAGAAACAGGCCTGACTGTGCTAATGTTGCTGAGAAGAAGACAGGCCAGTGGGCCTCGAGTGTGAGTAGGCTAGGAGGCTGTGTGTAAACCTGCAAGAGATGGGGAGGACTATACGTGATTGTGAGTAGGCCAGGAAGTGCCATACATGTCAGAGACAGGACTGAGACTGTATGTAAGTAGCTGTGGCAGCCAAACCAAGCCATGCTGGAGCCTGTGATAAACAGTACCTGCAAGAAGCAGGCAAGCATATTCATCATGAAAAAGTTGTATAATGAGAAACTTTCATTTTCAATTCTCATTCTTACATTTCACAATTTTTTCACAATTCATCATGCCTCTCTAATAAAAATATCACTTCTGAAAAACTGCAGCATTTCGGAAAAGTGATCTTTTACCCACTGCAGCTAAGGTGTCCATAAGGACTTATTTACACTGCGCATGCTTGAAGACAGGGAGGTGAACACTCAGCTGTGGCCCCCTCACTTCCCCCACCTGGACTGTCTAACGAAGGTGAGCGCTGCTGCTGCCTCGGCCCACTCACCCCCTCCCTGCTTGGACTATCAGCCCGGCTGTATACATGGAAGTATACATTTGTGCATACATTCGTGAAACTGAATGCCATCTCAGGATAGCTAACAGTTTCACTTTCAAACTCCGAAAATAATGCACTTTCAGAATTGTATGAATTTCAGAATTTTTGCATCGCCATGCTTTAGTATGGGAAGTGTGAAAATTATCGCAGCAGGCGATATGAAGATATAAGTTATGAGTTATGAAGATATGACAAGAAGATATGAGTTATCTCTCCTTCGTTACAACCTTTGATAAATGAGGCTGCAAGAAAAAAAATAATAGAAATTGGGGTGCAGAAATGTAAAAACACCTGTTTATTGATTATGACAATGGGGTAATTAAGACCTGATCACTAGGCTGCGTTTTCTCACAGCCTGCGATCAGGTCCGAACTGCACATGCACCGCAATGCGCAGGTGCGTCGGATACCTGCACCGGGCATTGGTGCATAGCAATGGGATGGTGCAAAAAAACGATTGCACGGGCGAACGCAAGGAGATTGACAGGTAGAGGACGTTTGTGGGTGGCAACTGTTTTCTTGGAGTGTCTGGAAAAAACGCAGGCGTGTCCAAGCGTTGGAAGGGAGGGTGTCTGACGTCAATTCCGGTCCCGGACAGGCTGATGTGATTGCAGTGGCTGAGTAAGTCCTGGGCTGCGCAGAGACTGCACAAAATCAGTTTGTGCAGCTCTGCTACACATGCGTTCGCACACTTGCACAGCTAAAATACCCTCCCTCTGTAGGCGGCAACTGATCACAGGACAGCAAAAATCGCTGACCAGCGATCAGGTCTGAATTAGGCCCAATGTGATTTTATGAAAGAGAATTTGTTTGCAGACTAGCTGCCCAAGTATAGTGAGGGGCTAAGCAGTGAGATAGTGCCCTACACAGGGACTAGGCTGTTTGTTATTCTCTGTTTCATTTATGCTGACAGTAAAGCACCATTTCATTTATTTACCTGAAAAGCTTTGTGTGGCCTCTGATTCAGCACCCAGAAACTGAACCAATGCACCCACCTACTGAGTTAATTACCCCAGATTATCACACTATGGGGGTAATTCCAAGTTGATCGCAGCAGGAAATTTTTTAGCAGTTGGGCAAAACCACGTGCACTGCAGGGGAGGCAGATATAACATGTGCAGAGAGAGTTAGATTTGGGTGTGGTGTGTTCAATCTGCAATCTAAATTGCAGTGTAAAAATAAAGCAGCCAGTATTTACCCTGCACAGAAACAAAATAACCCACCCAAACCTAACTCTCTCTGCACATGTTATATCTGCCTCCCCTGCAGTGCACATGGTTTTGCCCAACTGCTAAAAAATTTCCTGCTGCGATAAACTTGGAATTACCTCCTATGTTTATTTCTGTGCATCATTATTAGCATACCTTTTGTGTTTTTTTTTTCCATATACATATTTTTTCTGGGCACTTTTAATGTAAATGAAGGATGGCGGAGCTAACACTATGGTGTTAGGTATAACATTGGGCTCAGAACTGTCCATTCTTATGTATAGTTCTAAAAGGTAATAATCCATTTTACAATATATGAGAGATGTATGAAGCCATTGAGAGAGAAAATGGAGTAGTTGCAAAGACTTGACGCATCTCCCTCTAATAAGCACCTTTAGCATGGTCATGCAAATAAACACAGTTTAAAGGTGCAAATCTGTTCTGCTCCTTGTTAAGATTTAAGTTATAAAACTTACATGCTCACGTGTTAGTGTTTGTTAATTGTTTTAGTCTATTAAACTCTTCATATTACTAAAAGACTGCAGTGTCTAGTTTTATACAGCATGAAATAAGTTAGGGCTTTTATACAGGGCAGCACCCCTGGAATGATGTGGCAAAGAAAAGATGTGCAAGATGGAATTGTCCTTGTGCCCTCCCACCCACCCATATGTTGTATGAACAGGACATGCACACAATCATTTCAGCAACAGGGTTTGCTGAAATGATTGGTTTGTTTGGGCCTCCACCAAAAAAGAAGCAATTTATCTCTCCTTGCACAAACTGGCACTACAGTGGCAAGATGTCATCCTCATCCTCAGACCCCCCCCCCCCCCCCCCTTCAGTGTTTACATTCTTATCCTCACAGAGAAATAATATTCAAACAAATAAAACCACATTATTTAGGTGTCCGTGGACTGCGTACGCTATTACCCAAAGTTTCTGAACGTGACAATGACTTATGATGAATGCGCTGCAGGTGACGTATATGGGAGGATGTTCCAAGGTGGTTAACGTCCTTACCCCTACTTATTACAGATTGACAAAGACAACAGATGGCTTGACACCTGTTGTCCGGATGTGTGGAGAAATAATTCCAGACCGAAGAGGTGGGTTTTTTGGTATATTGCCCAGGCATGACAATGGGCTTTTTCATCCCATGGCCAACAACTGTCTCCAATGTGCCTTATTCAAACAAACCACATCACCTTCAGAATCCTCATCGTTAACACCCATATCCTCCTCATCCTGGTGTACTTCTACAGTGACATCCTCAATCTCAATATAAGCAACTGGACTAGTGGTGCTCCTCCCAGCACTTGCAGGGGGCTTGCAAATGGTGGTAGGAGCCTCCTCTTCCCATACAGTGTTGTGAAGGTCAGGCCGAGACATCACAACCGCAGACAGTGCCAGCACCCCTGTATTTTCACAAGACCCCTGAAATTTTACAGCATACAAGACAGGGCCAGTGTACATAGATTTTCTCAGGGAACCGAACCTGCTCATCTCTAGTATCCACCCAATACTAACAGAGCACAAACATACACAAAAGCGTCTTAAGTCCATAGTGTCCCCAGAATTATACGCATTTCCATATCCAGCTCTTGAAGATAAGCCTGTGCTACATATGTGAAATCAACAAATGACAATCTGTTATATAAACGAAGATGAGCTAAATAGAGTAAAGGAAATATTTTTTTCCAACTTTAATTAAACAAGAGCACAAGGGGAACATTTCCAGAATTTTGTAAGTTCTGCTGAGTAATCCTGGCATACAGTATATGCAATTTATGAGAGTTCCAAACTAGGTCACAATGTTTGCAGGAAGCTGACCAAAATGCCTCTATGTGAATGTACTGTAAATCATGCATTTAAATAGAACCACTCTGCGGATTGCACACGTTTGTGTACACTGCGGACTAACACAGTGTGCCCTTTCCAAAACCAGGTCGCCAGTGCCACACACATCTTGTAACTGAAGCAGGAGTGGCAGTACGTTGCAGATAAAATCATATAAACCAGGAACTTTAACAATCTTTAAGTCTGGAGAAGTGATAAAGTAGTAATAAGTGGAAGATGATTGCATCGGTATCCGGTTGATAGATAGACAGTGTCTAGTTAGACAGTCAATAGATAGACACCATATGTTAGACATACATTAGGTCGACAGGCTGAAAAGGTCGACAGGCTGAAAAGGTCGACATGAAAAAGGTAGACAATACAAAAGGTCGACAGGGTCAAAAGGTCGACATGAAAATGGTCAACATAAAAAAGATAGACACCATGTTTTTTTTAAATTTTACATGTTTTTGGCCTTTTTCATACCTTCGCCATCCATGTTGGCCTAGAGTTGATCATAAACCTTGTGGCGAGTGCAGCGAGCCACCGAGCCTGAAGCGTGGTGAGCGAAGCGAGCCCTGCGAGGGTATGCCTTTCTACAATTGGGGGTCCCAGATGGCAAAACTATCCACACAAACCACAAAAATGCAAAAAACATGGGCCCTCATTCCGAGTTGTTCGCTCGCTAGCTGCTTTTAGCAGCATTGCACACGCTAAGCTGCCGCCCTCTGGGAGTGTATCTTAGCTTAGCAGAAATGCGAACGAAAGATTAGCAGAATTGCGATTAGAAATTTCTTAGCAGTTTCGGAGTAGCTCGAGACTTACTCAGCCACTGCGATCAGTTCAGTCAGTTTCGTTCCTGGTTTGACGTCACAAACACACCCAGCGTTCGCCCAGACACTCCCCCGTTTCTTCAGACACTCCCGCGTTTTTCCCAGAAACGCCAGCGTTTTTTTGCACACACCCAGAAAACGTCCAGTTTCCGCCCAGAAACACCCACTTCCTGTCAATCACACTCCGATCACCAGAACGATGAAAAAACCTTGTTATGCCGTGAGTAAAATACCTAACTTTTGTGTAAAATAAGTAAGCGCATGCGCTCTGCGAACCTTGCGCATGCGCAGTAAGCGACTAATCGCAATATAGCGAAAATCGGCAACGAGCGAACAACTCGGAATGACCACCATGGGCCAATATTTACTAAGAATTCGAGTTTGTCCGATTTGTGTTTTTTTTTCTAAGTCCCAATCCGGGAATTCACTAAGCACCAATCTCGGCAGTGTTTGGACTATTCGTAATGGTCTGATTTGCAAAATTCTGAAATACGAATGAATAGACCATCAGTCAAACACGGCTGTTATTTCATACAATACGGGCATTCACTATTCATTCGTATTTGGGTGTTAGTTTCTGAGTGCTCAAGTGCGGGTCTGTTTTTTCCCGATTCGTTAAAAAAAGCAGCAAAAAAATAGACCTGCTCTTTCCAGTCGAGTTTGGATAACCATGCACGGATCAGTGAGATCTGTGCATGGTTATCTATGGGAAAGGGTCTGTTTAGTGTAAAAACTGAAAAAAAAATTGCGTGGGGTCCCCCCTCCTAAGCATAACCAGCCTCGGGCTCTTTGAGCCGGTCCTGGTTGGAAAAATATGGGGATAAAAATGACAGGGGTTCCCCCATATTTAATCAACCAGCACCGGGCTCTGCGCCTGGTCCTGGTTCCAAAAATACGGGGGACAAAAAGCGTAGGGGTCCCCCGTATTTTTTAAACCAGCACTGGGCTCCACTAGCCAGGTACATAATGCCACAGCCGGGGGACACTTTTATACTGGTCCCTGCGGCCCTGGCATTACATACCCAACTAGTCACCCCTGGCCGGGGTACCCTGGAGGAGTGGGGGAACCCCTTAAATCAAGGGGTCCCCCCCTCCAGCCACCCAAGGGCCAGGGGTGAAGCCCGAGGCTGTCCCCCCCATCCAAAGGCGGCGGATCGGGGGCTGATAGCCTTTTGAAAACATGAGAATATTGTTTTTAGTAGCAGTACTACAAGTCCCAGCAAGCCTCCCCCGCAAGCTGGTACTTGGAGAACCACAAGTACCAGCATGCAGTGGAAAACCGGGCCCGCTGGTACCTGTAGTACTACTACTAAAAAAATACCCCCAAAAAAACAGGACACACACACCGTGAAAGTATAAGTTTATTACATACATGCACACCTCCATACATACATACTTACCTATGTTCCCACGAGGCTCGGTCCTCTTCTCCATGTAGAATCCTTGGGGTACCTGTGAAATAAATTATACTCACAGAATCCAGTGTAGAATCAGACCTTTGTATAATCCACATACTTGGCAAAATAATAAAACGGAAACCCGACCACGCACTGAAAGGGGTCCCATGTTTACAAATGGGACCCCTTTCCCCAACTGCCAGGACCCCCCTGACTCCTGTCAAAGAGGGTCCCTTCAGCCAACCAGGGAGCGCCACGTCGTGGCACTCTCCTGATTGGCTGTGTTCTCCTGTAGTGTCTGTGAGGCAGCACACGGCAGAGATACAATGTAGCGCCTATGCGCTCCATTGTAGCCAATGGTGGGAACTTTGCGGTCAGCGGTTGACCGAAAGTAACCTCACCGCTGACCGCAAAGTTCCCACCATTGGCTACAATGGAGCGCATAGGCGCAACATTGTATCTCTGCCGTGTGCTGCCTCACAGACACTACAGGAGCACACAGCCAATCAGGAGAGTGCCACAACGTGCCGCTCCCTGATTGGCTGAAGAGACCCTATTTGACAGGAGTCAGGGGGGGTCCTGGCAGTTGGGGAAAGGGGTCCCATTTGTAAACATGGGACCCCTTTCAGTGCGTGGTCGGGTTTCCGTTTTATTATTTTGCCAAGTACGTGGATTATACAAAGGTCTGATTCTACACTGGATTATGTGAGTATAATTTTTTTCACAGGTATCCCAAGGATTCTACATGGAGAAGAGGACCGAGCCTCGTGGGAACATAGGTAAGTATGTATGTATGTATGGAGGTGTGCATGTATGTAATAAACTTATACTTTCACGGTGTGTGTGTCCTTTTTTGGGGGGGGTATTTTTTTAGCAGTAGTACTACAGGTACCAGCGGGCCCGGTTTTCCACTGCATGCTGGTACTTGTGGTTCTCCAAGTACCAGCTTGCGGGGGAGGCTTGCTGGGACTTGTAGTACTGCTACTAAAAACAATATTCACATTTTTTCAAAAGGCTATCAGCCCCCCATCCGCCGCCCTTGGATGGGGGGGACAGCCTCGGGCTTCACCCCTGGCCCTTGGGTGGCTGGAGGGGGGGACCCCTTGATTTAAGGGGTTCCCACTCCTCCAGGGTACCCCAGCCAGGGGTAACTAGTTGGGTATGTAATGCCAGGGCCGCAGGGACCAGTATAAAAGTGTCCCCCGGCTGTGGCATTATGTACCTGTCTAATGGAGCCCGGTGCTGGTTTAAAAAATACGGGGGACCCCTACGTTTTTTGTCCCCCGTATTTTTGGAACCAGGACCAGGCGCAGAGCCCGGTACTGGTTGATTAAATATGGGGGAACCCCTGTCATTTTCCCCCCCATATTTTTTCAACCAGGACCGGCTCAAAGAGCCCGAGGCTGGTTGAGCTTAGGAGGGGGGACCCCACTCAATTTTTTCCTGAATTTTTAAGACTTTAAACAACTTTTTAAGGTACACAATGAAGCCCTGCACGGATCTCACAGATCCGGCCGGGATTCCTTGTGTTTTGTCAGGCAGTGTTTTACTCATCACTCCCGTAAAACATTTCCTGATATTACGAATCACATCGACATCGGAAAAAACGATTGTGTAAAACTCGACAGCTTAGTAAATGATCGTATCAGGATTCAAAAAGTTGCAGTAAAATGCACCCGATACCATTCGAGTTCAAACACCCTTCAAAACGGCCAAAACACGAATCTTTGTAAATATACCCCATGGTGTCTACCTTTTTTATGTCGATCATTTTCACGTCGACCTTTTGACCATGTCGACCTTTTGACCCTTCGACCTTTTGTACTGTCCACCTTTGTCATGTCGACCTTTTGACCCTGTCGACCTTTTAGAAGCTTTTTTTTTTTTTTACTTGGCCACATCTTCAAATACATCACCCACCTTATGCTCTGTTTCTGACATCCTCTGTGTGAGATGCAGGATCTGTGATTTAATGTCTGCAGTTTATATCTGTAATAGTGGCCTCATTGCTTCCCTTACAGCCTGAAACAACACTTGAAATGTGACTGGAGAGTCAGAAGCAAGGGGTACCTGAGAGTGGAAGGAGTCCGTGCAGAAATGTTTTCCAGGGATATGGAAGAGTTCTATTCAGGCACTGGAGGCTGAGATGGTGCAGCTGCAGACAAAGCGCTGTCATCTGGCGCCATATTGGATACTGTATGCCATCTGTCAGGCCAGTTCCTCTGAGTTTTCCCCAGTACAGTAGACATTGAATACCTCTTCATGCAGTGCCTGATGTATATGGAGAGTGCGGACAGTTATCATTGCTGATTAGAAGCCTGTCCGCAGCCTTGTAATGCTGTGAGTAGCGAATGGTAACAAGCTCCCGAGGTCAGCTGCCGCCCATGAGAAAGATGAAACCAGAAGTTGGATGACACTCTTTTAATGAGATAGAAAACTACGTTTTCTCCGGCAGGGTCCACAGGTTATCCACAGGATAACAATAGGATATGATGAAGCGACAGCGGATTTGCACCAATAGGTCAAAGCTTTTCGGCCTCCTAGCATGCAATGGGCCCATCCATATATCCCCGCATCCTTGCTCAGGCAAATCAGTTTTTTGTTTGGTGTGGCATGAGCCGTACAATGTTCAGAGGGCTGCTGGTTTTTAGCAGCCCTAAGCATTCTTATTTTATTTTTATAGTCTTACTATTTTTTCTTGAGTGAACTTTCTAAAAAGCGCCTTATACATACCATAGAAAGAGTCGCTCCAACAACTCTGCGCCCGGTTGCAACAACACTTACCCACGAGTACAGTGCTGTTTCAGCGGGCATCTGTGTTGGATATACTAGCAGGTCCAGCAGACGTTACCAGGCAGTGGCTGGAGCATGGGGAGAAGGTAAGGCTTCGGTTCCGCTTAGAAGGTGAATACGAACACAGCCGCACTGTTTTGGGAGGAGACTACCAAACAGTCGCTGTTGTGGCTGCCACCTTCGGTGCACCAGCGCTAGGCCTTAGGGATCAGAGGCTCCAGGAATAGTATGAGGCCGCGATCCCTAGGGTTGATGTCAGCAGTGGGGAGTCAGACGCTCTCCTGGTCGCCCCTCCTCCCAGTTCATGACCAGTTTCCTCCAAGTCTCCTGCCATGAACTGTTTCCCGCTTTCGTCTCAGACACTGTACACGAAGGGGACCCAGTTGCAGCTGTGTGACGGGTGCGTCTGTGTTCACTATAGGTTCATGGAGCGGCAGTGTACACTAGTAGTGTCTGGATCCACTCAGCGTTCACTAACGTATTGATTGGTGCTGGAAGCAAGGTCAGTCTCCCTGTATCCCAATCTACTGAGTACGGGTAATACAGCACTGAGTCTCTATCTACCTTTTTGAGAACGAATAGTTAGATAAGTGCCTATTGCATATGAGTCTGTATACTATTACTGTTGTTTCTTTCGCTATGCATCTGAATACGGTAGATCTGTTTAAACATGATTCAGTAATATGTTCTCCTACATACTTGAAATGTAGGGGGTTATTCCGAGTTGTTCGCTCGTTATTTTTTTCTCGCAATGGAGCGATTAGTCGCTAATGCGCATGCGCAATGTCCGCAGTGCGACTGCGCCAAGTAAATTTGCTATGCAGTTAGGTATTTTACTCAAGGCATTACGAGGTTTTTTCTTCGTTCTGGTGATCGTAATGTGATTGACAGGAAGTGGGTGTTTCTGGGCGGAAACTGGCCGTTTTATGGGTGTGTGCGAAAAAACGCTACCGTTTCTGGGAAAAACGCGGGAGTGGCTGGAGAAACGGAGGAGTGTCTGGGCGAACGCTGGGTGTGTTTGTGACGTCAAACCAGGAACGAAACTGACTGAACTGATCGCAGATGCCGAGTAAGTCTGGAGCTACTCAGAAACTGCTAAGAAGTGTCTATTCGCATTTCTGCTAATCTTTCGTTCGCAATTTTGATAAGCTAAGATTCACTCCCAGTAGGCGGCAGCTTAGCGTGTGCAAAGCTGCTAAAAGCAGCTTGCGAGCGAACAACTCGGAATGACCCCCCGTAGTTGTAGTTGATGATGTGCTCATATTGGTTATTATAGTAATGTATAACATGTGACTGACTGCTAGTGTGATTGCTGACTTTACTATATATTCCGTCAGGTTTTTTTTCTATTCCAATCCCCAATGCTGGTGTATGGGTAGGGTCGGATTGTAGGTCACTTTAAAAAACTAAAATTGGTTACAGTCACAAATTGTGTAGATTATTTATCATGTCTAAGAGTGGCAAAGGGGATGAAGATACACTCACAGCAACACCAACACTCATATCATGTTTGTCTTGCAAAGCTGTGTTAACCTCTCAGGATCTGGTTCAGGATGGTTTGTGTGCAAATTGTTTTAGTTTTTACCAGGGTCTCTTGAAAAATACAAGGCAGATTCAGGTGCAGGTTGATTCATCTTGGGCTATGTTTGCACAGACTTTATCCAGTATAGCTGAATTGATAATTCCTCCAACTCCTGTACCAGGGATAGGTTAAACGATTAACCATTACATGCAGCTTCCCACCAGCGGTTTATCACTTCCAGCAGCAGCAGCAGCAGCAGCAGCCTCTCAAAAGAAACAGGCTGATAAGCCAGTGGTATGTAACACATGTTTCAGATGAGGATTCATTGGAGGATGAAAGCTCAGTAAACTCTGCTTCGGCATACGAAGAGGAGGAGGAAGGTCTCAGCTCAGTGGATATAGCTGAGTTAATTAAAGCAATGAAAGCCATTCTTTCCTTAGAGCAGGGGATGCCAGACTTTTGGAGTCGGCGATCTACTTTGAAAGCTAAAAAGCTTTTGTGATCTACCTAGGAGGAATAATAGCGCGCGCCGTAGGCGCATGCGCAAAAAAGGGGCGTGGTATAACAAAAAGGGGGTGTGGTATAACAAAAAAAGGGACGTAGCCTTGCTGCACAGAGTGTAATGACTACCTCACACAAAATAACACATTGGCCCCCACAGGTAAAAACCTCAAACACATATGCTCCCACAGTGCCAGATACACACATGACCCCACAGTGCCATGTGCCCACAGTGCCAGATATGCCGCCACAGTGCCAGATATGACCCCACAGTGCCAGATACAGATATGCCCCCACAGTGCCATGTGCCCACAGTGCTAGATATGCCCCCACAGTACCAGATTATAGATATGCTCCCACAGTGCCATGTGCCCACAGAGCCAGATATGCCCCCACAGTGCCAGATGTGACCCCACAGTGCCAGATACAGATATGCCCCCACAGTGCCATGTGCCCACAGTGCTAGATATGCCCCCACAGTGCCAGATTACAGATATGCCCCCACAGTGCCATGTGCCCACAGTGCCAGATATGCCCCCACAGTGCCAGATTACAGATATGCCCCCACAGTGCCAGATATGACCCCACAGTGCCAGATACAGATATGCCCCCACAGTGACATGTACCCACAGTGCTAGATATGCCCCCACAGTGCCAGATTATAGATATGCCCCCACAGTGCCAGATATGACCCCACAGTGCCAGATTATAGATATGCCCCCACAGTGCCATGTGCCCACAGTGCCAGATATGCCCCCACAGTGCCATGTGCCCGCAGAGCCAGATATGCCCCCACAGTGCCACATATGACCCACATTGCCAGATATGCCCCCACTGAGCCATGTGCCCACAATGCCAGATATGCCCCCATAGTAGAGCTCACCGTTACTGTGTGGTGAGCGCAGTGCGCGCTTCTCCTGCCTGCCGCCCTGCTTTTCAGTCTGATCTCCGGTGGTGACGGCAGCCAGCGTGTATGTCTCAAATCAGGCGCCGGTCGGTGAGCTCTCATTGGCTAACGGACCGGCACCTGATTTGAGTCATACACTCCGCGGTCACTGCCGGAGACCAGACAGAGGGGCAGGGCGGCAGGCAGGAGAGGCGCGGCTTCGGGTGGCTGGGCAGAGGATCGCGATCGACTGGTCGCATGTCCGCGATCGACCAGTCGATCGCGATCGACTGTTTGGCCACCCCTGCCTTAGAGGATTCAGCAGAGCCTATGTTAAAAACCAAGGCACCTGTGTTTAAACGTCCCAAAACAGTTAAGACTGAGTTTCCAGGGTCAGATCAGCTGACGGAAATCATGGAAGAGGCTATGCCCAGTAAGAAGTTTAGAATGCCTAAGAAATGGAATTCCAATTATCCTCTTCCAGCTGGGGATTGTTTAAAAAGGGAGGTGGCTCCTAAAGTAGATATACGCATGTGATTCGATTAGTGCGAAAATCTACATTACCTTTGCCTTCATCATCATTAAATGATGTCTTGGATAGGAGAGTGGATGTTTTAAAAAAATATTTTTTTTCCCTGTCTGGGGCAGTTATAAGGCCAGCCATGGCTTCAGCTTGGATGGCAAAGGCAGTGGCTGCCTGGGCTGATGCATTGGAGGGGGATTTTTTAATAGCACCTAGAGAGCAACAATTCCATATAGCACATATAAAACAGGCTGCAATGTTCTTGGAAGAAGCAGCATTGGATATGGGTACTATTGCCTCCAGGGCATCAACAATCGCTGCTTGCAGAGCAGTTTGGCTACGTACGTGGAAAGCTGATTCAGAATCTAAGAAGGTTTTGGAATCTTTGCCTTTTTCTGGAGATATTCTTTTTGATAAAGAATTGACTGATATTTTGGAGTCAGAAGCAGACTCCAAGAAGGTAAAGTTTCCTTCTACATACAATTTCAACACACTCAGAAAAAACCCTAATGTGTGGCACCTATGTAAATTATATATTACATCTGTGTCTATTGTCCCTCATTCGCCGCTATAAAGGTTTTATGTAGACCTTAATTACTAGAAACAGAAAAAAGACAAATAATAGCAGCGCTCGTGGGACAATTTAGACCACAAATGACACTAAGAGAGCTGGAAAGAATTAAAAAAATATTTTTATATAAATAATAACATAGATAAAAAAATCACACAATTGCAAATAATTATAACACCTGAATGGTTAAAAAGTCCCCCTATTTTCAATTGGAGTAATACATATGGCCCTATTTTTGTGAATATTCATATGCTGTAGCTCAGGGGCGGCCAGACTTTTGGAGTCGGTGATCTACTGTGAAAGCTAAAAAGCTTTTGTGATCTACCTAGGAGGAATAATAGCGCGCCGTACGCGCAAAAAAGGGGGTGGCATAACAAAGTGGGCGTGGCATAACACAAAGTGGGCGTGGTATAATTAAAAAAAAGGGACGTAGCCTTGCTGCGCAGAGTGTAATGACTGCCTCACACGAAATAACACATTGGCCCCCACAGGTAAAAACCTCAAACACATGCCCCCACAGTGCCAGATACACATGCCCCCACAGTGCCATGTGCCCACAGTGCCAGATATGCCCCCACAGTGCCAGATACAGATATGCCCCCACAGTGCCATGTGCCCACAGTGCCAGATATGGCCCCACAGTGCCAGATACACATGCCCCCACAGTGCCATGTGCCCACAGTGCCAGATATGCCCCCACAGTGCCAGATACAGATATGCCCCCACAGTGCCATGTGCCCACAGTGCCAGATATGCCCCCACAGTGCCAGATTACAGATATGCCCCCACAGTGCCAGATATGCCCCCACAGTGCCAGATATGCCCCCACAGTGCCATGTGCCCGCAGAGCCAGATATGCTCCCAATGCCACATATGACCCCACAGTGACAGATATGCCCCCACAGTGCCAGATTACAGATATGCCCCCACAGTGCCATGTGCCCGCAGTGCCACATATGCCCCCACAGTGCCAGATATGCCCCCACAGTGCCAGATACAGATATGCCCCCACAGCGCCAGATTACAGATATGCCCCCACAGTGCCAGATATGCCCCCACAGTGCCACATATGACCCCACAGTGCCAGATATGCCCCCACAGTGCCAAATAAGCCCCCACAGTGCCATGTGCCCAGTGCCAGATATGCCCTCAGTGCCATGTGCCCACAGTGCCAGATATGCCCCACAGTGCCATGTGCCCGCAGAGCCAGATATGCCCCCAGTGCCACATATGACCCCACAGTGCCAGATATGCCCCCACAGTGCCAGATATGCCCCCACAGTGCCATGTGCCCAGTGCCAGATATGCCCTCACAGTGCCATGTGCCCACAGTGCCAGATATGCCCCCACAGTGCCAGATATGCCCCCACAGTGCCATGTGCCCGCAGAGCCAGATATGCCCCCAGTGCCACATATGACCCCACAGTGCCAGATATGCCCCCACTGAGCTATGTGCCCCCACAGTGCCAGATATGCCTCCATAAAAGAGCTCACCGTGCTGTGTGTGGAGAGCGCAGCGCACGCTTCTCCTGTCTGCCGCTCTGCCTCCTCAGTCTGATCTCCGGCGGTGACGGCAGCGTGTATGGCTCAAATCAGGTGCCGGTCCGCGAGCTCTCATTGGTTAACGAACCGGCACCTGATTTGAGCTATACACTCGGCCGTCACTGCCGCAGACCAGACTGAGGAGGCAGAGCGGCAGGCAGGAGAGGCGCGGCTTCGGGTGGCTGGGCGGCGGATCGCGATCGACTGGTCGCATGTCCGCGATCGACTGTTTGGCCACCCCTGTTGTAAGGCTTTATGTTCATCAGCTAAAATAAATAGCAAACTGTACATATAAATGAAGTCCTTATAGGAGTATGGTTAAGGAGTCACAAGTGCACTAAAAATATGCGATGTACGGAGCAAACTACAGATACATTACTGATCCCCATAGGTTGAGTAGTTCAGTGATCTTACTAGCAGCATAGTATAGTACATTTGCAATGGTATTTTCTACTAATCAGGTGACCAAACAGTTTTTGTTGTAACAAATAAAAAAAATTCCAATAAATAAATGTGCTGTTTCCTTCAGCCCAAAAACTTGCAGACCGTTAGACAATCAGGAGTGACTAGGCCCTGTCGCTCCATAGCTGCATGCAGATGTGCCAGCTGAGTGTAACCAGCTTGTTGCCCAATGCCAATATTTACTGTAAAAGAACTAAGCTCTAAATGGCTTCTCAGTGTTCCAGTTAGGTCTTCAGAATGAAGAATAGCAGCAGATTCGGGTGGTCTTCTGTTTGCCGGCGGTCGGGCTCCCGGCGCTCAGTATACCGGCGCCGGGAGCCCGACAGCCGGCATACCGACACTTATTTTCCCTCGTGGGGGTCCACGACCCCCATAGAGGGAGAATAAAATAGTGTGGCGCGCGTAGCGAGCCACCGTGCCCGTAGCGTGGCGAGCGCAGCGAGCCCGCAAGGGGCTCATTTGCGCTCGCCAAGTTGTCGGTAAGCCGGCAGTCGGGCTCCCGGCGCCGGGATGCTGGTCGCCGGGAGCCCGACCGCCGGCCAGCCGTAGTGAACCCGCAGATTCCTGTCTCTACCTGCTGAGGGAATATACCTGATGATAGTGGTCTTCTTGTGTCTGCAGCTGGCATCAGCACCTTCAATGGAGTGATTGCCCTTTACAGCATCACTTTCTGGAAGGCTTCTAGCAACCATTATTTAATAGACACCTATTCTGAATAGTTTGACTTAGGGTGCCTATAAGGGATGAGTAGGAGGAGTATAGGCAGGGGTATATAGGCATGGGTATTAGGCAGCCATCTTCCTCTTGCCAGTTTCTTTGGATGTGGTAAGGTGTATTACAGTACAGCTGTTTCAGTGTTTGCCTCCTTCTCACCCTCTACGTTATTTTATTACTGTGCCGGCTTGTTTATAAGCCCATTTTTGTACTATGCCCCGTCCTCGTAGGTCAGCGCCCCCTCCCCGCCGCCTGGCTGAGGCCGCCCGTCCGCTCGCAGCGGCTGGCTACCGCCGGCCGCGTGTGCGCGGAGTCCCCCCCCGCGCTGCGCCGCCCGCTGGAGACATGGTGCTGCTCTCCCCGGGCGGCGGTGTTTTGCCTGCGACGGCCGCCCTCGGGGCCCGGCGCGGCCGTAGTGCCTCCCTGGGCGGTCAGGCTCTCCTCCTCGCGGCCGCAGTGAGCGGATCCGGTGACCCGCCGAGCAGGTCCTGCGACGCCGCTCAAGGGTGCGTTCTGCCGGGGCTCTCACCAGCCGGCTCCCCTGCGGGTGCATGGCTGGTGCAGGATATAATGGCTTTGCCAGCAGCGTCGGGCACAGTTCGGGGGGCGGGGCCCGCGCTCACACAAGCATATGGGGGTGGTTTGGATACCCTTTTTCCCCCCGCCGTTCCCATGGTTTCCACTGCCGCGGTGGGCGTGGGGGCGTCCGGTGTAGGCGGGCAGGCATATGGGATTCTCCCGGGGGCGCTCCCGGTGTCCCAGATCCTGTGCCGCCGGTCAGTGGCCTGTGGCCCAGTGAGGTGACGCCATCTGCTGGCCAACTCATGGTACAGCAGATGGGGTCAGGGCACAGTTCCATGGCCGCTTCATTTGCATCCCGAGGTGGCGCCCGGGGGTTTCCTGCCGGCTGCTTCGGTGTCGGTTGCCTGGTCGGGTGCGCTGCAATTCCCGGTCATGACTTCCGGGGCGTCACCTGATGTCCGAGGGGGTCGGGTCCCTTTTTCGTCCCCTTACCTGCCGCCGGCGTTTACGCACTCGCAGGGCGCGGTGACATCTTGCCTGCCCCCCGTTCCCAGCCCACACGTTCTGCTTCCCCCCCTCCGTTGCCTCCGGTTCCCCCCCCCCCCCGGAGGCTGCCGTTTTTGTACACCCCCTCCCCCCCCTTCTGTTTCCCCGTCAGGTGCCGGTGTGTCGAGGGGGGTCTCTCCCCTGGGCGGATCGTCTGGAGCCAGGGCAGCAGCAACGTCCAGTGCAGCGCAGACGGGATTGGTGACGCAGGCCGAGCAAGTGGGAACGGGCGCAGCTGGGGGAGCTCGGGTCCCTGAAGAGGTGCCGTCCGGCCCCGCCGCCACTATCGAAGAAGTGGGCGGTCCTTCTGGAACTGGTGAGAAAGTTAATTTTTCTTCTGATAGTTCTTCTTCCAGCTCTTCTTCGGATACTGGGTCTTCCGGGTCCCCTAGGCGCCCGCGTAAATTAGCCAGGCTCATTGCGCATCGCTTGCACAAAAGAGATAGGAAGGCTAAGGGCCCGGTTTCGGCGGTCACGCCGGACCCTCCGCGTTTTACGGAAATGGTGCACTGCACAAACACTGCGGTCACCAGGGGTTTGCGTAAACGGATGAGGGAAAAAATTTGGAAGGGTAAATATGTCGACATGTTCACCCTTACGGATGACATGAGGAAGGCGTTCGATAAGGCCAAGAAGGTCGGGGGCATTGGTGAGAATGCGTTTCGCAATTTTCATCAGTGGCTCCGAGGGTTTTTAGTGTTCACGGCGTGCTACGCCGAGACGCGGCCGAAGGAGTATCATAACACGGTCAAATATTTGTTCTTGGTGCACGAGATGTACTTGACCTCCAAGGGTTATGCGTGGTGGGACTACGACGAGAAATTCCGTCGTAACCAGGACGGTAACCCGACACTACCCTTGGGGTTTAAGGACGTTGAAGTCTGGTTGGAGGTCACTCGACATAATAGGCCCCTTTCGGAGGCCCAAGGCGGCAAGCCGGGTTTGGGTGTCCGGCCGACCCCGCCTCTAGGGAATAAAGGGAAATGCTTCGCTTTCAACGAGGGCAAGTGTCCCCGGGGTTCTAACTGCCGTTTTCGCCACTCCTGCAAGGTGTGCGGCGGGGGACACGCGGCCAAAGATTGCTCGTCCCCTTCCGGGTCCCGGCCCTCTGAGGCTGCCGAGGTGCCTGGAAGTGGAAAGTAAGGCGTTTTCTCCCATTAACGTCCCTGAATTGACTAAATGGTTGGGTGCTTACCCTGACGTCACTTCAGGGTTGTTTTTGTTGGACGGTTTCCATAATGGTTTCAGGCTCCCCATCCCGGATTCGGTCCTCGTGGTCTCCAGGCGCAATTTGAAATCCGCGCGCGATTTCTCCTTAGTTGTCTCCCATAAGGTGCAGGCTGAAATCAACTTGGGGTGCATGTGCGGCCCTTTCCCGTCCCCTCCAGTGCCCCGGCTGTGCATCTCTCCGTTGGGGGTGGTTCCCAAGAAGGCCCCGGGTCAATTCCGCCTCATTCAACATTTATCGCACCCCCGTGGCGGCTCGGTCAACGACGCCATCCCGGAGGAAGCTTGCAGGGTGCGATATCAAACCTTTGATGAGGCTCTGCGGTTAGTCAAAAGGGCGGGTCCAGGCGCCCTCATGGCTAAGCTGGACATTGAGTCCGCTTTCCGCCTCCTGCCCATTCACCCCGATTCCCTCCGTTTCCTAGGTTTCCGGTTAGGGGGTGGATTTTACGTCGACAGGTGCTTACCTATGGGGTGTTCCATTTCTTGTGCCTACTTTGAGAAATTCAGTTCGTTCTTACATTGGTGCGTGGTGTCAGCCTCCGGCCACCCGGGGGTTGCCCACTACTTAGACGATTTTCTCTTTGTGGGTCCAAGGGATGGGTCGGTTTGCGGGGACGTGCTGAGTTTAGCCCAGAGTTTATTCGGTCATCTAGGCGTGCCCGTGGTCTCGGATAAGACCGAGGGGCCCACGGTGTGTCTCAGTTATTTGGGCATCTAAATCGATTCGGCGGCCGGTTGCTGCCAGCTTCCCGCCGATAAGGTGCACAAATTGCTGGGTCTCATAGAGCAATGCCTCCTCAGTCGTAGGGTCAGATTACAACGGTTGCAGTCGTTACTTGGATCTTTTAATTTTGCGTGCAGGATCATACCCATGGGTCGCGTTTTCTGCCGTAAACTTGAGAGGTCCATGTCGGGGGTTCGGAAACCTCACCATACGGTTTACATTTCACGGGAAATTAGGGAGGATTTAAGAATCTGGTCCACTTTTTTGGTTTCCTTTAACCGGGAGGTGTTATGGCCAGCTGAGCGTTGTTCCAACGCTGCCCTGCAACGTTTTACCGATGCCGCCGGGGGTTCGGGCTTTGGGGCGTTTTTCAGGACAGAGTGGTGCGCCGCGCCGCGCCTTGGCCTTCAGCATGGGTTTCCCGAGGTTTTACAAAGAACTTGCTTCTTTTGGAATTGTTCCCTTTGATAGTGGCCGTCGAATTGTGGGCACTCAGCTTGTCGGATCGGAGCATTGTGTTCCGCTGCGATAATCTGGGTGTCGTGCACGCGGTCAATAACCAACGCTCGTCCTCTCCGCAAGCGCTGCGCTTGTTACGTTATTTAGTGCTTAAGTGCTTGAGGCATAATATTCATTTCACGGCTGCGCATGTCCCGGGGGTGGACAATAGAATCGCTGATGCACTGTCGCGTTTTGAGTTCGATAAGTTTAGGGAGCTGGTTCCTGATGCTGCTGTTGGGGGTTTATCGGTTCCGCCCTTCCTGTGGAATCTCGTTGATTAAGGCGGCAGGTTTGCTTCGTTGACGGTATGTGGCCAGGTGGGGCGATGGGTTTAAAACCGCCTCGGTGAATGGGCCTTGCCTATGCGGGCAAGATACCGTCTTGGGTATGGAAGCCCGGTCTCAGATGGCTGGGCTTGCGTCCTGGTTATGGAGTGTTGTTATCTGTGTTATTTCACTGCGCCTGTTGCGCGAACCCGAAAACGTGTTTTACCCGTCGGTTCTTGAACGGCTAGCGTTCAGGAATGGGGGGTGTGAAGTGAATTTTTAAATTTTCCTCCGAGTGGGCCGAATTACAATTGGCATCACTCACGGTCCACGGGAGGTTTTTTGAGTTTTCTCCTTCACTCGGGTTCTTTATATGCATGGTTCGTTTTGTTTCTGTACTTTGTATAATTTGCTGACGGTAGGAATTTTCTTTTGCAGCAGCTTTGGACGTCTCGGATCAGATTTGGCTTATTGGCCATTCTTTCATTTTTTGGGGCGGAGAGGCATCCTATGGCAAGGCGAACAGGCAAATTTTTTGGGGACAAGGTAGTTAGATGGTTGGGCGTCAGAGATTTACGTTGGATGGGTTTGCTTCGCCTGCTGTTTCGTCATGAACGAAGGTGGGGGCGGCCTGGCTGGATTGTCATTCACCTCGGGGGGAATGATATGGGTCGAGTCAAAGGCATCGACCTCATCCTGAGTATCAAGGCGGATTTGGTGGCGTTGCGAGCATCCTGGCCCCGAGTGACAGTTGTATGGTCAGACATAGTGCCCCGTTTTCACTGGCGGGGTGCTGTTCGTTTTTCGGCAATTGAGAAAGCGAGGAAGAAAGTTAATTCTGCGGTGTCAGTGTATGTTCAGGCGATAGGGGGTTTGGTAGTTAGGCACCCGCTTTTGGTTCTGCGCAATGTTCAGTTTTATAGGGAGGACGGTGTTCACCTTTCCCCTGCGGGTATTGGTGTGTTTTTGGAGAGTATCTTCAGAGTCGTGTCAGGTTGAGTCTTTTCCTTTGGTTTTGGTGGGATGGCGATCTGCGGTTTTTGTTAAAAATCCTTGTTGTGGCGGAAAGTCGCTACCAGCCAGCGGTCAAAGTTACATAAGTGGTCACTGTGGGGCACCCCCTTTTGATTGAACAGCGAGTGTGTCCTCCCCTTGCGGGTGGACTACGGATGTGCCTGTGCGGGTTCGTCCACGGCTCTGCTAAAGTAAGGGGGGTGAGTCCTGCACAGTGCGGGTTATGTTAAGGAGGCGGTTGTGAGTCCCCTCCTATTTTTATTGGTTTATTATAGTTGACTGGTGCTGGTGAGTTGGTAGCGCCTTTTCTCGCCATCCTCCAATATTCTTTAGTTTAAACGACAGGTCATCAAACAATAAATATCAGTTGACCTTTAAATCTAGCAGTTGGTGTCTGTGTGGTTATTTCATAGTGATAAGCTAGCTAGTTATACATGTTAAGTGTGTCAGAATAAAGTCATGGGTGGCTTAGGCAAGCAGAGATCCGCATAGGCTCGAAGCCACATAAGCACCCGGAATTTTTGTGACAGTTATTGAGGATAGGCAGGGCTAGCCTTAGTGATGGGCAGTTGTGGTCAGGTGACTTAGGGTGCCTATTAGGGATGAGTAGGAGGAGTATAGGCAGGGGCATATAGGCATGGGTATTAGGCAGCCATCTTCCTCTTGCCAGTTTCTTTGGATGCCCTCCCACCCGCCCTGTAACTGTTGCTTGCGGTTCGCTTTTCGGACCTCTTTTTTCAATTCTAGCAGGCTTTGATAGCCAGATGGGCGGAAAGTCGCTACCAGCCAGCGGTCAAAGTTACATAAGTGGTCACTGTGGGGCACCCCCTTTTGATTGAACAGCGAGTGTGTCCTCCCCTTGCGGGTGGACTACGGATGTGCCTGTGCGGGTTCGTCCACGGCTCTGCTAAAGTAAGGGGGGTGAGTCCTGCACAGTGCGGGTTATGTTAAGGAGGCGGTTGTGAGTCCCCTCCTATTTTTATTGGTTTATTATAGTTGACTGGTGCTGGAGAGTTGGTAGCGCCTTTTCTCGCCATCCTCCAATATTCTTTAGTTTAAACGACAGGTCATCAAACAATAAATATCAGTTGACCTTTAAATCTAGCAGTTGGTGTCTGTGTGGTTATTTCATAGTGATAAGCTAGCTAGTTATAAATGTTAAGTGTGTCAGAATAAAGTCATGGGTGGCTTAAGTCTTATTGAATGCTTTGGCCACTTTGCCCACCATGGGTTTCCTGACTGCTAGAGCTCCATGAGAGTTATTTTCCTAATATGTGTACTGGAATATTCAGTATATACTCAGTGATTTACAGCTCCAACTTATCGTCAATCCACAGCAGATCCCAGTGGGCTGAAAGCGCTGGCTTTTATAATTAGGAATTTGGGAGCATATGTGGAATAGACTTCAGTATTTTTTTTTACCTACAGTACCACTAGACCATTGACTTTCAACCATTGTACCGTGGCCAGCGTCGGACTGGGGCATGAAGGGCCCACCAGGGTAATGCTGTGGTAGGGGCCCATGAACATGGGTGTGGCCAGCATCCAGTGGGGGTGTGGCTAGCTAACCAAGAGGCTTTATACTGCACAGGACTATGGTGCATTTTCTACAGTATATTGCTGTTGTTAACCATTAGAGAGTATATGGTCTGGTCTCCTTTATAAATATATATATATATATATATATATATAGTAGTAAATATTGCTAATGCATTCATGATAATGTGCCAAATTAACAACAGCAATACACTCTAGAAAGTAAACCATAGTCCTGTGCAGTATAATGTAACATAAATAATAAGAATTTACTTACCGATAATTCTATTTCTCGTAGTCCGTAGTGGATGCTGGGGACTCCGTAAGGATCATGGGGAATAGCGGCTCCGCAGGAGACTGGGCACAAAAGTAAAGCTTTAGAACTACCTGGTGTGCACTGGCTCCTCCCCCTATGACCCTCCTCCAAGCCTCAGTTAGGATACTGTGCCCGGACGAGCGTACACAATAAGGAAGGATTTTGAATCCCGGGTAAGACTCATACCAGCCACACCAATCACACCGTACAACTCGTGATCTAAACCCAGTTAACAGCATGATAACAGAGGAGCCTCTAGAAAAGATGGCTCACTACAGCAATAACCCGATTTTTTGGTAACAATAACTATGTACCAGTATTGCAGACAATCCGCACTTGGGATGGGCGCCCAGCATCCACTACGGACTACGAGAAATAGAATTATCGGTAAGTAAATTCTTATTTTCTCTAACGTCCTAAGTGGATGCTGGGGACTCCGTAAGGACCATGGGGATTATACCAAAGCTCCCAAACGGGCGGGAGAGTGCGGATAACTCTGCAGCACCAAATGAGAGAACTCCAGGTCCTCCTCAGCCAGGGTATCAATTTTGTAGAATTTTACAAACGTATTTGCTCCTGACCAAGTAGCTGCTCGGCAAAGTTGTAAAGCCGAGACCCCTCGGGCAGCCGCCCAAGATGAGCCCATCTTCCTTGTGGAGTGGGCATTTACAGATTTTTGGCTGTGGCAGGCCTGCCACAGAATGTGCAAGCTGAATTGTACTACAAATCCAACGAGCAATAGTCTGCTTAGAAGCAGGAGCACCCAGCTTGTTGGGTGCATACAGGATAAACAGCGAGTCAGATTTTCTGACTCCAGCCGTCCTGGAAACATATATTTTCAGGGCCCTGACAACGTCTAGCAACTTGGAGTCCTCCAAGTCCCTAGTAGCCGCAGGCACCACAATAGGTTGGTTCAGGTGAAACGCTGAAACCACCTTAGGGAGAAACTGAGGACGAGTCCTCAATTCCGCCCTGTCCGAATGGAAAATCAGATAAGGGCTTTTACAGGACAAAGCCGCCAATTCTGACAAGCGCCTGGCCCAGGCCAGGGCCAACAGCATGACCACTTTCCATGTGAGATATTTTAACTCCACAGATTTAAGTGGTTCAAACCAATGTGACTTTTGGAACCCAAAAACTACATTGAGATCCCAAGGTGCCACTGGAGGCACAAAAGGAGGCTGTATATGCAGTACCCCTTTTACAACGTCTGAACTTCAGGGACTGAAGCTAGTTCTTTTTGGAAGAAAATTGACAGGGACGAAATTTGAACCTTAATGGACCCCAATTTCAGGCCCATAGACACTCCTGTTTGCAGGAAATGTAGGAATCGACCCAGTTGAATTTCCTCCGTCGGGCCTTACTGGCCTCGCACCACGCAACATATTTTCGCCAAATGCGGTGATAATGTTTTGCGGTTACATCCTTCCTGGCTTTGATCAGGATAGGTATGACTTCATCCGGAATGCCTTTTTTCCTTCAGGATCCGGCGTTCAACCGCCATGCCGTCAAACGCAGCCGCGGTAAGTCTTGGAACAGACAGGGTCCTTGCTGGAGCAGGTCCCTTCTTAGAGGTAGAGGCCACGGATCCTCCGTGAGCATCTCTTGAAGTTCCGGTTACCAAGTCCTTCTTGGCCAATCCGGAGCCACGAATATAGTGCTTACTCCTCTCCATCTTATCAATCTCAGTACTTTGGGTATGAGAGGCAGATGAGGGAACACAAACACTGACTGGTACACCCACGGTGTTACCAGAGCGTCTACAGCTATTGCCTGAGGGTCCCTTGACCTGGCGCAATACCTGTCGAGTTTTTCCCAACGGTTTATAATCATGTGGAAGACTTCTGGGTGAAGTCCCCACTCTCCCGGGTGGAGGTCGTGTCTGCTGAGGAAGTCTGCTTCCCAGTTGTCCACTCCCGGAATTGCTGACAGTGCTATCACATGATTTTCCGCCCAGCGAAGAATCTTTGCAGCTTCTGCCATTGCCCTCCTGCTTCTTGTGCCACCCTGTCTGTTTACGTGGGTGACTGCCGTGATGTTGTCCGACTGGATCAACACCGGCTGACCTTGAAGCAGAGGTCTTGCTAAGCTTAGAGCATTGTAAATGGCCCTTAGCTTCAGGATATTTATGTGAAGTGATGTCTCCAGGCTTGACCATAAGCCCTGGAAATTCCTTCCCTGTGTGACTGCTCCCCAGCCTCGCAGGCTGGCATCCGTGGTCACCAGGACCCAGTCCTGAATGCCGAATCTGCGGCCCTCTAGAAGATGAGCACTCTGCAACCAACACAGGAGGGACACCCTTGTTCTTGGTGACAGGGTTATCCGCTGATGCATCTGAAGATGCGACCCGGACCATTTGTCCAGCAGGTCCCACTGGAAAGTTCTTGCGTGGAATCTGCCGAATGGGATTGCTTCGTAGGAAGCCACCATTTTACCCAGAACCCTTGTGCATTGATGCACTGAGACTTGGCTCGGTTTTAGGAGGTTCCTGACTAGCTCGGATAACTCCCTGGCTTTCTCCTCCGGGAGACTGTGTCCAGGATCATCCCTAGGAACAGAAAACGAGTCGTCGGAACCAGCTGCGATTTTGGAATATTGAGAATCCAATCGTGCTGCCGCAACACTACCTGAGATAGTGCTACACCGACCTCCAACTGTTCCCTGGATCTTACCCTTATCAGGGAATCGTCCAAGTAAGGGATAATTTAAATTTCCTTCCTTCGAAGGAATATCATCATTTCGGCCATTACCTTGGTAAAGACCCGGGGTGCCGTGGACCATCCATACGGCAGCGTCTGAACTGATAGTGACAGTTCTGTACCATAAACCTGAGGTACCCTTGGTGAGAAGGGTAAATTTGGACATGAAGGTAAGCATCCTTGATGTCCCGAGACATCATGTAGTCCCCTTCTTCCAGGTTCGCCATCACTGCTCTGAGTGACTCAATCTTGAATTTGAACCTCTGTATGTAAGTGTTCAAAGATTTTAGATTTCGAATCGGTCTCACCGAGCCGTCCGGCTTCGGTACCACAACAGTGTGGAATAATACCCCGTTCCCTGTTGCAGGAGGGGTACCTTGATTATCACCTGCTGGGAATACAGCTTGTGAATGGCTTCCAAAACTGTCTCCCTGTCAGAAGGAGACATCGGTAAAGCCGACTTTAGGAAACGGCGAGGGGGAGACGTCTCGAATTCAGGTGAGATATCACCTGAAGGATCCAGGGGTCTACTTGCGAGTGAGCCCACTGCGCGCTGAAATTCATTGAGACGGGCCCCCCACCGTGCCTGATTCTGCTTGTAAAGCCCCAGCGTCATACTGAGGGCTTGGCAGAGGCGGGAGAGGGTTTCTGTTCCTGGGAACTGGCTGATTTCTGCAGCCTTTTTCCTCTCCCTCTGTCACGGGGCAGAAATGAGGAACCTTTTGCCCGCTTGTCCACGAAAAGACTGCGCCTGATAATACGGCGTCTTCTCATGTTGAGAGGCGACCTGGGGTACAAACGTGGATTTCCCAGCTGTTGCCGTGGCCACCAGGTCTGAAAGACCGACCCCAAATAACTCCTCCCCTTAATAAGGCAATACTTCCAAATGCCGTTTGAAATCCGCATCACCTGACCACTGTCGTGTCCATAACCCTCTACTGGTAGAAATGGACAACGCACTTAGACTTGATGCCAGTCGGCAAATATTCCGCTGTGCATCACGCATATATAGAAATGCATCTTTTAAATGCTCTATAGGCAAAAATATACTGTCCCTATCTAGGGTATCAATATTTTCAGTCAGGGAATCCGACCACGCCAACCCAGCACTGCACATCCAGGCTGAGGCGATTGCTGGTCGCAGTATAACACCAGTATGTGTGTAAATACATTTTAGGATACCCTCCTGCTTTCTATCAGCAGGATCCTTAAGGGCGGCCATCTCAGGAGAGGGTAGAGCCCTTACAAGCGTGTGAGCGCTTTATCCACCCTAGGGGGTGTTTCCCAACGCACCCTAACCTCTGGCGGGAAAGGATATAATGCCAATAACATTTTAGAAATTATCAGTTGTTATCGGGGGAAACCCACGCATCATCACACACCTCATTTAATTTCTCAGATTCAGGAAAACTACAGGTAGTTTTTCCTCACCGAACATAATACCCCTTTTTGGTGGTACTCGTATTATCAGAAATGTGTAAAACATTTTTCATTGCCTCCATCATGTAACGTGTGGCCCTACTGGAAGTCACATTTGTCTCTTCACCGTCGACACTGGAGTCAGTATCCGTGTCGGCGTCTATATCTGCCATCTGAGGTAACGGGTGATAGAGGACAGGACCCCACTAGCCCTTTGGGGAGACAGAGAGAGAGTTTGCCAGCACACACCAGAGCGCTATATATATATACAGGGATAACCTTATATAAGTGTTTTTCCCCTTATAGCTGCTGTATTGTTTATACTGCGCCTAATTAGTGCCCCCCTCTCTTTTTTAACCCTTTCTGTAGTGTAGTGACTGCAGGGGAGAGCCAGGGAGCTTCCCTCCAACGGAGCTGTGAGGGAAAATGGCGCCAGTGTGCTGAGGAGATAGGCTCCGCCCCCTTATCGGCGGCCTTATCTCCCGTTTTTCTATGTATTCTGGCAGGGGTTAAATGCATCCATATAGCCCAGGAGCTATATGTGATGCATTTTTTGCCATCCAAGGTGTTTTTATTGCGTCTCAGGGCGCCCCCCCCAGCGCCCTGCACCCTCAGTGACCGGAGTGTGAAGTGTGCTGAGAGCAATGGCGCACAGCTGCAGTGCTGTGCGCTACCTTGTTGAAGACAGGACGTCTTCTGCCGCCGATTTTCCGGACCTCTTCTGTCTTCTGGCTCTGTAAGGGGGCCGGCGGCGCTGCTCTGGGACCCATCCATGGCTGGGCCTGTGATCGTCCCTCTGGAGCTAATGTCCAGTAGCCTAAGAAGCCCAATCCACTCTGCACGCAGGTGAGTTCGCTTCTTCTCCCCTTAGTCCCTCGATGCAGTGAGCCTGTTGCCAGCAGGTCTCACTGAAAATAAAAAACCTAAAACTAAACTTTTCACTAAGCAGCTCAGGAGAGCCACCTAGTGTGCACCCTTCTCGTTCGGGCACAAAAATCTAACTGAGGCTTGGAGGAGGGTCATAGGGGGAGGAGCCAGTGCACACCAGGTAGTTCTAAAGCTTTACTTTTGTGCCCAGTCTCCTGCGGAGCCGCTATTCCCCATGGTCCTTACGGAGTCCCCAGCATCCACTTAGGACGTTAGAGAAATAATGTATATTTCTAGTGCACAGTCTGCAATCTGATCTCTAGAGGAAGAAGTGGGCCTACCGGGGGTTTCCCCTGTACCCCGTGGGCCAGTCTGACCCTGACCGTGGCACACTGGTGTGCCATGATACAGCATCTGCCGGCCTAGATACACACTGGCTTGGCACCAGACACACACTGTGCAGACCAGGCACAGAAATGACACAGCCCACTCAGGTGTGCACACCACTCACACCGTCCTAATTAATGTTAATATGCAGGGCCTATGTTCGCGCAACAAAGCGATTATCATCAGACTGAGCATGAGCCGAAATCGTGCTGTACATGCACCAAAGTACCATTGCGATAGCGCTCGTACTCAGATTTTTATGCAGAATGCATGACAGGAAGGGACCGTTTTGGGCTAGGTAACGGGGAGTGACAGCAAAAACGCAGGCATGTCATCACTGTTTTCGGGGCATGTATATGCTATCAGCTGTGATTATGTAGGTATAAAAACATAGCTACTTCGGTGTCCATTCTGTATAGTCATAGGGCTACCCTATTAGTCAATGTTCCTCGCTATTGCCTATAGTCCAATGGTTTCCAAACTTTTTTGAACCACGGCGCCCTAGAATATCAGAATTTTTTTCACGGCACCCCTAGGCCAAAAATTTCTTATTGAGAAATTTAGAAAGAAATATTACATTAAGTAGATTGCATTTATATGTCATCCTTAGGGTCAGTTGTGTGGTGAGGGACAAGATTTGCTTCTGTTTGGCCACATATTTTATGACTGGCAGCCACCAGCACTGGTTTTGCCTATTATATTGACCATGAATAATTTGAATTGGTCCTGGAACACCAACCCAGGGCACCCCTGCAAGTGCCCCGAGGCACCCCAGGGAGCCACGGCACACAGTTTGGGAACCTCTGCTATAGTCTGTATATGTGTGTAGGCTGTTGTGAATGAATTTGCAAATGCTCCGGTGGGTGTCTATATTCTTTCCTGGGTGGAAGCTTTACTTGTGATTATTAGCAACTTCGCAGCCTAAAAACTTGCATAGGCGTCTGCTTACAAAAATGAATTAGGCCAACTGTGTGAATGTGAGTGATGTGACTGTGTGAAGCAGCTGCAGAAGGAGCCTGCCAAAGTCTGAGTCTGACTGAGGAGAGTGGACCTGGTGAGTGTGGCACTGAACTGGGGGCACTGTGTGAGATAATGTGATCCAAAGGCGCAGCTACCATAGGTGCAGAGAGTGCAGCTGCTATTGGGCCCAGAGCTGAAAGGGGCCCACCTTTACTGACAAAGTTACATGTGTTATATCAATTTTTTACCATTTGGTAGTACATAGGGCCTCTTACAACCTTTTGCATTGGAGTCTACAATATATCTAGTTATATCCCTGGCCATTGTAATGTGATTAAAAAAAAGGAACTGGAGGGCATTATAAAGCTTCATAATATGTACAGTACAGGGTCACTGTGATATAGTACATTATGAAATGGAGGTACTATAGTGTGGCATACTACGTACTGGGTCACTGTAATGTGGCATAGTATTTCATGAGGTTTTGCATAGAGGCGAGGCAAGAAGGCTGTTTAGTCTATCTGGGGCACACTTTAAATGTAATATGGTGTGAAGAGAAATAAATAGAGAATAAAACTTAACTTTTATTAATATACACTAGAAGAGTCAAGACGACCAAAAAACTTATAAAGATTAAAAGGTTATTAAATTGATAACTCTTAGGTGTTACTTTCTGTGATGTATCTTATCCTGGGTGAAATAATATATTATTGTATATGTATCATCCAAATGATATGTTTAGCGAAACAAAGAAACTACTTACGAGTAAGTAAAGGTCAAAAAATGACTTTCATCAGAGCCAAAGTTTCTATTGTACTGTTCTCTTATCCTTTAAATTCAATGAAGACTGTATTATAGGCCCCACTTAAGAGAACAGGAACAAGACTGTTTTACTCCAAACACTCGCAACTAGTGAGATATTTATTAAATAATTGATTAATTTGATCCTTGAGTGAGTGATGATACATACATAAGCGATGTAGCAGCAGTTTGGAGAGGGGTATATCTGGATTGAGTGGAGAGAAATAGTGGAGACCAAATAATAACAAACCAGTCACTTCTGCTTTTGCTCATCTGTTGCCATTGAATGAGCAATGAGCGAGTGTATACGCCAAGATATCAGTATTGAAAGAAGTAAAGTACACTTCTGCTTTCCAAGGTAAATTTGGTAGTTCTGCTATTAAGTAATTCTACAACACCTGGTATTCCCAGAAGGTCCCCTTTTCTGGTACTGACCAAGCCCAACACTGCTTGGCTTCCAAGGTCAGATGAGATCGAGCACATTCAATGTGGTGTGACTGTAGATAGAGGATAAGCGTCACTACTAATCACCTAGGATTGTCCATAATTGGATGAGAGAGTATATGAACAAGATATATGAAAACAAAATATGATCAGATGATCAGGTGAACAAGCTCCCCAGCAAAATGCGTGTCACTTCCGGCCCGGTTCTGGTACTGTAACTTCGTAAGGCACTGAGGATCCTTTGTTGTGCAGTAAAAGATAATAACATTGCTGTGTGTGGCAACATTACATGTATCCTGCAAGTGAGTGGGAATTTACTTAAAATGGGACTGTTTAATAAGAAATGGCTTGGTGCGTGCAGCAGATTCAGTTGCAGATAATGACCAACATCATGTCTCATATTACATAATTTTTAAATGGTAATTTTTTTTTTTTATAAGATATTAAGGTGCTTGCTATGTGAAACATAATATTTGTGACATTTTTATGGACGGACTAAAACTATAAAACTTAAATTCTGCTATTATAAGAAAACATATAAAAGCAAATCGTATTTGAAGTTTCCAAATGTAAACATTTTACATACCTGCTTAAAGATGATAACTTACATTATCTCTATGGAATGTCATGTTCCTCTGTTTCTATGGTAACATTATTAGCCCAAATTTTCTCCTGAAAAAGAAATGGGATTGCTGGCTTTGCTTATAACTTTTGGATGCAGGATTTATAAAAGTCTTACATTTTATCACTGGGACAGATTCTGAATAGCTTCAAACGCATATAGGTTAAAGCTTTGAAACACTTTTCTAGCGCACTTCCTTCCAATTACCACCATACTTTGAAACAGAATATCTTTAAATAGTTGCCTGTCTGTATGGAGTCATTTCAATTCAGGATAGAAAACTGTACAATTGTTGTCATTTGTTGTGTATCTTTTTAAATGGGAATTTTCCATAGACTGTCACCATTTGAATGATTTCTTTAATGAAAATAAAATCTATCAAATTGATTTGCTGTGTATAAGAAGAGTATTCTTGTCAAATGGATGACTGCTTTTCCAAATGTGGCAATCTACTTGTGAGCAATCTTAATATACTGATTTTACAGTAAGCTACAGTTAGATGTCAATAAAATGTTACCTACTTAACTGAGCCATGTCTTATTTCTTTGTGCTGAAACTAGAATAAGTGATATTTACATGCACTGTACTTATTTACTCTGCTTATACATAACAATGGAAGACATGGATTTGGGAGCAGTGTTAGCCGCTTCCCTGTGGAGGATGAGCCCCACTCATCCTCTACAGTGACAGGCTGCATAAATCTTTATTAAAATTAACTTCTCCCCATCATTCCTGAAGACGGTTGGGGTGTGCAGGTGGCTGAGGAGGTTGATGTTTTTGAATGGTAAAAGGGCTTTAAATCCATACATCTTCCCACGAGGGACAGACTGGGGATAGCAGCAGTGCTGCAAGTATGGCGGTACGGGGCGGTATGGCGTACCTGTAAGAAAATCCCAGCAGGTACACCATACCGCCGGGCTGCCACCTTGCAGACACCGGGTGTTGGAGAGAGGAGAGCGCAGCATGCGCCTCTCCTCTTCTGCCTGCCCGAGTCTCGTCTGGCGGCAGCTTCGTGCACTGAGCCGGTTCGTGAGCCAATCAGCCGCTGCTGCTGGACTGTGAGCCGATTGGCTCGCGGACCGGCGCCAGTTATAAGATACAGGAGAGAGACAAACTAAGGGCAGGAGAGGGGCAGGAGGAGCGCGTGCTGCGCTCTCCTCTCCCCAGCAGCAGACCAGCAGCAGAAGACAGTGCCAGCCCCAGGTAGCAGCAACAACGGTAAGTTGCACTGCTGGTGCATATCTGGCAATCTGGGGGCATGTGTATCTGGCACTGTGGGGGCATGTATATCTGGCACTGTGGGGGCATGTATATCTGGCACTGTGGGGGCATATCTGGCACTGTGGGGGCATGTATATCTGGCACTCTGGGGGCATGTATATCTGGCACTCTGGGGGCATATCTGGCACTGTGGGGGCATGTGTATCTGGCACTGTGGGGGCATATCTGGCACTGTGTGGGCATATCTGGCACTCTTGGGGTATCTGTGTATCTGGCACTGTGGGGGCATATCTGTCACTGTGGAGGCATGTGTATCTGGCACTGTGGGGGCATGTGTATCTGGCACTTTGGGGCATATCTGGCACTGTGGGTGCATATCTGGCACTGGGGGCATGTATATCTGGCACTGTGGGGGCATATCTTGCACTGTGGGGGCATGTGTATCTGGCACTTTGGGGGTATATCTGGCACTGTGGGGGCATGTGTATCTGGCACTGTGGGGGCATGTATATCTTGCACTGTGGGGGCATGTGTATCTGGCACTGTGGGGGCATATATGGCACTGTGGGGGCATGTGTATCTGGCACTGTGGCGGCATATATGGCACTGTGGGGGCATGTTTATCTGGCACTCTGGGGGCATGTGTATCTGGCACTGTGGGGGGCATGTGTATCTGGCACTGTGGGGGCATATCTAGCACTGTGGGGACATATCTGGCAATCTGGGGGCATCTGTGTATCTGGCACTGTGGGGGCATATGTGTATCTGGTGCAGAGGGGACATATCTGGCACTGTGAGGGCATATGTGTATCTGACACTCTGGGGCAATGTGTATCTGACACTGTGGGGGAATATATGACACTACTGGAGGCATTTGTGTATCTAGCACCATGGGGCATTTGTGCATCTGGCACTGTGGGGCATTTGTGCATCTGGTACCATGGGGCATTTGTGCATCTGGAACTGTAGGAGCAAATCTGGCACGGTGGGGGCGTATCTGGCACTGTGGGGGCATATGTGTATCTGGCACTATTGGTGTCATAAGTGTATCTGGCCCCCCCATATGTGTATCACCCCCCCATTTTCATTGGCCACGCCCCATGTGACATTTGACCACACCCATTTTCGTCACGCGCACACACAGTACCTATAAGACATTTTTTCTACTTGCACCACTGGATAAGTTAGTCCTGGCATTCATTTGTGTACGGCTACAAGTCACAGGGAATTACCTTGCATAATATCCCATGTTTGAGTGAGCCTCTCAGTATGTAACTGCGTAACATGAAGCATCACATCATGGCTGTGAATTAGAGAATGCAAAGTGCCTGTGAAAGAAGAGTGTTAGGGGGTGGAGCTGCTTGGCCAGGCCTACAGACATCCACACTGGCTCATCAGTCCATCAGTCTTTCTGGCATTTCCTGGGATTGCCAGGTGACAAGTCTGACTGTGCTCCTCACTGTGGCAGCTAGAAAGATAGGGACATTCTGATTGAGTAGATACCCCATAGATGTTTTTGCCTGTGATAAGTGTAATTATCAGGCAATAACTCGACAATATTAGGGGACTACATGTTCCATCAACCTCATAAATGACACCTGCACATGTGATGGCAACTACATTTGAAGGAGGGAAGTCCAATTTTTCAAATGTAGCTATTGGCTTTTCTATATATAGGAGGGAGGGCATTGGAAGCCATATCACTCAAATAATGACACTTGCACTCATGGGTAGAATCTACATTTGAAAGAAGTGAGTCCTCCTAGTAGCTATTGCCTGGTGCTCACCTTAGGCTATAAGGTCTGAAACTCGGTCCTCAGGCCCCCAAGCAGTTCATGTTTTCCAGGTCTCCTCACAGAATTGCAAGTGAAATAATTAGCTCCACCTGTGGATCTTTTAAAATGTGTTGGTGAGTAATGACTGCATCTGTGCACCTGCTAGGTGATTTGAAAAATGTGAACAGTTATTTGGTCCAGAGGACAGAATTTGAGAACCACTGCCTTAGATCACCAGACAATATCAATGTGCATTATAGAAAAAGAATAATCCAATGAAACGGATTATGGAATGTTCAGATCTCCTTGGTGGTTCCAGTTGATATCACACATGTCACTCTCCCATTCAGCTGAAGTATGCAGCTGTCTTACCCTGTAGCCAGTTATCAGTCACTGTACACGGTGTGTGTGTGTGTGTGTGTGTGTGTGTGTGTGTGGGGGGGGGGGAGGCTGCTCTCTCACTCTGTGACTGTGGGATGCAGCTCCTGTCATGCTGTATGGCTGTCACTGAGGGCACCATGCCTTACCTGTATGCTATCACAAGTCTCTCTCAGTGCTGCCTGTGCTTCCCTCCCTGAAAAGTGGCTGGCCAGCTGCCCCTCGCTGTCTTCCCCTCCTTTAGCTTACATGGGTGCTGTGACAGCAGGTCTCATGAACATCCCTCTAGGTCACTGGCTTTCCTCATAGGACCGCCGTGCACTAGCTGCGCCTTGCTGGTTACCTCAGGACAGTTATATAGTGGCCCAAACACTTGCCGCTGTCACTCTCCTGTTTCCTGAACTGACATAAGCATACCTCCCATTCTGAGCCTCTTCAGGAGGGACACAATGCTCTCCTCCTGGACTTCCCTCTTACTGTATGATTGCCATCACCTGTGTTGAAACACCTTTCTTATCAATTAACCTGTTCAACACAGGTGCTGGCAATCATAAATTAAGAGAAAAGTCCAGAAGCAGAGCATTGTGTCCCTCCTGGAGAGGGTTATGTTGGGAGGTATGCATGGTATGCATAAGCCGCCTCAGCTCTGGCTCTCCTCACAGCACGGTCTCTGCAGGGCTCTCTCTCACCCTCCATAGGCTCCTCCTCCTAGAGTTCACAGGTCAGTCTGCATTGGAGCTGGGGATTTTCCTACTCTCTGGATGCTGCAGCTGGAATCCTCCAGGGTCCTAGACATTGGCGTTTCTATAATGGGTGCAGTGTGTGCGAGGCACACGGGCCCCCAGGACCAGGGGGGCCCACCCTGCACACACTGCACCCATTTGCTTAATACTTACCTCTCTGAAGTTCCCCAGTCGAAGCCATCCCTTTTTCGGCAGTGCAATAGAGTTTGAACACTAGGGGGAACAAACTCTATTGTGCCTGCTGAAAACCCCAGAAAGATGGCATGGCGGCCATTTTTCCAGAGTTTTGCGCATGCGCAGTAGCAAAATCTTCGGGAAAATGGCAGCCGCGCCGTGTTTCCAGAGGTTTGCGCATGCGCAATAGAGTCTGGTCTCAGACTCTAGTGCCGCTGCGGAGAAGGATGGCACCGCCGGGGGACCCAGGAGAGGTAAGTATTAAATGCTGTGCCTCGGTCAGAGAGGAGGGGGCCCCTGAAGCAGAAGGCTTCACACGGGCCTCCTCCTCTCTTAAAATGCCCCTGGTCCTAGAGATCCCCAGCTACTGCTGTCACCACCATGTAAGGGGATGGGGGGGGGGAGGCTGCAGTGCCAGTGTCTTTCCACATAAAAGCCACGTGAGTGGCAAGCATTAGTGTCTAGGGGTCGTTACTGGGTCATCACACAAGTATTGTTCAGGACCTAAGTCTTTCATCTTGAACCGTTTTACTAAAAGTTGCTTGATATCTGTGATGTGCTGTTCTTGGTCTGCTAGTAACAGATCATCCACATACACAATGATAATGATGGTCTACGTACAAATCCGATGGTGTAGGGTCTGCGCAGCCACAAGACCCATTCTGTGCATGCACAAAATGGGATTTATTATGTCACTCGCAGGCTCCTCTCAGCTGCAGCATGATTGACATGCTGCAGCATTTGGGGAGCAGAGCAGGGTCAGCCTCCAGCATCGCTATTGAAAACAGAGGCAGGTCGCCCCTGTTTTGAAGGCGTGATGGGTCGAGGGTCTGCATTGTCAGATGCAGACTTACTGGACCCGGGCGTACGCAGTGCTGACCGGTGCCTAAAACTGTTGTTAATGGTGACCGATAGTGGAGATGATGATCTGAGGCTGCATCTCAGATCTCACAAATGCATGTGGGTGGCGTCTACCGTATCTCTTACAGATGCCTCTTGCTGCATTTGATTTTTAAATACATGGCATTGCATGACAGCTTCTTTGTGGCTGTGCAATTCTGTACAAACATGAAATACACACAAAGCCCATTTCTCTAAGTACAGTGTCTATCTAGTTTGATATACCAACAACGATCAGTTTGATTTAGACTGTATAGAGCTTTCTTTAAGAAAAAAGATTTGTTATTGGAACACATTTCATAGTAATGCTCTGGAGGTTCTCTGTATATATCTCTTATGTTAGATCTTCATTCAAAAAATGGGAGTCAAAGTTTAAGGCTGGTATCCTATGAAGTGCAATCGTTTTTTCAGCCAATAAAAACCGGCTGATAGCATGATTAAGTATACTCGAGAATGATAAGCAGACCCAGGCCCCTTTAGTGAGCCCGGGTAATTAGTACCCGCCCCCACCCCCTCCCCTCTCAACACCACTGATCACCAGTAAATGAATATGAAAAGAATAGCTTTCTAATTTGCAGTTGTTTTAATAGCCACCACTGCCAAATAGAACATGCCGCGTTTTATTGTCATTTAAAAATCACTGGGGATCGACAGCGGCTTTAGTTTAGACACAAAACCGACTTTTAGTAAAAGCTGTCAATTAGATATAGAAACTGACGTCAATTGACAGTTTGGTTTCTAAATATCACCAAAACCGGGGAGTAAATTTACTAAAGCTTCTAAAATTGAAAAGTGGTGATGTTGCTCATAGCAACCAATTAGATTCTTTCCATCATTTCTCTATTGCATCCTAGAAAATTATAGAATCTGATTGGTTGTTATGGGCAACATCACCACTTTTCAATTTTAGAAGCTTTAGTAAATATACCCCAAGGGCGTATATTTAATAAAGTTTGATTTTGATATTCTAGGGTTTTGGAATTCGATTTTCAGTCGATTTCCATTCGATTTTGATTGAAGAGATTTACTCAAGGCAAAATCGAATGTCAAAAATCAATTCTAATACCCAATTCAAATCAAATTCCACTCAAAATCGAATTTCTGAAATACAATGTTGTTTCCCATACTCAAATCTAAGATCCCCTCATTTACTAAAATTCAATTTGAAATCAAACTCTAAATCAAATTCTAAATCAACCTTCAAATCCCCAAATTAATTGAATCATGTTAGACATTTGATTTGTGCTTCTAAAACATCATTCTGTTGGTAGGAAATTGATTGTGATGACTTTAAAAGTACCCAAAAGCATGTGGAGCAGTGTGGCTATAGGAATAATGGCTGTCCAAGGTTATGGTATTTTGGGCACCTACCTGCAGTATGCAAATCACCATCTGATTAAGAGAACCCAGATACATTAATTAGATCAATATCACCAGCTTCTAAAGGTGAATACTGCACATTTTTATACAAATGGGAATCATACCTAGTCCATGAAGTGCAATAGCAGCATAGCACAATATCTGACACTGTTGTTGGATGATATAATATAACTTAAATTCATGAGTATTGTTACTGGCTATCCTGGTTGGTGCCATGATGCCTACATCCTCAGTAAATCATCATTGTCTGTTAAATTTAGGCACATATAGCCACCTAATCCATAACAGAATGCACCTTTGGTCTATAAAAAATAGATAATTCGGGAGGCATATTATTTTATCATCTGGCAAAAGTGTCCGCTATTGTCCTCTGCTGGCAGCTATTGCATAATTGTGCATTCAATAAACCACTCTCCCCAGATTATGCAATAAACAGGGAGAAGGCGGAGGTTTTGTTACCAACAACTGACTATGTAATCACAAGAAGTGGAAGGCAGGCAGAAAGGCAGATTAGGGCTAAATTTATTGCCAACTATTTCAGCTTAAGTATTAAAAAAACAACAATATTTTAATCGTCCATTAGGTTATCATGTATAAAACAGTGTAAAGAGAGAGTTTGCCCTTTAATTAGTGTGCATGTGATACATTTGGACCAATAGGAAGCAATGAGATAGCTCTGTTTTATTTTGCTGGGGATTTTAATGGAGATTTGAGGCTTGATTTTGGAAGGGATTTCAAAATGTCAACACAAAATCCCTTCTAAACGTGAATCAAAATTGAATTCAATTTGAAAATTGAATACAAAATCAATTTTCAGTAAATGAGGGATTTTTTATGGGATTTAGAAAACCAAATAGAATCGATTTCATTTGATTTTTTTAGATAAAGAAAAATAATTTCAAAATCGAACTTTAGTAAAAATACCCCTTGGCTTCTATTGGTGTTTTGTCTTTTAGAGTAACTGTGGGAGCACAATTCTACAGTTACACTGCTGTAGGTACTGCTTCTGTCCAAAAGCATTTGTACAGTCCAGTATCCTTCAGCATAGATCGAGCACACTGTTTGCATATGCAGGGATTAATGTATGAGCAGTAGCACTTTCAGAGGCCATAAGAAATTATCATTATCAGTTCCTGATAATGACTATAATTGCACCTTTGTTCTCAGTTGGAATATATATGTTCTTTTAGATTTCAAGGAATATATGGACAGCAAAGAGACACCACAACAGTTGACCAATACAATAATGATTTATTAGACTCAACTTCAGGAGTTCAATTCAGTGAAGTCGAACAGTCAGTTATCACACATCCAGGGAGGCCTCTGCTGTCGTTTCAACACCTGTGTGCTTAGGAAGAGGTATAGCTGAATGTCGTCAGTTCATCATCCGTTCGTCTGTTCCAGAATGCGGCCCATGAGTAGCTCTCCTCAATAAGCTTATATACAAACTTCTGGGCATTGGCTCAGCAAATACTAATGTCCTGTTTGCCCTAAAAGGTTAAGTCACAATTGTCCATTCTCTAAAAATATGCATAGCAAGTACTGCATGGTACAATCTCCTTTTCAGGCCTTATTGGGGAACTGCAAACCAATGTAAGCCATTGTAGAAATTAAATTATTAACCCTATGGTGACACACCTTAGTCCTTGCACAGTACTAATAATAGTTTTACCTAAGTAACTAATAATTCCCCTGCGCAAAGTAACTTAAAAGAGTTTGTGTTGGATATAGTTTCCAATCTAACATTCCTATCTAAGGAAAATGATCAATCATATTAAACAAATACAAAAAGTGACATTTATAGAATTGACAGGAGCCATTAAATGATAAGAGCCAGCAGAGTTCAACAATATAAAATTACAGAAGTTCAAAGAACACAATCTGATGAATATACATATTAAGTGCAATTAAACAATCCATTTCTGAAGCATAAATTCATGTTATATTTGACCATAATATAATCCTAGCATGAGTTGAATTGGATTTGGGAAAATATATTTTTTTTATTATAAAACAAATGCTCAAATCTATAGTCATAGAAACAATATAAACAGAGAATCAGTAAAATAAGCTGTTTTTGAGCTGTGATTATTATGTATGGCTTGAATCATACAATGATTCTACATTAAAAAGAATGACTACATTGGTCATCTCAAAATTATAAGCAAAGCCTCCCTCATATATGTGTTATTTTAACATTTGTCATAACTGGCGCATAGATACTCATCAAATACAAACCTTGCTACCGATACCAATAAAATATTCTCCAGCAATCCAGGCGTTTGCATGACATTAACACTTCCAAAATGTTATGCATCTATGTATGCTTCTATTCTCAGATACGGGCAATGTAGCATTTTCCTGCTACTGTTTTTGTTGACCTCTTCTTTTCCTACTGTTAGAAAATATGGCTGCTTGGATTTCTAGTTTAACCATTGTTGGGAAAAGTATACAGTATATCCAATCATTTTATCACACACTACACCATTACCTTCACTTTTGACACTTTTATCATCTTCTTTAGTTTGGCATCTTGGATCTACGTATTTGGGCTGCTACCCCAGCACCATAAATGTTAGTCTAAAACTAATTTCCAATCACAGTTTTTGAGCACTGTGTCCAAAGTGCAGAAATCCCTCATCACTCCCATATAACACCCTCTAGGGCGTACACAATTCTAGCTAAGCTGATGATTAGGCAGCTTAATGCCAATTGAGCATCATTTGTATGTCTCATATTAATGAGCCTAATTGTTCCTAACCATGTATATCCTTTTAATGCCACAGTCAATGCTTTTTCTAATTTTTACAGATGGAGCCTCCATTATCTTGGCTGTTTCTCTGCCTAAACAGAGGTTTAGTCGCACCTAGGAGATAGCTTAGGTTGCTGAGTTTAATCACAGACAGGCGCGTTGAGGCACGACTACATACTCAGCATGCAATACACATCTCCACCATTGGGTGGCTAATGCTCCACTAATCCAGTACTTTAGATCGAATAATCGAATAGCGGCGGATTGATCTACTGTACAAGCTCTGGCAAATGGTCAGTGACGACTGTAATGTTCATATAAAGTCATGTACTGCATACTGCACACACAGGTGGTGACCAATGGTCAGATGGAGAGAGTAAAAAATAAAATAAAAGTAGTTTATACATACGCAAACGAACTTGTTAAAACACTTGTGGTTGCAGATGCAACTAATGTGTGAAAGGAATAATGTAGGTCATTGACTTTAAAGTATGTACAGTGCACTAAATACCGTGTTTTGAAATATGAGCGTCCGAGTCCCCTAACGGCATAAACGAACACCAATGGGAAGGAATCGCTGCATGCAGTACTTTTACACATGAACTTGTGTATCTTCCATGCAGTGATGTGGGCAAGTGGTGAAGGCTTCCACCTCCTACACTTAGCGTCCCGGGTTTGATTCCCAAAGTGCAAATGTATTTTTTTTCTTTGTAATCCATTGTAATACATTCAATAGAAGTGTGCACACAGGTTTCACATAAATCAGGGTAAATCTGCAGGAGCATCTGATTCCGCTATCTAAAATGCACAGCGGTAATGAGCACCCGTAGACATACCAATAAATATAAATGAGTGTATCCTGACGCAATTAACTGAGAAACACAGTACTGTAGATCATTGGCTATAGAGAATCTGTGTTGTATGTTATGAGAAGGGATCACTGCTACTGCACCATTTACACACCTATCAATGCAACTGCAGTTCTCTATCTGATTTTCATATACAGTATACTGTAGTATTGTACATTTATTGTAACCTGATCTCCCTCCCTGTCTACTGTATGAACTGTGTAGGCTCCCAGGGGGGAAGGGGGAAGTGGGTTGGGGGTAGAGGGAGGAGGTGGCTAAATACCATGTTCAAAGACAAGAAATACAGTAATCAAAACCAAGGGGAACTGACATCCTGTGTGCAAGATGAACAACCTGGGATGCACGCCATCTGGAACGCATGCCATCTGGGATGTATGACATCTGAGACGCACAACGTCTGTGATGCTCATTGTGATTACTGTATATGATGGCTGCCAGGGACCATCCATATTTACTCGGTGAGCTCCGACTCCTCATTTGCTGGCGGAACCAAGATCTCGCCAGCAACGAGGAGAAGGTGAGAGCATACCGGAGGGCATGCAGGGAGATCCTACGGAAGTATAACTGGAGTCAGACGTTTAGGTCACTTCAATGGTGATGGAGTGACCTTGTCCAAAGGACCCCAAGATGCCTGCAGGCCATTCGTGACTTTAAGTACAGTACAGTAGATTGCTGTACTTTAAGTTACTATAATTACAGGTACTGTATAAAACAGGGTCTGCTGTAGCAGCAGGTATCCGGTCTATACAGTACCTATAGTAAACAAATTGCAAACATTAACCAGGGTCAAAAGGTCAAGTTTTTTAAAATACATTTTTCAAACTTTTTTTGCATTTACTATCCATGTCAAAAATGACACCACCTAGGTCGACACACCTTATGTCAACATCAATTGGTCGACAGTTACTACAGTAGATTGACACCAGATATACAGTAGGTTGACATGGCCATTAGGTCGACATGGCAAAAGGTCGACATGAGTTTTTGAAATTGTTTTCTCTTTTTTAAACTTGTTTATACAGATCTTTATGATCCACGTGGACTACGATTGTGAATAGTAACCTGTGCCAACCACAGCAAGGCACCTTGCCCGTAGCATGGTGAGGGGACACGGGGCACTAATTGGGGTTCCCATTCACTTTATGAAGAAGACGACACCCAAGAAACATAAAATACTCATATTGACCTTTTTCCATGTCGACCTTGATACCTTTCCACAAATTGGGGTTAAAAAATGTTTTCAAACATTGAGTGTCACCCTTTTGACTGTCGACCTTTTACTGTCAACCAAATAACTGTCTATCTTTTTAATATCTACAACAGGGGTGGGGAACCTTTTTTCTACCAAGGACCATTTGGATATTTATAAAATCCTTTAAGGGCCATACAAAAAACGAGTTTTATGGTAAGAACTTACCCTTGTTAAAACTCTTTCTGCGAGGTACACTGGGCTCCACAAGTCTGGACAATGGGGTGTAGAGTAGGATCTTGATCCGAGGCACCAACAAGCTCAAAGCTTTGACTGTTCCCAGAATGCACAGCGCCGCCTCCTCTATAACCCCGTCTCCCAGCACAGGAGCTCAGTTTAGTTAACCAGCCCAATGCAGTAGCAGGAAAAGAGACGACAACGGTTAGTAGCCACATACACCACACTCTCACGACAAGAGAAGTGTCAGCGGCTAATGCCATATCAACTCAAAGAAGCTAAGTGCGTCAGGGTGGGCGCCTTGTGGAGCCCAGTGTACCTCACAGAAAGAGTTTTAACAAGGGTAAGTTCTTACCATACACTGGGCTCCACAAGTCTGGACAATGGGAATGTCCTAAAGCAGTTCCTTATGGGAGGGGATGCACCGTAATGGGCACAAGAACCCGGCGTCCAAAGGAAGCATCCTGGGAAGCGGCAGTATCGAAGGCATAGAACATTATGAACGTGTTCCCGGAGGACCACGTAGCCGCCTTGCACAATTGGTCAAGGGTCGCACCACGTTGGGCCGCCCAAGAAGGTCCAACAGACCGAGTAGAATGAGTCGTAATGTGAACAGGAGCTGACAGACCAGCCTTCACATAAGCATGCGCAATCACCATTCTAATCCACCTGGCCAGGGTCTGCTTGTGAGCAGGCTAGCCACGTTTGTGAAATCCATACAAAACAAAGAGAGAATCAGTCTTTCGAATAGAAGCAGTTCTCTTCACATAGATACGGAGAGCCCGTACCACATCCAAAGACCGCTCTTTAGGAGACAAATCAGGAGAAACAAAAGCTGGAACCACAATCTCCTGATTAAGGTGGAACGATAAACCACCTTAGGTAAATATCCGGGACGAGTCCTAAGAACCGCCCGGTCATGGTGAAAAATCAGATATGGGGAACTACAAGACAAGGCACCCAAATCCGACACTCTTCTAGCAGAGGCAATAGCCAGCAAGAACACCACCTTAAGGGAAAGCCACTTAAGGCCAGCTTGAACCAAGAGGTTCAAATGGAGGCTCCTGTAACGCCTCCAAAACCACCGAAAAGTCCCAAGGAGCCACAGGCGGGACATAGGGAGGATGGATACGCAACACACCCTGAGTGAAAGTATGAACATCAGGTAAAGTCGCAATTTTTCTCTGAAACCACACCGACAAGGCAGAAATATAAACCTTGAGGGAGGCCAGACACAGGCCTAAATCTAGGCCCTGCTGTAGAAAAGCCAAAAGTTTGGCTGTACTAAACTTGGAAGCATCATAATGGTTATATGCGCACCAAACAAAGTAGGAATGCCAGACCCGATGGTAAATCCGAACAGAGGCCGGTTTCCAGGCCCGCAACATAGTTTAAATGACCTCTTCAGAAAAACCCTTAGCTCTTAAAACGGAAGCTTCAAGAGCCACGCCGTCAAAGACAGCCAGGCTAGGTCCTGGTAGACACAGGGGCCCTGAACGAGGAGGTCTGGGCATTGTGGAAGTAGAAGTGGACGCTCTGATGATAGGCCTTGCAGGTCTGAGAACCAGTGCCGTCTAGGCCACGCCGGAGCTATGAGAAGCAGATTTCCTTTTTCTTGCTTGAACTACCGAATTACCCTGGGCAGGAGTGACACCGGAGGGAACACGTACGGCAGCTGAAACCTCCACGGCACTGCCAGCGCATCCACGAATGCTGCTTGAGGATCCCTTGTCCTTGCCCCGAAGACCGGAACCTTGTGATTGTGTCGAGACGCCACCAGATCCACATCTGGAAGACCCCACCTTTCCACGAGGAGTTGAAACACTTCTGGATGGAGGCCCCACTCGCCGACATGCACGTCCTGACGACTGAGAAAGTCCGCTTCCCAATTCAGGACTCCCGGAATGAATATTGCCGATATTGCCGGTAGATGGCATTCTGCCCAACGTAGAATCCGTGAGGCTTCCTTCATTGCCAAACGGCTTCGAGTGCCGCCTTGATGATTTATGTAAGCCACTGTGGTGGCGTTGTCTGACTGTACTTGAACAGGACGGTTCTGAATCAAATGCTGGGCTAGGTTCAACGCATTGAAGACCGCCCGAAATTCCAGAATGTTGATCGAGAGGAGAGATTCCTCCTTGGTCCACCGACCCTGCAAGGAGTGCTGCTCCAGCACCGCGCCCAAACCTCTTAGACTGGCATCTGTCGTCAACAGGACCCAGTTGGATATCCAGAAGGGACGGCCTCTGCACAACTGTCGGTCCAGGAGCCACCAGAGCAGCGACAGACGGACCTCCGGAGTCAAAGAGATCATGTGAGACCTGATCCGGTGAGGCAGGCCGTCCCACTTGGCTAGAATCAGCTTCTGGAGGGGGCGAGATTGGAATTGAGCATACTCCACCATGTCGAATGCTGACACCATGAGGCCCAGCACCTGCATTGCCAAATGTATCGACACTTGCGGACGAGAAAGGAAGCAACGAATCCTGTCCTGAAGTTTCAGGACTTTCTCCTGAGACAAGAACAACCTCTGGTTGTGAGTGTCCAACAGCGCTCCCAGATGCACCATGGTCTGAGCAGGGACCAGGGAGGATTTCTTCCAGTTGATGAGCCACCCGTGGGCTTGTAGAAACCGGACCGTCATATCTAGATGACGCAGGAGAAGATCTGGGGAATTTGCCAGGATTAACAAGTCATCCAGATACGGCAGTATCCTGACCCCTTGACGGCAGAGTACCACCGTCATCACTGCCATAACTTTGGTGAAGACTCGCGGAGTCGTTGTTAAACCAAAAGGTAACGCCCGAAACTGGTAATGGAGGTTGCCAATAGCGAACCTCTATTGTTGATGTGACACTGCTATAGGAATATGCAGGTAAGCATCCTGTATGTCCAGGGAGACCATGTAGTCCCCAGGTTCCAAGGCCAGAACTATAGAGTGAAGGGTTTCCATACGGAACATGGAAACCTTCACAAATATGTTCAGTGCCTTGAGGTTGAGAATGGGCCGGGAGGACCCATTCGGTTTCGGGACTAGAAACAGCGGAGAATAGTACCCCCGGCCCCTCTGAGCAAGAGGCACCTGTACTACGACTCCTGTATCCAGGAGGGTCTATACCACCGAATGCAGAGTGTTTGCCTTTGTCTGGTCTGACGGGACGTCTTTCTGGCAAAATCGATGAGGGGGTCAGTTTTTGAAGGCTATGGCGTAACCTCGAGTGACGACTTCCCGTACCCAGGCATCTGAAGTGGTCTTCAGCCATTCATGGGTATACCCTAGAAGCCGGCCCCCCACCCTGGGATCCCCCAGGGGGAGGCCCGCCCCGTCATGCTGCAGGCTTATCGGTCTTTACTGCTGGCTGACGGGCAGCCCAGGCTCTTTTTGGGCATCGGCTTACCAGGTTTGGAAGTGCGGGCCTGCTTATGGTACGCCTGACCTTTTGCTTTACCTGAAGGATGAAAGGGGCGAAAGGACGTGCCTTTGGCCTTCGACACAGAAGGAGCTGTATTAGGCAGACAGGCAGTTTTGGCAGTAGCCAAGTCAGCCACTATCTTATTTAAGTCCTCCCCAAACAGAATATCCCCCTTGAAAGGGAGTACCTCCAGGGTTTTTCTAGAGTCCAGATCCATAGACCAGGATCTCAGCCACAATATCCTGCGAGCCAGGACTGATGTAGTAGAGGCCTTGGCTGCTAGGATACCGGCATCAGAAGCCGCCTCTTTAATATAGCGAGAAGCTGTGACAATATATGACAAGCATTGTCTAGCATTGTCAGAGGAGATTTCAGCCTCTAACTCCAAGGCCCTTGCTTCAATAGCCTCTGCCGCCCATGTAGCTGCAATAGTGGGCCTTTGTGCAGCACCCGTGAGGGTGTAAATCGCTTTTAGACAACCCTCGACACGTTTATCTGTAGGCTCTATTAGAGACGTGACGGTAGTGACTGGTAGAGCTGAGGAAACCACCATCCTAGCCACATGTGAGTCTACTGGAGGAGGCGTTTCCCAATTCTTAGACAGCTTTGGCACGAGGGGATAGCGAGCCAGCATCTTCTTTTGAGGCACAAACTTTGTACCCGGGCTTTGCCAGGGTTCCTGACGTATATCCACTAGGTGGTCAGAGTGAGTTAAAACTTGTTTAATCACCTTCTGACGCTTGAACCTATCTGGTTTCTTAGGAGGAACGGATGGCTCGGGATCATCCGTAATCTGCAGAATTAACTTAATAGCCTCCAAAAGATCAGGAACATCCACATGTGAACTACCCTCCCCATCAGCCGTATCTGAGTCAGAACCTGTGGGGTCAGTGTATATGCTGTCTTCATCAGACGAGGTGTCAGTGACAGCAGTGGATTGTGAGGAGACGAGCGCTCGCTTAGGAGACATCTTGGACCTAGGCGAGCGTTGGTCAGACTTTTTAGTAGTCAGGGACTGGTTCAACTTCTTTAATTGAGCAGATAAATCATCCGCCCATGGCGGGTTAGCTGCAGGGACCACATACGGTTGTACCGGCATTGGGGGTCCCATAGGGGGTGTTAGTTTATGAACTAGCATATGCAGAAGCGTAGAAAAAGCGGTCCACGGAGGGTCAGTATGTGCCTCCGTTGCCACAGTCCCACTGGGGGGCAAGGAGCCCCCAGAACCAGAGCCCACAGCTGCTATATTCTCCCCATATGTGCCTGTGGCTTCAGCAACACCAGCAGTGTGTTCCGCCCCAGAACCGTTACCCTCAGAAGCAGACATGATATAACTTGCAGTATGAGGTAACACAGTACAATTATTAGCAGCACTATATCCCTAAACCCAAACCCCTACGCAGTGTAGTCAGCACCAGCAGAGGTAAAGGAGAGATATGGTGACTAAATCACAGAGAAAAATACGTAATACAGTATATCTTTGTGAAAATCCTATATTAAATAACACCTGACGCACCAAGCCCCCTCAGGTTATAGAATATAGGGATAGCAAGTTGAGTGAAAGTCACGAGATGGACACCACTCAGCTATCAATGCACACACAAATAGTCACAGTTTGTACAATGCAGAGGTTATTACAGACAATAATACTGCACTGGACTAGCTTACACAGCTATATAGTCAATAGATATAACACTACACAGTAAGAAACTGGATGTATATCAAAGGGTAATTGTACTATAAACCCCTGACTAAATGCACTCTTTCTTACTAACACTGACTAAAAAGGCAGGTAGAATACTTAAGTGTCATGTAAAGTCACAGCACTGACAACCAGGCGGCTTTACATAGGAGGATTTGCCCAGGCAGTCCCAGGGACAGTGAGCTGAGGAGTAATGGCGCTGCAGACACTGACAGGGAGTGAGGAAAGACAGAGATGCAGCTCCAGGGCGGGAACACTTTTAGGAAATGGCGCCCTGGGGCTGGGGGAGGGGCTTCAGGTCTAAGCCTTATCCCCCTTGCTGGCAAAACCACCGGGTACTGTGGGCAATATTAAAATCGGTTTTAAGAGAAAACCTGACCTGCGCCCATGCCCTGGTGATCTAGTGGGATCGCCTGTATCCACAGTGTCCACCGCCTGTGCACGCGGCCCGCCTCCCACTGACAGCGCCGGATCGTGATAAAGACCGGGTCCCGCGAGCGGGACCCACTTACCACCTCCCGAAGCGCGGCCACGCAATCCTGGAGAGCCCCAGCCATGTGTGCCTAACGTGAAGTAAACCGGAGCCTCCGCTGTAGGTACCCGGCAACCAGGGCTCGGGAGTGTACAGTGCCGCTGGGGAGAGCTTGAGCTGCAGCAGAGAATGTCAGAAGACATTTACCCCTGCTGCTGCCCTTGAAGTCTTCACTTTTTACCTCATAAAAAGCTTTTCTTAGGGCTGCCTGGAGCAGCCCCTCTGTTAAGTGCCTGCTTACTGCAGCACCAACTGACAAACTGAGCTCCTGTGCTGGGAGGCAGGGTTATAGAGGAGGCGGCGCTGTGCATTCTGGGAACAGTCAAAGCTTTGAGCCTGTTGGTGCCTCGGATCAAGATTCTACTCTACACCCCATTGTCCAGACTTGTGGAGCCCAGTGTACCCCGCAGCAGAAATTCTCAATTTAAAAATTAGCCTCCCCCAGTAGTTATGCCCCAGTAGTTATGCCCCCAGTGGTACTGTGCCCAAAAATGGGTGTGAACACATGCCACACAGGGCGTGGCCAATTAAAATGGGGCCCCTGTATATTTTAGCTAGGGTATTCAGATGCTCCTTCAGCTTTGCCCTGTAGCCTGCAAAACTTATGCCGTCGCTCCCTCCATAGCTGAGGACTGCCACAAGGCAGGGGGGTCAGGTGGTGGCCATTTTGTCAACTTGCTATGAAATCAAGTCCAGTGTATCATAATGTGCATAGAGCTCGCCTAGCCCTATTGCCATGTAGCCTGCAAAACTTATGCCATCGCTCGCTCCATAGCTAAGGGCTGCCACGAGGCGGGGGACGGTGGGTGGTGGCCATTTTGTCAACTTGTTGTTCGATCGAGTCTGGTGTATCATAATGTGCAGAGAGCTCACTTATCCCTATCGCCCCTGTGTGTTTTAGCTAGGGTATTGTGACGCTCCTTCAGCATTGCCCTGTAGCCTGTAAAACCTATGCTGTCGCTTGCTCCATGGGGGTCATTTCGACCCGATTGCTCGCTGCAGTTTATCTCAGTGATCGGGTCGGATATGCGCATGTGCTGGTGCCGCAGTGCACCGGCGCATGCTGGGCGGCCGAAGCCCGTTGTATTGTAGCGATCGCCTCAGCCTGGGGGGTGGGCCGCGGCGGCTGCTTGATGTCACATACAGCCGCTGCGTCCCGGGCAGCGAGGAGGTTCTCCCGGCCAGCCGCAGGAGCTGCGCTGGCCGGGAGTTACTCATGAAATGCAAAAGCATCGCCACTGTGCAATGCTTTTGTATTTCTGCGGGGGGTGGGGTGGGGGGTGGAGCGGCACTGACATGCAGGGCGGACTAGCCCTGTGCTGGGCGTTCCCCCGCATGTCTGAGTGCCTGATCGTAACTGTGCTAAATTTAGTACAGCAACGATCAACTCGGAATGACCCCCCCATAGCTGTGGGCTGCCATGAGGTGCAGGGTCATGGGTAGCAGCCATTTTGCCAACTCTCTATGCGATTAAGTGAACGGCATAGCTACTGTACCTTAGATGCAGGCAGTGCAGCTGCTATGGGGCCCAGAGCTGAGAGGGGCACATTTTCCCTGTCAAAGTTACATGTGTTACTGTACAGTACTGTATATACATTTTTCGCCATTGGGTGGTATGTAGGTGTCCTTTCAAACTTTTTACATGGGGCCTGCAATATACTGTACTGTATTTACAGTAGGTACTGTAAGCACCTGGACCTGCTTATTTTAGGGGATCCAGTCTTTAGGTTGACAGTAAGTAGGTTGACAGTGTTTGAGTCAAGCACTATTGGTCAACAGTAAGTAGGTCATCAGGGATGCTAGGTCGACAGGGTCTTTAGGTCGACATGTTCTAGGTCAACAGGTCACAAGGTCAACATCCCTGTTGACCTACTTACTGTCAACCAATAGTGGTCGACTCAAACATTGTCAACCTACAGTATTTAATGTCGACCTAACATACCACACCTCATTGTAGTGTGATACAGTATAACATGAACTGTAGGACATTTTAATGTTATATGGACTGGAGCTCTGTAATGAGGCACAATATGAATGAGGAGCACTATACAGTATATAATAATGTGAAATGGGGGTATTGTGTGGCATAATGTGTACTGGCAGCTCTGAAATGTGACATACTGTACAGTACAGTACTGTAGGGTGAACTTATTCACTACTATGATTTATAAAAGAAGCTAGGGCACTACTATGGGGCATAACATTAAATAACACTCTGCTATGGTTCAGAAAATGAACCACAGTACAGTACTGCAGGACACTATTACAGGTTGAGTCTCCCTTATCCAAAATGCTTGGGACCAGAGGTATTTTGGATATGGGATTTTTCCGTATTTTGGAATAATTGCATACCATAATGAGATATCATGGTGATGGGACCTAAATCTAAGCACAGAATGCATTTATGTTACATATACACCTTATACACATAGCCTGAAGGTAATTTTAGCCAATATTTTTTATAACTTTGTGCATTAAACAAAGTGTGTCTACATTCACACAATTCATATACACCTTATACACACAGCCTGAAGAACATTTAATACAATATTTTTAATAACTTTGTGTATTAAACAAAGTTTGTGTACATTGAGCCATCAAAAAACAAAGGTTTCACTATCTCACTCAAAAAAGTCAGTATTTCGGAATATTCTGTATTTCGGAATATTTGGATATGGGATACTCAACCTGTATAGGGCATAAAATTAAAAACTGCTGCAGAGAAGAGTCTCTCTACAAGCATTGGGATGGGGGCCCCTTCAAAATGTTGCTATGGGTCCCACAAAGCTACGCCCCTGAGTTTGGTGTACAGTATTTTATGGTACATTGAGCTTGCTTATCCCCATAGTCCCCTGTGTTTTTTAACTATTGTATTGAGATGCACATTTCTAGGCCTACAATATTTAATATACAGTAAGCAGCATTGCTGGTAGGCAATAATTGAAGAATTTACATACAGTAGTGATATGTACTGTATGTAATGTTGGTACATTATGTCAGTTGTCCCTTATGCTGTACAGTACTGTAAGTCTCACAGGGCCCATGCACTTCCAAGGAGGGTTATTCAAATGTTTTATACAGGACAGTAATTGCAGTCCATAACACTGATGTGGTATTTTCAGTACAGTATACAGTACTTAAATTTGAACATCAGGTACTGTATAGTAAACATGTACAGTATTAGCTTTTATCATGAAACCGATGCAAATTTTCAAATGTGCACATTTTAGTCTACAGTATCCACAAATGTTTTTTCTCCACACAGGAGTTACGGTTGGACAACATGCCAGTAACTATCAACAAAACTATGAGCAAGATAATCACCAATATGAAAAAAAGAGTATAAAAACATCAAAAAAAATCCACGCATGGCTCAAAGAAAGTGGCAATATAGTCACTTTAGAAACGGTGCGCTATCATGCTTTCGAGAGAAGAACGCCCAGATTTGCATTTCCTACAAAATGCACATGGTACGTACTGTACAGTACTGTAATGTTTAACTGACTTACTGTATACAATAGTCAATTTTGTTGTAACAGTTAAGAAAAAAAGGAACACTTTATCTTCCTGTGATTGTGCTGTTCATTAATTCGTATTTTTTATACTGTATTGTACTGTAGGAGAGTGCAAGAAATTGTGGAGGAACTAACTCGTGAGGATGATGAGCGTACTGCTTCACAAATAAAACAAATTCTACATTCCAAGTAAGACCTGGACATATCGATCACTGGCATTCGAAGGATGCAACGAAAAATGGGATGGACATTTGGCGCTACAAGGTAAAATACTGAAAGCAGTATAAAGCATAAATGCACACTTATGCACACTTAATAATCCCTTGATACCTGTAAGTGATAAAACAATGACGTAAATTATTATACAGAGTGTGTACTGTACACTGTATATATATATATATATATATATATATACCGACAATAGAAATCAAAAGGCGGCACTCGAAGACTGTAGTAAACAGTGAAAAAACTGTATTTGTGCGGTCAACGTTTCGGGGACCACCTCCCCGTCTTCAGGACAAACAAATAGTGACAATAGTGAACTTTAAATACACACTTACCCCCCTCCTCTTTCTGATCTCCCCGCCAGCGACCGCCGTGGACACGCCAGCCGCACTTCCTGTCCGCGGCTCTGAATGCTTCTTTCTAACCGGAAGTGACGTCTCATTGTGGGCCGCGTGACCATGGCGACGCTGGGGGGGAAGAAGAAAAAGTGAACACTTAATCCCTAGTGCTTAAAATCAGATCATACAACATATATATAATTAAGAAACGGTAGCTTATTTTTTTAAAAGAAAGAAAACTCGCTCCGCTATCATGTCATCAATATGTATAGTTAAAAACAACATTTTTTGCAATCACTATTAAAACATTCAATGTGTTCACGATGTCTCTTGTGGTACTTTCAGTGATTAAAAATTACTAAATTAAGACCTGTACAACCACCGGATAATTATTACTCGGCTGGTGCCAGGATAGGTGCTTCACTCCAAAATTATTTATTTGTGCACAGTAATTAATGTTCCTTAAAACAACATATGCTGATGTTTATTTTGGCTGCTGATAGATTATTCTGTTTAATTTGGAGACTTTTCCCCTATTATCATTCCTAGTTACTGCTTATAGTGACCTTCTATATACGGCATTTGCTGGCAGTTATGTATTTAAATTTAAATTTATTGCTAACCTTACAAAAAATTAATCAAGCCCAGACTGTCATTCAAACCGCCCGGTTTCAGGGTATTTAATTTGTGGATCCACCTGGACTCTAGTTGCAATAACTGTTGTCCTCGATTGCCACCTCTGGGCTGAATTGGCACATGATCGATGATCCTGTGTTTAAATGTGGCCATACCATGTCTGTTATCCAAATAATGTCTGGCCACAGGTTGGTCTGCGCTACCGGTTGCTAAGGCGTTGCGTATTGCCTGTCTGTGCTGTGCCATTCTGATCTTAAACTGGCACTCCGTCTTGCCGATGTAATAGCGCCCGCATGGGCACATAATGGCGTATACCACAAATTTAGTGCTACATGTCAGTGGCCATCTAATGGGGAATTTCTTCCCCGTATATGGATGGACAATATTATCACCAGGTGACATGTGGGAACACGTAGTGCAACCTGTGCACTTGTAGCAGCCATTTTTGCGTGTTAAGAAATTCTTTACTGGGGGTGCTTTGAATTTGGACATGTCCGTCTTGACCACTATATCCCTGATGCTTTTACCTCTTTTATGGCTAGGCATCAGTCTCTTATCTTTAAAGATTTGTAAGTCTGGGTCTGTTGTGACAATGGGCCACAACTTCTGTACCTGCTTTTTAGTGGTCGCACTCCTAGTAGAGAATTCATTCACCCATGGAATGACCTTGGTCATATCCTTGGCCTCAGCTGGTTGCAATAGCTCTTCTCTCTTTTTACCCAAGGCCTTAACCTTGGCTGCCTGCAATAATTTTCTGGGATATCCCCTTTGGAGAAATCTTTGCTCCATTTCATCCAATTGGGATATCCTCTGTTGTTTGTCGCTATTCACCCTGCAGACACGCAGAAACTGGGAGTAGGGGAGCCCCTTAACTGTGGCTGGGGGGTGGAAACTGTCATGCCTTAACATGGTGTTCCTGTCTGTCGGTTTTTTATACAGACTAGTGATGATCTGCTTATCCTGGATTTTGATGTGAATATCCAAGAAGCAGATCTCTGTCTTGCTGCTTGTTGCGGTAAACTTGATGGGGCTGGTTGTGGCATTATGTGTCGCCACCAGCTCCTGTAATGCCAACTCTGTGCCTCTCCAAAGCAGCAATAGGTCATCTATATACCTATAATAGACGAACAAGCAGTCCGCCACCGTTTTCTCTGCAAAAAAGAGCTCTCTCTCTACTACCCACATGTAGGAATTGGCGAACGAGGGTGCCACCGAAGACCCCATGGCACACCCCGTTAGCTGCCTGTAATAAATCCCATCAAAAATAAAAAAATTGTGGGTAAGTGTGAATTCCAACAACAAAATAAAGAAATCTACATCAGGTCCTTCATAATGTCTGTTCCCTGTTATCAGCTGTCTTACAGCCTGTAGACCCTGTGCATGGGGTATGCACGTGTAGAGGCTTGTGACGTCTAGGGTGGCTAGTACGACATCTGTCGGTACCTCCTTGATGGACAGGAACTTCCTGAGCAGCATACTAGAGTCTTTTAGATGGGAGACCGTGTTCTGGATGCAGGGTTGTAGGTAAGTGTCCAAGTACACTGCGGCTGGCTCGCACAGAGACCCCCGGGCGGATATGATCGGTCTTCCCGGAGGCCTCTGTGCGTTCTTGTGTATCTTGGGGATTGTATACAATATAGGTGTTACTGGATATTCCGGACACAGCTTCCTGCCAATTTCAGCTGTTATCAACCCCTCATCCTGTGCTTCCTGTAACAAACTCCCCAATTGTGTTCTGTAATCCTGTGAAGGATCAGAACTCAATCTGCAGTAGGTGTCCTGGTCGCTCAACAATCGAAGACATTCTGTCTTGTATTCTAAAATGTCCTGTATTACTACGGCCCCACCCTTGTCCGCATTGCGGATAACAATGTCTTTGCGGTTGCTTAGATCTTTTAGAGCAGCACGTTCCACGTTTGCATTATATATATATATATATATATATAAATGTGTGTTTCAAGCAGTACTCCCAATAATCAGACACAGTAGCTGGTGCCTTCCTACAGTAGGTAACACAGTGGGTCCAATCTATACCAACAGTCAGGCGGCACACAGATGAATAAACAGGCAACAAGCAGTTGTAAATTCAACGTTTCAAAGCAGTTTACTTCGTCATCAGGTCGAAGCAAACTGCTTCAAAACGTTGCATTTACAACTGGCTGTTGCCTGTTTATTCATCTGAGTGCCACCTGACTGTTGATATACAGTGTACTGTGTGTATATATAGTATACTGTATACAGTACAGTATATACTATACGGTACAAGTATATACTGTTTTGTGTATACCCTGTATACAGTATATATATATATATATATATATATATATAGTACTGTGTATATACTGTAATGTATATACAGTATAATGTATGCAGTATATATACAGTATATTATGCTGTACATACAGTCTACTGTATATACTGTAATATATTTCATTACTGTATTTGATTAATTATTTTTGGCTCTTCACAGGATATCTTCCATGATAAGAGATGGATTGAGAGTGGTGAAACATTTCACAATGTCATTTTAACAGATGAATAGTCTGTTGCTCATGAGAGGTTCTCCCGAATGTAATTCCGGAAACGTCACCATATCTCATTAAAGCCTGGCCCAAAGCATCCATTGAAGGTCCATGTATGGGGAGGCATATCATGATTAGGAGCTAGTCCCCCATTATTTTTCGAAGGTACTGTACTTTATTCTGTGCATGTTTTCTGTAAAAATACATGGTGTACTGTACAATACATGTAAATGCACAATAAAATGAGTTGCTTATTAATGAACAACATTTTCTTATTTCTGTAGGGATCATGGATAAGCAATTCTTCCAAGAAAAAAAAGTAGAGGGATGTATGTTGCCGCTCGTGAGTAAATATTACCCATCTCATCACATGATATTCCAAGATAATGATCCTAAACACTCATTAAACATTCATTAAATAAATGATCCTGAAACGTTGTGACATAATCCAGAGTGATGGTGTTTTAATTCTTTGGAGAAGTCGTCGCTGAGTGCCGCTACTGCGAACTATATACAATTTATCCCTTGTGGGATTAGATGGCACCAGGACGCAAGTATTTATGTAACAAAGGAGTGTTGGTCTTTTGAACTTTATATATATATATATATATATAGAGAGAGAGAGAGAGAGAGAGAGAGAGAGAGAGAAAAAAAAAATGAGGCGGCACTCAGAGATTTGTTGTATATCTGTATACACTATATTTATTAATTGATCACTCTACGGGGCCTCATTGCCCCTGTGTATTTTAGCTCGGGTATTGAGATGTTCCTTCAGCATTGCTCTATAGTTTGTCAACTTGTTATGCAAACGAGTCTGGTGTATCGCATACAGTACCCTCCAACAGTACCTTTTTGGCAGGTACAGTACCTTTTTTATGGTCTATATCTACCAAAAAGGGCTTTGTACTGATTTTTGACTCCAAATTATCATTGAAAGTATAGGAAAGGGGCCGTGGCCACCCCCTTTTACCTGTGGCCATGCCCCTTTCCTAATTTGTACCGGTTTTCATGTGTAAAATGTTGAAGGGTATGGTACAGTATCGTAATGTGCATAGAGCTTGCCTATCCCTATCGCCCCTGTATATTTTAGCTAGGGTATTCAGACGCTCCTTCAGCTTTGCCCTGTAGCCTGCAAAACCTATGCCGTCATTCGCTCCGTAGCTTAGAGCTGCCACGAGGTGGGGGGGTCATGTACGGTGGCCATTTTGTCCGTTTGCTGTGCGATCGAGTCCAGTGTATCATAATGTGCATAGAGCTCGCCTAGCCCTATCGCCCCTGTTTATTTTAGCTAGGGTATTCAGATGCTCATTCAGCATTGCCGTGTAGCCTGAAAAACCTATGCCATTGCTCGCTCCATAGCTGATGGCTGCCACAAGATGGGGGGGGGGGGGTCACCTGCGGCGGCTATTTTGTCAACTTGCTGTGCGATCGAGTCTAGTGTATCATAATGTGCATAGAGCTTGTCTAGCCCTATTGCTCCTGTGTATTTTAGCTAGGGTATTCAGATGCTCCATCAGCATAGCCCTGTAGCCTGCAAACCTATGCCGTTGCTCGCTCCTTAGCTGAGGGCTGCCATGAGGTGAGGGGTGTTGGGCGGTGGCCATTTTGTCAAATTGCTATGCAATCGAGTCTGGAGTATCATAATGTGCATACAGTAAAGCTCACTTATCCCTATCGCCCCTGTGTATTTTAGTTAGGGTATTGTGATGCTCCTTCAGCATTGCCCTGTAACTTGCAATACCTATGCAGTCATTGGCTTGATAGATGAGGGCTTCCACGAGGCAAGGGGTCACAGGTGGAAGTCATTTCAATTAAGTCTGCCCTGCTACAGAATTGTATGTGCACCGTACGGTGCATAGAACCTTATCCTCGTAGCCGCTGTGTATTTTACAGTAGATACGCTCCTGCAGCTTTGCCCTGCTTTATGTAAAACTTGTGTGCACACTCCTATTGGATGTGAAAGTACTGTATAGTACAGTACAATAGATACAAAAATAAAAAAATTAATAAAGTGTCTGGAAAACATAATATGCATTTGCACTTTGAGAATCGAACCCGGGACTCTAAGCATGGGAAGCGGAACACTTCACCACTCGGACACGTCGCCGTCAAATGACAGATGAATAAGCACATTGGTTTTGATTATGCCATAATGGCTACGGGATTGGAGCTAACATACTGTACAATATCCCTAACATCAATAGACCACAATGTACCTGTAACATGTTCGTTTGCGTCTGTGTACACTACTGGTTTTATTTGTTAATTTGTCTGTGGGACTTGGATGCTCACATATTCCTAACGTCAATGGACTATACTGTGGCATGTTTGTTTGTGTCTATACATACTGTACTACTGTATTTACGTCTGTACACTGTAATATACTGTATGACATACTGTAGCATATTGTAGCATAATGAGATGCACCAGTAAAGTAGTTCTTACTATGTATTTCGGTATTGTATTTTAATGGAGACCACACGCATGCGCAATGGTGATTTTAAAAAGCGACATATGGTGGATGATGGCAGGTATTACACTTAAAGGTAACTCCTAACGCTCTGTGCACCTCCGTACGACTAGGCGCGCCTCCCTTCGACTAAGCGCGGCTCCTTGCCCGATCGCGACTAATGCCTCAGCCAGCCAAGATAACGGAGGCTCCATCTGTACTTCCAGCAGGATCTTCTAATGGCTACTTCCAGCAGGATAAGTACCATGTCACAAACCATATCGTATCTTATGCTAGAACCAAAAAGATGACAATGAGTTCATTGTACACTAATGCCCTTCACAGTCACCAGATCTGAATCAAATACAGCACCTTTGGCATGTGTTTTAATGGGAGATTCACAACATGGACTTGCAACTAATAATATCATGTTAAGATTCACTAGAAAAGTGGTTGAAAACCCTGGCATGTTTGCCAGAATGGCATGCATCCCATGGTTAAGTGCCACGACATCACTCTTGGTGGCTTCCTACTTGGAGTGGGAGCAGAAGACTAGCTGGGATTTGGTGCACAAATATGGGCACTGTTGGCTAGGGGGGACCTGCAAGTGTGTCACATGACCTCCTCCTCTGCCCATTGAGGGGATGTCACAGTCGCTCTGAGTCAGTGATGTGCTCCAGTGTGGGGCAAGCAAGAGGAGGAAAGTGTGCTCATCTACAAAATTAAATGTTTGCGTATATGGACATTGGACTATAACTCCTATTGAGTTCTATTGGAGAAAGAGCGCTATATAAATAAAATTATTATTATTATTTATTATTATAAGGGGCATCAAGGGGGCTATAATGTGGGAGAGAATGGTGGTGCCATTCAACCCCTTCAGCTTCGTGCTCTGGGTGTCAGCAATGATTGCACTGCCCTCGATACATATCTGGTATTCAGCTTTCCATATGGCATGCTCAGCCTGTAGATAGAATTTGTTTTCTCTATCATTACCATTGTATCATTTATTCATATTTGGAGTAATACATTTTTCCTACAGCTAAGCATGCAAACATACATTTATGCATATTATTTATGCATGCAAACATGTAAAACTCTATTCTATTTATAGTAAAGAATTTTTGCACCACACTCATAAGTGATTGATTAAGAGGATTTAATTGTAATTATCTCTCTAGTCAAGTCATTGTGGTGTCTTCAAATGGGAAGCTGCTATCATATTGTCCCAATATTTCTCTAAACACATAAATTATGTTACAGGTGTAGGCACTTCATTTATATTCCTATTGATACATTCAGCACTGGTAAGGAAGAGCTTTTTAATGCATTCCAGGTGTTTTATAAAAGAGAAGAATCTTCTGAAATGATAATATGCTGTACTTATATTCACTGCATTTTTTATTTTAAAATTTCCATAAAACATGCAAGCATAAGTAATTCTATTCATTTGTAACATTAAGTAAGGTCATTTTCTATCTTGTTTGACTGGCAAGAAAATAGTATTAGTGACAAATGTGTATGGAACAGACTCATTCATAAAGAAAGGCTGCTCAGATATTATGAATGACTGGTGGGAGGTGTATGGGCTTTCAAACTAAGCATGTACAGTACAGTGCTAAGAGTTGACATAAAAAGGGAGACAAAGCTCACCTACTGTAAATATTTCAGTGACATGTGACACATCACATATATTCTCAAGCAATGGGGAAGAATGAAAAACATACCAAATATAATTATGTGTAATGCATACATGATCTTTGTATCCCACCATTTCTGGTTGTTATGAGAATTTTTCTATATTTGGTACAGGTAACAGAACTGAGCCAGATGTAGTGCCATTGTGGATCTACTTACTAACCTCACTCTCCTGCCTGGTCATAAAGCTACTATCAGCCAGTGTCATTGCAGGTTGCTACAACCATGTAGGGTTCAGTGATGATCAGAAAACTGTATAACTTCTGTTCTATACAGTATCGCAATTGTTACAGCATTGCGGTTCTGTTCTATACAGTACCGCAATTACTACAGCATATCAGATACAGTACATTGAAGAGTAGTGTAGTCTGTTCCAAAGTAATTCAACATAAAATTACATTTATTAGCAACGTAAAAAACATATACAAATCAGTGAGGTGAGGTGAGGCAGAGCCTTTCCTGTCATACTAATGTTTGCATCAGAGTTTTGACTGTATAAAGTATATGAAAAATACAAAGAATATTTAAGAAATATCTTCTTTATACCAGGGCCGTAACTATGTGTGTGCCAGAGGCAGTGCTGCAAGTATGGCAGTACGGGGCGGTACAGCGTACCGGTAAGAAATTCCCAGCCGGTACGCCATACCGCCAGGCCATCCACCATACCTGCATCCCGCAGGCTGCTATGTGACAGGAGGAGAGCGCAGCGCCTCTCCTGCCTCTCAATTCTCTATGGTGTCCTGTCTCCGGAGGCTGCGGCTGTGGGGTGAATCTCAATAAGGCACCAGTTTGCTAGCCAATCAGAGCTTGCGGACCAGAAGCCGTGGCTCCTGATTGGCTGCCGGTCCGCGAGTTCTGATTGGCTAACAAACTGGCACCTTATTTGAGATACCCGCCGCCGGAGACCGGACTTCACGGGCAGGAGAGGCGCTGAGCTGTGCTCTCCTCTCCTCACATAGCAGCAACAGACTGAGACAGTGGTGAGCAGGGGTCAGGGGGGGGGGCACTCTGGGGCAATGTATATCTGCCACTGTGGGGCAATGTATATCTTGTACTGTGGGGGCATTTGTGTATCTGGCACTGTAGGGCAATATATATCTGGCACTGTGGGGGTATTTGTGTATCTGGCACTGTGGGGCAATGTATATCTGGCACTGTGGAGGCATTTGTGTATCTGGCACTGTGGGGCAGTGTATATCTGGTACTGTAGGGTCATTTGTGTATCTGGCACTGTGGGGCATTTGTGTATCTGGCACTGTGGGGCAATGTATATCTGACACGGTATCCGGACTCCAGGTCGACAACAAAAAGGTCGACACACCTTAGGTCGACGCCAATTGGTCGACACACCTTAGGTCGACATGGACAAAGGGTCGACATGGACAAAAGGTCGACAGGAACAAGGTCAACATGGAAAAAGGTCGACATGAGTTTTTCACGATTATTTTCTTTTTTGGAACCTTTTCATACTTAACGATCCACGTGGACTACGATTGGAACGGTAATCTGTGCAGAGTGAAGTGGTAGCGGAGCGAAGGCACCATGCCCGAAGCATGGCGAGCGAAGCGAGCCATGCGAGGGGACGCGGTGCACTAATTGGGGTGCCCGGTCACTCTACGAAGAAAACGTCACCAAAAAAAACATAAAAAACTCATGTCGACCTTTTTCCATGTCGACCTTGTTCCTGTCGACCTTTTGTCCATGTTGACCTTTTGTCCATGTCGACCTAAGGTGTGTCGACCAATTGGCATCGACATAAAGTGTGTCGACCTTTTTGTTGTCGACCCTGAGTCCCAGACCCATCTGACACTGTGGGGGCTTTATATATTTGGCACCGTGGGACAATGTATATCTGGCACTGTGGGGGCATTTGTATATGTGGCACTGTGGGCAATGTATATCTGGCACTGTGGGGGCATTTGTGTATCTCACTGTGGGGGCATTTATGTATCTGACACTGGGGCAATGTGTATCTGACACTGGGGCATTTGTGTATCTGGCACTGTGGGGCAATGTGTATCTGGCACTGTGGGGCAATGTGTATATGGCACTGTGGGGGCATTTGTGTATCTGGCACTCTGGGGCAATGTGTATCTGGCACTGTGGGGCAATGTATATCTGGCACTACTGGGGTCATATGTGTATTTGGCCCCCCCATATGTGTATCATGCCCCCATTTTCATTGGCCACGCCCCATGTGGCATTTGGCCACACCCATTTTGTGAAGCGTGCACCGAAGGCACGCACACACAGTACCTATAAGCCACTTTTTCTACTTGCACCACTGGCCAGAGGTACCTGGCATACAGCGCAGTCGCCTTGAGGGAGCACCTGCCCACACACTCTGGCTGCCAGCTCCATCCTCCTGACCCCCACTGCACGGCTCCTGCCCTACACTCCAGCTGCCAGCTCCTGCTGCCTGACCCCTGCTGCCCGGCTTCCGTCCCCACACTCCGGCTGCTGGCTCCTGCCTCCTGAACCCCACTGCCTGGCTCCCACCCCCACATTCTGGCTGCCAGCTCCCACTTTATAACCCCCGGGTGCATGGATCCTGCACCCACACTCCGGCTGACGGCTCCCGCCTCCTGACCCCAGCTGCATGGCTCCTGCCCCACACTCTGGCTTCCAGCTCCTGCTTCCTGACCTCCGCTACCCGGCTCCCACCCCCACATTCCAGCTGCCAGCTCCCGCCACCCTGATCCCCGCTGCCTGGCTCCTGCCCCCACACTCCGGCTGCCATCTCCTGTTTTATGACCCCCAGGTGACCCCCAGGTGCACAGATCTCTGGATGCCGTCTCCCGTCTCCTCATGTCCCATCACTTGACAATCCAGTGAGAGAAGACCAATGAAACTGGGAGAACTGACTTAGATTTTCATGATAAGCAACACTAAGAAATTCATGCAGAAGTGGATGTTCAGTAGTAGCAGTTATGCTATTAGTTACAATATAACTGACTTGAACAGAGATCTATGATATAATGTGATGTAATGTGTAAAAGAGGGGACTCTGCTGCCTAACGTGTAAACATGGGGACTCTGCCTACTATGTAAAAAAGGGGACTCTGCTGCTGTAATGTGTAGAAAAAGGGGACTCTGCCTGCCTAATGTGTAAAAAAGGGGGTCTTTTGCCTGCTTAATGTGTAAAAAGGGGGACTCTAGTGCATAATGTGTAAACAGATGGGACTATGCTGCCTAATGTGTAAAAAGGGGCTTTGCCTACTTAATGTATAAAAAGGGGGACTCTGCTGCTGTTATATGTAAAAAAGGGGACTCTGCCTGGGTTTACAACGATATGCCGGCGGTCGGGCTCCCGGCGACCAGAATACCGGCGCCAGGAGCCCGACCGCCGGCTTACCGACAGTGTGGCGAGCGCAAATGAGCCCCTTGCGGGCTTGCTGCACTCGCCACGCTACGGGCGCTATTTTATTCTCCCTCCAGGGGGGTCGTGGACCCCCACGAGGGAGAATAAGTGTCGGTATGCCGGCTGTCGGGATCCCGGCGCCGGTATACTGTGCGCCGGGATCCCGTCAGTCGGCATACTGAAGACCGCCCCTCTGCCTGCCTAATGTGTGAAAAAGGTACCCTGCCTAATGTGTAAAAAGGGGGACTCTACTTGCCTAATGTGTAAAAAGGGGACTCTGCCTGCTTAATGTGTAAAAAGGGGACTCTGCTGCTGTAATGTGTAAAAAAGGGTGACTCTTCCTGCCATTCTGTGTAAAAGGTGACTCTACCTGCCATACTGTGTAAAAGGGGACTCTACCTGCAGTAATGTGTAAAAGGGAGCTCTGCCTGACATAATGTGTACAAGGGAGCTATGTGACCACGCCCTTTCCCATGATGCCATACCCCTATATTTTTGGTGCGCAACATTGTCCCTGTTTTGTATATTGGGGGGGGGGGGGGCTGCGCCGCTGCTGTTTCTTGCACACAGAGCTAAAATAGCTAGTTACGGCACTGCCTTATATTATTCTGATAATTTTTCTAGTCAAAACTCTGTGGTAAAAAATCTATGATAGGTGAATAAGTGCCTCCCCTGCCTACCTTATCTGCATATCTCTGATCAAACCTCACCAAATTTCCAGCAGAATATACTGCTACACATGTGTATAATGCCCACATGAACCCTTAGGCTTATACTGTATATTGTGTATAAATCTGACTCTAGTACAAGACAGTGCCTCCTGAGCCATTTACCTCACTGCACATCCCTGATTCAGATACAGTATAACCATAAGGGGTATCTAAAACACATTTAAATGTCTCATGGTTTGGAATGCCTTTAATGTGATCTGGGGGTGCTTTGAATATATACAAAAATAAAAATGTTAATAAACAAACTTTTAAACATTTACCATCACATGTTAAAAAATGTCTGAGAAACTCTAGAGCACAGGATGATAACAGCTCCAAGAGCCTACATTTGCGATCACTTGTATTACTGTTGGCTGAATCAGTAAAGCAAATCAGCATGCAGACTCTCATAAGTGCCCAGGGCCACAACTAGGTGTGGCGGATGGTGCTTAGCACACAGTGCAACTGCCCTGTGGGCGCACCATCTTCATCCACCTGCGATCGCCTGCCTGTATATATGCACGGCTACCTGCTGTAATGTGTAACAGTAGTGGTGCGCCTGGCTCCTTCTCTGCCGGATGCACCACTGTTTATACATTGGAGAGGGCAGTGCTGAGTAGTCTCTCCCCCTTGTGCTCCCCCCCCCCCCCCCATCTCCTGGTCTCCTGCGGGGCCCTGTCAATAAGATCAGCATGGTATAGAAGAGGAATTGGGGGCGCAGACATTACACTCTGTCTGACCTCAGGCTCAGCTGTTGTCATGACAGGAGAGGCACAGCCTGAATTGACGCTGCCTTCCAGCGCTGGATTGTGAAGGAGTCCTGGCCCCTTTCCTCTTTGCTCCATGGCCCAGGGCATGCTGCACCCCACGGGGAGGTTGGTAGGAAGAGGAGGCTCTAAGACATGGATCTCAGAATCTGAACTCCTTGTGATGTGCTGCTGCTGTCATTTATGGGCTCACTTCGGCTCCTGCTGCTTCCTCCCCCACGTTCAGTCCTTTGCCTGCAGGAAGGGTCTGGGCACACATAGCAACAGGTACCGCTGTGTTTGTGTGTGTCTTTACCCACTCTCTCTCTATCCTTTTTCCCCCTCCCACCACTCTCTCTTTGCCTCTCTACCTGTCACCTTTCTTTCTCTCTCCCTCCAAACCCTATTTCTCTTTCTCTCTCGTGACTCTACCTGCCATAATGTGTAAAAGGGGAATTTACCTGCCGTACAGTGTACAAGGTGACTCTACCTGCCATACTGTGTAAAAGGTGACTCTACCTGCCATACTGTGTAAAAAGGGACTCTACCTGCCATAATATGTAAAAGGGGACTCTACCTGTCATACTGTGTAAAAGGTGACTCTACCTGCCGTACTGTGTCCAAGGGGTCTCTACCTGCCATACTGTGTAAAAAGGGACTCTACCTGCCGTACTGTGTAAAAGGTGAATCTGCCTGCCCTACTGTGTAAAAGGGGCTCTACCTGTTGTAATGTGTAATAGGGGTCTCTACCTGTTGTACTGTGTAAAAGGTAACTCTACCTGCTGTAATGTAAAAAAGGGGACTCTATCTGGCGTAATGAGTAAAAGAGTACTCTACCTGGCATAATGAGTGATAGGGCTGTATCTGGAGTAATGTGTAAAATAGGGCTCTACTTTGCGTTATGTTTGACAGGGTCTCTACCTGGTGTAATGTGTAAAAGGGGCTCTACCTGGTGTAATGTGTGTAAGTGGCGCTACTGTGTGGCGTAATTTGAATAATGGAGATTATTGTGAGACGTTATATGAATCAGTATTATTTTGTGGCCATGCCCCTTCCCCATGAAACCACGCCCCTACATTTTTGACATGTGCCTACAGCATGTATTGGCCCTATTTTAAATGTGGGGGCGGGCGCCGATGATGTTTCTTGCACACAGCGCTAAAATGTCTAGTTATGGCACTGCAAATGCCTGTCTAGGTTGGTGTTCACAGGAGGAGTTTTCAGTACTGCAGTTTACCGTTTCCAAACTGTTCTTATGTGCTAGATTTCATATATATATATATATATATATATATATATATATGCACACAGGGGGGTGGGGGATATAGCGACCGTCGGTGTCTTAAAATAGTTCAGTAAGTGTGGATCTAAAAAATGTATCTAAAAAATGAGAAACCAGATAAAATAAAGTGAATTAAAAAAAGGGGGGATGTTTATTTAGACACTAAAACAGATATAATTAAATACAATAACTAAAATTTAGACAGCAATTCTTCTTAAAAAATGGGACTAAAACAACGTTCACAATGTTTTAAAATACCAGTTAAAATATGTTAAAAATATGTAAAACAATTTTAACTTAACTTGGTATAAGGTCACTGCCAGGTAGCCCAACGCGTTTCGTCCTTAAGACTTCATCAAGGGGTATATATAAATATATACAGTGGTTGAAGTGGAAATTTTGAAGTGGGGGTATGGAAAAGTGAAGGTTGCAATTATGAGCATGCCTTCGGAAAAAGGGGCGTGGCCACTCAAAAGGAAGCATGTCCTTCAGTGTAGTAGGACCCCTTAAACTATCTAGTACTGGTACCCCTTTCACATTATAGCACACGGTATAAGCCGAAATTCACATTATAGCACAGGGTATGAGCCCAAATTCACATTATAGCACACGGTATGAGCTGAAATTCACATTATAGCAAACGGAATGAGACGAAATTCACATTATAGCACAAGGAATGAGCTGAAATTCACATTATAACACAGAGTGAGCCAAAATTCACAGTATAGCACACAGTGTGAGCCGAAATTCACATTATAGCATACTGAATGAGCCTAAATTCACATTATGCCACATGGAATGAGACAAAATTCAGGGAGAGTGACAGCAGAGACATAGGGACAGGGAGAGTGACAGAGGTACAGGGAAAGTGACAGCAGGGACATAGGGACAGGGAGAGTGACAGGGAAAGAGACAGCAGGGACATAGAGACAGGGAGAGTGACAAAGAATGCAGCGGCGGGGGCTTCAACGGATGGTGAGTAAGAACTGACGGCCGGGTCAGGTGGTGGGTATACTGCACTGTGGGCATCCGACAGGCACACTGCACTGTGGGTGTCCAGTGGGTTCCAGCAGTGGTGTGGTAGGCTGGCAGGTGCACGTGGACTGGATACTGACTGACACATATGCTGCTGCTACCATTCTACAATGCTAGCCACTCTTCCCCGCCGCTGCTGCTACCAGGCTGCCACTCCTCCCCTCCTCCTGCTGCTCTGTGCTGGCTCTACAGTGTCAGAATCAAGTCTGCACACTGCTAATTAAAGAAAATATATACTTCAGATCTGTGGAGAAGTGTCTGTACCACCACATACCGACCCACTTCGACCACTGTGTGCGTGTATGTATATATATATATATATATATATAAATATATATATATAAGAGACTACTTGAACAACCTAACCCACCATTGATATTTGATATCATTAAGCTGAGCCTATTTATTTATTTTATTTCTGTTTCAATAAATGTACTAGATTATTGCATAACCGTGAGGAGTACGGATATACTTTCAAGAGTGCGGCAATACTCCGGTTTCATCACAAATATATGTCTGAAAGGCGGATGACAAGGATTCATTTTATATGCACACTTTGACTATATATTTGAAACGCAGGCCATTTAGGTGTGGGTGGTCATAACCCTATAGACCTAACTACTGCACTATATGGCGATTGTCGTTGTTTCCCTGATTTTTCAGATTTAGAGATCGGATTGAGCCTATGAAACAGGAGATTGATATGATTTAATACAAGCCACAATCTGGTACGCAATTCTATTATCTGCATTTAGCACATCCTGGATGGACATACTACACCATAGGCGCTTGTTCTTCTCTTCTTTCTGCATATATATATATATATATATATATATATATATAAAAGAAACCTCACATCACCAATTCCTTTTCTTGTATCCACGGGTGCCCAGTTGAAATATTGATTATTCAATAGTCCTCACCATGAGGCTCCAGCAGGGGCTATAGTGAAGTAGAACCAGCACTCCATTTTACAGCAATACCAAATTGCATTTATTTTCTTATATCCAGTCATGCACAAGCAGTATATGAGCAAAGAAATTACCAATACTTATCAGCATAGAGACAGAACCCGGGGAACCGTTTCCTTCCCAGGGTAAGCTCCCAATGGCCGTTTCGGGCATCGTCATCATCAGGGGAGAATCCACCCAGTAATGCCACATACACAACTTTATATAGCCTACCTAATTAGCAACACATTGTGCTCACCTGTCATCTGGCGCCCAGAGTTTTCCCACCATCAGACAAACCATTAGTGTCTCCCGATAGCCTGCAGCAGCGGGGCGCATCATTGTGACATTACCCGGAAGTGACGCACATGACACTGATCTCCGCGCTGCTTGGCAACAAGAAGTGAGTCACCAACCACTAGCAGCAGCGTGGTGCCCTCTGGGTAGGCCCATTATTTCTTCAAATGGGTCTCTGGGACAACCTTTGTCCCAATTTGTAGATTATTACCGTCAGCCGGTAGTACAAAATACCCCTTATTTTATAAAGGCTACGTCAGACTTTATTATCAAATTAAACAGGTGTGGACCTCCACCAGCGGGTTGGTTACTGGTGACCCTTGATGTCACCAGTTTATACACAAGTATCAAACACTGTGAAGGTGTTGAGGCAGTCAGGAAGGTGATCACCACCAGTCCACAGTACATGGATCGACCAGTTGATTTTTTTGATTCTGCTTATTTAGATTATTTTACATAAAAATTATTTTTTGTTTAATAATAGTGATGTGCACCGGACATTTTTCGGGTTTTGTGTTTTGGTTTTGGATTCGGTTCCGCGGCCGTGTTTTGGATTCGGACGCGTTTTGGCAAAACCTCCCTGAAAATTATTTGTCGAATTCGGGTGTTTTGGATTCGTTTTTTTTTTTTTTACAAAAAACCCTAAAAAACAGCTTAAATCATAGAATTCGGGGGTCATTTTGATCCCATAGTATTATTAAACTCAATAACCATAATTTACACTCATTTTCAGTCTATTCTGAACACCTCACAATATTATTTTTAGTCCTAAAATTTGCACCGAGGTCGCTGGATGGCTAAGCTAAGCGACACAAGTGGCCGACACAAACACCTGGCCCATCTAGGAGTGGCATTGCAGTGTCAGGCAGGATGGCACTTCAAAAAAATTGTCCCCAAACAGCACATGATGCAAAGAAAAAAAGAGGCGCACCAAGGTCGCTGTGTGACTAAGCTAAGCGACCCAAGTGGCCGACACAAACACCTGGCCCATCTAGGAGTGGCACTGCAGTGTCAGATAGGATGGCAGATTAAAAAAATTGTCCACAAACAGCACATGATGCAAAGAAAAAAAGAGGCGCAATGAGAAAGCTGTGTGACTAAGCTAAGCGACCCAAGTGGCCGACACAAACACCTGGCCCATCTAGGAGTGGCATTGCAGTGTCAGACAGGATGGCACTTCAAAAAAATTGTCCCCAAACAGCACATGATGCAAAGAAAAAAAGAGGCGCACCAAGGTCGCTGTGTGACTAAGCTAAGCGACACAAGTGGCCGACACAAACACCTGGCCCATCTAGGAGTGGCACTGCAGTGTCAGGCAGGATGGCACTTCAAAAAAATTGTCCCCAAACAGCACATGATGCAAAGAAAAATGAAAGAAAAAAGAGGTGCAAGATGGAATTGTCCTTGGGCCCTCCCACCCACCCTTATGCTGTATAAACAGGACATGCACACTTTAACGAACCCATCATTTCAGTGACAGGGTCTGCCACACGACTGTGACTGAAATGACTGGTTGGTTTGGGCCCCCACCAAAAAAAGAAGCAATCAATCTCTCCTTGCACAAACTGGTTCTACAGAGGCAAGATGTCCACCTCATCATCATCCTCAGATTCCTCACCCCTTTCACTGTGTACATCCCCCTCCTCACAGATTATTAATTCGTCCCCACTGGAATCCACCATCTCAGCTCCCTGTGTACTTTCTGGAGGCAATTGCTGCTGGTGAATGTCTCCACGGAGGAATTGATTATAATTCATTTTGATGAACATCATCTTCTCCACATTTTTTGGAAGTAACCTCGTACGCCGATTGCTGACAAGGTGAGCGGCTGCTCTAAACACTCTTTCGGAGTACACACTGGAGGGAGGGCAACTTAGGTAGAATAAAGCCAGTTTGTGCAAGGGCCTCCAAATTGCCTCTTTTTCCTGCCAGTATACGTACGGACTGTCTGACGTGCCTACTTGGATGCGGTCACTCATATAATCCTCCACCATTCTTTCAATGGTGAGAGAATCATATGCAGTGACAGTAGACGACATGTCAGTAATCGTTGGCAGGTCCTTCAGTCCGGACCAGATGTCAGCACTCGCTCCAGACTGCCCTGCATCACCGCCAGCGGGTGGGCTCGGAATTCTTAGCCTTTTCCTCGCACCCCCAGTTGCGGGAGAATGTGAAGGAGGAGATGTTGACGGGTCACGTTCCGCTTGACTTGACAATTTTCTCACCTGCAGGTCTTTGAACCTCTGCAGACTTGTGTCTGCCGGAAAGAGAGATACAACATAGGTTTTAAATCTAGGATCGAGCACGGTGGCCAAAATGTAGTGCTCTGATTTCAACAGATTGACCACCCGTGAATCCTGGTTAAGCGAATTAAGGGCTCCATCCACAAGTCCCACATGCCTAGCGGAATCGCTCTGTTTTAGCTCCTCCTTTAATGTCTCCAGCTTCTTCTGCAAAAGCCTGATGAGGGGAATGACCTGACTCAGGCTGGCAGTGTCTGAACTGACTTCACGTGTGGCAAGTTCAAAGGGTTGCATAACCTTGCACAACGTGGAAATCATTCTCCACTGCGCTTGAGTCAGGTGCATTCCCCCTCCTTTGCCTATATCGTGGCAGATGTATAGGCTTGAATGGCCTTTTGCTGCTCCTCCATCCTCTGAAGCATATAGAGGGTTGAATTCCACCTCATTACCACCTCTTGCTTCAGATGATGGCAGGGCAGGTTCAGGAATGTTTGGTGGTGCTCCAGTCTTCGGCACGCGGTGGCTGAATGCCGAAAGTGGCCCGCAATTCGTCGGGCCACCGACAGCATCTCTTGCACGCCCCTGTAGTTTTTTAAATAATTCTGCACCACCAAATTCAATGTATGTGCAAAACATGGGACTTGCTGGAATTTACCCAGATGTAATGCACGCACAATATTGCTGGCGTTGTCCGATGTCACAAATCCCCAGGAGAGTCCAATTGGGGTAAGCCATTCTGCGATGATCTTCCTCAGTTTCCGTAAGAGGTTGTCAGCTGTGTGCCTCTTCTGGAAAGCGGTGATACAAAGCGTAGCCTGCCTAGGAACGAGTTGGCGTTTGCGAGATGCTAATACTGGTGCCGCCGCTGCTGTTCTTGCTGCGGGAGGCAATACATCTACCCAGTGGGCTGTCACAGTCATATAGTCCTGAGTCTGCCCTGCTCCACTTGTCCACATGTCCGTGGTTAAGTGGACATTGGGTACAACTGCATTTTTTAGGACACTGGTGACTCTTTTTCTGACGTCTGTAAACATTTTCGGTATCGCCTGCCTAGAGAAATGGAACCTAGATGGTATTTGGTACCGGGGACACAGTACCTCAATCAAGTCTCTAGTTGCCTCTGAATTAACAGTGGATACCGGAACCACGTTTCTCACTGCCCAGGCTGCCAAGGCCTCAGTTATCTGCTTTGCAGCAGGATGACTGCTGTGATATTTCATCTTCCTCGCAAAGGACTGTTGGACAGTCAATTGCTTACTGGAAGTAGTACAAGTGGTTATCCGACTTGCCCTCTGGGATGACGATCAACTCCCAGCAGCAACAACAGCAGCGCCAGCAGCAGTAGGCGTTACACTCAAGGATGCATCGGAGGAATCCCAGGCAGGAGAGGACTCGTCAGACTTGCCAGTGACATGGCCTGCAGGACTATTGGCTTTCCTGTGTAAGGTGGAAATTGACACTGAGGGAGTTGGTGGTGTTGTTTGCAGGAGCTTGGTTACAAGAGTAAGGGATTTAGTGGTCAGTGGACTGCTTCCGCTGTCATCCAAAGTTTTTGAACTTGTCACTGACTTATGATGAATGCGCTGCAGGTGACGTATAAGGGAGGATGTTCCGAGGTGGTTAACGTCCTTACCCCTACTTATTACAGCTTGACAAAGGCAACACACGGCTTGACACCTGTTGTCTGCATTTGTGTTGAAATAATTCCACACCGAAGAGCTGATTTTTTTTGTATTTTGACCAGGCATGTCAATGGCCATATTCGTCCCACGGACAACAGGTGTCTCCCCGGGTGCCTGACTTAAACAAACCACCTCACCATCAGAATCCTCCTTGTCAATTTCCTCCCCAGCGCCAGCAACACCCATATCCTCATCCTGGTGTACTTCAACAGTGACATCTTCAATTTGACTATCAGGAACTGGACTGCGGGTGCTCCTTCCAGCACTTGCAGGGGGCGTGCAAATGGTGGAAGGCGCAAGCTCTTCCCGTCTAGTGTTGGAAATGTCAGGCATAGCAACCGACACAATTGGACTCTCCTTGGGGATTTGTGATTTAGAAGAACGCACAGTTCTTTGCTGTGCTTTTGCCAGCTTAAGTCTTTTCATTTTTCTAGCGAGAGGATGAGTGCTTCCATCCTCATGTGAATCTGAACCACTAGCCATGAACATAGGCCAGGGCCTCAGCCGTTCCTTGCCACTCCGTGTCGTAAATGGCATATTGGCAAGTTTACGCTTCTCATCAGACGCTTTCAATTTTGATTTTTGGGTCATTTTACTGAATTTTTGTTTTTTGGATTTTACATGCTCTCTACTATGACATTGGGCATCGGCCTTGGCAGACGACGTTGATGGCATTTCATCGTCTCGGCCATGACTAGTGGCAGCAGCTTCAGCACGAGGTGGAAGTGGATCTTGATCTTTCCCTATTTTAAACTCCACATTTTTGTTCTCCATTTTTTAATGTGTGGAATTATATGCCAGTATCAATAGCAATGGCCTACTATATATATACTGCGCACAAATAAAATGCACCACAGGTATAGAATGTAGATGGATAGTATACTTGACGACACAGAGGTAGGTACAGCAGTGGTCTTCCGTACCGTACTGCTATATATACTGGTGGTCACTGTGTCAGCAAACTGCACAACTGAAATGCACCACAGGTATAGAATCTAGATGGATAGTATACTTGACGACACAGAGGTAGGTACAGCAGTGACCTACCGTACCGTGATGCTATATATACTAGTGGTCACTGTCAGCAAACTGCAAAACTAAAATGCACCACAGGTATAGAATCTAGATGGATAGTATACTTGATGACACAGAGGTAGGTACAGCAGTGGCCTTCCGTACCGTACTGCTATATATACTGGTGGTCACTGTGTCAGCAAACTGCACAACTGAAATGCACCACAGGTATAGAATCTAGATGGATAGTATACTTGACGACACAGAGGTAGGTACAGCAGTGGCCTTCCGTACCGTTCTGCTATATATACTGGTGGTCACTGTGTCAGCAAACTGCAAAACTAAAATGCACTACAGGTATAGAATGTTGATGGATAGTATACTTGACGACACAGAGGTAGGTACAGCAGTGGCCTTCCGTACCGTACTGCTATATATGCTGGTGGTCACTGTGTCAGCAAACTGCAAAACTAAAATGCACCACAGGTATAGAATGTAGATGGATAGTATACTTGACGACACAGAGGTAGGTACAGCAGTGGCCTTCCGTACCGTACTGCTGGCTATATATACTGGTGGTCACTGTGTCAGCAAACTGCAAAACTAAAATGCACCACAGGTATAGAATGTAGATGGATAGTATACTTGATGACACAGAGGTAGGTACAGCAGTGGCCTTCCGTATCGTACTGCTATATATACTGGTGGTCACTGTGTCAGCAAACTGCAAAACTAAAATGCACCACAGGTATAGAATGTAGATGGATAGTATACTTGACGACACAGAGGTAGGTACAGCAGTGGCCTTCCGTACTGTACTGCTATATATACTGGTGGTCACTGTGTCAGCAAACTGCAAAACTAAAATGCACCACAGGTATAGAATGTAGATGGATAGTATACTTGACGACACAGAGGTAGGTACAGCAGTGACCTCCCGTATCGTACTGCTATATATGCTGGTGGTCACTGTGTCAGCAAACTGCAAAACTAAAATGCACCACAGGTATAGAATGTAGATGGATAGTATACTTGATGACACAGAGGAAGGTACAGCAGTGGCCTTCCGTACCGTACTGCTATATATACTGGTGGTCACTGTGTCAGCAAACTGCAAAACTAAAATGCACCACAGGTATAGAATGTAGATGGATAGTATACTTGACGACACAGAGGTAGGTACAGCAGTGGCCTACCGTACCGTACTGCTATATATACTGGTGGTCACTGTCAGCAAACTGCAAAACTAAAATGCACCACAGGTATAGAATCTAGATGGATAGTATACTTGAAGACACAGAGGTAGGTACAGCAGTGGCCTTCCGTACCGTACTGCTATATATACTGGTGGTCACTGTCAGCAAACTGCAAAACTAAAATGCACCACAGGTATAGAATGTAGATGGATAGTATACTTGATGACACAGAGGTAGGTACAGCAGTGGCCTTCCGTACCGTACTGCTATATATACTGGTTGTCACTGTGTGAGCAAACTGCAAAACTAAAATGCACCACAGGTATAGAATGTAGATGGATAGTATACTTGACGACACAGAGGTAGGTGCAGCAGTGACCTTCCGTACCGTACTGCTATATATGCTGGTGGTCACTGTGTCAGCAAACTGCAAAACTAAAATGCACCACAGGTATAGAATGTAGATGGATAGTATACTTGATGACACAGAGGTAGGTACAGCAGTGGCCTTCCGTACCGTACTGCTATATATACTGGTGGTCACTGTGTGAGCAAACTGCACAACTGAAATGCACCACAGGTATAGAATCTAGAGATGAGCGCCTGAAATTTTTCGGGTTTTGTGTTTTGGTTTTGGGTTCGGTTCCGCGGCCGTGTTTTGGGTTCGAACGCGTTTTGGCAAAACCTCACCGAATTATTTTTGTCGGATTCGGGTGTGTTTTGGATTCGGGTGTTTTTTTCAAAAAACCCTAAAAAACAGCTTAAATCATAGAATTTGGGGGTAATTTTGATCCCAAAGTATTATTAACCTCAAAAAACATAATTTACACTCATTTTCAGCCTATTCTGAACACATCACACCTCACAATATTATTTTTAGTCCTAAAATTTGCACCGAGGTCGCTGTGTGAGTAAGATAAGCGACCCTAGTGGCCGACACAAACACCGGGCCCATCTAGGAGTGGCACTGCAGTGTCACGCAGGATGTCCCTTCCAAAAAACCCTCCCCAAACAGCACATGACGCAAAGAAAAAAAGAGGCGCAATGAGGTAGCTGACTGTGTGAGAAAGATAAGCGACCCTAGTGGCCGACACAAACACCGGGCCCATCTAGGAGTGGCACTGCAGTGTCACGCAGGATGTCCCTTCCAAAAAACCCTCCCCAAACAGCACATGACGCAAAGAAAAAAAGAGGCGCAATGAGGTAGCTGTGTGAGAAAGATAAGCGACCCTAGTGGCCGACACAAACACCGGGCCCATCTAGGAGTGGCACTGCAGTGTCACGCAGGATGTCCCTTCCAAAAAACCCTCCCCAAACAGCACATGACGCAAAGAAAAAAAGAGGCGCAATGAGGTAGCTGTGTGAGTAAGATTAGCGACCCTAGTGGCCGACACAAACACCGGGCCCATCTAGGAGTGGCACTGCAGTGTCACGCAGGATGGCCCTTCCAAAAAACCCTCCCCAAACAGCACATGACGCAAAGAAAAAAAGAGGCGCAATGAGGTAGCGGACTGTGTGAGTAAGATTAGCGACCCTAGTGGCCGACACAAACACCGGGCACATCTAGGAGTGGCACTGCAGTGTCACGCAGGATGTCCCTTCCAAAAAACCCTCCCCAAACAGCACATGACGCAAAGAAAAAAAGAGGCGCAATGAGGTAGCTGTGTGAGTAAGATTAGCGACCCTAGTGGCCGACACAAACACCGGGCCCATCTAGGAGTGGCACTGCAGTGTCACGCAGGATGTCCCTTCCAAAAAACCCTCCCCAATCAGCACATGATGCAAAGAAAAAGAAAAGAAAAAAGAGGTGCAAGATGGAATTATCCTTGGGCCCTCCCACCCACCCTTATGTTGTATAAACAAAACAGGACATGCACACTTTAACCAACCCATCATTTCAGTGACAGGGTCTGCCACACGACTGTGACTGATATGACGGGTTGGTTTGGACCCCCCCCAAAAAAGAAGCAATTAATCTCTCCTTGCACAAACTGGCTCTACAGAGGCAAGATGTCCACCTCATCTTCACCCTCCGATATATCACCGTGTACATCCCCCTCCTCACAGATTATCAATTCGTCCCCACTGGAATCCACCATCTCAGCTCCCTGTGTACTTTGTGGAGGCAATTGCTGCTGGTCAATGTCTCCGCGGAGGAATTGATTATAATTCATTTTAATGAACATCATCTTCTCCACATTTTCTGGATGTAACCTCGTACGCCGATTGCTGACAAGGTGAGCGGCGGCACTAAACACTCTTTCGGAGTACACACTTGTGGGAGGGCAACTTAGGTAGAATAAAGCCAGTTTGTGCAAGGGCCTCCAAATTGCCTCTTTTTCCTGCCAGTATAAGTACGGACTGTGTGACGTGCCTACTTGGATGCGGTCACTCATATAATCCTCCACCATTCTATCAATGTTGAGAGAATCATATGCAGTGACAGTAGACGACATGTCCGTAATCGTTGTCAGGTCCTTCAGTCCGGACCAGATGTCAGCATCAGCAGTCGCTCCAGACTGCCCTGCATCACCGCCAGCGGGTGGGCTCGGAATTCTGAGCCTTTTCCTCGCACCCCCAGTTGCGGGAGAATGTGAAGGAGGAGATGTTGACAGGTCGCGTTCCGCTTGACTTGACAATTTTGTCACCAGCAGGTCTTTCAACCCCAGCAGACCTGTGTCTGCCGGAAAGAGAGATCCAAGGTAGGCTTTAAATCTAGGATCGAGCACGGTGGCCAAAATGTAGTGCTCTGATTTCAACAGATTGACCACCCGTGAATCCTTGTTAAGCGAATTAAGGGCTGCATCCACAAGTCCCACATGCCTAGCGGAATCGCTCCGTGTTAGCTCCTTCTTCAATGCCTCCAGCTTCTTCTGCAAAAGCCTGATGAGGGGAATGACCTGACTCAGGCTGGCAGTGTCTGAACTGACTTCACGTGTGGCAAGTTCAAAGGGCATCAGAACCTTGCACAACGTTGAAATCATTCTCCACTGCACTTGAGACAGGTGCATTCCATCTCCTATATCGTGCTCAATTGTATAGGCTTGAATGGCCTTTTGCTGCTCCTCCAACCTCTGAAGCATATAGAGGGTTGAATTCCACCTCGTTACCACTTCTTGCTTCAGATGATGGCAGGGCAGGTTCAGTAGTTTTTGGTGGTGCTCCAGTCTTCTGTACGTGGTGCCTGTACGCCGAAAGTGTCCCGCAATTTTTCTGGCCACCGACAGCATCTCTTGCACGCCCCTGTCGTTTTTTAAAAAATTCTGCACCACCAAATTCAAGGTATGTGCAAAACATGGGACGTGCTGGAATTTGCCCATATTTAATGCACACACAATATTGCTGGCGTTGTCCGATGCCACAAATCCACAGGAGAGTCCAATTGGGGTAAGCCATTCCGCGATGATCTTCCTCAGTTGCCGTAAGAGGTTTTCAGCTGTGTGCGTATTCTGGAAAGCGGTGATACAAAGCGTAGCCTGCCTAGGAAAGAGTTGGCGTTTGCGAGATGCTGCTACTGGTGCCGCCGCTGCTGTTCTTGCGGCGGGAGTCCATACATCTACCCAGTGGGCTGTCACAGTCATATAGTCCTGACCCTGCCCTGCTCCACTTGTCCACATGTCCGTGGTTAAGTGGACATTGGGTACAACTGCATTTTTTAGGACACTGGTGAGTCTTTTTCTGACGTCCGTGTACATTCTCGGTATCGCCTGCCTAGAGAAGTGGAACCTAGATGGTATTTGGTAACGGGGGCACACTGCCTCAATAAATTGTCTAGTTCCCTGTGAACTAACGGCGGATACCGGACGCACGTCTAACACCAACATAGTTGTCAAGGACTCAGTTATCCGCTTTGCAGTAGGATGACTGCTGTGATATTTCATCTTCCTCGCAAAGGACTGTTGAACAGTCAATTGCTTACTGGAAGTAGTACAAGTGGGCTTAAGACTTCCCCTCTGGGATGACCATCGACTCCCAGCGGCAACAACAGCAGCGCCAGCAGCAGTAGGCGTTACACGCAAGGATGCATCGGAGGAATCCCAGGCAGGAGAGGACTCGTCAGACTTGCCAGTGACATGGCCTGCAGGACTATTGGCATTCCTGGGGAAGGAGGAAATTGACACTGAGGGAGTTGGTGGGGTGGTTTGCGTGAGCTTGGTTACAAGAGGAAGGGATTTACTGGTCAGTGGACTGCTTCCGCTGTCACCCAAAGTTTTTGAACTTGTCACTGACTTATTATGAATGCGCTGCAGGTGACGTATAAGGGAGGATGTTCCGAGGTGGTTAACGTCCTTACCCCTACTTATTACAGCTTGACAAAGGGAACACACGGCTTGACACCTGTTGTCCGCATTTCTGGTGAAATACCTCCACACCGAAGAGCTGATTTTTTTGGTATTTTCACCTGGCATGTCAACGGCCATATTCCTCCCACGGACAACAGGTGTCTCCCCGGGTGCCTGACTTAAACAAACCACCTCACCATCAGAATCCTCCTGGTCAATTTCCTCCCCAGCGCCAGCAACACCCATATCCTCCTCATCCTGGTGTACTTCAACACTGACATCTTCAATCTGACTATCAGGAACTGGACTGCGGGTGCTCCTTCCAGCACTTGCAGGGGGCATGCAAATAGTGGAAGGCGCATGCTCTTCACGTCCAGTGTTGGGAAGGTCAGGCATCGCAAACGACACAATTGGACTCTCCTTGTGGATTTGGGATTTCAAAGAACGCACAGTTCTTTGCGGTGCTTTTGCCAGCTTGAGTCTTTTCAGTTTTCTAGCGAGAGGCTGAGTGCTTCCATCCTCATGTGAAGCTGAACCACTAGCCATGAACATAGGCCAGGGCCTCAGCCGTTCCTTGCCACTCCGTGTGGTAAATGGCATATTGGCAAGTTTACGCTTCTCCTCCGACAATTTTATTTTAGGTTTTGGAGTCCTTTTTTTTCTGATATTTGGTGTTTTGGATTTGACATGCTCTGTACTATGACATTGGGCATCGGCCTTGGCAGACGACGTTGCTGGCATTTCATCGTCTCGGCCATGACTAGTGGCAGCAGCTTCAGCACGAGGTGGAAGTGGATCTTGATCTTTCCCTAATTTTGGAACCTCAACTTTTTTGTTCTCCATATTTTATAGGCAGAACTAAAAGGCACCTCAGGTAAACAATGGAGATGGATGGATTGGATACTAGTATACAATTATGGACGGACTGCCACGGTTAGGTGGTATAAAAAAACCACGGTTAGGTGGTATATATTATAATAATAATACAATTATGGATGGACGGACTGCCTGCCGACTGCCGACACAGAGGTAGCCACAGCCGTGAACTACCGCACTGTACACTGGTTGATAAAGAGATAGTAGTATACTCGTAACAACTAGTATGACACTATGACGACGGTATAAAGAATGAAAAAAAAACCACGGTTAGGTGGTATATATTATAATAATAATACAATTATGGATGGACGGACTGCCTGCCGACTGCCGACACAGAGGTAGCCACAGCCGTGAACTACCGCACTGTACACTGGTTGATAAAGAGATAGTAGTATACTCGTAACAACTAGTATGACACTATGACGACGGTATAAAGAATGAAAAAAAAACCACGGTTAGGTGGTATATATTATAATAATAATACAATTATGGATGGACGGACTGCCTGCCGACTGCCGACACAGAGGTAGCCACAGCCGTGAACTACCGCACTGTACACTGGTTGATAAAGAGATAGTAGTATACTCGTAACAACTAGTATGACACTATGACGACGGTATAAAGAATGGAAAAAAAACCACGGTTAGGTGGTATATATTATAATAATAATACAATTATGGATGGACGGACTGCCTGCCGACTGCCGACACAGAGGTAGCCACAGCCGTGAACTACCGCACTGTACACTGGTTGATAAAGAGATAGTAGTATACTCGTAACAACTAGTATGACACTATGACGACGGTATAAAGAATGAAAAAAAAACCACGGTTAGGTGGTATATATTATAATAATAATACAATTATGGATGGACGGACTGCCTGCCGACTGCCGACACAGAGGTAGCCACAGCCGTGAACTACCGCACTGTACACTGGTTGATAAAGAGATAGTAGTATACTCGTAACAACTAGTATGACACTATGACGACGGTATAAAGAATGAAAAAAAAACCACGGTTAGGTGGTATATATTATAATAATAATACAATTATGGATGGACGGACTGCCTGCCGACTGCCGACACAGAGGTAGCCACAGCCGTGAACTACCGCACTGTACACTGGTTGATAAAGAGATAGTAGTATACTCGTAACAACTAGTATGACACTATGACGACGGTATAAAGAATGAAAAAAAAACCACGGTTAGGTGGTATATATTATAATAATAATACAATTATGGATGGACGGACTGCCTGCCGACTGCCGACACAGAGGTAGCCACAGCCGTGAACTACCGCACTGTACACTGGTTGATAAAGAGATAGTAGTATACTCGTAACAACTAGTATGACACTATGACGACGGTATAAAGAATGAAAAAAAAACCACGGTTAGGTGGTATATATTATAATAATAATACAATTATGGATGGACGGACTGCCTGCCGACTGCCGACACAGAGGTAGCCACAGCCGTGAACTACCGCACTGTACACTGGTTGATAAAGAGATAGTAGTATACTCGTAACAACTAGTATGACACTATGACGACGGTATAAAGAATGAAAAAAAAACCACGGTTAGGTGGTATATATTATAATAAAAAAACAATTATGGATGGACGGACTGCCTGCCGACTGCCGACACAGAGGTAGCCACAGCCGTGAACTACCGCACTGTACACTGGTTGATAAAGAGATAGTAGTATACTCGTAACAACTAGTATGACACTATGACGACGGTATAAAGAATGAAAAAAAAACCACGGTTAGGTGGTATATATTATAATAATAATACAATTATGGATGGACGGACTGCCTGCCGACTGCCGACACAGAGGTAGCCACAGCCGTGAACTACCGCACTGTACACTGGTTGATAAAGAGATAGTAGTATACTCGTAACAACTAGTATGACACTATGACGACGGTATAAAGAATGAAAAAAAAAACCACGGTTAGGTGGTATATATTATAATAATAATACAATTATGGATGGACGGACTGCCTGCCGACTGCCGACACAGAGGTAGCCACAGCCGTGAACTACCGCACTGTACACTGGTTGATAAAGAGATAGTAGTATACTCGTAACAACTAGTATGACACTATGACGACGGTATAAAGAATGAAAAAAAAACCACGGTTAGGTGGTATATATTATAATAATAATACAATTATGGATGGACGGACTGCCTGCCGACTGCCGACACAGAGGTAGCCACAGCCGTGAACTACCGCACTGTACACTGGTTGATAAAGAGATAGTAGTATACTCGTAACAACTAGTATGACACTATGACGACGGTATAAAGAATGGAAAAAAAACCACGGTTAGGTGGTATATATTATAATAATAATACAATTATGGATGGACGGACTGCCTGCCGACTGCCGACACAGAGGTAGCCACAGCCGTGAACTACCGCACTGTACACTGGTTGATAAAGAGATAGTAGTATACTCGTAACAACTAGTATGACACTATGACGACGGTATAAAGAATGAAAAAAAAACCACGGTTAGGTGGTATATATTATAATAATAATACAATTATGGATGGACGGACTGCCTGCCGACTGCCGACACAGAGGTAGCCACAGCCGTGAACTACCGCACTGTACACTGGTTGATAAAGAGATAGTAGTATACTCGTAACAACTAGTATGACACTATGACGACGGTATAAAGAATGGAAAAAAAACCACGGTTAGGTGGTATATATTATAATAATAATACAATTATGGATGGACGGACTGCCTGCCGACTGCCGACACAGAGGTAGCCACAGCCGTGAACTACCGCACTGTACACTGGTTGATAAAGAGATAGTAGTATACTCGTAACAACTAGTATGACACTATGACGACGGTATAAAGAATGAAAAAAAAACCACGGTTAGGTGGTATATATTATAATAATAATACAATTATGGATGGACGGACTGCCTGCCGACTGCCGACACAGAGGTAGCCACAGCCGTGAACTACCGCACTGTACACTGGTTGATAAAGAGATAGTAGTATACTCGTAACAACTAGTATGACACTATGACGACGGTATAAAGAATGGAAAAAAAACCACGGTTAGGTGGTATATATTATAATAATAATACAATTATGGATGGACGGACTGCCTGCCGACTGCCGACACAGAGGTAGCCACAGCCGTGAACTACCGCACTGTACACTGGTTGATAAAGAGATAGTAGTATACTCGTAACAACTAGTATGACACTATGACGACGGTATAAAGAATGAAAAAAAAACCACGGTTAGGTGGTATATATTATAATAATAATACAATTATGGATGGACGGACTGCCTGCCAACTGCCGACACAGAGGTAGCCACAGCCGTGAACTACCGCACTGTACACTGGTTGATAAAGAGATAGTAGTATACTCGTAACAACTAGTATGACACTATGACGGTATAAAGAATGAAAAAAAAACCACGGTTAGGTGGTATATATTATAATAATAATACAATTATGGATGGACGGACTGCCTGCCGACTGCCGACACAGAGGTAGCCACAGCCGTGAACTACCGCACTGTACACTGGTTGATAAAGAGATAGTAGTATACTCGTAACAACTAGTATGACACTATGACGACGGTATAAAGAATGGAAAAAAAACCACGGTTAGGTGGTATATATTATAATAATAATACAATTATGGATGGACGGACTGCCTGCCGACTGCCGACACAGAGGTAGCCACAGCCGTGAACTACCGCACTGTACACTGGTTGATAAAGAGATAGTAGTATACTCGTAACAACTAGTATGACACTATGACGGTATAAAGAAAGAAAAAAAAATACCACGGTTAGGTGGTATATATTGTAATACAATTATGGATGGACGGACTGCCTGCCGAGTTCCGACTGCCGACACAGAGGTAGCCACAGCCGTGAACTACCGCACTGTACTGTGTCTGCTGCTAATAGAGACTGGTTGATAAAGAGATAGTATACAATACATACAACAATATACTACTATACTGGTGGTCAGGCACTGGTCACCACTAGTCACACTGGCAGTGGCACTCCTGCAGCAAAAGTGTGCACTGTTTAATTTTAAATTAATATAATATTATGTACTCCTGGGGGCTCCTGCTATAACAACCTGCAGTGTTCCCCAGTCTCCCCCACAATTATTATAAGCTTTGCCTTTTATACATTGATGTGCAGCACACTGGGCTGAGCTGAGTGCACACAGACTGAGTCACACTGTGTGACTGGCTGCTGCTGTGTATCGTTTTTTTTCAGGCAGAGAACGGATATAGCAGAGAACGGATATATATTAAAATAAATAAAAGTTAACTAACAACAACTGCACTGGTCACTGTGGTAAACTCTGTCTGACTCTGCACAATCTCTCTCTCTCTTCTAATCTAATTTCTAATGGAGAGGACGCCAGCCACGTCCTCTCCCTATCAATCTCAATGCACGTGTGAAAATGGCGGCGACGCGCGGCTCCTTATATAGAATCCGAGTCTCGCGAGAATCCGACAGCGTCATGATGACGTTCGGGCGCGCTCGGGTTAACCGAGCAAGGCGGGAGGATCCGAGTCTGCTCGGACCCGTGAAAAAAACATGAAGTTCGTGCGGGTTCGGTTTCAGAGAAACCGAACCCGCTCATCTCTAATAGAATCTAGATGGATAGTATACTTGACGACACAGAGGTAGGTACAGCAGTGGCCTACCGTACCGTACTGCTATATATACTGGTGGTCACTGTCAGCAAACTGCAAAACTAAAATGCACCACAGGTATAGAATCTAGATGGATAGTATACTTGACGACACAGAGGTAGGTACAGCAGTGGCCTTCCGTACCGTACTGCTATATATACTGGTGGTCACTGTCAGCAAACTGCAAAACTAAAATGCACCACAGATATAGAATGTAGATGGATAGTATACTTGACGACACAGAGGTAGGTACAGCAGTGGCCTATCGTACCGTACTGCTATATATACTGGTGGTCACTGTGTCAGCAAACTGCAAAACTAAAATGCACCACAGGTATAGAATGTAGATGGATAGTATACTTGACGACACAGAGGTAGGTACAGCAGTGGACTTCCGTACCGTACTGCTATATATACTGGTGGTCACTGTGTCAGCAAACTGCAAAACTAAAATGCACCACAGGTATAGAATGTAGATGGATAGTATACTTGATGACACAGAGGTAGGTACAGCAGTGGCCTTCCGTACCGTACTGCTATATATACTAGTGGTCACTGTCCGCAAACTGCAAAACTAAAATGCACCACAGGTATAGAATGTAGATGGATAGTATACTTGACGACACAGAGGTAGGTACAGCAGTGGCCTTCCATACCGTACTGCTATATATACTGGTGGTCACTGTGTCAGCAAACTGCAAAACTAAAATGCACCACAGGTATAGAATGTAGATGGATAGTATACTTGACGACACAGAGGTAGGTACAGCAGTGGCCTTCCGTACCGTACTACTATATTTGCTGGTGGTCACTGTGTCAGCAAACTGCAAAACTAAAATGCACCACAGGTATAGAATGTAGATGTTAAAGACAAAACCAGAATGGATTGACTGATAAATAAGCGCCTCAGCAGAGGATGTGTATGAATTAAAAATAATTTCTGAACTACTGCGCTAGCCACACAACTATATGTGTTATAGTGTGTAGGGATGAACAAGAGAAAAAGAAATGGCTGCGCTGGATTTCAGAAATAAATACTAATAACAATAGAGAGAGCCAACGTAACAATAGAAAATCTGTCGTAAGTTATTTAAAAAACTGTGGGATAATACAAATGGAGCAAATAGGTAAACATAAAAGGTAATAGCTCAGTTAATTGACTCACAATAACAGCACAATTAGGAGTTGTATGTTGAAACAGCTATGACAAAAAAATGCTGAAGTCCGTAATCCGTGACAGAGATGAATGATGTACGATATGAAAAAGAAATTGCAGTTATGAAGCTCCAGTATTAGAACACGTTTGTATGGCCAGTGGATCAATCAGTGATAAATACCTCTCACGTGGGCTGGTCCATTTACCGGGCGTCCCCGGTCAGGTATCCTGCGTTGCCCACTGCCGCTCTGCAGCGGAATAGAGACAGATTGCTGCAAAGGATCGGCTGACCTATACGGCGGGTGTGACAGCGGCTATTTGGAAGCTGGAATCAGTCAGGAAGATTGCCGTCAGAGAGTCCTGACCTCCGTGCCGCATGTGAGACACCTGAGCAGGGTGTATGAAGAAACGAGTCCCAGAGAATCCTGAACTCCGTGCCGTATGTGAGACACCTGAGCAAGGTGTATGGAGAGGCGGGTTTAACGCGTTTCGTCACGCTCCACGTGCACCACACTGAGCACAGATATGGAGTGTTTTTCAGGCAGACAACGTATACTCGTGGTCACTGGTCAGCAAAACTCTGCACTGTACTTCTCCTATATAATACTGCTGGTCCCTAGTCCCTACAATAAAGCAGTGTGAGCACAGATATATGCAGCACACTGAGCACAGATATGGAGCGTTTTGCAGGCAGAGAACGTATAATACTGGTGGTCACTGGTCAGCAAAACTCTGCACTGTACTCCTGCTATATAATACAGCTGCTCCCCAGTCCCCACAATTAAGCAGTGTGAGCACAGATATATGCAGCACACTGAGCACAGATAAGGAGCATTTTTTTCATGCAGAGAACGGATAAAACTGTGGTCACTGATCAGCAAAACTCTGCACTGTACTCCTCCTATATTAATATACAGCTGCTCCCCAGTCCCCACAATTAAGCAATAAGTAAAGCAAGCACAAATTTTTGCATCAACAATACACGGAGAGGACGCCAGCCACGTCCTCTCCCTAACATTTCCAATGCACGAGTGAAAATGGCGGCGACGCGCGGCTGCTTATATAGAATCCGAATCTCGCGAGAATCCGACAGCGGGATGATGACGTTCGGGCGCGCTAGGGTTAACCGAGCCATACGGGAGAATCCGAGTATGCCTCGGACCCGTGTAAAAAGGGTGAAGTTCGGGGGGGTTCGGTTTCCGAGAAACCGAACCCGCTCATCACTATTAATAATTCATTTTTTCTGCAATTAAATGGGACAGCGATGGGGTCAAATATGGCTAACCTTTTCATGTATGATTTTGAACAGTTTAAGATTATGCAGGATTCAGTCTTCTCTAAATACATTATTTTTTATGTTAGATTTATAGATGACCTGTTTATGCTGTGGACTGGTGGTTAGAAGTTACTTAATGAATTTTGTCGACAAGCTGAATGCAGGATTTGGGTCAATCAAGGTCACTCACAAATATAGTGGTACGAATATCGAGTACCTTGATGTCTTATTAGGGTTTGATAATGATCAATTTACCACAGATGTTTTCAGAAAATCAATGGATAAAAATACACTTCTTTTAGCATCCAGCTTCCATCCACAACCCCTAAAGAAGGAGCTACCATACTCCCAATTAATGAGAGTGGTACGTATCACGTCTGATGCTACCAAACTACCTGAGGCTCTAGCTAAGATGGGGCAGAATTTCATTGATCAAGGATATGATCAGCAAGAGGTATGTCACGCAGTGTTGAGATGCCTGGAACAGAAATGTGATGATACATTGGTACCCTGTAAGAGGGAAGATGAGACAGAATGACTGTTTTTTGCCAGTACATATGCCATCATGACTGGGATGGTTAAAAAGTCTATATTGAAGCACTGACATATTTTGTGGACTGATCCCACACTGAGTGGAGTGAGTGAAAGGACTCTATTATTCAGCTATAAGAGGAGTAAAAATCTTAAAGAACGAGTATCATACTCCGACATCAGTCCAAGAGTAGCAACCAATGTATGTTGGCTCAATTTATAAGCAGGAGCATACAAATGTGTCAGTTGTGCCAATTGCTGTTTCATGCTAACGGGAAAGAATTTTATTGATCCAAACATGTATATACATTACGGCATAGAATGAGCTGCGAGACGAAATTTGTTATGTATGCAATTACGTGCCCTTGTAAAAAACTTTATGTCGGTAAGATGATACGCATGCTAAAAGAGAGAATATCCATGCACCGTTCCTCGATCAAAAAAGCAATACAATCAAACGAACCAAGTACACCTCTGGTAGCAAAACACTTTGCTTTGAGTGGACATACCATTAAGGATTTTAAATGTATACCGCTCAATCATGTTCCACCATTGAGAAGAGGAGGGGATAGAGGCAAGATATTGCTGAGAGACGAAAGTAGGTGGATTTACAGCTTGAACATCTTGGCTCAGGATGGACTTAATGAGGAATTATTGTTGTCACCGGATTTATAGTAGTTCATTTTGATGAGTGACTTGGTTTACCTGGTTCTAATGATTTGAAGTTAATGGAATTAATGTAATTATTGTATCCCATTGTAATCATGACTTAGTTTCCTCACCTTTAGTGAAGCTATGATTCCATCATGTTATTGTGTTACTGTTTTTTGTTATTTGTGTGGCTTCATACATTATCTGAGTGGTGTATCAAAGTGTTGTAGTGAGGGTGCACAATGTTGGTGTACACCGTATATAAATTCAATAAAGTAGGTGATATTATGATAAAGAAAGAGTCTAGGTCTATATATATATATATATATATATATATAGTGACTGGGTGGTCCATCAATGAGCCTTTCCTTACCTCCATCCTCTAGATGCAACTCTGGAGAATCTTGGTACTTTATTTCCGGTGACTGAGGAGGCAACTACACTTCAATGAAAGGGATAACAATTTTCCAACTGCGTCTGTTTTATTAACTATTCAATTGTGGCTGAATCTCAAATATCAAATGCAGTTAATATACTTTTGTGTGCCTGAATGTAAACTGCAGATAATGAACTTTTGTGTGAACAATTATTACTCTTGCAATAGAATGCGTACAATATATCAATCGCCAAAACGACATAGAATTGCATCAACACTTATGAAATACTTAGGACGGCCACAGCTTTTCCAAAATATGGGTGATACGCTGCTTCACCCGGGACCAATCAGCCCATTAGGTTCTGTAAATAACAATTCACTAAGATGAACGCCAGCAATACTACTAATACTGGATGGCAACACTATTCGCCAATAAGCCCTCACTTTGCATGCAATAACACAATTTCAATACAATACTTCTCTAACCTCAATATTAACATCACATTGATGCACCAAATTATGTCTCTATTGGGTACCCAATGGTGCGATGTAGTTCAGATCAACCCGGGTTGTCATTTGATCTGTGCACAGGAGTTTACTGAGGCGTCCCCTTGCGTAAATTAAGTATCTCTCGAGCAACGTGTATCCTTTTCCAGTTATTAACTCTCTCTCTCTGGTGCATCCGTTATGCAGGAGACCTTAAGCTGAGGCGGGTAAATATCTGCGCACAGCCTGGGTTCATCCCAATTACAGTCATTAGATGGCACTGTCTCTCCACAAACCAGTGTAAGTAATGATCTGCAAACTCCCAACTGGGCTAATAGTTCTGCTGGGTAGCCCCTCTCCCCTCCTCTTACAAGAGAGTCAGTATTTTGTAGACCTCCAATTAGTATACAGTCCTGGTCTAGGGAAGGGTGTGTAGTCTGGTTTGGTCAGTCTATCCCGTTAGGTAGGACAGTGGAGTAAGGGCTCTGTGGACCTCTTTTTAACCCTGCAGAGTACTTTAGGATCATAGTAAATGAGCTGGGGCGGTCCTAATTCACAGGTGCTAGCAATAGGGGTTGAGAGGGTGTCCCAGACGCACATGGTGTGGTGACTATCAGTGTCTTTCCCTGACTTTTTCCAAAATGTAGTGTCTCATCGGTATGTGCAGTCTTCACCACTGCGCCCTCGGCTGCTCCTTGTCTGTGAGGCACTCCAAGGGTTGTGCTGTCACCGGCCTCCTAAACTCCGCTCCGTTTCTCCTGCTGGGGTGTCACCCACACCCGGCGTTGTATGGCTGGCTGTGCCACTGGAACCTCCGCCTGCAGCACTCTCCCGGCTAGCCGCCGATCACTAGTGCAGTCAGTGGTGGTCGCTAATCCCGTCAGCCTGGTCACCTCACCAGCTCACTCTCCTGCCTCCTTCCACGCTGCTGCACTCCTCACACTGAGTCTTCAAAATCCGCTTCTTACTGCTCTTCCACCAGCTAATCCAGTCTCCACTCACCAGTCTGTCAATCAAACCTCCGGGTAGGTCCTGCCCCTCCTCTAATCCTTAAAGGCGCCGGGACAAATTATCCCAAGGAAGTCCTGTACTTTTATCTACAGCGTGCAGGCCTCACTACTGGGCTGTTCAGGGACCCTGCAGGGTACCACATATGCTGTTTGGAGTTCCTACACTGCTGACGAGCTTTTTACACACAGCAACCTATTGTGAATAACATTTTTATGTTATCTGTCATTGACGTATTTGTACTGATTTTCCTTCTGTGGGACACTTTTAATCCTAGTGATAAATGCACCATAGGTCCACTTAGAAGGATCTCTAACACTGTATGGATACTAGACCCCTGATGAAGTCCTATGGATGAAATGCATTGGATTGTTAGCTACAGACTTTGTTGATTTCTGGAAGAGAGAGATTGAATCAGAAGCTACATATCCCACAGTTAAATTAATAACAGTGCAATTGTTTTTAAATGTCAAAAGATTTTACTGTGGATGAACTGTACAATGCTGACGACACAAAGATTGTAAGTCACTTTTATACCAAAATGTTGTTCAATATGTGAATACATTTTATTATGTAAATAAAAAGAAATCTCTGTGGAGCGCACTTATTTTGTAAACTAATGTAATTACATTTATTCTTTACAGGATAATTTATAAAGAGAGGATGACCTTACACATATAAACACCCGTATTAAAACATATATGTCTTTTTATTATGAGAACAATATAATTTAAATTCACATTTGTATTAAAATTAATTGATAATAAACATTTCTTTTACATTGAAAATACAATTGTGTGAGTCAACATTATTCATGTAAAGAAAATTAAGAAATAAAAGAGCTTTCACCCAACGCGTTTAATACAAATGTGAATTTAAATTATATTGTTCTTATAATAAAAAGACATATATGTTTTAATACAGGTGTCTATATGTGTAAGGTCATCCTCTCTTTATAAATGATCCTGTAAAGAATAAATGTCATTACATTAGTTTACAAAATAAGTGCGCTCCACAGAGATTTATTTTTATTTTTATTGATCTCTATCGACAAGGGATCCACTCTGTGTGGAAGCTTGCCCTTTTTAGGAAATATAACGAGATTGATTTAGACAAATTTACAACTGACTAACTGATATAAAGAAAAAATCTTCAGTAGTATATACTAAGAGCGCACTAAGGGATAACACTATTGTATACATTTTATTATGTGACTGGTAGTGATCAAGTTGTGAAAGTCGGTACATGCAAGTGGTGTGAGAGAGATACGAAGTGATTGCTAATTGAGGTGATTTTTTTTTCAAGTTGTCTTGTTTCCTGTTCTGTATAAGTCTATTTATGGTGATTTTTCCATATAGTCTTTTTTTGTGTGTGTGTATTTTTTTTGTGTGTGCAAGTATAGTCTGATATTGTTTTTTTTTTCTGTTTTAGATTTTGTTTGTTTTTGTACAGTATTTCTGTTAAACACCAGTCATGTCTTGTGAGAGACAACATAATCCCCCATAGCCCAATTGGATCATATTCCTGTCAATTAATTGTTGCTTGTCAAAATCAAATAATTTACCTGCTGTGTCAGCAAATATACCTGTCTGAGGATAGTAATTTTTTTGCCTGATTTTTCTGACGGTTTTCATAACTGCCTCTTTATACAGTAAGTCCAGAGTCTATATGCTTTTCTATTCTTCTAAAGTCTAAAACATTAACGGTGCATTAATTATTAAGTTAGTTCTATTCTAAAGTGTGCTTTCTCTGCAGTTTTGCAATGGTTTTAGCCTTAGTAAATTGGCCGATTGCAAACCCGTTGCCTAATTACCACAAAACCGTTGGGGTTAACAATCCATCGCTTGGTAAATTTGTTCTAAATCTATTAACTTCGATGGATGTGAGTTTATATGCGGTCCTGTACATACATCCACCCCATCTACAGCCATAAACTACCCAGTTCTGCACTATTAAGGGAAACAAACAAACAAACAAACATACACAAATGAATGAATAGCAATACTATCAGACACTGACAAGTCATAACTATTAGATAACTTTTAATTTTTGCTGGCATTGCCTTTTAACAGTACAAAAAAATGTGTACACAAATTGTGTAATTACATTTGCAATGTAGGTACAAAAGCTTCATGTTACTTTTCACATTACTTGTCATTCTAGTTGATTTATATCTTTTTGCTATGTTGTAGATCTATACGTTTTATTGAACTCTAACGAACATCAAACCTGATTTAGTGATTTTAATGTTTTTAATAATCTCCAGAGTTCAAGTCATTTGCATATCTTATGCAAGTTGATAAACTATAATGGAATTATTTAGCTTTGTTTTGAATGACCTCTGCCAGTTGCTATGTTTCAGGTTACTCTTCTGTATTTGTTTTTCCTGCAAAAACAAATCTCATCTCGCCTGCATATGTGAATGACCTTGTTTGGCTCTCTGCTTCTAATATCACACTTGTAATAGAAATATCAGGATTTCAAGAAAGTACATTTATTTTAGCTGCTTAGTTTGAAAGATTACTCCATGTTGTTTTGAATGTGTTTAACTACGATTGCTCAGTTAGTGCTAGTCAGATTTCACATCAATAACTGGGGCTCACACTCAAATTAATAACTGGGGCTCACACTAACCAAAGATAGGTGGGTGGCAAATAGATATCTCAGATCTGGCACTTACAGTACAATGGGGCTGCACAACAATTCAGCTGTTAGTTGAGGAATTTTATCATTTACAGTAATATCTTACACTTATACCAATAACCGCTTGACCTACAAATAAACACATGGAGACTTGGATTTGACAAAAAAATTTGTAACTATTTTTTCAAAGTAAATTGGAAAAGGGGAGGAAGAGTGAAAGGTGGCAACAAAAGCTGCACTGATAAGTGAACACATGCTGAAGTCAGAGCTAGCGCCAGTACCACTGCCACTTACTAGGCCCCCTCTTGGGTTGGAGCACTAGCCTGCCACTGTCAGTGCTTTGCAGCCACCTCCTGCACCACATGTATCAACTGATAATGATGCTTTTCCACCAATACAAGGTAACCCACAGTTACCTTGGTCGGTCTACAAACTAAAACACCCACAAAAAAGTAATAACCAGAACAAACATCAACCGGCCATACTCAGGAACAAACCACACATCCTAAGAAGGTGGGAAAAGGGGGACAACAAAGAAATATTGTAGCAACCAAAGCAGACATCATCAGCTGCATTGATAAGTGAACACCAGACACATGCCACAGTCACAGTACCACTAAACCTTTGCAGATCCCCCTTCTTGGGTTGAGATACCAGCCCACCCCAGTTGGTACTCCACAACCACCTCCTGCATCACATGTATCCACTGATGGTGATATGTTACCCCCTGCACAAGGAACACACAAATGAACAAGGGCAAACTACAAATACCCATGCCAGAACACACGACCCTCAATTACACCAAAGCAAAGAACACAAACATCCCCTAAAGATTCCACGTGAGTGCGCAATAGCACAAAAATCTCCGTACTTCTATTAACAGAAATTTCCAAAGAATAAATGTACCAGATCCATGAGCCTGTACACCCTCCAGCACTGACCAGCCTTAAAATTTAGCAAAACAAATACTCTCAACACAAGAAACCACCCAAATGCACCACCAACCAAGCAAGAGGTTCCACACAAACAACGAAGGGAGACTAATCCCACTCATGCCAATCAAGACAACATAAGGCATAGTGTTCTGTTCACTCCACATTGTACATGCACAAAATACATAGCCAAAGACACACTAACTAACCAATGAAAGCAAACATACCAACATGCAGCACAATAACTACAGAAACACACAAAAGTGATTCAAAGTTTGCTTTTAATGTGAAAAGCAGCTAATTTTATGGGTTTCTCACACACCAGCAACAGTTTTACCTAAAGCAGCACAATTCCAGGGCAGAAGGTCAGATAAAAAAATACAAATCAGAAACCAACAATAGCACTCAGCAGAGTCAAGCAAACCCTACAGAAGCACCAGTAATACAACACAGAAAGGAGGTATCAAACTGCAGGTGCCAACATAGCAGTTTGCATGGCCAGGAACAGACCTCACTGGGCAAAAGAAACCACAAGAATGGACTGCCAACATATGCCAAAACCCAGAGTTGAGCCCCATGTCTATGTATGAAAAGTATGGAACACAACCTAGCAACTGCACAACCATGGAATATGAGAGGTGGAGTAACAATGGAAGAACCTGACTGAGTATTAACATGCAAATCAAGAATAAGGACACAGATAGCTATCACCCAGTTCTCCAGCCACAGACTGTGTAAAGCCAAAGGTGCAGCAAGGATGTAGAACTTGTCAGGGAACCCCAAAAGGAAAACAAACATTTCCCCCAGAACCATGCCAAAAACTACACCTTTGGTCACAGCTCATGCCCACAAAGGCAACAATAAAAGATCACAGAAAAATCAGTGAAGAAAAACAGGAGCCCTTTATCAAAAGTAGTTATAACTAGAAAACAAATCAGAAAGAAAAGCCAACCCCCTGCCTGTAATAACAGTGATTAGTAGTGTATTTACCAGCTAACCAAACAACAATGTGTCTAAATGGTATGCGGTTAGCATACCGCTCTTTGGGACTGGTAAATACAGTACTATTCACTGTTATTACAGGCAGGGGGTTGGCTTTTCTTTCTGATTTGTTTTCTAGTTATAACTACTTGGTTTTTCTTCCTGACGGGGGAACAATACTGCCGCCGGTATACCGGCAAGGTAGGGGACGCCTCTATGGGTACCGCGGACACCCATAGAGGGAGAATAGAACCTGTGGTGAGTGTAGCTTGCCACTAATACCCGCAAGGAACTTCGTTACACTCACCCCCCCTGCCAACTTTCTACCGCTCGGGATGCCGATGTCGGTATAGTGACATTCGGCATCCTGTTCGGCGATAAATCATACCAATCCAATCTAAACTAACCACTGTATTAAAGATGTGCAACAATCATGGGACATCCATAAGCAAAGCACAATCCAGAACAAATGGAATGCAAAAGCTATGCCAAAGCCCTGACGAGCCATGAATTACTGCAACACAGCCATACCACCTGATCTAAAACCCAACCCATGAAGTGAAGAACTCCAGCAATGCCAGTGAAACACAGAAAAACAGCAGCACCAACCCAACGTGGAATACAAAAGAAGACGACACCAACCTAGGCCACAAGCCAAATTGAGTCCCTGAATTTAACACCACAAGGATGTAACCATGAGTAGCCCCAAGCCACATCCACTAACATGAAAAAGAAGGAAACAAAAAAAAGTAAATACATGAGTGCAAAGGCAAAACCCAATGCCAAAGCAACAATCCTTAAATCTACCAGCCAAGGAAGAGTCATCCAAATAATCAAGGAAGAGTCATCCAAATAATCCCAAAAAGTGCAAAAAAGAAAAATAGTCCAAGAAATACAGATCCTAGAGAAAAAATTAATGTCTGGAAAAAATTACCCGGTACCAAACAATGAATCACACATCATATCAAAGAGGTCCACCATGGTATTTTCTATGAGCTCCACTATGGTAATGTGTAAAATATTCTGTGATGTAGGTGGAACATGAACAGAAAATAACTTACTACACACACAACAGAAATGACTTACAAACTTCACACAGGCAGATGTCAAGCAGAAACTTCAAGTAAGTAAGTAAGTAATTGAAAGCCAACCATGATCTCAAACAGTGAAATTAAGGGAAGGGCAGGGAGCAAACAAGAATTAAAACTGACTTAAACCCAGAGCTTGGACAGGGGACAGCCATGCAGTCATACTGGAGCACTACAGCATGGAATAAGAACAAAGCTGCGCAGAAGGCAGAAATGGGCTGCACAGAGGATGGCAAGCCACTGCTGCCACAAACAAGAGGAAGGCACAGCCACTGTAGAAAGAAAAAAATGATAGCGAAATGACAGAGGTAAAGTAAATCCAGAAATAGGGAACAGAAACAATAAAGAAGAAACAGAAATAGATAGACAAAATAAATACAAGAAATCCCGGGGCCAGCTATATTATATAATATAACATAAACATAAGAAAAGCATGGAGAAGACAGACAGACAATAAACAGAAACATAATGAGGTAGAACCAAATAAACCTGGGAACATAACCAGCACCTAGCGTAGGAAAAGGCACCAGTTAAAGAAGAATGGAGAGATGATGCATAAAAACCCATACAAAAGGTGGTTGGGGAGGGGGCAGCATCCAGAAATGTGGCAGAGTGGTACAGATAAAAACTGTGAGGTGTGGCAAAGGACAAAAATAGGATGAAATGCAAGTCGCACATATGAGCCATGGATGGAGCAGACAGAAAGGGGCAAAGCAAAGTGCAGGACATGTAGCAAAGAGATTAATAAGGAGAGGAGAAACTAGGAAAGGGAGATGAGAGGGTGTAACACAAAATCGTGGACTGCCAGTAGGAGTGGGCCAGAAATGTAAGAACTCCAGAGTAAAGCCACTGCACAGCATAGAGGAGGGAAGTGGAATCACACAGCAGACAGGCTGCTTGGAATGGTAGCTGAAAGGGTAGGGCAGTATCAAAAAAGAAGGTTAGTCAGTATGAGTGGGCCGGCAGGGAAATGACCTCTCAGGGTTTCCACTGCCCTATATGGAGGAGGGAGGTGAAGAAGCAGCACATGGCAGGTGGGGAAGGAGAACCAAGAGGAAATGGGTTTACACAAAATGGTGAACAGCCAGGCTAAGGACAACCACCAGTTCTGGAGGAGGGAAGATCTGAACATGACTGTTGAGGTGCGTGGAAGGGATACTGAAAGGGAATGGGAGAAACACAAAATGGAGAACAGCCAATACAATTGGACTGGGAGCAACTAGAACCTCTCAGTACCGCCAATGCACAATATAGAGGAGGGAGCTGAAAGGAGCACATGGCAGTCATAGGGTGACTCTTGGCTGTTGAGCCACATATAGGGGTTGAAAGGGTGCAAGCGAATGGAAACCAAACTTTTACACGTAAAAGTGGTGCCTGCTGGCAGGTAAACCCAGACAGGACTATAACCTCCAGCAGTGAAGTAACCGGTAATGTTTGTTGTGGAGTGAGCTCCAACCATCTCAATCCAACAGGAGCATGAATTGTAGTTGTCAATTGCTATGTCCAAGACTTTCAATGTCCATATGAGTGTTAGATTGCAGTACTGCAGACACAGAAGTCCCTAATCTGTTTCATTTGTCAGGGTACCTTTGCACCAAAAAGAGCTTAATCAACAATAACATCTCTAATTAACAACCAACTCATTAGGCTAGGATACACTCCTTCCAAGGATAGTATACTTGTAAATGATTTTGGACAATGTTTAAACTATGGTTCCTGAGTATTATTATGAACTACGTTTTCATAAGCTGGCTCAAGCAGCTTAGATGGAGTGGACATTCTGAGTCAACTTAGGGTTACTTAGATGGCTGATGCGGCAGATAGTCCTGATGTTGATTCAGTGCTGCATCTCTGGGCGCAGCCAGCAGATCAAAGTATTTGGCAGTGGACATTTTTTAACACAAGATGCCTCCTGCAGCATTTGCATAATATTACACAGCTGTTGCATGCAAAGATGACTTGATGGTGAAATTTGAATCCACCTCTGAATCATGCCCACAAGCTACACTATCATTGTTGTTTTATTGTTAAATTATTATTTGTAATTTTCTTGGAAATAATATATCTGTTTTGTACATTACAAAAAGTGGCTGCTGCTGCCCCTGGCCTGCAGTGCAGATCACACATTGCACTGGGTGGGAGAAAGGGTGTGGTTAAAACATATAAATATACCTTTTATGTTCCATTATCTATGTATGATGGCTGACTGACCCCGGGGATCTGCAGCACTGTATGTTCCACAGCCAGGGCAGTAGAGAGCCTGGCTGGGCCCAGGTACTTCTCAGGGGGCATGGCCTAATCATGGGATGCATAGCCTTGTGCTAAAATATTACTTTAAGCACCTCCCTGGAATGACTGCAGCCCAGCACACAGCAGCATGTGCTGGGCTGAGGAGAAAAGCTGCAGCTTTTGCTGCCAGGTAAGGCGGGGGACTTGGGCACAGGTAAATAGTACATGTTCCCCCTCCCTCTTGGCACCACTATCCACAGCCGCCATTGCACCCGAGACACAGTATTCAGCTTCTCTTTCATGCATAAGCTCACGCCCAGTGTAAGTAGCCAATGGGAGTATGGAGGTGGGCTTATACGGGAAGGTAAACTGAAGGTGAGTGCTGTATCATGAGTGCAGACATGGCAGTGATACATACAGCACTGCCAACACCTGGGGTCAGGTAACCATAATACATATTAAACATTACATCAGTGGTATAATTATATGCTTTAGCTGCTATGGACAGGATGCAACAAGCTGTATTTTGCAGTCATACCTCCGAAACGGCAGTTTTCTGAGGTTTGGCCACTTACCACATATGCACCAAGTTCCTGAATGTGATACAGTCTGAAGCGTGGATGCAGTGGGCAGCGCCATCTTTAGATGGTGTTGCCCAATAATAGCCTATGGGCTTCTTACCCATTTTCACCCAGAAAAGGGATCCAATTGGATCCCTCCCAGCAGCCTCCCCGGATCTTGTGGGACACCTACAGTTAGTAGAAGTGGCGGAGGAGGTGAAGTCATGAGAGGAGGAAGATAAAGAATGGTCAGAGAGGTAGGAAGACAGCCAAGAGAGGGCAGTATCATGCAGACCAATGGAGTGAAGGATTTGCAGAAGGAGAAGGTGGTCCACAGTGTCAAAAGCAGCAGAGAGGTCAAGAAGAATAAGCAGAGAGTAGTGGCCCTTAGATTTGGCAGCATGGAGGTCATTGAAGACTTTTGTGAGGGCAGTTTCAGTGGAGTGGAGAAGATGGAAGCTAGACTGGAATGGGTCAAGCAGTGAGTGTGAGGAAAGAAAGGTAGTAAGGCGGTTGCAGACAATACGCTCAAGGAGTTTGGAGGCAAAAGGGAGGAGAGAGATGGGTCGGTAGTTGGAGAGAGTGTTTGAATCAAGGGTAGTTTTTAAGAATAGGAGAGATGAGTGCATTGAATTTATTTATTGGAGTATCCAGCACCAGTTGCAGTGATGTCCAAACATCCTTGCAGGGTTCTCTGTAAAACCATTGGTGCATTAGTCTCCAGACCCTGCAAGCTGATACTGAGAGTATACCAGAATCCCTAAGAATAGTGCTGATTTAATTAATCACTCACAGCTGTGTGGAGGGATGTGAGTCCTCCTAATCAGAATCTCCATGGAGAACTCAGACTCAGAAACAGCTGGCAGGCCATTTTGTCGAGTTTTGTGTTTTGGTTTTGGTGCTGGATCTCCTTCGTGTTTTGGACCTAGATTGGTTTTGCCAAAACCACCCCTGCGGGTTTTGGATCTATATTTTTTAGAAAAAATCATCAAAACAGCTAAAATAACAGAATTTGGGGGTGTTTTTGTTCCTACAGTATTAGTAACCTCAATAATATTAATTTCCACTCATTTCCAGTCTATTCTGAACACCTCAGAGCTCACAATATTGTTTTTAGGCTAAAAGGTTGCACCGAGGTAGCTGGATGTCTAAGCTAAGAGACAGAAGTGGGCGGCACAAACATGTGGCACATCTAGGATTGGCACTGCAGTAGCAGACAGGATGGCAGTTTTACAAACTGGGCCCAAAAAAATGCTCCAAAAAGCACATAATGCAAAAAAAAGAAGTGCAAGACTGACATGTCCTTGGGCCCTTCCACCCATCCACCCTTATGTTGTATAAACGAGACATGCACACTTTAACAAACCAATCATTTCAGTGGCAGGGACTGCCACACCTGTGGCTGACATTATTGGTTTGTTTAGGCCCTCACAAAAAAAGAAACAATTGATCTCTCCCTGCACAAACTGGCTCTATAGAAGCAAGATGTCGTCCCCACTGAAATCCACCATCACAGGTCCCTCTGTACTTTGTGGAGGTAATTGCTGGTATAGGTCTTACTTGTCGAATTTGTCGAATTTGTAATTAATTTTGATGAACATCATCTTTTCCACATTTTGGGGAAGTAACCTCCTATGCCGATCGCTGACAAGGTTCCCGGCTGCGCTAAAAACTCTTTCTGAGTACACACTGGTGGAGGGGGCAACTTAAGTAAAAGCAAGCCAGTTTGTGCAAGGGCCTCCAAATAACCTTTTTCCTGACATATTGAAATGGAATATCTGACATGCCTATTTGGATGCAATCACTGAAATAGTCATTAACCATTCTTTCAATGGTGACAGCATCATATGCAGTGACAGTAGACATATCAGTAATTGTAGGCAGCTCCTTCAGTCCGTACCATATATCAAAACTAGTTCCTGACTGATCTGTGGGTCTCTTTGGAAAATTTAGTTTTTTCCTTGCAGCTGAAGTTGCCAGACAAAATGAAAGAGGAGATGTTGCGATATCACATTCTGCTTGAGCTGACAATTTTCTCACCAACAGCTGTTTGCATCTTTGCAGATTTGTCACTGTGTGACGCACCAATAAAACTAAACTTTTTTGCTCTGGATCACACACAGATATGTAGCAGTAGTGAATGGCAGTACTAGTAATTACTGAGGGACGCACCAATAGAAATATATTTTATTATTATTTGCTTTGGATCAGACAAAGAGGATACATAGCAGTGGTGTATGGCAGCCGCAGTGCTAGTAGTCAGAGTGATGCACCAATAGAAATATATTTTTTACTTTGGATCACACACAGATATATAGCAGTAGTGTACGGTTGCCACAGCACTAGTAGTCAGAGTGATGCACCAATAGAAATATATTTTTTGCTTTGAATCACACACAGCTATATAGCAGTAGTGTAGGGCAGTACTAGTAGTCACTCACTGAGTGACACACTCATAGAAATATATTTTTTACCCTGGATCACACACAGAGGATATATAGCAGTAGTGTACAGCAGCTGCAGTACTAGTAGTCAGGGTGATGCACCAATAGAAATATGTTTTTTACTCTGAGTCTGGATCACACACAGGATATATAGCAGTAGTGTTTGCAAGTACACAGACCCTTATAGACAGAGAACAACACCTGTCCCTATATACAGCCACAGTATGCTATATGCAGTGCACTACTATTCAGAGCCTTAACACAGTGACAGAACACCTACACAAGCAGTACCCCAGGTTAACTCAACTTTCCTGCAACCCCTCTGCTCTCTCCTTCCCCCTTCCCTAACTACAGTATGAGCATTACTGTGCACCCTCCAAGTCCCAGGGGAAAACACAGGATTTGCAAGGGGGGTATTTCCCGATATGTAATATATCGCAAGATCAGGGACTTCTTTCCTCATGTGCCTTTCCTTTTCTTACACTATCTTATACTCCATTCTCCCTTTGATGGCACTTAAACCCTGGTTTTCTATACCGTATCTATATTGTCTTGAACTGTAAGTGCTGGTTTCTTGTTTGCTCATTTGATTATGTTCTATATAATGGGTGCTGCGGTTCCCTTGTGGCTCCATATAAATAAAGGATAATAATAATAATAATAATAATAATAATAATAATAATAATAATAATAATAATTATTATTATATATATATAGTAGCTGTTTTTGAGAAGCACTCTAATACAATAGATGGTACTACTATGGATATGGACAGAATATATTTCTATTAATACCTTATATAAAATAACACCCAAAGTATAAAAACTTTTCTTTATTCTTAAAATACAAGTAAAATTCAAGAGTTCATTTTCATAAACATTCTCTTAAACACCAAACAAAATATGTCAATTGCTTAAGGGTTTGCATACCCATTCACTTTTTGCAATATTAATAATATTAATAAAATATTAATATTAATAAAATAAATGCAATATTAATAAAATGTTTCATCCAATGCATTTCGTCTGTGGTGACTTCTTCAGGGATGTCTTTGGGTTATGAATGCCAAATTGATTTCTCACAAACATTTAAAATGCCCGCTCTAATATATATTGCAGACGCCAGGCACATCTTATTACCATATACGATAAAAGTGCGCTGTACATCGCAAAACACTGTATCCCATAAGAGAAAACAATACACCCACACATTATCTGAGTTCCAAAGCTCATTGATGTATATATTTGTTGTTAAAAGGGTATGGATTCAATATATATTACAAAGTACAGTATACCTATAGTTACATGGTTACAACTCACACAGTAAGCAGTTAGAACATAGTTACATAGAGTTACATGCAGTTACATACAATTACATTTACAATTACAGTTACATGCCAGCAATACAATACCATTATCCTTAAGTTATATAGATTCGTCTTTCCATATCACTCTCTCTCTCTGTAAATAAATACAGGAACTGATCTGCTAGCAAGTCCATCATCGACACCCCATGGTCAGAGGATAGGGTTCTTCACAGTAAGAGCAGTAAGGATTTGGAATTTTCTACCAGAGGAGGTAGTAATGGTGGACTCACTAAATAAGTTTAAAAATGGTTTAGATAAATTCCTAACTAATAGAAATATCCGAGGTTACAGCATCAAAGTTATATAATACAGGTTTAACTCAATTGACTTTTTGTCTTTTTTCAACCTCACCAACTACAATATGTAACTATGTAACTTAAGCACCTTTTTAAGTTACTACAGTCTTGGAGTGCCTCCATCTTGCTATATATATTGGATGTCATCACCTCATGGACGACGCCCGGGCAATTATACACATTTCAGCTAATAGAAGTGCCCTATATTTGGAAATATTTTTATATACTGTAGATATAGCTCTCTCTCTCTCTCTCTCTCTCTCTATGTATATATATATATATATATATATATATAAAATTACACCTCTGGAAAGCCCCAAGCCCCTGAAAATAGAATGAATGTACACACACGCATTATATATGTGTGTGTGTATATATATATATATATATAAGAAGAAATATCTCTATGGAGCGCTCTTATTCTATAATCTGATATAATTAGATGACTGTTGGTGGATGTTATATAAAGAGAGGATGACCTTACACATTTATACACCCATATTAGAATCACATATATCTCTTTATTAAAAGATTTTGATTTAAAACTTATCATAAAACTTTTCCTTTTCTTTTACATTGGAGATACAATTGTATATTTCAACATTATTTGTATAAGGAAAAAAAACAACAATATAATGAGCTTTCACCCAACGCGTTTCGTCTATATCGACTTCTTCAGGGGTGTTTTCTAAATAACAGCTCTCTGTTTATATTGGAATAACTGTAGTATTCAAAAGGTATGAAGTTCTAATTGAACCAAAGTTGTACTGAAAAATATTTATTACCAAGTTGAAAAAACTTGAAGAAAATTATTCCCAGAATATGATAGCATTTATTGGGATTCCTTATTATAGGCCACCTAATGAATTATATTCTTCTCCAGCATGTAGATATATATTTCATTCATTTTTCTTGGCTCATTGGGTTGGCATTTCCTCAGTTTTTCAAAGTATCAGTGAAGTCCAACAGAAGGGATCCACTTGTAAACTTAAGATAAAAATATCCCTTTAATTTTCCAGCAGTTGTCCTATAGGTCTGCCTGCATAGGTATCCAATATTGGAATCAAATTACACCTCTGGAAAGCCCCAAGCCCCTGAAAATAGAATGAATGTACACACACGCATTATATATGTGTGTGTGTGTGTGTATATATATATATATATATATATATATATATATATATAAAAAAAAAAATAACAAAAGTAACCCTTATCACGTTCTTCAGATAGCCACACCTTATAGCAGAACCCCTGATAGTGGGAACAAGAAATGTGGAGACAGATGGAGACTGGAGGGCGCTATATTCAGATATGATTGTCCATAATAAGGTCCATAACCAATTCCAAGATGTTAGGTAACCTGATAGTAGTTCGCAGATGTTCTTTATAGGACTTGATTAAATCCCCAACCAGGGGCATACATGGAAGTTTTAGATCGCCACTTCGTAGCACTCTGTTGGATATTTTGTTTCTCCTGTAAAATACCCTCACACCAAGAACGTAGACACCCAGAAAATGGCATGAATGCCACAATTAATACGTCTGATGTTTATTATAACATCCACTAAAATTGTACAGTAAAACCATTATTATATCATAAATGAGGAATTCTATAGGAACCCATTATTACACTGGGACAGATGTATCACATGTGCCACCAACCACCTCAAGATGTACAGTAAGCTCAGTGGTGGAAAATCTCGGAATGTAAACAGAGTATCTTTTTCACCTTTCTACCCTACGCGTTTCGTCCTTTATCAGGACTTCCTCAGGAGTATATTCTTTAAAAGAAGATGGAACAGGGTGTCATAAAAACTATATATATTATTATATGATCGAGGGTATAAATAGGAGTATTATCGTTCCACATACCTACAGATTTGGTGAAGGCAAGTGCCTATAATTTCCACTAATCAGAGGAATTGCAGTTTAGGCAGAGTAAATGTCACCTAAGTCAAGAAGACAATATTATTTACATTATATGTAGAAGTTAAAATAATTGATAATCGAATACATAACCAAATGCTGAATACATACCAGATTCAGATTAAACAATTTTACTGGACAAACTGAATTTTTTATATGGGATGTATGATCTAAAAACCGAAATAACAGTATAATGAGGTCCCATAATCATCATATGGGGGAAGGATAATTAACCCTTAATCATGGATACATACCCCAATTAAAAGGAGGATATTAGATCCCATAAAGTAGTCACTGATCAAACACGTCACAGAGGATCAGGAGGCACCTGTGTTTAAAATTGCTTATGTCAAAACCATTCATACATATAAGGATATCTTTAAACAGTCATATTCCAAAAATGTCGTTTTTCTTACAGAATAACATATAAGGCATCTTTCCAATGGGGACTCAATTTAAGAATTCTCAAATCAAAGTAAACCACAAAAATACTCACATAAAAGTGTGTATATCCTTAATGATCCTATCTCTCCAGTGTCTGCAGTGCAAGTGATGGCTTGTTAGCCTTACTGGGTATTTATAGTGAATATATTCTGACATAATTTCCTGTAGGAAATGTGGGTAATTTTACTATGATAGTTATTTAGTAAGTTTACAGAGCCTATGAGTGACTTACACACTAAAAGTTATTTAAGAAAGATTTGATCATGAAGACCTAATTGTTAATGTTTAGTTAATGCCGGCGGGACCATTAAAAAAAACGGGGGACCCGCCATTGCCGTACTTCTGGCCCGGTGGAATGCATACCACCATACCTCATGGACATGCGGGGCGTGTGGAGCGCAAGACTGCGTTCAGACTCCCATTACTTCCAGGTCCGGCGGCATGTGGAAGGCACGCTGTGTGTGGAGTGCAAGACCGCGTTCAGACTCCCATTACTTCCGTGTCCGGCAGCACATGGAACGCATGCTGTGTTCCACCCAGATGTGAATATGCAGGTGGAGCGCACAATCAATATCCCGCTCTCCCTACTTCCACAATACATTTGTCAGTGGAACGCACTAGGAAATCTCACACAATTATTAAAGTAATAAAGATGGAATGCTGATGCATTCCAACTCGGCAGCCTCCATTTTGTCATATGGGTGATAGAGAGATATATTTTGATAAGATTGTAATAATGTGATTTTTAATAAACACAAACCGGACCACACACTTCCTATATTTTAGTTATCTCAGTGTGCAATTTTTAAACTGGTTGTGTTAATGCACATCACATATTCTATAAATAGGATGCATATTAATAGTCTCAATGTGCAATTTTAAACTAATTAACTTACTATACATCACATATTCTAAAAATGGGATGCATATTACAGTGTGTGACTATTGGGTGAGTGAAAAAACATGACAATAAGTGTAGTATATCTATTATTCAGTATTTAACCTTTAGTTATTTCAACCTTAATGTGAATGCAATTAAGATTCCAAAATTGGTCCCCACTGTTTCCAAATATGGAATACCATCCATAGTTTATCGTATTGTACACAAAAAAGATCAATCACAGGTTTATACAGAGTTATAAAATACAACATATCAAAATAAACAGACTTGGTATAGTTTACACAGACATGGTACAATTTAAAGAAATGATACCACATCAATTCCCTCATTCAATCCACCTGGGTGGAGGGTGTTAAGGGTATAAATCCAAAACGACTTTTGTTTGGACAAAAAAAGTTCTCCCCCCTCACACTAAGTTTTACATGTTCAAAAATTGTAAAAGTTAGATCTTTTACTTCTGATTTATGAAATTCCAAGAAATGACATGGTAGACCGTGTGTCTTGACATTATTTTTGATGTTTCTTAAACGTTCCTGAATTCGAAGTTTTACTGATCTCTTTGTCTTTCCTACTAAGGGGTATATTCAATTGAAGTCAGATCCATTCCGACATTCATTTGTCTGAATGGATCTGACCTGGGCTATTCAATGACATCTCAATTCGACTTTTAAAAAAGTCGAATTGAGATGCGGGGGGGGGGGGGGGGTTTGACGGGGGAGAGCTGTGGGCAGACGGGGGAGAGCAACGCTACAACAGCAACTATATAGCCACTGCTGTAGCGCTGCTCTCCCCCATCTGCTTGCGGATCTCCCCACGTCTCCCCCCGTCTCTCTGCCTCTCCCGTCCCTCCTCTCCCAGTCCATGCATCACAGCCGCCGCTGACGGCAGCGTCCACCCAGCCCCGCCTCGGCTCTACAGTCTCTGGCGCTGCTCTCCCCATCTCAGTTCGATCAGTTCAAGTTCAAGTCGAATTGAGATGGTCGAAAAGGGGGCCAACACCTGTCGGGTTTGGCCCCGTTTTCGACACAAGCATGTGGATCAGCAGCTATTCCACCGATCCACGTACTCTTTGACAAGTCAAATTCCTCGACTTGTCGAAAAATGTGGGGTATTATTGAATAGGTCGGAACCCCTTCCGACTTAAAAAAAGTCGAAAACTGCCGTCTTTTCGACAGACGGCAGCTTTCGACTTCAATTGAATATAACCCATAGGCTAGGCCACAGCCACACTGAATTCTATACACAACAAAGGTTGTATTACAGGAAACTGACTCCCCCAGCCCCAGAGTGTATTTAAACCCAATATCAAGCTGCTATTGGAATGTTTTCCTTTCCATGGGGTAAATTTACTAAGATGGGAGTTCTATTTTAGATGCGATGTTGCCCATAGCAACCAATCAGTTTCTACTTCTCGTTTATCTAACACCTTCTGGAAGATAATACCTGGAATCTGATTGGTTTCTATGGGCAACATCCCATCTTAAATAGAACTCCCATCTTAGTAAATTTACCCCCATGTGTTTACAGCAAATGCATTTCCTACATGGAAAGCAGCCCGCTACCTTAGTAAGAAAAGGGATATCTTTCTTATTAACAGTAGTGGATTTTAGTCTACTTGGAGCCAGTATTTGTTTCAAATTAGGAGCCCTTCTGAAGAACAAATGTGGTTTTTCAGGAAGATTAGGGCCCAAAATCAGGTCCTTCAAAAGAATATTCCAAAGCTTATTCAGGACGTTTTTAATAGTTTTGTTATCCCTATTAAATTGTGTGATAAATGGTTTACTGCTCCATTTTTTATTTTCAACTATAGCAGACCTTTCATTCATCAACTCTTCTCTTGGTTGCAGAGAAGCTTTCTCGATTGCTCTATCTATAAATGAAGAATCATATCCTCTCTCTCTAGGAACCGATTTTTGATAGGTCTTCTGCTCTTGAAGCTGCTAGATGCACTCCTCTGACTGATGCACACACTACAGCTGCACAGTTTAGTGCAGTCGAGTGCCTGCTGCTCTGGAGTCCAATTCAGCCAACTAGTCGCCACCCCCCGCAAGCCTGCCTGCATCTCCAGACGTCCATTTCACTGCCAGCCGATTGATGCCACTGCAGAATTTCTGCATCCTGCTCCCCTCAGCTGTCTCACTCAATGCCCATCCGGGTACTCGGAACCCCCCGCCCCCCTCGTGTGCCACTGAAGTCCGGGGTGAAGATGGTACTGATCATCGGGACTATATATGGAATTCAAAACCCGCAAGATCCGACAGCGGAATTATGAAGTTTTTCCTAGTTTTCGGATCTGAGTCAGGCATGTAAAACTGAGCCTAGATCGGATCCGGGCTTGGATCTCCAAGTTCGGAAGGGTTCGGTTCTCAGAGAAGCGAACCCGCTCATCCCTATAATTGAATAACATAATTTGACAAAACAGTTATTGTATATCAATATATAAAGGAAGACTTGTGGATAATTAAAAAATAAACACAATTTATTAATCATAAATTGATTAGAATCATCTTAATAAAAATAAGAATTTACTCACCGGTAATTCTATTTCTCGTAGTCCGTAGTGGATGCTGGGAACTCCGTAAGGACCATGGGGAATAGTGGCTCCGCAGGAGTCTGGGCACAACTAAAAGAAAGCTTTTAGACTACCTGGTGTGCACTGGCTCCTCCCACCATGACCCTCCTCCAAGCCTCAGTTAGGATACTGTGCCCGGAAGAGCTGACACAATAAGGAAGGATTTTGAATCCCGGGTAAGACTCATACCAGTCATACCAATCACACCATATAACTCGTGATACCATATCCAGTTAACAGTATGAAATTTAACTGAGCCTCTCAACAGATGGCTCATAACAATAACCCTTTTGTGAACAACAACTATGTACAAGTATTGCAGACAATCCGCACTTGGGACGGGCGCCCAGCATCCACTACGGACTACGAGAAATAGAATTACCGGTGAGTAAATTCTTATTTTCTCTGACGTCCTAGTGGATGCTGGGAACTCCGTAAGGACCATGGGGATTATACCAAAGCTCCCAAACGGGCGGGAGAGTGCGGATGACTCTGCAGCACCGAATGAGAGAACTCAAGGTCCTCCTCAGCCAGGGTATCAAATTTGTAGAATTTTGCAAACGTGTTTGCCCCTGACCAAGTAGCAGCTCGGCAAAGTTGTAAAGCCGAGACCCCTCGGGCAGCCGCCCAAGCTGAGTCCACCTTCCTTGTAGAATGGGCTTTTTCTGATTTAGGATGCGGCAGTCCAGCCGCAGAATGCGCCAGCTGAATTGTGCTACAAATCCAGCGAGCAATAGTCTGCTTAGAAGCAGGAGCACCCAGTTTTTTGGGTGCATACAGGATAAATAGCGAGTCAGTTTTCCTGACTCCAGCCATCCTGGAAACATAAATTTTCAAGGCCCTGACTACGTCCAGTAACTTGGAATCCTCCAAGTCGCTAGTAGCCGCAGGCACTACAATAGGTTGGTTCAAGTGAAAAGCAGATACCACCTTAGGGAGAAACTGGGGACGAGTCCTCAATTCTGCCCTATCCATATGGAAAATCAGATAAGGACTTTTAAATGACAAAGCCGCCAATTCTGATACACGCCTGGCCGAAGCCAAGGCCAATAACATGACCACTTTCCACGTGAGATATTTTAGATCCACGGTCTTTAGTGGCTCAAACCAATGTGATTTTAGGAAATTCAACACCACGTTGAGATCCCAGGGTGCCACTGGAGGCACAAAGGGGGGCTGAATATGCAGCACTCCTTTTACAAATGTCTGAACTTCAGGTAGTGAAGCTAGTTCTTTTTGAAAGAAAATCGACAGAGCCGATATCTGTACCTTAATGGAGCCTAATTTTAGGCCCATAGTCACTCCTGCCTGTAGGAAGTGCAGAAATCGACCCAGCTGAAATTCCTCTGTTGGGGCCTTATTGGCCTCACACCAAGCAACATATTTCCGCCATATGCGGTGATAATGTTTTACTGTACATCTTTCCTGGCTTTAATCAGTGTAGGAATGACATCCTCCGGAATGCCCTTTTCCTTTAGGATCCGGCGTTCAACCGCCATGCCGTCAAACGCAGCCGCAGTAAGTCTTGGAACAGACAGGGCCCCTGCTGCAGCAGGTCCTGTCTGAGCGGCAGAGGCCATGGGTCCTCTGAGATCATCTCTTGAAGTTCCGGGTACCAAGCTCTTCTTGGCCAATCCGGAACCACGAGTATTGTCCTTACTCCTCGTTTTCTTATTATTCTCAATACCTTTGGTATGAGAGGCAGAGGAGGGAACACATAAACTGACTGGTACACCCACGGTGTCACTAGAGCGTCCACCGCTATCGCCTGAGGGTCCCTTGACCTGGCGCAATATCTCTCCAGTTTTTGTTTAGGCGGGACGCCATCATGTCCACCTGTGGCCGTTCCCAACGATTTACAATCAGTGTGAAGACTTCTGGATGAAGTCCCCACTCTCCCGGGTGGAGGTCGTGCCTGCTGAGGAAGTCTGCTTCCCAGTTGTCCACTCCCGGAATGAACACTGCTGACAGTGCTAGCACGTGATTTTCCGCCCATCGGAGAATCCTTGTGGCTTCTGCCATTGCCGTCCTGCTTCTTGTGCCGCCCTGTCGGTTTACATGGGCGACCGCCGTGATGTTGTCTGACTGGATCAGTACCGGCTGGTGTAGAAGCAGGGGTTTTGCCTGACTTAGGGCATTGTAAATGGCCCTTAGTTCTAGAATATTTATGTGTAAGGAAGTCTCCTGACTCGACCATAGTCCTTGGAAGTTTCTTCCCTGTGTGACTGCCCCCCAGCCTCGAAGGCTGGCATCCGTGGTCACCAGGACCCAGTCCTGTATGCCGAATCTGCGGCCCTCTAGGAGATGAGCACTGTGCAGCCACCACAGCAGAGACAACCTGGTTCTTGGAGACAGGGTTATTAGCCGATGCATCTGAAGATGCGATCCGGACCATTGGTCCAACAGGTCCCACTGAAAGATTCTGGCATGGAACCTGCCGAAAGGAATTGCTTCGTAAGAAGCCACCATCTTTCCCAGGACTCGCGTGCAGTGATGCACCGACACCTGTTTTGGTTTCAGGAGGTCTCTGACTAGAGATGACAGCTCCTTGGCTTTCTCCTCCGGGAGAAACACTTTTTTCTGGACTGTGTCCAAAATCATTCCCAGGAACAGTAGACGTGTCGTCGGAACCAGCTGTGACTTTGGAATATTCAGAATCCAACCGTGCTGGTGTAGCACCTCCTGAGATAGTGCTACTCCTACCAACAACTGCTCCCTGGATCTCGCCTTTATTAGGAGATCGTCCAAGTACGGGATAATTAAAACTCCCTTTTTTCGAAGGAGTATCATCATTTCCGCCATTACCTTGGTAAAACACCCTCGGTGCCGTGGACAGTCCAAACGGCAGCGTCTGGAATTGGTAATGGCAATTTTGTACCGCAAATCTGAGGTACTCCTGGTGAGGATGATAAATGTGGACATGCAGGTAAGCATCCTTGATGTCCAGGGATACCATGTAATCCCCCTCGTCCAGGCTTGCAATAACCGCCCTGAGCGATTCCATCTTGAACTTGAACTTTTTTATGTATGTGTTCAAGGATTTCAAATTTAAAATGGGTCTCACCGAACCGTCCGGTTTCGGTACCACACACAGTGTGGAATAGTAACCCCGTCCTTGTTGAAGTAGGGGCACCTTGACTATCACCTGCTGGGAATACAGCTTGTGAATTGCCTCTAGCACAGCCTCCCTGCCTGAGGGAGTTGTTGGCAAGGCAGATTTGAGGAAACGGCGGGGGGGAGACGCCTCGAATTCCAGTCTGTACCCCTGAGATACTACTTGCAAGATCCAGGGATCCACCTGTGAGCGAGCCCACTGATCGCTGAAATTTTTGAGGCGGCCCCCCACCATACCTGGCTCCGCCTGTGGAGCCCCACCGTCATGCGGCGGACTTGGAAGAAGCGGGGGAGGACTTTTGCTCCTGGGAACCTGCTGTTTGTTGCAGCCTTTTTCCCCTACCTCTGCCTCTGGACAGAAAGGACCCGCCTTTTCCTCGCCTGTTTCTCTGGGTCCGAAAGGACTGTACTTGATAAAACGGTGCTTTTTTAGGCTGTGAGGGAACCTGGGGTAAAAATGCTGACTTCCCAGCTGTCGCTGTGGAAACTAGGTCCGAGAGACCATCCCCGAATAACTCCTCACCCTGATAAGGCAAAACTTCGATGTGCCTTTTGGAATCTGCATCCCCTGTCCACTGCCGAGTCCATAAGCCTCTCCTAGCAGAAATGGACAATGCACTTATTTTAGATGCCAGCCGGCAGATCTCCCTCTGTGCATCTCTCATGTATAAGACTGAGTCTTTTATATGCTCTATGGTTAGGAGAATAGTGTCCCTGTCTAGGGTGTCAATATTTTCTGACAGGGAATCTGACCATGCAGCGGCAGCACTGCACATCCATGCTGAAGCAATAGCTGGTCTAAGTATAATGCCTGAGTGTGTATATACAGACTTCAGGATCGCCTCCTGCTTTCTATCCGCAGGCTCCTTTAGGGCGGCCGTATCTGGAGACGGAAGTGCCACCTTTTTAGACAAACGTGTGAGTGCTTTATCCACCCTAGGAGGTGTTTCCCAACGTGCCCTATCCTCTGGCGGGAAAGGGAACGCCATTAGTAATTTTTTAGGGATTACCAATCTTTTATCGGGGAAAGCCCACGCTTCCTCACACACTTCATTTAATTCTTCAGATGGGGGAAAAACTACGGGTAGTTTTTTCTCCCCAAACATAATACCCTTTTTAGTAGAGATGAGCGGGTTCGGTTCCTCGGAATCCGAACCCGCCCGAACTTCATGTTTTTTTTCACGGGTCCGAGCGACTCGGATCTTCCCGCCTTGCTCGGTTAACCCGAGCGCGCCCGAACGTCATCATGACGCTGTCGGATTCTCGCGAGGCTCGGATTCTATCGCGAGACTCGGATTCTATATAAGGAGCCGCGCGTCGCCGCCATTTTCACTCGTGCATTGAGATTGATAGGGAGAGGACGTGTCTGGCGTCCTCTCCATTAGAATAGAGATAGATTAGATAGAGAGAGAGAGATTGTGCAGAGTCGCAGACAGAGTTAGTTTACCACAGTCAGTGACCAGTGCAGTTGCTAGTTAACTTTTATTTAATATAATATATCCGTTCACTTCTCTCTGCTATATCCGTTCTCTGCCTGAAAAAAAAAACGATACACAGCACAGTCAGTCACACAGTGTGACTCAGTCTGTGTGCACTCAGCTCAGCCCAGTGTGCTGCACAGTCATCAATGTATAAATTAAAAGCTTATAATTAATTGTGGGGGAGACTGGGGAGCACTGCAGGTTGTTAGCAGGAGCCAGGAGTACAATTATATTAATTAACAGTGCACACTTTTGCTGCAGGAGTGGTGACCAGTGCCTGACCACCAGTATAGTATTGTTGTATACTACTAATATCTCTTTAAATATCAACCAGTCTATATTAGCAGCAGACACAGTACAGTGCGGTAGTTCACGGCTGTGGCTACCTCTGTGTCGGCACACGGCAGGCAGTCCGTCCGACCAGAATTGTATTATTTATTATTATATACCTACCACCTAACCGTGGTTTTTTTTTCATTCTTTATACCGTCATAGTGTCATCCTAATTGTTACGAGTATACTACTATCTCTTTATCAACCAGTGTACAGTGCGGTAGTTCACGGCTGTGGCTACCTCTGTGTCGGCACACGGCAGGCAGTCCGTCCGACCAGAATTGTATTATTTATTATTATATACCTACCACCTAACCGTGGTTTTTTTTTTCATTCTTTATACCGTCATAGTGTCATCCTAATTGTTACGAGTATACTACTATCTCTTTATCAACCAGTGTACAGTGCGGTAGTTCACGGCTGTGGCTACCTCTGTGTCGGCACACGGCAGGCAGTCCGTCCGACCAGAATTGTATTATTTATTATTATATACCTACCACCTAACCGTGGTTTTTTTTTCATTCTTTATACCGTCATAGTGTCATCCTAATTGTTACGAGTATACTACTATCTCTTTATCAACCAGTGTACAGTGCGGTAGTTCACGGCTGTGGCTACCTCTGTGTCGGCACACGGCAGGCAGTCCGTCCGACCAGAATTGTATTATTTATTATTATATACCTACCACCTAACCGTGGTTTTTTTTTTCATTCTTTATACCGTCATAGTGTCATCCTAATTGTTACGAGTATACTACTATCTCTTTATCAACCAGTGTACAGTGCGGTAGTTCACGGCTGTGGCTACCTCTGTGTCGGCACACGGCAGGCAGTCCGTCCGACCAGAATTGTATTATTTATTATTATATACCTACCACCTAACCGTGGTTTTTTTTTCATTCTTTATACCGTCATAGTGTCATCCTAATTGTTACGAGTATACTACTATCTCTTTATCAACCAGTGTACAGTGCGGTAGTTCACGGCTGTGGCTACCTCTGTGTCGGCAGTCGGCAGGCAGTCCGTCCATCCATAATTGTATTATTATTATAATATATACCACCTAACCGTGGTTTTTTTTTCATTCTTTATACCGTCGTCATAGTGTCATACTAGTTGTTACGAGTATACTACTATCTCTTTATCAACCAGTGTACAGTGCGGTAGTTCACGGCACAAACAGAATGTGCACAAACTGGCTTTATTCTACCTAAGTTGCCCTCCCACAAGTGTGTACTCCGAAAGAGTGTTTAGTGCCGCCGCTCACCTTGTCAGCAATCGGCGTACGAGGTTACATCCAGAAAATGTGGAGAAGATGATGTTCATTAAAATGAATTATAATCAATTCCTCCGCGGAGACATTGACCAGCAGCAATTGCCTCCACAAAGTACACAGGGAGCTGAGATGGTGGATTCCAGTGGGGACGAATTGATAATCTGTGAGGAGGGGGATGTACACGGTGATATATCGGAGGGTGAAGATGAGGTGGACATCTTGCCTCTGTAGAGCCAGTTTGTGCAAGGAGAGATTAATTGCTTCTTTTTTGGGGGGGGTCCAAACCAACCCGTCATATCAGTCACAGTCGTGTGGCAGACCCTGTCACTGAAATGATGGGTTGGTTAAAGTGTGCATGTCCTGTTTTGTTTATACAACATAAGGGTGGGTGGGAGGGCCCAAGGATAATTCCATCTTGCACCTCTTTTTTCTTTTCTTTTTCTTTGCATCATGTGCTGATTGGGGAGGGTTTTTTGGAAGGGACATCCTGCGTGACACTGCAGTGCCACTCCTAGATGGGCCCGGTGTTTGTGTCGGCCACTAGGGTCGCTAATCTTACTCACACAGTCAGCTACCTCATTGCGCCTCTTTTTTTCTTTGCGTCATGTGCTGTTTGGGGAGGGTTTTTTGGAAGGGACATCCTGCGTGACACTGCAGTGCCACTCCTAGATGTGCCCGGTGTTTGTGTCGGCCACTAGGGTCGCTAATCTTACTCACACAGTCAGCTACCTCATTGCGCCTCTTTTTTTCTTTGCGTCATGTGCTGTTTGGGGAGGGTTTTTTGGAAGGGCCATCCTGCGTGACACTGCAGTGCCACTCCTAGATGGGCCCGGTGTTTGTGTCGGCCACTAGGGTCGCTTATCTTACTCACACAGCGACCTCGGTGCAAATTTTAGGACTAAAAATAATATTGTGAGGTGTGATGTGTTCAGAATAGGCTGAAAATGAGTGTAAATTATGTTTTTTGAGGTTAATAATACTTTGGGATCAAAATGACCCCCAAATTCTATGATTTAAGCTGTTTTTTAGGGTTTTTTGAAAAAAACACCCGAATCCAAAACACACCCGAATCCGACAAAAAAAATTCGGTGAGGTTTTGCCAAAACGCGGTCGAACCCAAAACACGGCCGCGGAACCGAACCCAAAACCAAAACACAAAACCCGAAAAATTTCCGGCGCTCATCTCTACTTTTTAGTGGTACCTGGGTTTATATCCGAAATGTGTAATACCTCCTTCATTGCCTCAATCATGCAACGAATGGCCCTAGTGGACATTAGATTTGACTCATCGTCGTCGTCACTGGTATCCGTATCCGTGTCGACATCTGCGTCTGCCATCTGAGGTAGCGGGCGTTTTAGAGCCCCTGATGGCCTTTGAGACACCTGGGCAGGCACGAGCTGAGAAGCCGGCTGTCCCGCATTTGGCATGTCGTCAAATTTTTTGTGTAAGGAGTCGACACTTGCACGTAATTCCTTCCATAAAACCATCCACTCAGGTGTCTGCCCCGCAGGGGGTGACATCACTTCTATAGGCATCTGCTCCGCCTCCACATAATTTTCCTCATCAAACATGTCGACACAGCCGTACCGACACACCGCACACACACACCGGGAATGCTCTAACAGAGGACAGGACCCCACAGAAGCCCTTTGGGGAGACAGAGAGAGAGTATGCCAGCACACACCAGAGCGCTATATAATGCAGGGACTAACTGAATTATGTCCCCTATAGCTGCTATAATATTTACTGCGCCTAAATTTAGTGCCCCCCCTCTTTTTTTTACCCTTTTCTGTAGTGTAGACTGCAGGGGAGAGCCAGGGAGCTTCCTTCCAGCGGAACTGTGAGGGAGAAATGGCGCCAGTGTGTTGAGGGAGATAGCTCCGCCCCTTTTTCGTGGACTTTTCTCCCGCTTTTTTAAGGATTCTGGCAGTGGTAATTATCACATATATAGCCTCTGGGGCTATATATTGTGATTGTTTTGCCAGCCAAGGTGTTTTTATTGCTGCTCAGGGCGCCCCCCCCCAGCGCCCTCCACCCTCAGTGACCGGAGTGTGAAGTGTGTATGAGGAGTAATGGCGCACAGCTGCAGTGCTGTGCGCTACCTTGGTGAAGACAGAAGTCTTCATGCCGCCGATTTTCCGGACTTCTTCTTGCTTCTGGCTCTGTAAGGGGGACGGCGGCGCGGCTCCGGGACCGAACACCAAGGCCAGTTCCATGCGGTCGATCCCTCTGGAGCTAATGGTGTCCAGTAGCCTAAGAAGTCCAAGCTAGCTGTAAGCAGGTAGGTTCGCTTCTTCTCCCCTTAGTCCCTCGTTGCAGTGAGCCTGTTGCCAGCAGGTCTCACTGTAAAATAAAAATAAATTATACTTTCTTTCTAAGAGCTCAGGAGAGCACCTAGTGTGCATCCAGCTCGGCCGGGCACAAAAATCTAACTGAGGCTTGGAGGAGGGTCATGGTGGGAGGAGCCAGTGCACACCAGGTAGTCTAAAAGCTTTCTTTTAGTTGTGCCCAGACTCCTGCGGAGCCGCTATTCCCCATGGTCCTTACGGAGTTCCCAGCATCCACTAGGACGTCAGAGAAAATGGTTTCTGTGCATCAGTAGACTAGGCAGATTATTGAACCACCTAAAATGAAGATGAAATGTAGCAGTATCACGTATAATAAATGTTATAACCATCCAATGTAGACGGTACCAGGTAACCACCTACATTGGGCGCACTCCATAGGTTACCCTGGATGGAATAGGGAATGTCTAGAAGAGATGGCACAACATAGGGAAGTTACAGTATACTAAAGCTAGAAGCAGAACCCTTACATAATAATCACTCCCAAGTACCCACGTTTGACAAAGTTTAGCTCTATACAGCTCAGATTAAGGGGGTATCTTATTAGCCGCGGTAATTTGCCACATGAAAAAATGGGCTCTTATGACAATTAAAGCCCAGTGGTCAATTTGGCATTGGGATATGAGGTAGCGTCAGCGGAATGGCAGCAATCGATCAAAAGCTTTCAGCTTCCCAGAATGCAATGGGTCAGTCTCCTATATCCCCGCCTCCTGGCTTAGGCAATTCAGTTTTTTGTTTGATGCAGCAGGAGCCGGACCATGGTCGTGGGGCTGCTGATTTTTTGCTGCCCTAAGCTTTTTATTATTTTATTTTTATACAGTAGCCTTATACTTCTTGAGTGATCTTTCTAAAAAGCATTGTATACGCACATTAGAAAGAGTCGCTCCAACAACTCTCCGCCGGGTCGCAGCAATGCTAACCCACGTGTACTGTGCTGTTTTGGTGGGCATCTGTGTGGATGTAAGTCTAGTTGACGTTACCAGGCTGTGGCCGGAGCACGTGGAGAATGTAAGGCCTTGGTTCCGCTTAGCGGGGGAGACGCAAGACACAGCCACCTCGGGTGCAGCAGCGCTAGGCCTCCGGGATCATAGGTTCCAAGGGTTAGTGTGAGGCCGTGATCCCTGGGTTTGATGTCAGCAGTGGGGAGTAACACGCTCCCCTGGTCGCCCCTCCCCCAGTTTCCTCCGAGTTTCCCGCCATGAACTGATTTCCCTCTTCCGTCTGAGATGCTATATATCTAACTGACCCAGTTGCAACATAGGTGGCTGTGTCACTGGTGCATCTGTGTTCATTTGGGTGTCAGTGTTCACTATTTGCTTCTGAATCCACTCAGCGTTGGATAATGTATTGATCGATCCTGGAAGTGGGGTTAAGTCTCCCTGGATCCCGCTCTCATGAGGCAGGTGATACAGCACTAAGGGCCTAATTCAGATCTGATCGCAGCAGCAAATTTGTTAGCTAATGGGCAAAACCATGGACCTCATTCCGAGTTGTTCGCTCGTTATTTTCCTTCGTATCGGTGCGATTTTCCGCTAACTGCGCATGCGCAATGTTCGCACTGCGGCTGCGCCAAGTAAATTTGCTAAGAAGTTTGGTATTTTACTCACGACATTACGAGGTTTTTTCTTCGTTCTGTTGATCGTAGTGTGATTGACAGGAAGTGGGTGTTTCTGGGCGGAAACTGGCCGTTTTATGGGAGTGTGTGAAAAAACGCTGCCGTCCTGGGAAAAACTCGGGAGTGGCTGGAGAAACGGGGGAGTGCCTGGGCGAACGCTGGGTGTGTTTGTGACGTCAAACCAGGAACGAAACGGACTTAACTGATCGCAGTGGCAGAGTAAGTGTCGAGCTACTCAGAAACTGCTAAGAAATTTCTATTCGCAATTTTGCGAATCTTTCGTTCGCAATTCTGCTAAGCTAAGATTCACTCCCAGAGGGCGGCGGCTTAGCGTGTGCACTGCTGCGAAAAGCGGCTAGCGAGCGAACAACTCGGAATGAGGGCCCATGTGCACTGCAGGGGAGGCAGATATAACATGTGCAGAGAGAGTTAGATTTGGGTTGGGTGTGTTCAAACTGAAATCTAAATTGCAGAGTAAAAATAAAGCAGCCAGTATTTACCCTACACAGAAACAATATAACCCACCCAAATCTAACTCTCTCTGCACAAGTTATAGCTGTCCCACGTGCAGTGCACATGGGGCCTAATTCAGACCTGATCGCTGGGCAGCGATTTTTGTACTGCTGCAATCAGATAGTTGCCGCCTACAGGGGGAGGGTATTTTAGCTGTGCAAGTGTGCGAACGCATGTATAGCAGAGCTGTACAAACAGATTTTGCGCAGACTCTGCGCAGCCCTGGACTTACTCAGCCGCTGCGATCACATCAGCCTGTCCGAGACCGGAATTGACATCTGGAACCCTCCCTGCAAATGAATGGACATGCCTGCGTTTTTCCAGACACTCCCTGAAAATGGTCAGTTGACACCCACACACGCCTTCTTCCTGTCAATCTCCTTGCGATCGCCCGTGCGAACGGTACCGTCGCACAAACCCATTGCTGAGCGGCGATCCGCTTTGTACCTGTGCGACGTACCTGCGCATTGTGGTGCATACACATGCGCAGTTTGGACCTGATCGCCCGCTGTGCAAAAATGCACAGCAGTGATCAGGTCTGAATTACCCCCATGGTTTTGCCCATTAACTAACAAATTTGCTGCTGCGATCAGATCTGAATTAGGCCCTAAGTCTCTACCTACCATTGGGGTACAAGTAGTTGGATAAGTGCCTGATGCATATGAGTCTGGTAAACTATTACTGCTGTCTCTTTCGCTGTGCGACTGAATACGTTAAAAGGCCTATATAAGGTAATGCAGTAATTTGTTTCTCCTACATATCTGAAATGTATCTGTAGTTGAATATATGCTCGTATTTCTTATTATACTAATGTATAAATTGTGACTGATTGCTATTGCGTCTCCTGACTTTTTTTCTATACAATACTATATTTCCGTCAGTTCTGCTGTCTTTGTATATAGCGATACTCAATAGTCGTGCAAGGCAGGGAGGGATCGGATTGTATATCACTTTAGCAAGCTTAAAGTGAATACGGTCATAAATTGTTTAGTTAACACCATACAGGTGTGTGATTTGTTTACCATGTCTAAGAGAGGTAAGGGTTTAGAGGATACACTCTGCATAGCAGCACCAACATTGATATCATGTTTGTCATGCAAAGCTGGGTTAACCTCTCAAGATCTGGTACAAAATGGATTATGCCTTGGATTAATAAGGAAGCTTTGGTGGAAGCAATAACAATTCGCATATAGGGGGTAATGAGTTGATCGCAGCAGGAACTTTGTTAGCAGTTGGACAAATGCATGTGCACTGCAGGGGAGGCAGATATAACATGTGTAGAGAGAGTTAGATTTGGGTGGGTTATTTTGTTTCTGTGCAGGGTAAATACTGGCTGCTTTATTTTTACACTGCAATTTAGATTGCAGATTGAACACACCCCACCCAAATCTAACTCTCTCTGCACATGTTATATCTGCCTCCCCTGCAGTGCACATGGTTTTGCCCAACAGCTAACAAAATTCCTGCTGCGATCAACTCAGAATTACCCCCAGTGTGCGAATTGTTATTGCTTCCACCAAAGCTTCCTTATTAATCCAAGGCAGGCACCGGTTCAATCAGAATCCCCATGGGCTTCATTTGCACAAACATTATCCAGTATAGCTGAGTGGATAATGCCAGCTCCCATACCAGGGATAGGCTACCCAGTTAACCCTTACATGCAACATTCCCCCTGCATCTTATCACATCCAGTCCAGGAATCTGCAGCCTTTCAATAGGCTGACAGACCAGTGGAAAGTAAATCACGCAGACATGAAACAACATCTTCACAGTCTATGCATGTTTCAGGAGGGGACACTTCAGAGGATGAGTATGGTTCCTCGCATTCTGAGTCTGCATATAGAGACGGGGATGAATGTCCCAGCTCATTAGATGTACCTCAGCTAATTAATGCTGTGAAAGCCATTCTCTCCTTAGAGGAGGCAGCAGAGCCTGTGTTAAAATCCAGGGCACCTGTTTTTAAATGTCCTAAAATAGAACTGAATTTCCAGAGTCGGAACAGCTGACGGAAATCATGCCAGAGGCTTGGGTTACACCAAGTAAAAGTTTAGAATTCTGAAAAAAAATGGAATTCTCATTATCCTCTTCTGGTTGCGGATTGTTTGAAAAGAGTGGTTGCTCACAAGGTAGATATGCATGTCATTCGGTGGGTGCATAATTCTACATTACCTCTGCCTTCAACATCATTAATGATGTAACAGATAGAAAGATAGATGGTTTTCTAAAAAAACCTTTTTCCTTATCAGCAGCAGTTGCTAGGCTGGTAATGGCTTCCGCCTGGATAGCGAAAGCAGTGGCGGCCTTGGCTGATGCATTGGAAAACGACTTAATTGGCGTCTAGAGAACAAAAGTCCCATATTGCACATATTAAACAATCAGCTGTCTTTATGGAAGAAGCAGCCTTGGATATGAGTATAGTAGCTTCTCAGGCTTCAGCCACAGCAGTAGCAGCACGTAGAGCTGTCTGGCTATGTACAAGGAAGGCTGACTCAGAGTCCAAAAAGGTACTAGAGTCTTGGCCTTTTGCTGGAGATATTCTTTTTGGAAAGTGTTAAACAATATTCTGGAGTCATACTCTAAGAAAGTGTAGTTTCCTTCTACTTACAAGTTACAAGTCTAAACCTACAGTAATTTTCCAGCTTTTCGGTCCTTTTGGATACAAGGAAATGGAAAGGAAAGGGTTACGGCAAATAGTCCCAATCAGATATGTCTGGAAAGACTAAAAAGTATTGTGCTACCAAAAAGCCTGCTTCCAAACCAAAAGAATGGCCATCAGGCTGATGGCACTGGCCTCCACCTGGGGGACCCCAGGGTGGGAGGCTAACTTCTTCTATTTGCACAGACCTGACAGCAGTCCACCACAGATGCCTTGGTGCAAGAAGCGGTATCTCACGGGTATGTGTTTGCCTTCAAGAAACACCCTATGCAAAGATTTTTTTGTACCAGCCCGTCTTCTGTGGAAACGAAGGCCAGGGCTTTACAGGAGGCAGTTCAGAAGTTGCTACAATCAGGGGTGATAGTAATGGTCCCTTGTGCTCAGCAGGGACAAGGTTTCTATTCCAACCTGTTTCTAATACAGAAACAGAGTGGTTCATACCGACCCATTCTCAATCTCAAAGCTCTGAACAAATACATTTGGGTGCCTCGTTTTCATATGGAGACTTTATGTTCCATTATCTTGGCCATGGAACTGGGGGATTTTATGATATCCCTAGATATCCAGGATACTTACCTGCATGTACCTACTGTATAGCACCATCTCATCAGTGCTATCTCAGGTTTGCTATCTTCCGGCAACATTTTCAGTTTCACACCCTACAATTTGGACTGGTTAAAGGTCCATGAGTGTTCACCAAAATTATGGTGGTGATGTTGGCTTATCTTCATCATCAAGGGATAAGAATTTTCCAATACCTGGAAGACCTGTTAATCCTCTCTCATTCCCAGAAAATTCTCCAGGGCCATCTGCAATTGGCAATAGCCTGTTTACAAAGCTACGTCTGGCTCATAAATTGGGCAAAGTCATCCCTGGTTCTGTCACAACGCATGACGCACCTGGAGGCTGTATTGGATTCCAGGATTCAGAGAGTTTTTCTACCTCTGAGCAAAATATCCACAATACATACAAGGATTCAGGAGCTACTACACAGTTGAAGAGTATCCATTCATGCAGCAATGTGAGTGATGGGATCTATGGTGTCAACGTTCAACATGGTGGAATATGCTCAGTTCCACTCGAGGCCCCTTCAATGTCTGATTTTTTCCAGATGGAATGGTCTACATAAGACGATAAAAACTCAGACTATGGTCCTACAGACATCCCATCTGGACATAGGGTGACTCTTTTGGATCACAGAGTGGGATATTCTGACAACAGATGTCAGTCTTCAGAGCTGGGGAGAAGTGTCAGAAAAGTATTGCTTCCAGGGGCAGTGGATCAAGGAAGAAAGTTGCCTGCCAATAAATATATTGGAACTTCGGGCCATATATATGGCACTCACTTCAAGGAAAACTGGTTCAGATTCACTCGGACAATGCAACGGCAGTAGCGTACCTCAATTATCAGGGAGGAACACGGATCCAAAAGGCAATGAAGGAGGTAAGCTGCACGTTAAGGTGGGCAGAACTTTATCATCCGGCCTTGTCCGCAGTGTTCGTTCCGGGAGTCCTAAACTGGGAAACGGATTTTCTCAGTTGACGCACCATTCATGCAAATGAATGGGCTTTACACCCAGAGGTTTTTCAGATTCCGTTAAACAAGTGGGGACTGCTGGAGATAGACTGCATGGCTTCTAGTCAGAACAACAAAGTACCCACATACGGGTCAAGGACAAAGGACCCAAAAGCGACCTTTGTGGATGCTCTGTCAGTGAGATGGGACTTTCGTCTGGCCTATGTGTTTCCACCGATGGCCCTGTATCCCAGGGTGATGCGAAAAGTCAAACAGGGATAGGGCGCCGTGACAGTAATAGCTCCGGCATGGCCCAGAAGACATTGGTACACATATCTGCAGAGGCTGTCGGTAGATACTCTGTTTCTACTCCCTGAACGTCCAGATGTACTGTCTCAGGGTCCTTGTTATTACAAGCACCTGGATCAGCTGTCTTTGACGGCGTGGCTCTTGAGACTTACATCCTGAAAGCAAAAGGATTTTCCCAACAGGTAATTCGAACAATGCTTAGAGCAAGTAAACCATCCTCGGCTCGCATTTACTACCGAATATGGCAGGCTTATATTTAATGGTGCAGTGCCAGGAAGCTTGACTCTAGGTCTTTCAGAGTTTCCAGAGTCCTAGCATTCCTTAGGGCAGGAATGGATAAAGGTCTACGGGTGGCTTCCTTGAGACTGTATGGTTTCAAAAGAAAATTGCTAACCTACAGGATGTTCGCACTTTTTTCCAAGGAATGCTTCACATCCAACCTCCTTGTTCCTCCTACAGCTCCTTGGGATCTAAATTTAGTCCTAAAGGCACTACAAGTTGCCCCATTTGAAACACTGAGTCAAGTGGATCTTAAATGGTTGACAGCTAAGGTTCTCTTTCTACTGGCTATTGCTTCAGCTAGAAGAGTCTAAGATTTAAGGGCGTTATTATGTTGCCCTCCTTTTCTGATTTTTTTCATCCAGATAGAGCAGTTCTCAGAACCAAATTTGGATATCTTCCTAAGGTGGTCTCCAAGTTCCACCTTAACAAAGAAATTGTAGTTCTGGCTTTCCAAGGTCCAAACCTTTCTGTGGGAGATGCATCATTGGACATAGGTGGTCATTCCGAGTTGATCGCTAGCTGCATTTGTTCGCAGCGCAGCGATCAGGCTAAAAAACGGCAGTTCTGCTCATGCGTATGCAGCGCAATGCGCACGCGTGACGTACGGGCACAACAAACAATGCAGTTTTGTAACGGGTCTAGCAATGCATTTCAGTCGCACTGGTTGCCGCAGAGTGATTGACAGGAAGTGGGCGTTTCTGGGTAGCAACTGACCATTTTCAGGGAGTGTTCGGAAAAACGCAGGCGTGCCAGGGAAAATGCCGGCGTGGCTGGGCGAACGCTGGGCGGGTGTGTGACGTCAAATCCGGAACTGAATAATCTGAAGTGATCGCAAAGCGCTGAGTAGGTTTTGAGCTATTCTGAAACAACACAAAATTTTTTTGCAGACGCTCTGCGATACAACCGTTCGCACTTCTGCTAAGCTAAAATACACTCCAAGTGGGTGGCGGCATAGCGTTTGCATGGCTGCTAAAAACTGCTAGCGAGCGATCAACTCGAAATTACCCCCACAGTCCGTGCTTTAAAAATCTACGTGGCTCGTACCAGTGCCATCAGAAAAACTGATACTGTCTTCGTTCTCTACGGATTTCACAAGAGAAGATGGCCTGCTGACAAGCAGACACTGGCGAGGTGGCTTCGGATGACTATTTCAGAAGCATATTCTTAAACTGATCTCCCTATTCCGGCTAATGTCTCTGCTCACTCTACTCGTAAGGTAGGTCTTTCATGGACAGCACAACTTGCTGCCTCAGCTGAACAGATATGTAAGGCAGCCACATGGTCTTCCATTAACACATTATTTGGACATTATGCCTTTGATACCTTTGCCTCTCAGGACGCTGAATTCGGGCAAAGTATTCTCCTGTCCAATCAGGAGCGTCCCCTCCACTAATATTGCTTTGGTACATCCCAGTATTATCCTGTGGATAAACTGTAAACCCTGCAGGAGAAATATGTAGTTATGGTAGACTTACCATTGATAACTCTGTTTCTCCGACATCCACAGTATCCACAGGGATCCCACCCTGATGCACCTGATTTGAGTATCCTTATACTTACTAACCTCCTCCTTCTTGTATGGAAGTGTGTATGTATGTTCTTCTCACCTGATTAGGGCTCTCTATATTGCTCCTGCCTTGTGCTTTGGAAAATAAATGAATTGCCTGAGCAAGGAGCCGGGGATATAGGAGACTGGCCCGTTGCATTCTGGGAGGCCGGAAGCTTTTGATTGATTGGTGCCATTCCGCTGACGCTATCTCATATCCCAATGTTATCCTGTGGATACTGTGGACTTCGGAGAAATAGAGTTATTGACGGTAAGTCTACCATAACTACATATACATAAGGGTCACTTATCAGGTATTGGGTCCCCGATAAATTGCCAAAAGACTCAAAACCGACCTTTAAAAAATTTACCCCTTGGACTTCATGATTTTTTTGTAGTGCGGGGGTTAAACATTCATTATTACGGGGGAAATAATTTGAAGGAAAGGACTGATGCAATTAAAGATTCCTCCTTTTTTTTTAAATGATGTTCACTCTACAGACTGTGATGGCTGAAGTGCTACAACTGAATAATGCATGTTGATGCCTTGAAATATTCCTGGTGCAAGGATACCCTGCATCTGCCCCCCATAATCTAGGTACTCCATCACCAATGGTGGCTGACCTCCTGTTCTTGCTGTGGCTTTCCTCTCTTCTGCCATTTTCTCCTTTATCCTCCTTTTGACATCTGAGAACTGTTTTCTGCAATGTTCCTCAGATCACAAGGGCTCCACCTCAATCATAGCCTGCATTACTGAACCCTATGCAGCCCCCTTACTCTATTGGCTACTAGAACTGCACTCAGTCCGAGCAGACTACTCTCAGCCCCTTCACCATGTAAGGTGCTATCTTCAGAGCATTGCAGCCAGCCTCCTCCACACCTAGTAGAGCATTGCCTGTCTCACCTTGTAGTGCTCTATCTGCAGGTAGTTGTAGGGTGCTGTCATGCGTCAGTCAGTACAGGAAGGGGCATCCCAGCAGCATCTACTCGCAGCTCACTAGGCAGTCTGCCTACTCCAGCACTGTCTCCTTCAGCCAGGGCCTCTTGGAGACTCAGTAAGGCCCCCAGAAGCTAGTCCTGGGCAACTGACTAGTCTCCCTGGGAGAAGGAGCGGACTCTGTCTCACAGCAGTTCATCCTGGTTTCGTCAGGGAGAGGGAGCGGGACAGTCCCATGGACAAGAGCAAAAGGAGCATACACATACTAGGGGCCAGTGGCGTCTCAACCCAGGTGCGGGGAGTGTGACCCGCACCCGATTGTCACCCTCGGAAGGGGTGACACCAAAGTGCTGGATCTTCTACAGTGACAGTAGCTGGGTGCTGCAGAGTGTTATTCTCTTGCAGAACTCTGCTCCTGTCACAGATAAGGATGGCCATCGACCACTGATGATTCCTAATCATTGATGGTTTATGGCAGATGTTGAATGCTTTTGCCATCGATGGGACAAAACCAGTTGGTTTCCCTCCATCGATGGCACAGCATAAATTTTCTTTTTTTGCAAGGTGCTGGTACTCTGAGCATAGCTTCGCCCCTGACACCCATGAACCCCTGCCCCCAGGCTGTGACTGGCCCGCGGGTCTTTCACTGAAATAACAGGGATGACCATCGATGGCGAACACACCTATGCCATCCCTAGTCACAGATGAAGGGCCGACACTACACCAGCCTAGTCTCCAGGGGCAGCCAGCATCTACGGAGATGCTGTACACCCCCCCAGAGTGACATAACAGGGATCCCCATGAAGCCACCCCCCCTTTTGGATGGCCGCACCTAAAGCGCAGGGGGAGTAATACTGAGCATGCACCGCGTGTCACTACACCTGGTGACGCCTCTGCTGAGGGCAACCAGAGAATGCATTTCTATTGTCCAATGGGTATTCACTAATGAGTCTTAGAGAAGACAGACGTTTGTAAACACTGACTCTCCTTCTGGAGAGGTGAATTAGTGCTGGATGAGAGTGTTGATTGTTAATACAGGACAAACTGCATCTCATATTGTATCAATATGGTATATTGCATGTTCCTTTTAATACAGGATAACCTTCATTATACTGCGTGTGCTAAATAAAGATGGCTGCCACTAGGCTGCAAGAGGACCACTAGTCCTCTCCTGGAGTTCTCAAGGTATGACTGACATGGTGTGGAGCAAACTGGGAGCTGGATCTGGTGGCAAGCTATGGAGCAGAGCCTTTTAATGGGGCTGGTTTGGTGCAAAATGCAGTTCCTGTGTGAGATGAGAGGAAACAGAGCCAGGAGACTAGGAGCATACAGTCAGACCTGGAGAGCCGGTTGCTGTGAGTGATGTGAGGTGAACAGACAGTGTTGAGAACCTTGCGGAAATGACCCCTTGCAGCCTATCTTCAGCGTTGGGTATTTTCAAGTTAATGTCTTATCTGAGATGCAGACCTCATTTCTGAGTAAATGCCAGTGAGGACTCTTCAGACAAGACAGGGGTAATCAATATTTGCATACAACATTCCTTCTGTACGGCACAGACAGGGTCAGACTGGCCCACAGGGGTACAGGGGAAACCACCGGTGGGCCCCACTGCCGGGGGTCCCCTCCTCCTCCTCTAGTGATCAGGTTCCAGACTGTGTTCTTGAATTATACATTATACATATGTTACCTTATACTGCACAGGACCTGTACATTATCATGCATGCACTAGCAGTATTTATATATTTGTCAAGGGGCCCAGCCCATGAACTCACTAATGGTTAGGCAAACTAATGTAACAGCTGGTCACACCCCATCTGGAGACTGGTTACACCCATAAACATGGGCCCCTACCACTGCATTCCCCAGTGGGCCCTTCCTGCCCTAGTCCGACACTGGGTACAGATAACTGATGCCCACGTAGTGATATATCTGATTATGTAGTAATCTGCCTGAAACAAATTGTGGCTTGCAATAGAAAGTATTTATTGCTGTGTGAACACTCCTCTGTGGGTCTGATACAAAGACACAAATGGCGTTGCAGCTATGATTTAGTATGCAGCGGCTGCACAAAAATAAGCTACTGCCACAGATACCAAGATTTTCTATAGACATTTGACAACATTTCTACACATTTGACAAGGGGGATTCCACTGATACTGAGTTTGCTAAAGGACTGATGAAAAATTGCAACCTGTGGATGAACGGGAAACAAGTCATCACACCAAACCAAATAAAGAACTTTATTCTGGAGCAGCTGCTAAATAAGATGTCTCCTGAAATTAAAGAATGGGTCTCAGAAAGAAAACCCAATAACTCCAAAGCAAGCAGCAAAGCTGACTAATGTTCCTGGCTAGCTGCCATATGGAGATATAACTGAGGTAGAAGGTACAACTGCATTAATCTTTAGATACTCTGATACCACCTTCACACAAAGAAAGTGGGGACCTACCTTAAAGTAGCTCTGACAATATTATATGTTCCAAAAACCAGGGCACCTACAACAGAACTACCCAACGTGTCAAGGATGGTTCCTAACCACTTTCCCCATGAGGAGGCCAAGTTGGAGGAGTACATACTAATGCACCAAAGGTGGAGAAAACAGTATCCCAGTTTAAAATTAGATGGCTTTGTGGAATGCCACTTATAAAACATGCAAGGCTACAGATATTTTATCATCCTAGTTCACCCTGAATTGTTCCCCACAGCTCAGCTGGTACAAAACAACATAGTCTAGAATGCCCTGGGGTAAAAAAAAACTATCTCCATTATCCATGTGCACTTGAATAGGGAGTGTGGGGAGAGGGAGGAGGAAGTTAGAGAAATTGAAAGACTATGATCCCATGTGTTGTGGGTATTGACTTGGGAAAAGGATTCATGAACTATTTTGCTGGAGTAGTAACAAGGGGTCAAGCTCACATCCAGCCTCGAGAGTCAGCCAAACCTCCAGAGCCAATAACCCGTGAGAGATAAGAGTTGCTCCTGTCCATACTACTAAAGGGGCCCAATTTGTTGCCATAATATCAACAAAGCCCCTAAAAGGTTTAATATGAAAAAAACTTCGGCATAGGACTATGCCCAACGTAGTATTAAAGGTTAACTTGATAATATATTATGGTTTTCATTAGTAGTTATCACCTAATAAAAGACAGAAAATAAAAGGAAAATATATACTGTAGGGCTTGATTACATACATACTGATTCTGAGTTGCACACAATGCTGATGTTCATGGAGCTGAGCAGTTTTGCTTCTGTGCATGCAAGTGTAAAATCCCTCAAAACGTGCACAGATGTATTGGAAAAGTGCTTGGCATTCCTGGGCTGTGACTGGGAGGTGGCTATTTAGATGCACAATGATGGTCTGTCTGATGGCATGAAGTGGAAGTGTCATGGTCCTGTAGCTGAACTGGTTGTGAACTCAGATTCTTAATAACTCAGATTGGATGTTATACTCTGATGGAGAATCTGCACCCAGCATGTGGCTGGTGCAAGTTTCCATGATTATAAATAGCAGTGGCATCACTATGAAGGTGCAGGACGCACGCGGGTGTCACCCGCCGAGGGGTGACACCAAAGTGCCGACTCTTCACCAGTGACAGGAACCAGGGGCTGTGCTGTAAAATTATGTGCAGCACCTGACTCCTGTCACAGTGTAGGAGCCGACACTGCACACTGGTCTCTGGGGATAGCCAGTAGCTCCGTACCCCCGGAGTGATGAAAATGGCAGTTTGGGCCAAAAGGCAATATCCACTACTCATGAAGCCATACCCCATTTTTGTCAAAGCCGTGCACTACGTGTGTTCCTGCACCTGGTTACACCACAGGTTGGGGCACCGCTGATAAATAGTACATCAGCAGAAAAGTCTTTAGTACTAGACAAGTCCACAGTAATGTGAGCAGGAAAAGCAGGAAGTCAGTGGCTAATAGAGTTAACAGATTCCAAATCCAGCGCTATGGAGCCATGTGCAGGAATGGTTGTCCTACGAGCTGTGGAAATCCAAAGAGTAAGGTTTCAGGATCTCATTGGAACTTACAATTCAAGAAAATATTAGCTGTAATATGTGTAAAGTTTTATTTAGTTACATGTTGAATTGTCTCCTTTTCTCAATAAACCACTTCAGTTTGTATCAAGATGGTATATGTATCTCATCAGACAATCTGCTGACAACTCACTAGTTTGACTTGATCACTGGACCATATTTTTTTAGCAATTAATTTCATAGTTAGAGCCAAAGTTGAAAATACATGTAGCTTTTAGTAGGAACACATTAATGCTTGCTCAATTGCTTTTATCCGCCTTTAAACAGCGATGACTTTAATGGTCTTGTCTATATTAATAATTTAGATATGCACACACTTAATATTTCCAACACAGCATTTGTTATTATGGTAATTTATTTAGAAATCTGTTTAATGGATGCCTCTTATCTTAGAAACAAATCAGATATACAGTAGTTTGTTTATTAAAAAAGAAAAGAAAAAGAAATGCAGCATATGCAGATGGAGAACACAAGGAAAGTGAAGAGTAAGCACTAGAGCAGGGAGGAACAACAATTAGTGCTGCAGCTTTTTCTAAGAGTATAGACTATTTTGCACAAATGGCGTGAATCAGTCCATAGGGGGTATATTTACTAAACGTCTGTTTTAAGGATTTTGGTTAAATCTCCTTCAGCTTTGCAAACCATTTAAAACTGCAGATTTATTAAATTCAAAATCAAAGGGATTCTAAAAATGATCGATTTTAGAACAACCCACCCCAAATAATAAAATACCACCTGGCATGCACGTTTGAGTCCTAAAATGCATTCTATTGGACAAAGCACTTATTAACAATTCTTTAATATTACTTTGTATTTTGTTATTGGAAAACTAAAATTACAGTAATGCTACCCCATATAGGATAGATGTTTGACAGATATCTAGACCGGCAATTGTTTATAAATAAAAAATACAATTGAAACGTTTGTCAAAAGAGACTTTACTCTGCCTGCTGAAAGATATTAGGCAGTATATAATGGCATCTGAGTTTGCCAAAGATGCGGTGTGCCAGCCGAAATTGGACTTTTTTTTTTTAAGTGGCAGTCATATATAAGGCATGATTTTGCCTTAAAAAAAAGTCAGAGTTCGGCCGGCATTCCGCACCGCTGGCATATTCGGATTCCATTACATCCCGACTATTGAATGAAACATTGCACAAAACCAGTATACAGATGGAGCCACGCCGGGCATGCCCGTGATGGAGACGCGCCCACCTAGTCACAGCGGGAGTGCATGCCTGCGATGGAGCCGCCTCAGATGAGTGCGGCCTCATCTGTACATCATTTGATGTACCTTTACAAAATATATTGTTTGTCATGTTAACATTTTTTCATCAAACCAATAAATAAACATTTTAATGTCAAAGCTTGGCATACACTAAACAATTATCTGGCAGATCATCTGCCAGATCTGTCTGGTTGGAATGAAAATCTGGTAATGGATGAGAACAACTGACAATCAACTATTTGCTTCCAAACACTGGAAAACGGACAAAACCTGTCGTTCAGACAAATTGGTTAGATCACAGATTTAACCAATTTGTAGGAACAACAGTTTTTGTCCGTTTTCCAGTGTTTGGAAGCAAATGTTAATTTTCATTTGCTGTCATCCCTTACCAGATTTTCATTCCAACCAGCCAGATCTGACAGATAATCTACCAGATATAGGCCCTCATTCCGAGTCGTTCGCTCTGTATTTTTCATCGCATCGCAATGAAAATCCGCTTAGTACGCATGCGCAATATTCGCACTGCGACTGCGCCAAGTAATTTAACAATGAAGATAGTATTTTTACTCACGGCTTTTTCATCGCTCCGGCGATCGTAATGTGATTGACAGGAAATGGGTGTTACTGGGCGGAAACACGGCGTTTTATGGGCGTGTGGTTGAAAACGCTACCGTTTCCGGAAAAAACGCAGGAGTGGCTGGAGAAACGGGGGAGTGTCTGAGCGAACGCTGGGTGTGTTTGTGACGTCAAACCAGGAACGACAAGCACTGAACTGATCGCACAGGCAGAGTAAGGTTGAAGTTACTCAGAAACTGCAAAGTAGTTTGTAATCGCAATATTGCGATTACATCGGTCGCAATTTTAAGAAGCTAAGATACACTCCCAGTAGGCGTAGGCTTAGCGTGTGTAACTCTGCTAAATCCGCCTTGCGACCGATCAACTCGGAATGAGGGCCATAGTAATTGTATACTGTATGCTCAGCTAAGTATGCTGAAATGTAAACTTAATGTTAGCAAATATCAATTCCTTTTAGGAAGTGCGGATAGGAATAGTTGCTCAGGGTTTCTGCTTGTGGGTACTCTCCCCCTCATCTAAACGAATAATGAATAACACAAAGAAAACAAAAAGACAAACACTGAAAAGAAAAACCTGCTGTACACTAACGTCATTAACATTACACTCCTCATAAACAAACCACAGGTATAAATAAATGATGACATGCCTGATAAAAAAGACAACAGACAAACAAATGAAACAAACTTTAAACTAAAGGCCCATAATGACGGGGAGATTTCTCCAGAGATGTGTGCTGAGCGGTCTAGCACAGACCGCTCAGCACACATCTCTCACCCGCGGGGATGGATGGACACGGGGGCCCACTCATTTCACCCAGCAGTGAAATGAGCTACCTGCTAGATTGTGCCTGCATGCAGGCCAATCTAGCACCGGCGATAGCGACACGTGGGACCGCGCATCGCTGTCGCCGGCAACCCTACACACGGAGCGATGTTCTAAGCAACCTAGTCAGATTGCTTAGAAATTAGCTAAACATCGCTCCGTGTGTACCCCCCTTAAGACAAATTCACAAAATCACTCACCAAACTCCTCTCCAAAATAACCTCTCCTAATACCAACTACCTCCAACCACCTCATTATACAGGTTTGGAGCTTTTTTTTTTAAGGGTTTTGTGATGTAGAAACTGCATGTGGTATGTTTTCCCCTATAGAAAACAACCTGGAAGTGTGTTATGAGTAGAGTTGTGCACCGGATACTTTTCGGGTTTTGTGTTTCAGTTTTGGACCTGGATCTCCGTTCGTGTTTTGGATCTGGATTGGTTTTGGCAAAACCACCCTTTCGGGTTTTGATTTTGGATCTAGATTTTCTCCGGCAGGGTCCACAGGTTATCCACATGATAACAATGGGATATGATGGAGCGTCAGCGGATTGGCACCAATCAATCAAAGCATTCTGGCCTCCCAGGATGCAACGGGCTCGTCCATATATCCCCGCCCACTGGCTCAGACAAATCAGTTTTTTTGTTTGGTGCAGCAGGAGCCGGACCATGGCCAGAGGGCTGCGTGTTTTTTTAGCAGCCCTGAGCTTTCTTTTTTATTTTTCTATAGTCTTACTAATTTGTGAGTGATCTCTCTAAACATCGTCTTATACACACCTTATAAAGAGTCACTCTCTGCCGGGTCGCGACAATGTTTACCCGTGAATACAGTGCTGTTTCGGTGGACGTCCGTGTCACATATACTAGCAGGTCCAGCAGACATTACCAGACTGTTGCCAGAGTACGGGGAGAAGGTAAGGCATCGATTCTGCTTAGAAGGGGAATACGGACACAGCCGCACTGTTTTGGGATGGAGACCACCAAACAGTCGCTGACGCGGCTGCCACCGCGGGTGCACCAGCGCTAGACCTTAGGGATCATAGGTTCCAGGAATAGCATGAGGCCGCGATTCCCTAAGGATGATGTCAGCAGGGGGAGTTAGACACTCTCCTGGTTGCCCCTCCTCCCCGGTTCATGACCAGTTTCCGCCGAGTCTCCCGCCATGAACTGTTTCCTCGCTTCCATCTCAGACGCTGCCATGAGGGGACCCGGTCGCAGCATAGGCATCTGTGTGACCGGGGCATCTGATTTCACTGAGTGTCTGTGTTCACTATAGGTTCATGGAGTGGCAGTGTACACTAGTAGCGTCTGGATCCACTCAGCGTTCGCAAACGTATTGATCGATCTTGGAAGCGAGGTGAGTCTCCCTGTATCCCACTCTACTGAGTATGGGATATACAGCACTAAATCTCTATCTACCTTTTGAGTACAAATAGTTAGATAAGTGCCTATTGCATATGAGTCTGTATACATTTACTGTTGTTTCTCTCGCATTGCATCTGAATACGTTAGATCGGTTTTGAACAGGACAGTAATATGTTCTCCTACATACTTAAAAATATGTTTGTAGTTGATGATGTGTTCATAATGCTAATTATACTAATGTATAACATGTGACTGACTGCTAGTGTGATTGCTGACTTTATTATATGTCATTCAATTGTCCTTTCTGATCCTCAATGCTGGTGCATGGGTAGGGTCAGATTGTATGTCACTTTAAAAAACTTAAAGTGATTACAGTCACTAATTGTGTAGTACACTGTGAAAGTGCTGATTATTTATCATATCTAAGAGTGGCAAAGGTGAGGAAGGTACACTCACAGCAACACCAACACTCATATCATGTTTGTCTTGCAAAACTCTATTATCCTCTCAGGATCTGGTTCAGGATGGTTTGTGTGCAAATTGTTTTAAATTTCAGCAAAATACAAAGCAGATCCCTGTATAATGTCAGGTACAGAGGGATCTATCTTGGGCTATGTTTGCACAGACATTATCCAGTATAGCTGAGCGGATAATACCTACTCCATCTGTACCAGGAATAGGTTTTACTATTAACCCTTACATGCAGCTCCCTACCAATGGTATATAATTTCCACCAGCACCTGTTCAAAAGCAGGCTGATAAACCGAGGGTAAGTAAATCTTCACCTTCCACAGGCTACACATGAGGCAGAGGAGGATTCATCGGAAGATGAAGGCTCAATTAATTCTACTTCGGCATATGAAGAGGTGGAAGAAGGTCTCAGCTCAATGGATATAGCTAAGTTAATTAGAGCGATGAAAGCCATTCTTTCCTTAGAGGATTCAGCAGAGCCTGTGTTAAAATCCAAGGCACCTGTGCTTAATAGTGATGAGCGGGTTCGTTTTCCGAGAAACCGAACCCCCCCGAACCACGAAACCGAACCCCCCCGAACTTCACCCTTTTTACACGGGTCCGAGCCATACTCGGATTCTCCCATATGGCTCGGTTAACCCGAGCGCGCCCGAACGTCATCATCCCGTTGTCGGATACTCGCGAGATTCGGATTCTATATAAGCAGCCGCGCATCGCCGCCATTTTCACACTTGCATTGAGATTGATAGGGAGAGGACGTGGCTGGCGTCCTCTCCGTTTATATACGAGACAGTTGATCTGATTGCTTTGCTTGTTTATTTTACTATTGTGGGGAGGATTGGGGAGCAGCTGTTAGGAGGAGTACAGTGCAGAGTTTTACTGATAGTGACCACCAGTTTTTTATCCGTTCTCTTCTCTGCCTGAAAAAAACGCTCCATACCATATCTGTGCTCAGTGTGCTGCATGATATATCTGTGCTGAGTGCTCACACTGCTTAATTGTGGGGACTGGGGAGCAGCTATAGCAGGAGTACAGTGCAGAGTTTTGCTGACACTGACCACCAGAATACGTTTGTCTGCCTGAAAAACACTCCTGTGCCTTTTTTTTTATACTAGTAGTTTAGCAGTTTGCTGACAGTGTCCACCAGGTCCATTATACTGTATATAGCAGTACGGTAGGCCACTGCTGTACCTACCTCTGTGTCGTCACTCGTCATCCATAAAGTATACTATCCATCCATCTACATTGTATACCTGTGGTGGCTTTTTTTTATATACTAGTTTAGCAGTCTGCTGACAGTGTCCACCAGGTCCATTATACTGTATATAGCAGTACGGTAGGCCACTGCTGTACCTACCTCTGTGTCGTCACTCGTCATCCATAAAGTATACTATCCATCCATCTACATTGTATACCTGTGGTGGCTTTTTTTATACTAGTAGTTTAGCAGTCTGCTGACAGTGTCCACCAGGTCCATTATACTGTATATAGCAGTACGGTAGGCCACTGCTGTACCTACCTCTGTGTCGTCACTCGTCATCCATTAAGTATACTATCCATCCATCTACATTGTATACCTGTGGTGGCTTTTTTTTTATACTAGTAGTTTAGCAGTCTGTTGACAGTGTCCACCAGGTCCATTATACTGTATATAGCAGTACGGTAGGCCACTGCTGTACCTACCTCTGTGTCATCACTCGTCATCCATAAAGTATACTATCCATCCATCTACATTGTATACCTGTGGTGGCTTTTTTTTATACTAGTTTAGCAGTCTGCTGACAGTGTCCACCAGGTCCATTATACTGTATATAGCAGTACGGTAGGCCACTGCTGTACCTACCTCTGTGTCGTCACTCGTCATCCATTAAGTATACTATCCATCCATCTACATTGTATACCTGTGATGGCTTTTTTTTATACTAGTAATTTAGCAGTCTGTTGACAGTGTCCACCAGGTCCATTATACTGTATATAGCAGTACGGTAGGCCACTGCTGTACCTACCTCTGTGTCGTCACTCTTCATCCATTAAGTATACTATCCATCCATCTACATTGTATACCTGTGGTGGCTTTTTTTTCATACTAGTAGTTTAGCACTCTGCTGACAGTGTCCACCAGGTCCATTATACTGTATATAGCAGTACGGTAGGCTACTGCTGTACCTACCTCTGTGTCGTCACTCGTCATCCATTAAGTATACTATCCATCCATCTACATTGTATACCTGTGGTGGCTTTTTTTTATACTAGTAGTTTAGCAGTCTGCTGACAGTGTCCACTAGGTCCATTATACTGTATATAGCAGTACGCTAGGCCACTGCTGTACCTACCTCTGTGTCGTCACTCGTCATCCATAAAGTATACTATCCATCCATCTGCATTGTATACCTGTGGTGGCTTTTTTTTATACTAGTAGTTTAGCAGTCTGCTGACAGTGTCCACCAGGTCCATTATACTGTATATAGCAGTACGGTAGGCCACTGCTGTACCTACCTCTGTGTCGTCACTCGTCATCCATTAAGTATACTATCCATCCATCTACATTGTATACCTGTGGTGGCTTTTTTTTTATACTAGTAGTTTAGCAGTCTGTTGACAGTGTCCACCAGGTCCATTATACTGTATATAGCAGTACGGTAGGCCACTGCTGTACCTACCTCTGTGTCGTCACTCGTCATCCATAAAGTATACTATCCATCCATCTACATTGTATACCTGTAGTGGCTTTTTTTTATACTAGTAGTTTAGCAGTCTGCTGACAGTGTCCACGAGGTCCATTATACTGTATATAGCAGTACGGTAGGCCACTGCTGTACCTACCTCTGTGTCGTCACTCGTCATCCATAAAGTATACTATCCATCCATCTACATTGTATACCTGTGGTGGCTTTTTTTATACTAGTAGTTTAGCAGTCTGCTGAGTGTCCACCAGGTCCATTATACTGTATATAGCAGTACGGTAGGCCACTGCTGTACCTACCACTGTGTCGTCACTCGTCATCCATTAAGTATACTATCCATCCATCTACATTGTATACCTGTGGTGGCTTTTTTTTTATACTAGTAGTTTAGCAGTCTGCTGACAGTGTCCACCAGGTCCATTATACTGTATATAGCAGTACGGTAGGCCACTGCTGTACCTACCTCTGTGTCGTCACTCGTCATCCATTAAGTATACTATCCATCCATCTACATTGTATACCTGTGGTGGCTTTTTTTTTATACTAGTAGTTTAGCAGTCTGTTGACAGTGTCCACCAGGTCCATTATACTGTATATAGCAGTACGGTAGGGCACTGCTGTACCTACCTCTGTGTCGTCACTCGTCATCCATAAAGTATACTATCCATCCATCTACATTGTATACCTGTGGTGGCTTTTTTTTATACTAGTAGTTTAGCAGTCTGTTGACAGTGTCCACCAGGTCCATTATACTGTATATAGCAGTACGGTAGGCCACTGCTGTACCTACCTCTGTGTCGTCACTCGTCATCCATAAAGTATACTATCCATCCATCTACATTGTATACCTGTGGTGGCTTTTTTTATACTAGTAATTTAGCAGTCTGTTGACAGTGTCCACCAGGTCCATTATACTGTATATAGCAGTACGGTAGGCCACTGCTGTACCTACCTCTGTGTCGTCACTCGTCATCCATAAAGTATATTATCCATCCATCTACATTGTATACCTGTGGTGGCTTTTTTTTATACTAGTAGTTTAGCAGTCTGCTGACAGTGTCCACCAGGTCCATTATACTGTATATAGCAGTACGGTAGGCCACTGCTGTACCTACCTCTGTGTCGTCACTCGTCATCCATTAAGTATACTATCCATCCATCTACATTGTATACCTGTGGTGGCTTTTTTTTTATACTAGTAGTTTAGCAGTCTGTTGACAGTGTCCACCAGGTCCATTATACTGTATATAGCAGTACGGTAGGCCACTGCTGTACCTACCTCTGTGTCGTCACTCGTCATCCATAAAGTATACTATCCATCCATCTACATTGTATACCTGTGGTGGCTTTTTTTTTATACTAGTAGTTTAGCAGTCTGCTGACAGTGTCCACCAGGTCCATTATACTGTATATAGCAGTACGGTAGGCCACTGCTGTACCTACCTCTGTGTCGTCACTCGTCATCCATAAAGTATACTATCCATCCATCTACATTGTATACCTGTGGTGGCTTTTTTTATACTAGTAGTTTAGCAGTCTGCTGAGTGTCCACCAGGTCCATTATACTGTATATAGCAGTACGGTAGGCCACTGCTGTACCTACCACTGTGTCGTCACTCGTCATCCATTAAGTATACTATCCATCCATCTACATTGTATACCTGTGGTGGCTTTTTTTTTTATACTAGTAGTTTAGCAGTCTGCTGACAGTGTCCACCAGGTCCATTATACTGTATATAGCAATACGGTAGGCCACTGCTGTACCTACCTCTGTGTCGTCACTCATCATCCATTAAGTATACTATCCATCCATCTACATTGTATACCTGTGGTGCCTTTTAGTTGTGCGCATTAAAATATGGAGAACAAAAATGTGGAGGATAAAAAAATAGGGAAAGATCAAGATCCACTTCCACCTCGTGCTGAAGCTGCTGCCACTAGTCATGGCCGAGACGATGAAATGCCATCAACGTCGTCTGCCAAGGCCTATGCCCAATGTCATAGTACAGAGCATGTAAAATCCAAAACACAAAAGATCAGTAAAATGCCTCAAAAATCAAAATTAAAAGCTTCTGAGGAGAAGCGTAAACTTGCCAATATGCCATTTACGACACGGAGTGTCAAGGAACGGCTGAGGCCCTGGCCTATGTTCATGGCTAGTGGTTCAGCTTCACATGAGGATGGAAGCACTCATCCTCTCGCTAGAATAAAGAAAAGACTTAAGCTGGCAAAAGCACAGCAAAGAACTGTGCGTTCTTCGAAATCACAAATCCCCAAGGAGAGTCCAATTGTGTCGGTTGCGATGCTTGACCTTCCCAACACTGGACGGGAAGAGCTTGCGCCTTCCACCATTTGCACGCCCCCTGCAAGTGCTGGAAGGAGCACCCGCAGTCCAGTTCCTGATAGTCAAATTGAAGATGTCAGTGTCGAAGTACACCAGGATGAAGATATGGGTGTTGCTGGCGCTGGGGAGGAAATTGACAAGGAGGATTCTGATGGTGAGGTGGTTTGTTTAAGTCAGGCACCCGGGGAGACACCTGTTGTCCGTGTGAGGAATATGGCCATTGACATGCCTGGTCAAAATACAAAAAAAATCAGCTCTTCGGTGTGGAATTATTTCAACACAAATGCGGACAACAGGTGTCAAGCCATGTGTTGCCTTTGTCAAGCTGTAATAAGTAGGGGTAAGGACGTTAACCACCTCGGAACATCCTCCCTTATACGTCACCTGCAGCGCATTCATCATAAGTCAGTGACAAGTTCAAAAACTTTGGGTGACAGCGGAAGCAGTCCACTGACCAGTAAATCCCTTCCTCTTGTAACCAAGCTCCTGCAAACCACACCACCAACTCCCTCAGTGTCAATTTCCTCCTTACCCAGGAAAGCCAATAGTCCTGCAGGCCATGTCACTGGTAAGTCTGACGAGTCCTCTCCTGCCTGGGATTCCTCCGATGCATCCTTGAGTGTAACGCCTACTGCTGCTGGCGCTGCTGTTGTTGCTGCTGGGAGTCGATCGTCATCCCAGAGGGGAAGTCGGAAGACCACTTGTACTACTTCCAGTAAGCAATTGACTGTCCAACAGTCCTTTGCGAGGAAGATGAAATATCACAGCAGTCATCCTGCTGCAAAGCGGATAACTGAGGCCTTGGCAGCCTGGGCGGTGAGAAACGTGGTTCCGGTATCCATCGTTAATTCAGAGCCAACTAGAGACTTGATTGAGGTACTGTGTCCCCGGTACCAAATACCATCTAGGTTCCATTTCTCTAGGCAGGCGATACCGAAAATGTACACAGACCTCAGAAAAAGACTCACCAGTGTCCTAAAAAATGCAGTTGTACCCAATGTCCACTTAACCACGGACATGTGGACAAGTGGAGCAGGGCAGACTCAGGACTATATGACTGTGACAGCCCACTGGGTAGATGTATTGCCTCCCGCTGCAAGAACAGCAGCGGCGGCACCAGTAGCAGCATCTCGCAAACGCCAACTCGTTCCTAGGCAGGCTACGCTTTGTATCACCGCTTTCCAGAATACGCACACAGCTGAAAACCTCTTACGGCAACTGAGGAAGATCATCGCAGAATTGCTTAGCCCAATTGGACTCTCCTGGGGATTTGTGACATCGGACAACGCCACCAATATTGTGCGTGCATTACATCTGGGCAAATTCCAGCACGTCCCATGTTTTGCACATACCTTGAATTTGGTGGTGCAGAATTATTTAAAAAACGACAGGGGCGTGCAAGAGATGCTGTCGGTGGCCCGAAGAATTGCGGGCCACTTTCGGCGTTCAGGCACCGCGTACAGAAGACTGGAGCACCACCAAAAATACCTGAACCTGCCCTGCCATCATCTGAAGCAAGAGGTGGTAACGAGGTGGAATTCAACCCTCTACATGCTTCAGAGGATGGAGGAGCAGCAAAAGGCCATTCAAGCCTATACATCTGGCCACAATATAGGCAAAGGAGGTGGAATGCACCTGTCTCAAGCGCAGTGGAGAATGATTTCAACGTTGTGCAAGGTTCTGCAACCCTTTGAACTTGCCACACGTGAAGTCAGTTCAGACACTGCCAGCCTGAGTCAGGTCATTCCCCTCATCAGGCTTTTGCAGAAGAAGCTGGAGACATTGAAGGAGGAGCTAAAACAGAGCGATTCCGCTAGGCATGTGGGACTTGTGGATGGAGCCCTTCATTCGCTTAACCAGGATTCACGGGTGGTCAATCTGTTGAAATCAGAGCACTACATTTTGGCCACCGTGCTCGATCCTAGATTTAAAACCTACGTTGTATCTCTCTTTCCGGCAGACACAAGTCTGCAGGGGTTCAAAGACCTGCTGGTGAGAAAATTGTCAAGTCAAGCGGAACGTGACCCGTCAACAGCTCCTCCTTCACATTCTCCCGCAACTGGGGGTGCGAGGAAAAGGCTAAGAATTCCGAGCCCACCCGCTGGCGGTGATGCAGGGCAGTCTGGAGCGAGTGCTGACATCTGATCCGGACTGAAGGACCTGCCAACGATTACTGACATGTCGTCTACTGTCACTGCATATGATTCTTTCACCATTGAAAGAATGGTGGAGGATTATATGAGTGACCGCATCCAAGTAGGCACGTCAGACAGTCCGTACGTATACTGGCAGGAAAAAGAGGCAATTTGGAGGCCCTTGCAGAAACTGGCTTTATTCTACCTAAGTTGCCCTCCCTCCAGTGTGTACTCCGAAAGAGTGTTTAGTGCAGCCGCTCACCTTGTCAGCAATCGGCGTACGAGGTTACTTCCAGAAAATGTGGAGAAGATGATGTTCATTAAAATGAATTATAATCAATTTCTCCGTGGAGACATTCACCAGCAGCAATTGCCTCCAGAAAGTACAAGGGGACCTGAGATGGTGGATTCCTGTGGGGACGAATTAATAATCTGTGAGGAGGGGGATGTACACAGTGAAAGGGGTGATGAATCGGACGATGATGATGAGGTGGACATCTTGCCTCTGTAGAGCCAGTTTGTGCAAGTAGAGATTGATTGCTTCTTTTTTGGTGGGGGCCCAAACCAACCAGTCATTTCAGTCACAGTCGTGTGGCAGACCCTGTCGCTGAAATGATGGGTTCGTTAAAGTGTGCATGTCCTGTTTATACAACATAAGGGTGGGTGGGAGGGCCCAAGGACAATTCCATCTTGCACCTCTTTTTTCTTTCATTTTTCTTTGCATCATGTGCTGTTTGGGGAGTATTTTTTTGAAGGGCCATCCTGCCTGACACTGCAGTGTCACTCCTAGATGGGCCAGGTGTTTTTGTCGGCCACTTGTGTCGCTTAGCTTAGTCACACAGCGACCTTGGTGCGCCTCTTTTTTTCTTTGCATCATGTGCTGTTTGGGGACTATTTTTTCAAGTGCCATCCTGTCTGACACTGCAGTGCCACTCCTAGATGGGCCAGGTGTTTGTGTCGGCCACTAGGGTCGATTAGCTTAGTCACACAGCTACCTCATTGCGCCTCTTTTTTTCTTTGCATCATGTGCTGTTTGGGGGACTATTTTTTTCAAGTGCCATCCTGTCTGACACTGCAGTGCCACTCCTAGATGGGCCAGGTGTTTGTGTCGGCCACTAGGGTCGCTTAGCTTAGTCACACAGCTACCTCATTGCGCCTCTTTTTTTGTTTGCATCATGTGCTGTTTGGGGACTATTTTTTTCAAGTGCCATCCTGTCTGACACTGCAGTGCCACTCCTAGATGGGCCAGGTGTTTGTGTCGGCCACTTGGGTCGCTGAGCTTAGTCACACAGCTACCTCATTGCGCCTCTTTTTTTCTTTGCATCATGTGCTGTTTGGGGACTATTTTTTTCAAGTGCCATCCTGTCTGACACTGCAGTGCCACTCCTAGATGGGCCAGGTGTTTGTGTCGGCCACTAGGGTCGCTTAGCTTAGTCACACAGCTACCTCATTGCGCCTCTTTTTTTCTTTGCATCATGTGCTGTTTGGGGACTATTTTTTTCAAGTGCCATCCTGTCTGACACTGCAGTGACACTCCTAGATGGGCCAGGTGTTTGTGTCGGCCACTTGGGTCGCTTAGCTTAGCCATCCAGCGACCTCGGTGCAAATTTTAGGACTAAAAATAATATTGTGAGGTGTGAGGTGTTCAGAATAGACTGAAAATGAGTGGAAATTATGGTTATTGAGGTTAATAATACTATGGGATCAAAATGACCCCCAAATTCTATGATTTAAGCTGTTTTTTAGTGTTTTTTGAAAAAAACACCCGAATCCAAAACACACCCGAATCCGACAAAAAATTTCCAGTGAGGTTTTGCCAAAACGCGTCCGAACCCAAAACACGGCCGCGGAACCGAACCCAAAACCAAAACACAAAACCCGAAAAATTTCCGGTGCACATCACTAGTGCTTAAATATCCTAAAACAGTTAAGACTGAGTTTCAAGGGTCAGAGCAGCTGACGGAAATCATGGAAGAGGCTTGGGCTACACCCAATAAGAGATTTCGCATTCCAAAGAAATGGGATTCAAGTTACCCTCTTCCAGCTGGGGATTGTTTAAAAAGGGAGGTGGCTCCTAAAGTAGATACACGTGATTCGATTAGTGCGAAAATCTATATTACCTTTGCCTTCAACATCATTAAATGATTTCACGGATAGGAGAGTGGATGGGTTTCTAAAAAACATTATTTTCCTGTCTGGGGCAGTCATAAGGCCAGCCATGGCTTCAGCTTGGATGGCAAAGGCAGTATCTGCCTGGTCTGATACATTGGGTAGGGGGTTGACTTCTTCAGTTTGCACAGATTTGGCAGCAGTCTACAACAGATGCCTGGGTGCAGGAAGCGGTGTCTCTAGGTTATGCTTTTCCCTTCAAGAAGCATCCTCCTCGAAGGTTTTTTTATACCAGCCCGTCTCAGGTAGAGGCAAAGGCCAGTTCAGAAATTGCTTCACTCAGGAATAATTATTTCAGTTCCCCCTTCAGTTCCCCCTGCACAGCGAGGACAGGGTTTTTACTCCAACCTATTTTTGGTTCAGAAGGCAAATGGGTCATTTCAGCCCATTCTCAATCTCAAAATGCTGAACAAATACATTTGGGTACCTCGGTTTCACATGGAAACGTTACGATCCATAATCTTGGACATGGAGCCAGGAGATTATGTGGTATCCTTGGATATACAGGATGCTTACCTACATGTTCCTATAGCACTGTCCCATCAGTGTTATCTCAGGTTTGCTATTCTCCAGCAGCATTTTAAGTTCCAGGCTCTACCCTTTGGGTTAGCCACAGCCCCCAGAGTATTTACCAAGATTATGGTGGTTATGGTAGCTTATCTCTGCCAGCAGGGGATAAGAATATTTCCATACCTCGATGATCTTTAATCCTGGCACAGTCACAGGAATTGCTCCTATGCCATCTGCAACAGACAATAACATGTCTGCAGAAACATGGGTGGCTCATAAATTGGGCAAAATCGTCTCTGGTTCCAACACAGCGGATGACTTCACTTCGGGGATGTACTGGATTAAGGTCTACAGAGAGTAATTTTACCTCAGAACAAGATATCCAAGGTACAGTCAAGGATTCAAGACCTGCTACATGGTCAAACGATATCCATTCACACAGCAATGCAAGTAATGGGGATGATGGTGTCAACATTCGACTTGGTAGAGTATGCACAATTCCACTCGAGGCCTCTGCAGCATCTGATTCTTGCCAAATGGAGTGGTTTACATCAGATGATAAAGAAAAAGACTATGGTACTTTCGGTAAAACTAAGAAGGTCATTAGACTGGTGGCTACAGACATCCCATCTGGACAAGGGGAGACCCTTTTGGATATCAGATTGGGAGGTTCTGACAACAGAAGCCAGCCTCAAGGGCTGGGGAGTAGTATCCAGAGGGTTGTGCTTCCAGGGACAATGGTCCAAAGAAGAAAGTTGCCTGCCAATAAATGTGTTGTAACTTCGGGCTATATACATGGCACTAATTCAGGCAAAGGACATTCTTCGAGGAGCTCCTGTCCAGATCCACTTGGACAATGCAACGGCAGTACCGCACCTCAACCATCAGGGAAGAACTCGCAGCCAAAAAGCAATGAAGGAGGTAAGTCACATACTAAAGTGGGCAGAACCTCATCATCCAGCCTTATCCGCAGTGTTCATTCTGGGAGTCCTAAACTGGGAAGCGGACTTTCTCAGTCGACACACCATTCAGGCAAGCGAATGGGCTCTACACCTGGAGGTCTTCAAGACTCTAGTAGACAAATGGGGGTTGCCAGAGATAGGTCTCATGGCGTCCTTTCTGAATAACAAAGTGACCGCATACGGGTCAAGAACAAAGAATCCCAGAGCAATCGTGGTGGACACCTTGTCGGTAAGATGGGACTTTCATCTAGCTTATGCGTTTCCTCCGATCACCCTGTTACCCAGGGTGGTGAGAAAAATAAAGCAAGGAAGGGCTGCCGAGATACTAATAGCTCCGGCTTAGCCCAGAAGGCATTGGTATACGGGTTTGCAGAGAATGTCGATGGATGCTCCATTTCTGCTCCCTCAACGTTCAGACCTATTGGCGCAGGGTCCTTGTTATCACAGACATCTGGATCGACTGTCTTTGACGGCGTGGCTCTTGAAACCTCTATCCTGAAGTCAATAGGATTCTCTCAGCATGTAATTCAAACAATGCTCAGAGCAAGGAAACCTTCCTCAGCTAGCATTTATCACCGAATATGACAAACCTATATTCATTGGTGCAGTGAAAGAAAGGTAGATCCTAAGTCTTTCACAGTTTCCAGGGTTTTGACATTCCTTCAGGCAGGAATGGATAAGGGTTTGAAAGTGGCTTCCTTGAGAGTGTAAGTATCGGCATTGACTGTATGGTTTAAAAAAAAAATTGCCAATTTACAGGATGTGCGTACTTTTTTCCTGGGAATGCTGCGCATTCAACCTCCTTTTGTTCCACCTTCAGTGCTGTGGGACTTATGTGTAGTCCTGAAGGCCCTTCAAGTTGCCCCATTTGAACCAATTAATACAGTGGATCTTAAATGGTTTACAGCTAAAGTGATGTTTCTACTGACCATGGCATCAGCTAGAAGGGTATCAGATTTAGGGGCGCTGTCATGTCATTCTCCATTTCTGAATTTTTATCAAGATAGAGCAGTTCTCAGAACTAGATCTGGGTACCTTCTTAAGGTGGGGTCTAAATTCCACCTTAATGAAGAAATTGTAGTTCCGGCTTTTCAGGTACTGGGACTTTCTGCAGGAGATGCATCGCTGGATGTAGTCCGTGCATTAAGGATCTTTCGTACCAGTGCCATCAGAAAGACAGATTCTCTCTTCATTCGCTATGGATTTCACAAGAGAGGATGGCCTGCTAGTAAACAGACGCTGGCAAGATGGCTTCGAATGACGATTTCAGAAGCATATTCTCAAGCTGATTTCCCTGTTCTGGCTAATGTCTCTGCTCACTCTACTTGTAAGGTAGGTCCTTCATGGGCAGCACAGCGTGGTGCTTCAGCAGAACAGATATGTAAGGCAGCCACATGGTCTTCCATTAACACATTCATTAGACATTATGCCTTGGATACCTTTGCCTCTCATGACGCTGAATTCGAGCGAAGAGTTCTCATGTCCAATCAGGAGCGTCCCCACCACTAAATTGCTTTGGGAAATCCCAATGTTATCCTGTGGATAACGGGTGGACCCTGCCGGAGAGATATATGTTATGGTAAGAACTTACAGTTGATAACGGTATTTCTCCTAAGTCCGCAGAATCCACAGGGATCCCACCCTGATGCACCTGATTTGAGGATCCTTCTACTCACTAACCTCTTCCTTCTTGTACGGAAGGGTGTGCATGTGTGTTCTTCTCGCCTGATTAGGGCTCTACATGATGCTCCTGCCTTGTGCTTTGGAATACAACTGATTTGCCTGAGCCAGTGAGCAGGGATATATGGATGGGCCCGTTGCATCTTGGCAGGCCAGAAAGCTTTGATTGATTGGTGCCAATCCGCTAACGCTCCATCATATCCCATTGTTGTTGAGCTCAGGTGTATTCTGTTTCCACTGGTCATCCTTGAGATTTTCCTATAGCTTAATTGTAGTCCACCTGTGGTAAATTCAGTTGATTGGACATGATTTGGAAAGGCACACACCCGTGTATATAAGGTCCCACATTTGACAGTGCATGAGCACAAACCAAGCATGAAGTCAAAGGAATTGTCTGTAGACCTCCGAGACAGGATTGTCTCGAGGTAGGAATCTGGGGATGGGTACAGAAAAAGAGTGGCACTTGATATGCCGGCTGTCAGGATGCTGGCGCTCAGCATACTGCCGCCGGAATCCCGACAGCCTGGAGGGAGAATAAATGTCTGCAAGATGCTCTTTTGCACTCGCTTCGCTGCCAGTATACCAGCGGCTGGGATCCCAGTGCCGGTATGCTGGGCACTGGGATCCCAAGCGCCGGCATACTGTAGTAGACCCCAGAAAAATTTCTGCTGCTTTGAAGGTCCCAATGAGCACAGTGGCCTCCATCATCCATAAATGGAAGAAGTTCAAAACACCAGGACTCTTCCAAGAGCTGGCCAGCCAACTAAACTGAGCAATTGGGAGAGAAGGGCCCCAGAAAGGGAGGGGACAAAGAACATGATGGTCACTCTGTCAGAGGTACATCCATTGGCGTTTCTATAATGGGTGCAATGTGTGCGGTGCACATGGGCCCCTGGGTCCAGGGGGGCCCACACAACACACATTGCACCCATTTAAATACTTACCTAACCGGAGTCCAGTGGCGGGCGCAGCATCCTTGCACAAACTGGCTTTACAGAGGCAAGATATCCTCCTCATCCTCTATCTCTGATTCCTCACCCCCGTCAGTTTTTACAGCCTCATCCTAATCCTCACAGAGAAAAAAATTTCACACCGAAGAGGTTGATTTTTTGTTTTTTTGCCCAGGCATGACAATGGGCTTTTTCATCCCATGGCCAACAACTGTCTCCACTGATGCATTATTCAAACAAACCACATCACCATCAGAATCCTCATCATCAACTTCCTCCTCAGCGCCAGCTACAGTAGTATCCTCCTCATCCTGGTGTACTTCTACAGTGACATCCTCAATCTCAATATCAGGAACTGAACTGGCGGTGCTCCTCCCAGCACTTGCAGGGGGTGTGCAAATGGTGGTAGGAGCCTCCTCTTCCCATATAGTCTCGCAACCGTGGACACGCTTGGACTCTCCTTGGGCAGAAAGAATGCATTATTAACTGATTCAAGGAGGAGTGTCCAATGGGCCAACCCTGGGAGGGGAGTCTGAGTCACCAACCCCAGGAGGGGAGTCTGAGGTACTGACCTCAGATGAGGGGTACAATATTTGGACCACAGAAAGAGCATCCAAGTCTCCAGTTCCAGAGGGAACATCTAATATGGCAGTCCCAGAAGGGGCATCTGATACTTCTACCCAAGGAAGGTAATCTGAACTCCTGGTCCTAGATCGGACTTCCAACATGTCTGGTCCAGAAGCCCAAGAGTTGGTCACCACTCTGACTACAGCTTTCTCAACATTATCTTCAAGTTTCTCCAGTACCGATCCAATTTCATCCATCAATTCTAATAAAGAGTTCCAGTTTGATGCTCCAGCATCCATTTTCTTTGAAAGAGATCTAGTTCAATTTCGTACCCTGGCTCATCATTATCTCACAGATATTCAGTAGCACTCCTCAATAAGTATCACTCCTGCCAATGTAGTTACATGTAAGTACTTCCTTCATGCCTCCAGAGACAAAGCCTTGGACTGGGCTCAACCTTTCATCAAATCCAAGGATCTAATACCAAATGATTTCGCCACCTTCATTAAAGCAGTAAAACAAAAATTCACATAAAAATCAGACTGTTTTAGATCATCTGAAAATCTGGATTCAACAACTACATGCTTAGTTAATCCCACAAACCAGATGTCTCGCCCGGCTAGTCCTTCTGCAGGGACTTCATGACATGCTGGTCCTAAGGAGAAACTTCATGCCCTGCTGGTTCCAGGAACGAACCTTCAGTTCATAAAGACCAAGATCCAGATCCAGTCTCTTCTTCATGAAAGTGGAACTGTTTCATAAATTAATGTTGCAGTATCTAGATGCGGCTCCACTCTGTTCTCCAGCAGAGATAATTTATGCCTCTTGTCATGTCCTTCAGAGGGGAGGCTAGGAAGTGGACTGACTAGTTAATCACATCCAGAGATCCTATTCTGCAGGACTTGGGGGCCTTCAGCCAAACTGTGGTCAACGGGTTTGGTGGTGTTAGGATCTCCTGTTCTGTGCTGCCACGTCGCCATGGCAACCGGGAGGCAAGTAGAAAGGAGAAATTTCAGATTCCGTGCGCACTAGACTGAAGTGCAGCTACACAATACACAAGTGTGTAAATCCACCAAACAGACAAGAGACAGATACAAAAACAAGTTGTGCATTTAACAGTAGCGCTCTCCAACCACCATGTTTAAACTCCCCCAACAGAAGTGAAACAAAATTATTAAAAATGATTCACCCTGAGGGAATGGAGGGATTCTTCGCCCTCCCTTTGCTTAGATCTATATAAGCAGCAGCATACACTTCTCTCTTTAGATCACAGGACAAGGGGAAAATTCTCCAGAGCCTCAGAGAAAAAATCCGTAATGGATTGGGATGTTTTTACTTCTTGCTGAACATCCTAAAACACTTTAGAAAGAGAGAGACATAGTGTAGCAGTCCTTAGACATGGATGTTAATTTATTCCACAGACCGCACTTACAAAACAATGATTAAAAAGAAGCATTTAAAATCAACTCCAATGGACATATCACCAAGATGGCATCTTTCCTCCTCGGGAAATTCCTGCAACACCAGCTGGACACGGTGAGTGGAAGTGCCGGGTTCCGGATCCACAGCTTCGCTTGTTGTTTTATTCCGTGGACTTTTCTCCATTCGCTCTGAAGGATCTTCCTGGTTTTTGTGGAGCTGTGGATCCGGAACCCGGCACTTCCACTCACCGTGTCCAGCTGGTGTTGCAGGAATTTCCCAAGGAGGAAAGATGCCATCTTGGTGATATGTCCATTGGAGTTGATTTTAAATGCTTCTTTTTAATCATTGTTTTGTAAGTGCGGTCTGTGGAATAAATTAACATCCATGTCTAAGGACTGCTACACTATGTCTCTCTCTTTCTAAAGTGTTTTAGGATGTTCAGCAAGAAGTAAAAACATCCCAATCCATTACGGATTTTTTCTCTGAGGCTCTGGAGAATTTTCCCCTTGTCCTGTGATCTAAAGAGAGAAGTGTGTGCTGCTGCTTATATAGATCTAAGCAAAGGGAGGGCGAAGAATCCCTCCATTCCCTCAGGGTGAATCATTTTTAATAATTTTGTTTCACTTCTGTTGGGGGAGTTTAAACATGGTGGTTGGAGAGCGCTACTGTTAAATGCACAACTTGTTTTTTGAACCGGGAGGCAAGTGTTAGCGAAGTAATCTGAGCACAGCTGATACTCCGGTCCGGTTTTTTACTGTGTAGTGGTTACAGGCTCTGTGCATGGCAGGGAATCCGGCGCTGGTTTTGTGCTCACAGTCTGTGAGGTCTGAGTGGGGCGTGGACAGCACCTGCTATATAAACCATCCTCTCAGGCTAGGCAAATGCTGCTGAATCTTTGTTTGTTAGTCAGTTCCAGAGAGTTAGCTAGTACTGTGTGACTTTGTATTTACTTGCTGCTTACTGCGAATAGGCCTTGGGATTCGGTACTTCATTCTGCCAATCCGGCCCTAGCCGTAAGACTGGAGTCAGTTGTTTGACCTGCTGGGGTTCTTTTGCTATTCTGTGAACCCAGCAGGTTTGCGGCTGTACTCTCAGACCTGCTTGCTTAATCCTCCCTCACTGTGCAGGGCGTCCAGGTGTCAGTTTAGTGGCAGTAAGCTGAACCTGTGCCCTGCAAGTGGGGGTTAGGATTGTGGATACTCTCCTTGTGTCTATATTTCTATCTCTGACCAAGGAGTTTATTCCCACACCCGTTGGTAACCCTTTGGGGTTTTTTCTGTTGCTCTTAGCAACATCATTTCAGGTGCTCCACATGTTAAATCACTACACATCGCTTCATTGTCCGCTCTATTCCATCTGAGCATTCCTGACACTAGGGAGACACCCAATTCCTGAGCCTTTGGGCTTCTCCGTTCACTTTGTGTTTATTAGTTATTCCATCACCTCCTGTGTATGTTATGTTATACTGTCTGTGAGTTCGTTTGCTTCGCTTCCCTCTCTGTTCATACACCGGTATACTCCTGTTAGCACTGGCGTGCGTAACATATTCAGCAGCCCTACTCCTGTTGAAATTTTGTGGGAATATGGAGCATACCCCTCAAAATACTTTGCAACAGGTGGTCGATCAGGTGCAGGTCCTGACTCGACAATTTAATGAGATGTCCATTAAAATGAACACCCCGCAGGCCGTTAGCGGAGCTCCCGCAGCAGCAGCGGCAAGTTCAGGGGTTAAGGAGCCTAAAGTAAATCTCCCGGATCGTTTTTCTGGAGATCGCTCGCAGTTCTTTTGTTTCAAGGAGAGCTGTAAGCTATATTTCAGGCTTAGGCCCCAGCCTTCTGGGTCGGAGATTCAGCGGGTGGGCATGGTGATTTCCTTGCTACAAGGAGACCCACAGGTCTGGGCATATGGGTTACAGCCTGACTGTCCGTCGCTTAAAAGTGTTGATGCTTTTTTTACGGCACTGGGCATTTTGTATGATGACCCTGACAAGATGGCTTCAGCCGAGGCTCAGATTACGGTTCTTAAGCAAGGGCGACGGCCAGCTGAGGTTTATAGTATGGAGTTTCGGAGGTTGGCTCATGATACCCAGTGGAATGACCCAGCCCTGAGAAACCAGTACCGAAAGGGCCTTTCTGACCAGATAAAGGACCAACTGGTACAATATCCCTCGCCTGATAGCTTAGATCAGCTCATGCAGTTATCCATCCGGGTGGATAGATGGCTGAGAGAGCGTAGGCTTGAAAGGGAGACCGCAGTTTCCTTTTTTCCCAAGGGAACCTCAGACTCTGAGGAATATTCCGAGGAGCCTATGCAGATTGGGGCTACCCGCCTCTCCTCGCGTGAGAAGACGCGGAGGAGACAGCAGGGTTTGTGTTTGTACTGTGGGAATAAAGGTCATGTTGTAGTATCATGCCCAGAAAAAACGGAAAACTTCAGGGCCTGAGGGTGATGGGAAATATCCTGTCAGGCCAGAAGTCAAAATTTCCTAAAAAGACTTTTCTCATTCCGGTGACTTTGGAGATCCTCGGTCAAACTGTCAAGACTGAGGCCTTTGTTGACAGTGGGGCCGATGGGGTTTTCATGGACCGTCAATTCGCCCTGGAACACTCTGTTCCCTCAGTACCTTTGGCATCAGAGATTGAGATCTGTGGGTTAAACGGGGAACCATTGTCCCAGGGTAAAATTACCTCCTGCACCAGCCAAATTCCTTTGTTTATTGGAGCCACACACTCTGAAAAATTGTCTTTTTATGTGACTGTCTGTTCTTTTGCCCCATTGGTTTTGGGGTTACCCTGGTTAAGGGCCCATAACCCTCAATTTGACTGGGTCTCTGGGGAGATTCTTAGTTGGGGTAGTGATTGTTTCAGGAGTTGCTTGAGCCTTCCAGTCAGGCTCTCGCAGCTAAGTTTGCCAGGATTGCCAGGATGTTATGCAGATTTTGCGGATGTGTTCTCCAAAAAAGTTGCGGAGGTACTACCTCCCCATCGCCCCTATGACTGTGCCATTGATTTGTTGCCGGATGCTAAGCTTCCCAAGAGCAGGTTGTACTCCCTGTCACGTCCTGAGACTCAGGCTATGGCAGAGTACATTCAGGAGAACTTGGCTAAGGGATTTATCAGACCCTCACAGTCCCCAGTTGGGTCAGGGTTCTTTTTCGTGGGTAAAAAGGACGGTTCGTTGCGACCCTGCATCGACTTCAGGGAATTGAACCGTATCACGATTAAAAACTCGTACCCACTGCCTCTCATTTCCGTTTTGTTTTACCAGCTTCGTACTGCCACCATTTTTTCTAAGATTGACCTACGCGGTGCTTACAATCTAATCCGAATAAGAGAGGGGGATGAATGGAAGACTGCCTTTAATACCCACTCAGGGCATTATGAATATTTGGTGATGCCTTTTGGGCTCTCTAATGCCCCGGCAGTCTTCCAAGAATTCATGAACGATGTGCTCAGGGAATATTTGGATAGATTCTTAGTTGTTTATCTAGATGACATCCTAATCTTCTCTCATTCCCTGGAGGAACATCGGAAGCATGTACGCTTAGTCCTCCAGAAACTCAGAGACCACCAGCTTGGGGCGAAGCTGGAGAAGTGCGAGTTTGAAGTCCAGCAAATCGCATTTCTAGGGTATATTATCTCCTCAGAAGGTTTCCAAATGGAGGGTTCTAAGGTACAGGCAGTCCTGGATTGGGTGCAGCCCACTAGTTTGAAGGCGCTTCAGCGTTTTCTGGGCTTTGCGAATTTTTATAGACGGTTTATCGCTGGATTTTCGTCTATAGTGGCCCCCTTGGTGGCACTCACTAAGAAAGGGGCGGATGTTGCTCACTGGTCTTGTGAGGCCAAAGCGGCCTTTGCACGTCTCAAAAGGGCATTTGTCTCGGCCAAGGTGCTGCGACACCCAGATCCAGAGCGTCCTTTTGTGGTAGAAGTGGATGCCTCTGAGATAGGTATTGGGGCAGTGCTCTCTCAGATGGGGGTGTCTGATAATCGCCTTCATCCCTGTGCTTACTTTTCCCGTAAATTTTTGTCTGCCGAGATGAATTATGATGTGGGTAACCGGGAATTGTTGGCTATAAAGGATGCACTCGGGGAGTGGAGACACTGGCTTGAGGGGGCTAAGTTTGTGGTCTCAATTCTCACCGACCATAAGAATCTGGCATATTTAGAGTCAGCGAAGCGGCGCAATGCCAGGCAGGCACGATGGGCTTTGTTTTTTGCTCGCTTTAATTTTTTGATAACATATCGCCCTGGGTCAAAAAACATCAAGGCTGATGCGCTCTCGCTGAGTTTTGCTCCAGTTCAAGAGACCACCGAGGAGCCATTGCCCATTGTGTCCCCATCATGTATTAAAGTGGGCATTACCCAGGACCTCTTGTCATTAGTCCTTAGAGCACAGGAGCAGGCTCCTCCAGACCTTCCGGTAGGTCTCTTGTTTGTGCCTCCTAGGTTAAGACAGCGAGTGTTCCTGGAATTCCATGCAAAGAGGTCGGCAGGGCATCCGGGTATTGCCAGAACTCGGGAGTTGCTGTCTAGGGCGGTGTGGTGGCCCTCGTGGCTAGGGATGTGGATCAGTGGGTTCGGGCATGTGACGTTTGTGCCCGAAATAAAACTCCTAGAGGGGTTCCTGTCGGCCCATTACATCCACTCTCTATTCCGTCTAAGCCATGGACCAACATTTCCATGGATTTTGTGGTGGACTTGCCCAAATCCTCGGGGATGGCAGCCATTTGGGTTGTCAATGACAGGTTTTCGAAGAGGGCGCATTTCGTTCCACTGGTTGGGTTGCCATCGGCCAGACGCCTGTCTGAGTTATTTATGCAGCATGTTGTGCGCCTCCACGGGTTGCCACTTGATGTGGTCTCTGACCGTGGAGCCCAGCTTGTGGCCAAATTCTGGAGGGCATTTTGTTCTGATCTCCAGATTTCTGTGAGCTTGTCGTCAGGCTACCATCCACAGTCTAATGGGCAGACTGAGAGGGTGAACCAGTCCTTGGAGCAGTTCCTCAGGTGTTATGTCTCCAAGTGTCATACTGACTGGGTTGCTCATCTGTCCATGGCGGAGTTTGCCTATAACAACGCGGCTCACTCTGCTACAGGGATCTCTCCCTTCCTTTGTGTGTATGGGCATCATCCTAAGGCCAATTCTTTTGACCCCCTGGATTCCACGTCTGGTGGTTCCTCTGTTGTTTTGGTCCTTAGGGGTATTTGGAGGAAAGTGAAGAAAGCCCTTGTGTCTGTGTCATTAGTGACCAAAAGGGGTTTTGATAAGCGGAGAAGACCCTGCAGCTTCAAATTAGGAGACTTCGTCTGGTTTTCCACCAAGAATTTGAAGTTGAGACAGCCATCTCATAAGTTTGGCCCCCGGTTCATCGGCCCTTATAAGATCACCAGGGTTATCAATACGGTGGCATTTCAGTTAGATCTGCCCCGTTCATTGGGTATCAATAAAACATTTCATTGTTCCCTTTTAAAACTGGCGGTTAGTAATCCTTCTTCCAGTGGAAGACCTTCTCCTCTTCTGATACGGGGTCAGAGGGAGTTTGTGGTTGAAAGGGTTCTTGACTCCAAGATGGTTCGGGGTCGGCTGTCATTTTTGGTGCACTGGAAGGGGTATGGCCCGGAGGAGCGGTCGTGGGTGCGCAGTTGTGATCTTCATGCCCCCAGACTGATACACTCTTTCTTCTCGCAGTTCCCCGATAAACCCGGCGGTAGGGGTTCTTTGACCCCTCGTCAGAGGGGGGGTACTGTTAAGATCTCCTGTTCTGTGCTGCCATGTCGCCATGGCAACCGGGAGGCAAGTGTTAGCGAAGTAACCTGAGCGCAGCTGATACTCCGGTCCGGGTTTTTACTGTGTAGTGGTTACAGGCTCTGTGCACGGCAGGGAATCTGGCGCTGGTTTTGTGCTCACAGTCTGTGAGGTCTGAGTGGGGCGTGGACAGCACCTGCTATATAAACCATCCTCTCAGGCTAGGCAAATGCTGCTGAATCTTTGTTTGTTAGTCAGTTCAAGAGAGTTAGCTAGCACTGTGTGACTTTGTATTTACTTGTTGCTTACTGCGAATAGGCCTTGGGATTCGGTACTTCATTCTGCCAATCCGGACCTAGCCGTAAGACTGGAGTCAGTTGTTTGACCTGCTGGGGTTCTTTTGCTATTCTGTGAACCCAGCAGGTTTGCGGCTGTACTCTCAGACCTGCTTGCTTAATCCTCCCTCACTGTGCAGGGCGTCCAGGTGTCAGTTTAGTGGCAGTAAGCTGAACCTGTGCCCTGCAAGTGGGGGTTAGGATTGTGGATACTCTCCTTGTGTCTATATTTCTATCTCTGACCAAGGAGTTTATTCCCACACCCGTTGGTAACCCTTTGGGGTTTTTTCTGTTGCTCTTAGCAACATCATTTCAGGTGCTCCACATGTTAAATCACTACACATCGCTTCATTGTCCGCTCTATTCCATCTGAGCATTCCTGACACTAGGGAGACACCCAATTCCTGAGCCTTTGGGCTTCTCCGTTCACTTTGTGTTTATTAGTTATTCCATCACCTCCTGTGTATGTTATGTTATACTGTCTGTGAGTTCGTTTGCTTCGCTTCCCTCTCTGTTCATACACCGGTATACTCCTGTTAGCACTGGTGTGCGTAACAGGTGGACCAGAGTCATTTACTCTGGGTCTTCTGAGAGTTTTGTTTCACTGACCAAGGACTCTGTTACCAGCAAAGGAGTCAAGTCTGCAAGATCTGGGATTCTGATTAATTGTCAGTCTCAGGTTTATTGCAGCATAGTAACCTCTTTACCTAGACCTCAAGCCTGGAATTTAACTGTTGGCTATGTCTCACTGTACTCATCTTGTAAAAGAGTTATGAACAAGCCTGATGTTTCCAGTACCTGCCCAGTCTGTCAAATATCCTGCCTATGCCCAATCAATCTTTACTTGTACTTCTATTGTACCATCTGTTTTCAAGAACAACACAATCCTTCCTTGGTTGTGGACTCCAACTCAGATTATGATTCTGAAGCTGGTGAAATCCCTTTGCTTGAGGTTACCATCAGTTCAGATAATGTGTTTGGACTTACCTTGGTCAGACCTCTGCAACCTCACAAAAAGAAGAAGTCCCGTTCGAAATTCTGAAATCAGCCTTGTACGTCTGTCTGGTCTTGTCTAGTCTTCAGTCCCCCTTAGACCTGGAAATGTGTCAAGAGCCCACCCTCAGGAGGGGAAGGGGAGGCAATATTGATATTAGTCACTGCTGTGACTCTTTCCTGTCTGTATTCCAGCTGTCTCCTAGCAACTTGGGTGCTGGCTGCTCATGCAGCAGCTCACCTGCTTGGAATACCTAATTACCTGACCTCAGTCTGATGTCTCGTTAGATTGGTCTGTCTCCCTTTCATTAAGAATTCTGGTCAGTTCTTGCCTGCTGGTGATTTTCCCCAGTTCCTGATTTTAGTGAGCTTGTCAAGCAGTCACTGTACTCTGTGCAGTTCCCAGTCTCCCAGTCACTTCCTGTGTCCTGGTGTCCTGCCATTATGTTCCTGTACCCTTGTATCCTGCTTCAGTCCCCAGTGTACTGTCCCTGCCAGTCCTGCACTTGTGCCCTGTTGGATTCTGCCCTGTAATGACTATCCTATGTCCATTCCTGCTCCATGTCCTTGCTTTGCCGTGTCTCTCCAGTTACTCTCATGTCTGGTCCTGATCCATGTCCAGGCTCCTGTCAAGTCTCTGTTAATATACCCTTCCAGCTCTGGTTCTGTGTACATCTAGCCTGTGTGTCCGTGGTTGCCAACAGCAAACATTCACCCAGCCATGCCTGTAGTTGCAAGTCTACGGCTAACTGCAGTATTTCCAGTACACCTGAACCTGTACTCCAATTGTAGATTAATCACCTTGTTTGTATCCTGTCTGTTATTGCAGACTGTGGTCTAATCACAGAGTTTATCCAGCAATTCTCTATGCAGCTAGATGCATGCTGACAGCACTCAGCTTCAGATCTTAGTATACACCCAGCTCTGGATTGTTTCTAGCAGTAAACCGTCGTTTGGCCATGTTCACCTGCAACTAACACTTTATTACTTCAGTCACCATTATCCTCTTGTAAACCCTGTGCAATTTGATCCAGTAGAAGCTGATAGGTCCAAATATCGCCAGGAGAGCTCCTGAGGAAGCTGGCACCCATTAGACCAGTGAAACGTGTTGGAATTTATCTGTAGGACCACAAGTACCAGCACCCTCACCCACCTCCTGGCGATATTTGGACCTATCAGCTTCCACTGGATCAAATTCCTACACAAGTTTTCTTACAGATCCGGACTCATCCCCATCTGCCATTTGGTTTCTATTTGCATGGGAAACCTAGGGGACTTTATCCGGAAACAAGTCTGGTAAAATATATTCACATCCAATTGAACTTGTGGGCAACTGTGGATTAGTGTCCTAGCCAGGGATTATGGACATTATATTTGGAAGGGTTATTTTGTGGCATCCTACAATTGTATTGTGCTATTAGCAATTGTTTTTACTCTTGAGGAATAGGAGAACCTCTTTTTATGAATGTATATTAAAAGTAATAATTTACATTTTATTTACTGATTCAGTTGTCTGATATATTTTTGAACTACAGCCGGCGCCAGTACCTATTTCTTTCCTTTGTCTATATAATTAAGGGAACTGACCTTCCCTGTACAGGCTGCCGTTGACAGCGCACTCTATTTGTATTTCTTTTTTAATCTCCATTGTACTCACTTGAGCAAGTCAGCGTTTCCCTACAAGTCCAGACATGGGTACTGCCATCTTTGATTCCATCAGCTAATCCTCCATTGCCCAATCATGGAGCTCTTTTCATCAGCTGACCACAGCATCCAATGAATCTAAACTCTAAGGTATAAACGGAACTTCCTGGGATTACCAATTAGCAAGTACAACAGTTTACACAGGAAGTACAGCTCTGTGCTGAGCTCCTCCATTCTCGTGACTTTCCTTTTTTTCGTGACTTATCCAGTTCCAGCCTAATGATTTCCAAGTTCCAACTATTTCTGCAATTACATCTGCCTCTCAGGACTCTCCAGTGTCAAGATTATGGATCCAGCCCGGTCAGCAGTCCAGTCCATTCCAGTTCCATTCTGGTCTCCAATGCTACATGTACTATCTCTTTTCTTCAGGACTTCCAGTGTCATAATTTTGGATCCAACCAGGTTAGCACTTCATTCCCCCTGGTTCCATTCTGGTTAGCGTTCCGGTTCCATTCCAGTCACCATTCTGGTTCCATTCCGGTCATCATTCCGGTTCCATTCCGGTCACCTTTCCAGTTGCTAAACCTGGTATCTTAATTTCTACTTATAGATCTGCAGTGATCAACAGACTCTATTCTTTAATAAAGTTTTAATCATGTTACATCTGCCTTCGAGCTTATCACTGCTATAACACCGATTATTTTTAATACATGTTCCAACTTAGTTCCATGAACCATACCTGGTTAAAGCCTACTCACTTCATTCACACTCACTCTGTGCCAGCTCCGGCCACAGACGCCTGGTCAAGCCAAACCCAACCCTCAGCCATGACACACTGCATCACAGAAAGATAGTGTTTTTCTGACAATATGATGTTGACAGACGTGACTGGGGCTCCCAGACACTGCCTGCACCTAGTATCTTGTCAGGCAAGTGCAGTGGAGCTGAAACAGGGCTTATATGTGCATGTACTGTACAAGCTCCACACATGCTTAACGGAGTGAAGAACGTAATGCATGACCCCTGATTTTGCTGTGGATCTAGTTATGTATTGTTTCACCCATGTCTATACCATCTTGAACAAACATTATAATTTAATCAATTGCTTTGCATAAAATTAAATATTCAACTCTTGCTCAAATAATAATCATTAACAAAAACATGTATTTCAAGTGAGGCCGAGCACATTACTCCTTTCCCAAAATGACTTGGAAGTTTTACACTGTTAAACAATTGTTACTGAAGAATAGTAGCATATAATACCTTGCTTGTCATTTATTTTGTCTAAAACAAATTCCATTATTTTTGGTTTTGTAGCAGCCAACATTTGAGTTTCAATTAAGATGCCAATCACTTAATCACAGACTGTTAAGGAAGCGGGTTAAACTACTCAAGTGCACAAGATTCATCTGCTGCAATGCATCAGAGTGACAGATAGACTATGGGTCTGACTGAGAGGTTGACACTAATGGCTCAGCCGAAAATATGGAAAAGCTGCAGGAGGCATCTTGTGTAAATAGATGCCCACTGCCATCTTCTGTGATTCAAAGATGTAGTATCGGCTCAACAACAGGATCATCCCAAGGCCGTATTGAATTTATGTAACCCTCAGGTTACTCAGGATGTCTGAGAAAACTATGCTGCTGGAGCCAGTGAAACTGCATCCGCGGAAGCAGCCACTGGCTTCAGCACGTCTAGAAAAAATACCCTTCCCATTTTCTAGAACGCTTCCCATCACTGCCCCCAAACACCAGCAGTGTGTAAATCATGCTGCAGCATTTGGAGTACTATGATCTCCGTTGCAGAACCAGAACTGCACATGCGCAATGCTTCTCCTGAACGTGCGCATACCCAAAACCATCAGATAATTGTGAGATCATTAAAATAACACCCACTTCTGAACCAACTCCTATATACAGATTCCCAGTGGATACAAAACAAGCTATTATGTGCAACAGTAATCTAGGAAAGAGTTAACATTCATTAGTTTTACATTATGCTGTATACAATCAATGTAATTCAAATTTGAAATGCAAAACCTAGTTTATGTAATCTTGAATAGATTTTATTGGTGGTTCTGATGTCTGAACAATGTAGTTGCTTGATTCTGATTAGTCTGGTGGAACATTTATTTGTGTGCAGAAATGCTTGAGGGTTCACGCAAGATGATTTCTTCCTTCCAGAGCAGTATGGGTTGCTTTTCTAAGCATAATAATGAGATACTGTATGAGATAAGTTATAAGATTCATTGGCTTTCCTTGGTTTAGCATGTACAGTAGTGGGATTCTTGAATTAGTTCACATAAGAAACACAGAGCAAAATACAAACATTACTAATTATGTACCTTATAAATAATTTTATTTCTTTATGTCAATCTGTTTTTACAGTTTTTTTGTGTGTTTGATCCCACACAAGACAGATGTTTGCTCTATAAACATATGCATTTGCTGCTCTCCATTGATATCTGTGATGTTTTGGTTTATTTTGTACTAATTTTCTTTGTCTGACTTGTGCTTTGGCCTAAATAATTATTTATTACACGTATTACCTAAATATCCTACTCTAGTTGTTGAATAACCATACAGGTGCATGCACTGTACAGGGTATACAGTTATAGGCATACAATATTCTACCTAAAAAGTAACATTTGTAAAGGCCCCCACACATCAGCAATGAATTGGGGCAATTTGGCGTTTTGCAGATGATTGTGCAAATAAATCTGCAATGTATGGGGTTCACAGATCGCAGATTCCAAACAAAAAGTGATTGGAATTGTTAAATCAGGTTGTCCAACATGTTGGATTTCACAGATCAATTGGGGCTGTAGAGTGCTAGTGTATGGAAACCAGGACTGTTTCTAGACAGTTTGGCTAGCAGTGCGAGCACAGAAAAATGTGTCAGAAAAAGGGCATGGCCTTGCTGCAATGGGCATGGTCTTGAAGAAAAATACTACCTTACAACAACACCATATCGCTCCTTACATCATACTAGGCCCCAAACAGTAATGCCCCTTCCACCATATTATGCCCCACATAGTAATGCCCCTTCACCTTATTATGCCATAAACAGTAATCCCCCTTGCACCAAAGTATGCCCCACACAGTAATCCCCCTTGCACCAAAGTATGCCCCACACAGTAATGCCCCTTTCACCATGCCTCGCTTAGTAATAATGCCCCTTAAAATTGACACTGTACCTGCTCATTGTCAGGGGATTCATGCTGCTGCTCCCTCTTCTGCCGCTGCTGCTGCATTCACGCCACTGCTGTGCCATTGTTTGCCTCATCCTCCCGTGTTCCGTCTATTAAATGTCCCCCCAAAATGGCTGCTGCCTCCTCTAGCAGCCTTCAAAACTGTCCTGTCTCAGGTTGCGGCCATTTTGGTAGGGACGTTTTCACAGTATTCTAAACTGCCTGCCAGACCACATAGAATACTGCACAGTGTACACACAAAGGCCTTGGGCCGGCGCTAGAAACGGGGCAGATGGAAACAATCAGCAGATTTGCAGAACGCCTGTAGTATACTGATGAACTTTTCAAGATTGTCAGATCTGTATTTGCCGAAAATGATCTTCATATACAGCAACTGAATAATATCTGTAATGTATGGGCGCAGAATGGTGCATTAGGGAATCTTTAATTCTGGGAATCAGCAAATTGTTTTATTGTGATTGCTGAAGAAGTATGGGGGGGGGGAGGGAGCTTATTACAGTGCTTGATATAGATTCAGTGATTGATTGATTGATTAATTGATTAATGGATGGTTGTACATTACAGTATGTTGGTGAGTGAGGCATCAAACTGGCAGTTACCGCAGAAAAAAGATTTTGTCCTTGTCCACTGAATAGATCGCACTAAACTGCAATATTGTATATGCTGGCCAATTACTGTGACTATTCCTAAATAAATGACACTTGTCAGAGTTTGTGACATTTCTTCATTAATACAGGACTTGATGCAGAGTTTGCTCGTTAATCTTTATCCTTCAGCCACTCTACTGAATCTCATTAACACTACATACACTAAATGAATTTGGACGAAGCTGATTTTTCTCATTGAGGAATATATTATTCTATTATTAACCTGTTTTCTCGCAATTCATCATTATCAGGTTAGTGTACTTGAAGTTTAGAAGAAACAGAAGAAATAAATGACCATACTAAGTCAGTGTTGCGGAGTTATCTAAAACAACGGTAAAGCAAAATAGAAAATAAAACTAGAAATATAGGTGGATTTTATTACGTACCTATTTAGACCATTGGCTTAGATACAGTATGCTCAAAATTACATCATGTTATACCCAAAGGGGGTCATTCTGAGTTGATCACAGCCAGCAACTTTTTGCTCCTGGTGCGATCAACTAATCCCCGCCTATGGGGGAGTGTATTTTAGCTTAGCAGGGCTGCGAATGCTTGTGCAGCCCTGCTTAGCTACAAAAGTTTTGTGTAAAACAAGACCAGCCCTGGACATACTTACCCTGTGCGACAATCTCAGCGTTGATGGGGCCGACTCTGACGTCACACCTCCGCCCTCCATTTGCCTGGACACGCCTGCGTTTTACTTACCACTCCCCAAAAACGGCAGGAAACGGTAAGGTGACGCCCAGGAACGCCCTCTTGCTGTCCACCTTCTTGCGGTCGCCGCTGCGACCGCTTTCTTCGTTGTAAGCGTCATTGCCCGGCGACCTCTGTCGCTGGGTAATGACGTGCGTGCGCATTCCGGACCTGTTTCGTACCGCAGCAAAGAACCGCTGCAAGCGAACGGGTCGGAATGACCCCCAATATAAGAAGTCATATTGTGGATTGCAGCATTTTGTCTAGTGGAGGCTGAATATTGAATTCAAATGGTTAAAGGTAGGGGGAAGGCATCTTCTGCTTAATTAGAAAAAAAAAAAGTACAGTAGTATAATTGCAATTTTTAACATTATCAGCAACAATAACTGGGACCATTGTTACACTATACAGTATGTATACTTATCATCTAATAAATGCAGGCTATTTTAGTAGATAAGGGCATGATTCAATGTTGAACACAACTCCATTTTGCAGAGGAATCTTAATTATTTTTTTCGCACTTTGCATGCTCCATGGGCCCTCATTCCGAGTTGTTCGCTCGGTATTTTTCATCGCATCGCAGTGAAAATCCGCTTAGTACGCATGCGCAAAGTTCGCACTGCGACTGCGCCAAGTAACTTTACTATGAAGAAAGTATTTTTACTCACGGCTTTTTCTTCGCTCCGGCGAACGTAATGTGATTGACAGGAAATGGGTGTTACTGGGCGGAAACACGTCGTTTCAGGGGCGTGTGGCTGAAAACGCTACCGTTTCCGGAAAAAACGCAGGAGTGGCCGGAGAAACGGTGGGAGTGCCTGGGCGAACGCTGGGTGTGTTTGTGACGTCAACCAGGAACGACAAGCACTGAAATGATCGCACAGGCAGAGTAAGTCTGGAGCTACTCTGAAACTGCTAAGTAGTTAGTAATCGCAATATTGCGAATACATCGGTCGCAATTTTAAGAAGCTAAGATTCACTCCCAGTAGGCGGCGGCTTAGCGTGTGTAACTCTGCTAAATTCGCCTTGCGACCGATCAACTAGGAATGAGGGCCCATGTCTGAACATATGTAAACATGGGGGTAATTCCGAGTTGATCGCAGCATCAAATTTGTTAGCAGTTGGGCAAAACCATGTGCACTGCAGGGGGGGGGGGGGGGGGGGGCAGATATAACATTTGCAGAGAGAGTTAGATTTGGGGGTGTTATTTTGTTTCTGTGCAGGGTAAATACTGGCTGCTTTATTCTTACACTGCAATTTAGATTTCAGTTTGAACACACCCCACCCAAATCTAACTCTCTCTGTAAATGTTATATCTGCCACACCTGCAGTGCAAATGGTTTTGCCCAACTGCTAACAAATTTGAAGCTGCGATCAACTCGGAATTACCCCCCATGAGCAATTATAGGCGCATACACATACCTCCCAACATTTGAGAATCCTGGAGCAGGACTCCTGTACGCGTGTCCAAAAAGGGGGCAAGGCCTCAAGGCAGTGCTCTCATTTTCTGTCACAGTGCGGGCATTGCTAGTGCTCTGTGAGCTGCTGGCTATGCCCCCAGTCCCTCTGTCTCCATTGAATAGATGCTGTGTGCATCTACCATATGTGCAACTACAGGCACAGACGTATATACAGTATGTGTAACTACAGGTGTATATGCATAGACCATATGTGCAACTACAGGTGCATATGCATCTTCCGTATGTGCAACTGTAGGTGCATATGCATCTACTATCTGAATGACTACAGGTGCATACGCATATACCATATGTGCAGCTACAGGTGCATGCGCATCTACTGTATGTGCAACTACATGTGCAGACGTATCTATGATATGTGTAACTACAGGCGTATGTATATGCATCGACCATATGTGCAATTACAGGCGTATATGCATCTACTGTATGTGCAGATACAGGTGATATGCATTTACTGTATGCAGGTCCGTAACTAGGTGTGTGCAGAAGGTGCATTGCCCACAGCGCACTTGCCCTGTGGGCGCACCTTCTACATACACCCCGAGTGGCCGCATTTCCCTCCCACTCCCCTGTGCCTGGCACCCACAGCCCCAAGCCCCAACAAACTGGAGCCTTTGCCGCTGAATGCTGTGTGGAGTCAGTGGCAGCGCTGGACAGTATATCCCCCTGTGCTGCTGCGCTCCCGCGGCCCGTCCCCTCTCTGTGAAGTATACAGAGGAGGCAGTTCTGTACAGGAGCTGGCAACAGCGCAGGAAGAATGTAAACATCACGTAAGGGCCTACACAGACACTACACTACACTTCACTTCACTACAGCATACTACACTATACTACAATATACTATATTACACTACACTACAATACACTATACTATATTACACTACAATACACTATATCCTAATGGTGGGGGGGGGGGTATGTAAGATGCTCTGCATGTCATAATGTGTAAAAGGGGGAATCTGCCTGCCGTAATGTGTAAAAGGAGGACTCTGCCTGCCATAATGTGTAAAAGGGTACTCTGCCTGCCGTAATGTATAAAAGGGGTCTCTGCTGCCATAATGTGTGAAAGGGGACTCTGCCTGCCGTAATGTGTAAAAGGGGATTCTACCTGCCGTAATGTGTAAAAGGGGACTCTACCCTACCGTAATATGTGTAAGTGGCGCTTCTGTGTGGCATAATTTGAATAATGGAGACTACTGTGCAGCATAGTATGAATTGGTTTTCTTTCGTGGCCACACTTCTTCCCCATGAATTCACACCGCTATATTTTCGGCACATGCTTATGGCGCGCACTGGCCCTATTTTAAATATGATGGGGAGTGCGCCAATGCTGTTTCTTGCACACAGTGCTAAAATGTTTAGTTACGGCTCTGACCGTATGTGCAACTACAGGCACATACTCACCTACTGTTTGTGCAGCTACAGGTTAATTTGCATCTACTGTATGTGCAACTACAGGTGCATATGCATCTAACATACCGAAGTAGGTCAGGAACCTAAGAAGCTCTTGATGCTGGTGATAGGATGTGGAAACTTAATACAATATGCCAGAGCCGTAACTAGACTTTTTGGTGCCCTGTGCCAGAGAGAGAATTGGTACCCCTCCCCATTTTCCAATAGGGACATAAGGTGCATGCCTCGTGGGTAAGGGGCATGACAAGATTGATCCCAGATAAAGCCCATGCTATTATACCCCTTCCCACATTTTTATTAGTGTTATATAATACACACGTTTATAAACCACTGCAAGAAAATGGATTTGGACACAAATCCTCTTTATATACCACATTCATGCACTTTACTTGAGAGCTTGTTGTTATTCAGTTACAATACCTTTTATTACATGACATATTTCAATACCTATTGAATTCTAATCAAACACCCTACTCAGAAGAAATCTTTAGTAGAGTTCATGAATGTTGTATAAGTATTAGCGACAGAAGGGGTAAGGGTAGGAGACAGGGGCGTTCAGGAGATGCTGGGCTTCAAAAAGGGGGGAATCAACAAGTGAAAGTAATTAAAACAGGTAATTGAGAAGTGCTGCCAACAGCGCCCCCTACCCTGCAGCGCTATGTGCAGTGCCCCTTCCGCACACACCTAGTTACGGCCCTGCAATATGCAGTATGCAGAGTATGAACAGTAGACTTCGACTACAGTAGGCTTGACCTGAGTTAGTAGAACAGATCTGGAACCAGAGGGCCTGATTCATTAAGGATTGCAAATGCAAAGCTGCTCGCAATCCTTAGCAAAACAAATTCAGGAGGAGGTGCATACCACCTCCTCCCTGCATTTGCGATGCGATCGCTATTAGATGAACATTACGACCATCGATCGCAGGCTGAGTAAGCTAAAGGGACTGTGAGGCCAAGGAAACTGTGTATGCAGGACAGCTCTTGGCTTTGCCACGCCGGGAAAACAGGGGTGGCGCCCCCGTTCTCCCAAATGCCGGCTGTCCCCGCCCCATCCCACCCCGCCAATGCCTCTGCCTGTCAATCGGGCAGAGGCGTTCGCATATGTGCGCCGCGACCGCACTACCATTTCTGCAAATGCGCCGAATGGGTCCTGTGCATGTGCAGTTTCCCTTAGATCGGAAAACTGCACATATGATCGCATAAGCAATCAGTAATGAATCAGGCCCAGAGTTGTTCTGTGGAAATACTGGACCATACTGGAACTAGAGACTGGACTGGATAGGAACTGGGTATTGGGCTGAGCTGGAACCAGGACGGCAGACCCAGGCTGGAGCCGACTGTGCAGTTAGATGGCAGGCCTGCACAAATGTTGGACCAGTTTGGAACTGCCAGTGCAGCTATATAGCAAATCTGCACCTTGCTAGAAACACACTGTTAGGAAACAGAATACATACTATTTACAGGCAGCTGGTACACCGGCTATCAAGATAACGACAGCAGCATCCTGCCGGCCACCAGTATGCCGGCAGAAAGTCCCTTGTGGGCTAGCTGTGCTCACCACGCTGCGGGCACAGTGGCTCACTGTGCTCGCCACAGGTTATATTCTTCCTCTATGGGTGTCGTGGACACCCACAGAGGGAGAAAAGGACATTAGCAAATCTACAGATGTATCCTCGTAAGATCCTTGTGAGGCGTGAGACCCCTGGTGCAACTGAGCTGCTCTAAGAGGTGTAACGCAGCATCTTTTTCTTTACATTTGCAACACAGATACACAAAACACCACTCACAGTTAGAAATGAGCGGGCTCGGTTCTAGGTGAACCAAGCCCACCCGTACTTCTTGGATCTGTGGCAATCCAAGCCCTAGCTTGGGTTTTCCCCACCAGGCTTAGATTCAAAAACAAGGAAAAACATCATCATCCCGGAGTCGGATCTCACATGTTTTGGATTCAATAAAAGTCCCCCAGCAGTGATTCGGGCAATATTTCACACAGGACTGCTTGAGGGGAGAGTCAGGACACTGTTCGACGGGCACCCACATGTCACTAGTTAATACTGGGTTAAGTCCGACAATGGCCCTCATTCCGAGTTGATCGGTCGCAAGGCGATTTTAGCAGAGTTACACACGCTAAGCCGCCGCCTACTGGGAGTGAATCTTAGCTTCTTAAAATTGCGACCGATGTATTCGCAATATTGCGATTACTAACTACTTAGCAGTTTCAGAGTAGCTCCAGACTTACTCTGCCTGTGCGATCATTTCAGTGCTTGTCGTTCCTGGTTGACGTCACAAACACACCCAGCGTTCGCCCAGGCACTCCCACCGTTTCCCCGGCCACACCTGCGTTTTTTCGGAAACGGTAGCGTTTTCAGCCACACGCCCCTGAAACGCCGTGTTTCCGCCCAGTAACACCCATTTCCTGTCAATCACATTACGATCGCCGGAGCGAAGAAAAAGCCGTGAGTAAAAATACTTTCATCATAGTAAAGTTACTTGACGCAGTCGCAGTGCGAACATTGCGCATGCGTACTAAGCGGATTTTCACTGCGATGCGATGAAAAATACCGAGCGAACAACTCGGAATGAGGGCCAATGTTTTATGGCCACGCACATCTCCCTAGCTACTGGCCGAGCTAGATGGATCAGGCAGGTGGTTAGCTAAACATTCTTTTTTATTTTTAATGGTGCAGGAAGAAACATCTCATCTATGACTTGCATTTTGGCTAAGTGTGTCACACTGGTGCTGTAACTTTACTACCGCACCTTGGTGAACAGCCCAGAGGTCCTAATACAGGGGCAACATTAACACTTAGTGCACAGTGCACATTGGTGTTTTTTATTCTTTTTTGTCACTGCCCACAGTGCAGCCCAGAGATCCTAATACAGGGGCAGCATTAACACTTGGTGCTGCACACTGGTGTTTTTTTGTCACTCCCCGCAGTTCATCATCATTAAGCCTCTTCTCTCCTGCACCACTGAGCTGTAAACATGAGCTGTAAACATTTGTGGGTGGCAGGAGATAAGAGGAGGTTTCCAACAGCACGGCACTCTGAAGAGCTGGACCCGATCAGCTGAGTGGCAGAGCCGGTTCTTTGAGAGAGGAAGCCGAGTCGGGGGAGGAGCGAGCGGATAGGGGAAGTGAAGAGCGGACTCGCGGTTACCTGCTGTGACAGTCCTGCTGACCTTGGAGTGCTTCTGTTCTGCCTAGGGAAATCACCACAGCCTATTCCTCCTTTGCAGTTGCCGCCACTCTGTCGCTGCCTCGCACACCACCACCCCTCCGCATAGACTGCATAGATGGAACGGCCAGTATAAGAGAGCTGAGATTCAAGGGCCAGCCAATGGGAGAGCCAGAGGGCGTGGCCATCAAAGCGCTTGTATGGTAATTGGCTGGAGCCAATTACTGAAGACATCAGAGGTCTATAATTTACCCGATTGCACTGTAAACACATTGGACAAAAGCAGCTTATACTACTAGTGGGGGACTACAATGTTAAATACTAACTGTGCCTAGATATCACATGGGCTGGATATAGGGTATACCCCCTAGTATACCTAACTAATATATATATATATATATATATATATATATATATATCTATCTCACCATTAACTTAAACTGTATAACACAGGTGACACTTACTAGGTAGCAGCATTCACGGATGTTATTGTATTGGACTTCTGCCAGGGGTTATTGACTAGGGAATGAAAGGAAGATGAGCTCAGCAATAACATTAAAATTCATTCTAAAGGAGCTACAATAACTTCACTTAGTCTTAATTAAATGCATTTAATTAAAAAGACCACTGAGTTACAATAGTGACATCTAGAGGAGGAATTTATTCAGCAAGCACAGTCCTTATATTTGATACAAAAATATACTTTGTACAACTAAGCATGGTATACATGATACAAGTATCCAAAAGTTACAACCAGAGCCGGCCATAGGCATAGGCAAACTAGGCTTCTGCTGTGTAGTGTTCCATTGGATACATGATGAAGAGAAAGCTTCCTTAGATTTCCGTTTTTGAATAGTAGTTGAATTAACTTATTTTTCTCACAATTTCTGGTGGGATATTATATGTGATTATTCAGTATTACCTCTGTGGTCAAAAGACACAGGAATTTAAATCTTATTCCATCACTAGGCTGTTAAACTACTCTTTGATTTATGGTAATCAAAACAAAGCAGATTGTTCATATACTTACCGGCTCCGTCTGCTTCTGCTCCTGAGTGGTCACTGCACAAAGTTGTGGTTTGGCCATTCCCGGATGTATGAACAGCGGGGACTGGGGTTGTTCATAAATACAAATAGCATTTGATTATTATATCATATGATATGCACTACTAAAGTCTGCTAAGCTTATGGTCAGGGTTGCTTATTTATTTATTACTGCTATTTCGAGCGAACATCTGTGTGTTTTTTTTTGTATTGTTTTTAGTGTTTACACTGTTACTATGGAAAATGGCTCCGCCCACCCCCACAGACGGCTGGATGTCATCACACACCGTTCCAGGAAGTGCAGGGGGAGCAGAGACCTGATCCTTTATTGCACATGGGGGGTAATTCCAAGTTGATTGCAGCAGGAATTTTGGTAGCAGTTGGGCAAAACCATGTGCACTGCAGGTGGGACAGATGTAACATGTGCAGAGAGAGTTAGATTTGGGTGTGGTGTGTTCAATCTGCAATCTAATTTGCAGTGTAAAAATAAAGCAGCCAGTATTTACCCTGCACAGAAACAAAATAACCCACCCAAATCTTACTCTCTCTACACATGTTATATCTGCCTCCCCTGCAGTGCACATGGTTTTGCCCAATTGCTATCAAAAATCCTGCTGCGATCAACTTGGAATTACCCCCATGGTATTTAAGGTAAGATGTCTGGATCTGTCTTTATCCTGATGATAGTTGCTAATAAAGTGCACCTGAAACGTTGAAAGCATGCAGTTGTAGCTGTGGAAATTATTTACAAAGCCGAGGAGTGCCTCTCAAAAATTGTGTTGCTGTACATTGTGCCCTAGAGGTTCGGAGGGGGCACTCAGGTACTATCTGTTACTGTTTTATGGAGTGCCGGTCAAAATTGCTGGATTATATATATGTATATATATATATATATATATATATATATATATATACACTGCTCAAAAAAAATAATGGGAACACTAAAATAACACATCCTAGATCTGAATGAATGAAATATTCTTATTAAATACTTTGTTCTTTACATAGTTGAATGTGCTGACAACAAAATCACACAAAAATAATCAATGGAAATCAAATTTATTAACCCATGGAGGTCTGGATTTGGAGTCACACTCAAAATTAAAGTGGAAAAACACACTACAGGCTGATCCAACTTTGATGTAATGTCCTTAAAACAAGTAAAAATGAGGCTCAGTAGTGTGTGTGGCCTCCACGTGCCTGTATGACCTCCCTACAACGCCTGGGCATGCTCCTGATGAGGTGGCGGATGGTCTCCTGAGGGATCTCCTCCCAGACCTGGACTAAAGCATCCGCCAACTCCTGGACAGTCTGTGGTGCAACGTGGCGTTGGTGGATGGAGCGAGACATGATGTCCCAAATGTGCTCAATTGGATTCAGGTCTGGGGAACGGGCGGGCCAGTCCATAGCATCAATGCCTTCGACTTGCAGGAACTGCTGACACACTCCAGCCACATGAGGTCTAGCATTGTCTTGCATTAGGAGGAACCCAGGGCCAACCGCACCAGCATATGGTCTCACAAGGGGTCTGAGGATCTCATCTCGGTACCTAATGGCAGTCAGGCTACCTCTGGGAAGCACATGGAGGGCTGTGCGACCCGCCAAAGAAATGCCACCCCACACCATTACTGACCCACTGCCAAACCTGTCATGCTGGAGGATGTTGCAGGCAGCAGAACGTTCTCCTTGGCGTCTCCAGACTCTGTCACGTCTGTCACATGTGCTCAGGGATAACCTGCTTTCATCTGTGAAGAGCACTGGGCGCAAGTGACGAATTTATCAATCTTGGTAATCTCTGGCAAATGGCAAACATCCTGCACAGTGTTGGGCTGTAAGCACAACCCCCACCTGTGGACATCGGGCCCTCATGCCACCCTCATGGAATCTGTTTCTGATCATTTGAGTAGACACATGCACATTTGTGGCTTGCTGGAGGTCATTTTTCAGGGCTCTGGCAGTGCTCCTTCTGTTCCTTGCACAAAGGCGGAGGTAGCGGTCCTGCTGCTGGGTTGTTGCCCTCCTACGGCCTCCTCCACGTCTCCTGATGTACTGGCCTGTCTCCTGGTAGCACCTCCATGCTCTGGACACTACGCTGACAGACACAGCAAACCTTCTTGCCACAGCTCGCATTGATGTGCCATCCTGGATAAGCTGCACTGCCTGAGCCACTTGTGTGGGTTGTAGACTCCGTCTCATGCTACCACTAGAGTGAAAGCACCGCCAGCTTTCAAAAGTGACCAAAACATCAGCCAGAAAGCATAGGAGCTGAGAAGTGGTCTGTGGTCACCACCTGCAGAACAACTCCTTTATTGGGGGTGTCTTGCTAATTGCCTATAATTTTCACCTGTTGTCTATTCCATTTGCACAACAGCATGTGAAATTGATTGTCAATCAGTGTTGCTTCCTAAGTGAACAGTTTGATTTCACAGAAGTGTGATTGACCTGGAGTTACATTGTGTTGTTTAAGTGTTCCCTTTATTTTTTTGAGCAGTGTGTATATATATATATATATATATATATAGAGAGAGAGAGAGAGAGAGAGAGAGAGGCTTGGACTGGCCCACAGGTGTACAGGGGAAACCACTGGTGGGCCCCACTGCCTGGGGGGCCCACCTCCTGATCTAAGGATTAGGTTCCAGACTGTGCACTTGAATTATACATCATACATATGTTACCTTATGGTGTATTTTCTACAGTGCATTGCTGTTATTAATCTGTTATTAATCGGGTACATTATCATGCATGCAGCAGCTGAATTTACTGTATATATTTATGAAGGGGCCCCAACGTTGCACTCTCTAATGCAGGCTTTCCCAACCACGGTCCTCAAGGCACACCAACAGTGCAGGTTTTAGTGATATCCAGGCTGCAGCACAGATGGTTAAATCAAAATAAGTGCGGTACTAATTAAGTCACCTGTGCTGAAGCCTGGATATCACTAAAACCTGCACTGTTATAGGCCCTACACACATGCCGATATTCTGAAAGATATGAACGATCTCGTTCATAAATGAACGAGAACTCGTTCATATCTTTCAGTGTGGAGACTCCAGCGATGAACGATGCGCGTCCCCGCGCTCGTTCATCGCTGATCTCCCGTCGGCTGTGCATGCAGGCCAATATGGACAATCTCGTCCATATTTGCCTGCACTTCAATGCAGCCGGGTGACGGGGGGAGTGAAGAAACTTCACTCCCCCCGTCACTGCCCCCCCGCCGCCGGGTTGTTCGTCGGCCGTATCGGCCGTCGGGCACCTCGGCGGCGCATCCCCGAGTGTGTAGGGCCCCTTAGTGTGCCTTGATTACCGTGGTTGGGAAAGCCTGCTCTAATGGTTAGTCAGACCAATGAGGTGCCAGGCCACACCCCCTCTGCAGACTGGCCACACCCCTAAACATGGCCCCCTACCACTGCATTCCCCCGGTGGGCCCTACATGCCCCAGTCTGACACTATATATATATATATACACACCTGCACAGTTGCCCCGGCACTCTGTTTATCCACTGCGGGATACGTCTTGCTCCGGTGCCCTCCCCTAACGAGGGTCTCCCCTCTGGTGTAGACAACAGCAAAGAACGAGGCGGCACTCGGAGACTGTGTAACAACGTGTATTCAAGGAAAGTGCACTTTCCTTGAATACACGTTGTTACACAGTCTCCGAGTGCCGCCTCGTTCTTTGCTGTTTTATATATATATATATATATATATATATATATATATATATATATAGCAAGCGTGGAGACTGCGGCACTCAAGTTTGGATGAAAATCTTTTACTGAAGCATGTTAAGTGGTTACAGAATGCCTTAACAAGGCCGACGTTTCGGTGCTGCAAGCACCGTTTTCAAGGCAGGCATGAATGATGAGTAAAAGTTGCTAACAAGACAGACAAACATAAATCTCTCACCTAAATAGGAGAACATTGAACTGCATCAATTCTCAAGAAAACTTAGATTACAAGAATTCTTCCAAAACTCTGAACCCTTACAACAGAACACACCCCAACAGGTGTTTCTGTTCAAGCGCAGCACCTCCACATTCGACCCGGCATCCTCCAACAGCTCCATTAAAACGTTCACTCGACTAATGGATGATTCCGTCCAGAGGTTCGTTCAGGCACAACCAAAACCACACTACAATCTGAGCCGGCAAGAATATCAGGCCTTACGCAACCTGTCTGATTACCGGGATATTATCGTGCGCCCCGCCGATAAGGGGGGCGCCATCGTCATTCAGAATTTAGACGACTACATGGCCGAGATTGACAGACAACTTGCTGATGGGGAGGTGTATCAATTATTGGCAGGAGATCCTACTATACAGTACCAGACGGAACTACAGGACATCCTAAAGGCAGCACATCTGCGGGGCATTTTGGAGCCTAAACTCCTCAAAGCTCTATAACAACCTTTTCCAACCAGCCCTGTCCTATACACTGTTCCAAAAATTCACAAGAACCTCATGCATCCACCCGTCCGTCCGATCATCTCGGCGCGTAATTCACTTTATCACCCTGTCTCCATGTACTTAGACTGCATCTTACAACCTCACGTCATTAGCCAACCAACTCTCATCAAGGATACAACTGACTTTCTGCAACAACTATCAGCAATTGGTAACATCCCTGAGGGCAGCATATTGTGCACATTGGATATAAATAGCCTATATACATCTATTCCACATACGCAGGGCATTGCAGCAACTAAGTCGTTTTATGAATCGCAACAGATCGCCGATTTGGATATCGATCTGTTTATGCAGCTGTTGGAACTAACCTTAACTCGAAACTATTTCATCTATAATGGACGTTTCTATAGACAACTATCCGGTTGTGCTATGGGAAGTCACGTGGCACCCAGCTATGCAAACATATTCATGTTTCAAGAAGAGTCCCGGATGTTTTTTTAATAATGACGAGTACAAGCGACACATCATAACCTATATGCGCTACATTGATGACTTGTTCATTATATGGACGGGGAGTGAAGAATTGCTGGGCAAGATGATCGAGGACGTCAATCATCGTGACTCTACCATTAAGGTCACGCATCAGTACAGCCGCTCCGCCATCCACTACCTGGATGTACTTGTGACGCTTGAATATGGCCAGTTACACACCGAGGTATACTCCAAGCCAACTGACAGGAATACTCTATTGCTAGCATCAAGCCATCATCCTAAATCCCTCAAACGAGGTTTGCCCAAATCACAGATGATGAGGGTCGCAAGAATTGCGGACGACCCTGCCACCGCCGTCAAAGGTATTGACGCCACGATTGATAGGTTCTTAACTAGAAGCTACAGTTTGAACCTCTTGAAACAACAAAAGGATGAAGTGCTGTCTATGAGTCGCAGCGATTTATTACTTCCCAAGGTCCGTACCAACGAAGCAGTCATTCCGTGGAAAATGGCCTTTACCACCTCTAGCCAAGTTGTTCAAAGAGCAAGCCGGGCCCTGTGGCCTATAGTAGCGACGGATAAAGAAACAAATTGCTTTAGGCACAAACGTCCCATGCCATGTTTCACCAGGGGCAAAAACATTAGAGATATGGTGGTCCACACGGACATCACGGGCTTCAAGCAAACTCAAGTGCAACCACACTTCATGACAAAATCAGCAGGTTGCTACAATTGCCCCAGGTGCACCACCTGTACCCATATGATCACTGGCAGCTTGTTCAAACACACACATTTGGACCGTAGCTTTAAGATCAAACATACATTATCATGTTTATCAACGCACGTGGTGTACATCATCATCTGTCCCTGCAATATGTATTACGTGGGGAAGACTACACGAACTGTCCGAGAACGTATGGCTCTACACCGTTTATCGATCAATAAAGCCCTTAAATCCAAGGTGGCCGACCAACCGGTGGCTCGTCACTTTCTTGCAGAGGGACACTCGTTGGCCCAGTTAAAACACATCCTGATCGACCATATCCCTACTTCAATATGAGGGGGGGATCGTGACGGACAGCTACTCAGAAGTGAAAGCAGGTGGATCCATGTTCTCAACACGGTATCCCCTAATGGAATGAATGAACGTCTCAATTGGAATGTCTTTGAAGGACATTAATCAATGCTTGGTGCAAGTTGAAGTTTACATAATTGCGGCCCTTACTGTAGGGCTTTATACAATATATAGTCCAGCAGAGACATTTCTTCAACTGCCGCACCAGTGTGATGTTTGCTATGGCGCTGCATTAATCTGGCCACATTGTGTTATATCTTCCTCTCTTTCTCTTTTCTTTCTTCCTTTCTTCATCTCTGGTTTTGTTAGGTGTGGTACTTATTTAATACTTTTTAGGCTATATGAAGGACTGGCATACTATTTGCCAGGCATGCCTATTGTTCAATTTTGCCCATTGCTTATTGTTTACATTTACTGTCCACACACTGTGACCACTTTCCTTGTGTTTCTAGGCAGAGCACTGCATGGAGGGCCGGGGAGATCAGTCAGCGGCTCCACACAGGCGGCCAGGCTTTCAGACGCGTTTCCATGACTACGGAACGCGTCGCCATGGTGACCAGATCGGATGCGGTCTGACGTCACCGGACGTGACGCACGCGCAGCTGCGGCGGGCGGAAGCGGACGCCGGTCCCGGCTCTCCTGCGGCGCGATGGCTGTTCTCCTATTTAGGTGAGAGATTTATGTTTGTCTGTCTTGTTAGCAACTTTTACTCATCATTCATGCCTGCCTTGAAAACGGTGCTTGCAGCACCGCAACGTCGGCCTTGTTAAGGCATTCTGTAACCACTTAACATGCTTCAGTAAAAGATTTTCATCCAAACTTGAGTGCCGCAGTCTCCACGCTTGCTATTAACCTTTTCACTGAGGGCACCAGGCATTAACCTTTCCAGCATGGAGTGACGGTTCGTACCAGCATATATATATATATATATATATATATATATATATATAAATTCTGACTTTTGGGACATAATTCTGTAATAGGACTGTAAGGTTTATAGGAATAGTTAAGAAGTGCCTATGTTATAAAAAAACAAATAGGCAAGGGAACTCTAGATAGAGATATATATTTTCCATTTGTAAATGATAATGATACCATTTTAGTCAGCAACTATTTAATGAGATTATAGATATCTTCTTTTCCATGGAGGTCATTGACCACTGAGGATTCAGGTAATTATATGGGTGTTGAAAAGTTAAACAAAGTTCAGTACAATTTTACAGGGTCTCCCAAGGGGTTCACTACGGCTGGCCGGCGGTCGGGCTCCCGGCGACCAGCATCCCGGCGCCGGGAGCCCGACCGCCGGCTTACCGACAGCGTGGCGAGCGCAAATGAGCCCCTTGCGGGCCATATGTCCAGTGCTGCTGTATAGGGTGCTGTGTTGTGCTGCATCAGTTCAGTGGTAGTGTCCTGTGCATCAGTCAGTCCAGTGACTAGTCACAGTGGTTGTGTCCTCTTGCTGCCATATGTCCAGTGCTGCTGTATAGGGTGCTGTGTTGTGCTGCATCAGTTCAGTGGTAGTGTCCTGTGCATCAGTCATTCCAGTGACCAGTCACAGTGGTATCCTCTGCTACCATATGTCCAGTGCTCCTGTGACGCATATTGTGTTATATAACTCCAGAATAATAATGGAGAACAAAAATTTGGAGGATAAAATAGGGAAAGATTAAAAACCACTTCCTCCTAGTGCTGAAGCTGCTGCCACTAGTCATGACATAGATGATAAAATGCCATCAACGTTGTCTGCCAAGGCCGATGCCCAATGTGATAGTAGAGGGCATGGAAAATACAAAAAGCCAAAGTTCAGTAAAAAGACCCAAAAAAAGAAATTGAAATCGTCTGAGGAGAAACGTAAACTTGCCAATATGCCATTTACGACACGGACTAGCAAGGAACGGCTAAGGCCCTGGCCTATGTTCATGACAAGTGGTTCAGCTTCACATGAAGATGGAAGCCCTCAGTCTCCCGCTAGAAAAATGAAAAGAGTTAAGCTGGAAAAAGCACAGAAAAAAAATGTGCGTTCTAAGATGGTATCACAAAGGAGAGTCCAAGTGTGTTGGTGGTTGCAATGCCTGACATTCCCAACACTGGACGGGAAGAGTTGGCTCCTTCCACCATTTGCATGCCCCCTGCAAGTGCTGGAAGGAGCACCCACAGTCCAGTTTCTGATATTCAAATTGAAGATGTCGCTGTTGAAGTACACCAGGGTGAGGATTTGGGTGTTGCTGGAGCTGAGGAGGAAGTTGACGATGAGGATTCTGATGGTGATGTGGCTTGTTTAAATGAGGCACTGGTGGAGACACCTGTTGTCCGTGGGATGAGGCCAATTGTGATGCCTGGGCAAAATACCAAAAAAGCCACCTCTTCGGTGTGGAATTATTTCTCCACAAATCAGGACAACAGGTCAAGCCATGTGTTGCCTCTGTCAATATGTAATAAGTAGGGGTAAGGACGTTAACCACATAGGAACATCCTCCCTAATATGTCACCTGCAGTGCATTCATCAGAAGTCAGTGTCAAGTTGTAAAACTTTGGGTAAGAGCGTAACCAGTCCACTGACACCTAAATCCCTTCATCCTGTTGTACCCAAGCTCCTGCAAGCCACACCACCAACTCCCTTAACGTCAACTTCCTCCTCAGCCATGAACGTCAGTAGTCCTGCAGGCCATATCCCTAGCAAGACTGAGGAGTCCTCTCCTAACCCGGATTCCTCGGGAGTATCCTTGAGTGGTACGCCTACTGCTGATGTTGCTGCCGTCGCTGCTGTTGCTACTGCTGGGAGTCGATCGTCATCCTAGAGGGGAAGTCGGAAGAACACTTGTACTACTTCAACTGGGAAGGCTACGCTGGGTTTCTGGGTAGGCTACACTGTGTATCACTGCTTTCCGTCAGAGGCACACTTCTGACAACCTCTTACGGAAACTGAGGGACATCATCGCACATTGGCTTATGCAACCTAGACTCTCCTGGGGAATTGTGATATCAGACAACGCCACCAATATTGTGCGTGCATTACAGCTGGGCAAACTCCAGCACGTCCCATGTTTTGCACATAAAATTTATTTGGTGGTGCAGAATTTTTTTAAAAATTACAGGGGTGTACAGGAGATGCTGTCGGTGGCCCAAAAAATTGTGGGCCACTTTCGACATTTTGCCACTGCGTGCCGAAGACTGGAGCACCAGCAAACACTCCTGAACCTGCCCTGCCATCAACTGAAGCAAGAGGTGGTAACGAGGTGGAATTCAACACTCTATGGGGGTCATTCCGAGTTGATCGCTCGCTGCCGATTTTTGCAGCGCAGTGATCAGGTGAAAAAAACTGCCTTTCTGCGCATGCATATGCCCCGCAATGTGCACATAGAACGTACTGGTATAAAGCTCTTTGTGGTTGTGCTCAGATTCTAGCAAAGTTTTCCTTCGCACTGGCAACCGCAAGAAGATTGACAGGAAGAGGGCGTTACTTGGTGTCAACTGATCATTTTCCGGGAGTGTTTGCAAAAATGCGGGCGTGTCTGAAAAAATGCAGGCGTGGCTGGACGTTCGCTGGACGGGTGTATGACGTCAAATCCGGACACGAATAGGCTGAAGTGATCGTAAGCGCTGAGTAGGTTCAGAGCTACTCTTAAACTGCACACTGTTTTTGCAGAGCTTAGCTGCACATGCGTTCACACTTTTGCTAAGCTAAAATACACTCCCCAGTGGGCGGTGGCATAGTGTTTGCACAGCTGCTAAAACTAGCTAGCGAGCGATCAACTCGGAATGACCCCCTATATGTTTCAGAGGATGGAGGAGCAGCAAAAGGCCATTAAAGCCTATTCATCCACCTACGATATAGGCAAAGGAGGGGAAATGCACCTGACTCAAGCGCAGTGGAGAATGATTTCTGTCTTGTGCAAGGTTCTCCAACCCTTTGAACTTGCCACATGTGAAGTCAGTTCAGACACTGCCAGCTTGAGTCAGGTAATTTCCCTCATCAGGCTTTTGCAGAAGCAGCTGGAGAAATTAAAGGAGGAGCTTAGACGGAGCAATTCCGCAAAGTATGTGGGACTTGTGGATGGATCCATTCATTCGCTTTGCCAGGATTCAAGGTTGGTCAATCTGTTGAAATCAGAGCACTACATTTTGGCCACCGCGCGTGATCCTAGGTTTAAAGCCTACGTTGTATCTCTCTTTCCAGCAGACACAAGTGTGCAGAGGTGAGTAAATTGTCAACTCAAGCGGAATGTGACCCGTCAACAGCTCCTCCTTCAATTTCTACCGCCACTGGGGCTGCAAGGAAAAGGATAAGATTTCCTAGCCCACCCGCTGGCGGTGATGCAGGGCAGTCAGGAGCAAGTGCTGACATCTGGGCCCTCATTCCGAGTTGATCGCTCGCTAGCTGCTTTTAGCAGTAGTGCACACGCTAGGCCACCGCCCTCTGGGAGTGTATCTTAGCTTAGCAGAAGTGCGAACGAAAGGTTAGCAGAACTACTCGTAAAAATTTTCATGCAGCTTCTGAGCAGCTCCAGACCTAGTCCTACCTTGCGATCACCTCAGTCAGTTTAGTTCATGCTTTGATGTCACAAACATGCCCTGCGTTCGGCCAGCTACTCCCCCAGGCATGCCTGCGTTTTTACCTGCCACGCCTGCATTTTTTAGCACACTCCCGAAAAACGGCAAGTTACCACCCAGAAACACCCCTTTCCTGTCAATCACTGTCAATCACTCACCGATCAACACAGTGACTGAAAAGCGTCGTTCGACCTTGTGTAAAACTGCATAGTTTTGTGTGAAAGTACTTTGCGCGTGCGTACTGCGGCCTGTACGCATGCGCAGAAATGCCGCTTTTTCACCTAATCGCCGCACTGCGACCGAAAGCAGCTAGCGATCAACTCGGAATGAGGGCCCTGGTCCGGACTGAAGGACCTGCCAACGATTACTGACATGTCTGTTGTCACTGCATATGATTCTGTCACCATTGAAAGAATGGTGGAGGATTATATGAGTGACCGCATCCAAGTAGGCATGTCAGACAGTCCGTATGTATACTGGCAGGAAAAAGAGGCAATTTGGATGCCCTTGCACAAACTGGCTTTATTTTACCTAAGTTGCCCCCCACCCCCTTCCAATGTGTACTCCGAAAGAGTGTTTAGTGCAGCCAGTAACCTTGTCAGCAATCGGCGTAGGAGGTTACTTCCACTAAATGTGGAGAAAATGATGTTCATCAAAATGAATTAGAACTTCCTCCAGGAAGACCTTGACCAGCAATTGTCTTCGGAAAGTACACAGGGACCTGTGATGGTGGATTCCAATGGGGACAAATTAGTACTCTGTGAGGAGGGGGATGTACACAGTAAAAGGGGTGAGGGATCAGAGGATGAGGATGAGGTCGGCATCTTGCCTCTGTAGAGCCAGTTTGTGCAAGGAGAGATTGATTGCTTCTTTTTTGGTGGGGGCCCAAACAAACCAGTCATTTCAGCCACAGTCGTGTGGCAGACCCTGTCGCTGAAATGATTGGTTTGTTAAAGTGTGCATGTCCTCTTTATACAACAGAAGGGTGGGTGGGAGGGCCCAAGGACAATTCCATCTTGCACCTCTTTTTCTGCTTTGCATCATGTGCTGTTTGGGGACTATTTTTTTTTTAAGTGCCATCCTGCCTGACACTTCCGTATATGTCCTGTGGTACTGCAATATAATTCCAGTGATACTGCCGTATATGTACAGTGGTACTGCCACATAATTCCAGTGATATTGCCATATAATTCCAGTGAAATTGCTGTATAATTCCAGTGAGAATTGTTTTTGTCACTTGGCTTAGTCATACAGCTACCTCATTGCACCTCTTCTACATTTTTGCATGAGGTGCTGTTTGGGGCCTTTTTTTAAATATCTGCCCTCCTGTCTGCCACTGCAGTGTCACTCCTAGATTGTTTGTGTAGCTTGGCTTAGTCATACCGCTACCTCATTGCACCTCTTCTACATCTTTGCATGAGTTGCTGTTTGGGGCTTTTTTTTTTATATCTGCCCTCCTGTCTGACACTGCACTGCAACTTCTAGATGGGCCATATGTTTGTATCATTTGGCTTAGTCATACTGCTACCTCATTGCACCTCTTCTACATCTTTGCATGAGGTGCTGTTTGGGGCCTTTTTTTTTACATCTGCCCTCCTGTCTGACACTGCAGGGCCACTCTTAGATGGGCCAGGTGTTTGTGTTGTCCACTTGTGTCGCTTAGATTAGTCATCCAGCAACCTCGGTGCAACCTTTTGGCCTAAAAACAATATTGTGAGGTGTGAGGTGTTCAGAATGGAAAATGAGTGGACATGAATGTTACTGAGGTTAATAATTAGTGATGAGCGGGTTCGGTTCCTCGGAATCCGAACCCCCCCGAACTTCAGCCTTTTTACACGGGTCCGAGGCAGACTCGGATCTTCCCGTCTTGCTCGGTTAACCCGAGCGCGCCCGAACGTCATCATCCCGCTGTCGGATTCTCGCGAGGCTCGGATTCTATCGCAAGACTCGGATTCTATATAAGGAGCCGCGCGTCGCCGCCATTTTCACACGTGCATTGAGATTGATAGGGAGAGGACGTGGCTGGCGTCCTCTCCGTTTAGAATAGAAATAGATAGAGAGTGAGAGTGAGACACTTGATTTACTGGAGCTTAGGAGTACTCAGAGAGTGCAGAGTTTACTAGTGACTGACCAGTGACCACCAGTGCAGTATTTAATATAATCCGTTCTCTGCCTGAAAAAAAACGATACACAGTGACACAGTATACCATATCTGTGCTCAGCCTCAGTGTGCTGCATCATCTATGTATATCTGACTGTGCTGAGTGCTCACTGCTCACACAGCTTAATTGTGGGGGAGACTGGGGAGCAGTTATAGCAGGAGTACATTAACAGTGCACACTTTTGCTGCCAGAGTGCCACTGCCAGTGTGACTGACCAGTGACCACTGACCACCAATATATTGTGATTGTCTGCCTGAAAAAGTTAAACACTCGTCGTGTGGTGTTTTTATTCTATAAACGCATTCTGCTGACAGTGTCCAGCAGGTCCGTCATTATATAATATATACCTGTCCTGCAGTAGTGATATATATATATTTTTTATATCATTATCATCCAGTCTATATTAGCAGCAGACGCGGTACGGTAGTCCACGGCTGTAGCTACCTCTGTGTCGGCAGTCGCTCGTCCATCCATAATTGTATACCACCTACCTGTGGTGTTTTTTTTTTTTCTATCTTCTTGATACTAGTAGCTTACTTTAGGAGTCTGCAGTGCTGACAGTGTCCAGCAGGTCCGTCATTATATAATATATACCTGTCCGGCTGCAGTAGTGATATATATATATATTTTTTATATCATTATCATCCAGTCTATATTAGCCGCAGACGCAGTACGGTAGTCCACGGCTGTAGCTACCTCTGTGTCGGCAGTCGCTCGTCCATCCATAATTGTATACCACCTACCTGTTGTGTTTTTTTTTCTATCTTCTTGATACTAGTAGCTTACTTTAGGAGTCTGCAGTGCTGACAGTGTCCAGCAAGTCCGTCATTATATAATATATACCTGTCCGGCTGCAGTAGTGATATATATATATTTTTTATATCATTATCATCCAGTCTATATTAGCAGCAGACGCAGTACGGTAGTCCACGGCTGTAGCTACCTCTGTGTCGGCAGTCGCTCGTCCATCCATAATTGTATACCACCTACCTGTTGTGTTTTTTTTTTCTATCTTCTTGATACTAGTAGCTTACTTTAGGAGTCTGCAGTGCTGACAGTGTCCAGCAGGTCCGTCATTATATAATATATACCTGTCCGGCTGCAGTAGTGATATATATATATTTTTTATATCATTATCATCCAGTCTATATTAGCAGCAGACGCAGTACGGTAGTCCACGGCTGTAGCTACCTCTGTGTCGGCAGTCGCTCGTCCATCCATAATTGTATACCACCTACCTGTTGTGTTTTTTTTTTTCTATCTTCTTGATACTAGTAGCTTAATTTAGGAGTCTGCAGTGCTGACAGTGTCCAGCAGGTCCGTCATTATATAATATATACCTGTCCGGCTGCAGTAGTGATATATATATATTTTTTATATCATTATCATCCAGTCTATATTAGCAGCAGACGCAGTACGGTAGTCCACGGCTGTAGCTACCTCTGTGTCGGCAGTCGCTCGTCCATCCATAATTGTATACCACCTACCTGTTGTGTTTTTTTTTTTCTATCTTCTTGATACTAGTAGCTTACTTTAGGAGTCTGCAGTGCTGACAGTGTCCAGCAGGTCCGTCATTATATAATATATACCTGTCCGGCTGCAGTAGTGATATATATATATTTTTTATATCATTATCATCCAGTCTATATTAGCAGCAGACGCAGTGCGGTAGTCCACGGCTGTAGCTACCTCTGTGTCGGCAGTCGCTCGTCCATCCATAAGTATACTAGTATCCATCCATCTCCATTGTTTACCTGAGGTGCCTTTTAGTTGTGCCTATTAAAATATGGAGAACAAAAATGTTGAGGTTCCAAAAATAAGGAAAGATCAAGATCGACTTCCACCTTGTGCTGAAGCTGCTGCCACTAGTCATGGCCAAGACGATGAAATGCCAGCAACGTCGTCTGCCAAGGCCGATGCCCAATGTCATAGTACAGAGCATGTAAAATCCAAAACACCAAATATCAGTAAAAAAAGGACTCAAAAATCTAAAATAAAATTGTCGGAGGAGAAGCGTAAACTTGCCAATATGCCATTTACCACACGGAGTGGCAAGGAACGGCTGAGGCCCTGGCCTATGTTCATGGCTAGTGGTTCAGCTTCACATGAGGATGGAAGCACTCAGCCTCTCGCTAGAAAAATTAAAAGACTCAAGCTGGCAAAAGCACAGCAAAGAACTGTGCGTTCTTCGAAATCACAAATCCACAAGGAGAGTCCAATTGTGTCGTTTGCGATGCCTGACCTTCCCAACACTGGACGTGAAGAGCATGCGCCTTCCACCATTTGCACGCCCCCTGCAAGTGCTGGAAGGAGCACCCGCAGTCCAGTTCCTGATAGTCAGATTGAAGATGTCAGTGTTGAAGTACACCAGGATGAGGAGGATATGGGTGTTGCTGGCGCTGGGGAGGAAATTGACCAGGAGGATTCTGATGGTGAGGTAAGTTGTTTAAGTCAGGCACCCGGGGAGACACCTGTTGTCCGTGGGAGGAATATGGCCATTGATATGCCTGGTGAAAATACCAAAAAAATCAGCTCTTCGGTGTGGAAGTATTTCAACAGAAATGCGGACAACATTTGTCAATCCGTGTGTTGCCTTTGTCAAGCTGTAATAAGTAGGGGTAAGGACGTTAACCACCTCGGAACATCCTCCCTTATACGTCACCTGCAGCGCATTCATCATAAGTCAGTGACAAGCTCAAAAACTTTGAGCGACAGCGGAAGCAGTCCACTGACCAGTAAATCCCTTCCTCTTGTAACCAAGCTCACGCAAACCACCCCACCAACTCCCTCAGTGTCAATTTCCTCCTTCCCCAGGAATGCCAATAGTCCTGCAGGCCATGTCACTGGCAATTCTGACGAGTCCTCTCCTGCCTGGGATTCCTCCGATGCATCCTTGCGTGTAAAGCCTACTGCTGCTGGCGCTGCTGTTGTTGCTGCTGGGAGTCAATGGTCATCCCAGAGGGGAAGTCGTAAGACCACTTTTACTACTTCCACCAAGCAATTGACTGTCCAACAGTCCTTTGCGAGGAAGATGAAATATCACAGCAGTCATCCTGCTGCAAAGCGGATAACTGAGGCCTTGGCATCCTGGGCGGTGAGAAACGTGGTTCCGGTATCCATCATTACTGCAGAGCCAACTAGAGACTTGTTGGAGGTACTGTGTCCCCGGTACCAAATACCATCTAGGTTCCATTTCTCTAGGCAGGCGATACCGAAAATGTACACAGACCTCAGAAAAAGACTCACCAGTGTCCTAAAAAATGCAGTTGTACCCAATGTCCACTTAACCACGGACATGTGGACAAGTGGAGCAGGGCAGGCTCAGCACTATATGACTGTGACAGCCCACTGGGTAGATGTATGGACTCCCGCCGCAAGAACAGCAGCGGCGGCACCAGTAGCAGCATCTCGCAAATGCCAACTCTTTCCTAGGCAGGCTACGCTTTGTATCACCGCTTTCCAGAATACGCACACAGCTGAAAACCTCTTACGGCAACTGAGGAAGATCATCGCGGAATGGCTTACCCCAATTGGACTCTCCTGTGGATTTGTGGCATCGGACAACGCCAGCAATATTGTGTGTGCATTAAATCTGGGCAAATTCCAGCACGTCCCATGTTTTGCACATACCTTGAATTTGGTGGTGCAGAATTATTTAAAAAACGAGAGGGGCGTGCAAGAGATGCTGTCGGTGGCCAGAAGAATTGCGGGACACTTTCGGCGTACAGGCACCACGTACAGAAGACTGGAGCACCACCAAAAACGCCTGAACCTGCCCTGCCATCATCTGAAGCAAGAAGTGGTAACGTGGTGGGATTCAACCCTCTATATGCTTCAGAGGTTGGAGGAGCAGCAAAAGGCCATTCAAGCCTATACAACTGAGCACGATATAGGAGGTGGAATGCACCTGTCTCAAGCGCAGTGGAGAATGATTTCAACGTTGTGCAAGGTTCTGCAACCTTTTGAACTTGCCACACGTGAAGTCAGTTCAGACACTGCCAGCCTGAGTCAGGTCATTCCCCTCATCAGGCTTTTGCAGAAGAAGCTGGAGACATTGAAGGAGGAGCTAACACAGAGCGATTCCGCTAGGCATGTGGGACTTGTGGATGGAGCCCTTAATTTGCTTAACAAGGATTCACGGGTGGTCAATCTGTTGAAATCAGAGCACTACATTTTGGCCACCGTGCTCGATCCTAGATTTAAAACCTACCTTGGATCTCTCTTTCCGGCAGACACAAGTCTGCTGGGGTTCAAAGAACTGCTGGTGACAAAATTGTCAAGTCAAGCAGGACGCGACCTGTCAACATCTCCTCCTTCACATTCTCCCGCAACTGGGGGTGCGAGGAAAAGGCTCAGAATTCCGAGCCCACCCGCTGGCGGTGATGCAGGGCAGTCTGGAGCGGCTGCTGATGCTGACATCTGGTCCGGACTGAAGGACCTGACAACGATTACGGACATGTCGTCTACTGTCACTGCATATGATTCTCTCCCCATTGAAAGAATGGTGGAGGATTATATGAGTGACCGCATCCAAGTAGGCACGTCAGACAGTCCGTACTTATACTGGCAGGAAAAAGAGGCAATTTGGAGGCCCTTGCACAAACTGGCTTTATTCTACCTAAGTTGCCCTCCCACAAGTGTGTACTCCGAAAGAGTGTTTAGTGCCGCCGCTCACCTTGTCAGCAATCGGCGTACGAGGTTACATCCAGAAAATGTGGAGAAGATGATGTTCATTAAAATGAATTATAATCAATTCCTCCGTGGAGACATTCACCAGCAGCAATTGCCTCCACAAAGTACACAGGGAGCTGAGATGGTGGATTCCAGTGGGGACGAATTGATAATCTGTGAGGAGGGGGATGTACACGGTGATATATCGGAGGATGAGGATGAGGTGGACATCTTGCCTCTGTAGAGCCAGTTTGTGCAAGGAGAGATTAATTGCTTCTTTTTTGGTGGGGGTCCAAACCAACCCGTCATTTCAGTCACAGTCGTGTGGCAGACCCTGTCACTGAAATGATGGGTTGGTTAAAGTGTGCATGTCCTGTTTATACAACATAAGGGTGGGTGGGAGGGCCCAAGGACAATTCCATCTTGCACCTCTTTTTTCTTTCATTTTTCTTTGCATCATGTGCTGTTTGGGGAGTAGTTTTTGGAAGGGCCATCCTGCGTGACACTGCAGTGCCACTCCTAGATGGGCCAGGTGTTTGTGTCGGCCACTTGGGTCGCTTATCTTAGTCACACAGCTACCTCATTGCGCCTCTTTTTTTCTTTGCGTCATGTGCTGTTTGGGGGGTGTTTTTTGGAAGGGCCATCCTGCGTGACACTGCAGTGCCACTCCTAGATGGGCCAGGTGTTTGTGTCGGCCACTTGGGTCGCTTATCTTAGTCACACAGCTACCTCATTGCGCCTCTTTTTTTCTTTGCGTCATGTGCTGTTTGGGGGGTGTTTTTTGGAAGGGCCATCCTGCGTGACACTGCAGTGCCACTCCTAGATGGGCCAGGTGTTTGTGTCGGCCACTAGGGTCGCTTATCTTAGTCACACAGCTACCTCATTGCGCCTCTTTTTTTTTCTTCTTTGCGTCATGTGCTGTTTGGGGAGTAGTTTTTGGAAGGGCTATCCTGCGTGACACTGCAGTGCCACTCCTAGATGGGCCAGGTGTTTGTGTCGGCCACTTGGGTCGCTTATCTTAGTCACACAGCTACCTCATTGCGCCTCTTTTTTTCTTTGCGTCATGTGCTGTTTGGGGGGTGTTTTTTGGAAGGGCCATCCTGCGTGACACTGCAGTGCCACTCCTAGATGGGCCAGGTGTTTGTGTCGGCCACTTGGGTCGCTTATCTTAGTCACACAGCTACCTCATTGCGCCTCTTTTTTCTTTGCGTCATGTGCTGTTTGGGGGGTGTTTTTTGGAAGGGCCATCCTGCGTGACACTGCAGTGCCACTCCTAGATGGGCCAGGTGTTTGTGTCGGCCACTAGGGTCGCTTATCTTAGTCACACAGCTACCTCATTGCGCATCTTTTTTTTCTTCTTTGCGTCATGTGCTGTTTGGGGAGTAGTTTTTTGAAGGGCCATCCTGCGTGACACTGCAGTGCCACTCCTAGATGGGCCAGGTGTTTGTGTCGGCCACTAGGGTCGCTTAGCTTAGTCACACAGCTACCTCATTGCGCCTCTTTTTTTCTTTGCGTCATGTGCTGTTTGGGGGGTGTTTTTTGGAAGGGCCATCCTGCGTGACACTGCAGTGCCACTCCTAGATGGGCCAGGTGTTTGTGTCGGCCACTAGGGTCGCTTAGCTTACTCACACAGCTACCTCATTGCGCCTCTTTTTTTTCTTCTTTGCGTCATGTGCTGTTTGGGGAGTAGTTTTTGGAAGGGCCATCCTGCGTGACACTGCAGTGCCACTCCTAGATGGGCCAGGTGTTTGTGTCGGCCACTTGGGTCGCTGAGCTTAGTCATCCAGCAACCTCGGTGCAAATTTTAGGACTAAAAATAATATTGTGAGGTGTGAGGTGTTCAGAATAGACTGAGTGGAAATTATGGTTATTGAGGTTAATAATACTTTGGGATCAAAATGACCCCCAAATTCTATGATTTAAGCTGTTTTTTAGGGTTTTTTGAAAAAAACACCCGAATCCAAAACACACCCGAATTCGACAAAAAAAATTCGGTGAGGTTTTGCCAAAACGCGTTCGAACCCAAAACACGGCTGCGGAACCGAACCCAAAACCAAAACACAAAACCCGAAAAATTTCCGGTGCTCATCACTATTAATAATACCGTAGGATCAAAATTACCCCCAAATTCTGTGATTTTAGCCATTTTTATGTTTTTTTCAATGATCATCCAGATCCAAAACCAAAACATGAAAGGGTGGTTTTGGCAAAACCAAGCAAAAACCAAAACACAAAAGTGGAATTAGAACCAAAACCAAAACACAAAACACGAAAAATGCCAGCCGTACATCTCTACTCCGAACTGTCTCCCGGTTTGGATCTTCTGTTCGTAATTCAGATTTTACATCTGAATCTTGGATTTTGGATTGAAAAAAAATTACATGATTTTAGCTGTTTTTATAAATTGATATCAATGATTAAAACAGGAAAATTAAGTCAGCACAATCACCATATTACTCCAGAAGTATGTGATTAAACATGTCGTGCCAGCTCATCCACTCCAGCCAGGAGAAAAATCTAAAATTGCAAATGATGGAGAGCGCATTCGTGAATAATAGCATAAAATAATACTTTACTTTGTGTAACTATTCACGTACATGTTAGTTTAAAATGGCACGCTCAGCCAGCTCCATAATCGGGACCACCCAAGGACAGCACGTTCACTCGGCGGCGTCTCTCCGATGGAGCTAATCGCTGACTCTGGACACAGCGAATGATGTCCAACCATCTACGTCAGCAAGCAAGCCCCGCCCAACACCTCCTGATGGGGTCCGTAACGACGAAACGCGTTGGGCGTGGCTTGCTGACGTAGATGGTTGGACGTCATTCACTGTGTCCAGAGTCAGCGATTAGCTCCATCGGAGAGATGCCGCCGAGTGAACGTGCTATCCTTGGGCGGTCCCGATTGTGGCGCTGGCTAAGTGTACATTTTTAAACTAACATGTATGTGAATGGTTACGCAAAGTAAAGTATTCTTTTATGCTATTATTCACGAGTGCGCTCTCCATCATTTGCAATTTTATATCAATGAATAGCGATTTTTTTAAACCGAAACCAAAAGTAAAATCAGAAGTGAAACACTTGAGGGTGGTTTTGCAAAAAAAACAAAATACGATGATGAATTAGAACCAAAACACAGGGTCACATCTCTACTCTAATCACTAGTCACAATTGCTGAATGCTCTCACACTCCTAGTGTGCTCCTGTTATGTTCTGCCAGCCACTATTGCTGAGAGCTCTCTACAATTTCCAGTGTGCTCAGAGCCGGATTAAGGGGGGTGCACAGGGGACACATTATCCCAGGCCCCCCTATCCCTCAGGGGCCCCCGTACTTACCATCCACCATGTACATATTGTTATTGTTTTAATTTAAGAATGCGCACTGCATACAGTAAAAGGAATTGGCGTCCTTGCTACTTAACAGTGCAGGAGCTAGGACCCAGTGGCTGCTTAACACGGAGATCAGCAGCAACTGATCACCGGGTCACGGAGGTAAAGAAGTAGGAGGATGCTAACAGCAGCAGCAGCCCCGGCGGGTGCAGCTTTCCCCCGCGCACCGGCAGGAGGACGTGGCCATCCCAGGCATCATGTTGACAGGCGGGATAATCACTCCCGAGCGCCGCACTCTCACTAGTTAAGCTGCAGGGTTGGGGCCACCTTCCTCTACCGTTGCAGATGGAAGATATGTGCCAGCAGGCACTGATAGGTCCTTAATCTCTGGCCACCTCTGTATGCTGCTCCAGCCTCACCAGCCATATTGGAGGCATACCTGAGACAGGGGGGCTATAGTTTGTGATTTACAGTAATGACACCCCCCTCCCACCCCACTCCACCATTACACTGCTGCAAAGCCAGCTGGCCCACATACAGTGAGTGCTTGCCATTATCATTATGCTTGCTTTCTCGTTGTGTAATAATATATGCAACATATGTACTATACAGCGAGCTTTATATGATATGCATAATACAAATACTGCAGACAAATTTTACCTCTTGTATGTGCATGAATTGGCAGCCACTCTCCTTATACTGGAGAATATAGAATATATAACTGAACATTCCACATCACAATTTGCAGAGCCGGCCTTAGCTATAGGCAGGCTAGGCATTTGCCTAGGGCATTCAAGCATGTCTAGGGGCATCCAAGCATGTCCCTGCAGCATCTCATGCTGAGAGGGACAGTCCGCAAACTAACTGTTACTTTCCAAATGTATTCAATCAGTACTTGTATACACTGCTGTTTACATTTGTCAAAAAAAATGCACACTGTGCCTTAAACTTCCTCTGACATGCTTGAATGCCCCTGACTTGTGAGACCTCAGACAGACAGCAGAAGCCCAGTAAATGCAATTCCTGGACCTGTGACATTTTTACTGACTATATAAGGTTATTACTGGATGGCTTCTTATGATAACACGTGTATTTTGGAAGACTGCTTCACAGAAACCTGACATCACCTATACTGCTTGTGCACATGGGGGAGGGGGACCCTGCCATCCTGTGTGTGTCCCTTATCCCTGTGCAAACCACAGGTGTCTGCAGGGACATAACATGGGCAGTGTTCTCCCCACACTTTATTTTCTAGTCAGTCCATACCGTAAAATTCCCCTGCCATCTAGCACTGTAACGTGGTCAGTAAGTTGCGTTGTGCTATTTCTATATGAAACATCAGTGCAGCGTGACTTTTGGACACATCAGACTGGAGGGCAGAGCATTTAGCTCCCACAGTATAAAGTAAAGTGCATGCAGTTAACGGGAGTAACAGACACCAGCAAACACACTGAATAGTGAAGAGAATGGACAGTTTCTACATGTTTGATACTGATCTTTTTGTATAACCAGCAAGTGTGGCAGTATCTGTGGCAGCATATGTGTATTATGGGCATTACTAATGTGGGGCATATGTGTAAGGTGCATTACTGTGTGGCATTATGTGTATTATGGGCATTACTAATGTGGGGCATATGTGTAAGGTGCATTACTGTGTGGCATTATGTGTATTATGGGCATTACTGATGTGGGGCATATGTGTAAGGTTCCTTACTGTGTGGAATTATATGTATTATGGTCATTACTGTGTGGCATTGTGCAGAGTTGAACTGGCCCACAGGGTAACCCCCCGGTGGGCCCCACTACCTGAGCGTTGCAGGTACAGAAGCAGAACTAGCGGCGGAGCTAGGGGGCACCAGACACAATTTTGCCTAGGGCATCAAATTGGCTAGGGCCGGCTCTGACAATTTGGGTTCAATAGAGAGAGAATACGATCTCAACAAAATGAATTTCAAGTGAGAGTACAAAGGAGGAGAGGACAAATGTCCTATAGGCAGAATAAAGAAAGAAATGGTTTCGTACATAGGAATAGATATGAGGCCCTGCAGACACCACGAGAGAGACCATATACTCCTAGAAACAGATTCAGAAATAATTATAGACCATCTGACACAGAGGAGGAAATAGATTATGCTAGTGATAATCAAGTTTTTTTTAGGGAGGAGAGATCACAAAGAACAAACGTCCTGGCAGACACAGACATTTACGGAATATAAGTAGAAACAAAGATACAGAGGATGTAGAGGAGGGAGAGGAAAGTCAAATCAAAACGCAATGTGTGAGATAAAGAGGAAACCATCAGGCAAAGGTATTTATAATCTGTCTAAGAGAAAATTAACAACAGAGGGAATTAGTCTACTAGATAGAGGTTTAAACTTTGCCCCAGTAGCTAAATCTAATTTGTTTCGTTTATTTGTTGATTTGAATCGTTATGTAAGAACATTAAGCAGAAAACGATATTTCGCCTTAAAAGCACTTAAGCGACAACAGAGTAGTGATGTCCCCATAATATTAGATAGGGAGGATGACATTTTAGAATCATTACAGCAAGATGAAGATGAGGATATACTGTAACTGAGAGAGAAGCATATACACAAGTTTATGATATTAGAGAAAGTGCTTTTAGGAAAAAATCAGACTTTTACCCCCTACAATACAGAAAGTCTCAGGTAGATAGTTTTTATAAAGCTACACTTTCACATTTTCAGACTATGTGTAAAAATGCAGAACAGAAACAATATGCGGATAACTTGACCCCTGGGGAACGGAAAGCATTAAAATAGCTACATTTGGATAAAAATATAGTTATAAAACCTGCAGACAAGGGCTGTGGGATTGTGATCCTCGATATTGAGGATTATGTCAGAGAATCTCTTAGACAGTTGAGTGACATCTCCTTCTATAGTAGACTGATTAACAATCCCACCACCCTTTTTCAAAGACAATACAATGATCTTCTGGATACGGCATATACAGGCGGGGCTATCTCTAAGGAGGAAATTAATTTTTTGATTTGCACACATCCTATTACACCTACTTTTTATTATTTGCCCAAAATACACAAAACACTCACACAACCACTAGGGTGCCCTATTATTTCGGGGGTGGGTTCACTTACTAACAATTTATCTTGTTTCGTTGATCATTCTTTACAGAGGCACGTAGAGAGTTTGCAATCACACATCAAAGATACACAACAGTTTTTGAATGTAATTAATAAAATTGCGTGGAAGGAGAATTATTATTTAATAACGTGCGACGTAGAGTCTCTATCTCCTATATATTAGCCCAGATCTGTGACTTTGTGCCTCATTTGCTAACGCTGGGCGGAGTCACAACACTGGGCGGAGTTAGTCAAATGAGTCACAGATCTGGGCAAATCTATAGGAGCAGAAGGGGTGCATACCTCCTAACTTTCTTCAGACAGGGGTGCATACCTCCCAGCTTTCTTCAGGCAGAAGAAGGGACACACGGGCGGTGAAAAGGGGGCGTGGTCAACCGGGAAAGGGGCGTGGCTTTGTGGGAGGACCCGCGATCGCGAGCGACGCCCTGTTTTCTTCAGTGAGGGGGCATGCCCAGCGCTCTGTGAGCCCAGGGCACTTGAGACAGGGGTCCCTATCTCATTGATGTGTCTGCTGCGGGTACGGGGGCATGGCCTAATCGCGGGATGCATTGCCACACCCCCTTATGCAAATTCCGGGAATTGGGTTTTTTTTATTGGGATTTTGGCCCCTCATCTAGGGGTAAATCCAGAGGGGGTGGTCGCTCCCCCCTACACACCCGCACAGGCAGAAGAAAGTAACACCACAGACCTTCCAACACGCAGCAGCGTGTGCTGACTGTAGCACAATGCTGCTGCTGTTGCTGGCAGGACGGGGGAGCTTCAGAGCTGGGACAGAACTATTCCAGCCGGGGGCCACCTAAAACTGATGGACCCGGGGTACGTACTCCCTGGGCCCCTCATTAATACGGCTCTGCTGCCAGACCCCCCCTTAATCCGTACCCCCTGATGCCCCCTCTCCCCTTGTCTCCACTAAATAGACGATGTGCGCATGCGCACAGCGTCTATTCACCGCTGCTCTGCTAAGCAGAACAGCGAGTACAGGAGCTTCCCAACTGCCCCCCCCCACCGCGGGACACTGCGGCCCGTGGGTGGGACAGCGGGACATACCCCAAAAAATGGGACTGTCCCGCAAAAATTGGGACAGTTGGGAGGTATGGGGGTGTGTGAGGGGGTATGCCGTACAGACAGACGGGCACCGGCTCACTGTGTGCTTGACCCCCCACATCAACATACTCAGCAGGGGCTTTCTGGCGCATGAGCGTCACTTTCTGGCACACTCCACGCTTCTCAGCTGCAGTTTGTGGGGCACCTGCCGCTGTGCAGGTTCCGTACTGCCTCTGTTATCTCCAGCCCCGGCAACCCCACCACTAGCTGAAGCGCTGCTGCCCGCAGTGAGGTGCGCCCAGCTCCTTCACACACTTTAGCCGGCGGGCAGCGCTGCAGAAGTCCGCGCTGCTTGCAGGCTCCGACCCCCTCCTCCCTCCAGCCGCAGTGTCTCCTGGGGGCTAACCAGTCACTCCCAGTCTCCCCTTACCACAGTGCCCGGCAGCCGCGTGAGGTCCACGGTGTGTGACTGAGGAGTGGGGGGGAGGGATGCGGACGGGCAGAGGAAGCAGGACTCCAGCCTGAGAGAGTCAGCCATGCCAAGTCTCCACAAGCAGCAGATCCCAACAGGTTGGAGTGGAACAGCAGTATCCAGCAGCAGTGACTCCGGTAAGACACATCTGTCTGTCACCGCTGTTTTGTCCCTAATACCAATCTCTCCCGTGCCCTGTGTTCTGTCATGTCTCTGTCACCCCTGGCCTTGCCCTGTCACCCTTATCCTGGCCCTGTCACGCCTATCCTGGCCCTGTCACCTCTGTGCTTGCCCTGTCACCCTTGTGCTTGATCTGTCAACCCTATCCTGGCCCTGTCACCACTGTCCTGGTCCTGCCGCCCCTACCCTGGCCCTGTCACCCCTATCCTGTCCCTGTCATTTCTGTCCTGGCCCCGTCACCCCTGTCCTTGCCCCGTCACCCCTGTCCTTGCCCCGTCACCCCTGTCCTGGCCCCGCCACCCCTGTCCTGGCCCCGCCACCCCTGTTCTGACCCTGTCACCCCTCTCCAGGCCCCGTCACCCCTGTTTTGACCCTGTCACCCTGTCCTGGCCCTGTTACTGCATACCCTCCAACTACCTTTTTGGCAGGTACAGTACCCGCAGCGCCTCCAGACCCCTTCCCAATGCACCACACCTCCACACCTTTCCCTCCACCACATGTGGCACCCCACCCCTCCCCCACACGCTGTGCCTCATGACCCCCTACACCACCCGCAGCTCCCACTCCAACCCCCCCTCCACCACCCACAGCACCTCCAGACCCCCTCCACCATCCACCCCCCAAATATGTCTCCCCCCACACCTGCCCCCCCTTCACCAGCAGTATCCGCAGACATTCTCCTCCATCCACGGTCCCCCAACCCCTCCCCCACACACGGCACCCCCGCACCCACCCCTCCACCACCTGCAACACCTCTGGACCTCCTTCCCCATCCACCACACCACCTGAACCTGCCCCTCCCCCACCCACGGCACCTCTGGACCCCCTACCCCACCCCCGGCACCCCCGCCCCTTCCCATCCCACAGCACCTCCGGAACCCTTCACCCATCCACAACATCCCCACACCTGCCCCTCCCCCACCCATGGCACCCCTGCCCCTACCCCACCTGCAGTGCCTCCGGATCCCTCCCCATCTGAAGCCCCCACTCCTCTGCCCCTCCCCCACCCGCAGCACCTCCCAACCCTCCCCCATCCGGGCCCCCCCCGCATCCGCCCTCCCTCCACCCGCTGCATCTACTGACACCCTCCTCCATCCGCAGTCCCCCCCCACACCCACTACATTCTGTACATCATGCCCTGCAGGTGCTGTTCACGCCGTTGCAAGGGGCTGCGCCTCCTTGATCGTCGCACGCCCTTTCATTGTGTAATATTTAACCACTAACAAAGGAATGCAGTTAATACTCCATATAATACAAATATTGAACCCCAGAAAGGCATGCAAGGGTTAAGGGGGTGTAGCCCCTTGCAACGGTGTGAAGAGCGCCCGTAGGGCGCGATGAAGCACCTAGTATTCTAATATTCCTCATGACCAAAGTGTAGAGACAATTTGATATTATTTACAACAGGATGATATGTCAGACTCTCTACGTGCCTTTATTTTGGATGCTATTAAATTTATGTTGGCACATAATTATTTCACCTTTGATTCACAATATTATTTACAGACACGGGGTGCGGCCATGGGTGACAGGTTCGCGCCGAGCTTCGCCAACCTATATATGGGTGTGCTTGAGGACATGCACATATGAGGGGGTGGCTTCGGCGCGGACCTGGTATACTATGGCCGGTTTATAGATGATTTCATTATTACATGGGGTGGTGGTTTAGAATCAATGTAATTATTCACGGAAAGTTTAAATAAAAACACTTTTGAACTCAAATTTACCTCAAAATATAGTCTAACCACGATTACCTTCCTTGACATAGAACTGTCTATAGAACATGGTTTATTAAATACTAAGACATGTCAAACCAGTCGATCAAAATCGGTATCTACATTATAAAAGTGCACATAAAACATGTTGGAAGGACAATATCCCCAGGGGCCAACTTATCCGTTTACGTCGTAATTGTATATCAATTGAGACATTTAAAATACAAGCAAGTACCTTAATGGAATCATTTTATGAACAGGGATATCCACCTGATATACTGGAGAGAGCATATAAGGATGTGAAACAGATAGATAGAAATACATTATTAATACCTAGAGAGGTATTACAAAAAAAGAAAGAAAATAAATACGAAAGAAGTATGTGCTTCTCTACTCAGTATAATAGTTGTGCTCACCAAATCAAACAAATAATAAAGAAAAATACTTTGCTACTTATGTTAGATGAAGTACTTCAAGAGAATATCAATCCTATGGGACCTACGCTGTTCCAAAAGGCAGATAACTTAAGATCAAAACTTGTACCCAGTCATTTCTACAAAAAATCAGATGTGACACCAGTAATATCATGGTTTCCAGAAAGACCTGCAGGGTTTCATAGGTGTGGAAAAATGAATTGCTTATCCTGTAAATTTATGCCAAGGAAGAGTATTGAATTTCAATCAACAAGAACAAACGAGGTCTTTAAAATTAAAGACTTCTTAAATTGTATGTCTACATATGTGAGCTATGTGGTCACCTGCCAATGTGGCAAACAATATGTCGGCCGTACTACTCGTACTCTCCATATAAGATATATGGAGCATAGAAGAAACATCATAAAGAAAGCAAAACATCCACTGTCTAATTATGTAGTAAATTGTCAGGGTACAGATTTTAATAATATTAAAATGCTAGCTGTTGAACAGATTAAGACTACCAAACGGGATGGCGATAGATATAGCATGCTATGCAGACGCGAAGCACACTGGATCTTTAGGATGGATTCATTGATGCCGGGGGGACTAAATGATACTGTTGAGCTAAATGAGGTATAAGATTTAGAATTATAGGTGGAATATCGATCAGCGTTATAGTCATATGGTAACCCTTTTCTCCCCCCCCCCCCCCCCCTCTGAATCGGAGGACCTTCGATCATTGGGAAAATAATTGTATCTATTTATGAATTAATTTTTTCCTATACTAAGATATAATAAGGTTATGTGGGAAATATAAATAAATAAATAAATAAATAAATAAACAAATAAATATGCACATCCCTAAGAAAGATAAATTATTATTAATATATATTATATACTGGATACTGATGGATATTGGTATATTAATAGGTGGGAATATTGATGGTTCTTTCTCTCTCTCTCTCTCTTTTCTGTATATAGAACATATGGATATGTATAAATGGATTTATGTGTTTATAGTTATCGCTGTGTAGGTGGATGTGAAAAATATGTTCTGTTAAAAATAGAAGAAAGCGTGACAACCCAGGGGATATTAGACTATATATTAGAGATGTGCACTTGAAATTTTTCGGGTTTTGTGTTTTGGTTTTGGGTTCGGTTCCGCGGACGTGTTTTGGGTTCGACCGCGTTTTGGCAAAACCTCACCGATTTTTTTTTGTCGGATTCGGGTGTGTTTTGGATTCGGGTGTTTTTTTCAAAAAACACTAAAAAACAGCTTAAATCATAGAATTTGGGGGTCATTTTGATCCCAAAGTATTATTAACCTCAAAAACCATAATTTCCACTCATTTTCAGTCTATTCTGAACACCTCACACCTCACAATATTATTTTTAGTCCTAAAATTTGCACCGAGGTCGCTGGATGACTAAGCTAAGCGACCCTAGTGGCCGACACAAACACCTGGCCTATCTAGGAGTGGCACTGCAGTGTCACGCAGGATGGCCCTTCCAAAAAACACTCCCCAAACAGCACATGACGCAAAGAAGAAAAAAAGAGGCGCAATGAGGTAGCTGTGTGAGTAAGATAAGCGACCCTAGTGGCCGACACAAACACCTGGCCCATCTAGGAGTGGCACTGCAGTGTCACGCAGAATGTCCCTTCCAAAAAACACTCCCCAAACAGCACATGACGCAAAGAAGAAAAAAAGAGGCGCAATGAGGTAGCTGTGTGAGTAAGATAAGCGACCCTAGTGGCCGACAAAAACACCAGGCCCATCTAGGAGTGGCACTGCAGTGTCACGCAGGATGGCCCTTCCAAAAAACACTCCCCAAACAGCACATGACGCAAAGAAGAAAAAAAGAGGCGCAATGAGGTAGCTGTGTGAGTAAGATAAGCGACCCTAGTGGCCGACACAAACACCTGGCCCATCTAGGAGTGGCACTGCAGTGTCACGCAGGATGGCCCTTCCAAAAAACACTCCCCAAACAGCACATGACGCAAAGAAGAAAAAAAGAGGCGCAATGAGGTAGCTGTGTGAGTAAGATAAGCGACCCTAGTGGCCGACACAAACACCTGGCCCATCTAGGAGTGGCACTGCAGTGTCACGCAGGATGGCCCTTCCAAAAAACACTCCCCAAACAGCACATGACGCAAAGAAAAATGAAAGAAAAAAGAGGTGCAAGATGGAATTGTCCTTGGGCCCTCCCACCCACCCTTATGTTGTATAAACAGGACATGCACACTTTAACCAACCCATCATTTCAGTGACAGGGTCTGCCACACGACTGTGACTGAAATGACGGGTTGGTTTGGACCCCCACCGAAAAAGAAGCAATTAATCTCTCCTTGCACAAACTGGCTCTACAGAGGCAAGATGTCCACCTCATCATCATCCTCCGATATATCACCGTGTACATCCCGCTCCTCACAGATTATCAATTCGTCCCCACTGGAATCCACCATCTCAGCTCCCTGTGTACTTTGTGGAGGCAATTGCTGCTGGTCAATGTCTCCACGGAGGAATTGATTATAATTCATTTTAATGAACATCATCTTCTCCACATTTTCTGGAAGTAACCTCGTACGCCGATTGCTGACAAGGTGAGCGGCGGCACTAAACACTCTTTCGGAGTACACACTTGTGGGAGGGCAACTTAGGTAGAATAAAGCCAGTTTATGCAAGGGCCTCCAAATTGCCTCTTTTTCCTGCCAGTATAAGTACGGACTGTCTGACGTGCCTACTTGGATGCGGTCACTCATATAATCCTCCACCATTCTTTCAATGGGGAGAGAATCATATGCAGTGACAGTAGACGACATGTCCGTAATCGTTGTCAGGTCCTTCAGTCCGGACCAGATGTCAGCATCAGCAGTCGCTCCAGACTGCCCTGCATCACCGCCAGCGGGTGGGCTCGGAATTCTGAGCCTTTTCCTCGCACCCCCAGTTGCGGGAGAATGTGAAGGAGGAGATGTTGACAGGTCGCGTTCCGCTTGACTTGACAATTTTGTCACCAGCAGGTCTTTGAACCCCAGCAGACTTGTGTCTGCCGGAAAGAGAGATCCAAGGTAGGTTTTAAATCTAGGATCGAGCACGGTGGCCAAAATGTAGTGCTCTGATTTCAACAGATTGACCACCCGTGAATCCTTGTTAAGCGAATTAAGGGCTCCATCCACAAGTCCCACATGCCTAGCGGAAACGCTCCCTTTTAGCTCCTCCTTCAATGCCTCCAGCTTCTTCTGCAAAAGCCTGATGAGGGGAATGACCTGACTCAGGCTGGCAGTGTCTGAACTGACTTCACGTGTGGCAAGTTCAAAAGGTTGCAGAACCTTGCACAACGTTGAAATCATTCTCCACTGCGCTTGAGACAGGTACATTCCACCTCCTATATCGTGCTCAATTGTATAGGCTTGAATGGCCTTTTGCTGCTCCTCCAACCTCTGAAGCATATAGAGGGTTGAATTCCACCTCGTTACCACTTCTTGCTTCAGATGATGGCAGGGCAGGTTCAGGCGTTTTTGGTGGTGCTCCAGTCTTCTGTACGTGGTGCCTGTACGCCGAAAGTGTCCCACAATTCTTCTGGCCACCGACAGCATCTCTTGCACGCCCCTGTCGTTTTTTAAAAAATTCTGCACCACCAAATTCAAGGTATGTGCAAAACATGGGACGTGCTGGAATTTGCCCATATTTAATGCACACACAATATTGCTGGCGTTGTCCGATGCCACAAATCCACAGGAGAGTCCAATTGGGGTAAGCCATTCAGCGATGATCTTCCTCAGTTGCCGTAAGAGGTTTTCAGCTGTGTGCGTATTCTGGAAACCGGTGATACAAAGCGTAGCCTGCCTAGGAAAGAGTTGGCGTTTGCGAGATGCTGCTACTGGTGCCGCCGCTGCTGTTCTTGCGGCGGGAGTCCATACATCTACCCAGTGGGCTGTCACAGTCATATAGTCCTGACCCTGCCCTGCTCCACTTGTCCACATGTCCGTGGTTAAGTGGACATTGGGTACAACTGCATTTTTTAGGACACTGGTGAGTCTTTTTCTGACGTCCGTGTACATTCTCGGTATCGCCTGCCTAGAGAAGTGGAACCTAGATGGTATTTGATAACGGGGGCACACTGCCTCAATAAATTGTCTAGTTCCCTGTGAACTAACGGCGGATACCGGACGCACGTCTAACACCAACATAGTTGTCAAGGCCTCAGTTATCCGCTTTGCAACAGGATGACTGCTGTGATATTTCATCTTCCTCGCAAAGGACTGTTGGACAGTCAATTGCTTGGTGGAAGTAGTAAAAGTGGGCTTACGACTTCCCCTCTGGGATGACCATCGACTCCCAGCAGCAACAACAGCAGCGCCAGCAGCAGTAGACGTTACACGCAAGGATGCATCGGAGGAATCCCAGGCAGGAGAGGACTCATCAGAATTGCCAGTGACATGGCCTGCAGGACTATTGGCATTCCTGGGGAAGGAGGAAATTGACACTGAGGGAGTTGATGGGGTGGTTTGCGTGAGCTTGGTTACAAGAGGAAGGGATTTACTGGTCAGTGGACTGCTTCCGCTGTCGCCCAAAGTTTTTGAACTTGTCACTGACTTATTATGAATGCGCTGCAGGTGACGTATAAGGGAGGATGTTCCGAGGTGGTTAACGTCCTTACCCCTACTTATTACAGCTTGACAAAGGCAACACACGGCTTGACAAATGTTGTCCGCATTTCTGGTGAAATACTTCCACACCGAAGAGCTGATTTTTTTGGTATTTTCACCAGGCATGTCAATGGCCCTATTCCTCCCACGGACAACAGGTGTCTCCCCGGGTGCCTGACTTAAACAAACCACCTCACCATCAGAATCCTCCTTGTCAATTTCCTCCCCAGCGCCAGCAACACCCATATCCTCCTCATCCTGGTGTACTTCAACACTGACATCTTCAATCTGACTATCAGGAACTGGACTGCGGGTGCTCCTTCCAGCACTTGCAGGGGGCGTGCAAATGGTGGAAGGCGCATGCTCTTCACGTCCAGTGTCGGGAAGGTCAGGCATCGCAACTGACACAATTGGACTCTCCTTGTGGATTTGGGATTTCGAAGAACGCACAGTTCTTTGCGGTGCTTTTGCCAGCTTGAGTCTTTTCATTTTTCTAGCGAGAGGCTGAGTGCTTCCATCCTCATGTGAAGCTGAACCACTAGCCATGAACATAGGCCAGGGCCTCAGCCGTTCCTTGCCACTCCGTGTGGTAAATGGCATATTGGCAAGTTTACGCTTCTCCTCCGACAATTTTATTTTAGATTTTGGAGTCCTTTTTTTACTGATATTTGGTGTTTTGGATTTTACATGCTCTGTACTATGACATTGGGCATCGGCCTTGGCAGACGACGTTGCTGGCATTTCATCGTCTCGGCCATGACTAGTGGCAGCAGCTTCAGCACGAGGTGGAAGTGGATCTTGATCTTTCCCTAATTTTGGAACCTCAAAATTTTTGTTCTCCATATTTTAATAGGCACAACTAAAAGGCACCTCAGGTAAACAATGGAGATGGATGGATACTAGTATACTTATGGATGGACCAGCGACTGCCGACACAGAGGTAGCTACAGCCGTGGACTACCGTACTGTGTCTGCTGCTAATATAGACTGGATGATAATGAGATGAAATTAATATATATATATATATATATATATATAATATCACTATTACTGCAGCCGGACAGGTATATATATTTATTATGTAATGACTGATGACGGACCGGCTGGACACTGTCAACTCAGCAGCACCGCAGACTGCTACAGTAAGCTACTATAGTAGTATGTATCAAGAAGAAAGAGAAAAAAAAAACCACGGGTAGGTGGTATACAATTATGGATGGACCAGCGACTGCCGACACAGAGGTAGCTACAGCCGTGGACTACCGTACTGTGTCTGCTGCTAATATAGACTGGATGATAATGAGATGAAATCAATATATATATATATATAATATCACTAGTACTGCAGCCGGACAGGTATATATATTTATTATGTAATGACTGATGACGGACCTGCTGGACACTGTCAGCTCAGCAGCACCGCAGACTGCTACAGTAAGCTACTATAGTAGTATGTATCAAGAAGAAAGAGAAAAAAAAACCCACGGGTAGGTGGTATACAATTATGGATGGACCAGCGACTGCCGACACAGAGGTAGCTACAGCCGTGGACTACCGTACTGTGTCTGCTGCTAATATAGACTGGATGATAATGAGATGAAATTAATATATATATATATATATATATATAATATCACTAGTACTGCAGCCGGACAGGTATATATATATTTATTATGTAATGACTGATGACGGACCTGCTGGACACTGTCAGCTCAGCAGCACCGCAGACTGCTACAGTAAGCTACTATAGTAGTATGTATCAAGAAGAAAGAGAAAAAAAAAACCACGGGTAGGTGGTATACAATTATGGATGGACCAGCGACTGCCGACACAGAGGTAGCTACAGCCGTGGACTACCGTACTGTGTCTGCTGCTAATATAGACTGGATGATAATGAGATGAAATCAATATATATATATATATAATATCACTAGTACTGCAGCCGGACAGGTATATATATTTATTATGTAATGACTGATGACGGACCTGCTGGACACTGTCAGCTCAGCAGCACCGCAGACTGCTACAGTAAGCTACTATAGTAGTATGTATCAAGAAGAAAGAGAAAAAAAAAACCCACGGGTAGGTGGTATACAATTATGGATGGACCAGCGACTGCCGACACAGAGGTAGCTACAGCCGTGGACTACCGTACTGTGTCTGCTGCTAATATAGACTGGATGATAATGAGATGAAATTAATATATATATATATATATATATAATATCACTAGTACTGCAGCCGGACAGGTATATATATATTTATTATGTAATGACTGATGACGGACCTGCTGGACACTGTCAGCTCAGCAGCACCGCAGACTGCTACAGTAAGCTACTATAGTAGTATGTATCAAGAAGAAAGAGAAAAAAAAACCACGGGTAGGTGGTATACAATTATGGATGGACCAGCGACTGCCGACACAGAGGTAGCTACAGCCGTGGACTACCGTACTGTGTCTGCTGCTAATATAGACTGGATGATAATGAGATGAAATTAATATATATATATATATATATATATAATATCACTAGTACTGCAGCCGGACAGGTATATATATTTATTATGTAATGACTGATGACGGACCTGCTGGACACTGTCAGCTCAGCAGCACCGCAGACTGCTACAGTAAGCTACTATAGTAGTATGTATCAAGAAGAAAGAGAAAAAAAAAACCACGGGTAGGTGGTATACAATTATGGATGGACCAGCGACTGCCGACACAGAGGTAGCTACAGCCGTGGACTATCGTACTGTGTCTGCTGCTAATATAGACTGGATGATAATGAGATGAAATCAATATATATATATATATAATATCACTAGTACTGCAGCCGGACAGGTATATATATTTATTATGTAATGACTGATGACGGACCTGCTGGACACTGTCAGCTCAGCAGCACCGCAGACTGCTACAGTAAGCTACTATAGTAGTATGTATCAAGAAGAAAGAGAAAAAAAAAACCACGGGTAGGTGGTATACAATTATGGATGGACCAGCGACTGCCGACACAGAGGTAGCTACAGCCGTGGACTACCGTACTGTGTCTGCTGCTAATATAGACTGGATGATAATGAGATGAAATTAATATATATATATATATATAATATCACTAGTACTGCAGCCGGACAGGTATATATATTTATTATGTAATGACTGATGACGGACCTGCTGGACACTGTCAGCTCAGCAGCACCGCAGACTGCTACAGTAAGCTACTATAGTAGTATGTATCAAGAAGAAAGAGAAAAAAAAAAACCACGGGTAGGTGGTATACAATTATGGATGGACCAGCGACTGCCGACACAGAGGTAGCTACAGCCGTGGACTACCGTACTGTGTCTGCTGCTAATATAGACTGGATGATAATGAGATGAAATTAATATATATATATATATAATATCACTAGTACTGCAGCCGGACAGGTATATATATTTATTATGTAATGACTGATGACGGACCTGCTGGACACTGTCAGCTCAGCAGCACCGCAGACTGCTACAGTAAGCTACTATAGTAGTATGTATCAAGAAGAAATAAAAAAAAAAAACCACGGGTAGGTGGTATACAATTATGGATGGACCAGCGACTGCCGACACAGAGGTAGCTACAGCCGTGGACTGCCGTGCTGTGTCTGCTGCTAATATAGACTGGATGATAATGAGATGAAATTAATATATATATATATATATAATATCACTAGTACTGCAGCCGGACAGGTATATATATTTATTATGTAATGACTGATGACGGACCTGCTGGACACTGTCAGCTCAGCAGCACCGCAGACTGCTACAGTAAGCTACTATAGTAGTATGTATCAAGAAGAAAGAGAAAAAAAAAACCACGGGTAGGTGGTATACAATTATGGATGGACCAGCGACTGCCGACACAGAGGTAGCTACAGCCGTGGACTACCGTACTGTGTCTGCTGCTAATATAGACTGGATGATAATGAGATGAAATCAATATATATATATATATATATATATATATATATATAATATCACTAGTACTGCAGCCGGACAGGTATATATATTTATTATGTAATGACTGATGACGGACCTGCTGGACACTGTCAGCTCAGCAGCACCGCAGACTGCTACAATAAGCTACTATAGTAGTATGTATCAAGAAGAAAGAGAAAAAAAAAACCACGGGTAGGTGGTATACAATTATGGATGGACCAGCGACTGCCGACACAGAGGTAGCTACAGCCGTGGACTACCGTACTGTGTCTGCTGCTAATATAGACTGGATGATAATGAGAAGAAATCAATATATATATATATATATATAATATCACTAGTACTGCAGCCGGACAGGTATATATATTTATTATGTGATGACGGACCTGCTGGACACTGTCAGCTCAGCAGCACCGCAGACTGCTACAGTAAGCTACTATAGTAGTATGTATCAAGAAGAAAGAGAAAAAAAAAAACCACGGGTAGGTGGTATACAATTATGGATGGACCAGCGACTGCCGACACAGAGGTAGCTACAGCCGTGGACTTCCGTACTGTGTCTGCTGCTAATATAGACTGGATGATAATGAGATGAAATTAATATATATATATATATATATAATATCACTAGTACTGCAGCCGGACAGGTATATATATTTATTATGTAATGACTGATGACGGACCTGCTGGACACTGTCAGCTCAGCAGCACCGCAGACTGCTACAGTAAGCTACTATAGTAGTATGTATCAAGAAGAAAGAGAAAAAAAAAACCACGGGTAAGTGGTATACAATTATGGATGGACCAGCGACTGCCGACACAGAGGTAGCTACAGCCGTGGACTACCGTACTGTGTCTGCTGCTAATATAGACTGGATGATAATGAGATGAAATTAATATATATATATATATAATATCACTAGTACTGCAGCCGCACAGGTATATATATTTATTATGTAATGACTGATGACGGACCTGCTGGACACTGTCAGCTCAGCAGCACCGCAGACTGCTACAGTAAGCTACTATAGTAGTATGTATCAAGAAGAAAGAGAAAAAAAAAAACCACGGGTAGGTGGTATACAATTATGGATGGACCAGCGACTGCCGACACAGAGGTAGCTACAGCCGTGGACTACCGTACTGTGTCTGCTGCTAATATAGACTGGATGATAATGAGATGAAATCAATATATATATATATATATATAATATCACTAGTACTGCAGCCGGACAGGTATATATATTTATTATGTAATGACTGATGACGGACCTGCTGGACACTGTCAGCTCAGCAGCACCGCAGACTGCTACAGTAAGCTACTATAGTAGTATGTATCAAGAAGAAAGAGGAAAAAAAAAACACGGGTAGGTGGTATACAATTATGGATGGACCAGCGACTGCCGACACAGAGGTAGCTACAGCCGTGGACTACCGTACTGTATCTGCTGCTAATATAGACTGGATGATAATGAGATGAAATTAATATATATATATATATATATAATATCACTAGTACTGCAGCCGGACAGGTATATATATTTATTATGTAATGACTGATGACGGACCTGCTGGACACTGTCAGCTCAGCAGCACCGCAGACTGCTACAGTAAGCTACTATAGTAGTATGTATCAAGAAGAAAGAGAAAAAAAAAAACCACGGGTAGGTGGTATACAATTATGGATGGACCAGCGACTGCCGACACAGAGGTAGCTACAGCCGTGGACTACCGTACTGTGTCTGCTGCTAATATAGACTGGATGATAATGAGATGAAATTAATATATATATATATAATATCACTAGTACTGCAGCCGGACAGGTATATATATTTATTATGTAATGACTGATGACGGACCTGCTGGACACTGTCAGCTCAGCAGCACCGCAGACTGCTACAGTAAGCTACTATAGTAGTATGTATCAAGAAGAAAGAGAAAAAAAAAACCACGGGTAGGTGGTATACAATTATGGATGGACCAGCGACTGCCGACACAGAGGTAGCTACAGCCGTGGACTACCGTACTGTGTCTGCTGCTAATATAGACTGGATGATAATGAGATGAAATTAATATATATATATATATATATATATAATATCACTAGTACTGCAGCCGGACAGGTATATATATTTATTATGTAATGACTGATGACGGACCTGCTGGACACTGTCAGCTCAGCAGCACCGCAGACTGCTACAGTAAGCTACTATAGTAGTATGTATCAAGAAGAAAGAGAAAAAAAAAACCCACGGGTAGGTGGTATACAATTATGGATGGACCAGCGACTGCCGACACAGAGGTAGCTACAGCCGTGGACTACCGTACTGTGTCTGCTGCTAATATAGACTGGATGATAATGAGATGAAATTAATATATATATATATATATATATATATATATAATATCACTAGTACTGCAGCCGGACAGGTATATATATTTATTATGTAATGACTGATGACGGACCTGCTGGACACTGTCAGCTCAGCAGCACCGCAGACTGCTACAGTAAGCTACTATAGTAGTATGTATCAAGAAGAAAGAGAAAAAAAAAAACCACGGGTAGGTGGTATACAATTATGGATGGACCAGCGACTGCCGACACAGAGGTAGCTACAGCCATGGACTGCCGTGCTGTGTCTGCTGCTAATATAGACTGGATGATAATGAGATGAAATTAATATATATATATATATATAATATCACTAGTACTGCAGCCGGACAGGTATATATATTTATTATGTAATGACTGATGACGGACCTGCTGGACACTGTCAGCTCAGCAGCACCGCAGACTGCTACAGTAAGCTACTATAGTAGTATGTATCAAGAAGAAAGAGAAAAAAAAAAACCACGGGTAGGTGGTATACAATTATGGATGGACCAGCGACTGCCGACACAGAGGTAGCTACAGCCGTGGACTACCGTACTGTGTCTGCTGCTAATATAGACTGGATGATAATGAGATGAAATTAATATATATATATATATAATATCACTAGTACTGCAGCCGGACAGGTATATATATTTATTATGTAATGACTGATGACGGACCTGCTGGACACTGTCAGCTCAGCAGCACCGCAGACTGCTACAGTAAGCTACTATAGTAGTATGTATCAAGAAGAAATAAAAAAAAAAAAACCACGGGTAGGTGGTATACAATTATGGATGGACCAGCGACTGCCGACACAGAGGTAGCTACAGCCGTGGACTGCCGTGCTGTGTCTGCTGCTAATATAGACTGGATGATAATGAGATGAAATTAATATATATATATATATATAATATCACTAGTACTGCAGCCGGACAGGTATATATATTTATTATGTAATGACTGATGACGGACCTGCTGGACACTGTCAGCTCAGCAGCACCGCAGACTGCTACAGTAAGCTACTATAGTAGTATGTATCAAGAAGAAAGAGAAAAAAAAAACCACGGGTAGGTGGTATACAATTATGGATGGACCAGCGACTGCCGACACAGAGGTAGCTACAGCCGTGGACTACCGTACTGTGTCTGCTGCTAATATAGACTGGATGATAATGAGATGAAATCAATATATATATATATATATATATATATATAATATCACTAGTACTGCAGCCGGACAGGTATATATATTTATTATGTAATGACTGATGACGGACCTGCTGGACACTGTCAGCTCAGCAGCACCGCAGACTGCTACAGTAAGCTACTATAGTAGTATGTATCAAGAAGAAAGAGAAAAAAAAAACCACGGGTAGGTGGTATACAATTATGGATGGACCAGCGACTGCCGACACAGAGGTAGCTACAGCCGTGGACTACCGTACTGTGTCTGCTGCTAATATAGACTGGATGATAATGAGAAGAAATCAATATATATATATATATATATAATATCACTAGTACTGCAGCCGGACAGGTATATATATTTATTATGTGATGACGGACCTGCTGGACACTGTCAGCTCAGCAGCACCGCAGACTGCTACAGTAAGCTACTATAGTAGTATGTATCAAGAAGAAAGAGAAAAAAAAAAACCACGGGTAGGTGGTATACAATTATGGATGGACCAGCGACTGCCGACACAGAGGTAGCTACAGCCGTGGACTTCCGTACTGTGTCTGCTGCTAATATAGACTGGATGATAATGAGATGAAATTAATATATATATATATATATATATAATATCACTAGTACTGCAGCCGGACAGGTATATATATTTATTATGTAATGACTGATGACGGACCTGCTGGACACTGTCAGCTCAGCAGCACCGCAGACTGCTACAGTAAGCTACTATAGTAGTATGTATCAAGAAGAAAGAGAAAAAAAAAACCACGGGTAAGTGGTATACAATTATGGATGGACCAGCGACTGCCGACACAGAGGTAGCTACAGCCGTGGACTACCGTACTGTGTCTGCTGCTAATATAGACTGGATGATAATGAGATGAAATTAATATATATATATATATAATATCACTAGTACTGCAGCCGCACAGGTATATATATTTATTATGTAATGACTGATGACGGACCTGCTGGACACTGTCAGCTCAGCAGCACCGCAGACTGCTACAGTAAGCTACTATAGTAGTATGTATCAAGAAGAAAGAGAAAAAAAAAACCACGGGTAGGTGGTATACAATTATGGATGGACCAGCGACTGCCGACACAGAGGTAGCTACAGCCGTGGACTACCGTACTGTGTCTGCTGCTAATATAGACTGGATGATAATGAGATGAAATCAATATATATATATATATATATATAATATCACTAGTACTGCAGCCGGACAGGTATATATATTTATTATGTAATGACTGATGACGGACCTGCTGGACACTGTCAGCTCAGCAGCACCGCAGACTGCTACAGTAAGCTACTATAGTAGTATGTATCAAGAAGAAAGAGGAAAAAAAAAACACGGGTAGGTGGTATACAATTATGGATGGACCAGCGACTGCCGACACAGAGGTAGCTACAGCCGTGGACTACCGTACTGTATCTGCTGCTAATATAGACTGGATGATAATGAGATGAAATTAATATATATATATATATATATAATATCACTAGTACTGCAGCCGGACAGGTATATATATTTATTATGTAATGACTGATGACGGACCTGCTGGACACTGTCAGCTCAGCAGCACCGCAGACTGCTACAGTAAGCTACTATAGTAGTATGTATCAAGAAGAAAGAGAAAAAAAAAAACCACGGGTAGGTGGTATACAATTATGGATGGACCAGCGACTGCCGACACAGAGGTAGCTACAGCCGTGGACTACCGTACTGTGTCTGCTGCTAATATAGACTGGATGATAATGAGATGAAATTAATATATATATATATATATAATATCACTAGTACTGCAGCCGGACAGGTATATATATTTATTATGTAATGACTGATGACGGACCTGCTGGACACTGTCAGCTCAGCAGCACCGCAGACTGCTACAGTAAGCTACTATAGTAGTATGTATCAAGAAGAAAGAGAAAAAAAAAACCACGGGTAGGTGGTATACAATTATGGATGGACCAGCGACTGCCGACACAGAGGTAGCTACAGCCGTGGACTACCGTACTGTGTCTGCTGCTAATATAGACTGGATGATAATGAGATGAAATTAATATATATATATATATATATATATATAATATCACTAGTACTGCAGCCGGACAGGTATATATATTTATTATGTAATGACTGATGACGGACCTGCTGGACACTGTCAGCTCAGCAGCACCGCAGACTGCTACAGTAAGCTACTATAGTAGTATGTATCAAGAAGAAAGAGAAAAAAAAAACCCACGGGTAGGTGGTATACAATTATGGATGGACCAGCGACTGCCGACACAGAGGTAGCTACAGCCGTGGACTACCGTACTGTGTCTGCTGCTAATATAGACTGGATGATAATGAGATGAAATTAATATATATATATATATATATATATAATATCACTAGTACTGCAGCCGGACAGGTATATATATTTATTATGTAATGACTGATGACGGACCTGCTGGACACTGTCAGCTCAGCAGCACCGCAGACTGCTACAGTAAGCTACTATAGTAGTATGTATCAAGAAGAAAGAGAAAAAAAAAACCACGGGTAGGTGGTATACAATTATGGATGGACCAGCGACTGCCGACACAGAGGTAGCTACAGCCATGGACTGCCGTGCTGTGTCTGCTGCTAATATAGACTGGATGATAATGAGATGAAATTAATATATATATATATATATAATATCACTAGTACTGCAGCCGGACAGGTATATATATTTATTATGTAATGACTGATGACGGACCTGCTGGACACTGTCAGCTCAGCAGCACCGCAGACTGCTACAGTAAGCTACTATAGTAGTATGTATCAAGAAGAAAGAGAAAAAAAAAAACCACGGGTAGGTGGTATACAATTATGGATGGACCAGCGACTGCCGACACAGAGGTAGCTACAGCCGTGGACTACCGTACTGTGTCTGCTGCTAATATAGACTGGATGATAATGAGATGAAATCAATATATATATATATATATAATATCACTAGTACTGCAGCCGGACAGGTATATATATTTATTATGTAATGACTGATGACAGACCTGCTGGACACTGTCAGCTCAGCAGCACCGCAGACTGCTACAGTAAGCTACTATAGTAGTATGTATCAAGAAGAAAGAGAAAAAAAAAAACCACGGGTAGGTGGTATACAATTATGGATGGACCAGCGACTGCCGACACAGAGGTAGCTACAGCCGTGGACTACCGTACTGTGTCTGCTGCTAATATAGACTGGATGATAATGAGATGAAATTAATATATATATATATATATATATATATATATCACTAGTACTGCAGCCGGACAGGTATATATATATTTATTATGTAATGACTGATGACGGACCTGCTGGACACTGTCAGCTCAGCAGCACCGCAGACTGCTACAGTAAGCTACTATAGTAGTATGTATCAAGAAGAAAGAGAAAAAAAAAAGAGAAAAAAAAAACCACGGGTAGGTGGTATACAATTATGGATGGACCAGCGACTGCCGACACAGAGGTAGCTACAGCCGTGGACTACCGTACTGTGTCTGCTGCTAATATAGACTGGATGATAATGAGATGAAATCAATATATATATATATATAATATCACTAGTACTGCAGCCGGACAGGTATATATATTTATTATGTAATGACTGATGACGGACCTGCTGGACACTGTCAGCTCAGCAGCACCGCAGACTGCTACAGTAAGCTACTATAGTAGTATGTATCAAGAAGAAAGAGAAAAAAAAAACCCACGGGTAGGTGGTATACAATTATGGATGGACCAGCGACTGCCGACACAGAGGTAGCTACAGCCGTGGACTACCGTACTGTGTCTGCTGCTAATATAGACTGGATGATAATGAGATGAAATTAATATATATATATATATATATATAATATCACTAGTACTGCAGCCGGACAGGTATATATATATTTATTATGTAATGACTGATGACGGACCTGCTGGACACTGTCAGCTCAGCAGCACCGCAGACTGCTACAGTAAGCTACTATAGTAGTATGTATCAAGAAGAAAGAGAAAAAAAAACCACGGGTAGGTGGTATACAATTATGGATGGACCAGCGACTGCCGACACAGAGGTAGCTACAGCCGTGGACTACCGTACTGTGTCTGCTGCTAATATAGACTGGATGATAATGAGATGAAATTAATATATATATATATATATATATATAATATCACTAGTACTGCAGCCGGACAGGTATATATATTTATTATGTAATGACTGATGACGGACCTGCTGGACACTGTCAGCTCAGCAGCACCGCAGACTGCTACAGTAAGCTACTATAGTAGTATGTATCAAGAAGAAAGAGAAAAAAAAAACCACGGGTAGGTGGTATACAATTATGGATGGACCAGCGACTGCCGACACAGAGGTAGCTACAGCCGTGGACTATCGTACTGTGTCTGCTGCTAATATAGACTGGATGATAATGAGATGAAATCAATATATATATATATATAATATCACTAGTACTGCAGCCGGACAGGTATATATATTTATTATGTAATGACTGATGACGGACCTGCTGGACACTGTCAGCTCAGCAGCACCGCAGACTGCTACAGTAAGCTACTATAGTAGTATGTATCAAGAAGAAAGAGAAAAAAAAAACCACGGGTAGGTGGTATACAATTATGGATGGACCAGCGACTGCCGACACAGAGGTAGCTACAGCCGTGGACTACCGTACTGTGTCTGCTGCTAATATAGACTGGATGATAATGAGATGAAATTAATATATATATATATATATAATATCACTAGTACTGCAGCCGGACAGGTATATATATTTATTATGTAATGACTGATGACGGACCTGCTGGACACTGTCAGCTCAGCAGCACCGCTGACTGCTACAGTAAGCTACTATAGTAGTATGTATCAAGAAGAAAGAGAAAAAAAAAAACCACGGGTAGGTGGTATACAATTATGGATGGACCAGCGACTGCCGACACAGAGGTAGCTACAGCCGTGGACTACCGTACTGTGTCTGCTGCTAATATAGACTGGATGATAATGAGATGAAATTAATATATATATATATATAATATCACTAGTACTGCAGCCGGACAGGTATATATATTTATTATGTAATGACTGATGACGGACCTGCTGGACACTGTCAGCTCAGCAGCACCGCAGACTGCTACAGTAAGCTACTATAGTAGTATGTATCAAGAAGAAATAAAAAAAAAAAAACCACGGGTAGGTGGTATACAATTATGGATGGACCAGCGACTGCCGACACAGAGGTAGCTACAGCCGTGGACTGCCGTGCTGTGTCTGCTGCTAATATAGACTGGATGATAATGAGATGAAATTAATATATATATATATATATAATATCACTAGTACTGCAGCCGGACAGGTATATATATTTATTATGTAATGACTGATGACGGACCTGCTGGACACTGTCAGCTCAGCAGCACCGCAGACTGCTACAGTAAGCTACTATAGTAGTATGTATCAAGAAGAAAGAGAAAAAAAAAACCACGGGTAGGTGGTATACAATTATGGATGGACCAGCGACTGCCGACACAGAGGTAGCTACAGCCGTGGACTACCGTACTGTGTCTGCTGCTAATATAGACTGGATGATAATGAGATGAAATCAATATATATATATATATATATATATATATATATAATATCACTAGTACTGCAGCCGGACAGGTATATATATTTATTATGTAATGACTGATGACGGACCTGCTGGACACTGTCAGCTCAGCAGCACCGCAGACTGCTACAGTAAGCTACTATAGTAGTATGTATCAAGAAGAAAGAGAAAAAAAAAACCACGGGTAGGTGGTATACAATTATGGATGGACCAGCGACTGCCGACACAGAGGTAGCTACAGCCGTGGACTACCGTACTGTGTCTGCTGCTAATATAGACTGGATGATAATGAGAAGAAATCAATATATATATATATATATATATAATATCACTAGTACTGCAGCCGGACAGGTATATATATTTATTATGTGATGACGGACCTGCTGGACACTGTCAGCTCAGCAGCACCGCAGACTGCTACAGTAAGCTACTATAGTAGTATGTATCAAGAAGAAAGAGAAAAAAAAAAACCACGGGTAGGTGGTATACAATTATGGATGGACCAGCGACTGCCGACACAGAGGTAGCTACAGCCGTGGACTTCCGTACTGTGTCTGCTGCTAATATAGACTGGATGATAATGAGATGAAATTAATATATATATATATATATATATAATATCACTAGTACTGCAGCCGGACAGGTATATATATTTATTATGTAATGACTGATGACGGACCTGCTGGACACTGTCAGCTCAGCAGCACCGCAGACTGCTACAGTAAGCTACTATAGTAGTATGTATCAAGAAGAAAGAGAAAAAAAAAACCACGGGTAAGTGGTATACAATTATGGATGGACCAGCGACTGCCGACACAGAGGTAGCTACAGCCGTGGACTACCGTACTGTGTCTGCTGCTAATATAGACTGGATGATAATGAGATGAAATTAATATATATATATATATAATATCACTAGTACTGCAGCCGCACAGGTATATATATTTATTATGTAATGACTGATGACGGACCTGCTGGACACTGTCAGCTCAGCAGCACCGCAGACTGCTACAGTAAGCTACTATAGTAGTATGTATCAAGAAGAAAGAGAAAAAAAAAAACCACGGGTAGGTGGTATACAATTATGGATGGACCAGCGACTGCCGACACAGAGGTAGCTACAGCCGTGGACTACCGTACTGTGTCTGCTGCTAATATAGACTGGATGATAATGAGATGAAATCAATATATATATATATATATATATAATATCACTAGTACTGCAGCCGGACAGGTATATATATTTATTATGTAATGACTGATGACGGACCTGCTGGACACTGTCAGCTCAGCAGCACCGCAGACTGCTACAGTAAGCTACTATAGTAGTATGTATCAAGAAGAAAGAGGAAAAAAAAAACACGGGTAGGTGGTATACAATTATGGATGGACCAGCGACTGCCGACACAGAGGTAGCTACAGCCGTGGACTACCGTACTGTATCTGCTGCTAATATAGACTGGATGATAATGAGATGAAATTAATATATATATATATATATATATAATATCACTAGTACTGCAGCCGGACAGGTATATATATTTATTATGTAATGACTGATGACGGACCTGCTGGACACTGTCAGCTCAGCAGCACCGCAGACTGCTACAGTAAGCTACTATAGTAGTATGTATCAAGAAGAAAGAGAAAAAAAAAAACCACGGGTAGGTGGTATACAATTATGGATGGACCAGCGACTGCCGACACAGAGGTAGCTACAGCCGTGGACTACCGTACTGTGTCTGCTGCTAATATAGACTGGATGATAATGAGATGAAATTAATATATATATATATATATAATATCACTAGTACTGCAGCCGGACAGGTATATATATTTATTATGTAATGACTGATGACGGACCTGCTGGACACTGTCAGCTCAGCAGCACCGCAGACTGCTACAGTAAGCTACTATAGTAGTATGTATCAAGAAGAAAGAGAAAAAAAAAACCACGGGTAGGTGGTATACAATTATGGATGGACCAGCGACTGCCGACACAGAGGTAGCTACAGCCGTGGACTACCGTACTGTGTCTGCTGCTAATATAGACTGGATGATAATGAGATGAAATTAATATATATATATATATATATATATATATAATATCACTAGTACTGCAGCCGGACAGGTATATATATTTATTATGTAATGACTGATGACGGACCTGCTGGACACTGTCAGCTCAGCAGCACCGCAGACTGCTACAGTAAGCTACTATAGTAGTATGTATCAAGAAGAAAGAGAAAAAAAAAAACCACGGGTAGGTGGTATACAATTATGGATGGACCAGCGACTGCCGACACAGAGGTAGCTACAGCCGTGGACTACCGTACTGTGTCTGCTGCTAATATAGACTGGATGATAATGAGATGAAATTAATATATATATATATATAATATCACTAGAACTGCAGCCGGACAGGTATATATATTTATTATGTAATGACTGATGACGGACCTGCTGGACACTGTCAGCTCAGCAGCACCGCAGACTGCTACAGTAAGCTACTATAGTAGTATGTATCAAGAAGAAAGAGAAAAAAAAAAACCACGGGTAGGTGGTATACAATTATGGATGGACCAGCGACTGCCGACACAGAGGTAGCTACAGCCATGGACTGCCGTGCTGTGTCTGCTGCTAATATAGACTGGATGATAATGAGATGAAATTAATATATATATATATATAATATCACTAGTACTGCAGCCGGACAGGTATATATATTTATTATGTAATGACTGATGACGGACCTGCTGGACACTGTCAGCTCAGCAGCACCGCAGACTGCTACAGTAAGCTACTATAGTAGTATGTATCAAGAAGAAAGAGAAAAAAAAAAACCACGGGTAGGTGGTATACAATTATGGATGGACCAGCGACTGCCGACACAGAGGTAGCTACAGCCGTGGACTACCGTACTGTGTCTGCTGCTAATATAGACTGGATGATAATGAGATGAAATTAATATATATATATATATATATATATAATATCACTAGTACTGCAGCCGGACAGGTATATATATTTATTATGTAATGACTGATGACGGACCTGCTGGACACTGTCAGCTCAGCAGCACCGCAGACTGCTACAGTAAGCTACTATAGTAGTATGTATCAAGAAGAAAGAGAAAAAAAAAACCACGGGTAGGTGGTATACAATTATGGATGGACCAGCGACTGCCGACACAGAGGTAGCTACAGCCGTGGACTACCATACTGTGTCTGCTGCTAATATAGACTGGATGATAATGAGATGAAATTAATATATATATATATATAATATCACTAGTACTGCAGCCGCACAGGTATATATATTTATTATGTAATGACTGATGACGGACCTGCTGGACACTGTCAGCTCAGCAGCACCGCAGACTGCTACAGTAAGCTACTATAGTAGTATGTATCAAGAAGAAAGAGAAAAAAAAAAACCACGGGTAGGTGGTATACAATTATGGATGGACCAGCGACTGCCGACACAGAGGTAGCTACAGCCGTGGACTACCGTACTGTGTCTGCTGCTAATATAGACTGGATGATAATGAGATGAAATCAATATATATATATATATAATATCACTAGTACTGCAGCCGGACAGGTATATATATTTATTATGTAATGACTGATGACGGACCTGCTGGACACTGTCAGCTCAGCAGCACCGCAGACTGCTACAGTAAGCTACTATAGTAGTATGTATCAAGAAGAAAGAGAAAAGAAAACCACGGGTAGGTGGTATACAATTATGGATGGACCAGCGACTGCCGACACAGAGGTAGCTACAGCCGTGGACTACCGTACTGTGTCTGCTGCTAATATAGACTGGATGATAATGAGATGAAATTAATATATATATATATATATAATATCACTAGTACTGCAGCCGGACAGGTATATATATTTATTATGTAATGACTGATGACGGACCTGCTGGACACTGTCAGCTCAGCAGCACCGCAGACTGCTACAGTAAGCTACTATAGTAGTATGTATCAAGAAGAAAGAGAAAAAAAAAAAACCACGGGTAGGTGGTATACAATTATGGATGGACCAGCGACTGCCGACACAGAGGTAGCTACAGCCGTGGACTACCGTACTGTGTCTGCTGCTAATATAGACTGGATGATAATGAGATGAAATTAATATATATATATATATATAATATCACTAGTACTGCAGCCGGACAGGTATATATATTTATTATGTAATGACTGATGACGGAGCTGCTGGACACTGTCAGCTCAGCAGCACCGCAGACTGCTACAGTAAGCTACTATAGTAGTATGTATCAAGAAGAAAGAGAAAAAAAAAACCACGGGTAGGTTGTATACAATTATGGATGGACCAGCGACTGCCGACACAGAGGTAGCTACAGCCGTGGACTACCGTACTGTGTCTGCTGCTAATATAGACTGGATGATAATGAGATGACATTAATAAATATATATATATATATATATATATATATATAATATCACTAGTACTGCAGCCGGACAGGTATATATATTTATTATGTAATGACTGATGACGGACCTGCTGGACACTGTCAGCTCAGCAGCACCGCAGACTGCTACAGTAAGCTACTATAGTAGTATGTATCAAGAAGAAAGAGAAAAAAAAAAACCACGGGTAGGTGGTATACAATTATGGATGGACCAGCGACTGCCGACACAGAGGTAGCTACAGCCGTGGACTACCGTACTGTGTCTGCTGCTAATATAGACTGGATGATAATGAGATGAAATTAATATATATATATATATATATATATATATAATATCACTAGTATTGCAGCCGGACAGGTATATATATTTATTATGTAATGACTGATGACGGACCTGCTGGACACTGTCAGCTCAGCAGCACCGCAGACTGCTACAGTAAGCTACTATAGTAGTATGTATCAAGAAGAATGAGAAAAAAAAAAACCACGGGTAGGTGGTATACAATTATGGATGGACCAGCGACTGCCGACACAGAGGTAGCTACAGCCGTGGACTACCATACTGTGTCTGCTGCTAATATAGACTGGATGATAATGAGATGAAATTAATATATATATATATATAATATCACTAGTACTGCAGCCGGACAGGTATATATATTTATTATGTAATGACTGATGACGGACCTGCTGGACACTGTCAGCTCAGCAGCACCGCAGACTGCTACAGTAAGCTACTATAGTAGTATGTATCAAGAAGAAAGAGAAAAAAAAAAACCACGGGTAGGTGGTATACAATTATGGATGGACCAGCGACTGCCGACACAGAGGTAGCTACAGCCGTGGACTACCGTACTGTGTCTGCTGCTAATATAGACTGGATGATAATGAGATGAAATTAATATATATATATATATATATATATATATATAATATCACTAGTACTGCAGCCGGACAGGTATATATATTTATTATGTAATGACTGATGACGGACCTGCTGGACACTGTCAGCTCAGCAGCACCACAGACTGCTACAGTAAGCTACTATAGTAGTATGTATCAAGAAGAAAGAGAAAAAAAAAAACCACGGGTAGGTGGTATACAATTATGGATGGACCAGCGACTGCCGACACAGAGGTAGCTACAGCCGTGGACTACCGTACTGTGTCTGCTGCTATTATAGACTGGATGATAATGAGATTAAATTAATATATATATATATATAATATCACTAGTACTGCAGCCGGACAGGTATATATATTTATTATGTAATGACTGATGACGGACCTGCTGGACACTGTCAGCTCAGCAGCACCGCAGACTGCTACAGTAAGCTACTATAGTAGTATGTATCAAGAAGAAAGAGAAAAAAAAAACCACGGGTAGGTGGTATACAATTATGGATGGACCAGCGACTGCCGACACAGAGGTAGCTACAGCCGTGGACTACCATACTGTGTCTGCTGCTAATATAGACTGGATGATAATGAGATGAAATTAATATATATATATATATATATATATATATATATAATATCACTAGTACTGCAGCCGGACAGGTATATATATTTATTATGTAATGACTGATGACGGACCTGCTGGACACTGTCAGCTCAGCAGTACCGTAGACTGCTACAGTAAGCTACTATAGTAGTATGTATCAAGAAGAAAGAGAAAAAAAAAAAACACGGGTAGGTGGTATACAATTATGGATGGACCAGCGACTGCCGACACAGAGGTAGCTACAGCCGTGGACTACCGTACTGTGTCTGCTGCTAATATAGACTGGATGATAATGAGATGAAATCAATATATATATATATATATATAATATCACTAGTACTGCAGCCGGACAGGTATATATATTTATTATGTAATGACTGATGACGGACCTGCTGGACACTGTCAGCTCAGCAGCACCGCAGACTGCTACAGTAAGCTACTATAGTAGTATGTATCAAGAAGAAAGAGAAAAAAAAAACCACGGGTAGGTGGTATACAATTATGGATGGACCAGCGACTGCCGACACAGAGGTAGCTACAGCCGTGGACTACCGTACTGTGTCTGCTGCTAATATAGACTGGATGATAATGAGATGAAATTAATATATATATATATAATATCACTAGTACTGCAGCCGGACAGGTATATATATTTATTATGTAATGACTGATGACGGACCTGCTGGACACTGTCAGCTCAGCAGCACCGCAGACTGCTACAGTAAGCTACTATAGTAGTATGTATCAAGAAGAAAGAGAAAAAAAAAACCACGGGTAGGTGGTATACAATTATGGATGGACCAGCGACTGCCGACACAGAGGTAGCTACAGCCGTGGACTACCGTACTGTGTCTGCTGCTAATATAGACTGGATGATAATGAGATGAAATTAATATATATATATATAATATCACTAGTACTGCAGCCGGACAGGTATATATATTTATTATTTAATGACTGATGACGGACCTGCTGGACACTGTCAGCTCAGCAGCACCGCAGACTGCTACAGTAAGCTACTATAGTAGTATGTATCAAGAAGAAAGAGAAAAAAAAAACCACGGGTAGGTGGTATACAATTATGGATGGACCAGCGACTGCCGACACAGAGGTAGCTACAGCCGTGGACTACCGTACTGTGTCTGCTGCTAATATAGACTGGATGATAATGAGATGAAATTAATATATATATATATATATATATATATATATAATATCACTAGTACTGCAGCCGGACAGGTATATATATTTATTATGTAATGACTGATGACGGACCTGCTGGACACTGTCAGCTCAGCAGCACCGCAGACTGCTACAGTAAGCTACTATAGTAGTATGTATCAAGAAGAAAGAAAAAAAAAAAAACACGGGTAGGTGCGGTATACATATACAATTATATATATATATTATATACAATTATATATATATATATATATATTAAACTGGTGGTGATTAATTAAACTGGTGGTCAGGTCACTGGTCACACTATCAGCAACTTGCAAGTAGTACTCCTAAGCAGACAATCACAATATATACTGGTGGTCAGTGTGGTCACAATGGCAGTGTGGCACTCTGGCAGCAGAGTGCCAGCAAAAGTGTGCACTGTACGTTAAAATATGTACTCCTGCTCTCAGACTCTAACTGCTCCCCACTGTCAGTGTCTCCCCCACAAGTCAGATATACAGTCACACCATCTATCACTTCAGCAAGTAGTAGTACTCCTCCTAATGCTCCCCAAAATTACTAAAGTAAATAATACTGTGTCTCTCTACTCTAGTCTCACTCTCTATAAACGGAGAGGACGCCAGCCACGTCCTCTCCCTATCAATCTCAATGCACGTGTGAAAATGGCGGCGACGCGCGGCTCCATATATAGAATCCGAGTCTCGCGATAGAATCCGAGCCTCGCGAGAATCCGACAGCGGGATGATGACGTTCGGGCGCGCTCGGGTTAACCGAGCAAGGCGGGAAGATCCGAGTCGCTCGGACCCGTGTAAAAAAACCTGAAGTTCGGGCGGGTTCGGTTTCCGAGGAACCGAACCCGCTCATCTCTACTATATATATGTATATATATGAAAAATAATAAGAGTAAAAATAAATAACACATAGCTATAGATATAAGAATGTAAATTGCAAAGTGTGATTAGTATTGTATACATAAAGGGAAATATTACTATATACATAGATGGACTTGATAATGAAATATAAAGGACAAAGAAGAAAAAAAATGATGGATTGTTATCTAAATTGGTATATGGATTTAACGTGTCTGTATTCTTATTTATAAAACTATTATATGGGGAAGTGCGTGTGCAGCACTGATTTTGAGGTATAGAATTTAATAATATATTATTAGGTGTATGTATTTTATGTGTGGGTGTATATATATATATATATATATATATATATAGTATATATATATATATATATTTTTTTTTTATATGGTCAATTGTAAAATAATATAAGGTATAGGAGGTTACACCATTCAGAGAATATATAGAGATTTAAAATGCAGCTTTGAGCAAAATATAAATGAAAACATATTGTTTATGAATGGAACGCACAGAACTTCTTTACGTGAATGCAAAAATAAAAACAAATCGAGTCATGGACCACAATAACATATACGCATGCGCGAACCGGGTGGTGCAAGATTTAAACCCTGTGTAATGGCGCACCTAGCATTATTATCAAGATGGTGTGTGTGCAACATGCATCCACAGTAGTGTCATCATCAGACTACTGTATGTGTACAGTGCACACAGTATTATCAGCAGGCTGCTGTATGTGTACAGTGCACTCAGTATTATCAGTAGGCTGCTGTATGTGTACAGTGCACTCAGTATTATCAGTAGGCTGCTGTATGTGTACAGTGCACACAGTATTATCAGCACGCTGCTGTTTGTGTACAGTGCACTCAGTATTATCAGTAGGCTGCTGTATGTGTACAGTGCACTCAGTATTATCAGTAGGCTGCTGTATGTGTACAGTGCACTCACTCAGTATTATCAGTAGGCTGCTGTATGTGTACAGTGCACACAGTATTATCAGCAGGCTGCTGTTTGTGTACAGTGTACTCAGTATTATCAGTAGGCTGCTGTATGTGTACAGTGCACTCAGTATTATCAGCAGGCTGCTGTATGTGTACAGTGCACTCAGTATTATCAGTAGGCTGCTGTATGTGTACAGTGCACACAGTATTATCAGCACGCTGCTGTTTGTGTACAGTGCACTCAGTATTATCAGCAGGCTGCTGTATGTGTACAGTGCACTCAGTATTATCAGTAGGCTGCTGTATGTGTACAGTGCACTCAGTATTATCAGCAGGCTGCTGTATGTGTACAGTGCACTCAGTATTATCAGTAGGCTGCTGTTTGTGTACAGTGCACTCAGTATTATCAGCAGGCTGCTGTATGTGTACAGTGCACTCAGTATTATCAGTAGGCTGCTGTTTGTGTACAGTGCACTCAGTATTATCAGTAGGCTGCTGTATGTGTACAGTGCACTCAGTATTATCAGCAGGCTGCTGTATGTGTACAGTGCACTCAGTATTATCAGTAGGCTGCTGTATGTGTACAGTGCACACAGTATTATCAGCACGCTGCTGTTTGTGTACAGTGCACTCAGTATTATCAGTAGGCTGCTGTATGTGTACAGTGCACTCAGTATTATCAGTAGGCTGCTGTATGTGTACAGTGCACTCAGTATTATCAGTAGGCTGCTGTATGTGTACAGTGCACTCAGTATTATCAGCAGGCTGCTGTATGTGTACAGTGCACTCAGTATTATCAGCAGGCTGCTGTATGTGTACAGTGCACTCAGTATTATCAGCAGGCTGCTGTATGTGTACAGTGCACTCAGTATTATCAGTAGGCTGCTGTATGTGTACAGTGCACACAGTATTATTAGCAGGCTGCTGTATGTGTACAGTGCACTCAGTATTATCAGCAGGCTGCTGTATGTGTACAGTGCACTCAGTATTATCAGTAGGCTGTGGAAGTGTACAGTGCACACAGTATTATCAGCAGGCTGCTGTATGTGTACAGTGCACTCAGTATTATCAGCAGGCTGCTGTCTGTGTACAGTGCACTCAGTATTATCAGCAGGCTGCTGTATGTGTACAGTGCACTCAGTATTATCAGCAGGCTGCTGTTTGTGTACAGTGCACTCAGTATTATCAGTAGGCTGCTGTATGTGTACAGTGCACTCAGTATTATCAGTAGGCTGCTGTATGTGTACAGTGCACTCAGTATTATCAGCAGGCTGCTGTATGTGTACAGTGCACACAGTATTATCAGTAGGCTGCTGTATGTGTACAGTGCACTCAGTATTATCAGCAGGCTGCTGTATGTGTACAGTGCATTCAGTATTATCAGTAGGTTGCTGTTTGTGTACAGTGCACTCAGTATTATCAGTAGGCTGCTGTATGTGTACAGTGCACACAGTATTATCAGCACGCTGCTGTTTGTGTACAGTGCACTCAGTATTATCAGTAGTCTGCTGTATGTGTACAGTGCACTCAGTATTATCAGTAGGCTGCTGTATGTGTACAGTGCACTCAGTATTATCAGCAGGCTGCTGTATGTGTACAGTGCACACAGTATTATCAGTAGGCTGCTGTATGTGTACAGTGCACTCAGTATTATCAGCTGGCTGCTGTATGTGTACAGTGCACTCAGTATTATCAGCAGGCTGCTGTATGTCTACAGTGCACTCAGTATTATCAGCAGGCTGCTGTATGTGTACAGTGCACTCAGTATTATCAGCAGGCTGCTGTATGTGTACAGTGCACTCAGTATTATCAGCAGGCTGCTGTATGTGTACAGTGCACTCAGTATTATCAGCACGCTGCTGTTTGTGTACAGTGCACTCAGTATTATCAGTAGGCTGCTGTATGTGTACAGTGCACACAGTATTATCAGCAGGCTGCTGTTTGTGTACAGTGCACTCAGTATTATCAGTAGGCTGGTGTATGTGTACAGTGCACTCAATATTATCAGTAGGCTGCTGTATGTGTACAGTGCACTCAGTATTATCAGCAGGCTACTGTATGTGTACAGTGCACACAGTATTATCAGCAGGCTGCTGTCTTTGCACAATACACCTAGGGGCCAATTTGTCATACAATATTTGCTGCTATGTCCATTTTTGGGGGCTAGCCGCAAATATTATGTATCACAGCAATGTAAGAAGGAGGGACCGCAGCAGATATCTCCGATACCTGCTGTGATCCCTCCAGCCGCATCCCCCATAAGTTTCTATGAGGGATCCGATGCTGCCCGATGTATCAATATGGGCTACACTTCGGAGGTGTATTTCTGTCAAGGTTCCCCCGGAATACTCCACCAGAAATAGCCCATGTGCCTGGCGGTATTCTGGAATAGGAAACACAGAAGGCCACTACTTAGCTGTCTCAATACAACTTGACTGACTGCTGCTCTGACCTAAATAATATGATAAAAAGAAATGTAATACAAAAAGGCCTCATTTACACTATTTCAAGTGTTTTCAATATATTTATTTTTAGTCCATAGGGGCCTCTTGTCTTAAGTGCCTCTGGCTCCCCAGAGCCTTAATCCAGCTCTGAGTGTGCTCCTGTTATGCTCCAAGCACTAGCCACTTGTACTAGGAGATCTCCACAGTTTCCAGTGTGTTCCTGTGACTCATCTAGCCTTGATACTACTAGTGGGCGGCTAGTGGGCTTTCTGCATAGTTTCCAGCATCAGTCCCAGAGCCGGATTTAACACCATGCAACAAAGGGGTCCCCAGGTGGCCTGTAGCCAGGGTTGTAAGGAGGGCATTTCTTGCGTTGTGCTGTGCTGACTGGTTGAAGTCAAACTAGTCGCTGCACTTGCTTGCCTGGTGCCTTCTTAAGGGGAGCACAGTACTGTAGTTCCTTCTTCCATGTTGTGAATGTCACTGCATGTGACTGGAGTTGGGAGGCCTGGGATGCACCCAGAAGTAAGAAAAAAGTACAAAGAGTGCTTGCTGCGCCTGCCACTAATAGGGGCCTATTTATCACCATGCGCATCTAAGGATGCAGATGTGAGGTGATAAAATCACCCGTATCCGCACTCTGATAATTGATTACTTCGCATGGGTGTATCAATTATCGTATGCAGGGACAGAGCTTGTGAGTAAGCTCTGTCCCTGTGATGCCTGTCCACAGCATCATCGGGGTATTTTTCCGGAAAATTACCTTGATGTCCTGCTGCGTATACGCCGCCACCGCTGACATCGCCACTACCGCCGCCAGGTCGACCTCCCCATTGCGACTGCCCCCCCCCCCCGTGCCACGGACCCCTCTCGCACAGTAAATATACTTAACAGTACAGGGAGCCAGTCATCGCTGCTCCTGCAGGGCTGCCGGACGCCAGATCCTGTGCGCTGCTGTGATCCCCGATGCAGTAAAGTGAGCTGCCGTTCCCCACTTCTCCCAGGGTACACTGGCCAGGGCTGACTAGTTGGAGGGGGGTGATGCTGCAGCCGCCGGGACCGATATAAATGTGTTCTACATATATCATATATATATAACCAGAAAACAGGCCATATGCCCACTTGCACCTACAAATGTAGAATGGGGAACAGAAGAGTGGACTAACATATGCCAAGTACATTAAAGGCATGTTGGAGTAATTGTGAGCAAATAAAGACCAGCACAGAGACAAATACAATATACATCTTTACAAGCTGTATTATTTGTGGGTGCTTTGTGAAGTTGTAGTGTGAATGCTCCGCAGATGTGCATATATGACTAGGGAGGTCATTCCGAGTTGATCGCTAGCTGCCGTTGTTCGCAGCGCAGCTCAGCGATCAGGCTAAAAAATGGCATTTCTGCACATGCGTATGCCCCACAATGCGCATGTGCGACGTACGTGTACAAAGCCCGTTGTGGTTGTGCACAGGTTCTAGCAAAGTTTCAGTCGCACTGATGGCCGCAAGAAAATTGACAGGAAGGGGGCGTTTCTGGGTGTCAACTGACCGTTTTCAGGGAGTGTTTGCAAAAACACAGGCGTGTCTGAAAAAACGCAGGCGTGGCTGGGCGTTCGCTGGGCGGGAGTATGACGTCAAATCCGGACACGAATAGGCTGAAGTGATCGCAAGCACTGAGTAGGTTCAGAGCTACTCTGAAACTGCACAAACAGTTTTTGCAGAGTTTGACTGCACATATGTTCACACTTCTGCTAAGCTAAAATACACTCCCCAGTGGGCGGCGGCATAGCGTTTGCACGGCTGCTAAAACTAGCTAGCGTGTGATCAACTCGAAATGACCCCCTATGGCAATACAAAGACTTGCGCATTTGCATAGAATAGAAGAGGCAGAACTGGCTGTACTGGGCTGTAGACAAAAGATACACAGTAAGCAAACTTCAGTAAGGGAGTGTTATCACACCTGCAGAGTTCAACAAATGTAATGTAGTGTAAGTTTCACGTTCAGCAAGTGAAAACAAAAATATGCTTGTTTGGACTTGAGGTATATCTTTAGCAACAACGTAGAAAGGTCACCTACTGGTAGCAATGATGCAGTCTCAGGTAGGATTCTTTTGGGAACTTGGATGCTGCCTGACAAGGTGTCTTCTCCTCCCCAGGCATAGATCAGCTCCATGGGCTAGCAGCAAAGTGCTCTAGGGACAGTAATTGTCACTGCTTAAAATTCCCAGGCAAGGTGGCTTCACTGTTACTGCTGTCTATGGCAGATAGAGGACATTACCAAAATGCTCCCAGTCAGTAAGAAGATCACCTGTCAAAGACAGTAGGTTTTGGTTTGTAATCCTGAAGAAGGTGGTTCTTTAATATTGATGTTGCACCTTCATACATAACAAACACAGTGCAACATCCAACTATTAGGCCTACACACTTAAAGATCTAACTAAGGGGTCTATTTACTAAGCCTTGGATGGAGATAAATCGGCTCCTAACTGTCATTTATCAAACCCAGCCTGTGACATGCCAGCTAGGAGCCAACTGGCTGGGAATTTATCTCCGTCGGATTTATCTCCATCCAAGGCTTAGTAAATAGACCCCTGAATGATAACTCGTTCATATTGTTCAGTGTGTAGGCACCAATGATGAATGATGCGCGGCCCCACGCTCGTTCATCATTGGTGCTGGCTCGTTTATTTATGCATGCCAATATGGACAATCTCGTCCATATTAGCATGCAGGGCTATGGGGCCGGGTGACGCCGCCACCCCCCCGCCGCCGGTTCGTCCATAACGGTCATCAGGTACCTCGGCGGCACATCGCACTGTGTGGAGGGCCCTTTACTTGGAGGACAATTGAATGAGGATACCATCCATCAAACACCTGACCAGGGTGTTCTAGGTCATGTGGAAACAATTATCCATGTACTGTATACAGCAAGCCTGAGCGGAGAATCAAACCAGGATCTCCACCATCATCACCTGTAAAGCAAAAGGCAGCCATTCAGCTGAGCCACCACATGGCCAAGTCTTGGCTTCTTTAAATAACACTGGTCCAGGGACCACACCATAAATAACTGTGCAGGGAGCTATGCAGCTAGATCACTGAGCCAGCATATGTCCCTAATCAACAGAGACGTTTCTCAATGTCAAGAATCACCCAGCTGCAACTTTCAAGTTACAGAATTAAAAAGAATCCATAAAGGATTCAATCCAGAATCTTCACTATGCTGCATATTGAGTACCTGTCATTTATCTCACTGAGCCAACTTGCATTGTGTCTGACACTACAATCACTGCAACATTATACTGCTTTCACATTGGTATAGCGGGTGCACCTGGGACTTCTACACTGGTCCTTCCTGGGTGCGACCCGCTTGAGACCACTTTCAGACTGGCGGCCTCGACACAGCATATTGCTGTGTTGATGATGTCACCGTGTCATGTGCGGAGGCGGCGCTTGGAGATTAGATGATCTCCAAGAACTGCCTGCTTCTTTAGTGTGAACAGGTGGCAGGTCACAACGACCTAGATCCGTTCACACCGCGCAGCAACCCGGATCCGACCCGTGTTTAACCCTGCTTTAAACAAGGGGTGAAATGCCGGGTTGCTTAACCTGGGATATTTTCCCTGGCCCCTTCACACTGCAGAAAAACCCGGGTAACTGCGTATTCACGTACAATAACCCAGGTTATTTTTGGTAGTGTGAAAGGAGTATTATTTACAATGTTTACAATTCAAGGTAAAATTAATGTTAGCCTTGGCTTCCACGGCCACTGCCACTGATGTTTTTAGACGTTATAGATTGATAAAGCCCAGTCCCCAAAACATCTAGAACCTGATATAGCTTAATGCATTTCCTTGCCAAGGCAATTTCATCTGGATTAGTGGTGTGCTGTAGAGCTTCCTTTCCACAACATTAATATGTGCACAAATTTCAATATAATAAAATAAAATAATGAAATAAGCACCGTTCCAAAATCCTTTTGCTTTCATAACTCGAAGACCCAGTTAAGTGTAAAATAGATCAGACTGAGTAGTTTTTTATATTCATATTATATATTTAATTAAGGTGATGGCTGGATTAGTTTTACTGTTTTCCACCAGTAACAAGTCAGTTTGTGCCACAATCCTGCAAATGGGTGAGCAGAGCATTTCCCCAGAGGCACTTTCCAAATAGGAACATTTTGCAGAAGATCTTGTGCAATGAAATATGGTGCAAGTCTGTTTAGCATTAAGTGGACAAAGAAGCATTATTGGCTTTCAGTATTTTACTGCACTATCCTGACTTCATAACATCCCAAGATAGTGTCATATGGTACCAGGATGCCCATGGCTATTATTCATGCTTGGAGGGGGCAGCCAGGTCAGCACAGTGGGGAGCATGGTACTGCATGGGGGTGTGGCAGGGAAACATGTTGCTGAATTGGGGACAGAACAGGGGGCGTGACTGTGAGAATTACATCCTTGTGGCCCCACCCCAGCTAAATAATGTTGAGATTACCCTTATTGTGAGGCAGGGGACAGGACCATGATGACGCGATCATCAGCCCCCCGGACCACCCACTTGTGATAACTGTGTGGGGGGTGGGGAGGGGTTGTGGGCAGATGCGGGGGAATGCAGGGAGCCTTCTAGGCGTTCCAGGAGAGTAGGCAAGTATGTTGAATTGTTGTAGCCTATAGCTTCTCAAACTCAGTTCTTAGGACCCCAAACAGCTCCATTTTTCCAGGTCACCTAGCAGGTGCACAGGTGTAGTCATTACGCACTGACACATTTTAAAAGATCTACAGGTGCAGCTAATTATTTCATTTGTGATTCTGTGAGGAGACCTGGAAAACATGAACTGTTTGGGGTCCTGAGGACCGAGTTTGGAGAACTTATGTTCTAGCCCATGGGAGTCATTGCGTTTGATATTTCCCCCTTGAATGCCAAGCAGTGTCCTCATTCATCACTATTATACTTTGACTGCTTGTTTATTAATGATTTTCCTTTTAAATTATTTGATACTTCATTCTGCATACTCTGGATTCATGTGACCAGTAGGTATGTAGTTCCGCACAAGGGTTTTTCCTGGACCGAGGCTCTTAACAGGGCACGTGTCCTGACAGTAATCAGAAATCTTGTAAACTACAATTTATTATATGGTCGGTGGTGATCCCAGAGTCAGTGGTTAGTACAATTTATACAAAAAGGAAAAAAGAAAGACTCTTGTTTGGGGCACGCTTGAAAAGATACAAAAAGGAAAAAAGAGGACTTCCAGTTCCTGCGTGAAGGAGTGAGCAGCTGCCTCCATGAGCTCTGTCCTGTAGACCTGCTATATCCTATTCTAGGCTGTGTTTTCAGCCTTACCGCTGGCATATTCTTACCCCCTGTCTTCTCTGGCAGCACATGGATAAGTTTCTTGCTACTTCAGTCAACTCCAAGCAGCCGTCGCACCCTCAGCCGCAGCATCAAGAGAAGCGCCGTGCTGAAACGAACATGGCACTACGAGGATCCCCGTGCGGGAACCCTGGCAGCAAAGAAGTCTATTGCTGCGGATGACTCTGCTCCTGATCAGCCTCAGGTACATTAGGGTAGATGTATTAACCTGTAGAAGGCATAAGGAAGTGATAAAACAGTGATAAAGCAGTGTTATGTGCAAGGTGATAATGCACCAGCCAACCAGCTCCTAACTGTTAATTTACATATGGGAGCTGAGTGGCTGGTGTGTTTATCACCTTGCATTTATCACTGGTTTTTCCCTTCCTTATGTCTTCTCCAGGTTAATACATCTGCCCCAGTGTGCATTAGACGCACCTGTGACTTATGGAGGCACGGTGAATGCCATAAAAACTACAATGGCTCTCCTTTTGCAGCAGGCTGTCTCTGAAATCTCAGCCCAACTACACCAATTAACCCTATGGGTCTCTGCTGTAGAAGAGCAAATAGGGGCTAATTTTCAGGATGTGTCTCAGCTGAAATTAGTTGTCACTAATGGTGTCTATTTACTAAGCCTTGGATGTAATAAAGTGGATGGAGATAAAGTACCATCCAATCAGCTCCTAACTTCCATGTCACAGACTGGGTTTGAAAAACACCAGTTAGGAGCTGATTGGCTGGTACTTTATCTCCATCCAATTTATCTCCATCCAACGCTTAGTAAATATACCCCTAAGATGGATAAAGGTTATGTCTTGCAGAAGCAATGTACGGCTAATAGGCCCTACTGAGACCGTCAAAGGGCCAGCTCTAGAGCACTTTGTGTATAATACTCTTCCTAAGCTTATGAGTATTGATTCTCAATGCACTGATCTGATTATTGAGCGGGTCCACAGAGTAGGAACGATGACACAAGCTTCGTCCCACCGCCCTCGGGCAGTCCTGTTTAATAAGTGTCTCAATTTTCTACATAAAGCGCTGTTTTGGAAGGCTTTTTGCAAGATTACCACGCTAATTTGGGAAGGTCAAACTTTGCGCATTTTTCAAGATTAGTCTGTGGAGCTCTCAAAAGCACAAAAAGCATTTGATCCGATTTGTACCTTTGATTAAATCCAAGCGCATGTTCGCACTGATCTACCCAGCCTGCTTAAAGCTTTTTGACGGTTCTTCTTATAAGGACTTTTTTAATCCAGTGGATGCAGTGGCTTTTCTACATGAAGAGAGGGAGAGGAAGGCTTCTGATATTTTGGATGATATTTTGTCACCTACCTGATTCTTACATATTTTATCTACTGTATGTTTTTATATTCTCACTTCATTGTAGTAAAATATGTGCGGTGACCACATTTTTCATATTTCTATATGTTAAAGTTGACACTTTTGCTCTTACAGTATATTGATCTATATTTGAGTTGCTACCACTGTTTGTCTAAATTTATAAAGATTGTATGCCAGTATCTTAATAGGTCTGCTATACTTTTTATTATGCGGGCCTTTGACGAGTAGCTGGGGTATGCCTAAGGTAATACTATTCTAGTCTCATTTGATTTCACATTTAGCCTAAAGACCTTGATTCTAATTTGCTCAGCTCTTATTTTGCTTATATACTGTGATCAGTTTTTCCCTATGTCCCTCCTATGTCTGGGTATGTTTATTCCCTATTGTTTCCTTTTCCCCTTTCCTTGTTATTAGGGTAATATCTTGTAATAGAACATTGCTGAGTTTAGTATATTTAGCATATTTAGCTTTATTGATATAGGACTACTATCCAAGTTGGCACTCTTAATGTAGGAGGGTTTAACTCCCCTGCACCCACAGTCCAGTTCCTGATCTTCAAATTGAAGATGTCACTGTTGAAGTACACCAGGATGAGGATATGGGTTTTGCTGGCGCTGAGGAGGAAATTGACAAGGAGGATTCTGATGGTGAGGTGGTTTGTTTAAGTCAGGCACCCAGGGAGACACCTGTTGTCCGTGGGATGAATAAGGCCATTGACATGCCTGGTCAAAATACAAAAAAAATCAGCTCTTCGTGTGGAATAATTTCAACAGAAATGCGACAACTGGTGTCAAGCCGTGTGTTGCCTTTGTCAAGCTGTAATAAGTAGGGGTAAGGACGTTAACCACCTAGGAACATCCTCCCTTATACGTCACCTGGAATGCATTCATCAGAAGTCATTGACAAGTTCAAATTTTTTGGGTAAAAGCGGAAGCAGTCCACTGACAACTAAATACCTTCTTCCTCTTGTACCCAAGATCCTGCAAACCACACCACCAACTCCCTCAATGTCAATTTCCTACTTAGACAGGAACGCAAATAGTCCTGCAGGCCATGTCACTGGCAAGTCTGACGAGTCCTCTCCTAACTGGGATTCCTCCGATGGATCCTTGAGTGGAACGCCTACTGCTGCTGGTGCTGCTATTGTTGCTGCTGGGAGTTGATCGTCATCCCAGAGGGGAAGTTGGAAGACCACTTGTACTACTTCCAGTAAGCAATTGACTGTCCAACAGTCCTTTGCGAGGAAGATGAAATATCACAGCAGTTATCCTGTTGCAAAGCGGATAACTCAGGACTTGACAACTATGTTGGTGTTAGACGTGCATCCGGTATCCACCGTCAGTTAACAGGGACTTAGAGAATTGCTTGAGGTAGTGTGTCCCTGGTACCAAAACCCATCTAGGTTCCACTTCTCTAGACAGGCGATACAGAGAATGTACACAGACGTCAGAAAAAGAGTCACCAGTGTCCTAAAAAATGCAGTTGTACCCACTGTCCACTGTCAGACTAAGGACTATATAACTGTGACAGCCCACTGGGTAGATGTATTGCCTCCCGCAGCAACAACAGCGGCGGCACCAGTAGCAGCATCTTGCAAACGCCAACTTGTTCCTAGGCAGGCTACGCTTTGTATCACCGCTTTCCATAAGAGGCAGACAGCTGACAACCTCTTACGGAAACTGAGGAACATCATCGCAAATTGGCTTACCCCACCCAATTGGTCTCTCCTGGGGATTTGTGATATCGGACAACGCCACCAATATTGTGCGTGCATTACATGTGGGCAAATTCCAGCACGTCCCATGTTTTGCACATACAATTAATTTGGTGGTGCATAATTTTTTTAAAAATGACAGGGGTGTGCAGGAGATGCTGTCGGTAGCCCGAAGAATTGCGGGTCACTTTCGGCATTCAGCCACCGCGTGCCGAAGACTGGAGCAACAGCAAACACTCATGAACATTCCCTGCCATAAGCTGAAGCAAGAGGTGGTAACAAGGTGGAATTCAACCCTCTATATGCTTCAGAGGATGGAGGAGCAGCAAAAGGCCATTCAAGCCTATACATCGGCCTACGATATAGGCAAAGGAGGGGGAATGCACCTGACTCAAGCGCAGTGGAGAATGATTTCCATGTTGTGCAAGGTTCTCCAACCCTTTGAACTTGCCACACGTGAAGTCAGTTCAGACACTGCCAGCCTAAGTCAGGTCATTCCCCTCATCAGGCTTTTGCAGAAGCAGCTGGAGAGATTGAAGGAGGAGCTAAAACTGAGCGATTCCGCTAGGCATGTGGGACTTGTGGATGGAGCCCTTCATTCGCTTAACCAGCATTCACGGGTGGTCAATCTGTTGAAATTAGAGTACTACATTTTGGACACCGTGCTCGATCCTAGGTTTAAAGCCTACGTTGTATCTCTTTCCGGCAGACACAAGTCTGCACATGTTCAAAGACCTGCTGGTGAGACAATTGTCAAGTCAAGCGGAACATGACCCGCCAACAGCTCCTCCTTCATTTTCTAACGCCACTGGAGCTGCCAGGAAGAGGATAAAATGTCCAAAACCACCCCGCTGGCGGTGATGCAGGGCAGTCAGGAGCAAGTGCTGACATCTGGTCCGGACTGAAGGACATGCCAACGATTACTGACATGTCGTCTACTGTCACTGCATATGATTCTGTCACCATTGAAAGAATGGTGGAGGATTATATGAGTGACAGCATCACTGTAGGCATGTCAGACAGTCCGTACGTAGAATGGCAGGTAAAAGAGGCAATTTGGAGGCCCTTGTACAAACTGGCTTTATTTTACCTAAGTTGCCCCCCCTTCCAGTGTGTACTCCGAAAGAGTGTTTAGTGCAGCTGGTCACCTTGTCAGCGATCGGCATAGGAGGTTACTTCCAGAAAATGTGGAGAAGATGATGTTCATCAAAATGAATTATAATAAATTCCTCCATGGAGACATTTACCAGCAATTGCCTCCAGAAAGTACACAGGGACCTGTGATGGTGAATTCCAGTGGGGACGAATTAATACTCTGTGAGGAGGAGGATGTACACAGTGAAAGGGGTGAGGAATCGGGTGATGATTATGAGGTCGGCATCTTGCCTCTGTAGAGCCAGAGAGATTGATTGCTTCTTTTTTGGTGGGGGTCCAAACCAACCAGTCATTTCAGCCACAGTCGTGAGGCAGACCCTGTCGCTGAAATGATGGATTTGTGAAAGTGTAAATATCCTGTTTATACAACATAAGGGTAGGTGGGAGGGCCCAAGAACAATTCCATCTTGCACCTCTTTTTTATTTATTTATCTTTGCATCATGTGCTGTTTGGGGACTATTTTTTTAAGTGCCATCCTGTCTGACACTGCAGTGCCACTCTTAGATGGGCCAGGTGTTTGTGCCGCCCATTTGGGTCGCTTATTTTAGTCATCCAGCAACCTCGGGGCAAATTTTAGGACTAAAAATAATATTGTGAGGTGTGAGGTGTTCAGAATAGACTGGAAGTGAGTGCAAATTATGGTTATTGAGGTTAATAATACTATAGGATCAAAATTACCCCCAAATTCTATGATTTAAGCTGTTTTTGAGGGGTTTTTGAAAAAAAAACCCACCTGAATCCAAAACCCATCGAAATCCGACAAAAATTCGAAAGGGTGGTTTTGCCAAAACGCGTCCGAATCCAAAACACAACCGCGGAACCAATTCAAAAACCAAAACACAAGCCCCGAAAAATGCCAGCTGCACATCTCTAATTTATACCCTCTTCTTGTTCCATCTAATTTTGAGCCACAATGTATACTTTTGAATGCAAAACTGGAAAACTGTTATTCCCAATTTAACTGAGCTATTTAAGCTCTTACTTCCTTATAATTTTTTTCTGAAACTCTTACAGTCAGCATATTTACAAGAAGTACATTTACACACACTTCACACGTACAATAAGACTCTCCTCCAGTCTTCAAACCTTCAAGCGTTCCCTGAAAACTCACCTGTTCAGACAAGCTTATCAAATTCCAGAACTGATCACATTACCTTCATAGCTTTCCTATACAATTATATCCCCACACTACAGTCCACGCATATCCCCCACATATTTTATTTCTTCACGCTCCCGTCCTCCTGATCCTGGTTCATCACTTCTGTGATGTGATTTCATGCAGCCCACCAATAACCTTTGCAATCTGGTGGACTACTATTGTATGCAATAGATAGCACCTATCCTCGTGTATCAATGCCTATTTCCCCATAGATTGTAAGTTTGCGAGCAGGGCCCTCCTACCTCTATGACAGTTTGTTTTGACCTGTTTTTGTCTTCTAATTGTGTCCAGTTGTAAAGCGCAACGGAATTTGTTGCGCTATATAAGAAACTGTTAATAAATAATAAAACTTCACAGAGCTTACAGCTTACCGTATATTACTCCAATGCAGTGTAGACATGTGATATCTACTGAATTAGGGATTTGTTTGTAGTGTGGTCTATCTAATGCCAACTTTATTCATTGTTTATGGGAATGCCGAAAAATATGAAAATTCTGGTATAAATTATTGGTTTATGTTAATATTTTATTTCCAGTATGCTTAGGTCCAGATGTCATTGCATGTCTCTTCCTAAACTTTAAAAACTGGAACCTCGGCCTCGTAAAAAATCTATTATTCCACTTGTCACTGTCATACGTACCTTAGGGAAAAAAAGCTATTTTAATTTATTGGACATTTAAATCTACTGTGCAGGAAGTTGAGAAAGATGTTACAAAATGTTATGCTAAATGGGGACCTTTCATTAACTCTATGGAAATATCAATACAACAACATATATCTAAGTAATTTGACAATACACTGTGGTTTCTGCTAAATCATCTTGGTTAGCATACAGTTTTCTATGTTAATAGGAAAATGTAATATTATTGGTTTGTATATTTTGTTTTGCATATCTTTATGATCTAGCATGTAAAGCAAAAAATTGTATCTGCACACACACTATCTTTATCTCATCTATATTTGGAACATCCGTTCCATCATAAACCCCTATTGAATTGGTGGTAATTACCATCTGCATTGGGGGTGCTACCAACTACAGTATATCGTAAATACAGGAAAGAAGAAGAAAAGAACTGTATTGTCAGCGCACATAAGGGAGACAATATCTGGTTATCACATCCACCAATATTTTGATAAAATTTAACTTTTATTGATATCTATTTAAAACTGGTGTATATTACTTACACATGACCGTGAGTATAAGCGAAACATAGAGGTTAAAATTAGCGATGAGCACCGGAAATTTTTTCGGGTTTTGTGTTTTGGTTTTGGGTTCGGTTCCGCGGCCGTGTTTTGGGTTCGAACGCGTTTTGGCAAAACCTCACCGAATTTTTTTTGTCGGATTCGGGTGTGTTTTGGATTCGGGTGTTTTTTTTTAAAAAACCCTAAAAAACAGCTTAAATCATAGAATTTGGGGGTCATTTTGATCCCAAAGTATTATTAACCTCAATAACCATAATTTCCACTAATTTTCAGTCTATTCTGAACACCTCACACCTCACAATATTATTTTTAGTCCTAAAATTTGCACCGAGGTCGCTGGATGGCTAAGCTAAGCGACCCAAGTGGCCGACACAAACACCTGGCCCATCTAGGAGTGGCACTGCAGTGTCACGCAGGATGGCCCTTCCAAAAAACACTCCCCAAACAGCACATGACGCAAAGAAAAAAAGAGGCGCAATGAGGTAGCTGTGTGAGTAAGCTAAGCGACCCTAGTGGCCGACACAAACACCTGGCCCATCTAGGAGTGTCACTGCAGTGTCACGCAGGATGGCCCTTCCAAAAAACACTCCCCAAACAGCACATGACGCAAAGAAAAAAAGAGGCGCAATGAGGTAGCTGTGTGAGTAAGCTATGCGACCCTAGTGGCCGACACAAACACCTGGCCCATCTAGGAGTTGCACTGCAGTGTCACGCAGGATGGCCCTTCCAAAAAACACTCCCCAAACAGCAGCACATGACGCAAAGAAGAAAAAAAAGAGGCGCAATGAGGTAGCTGTGTGAGTAAGCTAAGCGACCCTAGTGGCCAACACAAACACCTGGCCCATCTAGGAGTGGCACTGCAGTGTCACGCAGGATGGCCCTTCCAAAAAACACCCCCCAAACAGCACATGACGCAAAGAAAAATGAAAGAAAAAAGAGGTGCAAGATGGAATTGTCCTTGGGCCCTCCCACCCACCCTTATGTTGTATAAACAGGACATGCACACTTTAACCAACCCATCATTTCAGTGACAGGGTCTGCCACACGACTGTGACTGAAATGACGGGTTGGTTTGGACCCCCACCAAAAAAGAAGCAATTAATCTCTCCTTGCACAAACTGGCTCTACAGAGGCAAGATGTCCACCTCATCATCATCCTCCGATATATCACCCTGTACATCCCCCTCCTCACAGATTATCAATTCGTCCCCACTGGAATCCACCATCTCAGCTCCCTGTGTACTTTGTGGAGGCAATTGCTGCTGGTCAATGTCTCCACGGAGGAATTGATTATAATTCATTTTAATGAACATCATCTTCTCCACATTTTCTGGATGTAACCTCGTACGCCGATTGCTGACAAGGTGAGCGGCGGCACTAAACACTCTTTCGGAGTACACACTTGTGGGAGGGCAACTTAGGTAGATTAAAGCCAGTTTGTGCAAGGGCCTCCAAATAGCCTCTTTTTCCTGCCAGTATAAGTACGGACTGTCTGACGTGCCTACTTGGTCACTCATATAATCCTCCACCATTCTATCAATGTTGAGAGAATCATATGCAGTGACAGTAGACGACATGTCCGTAATCGTTGTCAGGTCCTTCAGTCCGGACCAGATGTCAGCATCAGCAGTCGCTCCAGACTGCCCTGCATCACCGCCAGCGGGTGGGCTCGGAATTCTGAGCCTTTTCCTCGCACCCCCAGTTGCGGGAGAATGTGAAGGAGGAGATGTTGACAGGTCGCGTTCCGCTTGACTTGACAATTTTGTCACCAGCAGTTCTTTGAACCCCAGCAGACTTGTGTCTGCCGGAAAGAGAGATCCAAGGTAGGTTTTAAATCTAGGATCGAGCACGGTGGCCAAAATGTAGTGCTCTGATTTCAACAGATTGACCACCCGTGAATCCTTGTTAAGCGAATTAAGGGCTCCATCCACAAGTCCCACATGCCTAGCGGAATCGCTCTGTGTTAGCTCCTCCTTCAATGTCTCCAGCTTCTTCTGCAAAAGCCTGATGAGGGGAATGACCTGACTCAGGCTGGCAGTGTCTGAACTGACTTCACGTGTGGCAAGTTCAAAAGGTTGCAGAACCTTGCACAACGTTGAAATCATTCTCCACTGCGCTTGAGACAGGTGCATTCCACCTCCTATATCGTGCTCAGTTGTATAGGCTTGAATGGCCTTTTGCTGCTCCTCCAACCTCTGAAGCATATAGAGGGTTGAATTCCACCTCGTTACCACTTCTTGCTTCAGATGATGGCAGGGCAGGTTCAGGCGTTTTTGGTGGTGCTCCAGTCTTCTGTACGTGGTGCCTGTACGCCGAAAGTGTCCCGCAATTCTTCTGGCCACCGACAGCATCTCTTGCACGCCCCTCTCGTTTTTTAAATAATTCTGCACCACCAAATTCAAGGTATGTGCAAAACATGGGACGTGCTGGAATTTGCCCATATTTAATGCACACACAATATTGCTGGCGTTGTCCGATGCCACAAATCCACAGGAGAGTCCAATTGGGGTAAGCCATTCTGCGATGATCTTCCTCAGTTGCCGTAAGAGGTTTTTAGCTGTGTGCGTATTCTGGAAAGCGGTGATACAAAGCGTAGCCTGCCTAGGAAAGAGTTGGCGTTTACGAGATGCTGCTACTGGTGCCGCCGCTGCTGTTCTTGCGGCGGGAGTCCATACATCTACCCAGTGGGCTGTCACAGTCATATAGTCCTGAGCCTTCCCTGCTCCACTTGTCCACATGTCCGTGGTTAAGTGGACATTGGGTACAACTGCATTTTTTAGGACACTGGTGACTCTTTTTCTGAGGTCTGTGTACATTTTCGGTATCGCCTGCCTAGAGAAATGGAACCTAGATGGTATTTGGTACCGGGGACACAGTACCTCCAACAAGTCTCTAGTTGCCTCTGCAGTAATGATGGATACCGGAACCACGTTTCTCACCGCCCAGGATGCCAAGGCCTCAGTTATCCGCTTTTCAGCAGGATGACTGCTGTGATATTTCATCTTCCTCGCAAAGGACTGTTGGACAGTCAATTGCTTGGTGGAAGTAGTAAAAGTGGTCTTACGAGTACGACTTCCCCTCTGGGATGACCATCGACTCCCAGCAGCAACAACAGCAGCGCCAGCAGCAGTAGGCGTTACACTCAAGGATGCATCGGAGGAATCCCAGGCAGGAGAGGACTCGTCAGAATTGCCAGTGACATGGCCTGCAGGACTATTGGCATTCCTGGGGAAGGAGGAAATTGACACTGAGGGAGTTGGTGGGGTGGTTTGCGTGAGCTTGGTTACAAGAGGAAGGGATTTACTGGTCAGTGGACTGCTTCCGCTGTCGCCCAAAGTTTTTGAACTTGTCACTGACTTATGATGAATGCGCTGCAGGTGACGTATAAGGGAGGATGTTCCGAGGTGGTTAACGTCCTTACCCCTACTTATTACAGCTTGACAAAGGCAACACACGGCTTGACAAATGTTGTCCGCATTTCTGTTGAAATACTTCCACACCGAAGAGCTGATTTTTTTGGTATTTTCACCAGGCATGTCAATGGCCCTATTCCTCCCACGGACAACAGGTGTCTCCCCGGGTGCCTGACTTAAACAAACCACCTCACCATCAGAATCCTCCTGGTCAATTTCCTCCCCAGCGCCAGCAACACCCATATCCTCCTCATCCTGGTGTACTTCAACACTGACATCTTCAATCTGACTATCAGGAACTGGACTGCGGGTGCTCCTTCCAGCACTTGCAGGGGGCGTGCAAATGGTGGAAGGCGCATGCTCTTCACGTTCAGTGTTGGGAAGGTCAGGCATCGCAAACGACACAATTGGACTCTCCTTGTGGATTTGTGATTTCGAAGAACGCACAGTTCTTTGCTGTGCTTTTGCCAGCTTGAGTCTTTTCATTTTTCTAGCGAGAGGCTGAGTGCTTCCATCCTCATGTGAAGCTGAACCACTAGCCATGAACATAGGCCAGGGCCTCAGCCGTTCCTTGCCACTCCGTGTGGTAAATGGCATATTGGCAAGTTTACGCTTCTCCTCCGACAATTTTATTTTAGATTTTTGAGTCCTTTTTTTACTGATATTTGGTGTTTTGGATTTTACATGCTCTGTACTATGACATTGGGCATCGGCCTTGGCAGACGACGTTGCTGGCATTTCATCGTCTCGGCCATGACTAGTGGCAGCAGCTTCAGCACGAGGTGGAAGTCGATCTTGATCTTTCCCTATTTTTGGAACCTCAACATTTTTGTTCTCCATATTTTAATAGGCACAACTAAAAGGCACCTCAGGTAAACAATGGAGATGGATGGATACTAGTATACTTATGGATTGACGAGCGACTGCCGACACAGAGGTAGCTACAGCCGTGGACTACCGTACTGCGTCTGCTGCTAATATAGACTGGATGATAATGATATAAAAATATATATATATATCACTACTGCAGCCGGACAGGTATATATTATATAATGACGGACCTGCTGGACACTGTCAGCTCAGCACTGCAGACTCCTAAAGTAAGCTACTAGTAGTATCAAGAAGATAGAAAAAAAAAAAAACACCACAGGTAGGTGGTATACAATTATGGATGGACTAGCGACTGCCGACACAGAGGAAGCTACAGCCGTGGACTACCGTACTGCGTCTGCTGCTAATATAGACTGGATGATAATGAGATATAAAATATATATATATCACTACTGCAGCCGGACAGGTATATATTATATAATGACGGACCTGCTGGACACTGTCAGCTCAGCACTGCAGACTCCTAAAGTAAGCTACTAGTAGTATCAAGAAGATAGAAAAAAAAAAAAACACCACAGGTAGGTGGTATACAATTATGGATGGACTAGCGACTGCCGACACAGAGGTAGCTACAGCCGTGGACTACCATACTGCGTCTGCTGCTAATATAGACTGGATGATAATGATATAAAAAATATATATATATATCACTACTGCAGCCGGACAGGTATATATTATATAATGATGGACCTGCTGGACACTGTCAGCTCAGCACTGCAGACTCCTAAAGTAAGCTACTAGTAGTATCAAGAAGATAGAAAAAAAAAACACCACAGGTAGGTGGTATACAATTATGGATGGACTAGCGACTGCCGACACAGAGGTAGCTACAGCCGTGGACTACCGTACTGCGTCTGCTGCTAATATAGACTGGATGATAATGAGATATAAAATATATATATATCACTACTGCAGCCGGACAGGTATATATTATATAATGACGGACCTGCTGGACACTGTCAGCTCAGCACTGCAGACTTCTAAAGTAAGCTACTAGTAGTATCAAGAAGATAGAAAAAAAAAACCACCACGGGTAGGTGGTATACAATTATGGATGGACGAGCGACTGCCGACACAGAGGTAGCTACAGCCGTGGACTACCGTACTGCGTCTGCTGCTAATATAGACTGGATGATAATGATATAAAAAATATATATATATATCACTACTGCAGCCGGACAGGTATATATTATATAATGACGGACCTGCTGGACACTGTCAGCTCAGCACTGCAGACTCCTAAAGTAAGCTACTAGTATCAAGAGGATAGAAAAAAAAAAACACCACGGGTAGGTGGTATACAATTATGGATGGACGAGCGACTGCCGACACAGAGGTAGCTACAGCCGTGGACTACCGTACTGCGTCTGCTGCAGTGCTAATATAGACTGGATGATAATGATATAAAAAAAAATATATATATATCACTACTGCAGCCGGACAGGTATATATTATATAATGACGGACCTGCTGGACACTGTCAGCAGAATGCGTTTATAGAATAAAAACACCACACGACGAGTGTTTAACTTTTTCAGGCAGACAATCACAATATACTGGTGGTCAGTGGTCACTGGTCAGTCACACTGGCACTGGCAGTGGCACTCTGGCAGCAAAAGTGTGCACTGTTAAAATATGTACTCCTGCTATAACTGCTCCCCAGTCTCCCCCACAATTAAGCTGTGTGAGCAGTGAGCACTCAGCACAGTCAGATATACAGTATTACATAGATGATGCAGCACACTGAGGGCACACTGAGGCTGAGCACAGATATGGTATGTGACTGTGTCACACTGTGTATCGTTTTTTTTCAGGCAGAGAACGGATTAATTAAACTGGTGGTCACTGGTCACACTATCAGCAAGTAGTACTCCGTCCTAATATGCTCCCCAAAATTAGTAAATCAAGTGTCTCTACTCTCTACTACTCTCTAGTCTACTCTAAACGGAGAGGACGCCAGCCACGTCCGCTCCCTATCAATCTCAATGCACGTGTGAAAATGGCGGCGACGCGCGGCTCCTTATATAGAATCCGAGTCTCGCGATACAATACGAGCCTCGCGAGAATCCGACAGCGGGATGATGACGTTCGGGGCGCGCTCGGGTTAGCCGAGCAAGGCGGGAAGATCCGAGTCTGCCTCGGACCCGTGTAAAAAGCGTGAAGTTCGGGGGGATTCGGTTTCCGAGAAACCGAACCCGCTCATCTCTAGTTAAAATATTGACATAAACAAAACATACAAGGTGCAAAATGAAAATAAAGGTGATTTTAAGATTAAAATGTGTGTCCACGTGTTTTATTCTAATGTCCAGGTAAGTATAGTCTATTATTGCATAATTGAATCAGTATTCGTTCGTGTGTTTAGTAGAGATGAGCGGATTCGGTTTTACTCGGTTTTACTCGGTTCTCAAAACGGCATCTTATTGGCTCACTGATGTCACGTGTTTTGGATAGCCAATCGGATGCCGTTTTGAGAACCGAGTAAAACCGAGTAAAACCGAATCCGCTCATCTCTAGTGTTTAGTCCTTCTCAAATTTATGGAGGAGGCATCGGTGTCAATTGTAGTAATGCCCTAAATGTAAATTTATTCTAGGCTGTTTAGTTTCAAATTGGGTATAATGAATTATTCGTTGCTGTATCTGATTAGATCAGGAATGTGATATAATATAGAATAGAAGGTGACGCTGTGGATCTATTCTTGATGTGTAATACACTCTGAGGGGAGGAATATCTTCCTCAGTTGTTCATATCAATATAGTATATGGCACTCTCTTATGATGTTCGGGTATTCACACTATTATTGCCCCTTAAAGGTAGGCGCCTTCATTTGTAAGGGCTGGTGATACCTTCATAATTACTATCTACTTATATTAAACAAAGGGTTTTTCTTTTTCCCTTGAAATAAATATATGAGACAGTTAACGGTGATGCATAATTTAGCAATGTGCTGATATTTCCTAAAAAATGAAGGTGTTTTTCTTCTATGGATAATAACATTCTGAATACTTAATATGTACAATTGACTGTCATGTATTTAATTATGATTGATACAGTCCTCAATAAATTAAGGTGCTTCCCTTCTAAGGACATAATGATATGAATATCTGACAGACTGTGATATATTTGATTTATTATAGACAACTGAGGGAGAGACATATCCTCATACAATATATTGGACACCATAATAATAATAATAATAATAATAATAATAATATAATAAAGGACCACCTTTTCAATAATATGTTCGGATACTTGATGAAGATGTACAGTCTAATAGCTTGATCATATATTAATGGGTAGAGAGGTGTCACTAATCCCTTATAATGAGGATATTTGCTCCTCTAGGGAAAATAATATTGTGAATACCTGACTACCACAACCGACTGTTACACATCTAATTACTATTGATATCAAGCATTTGGATATTAAACGAACCACACTCTACATAGAAAGTGTGAAAAGATAGTGGATCCAACTAATTATGAAGGTATCACCAGCCCTTACAAATGAAGGAGCCTACCTTTAAGGGGCAATAATAGTGTGAATACCCGAACATCATAAGAGAGTGCCATATACTATATTGATATGAACAACTGAGGAAGATATTCCTCCCCTCAGAGTGTATTACACATCAAGAATAGATCCACAGCATCACCTCCTATTCTATATTATATCACATTCCTGATCTAATCAGATACAGCAACGAATAATTCATTATACCCAATTTGAAACTAAACAGCCTAGAATAAATTTACATTTAGGGCATTACTACAATTGACACCGATGCCTCCTCCATAAATTTGAGAAGGACTAAACACACGAACGAATACTGATTCAATTATGCAATAATAGACTATACTTACCTGGACATTAGAATAAAACACGTGGACACACATTTTAATCTTAAAATCACCTTTATTTTCATTTTGCACCTTGTATGTTTTGTTTATGTCAATATTTGAACCTCTATGTTTCGCTTATACTCACGGTCATGTGTAAGTAATATACACCAGTTTTAAATAGATATCAATAAAAGTTAAATTTTATCAAAATATTGGTGGATGTGATAACCTGATCTAGCATGTATACTCACCCTTATCCATACCTCCCAACTGTCCCGATTTTCGCGGGACAGTCCCGTTTTTTGGGGACTGTCCCGCTGTCCCACCCGCAGGCTGCAGTGTCCCGCGGTGTGTGTGTGTGGGGGGGGGGGGCAGTTGGGAGGCTCTATCTCTCGCTGCCCTGCTTAGCAGGGCAGCGGTGAATAGACGCTGTGCGCATGCGTCAGAGGGAGTGGGGGCATGCCAGCTGCTCACAGAGCGCTGGGCATGCCCCCTCAGTGATGAAAACGGGGCGTGACTCACGGTCGCGGGTCCTCCGCTAAGCCACACCCCTTTTCTTAGGTCACGCCCCTTTTTCGGGAGCGCGTGTCCCGTTTTTAACAAGGTAAAAGTTGGGAGATATGCCCTTATCTCACTTCCTTCCCTCCCCCCACTTATGTGTCTTGGATAACAAGCCAAATTTGATGTGTCTTGGATTACAAGCCAAAATGTATATTTTGTTTTGCATATCTTTATGATCTAGCACAGGCATGTCCAAACTGCGGCCCTCCAGCTGTTGGGAAACTACATATCCCAGCATGCCCTGACACAGTTTTGCTGTCAGAGAATGCTAAAGCTGTGTCAGGGCATGCTGGGATGTGTAATTTCTCAACAGCTTTAGGGCCGCAGTTTGGACATGCCTGATCTAGCATGTATACTCACCCTTAACTCATTTTCTTCCCACCCCTCTCCTCATGTGTCTGTATTCACAATATTTCTGAGTTTTGTCCACAATATTGATACTTGCACTTGCACTCTTTTCTATAATCCTGTCTGCTTTTGTTGAAAAAAAAACAAAAACTAATCAACATATACTTAAAAGGAAGGAAAAAAGAAAGACTTTTTGGTTGGCGCATGCTTGAAAAGATAATACTTTGGATTCATTTCACTAGAAATTAGTGATGAGCGGGTTCGGTTCCTCAGAATCCGAACCCCCCCGAACTTCACCCATTTTACATGGGTCCGAGGCATACTCGGATACTCCAGTATTGCTTGGTTAACCCGAGCGCGCCCGAAGGTCATCATCCCGCTGTCGGATTCTCGCGAAATTCGGATTCTATATAAGGAGCCGCGCGTCGCTGCCATTTTTCACTCGTGCATTGGAAATGATAGTGAGAGGACGTGGCTGGCGTCCTCTCACTTTGTTTCAGAACTTTCAGGGGGCTGCAAATATCTTTATTCTGGGGACCAGCAGTATTATAGGAGGAGTACAGTGCAGAGTTTTTCTGACCAGTGACCACCAGTATTATACGTTCTCTGCCTGAAAAACGCTCCATATCTGTGCTCAGTGTGCTGCATATATCTGTGCTCACACTGCTTTATTGTGGGGACTGGGGACCAGCAGTATTATATAGGGGGAGTACAGTGCAGAGTTTTGCTGACCAGTGACCACCAGTATTATACGTTCTCTGCCTGAAAAACGCTCCATATCTGTGCTCAGTGTGCTGCATATATCTGTGCTCACACTGCTTTATTGTGGGGACTGGGGACCACCAGTATAATTAATATTATATAGGAGGAGTACAGTGCAGAGTTTTGCTGATGAGTGACCAGTGACCACCAGTATTATACGTTCTCTGCCTGCAAAACGCTCCATATCTGTGCTCAGTGTGCTGCATATATCTGTGCTCACACTGCTTTATTGTGGGGACTAGGGACCAGCAGTATTATATAGGAGGAGTACAGTGCAGAGTTTTGCTGACCAGTGACCACCAGTATTATACGTTCTCTGCCTGAAAAACGCTCCATATCTGTGCTGCATTGTAGTATATAGTAGGAGTACAGTGCATAATTTTGCTGACCACCAGTATATAATATATAGGAGTACGGTACAGAAGGCCACTGCTCTACCTACCTCTGTGTCGTCAAGTATACTATCCATCCATACCTGTGGTGCATTTCAGTTTTGCACAGTTTGCTGACCACCAGTATATACTATATAGCAGTACGGTACAGAAGGCCACTGCTCTACCTACCTCTGTGTCGTCAAGTATACTATCCATCCATACCTGTGGTGCATTTCAGTTGTGCACAGTATATATAGTAGTAGGCCATCGCTATTGATATATTACTGGCATATAATTCCACACATTAAAAAATGGAGAACAAAAATGTGGAGGGTAAAATAGGGAAAGATCAAGATTCACTTCCACCTCGTGCTGAAGCTGCTGCCACTAGTCATGGCCGAGACGATGAAATGCCATCAACGTCGTCTGCCAAGGCCGATGCCCAATGTCATAGTAGAGAGCATGTAAAATCCAAAAAAAATAAAGCTCAGTAAAACGACCCAAAAATCTAAATCAAAATCGTCTGAGGAGAAGCGTAAACTTGCCAATGTGCCATTTACGACACGGAGTGGCAAGGAACGGCTGAGGGCCTGGCCTATGTTCATGGCTAGTGGTTCAGCTTCACATGAGGATGGAAGCACTCATCCTCCTGCTAGAAAACTTTAAAGAGTTAAGATGGCAAAAGCACAGCAAAGAACTGTGCATTCTTCTAATTCACAAATCCCCAAGGAGAGTCCAATTGTGTCAGTTGCGATGCCAACACTGGACGGGAAGAGGTTGCGCCTTCCACCATTTGCATGCCCCCTGCAAGTGCTGGAAGGAGCACCCGCAGTCCAGTTCCTGATAGTCAAATTGAAGATGTCACTGTTGAAGTACACCAGGATGAGGATATGGGTGTTGCTGGCGCTGGGGAGGAAATTGACAAGGAGGTTTCTGATGGTGAGGTGGTTTGTTTAAGTCAGGCACCTCTTTTTTTCTTTGCATCATGTGCTGCTTGGGGACTATTTTTTAAATCTTCCATCCTGTCTGACACTGCAGTGCCACTCCTAGATGGTCCAGGTGTTTGTGTCGGCCACTTGGGTCGCTTAGCTTAGTCACACAGCGACCTTGGTGCACCTCTTTTTTTCTTTGCATCATGTGCTGTTTGGGGACTATTTTTTTGAAGTGCCATCCTGCCTGACACTGCAGTGCCACTCCTAGATGGGCCAGGTGTTTGTGTCGGCCACTTTTGTCACTTAGCTTAGTCATCCAGTGACCTCGGTGCAAATTTTAGGGCTAAAAATAATATTGTGAGGTGTGAGGTGTTCAGAATAGACTGGAAATGAGTGTAAATTATGGTTATTGAGGTTAATAATACTATGGGATCAAAATGACCCCCAAATTCTATGATTTAAGCTGTTTTTGAGGGTTTTTTGTAAAAAAACACCCGAATCCAAAACACACCCGAATCCGACAAAAAATTTTCAGGGAGGTTTTGCCAAAACGCGTCCGAATCCAAAACACGGCCGCGGAACCGAATCCAAAACCAAAACACAAAACCCGAAAAATGTCCGGTGCACATCACTACTAGAAATATAAGAGGTCAGGTCCAGTCCATACAGCAATGCTGTGATATATTGAGATTTACTTGCTAAGTAATATGTGTCTTTCAGTAGAGATAAAAGTTTTGCCCTATTCCTCCAGAGCATGCATACTCACCGAGACACTGGGGGATGGTGTGACAAACTTTAATTGTGGCTCTCAGCTGCCTCATGACAGCTCTCAGTGCAACATCCAATACTGTGCCTCGCCATGCTGTAGTGAAATAGAGTGGCCATGGCATGCGTTCTGTAGCAGTGGATGAATAGGGCAGGTGGGACCAGAGCCATGGTATCCCATCATGTTCTGGGCTCTTGTTGTCACTTCTTCAGTCTCTATTATAATATGTTGCAGGTACCAAGATTCCTTGTTTACACTATCCCAGCTACAAAACCAATTACCAGCATAGAGAAACAGAAATATTATGCAAAAATATGAATGGTTAAATGGATTTTAGACTAAATATTGCATTACAGTTGATTGGTTTGCACTTTGTAGAAAATCTAAAAATACTGTAGCTTTCCGCAATAAATATTTAATAAATGACAGCATCACAAATGCGTAATTTACTGTCAATGTAATAATAATAAAAATGGGTAAAGAAACTATGTCACATGTACAATATTTGTGACTGGAACCATATTAGTTACCAGATAACATGACACTACTGTTACAAACTGAGTACCTTGATCTCTGTGGAGTGGGTGGCAACTGGGGAGTTCCAGTACTCACGAGTGAAGCTGCAGCCAGTTATGAATGACTGCAGCAATGCCTACTCTAACCCCTGAATCTATTACTCCCCCCAGTGGTTGGTTGGTACCTGCAGAGCTAGTCTTCTCCTTTAGCAGCTGCATTTGAATGGCCAAATTAGGTCCGCCCAGACTCCGATGCCCCTAAGTCTTACGAGGTAACAAGGCACCAACTGAGACTGCAAGTGAATAAGTGGGAAGCTAACTAAGGCTAGTGTGACTACGGATGAGAGAGAATACAGAAAGGACAATGAACAGATTCTATGCGGCGTGTCTGCTGAAATTCAAACATAGGAACCAAGGCACAGAGTGTTGAAAGCTAAGACACGGAATATATGAGTGACTGTGAATACAACAATGCATGAAGATGTTATAATACAAAAATATAAGCAAGACAGTGTCTGTGTGGAAACTCCACACACTGCTTAACAAAAACCTGAATATAAGGCTTGCTGGATCTGGTCAGGTTATGAATGGAGCAGGGTTTCCAGGTCACAGGTACAACACAGACAGACAGGATCTCTCTCGAGCTGACAGGTTCAAGATTCCACCATAGGACAGGGCCTGGACACAGGTACAAACAGGAACGTGTATCTATCACCGGCATCAGGTGAAAGGCACTCTAGGTAATAAAGGAAGCACGCCCCAATCAGGATGGCTGGAAGCCAGACACAAGGTAATGGCCTAAATAACTGGCAGGTGAGACAGCACAGGCCACACATACAGGAGACAGACTGCAGTTACACAGACTCACCACATAATGGCGTAATTATCTGACAGGTGAGGCTGCACAGGCTAAACATACAGGAGACAGGCTGCAGTTACACAGACTCACCAAAGGCAGCCCGCAACAGTACTCTAAACAAGTACATGAGAAAACCTGGCATGCAAACAGAAATATAACATAAAGTACATAAACAGAATGCAAACAGGAATGAGCCACAGCAGTGGCTTATGACAACGACAGTGCCTTCAGTGGTTGTAAAGCTTTACATGCACATTAATTTAAAATTCCTTTATGCTTATTTGTAGCATAGAGTGGAAAACATGTTAGATAGTTCCTAGTAGGCATTAATCATTATGTCAAAATCTTTTCAGATTACAAGTATGCTATAATATTGTGCCTAGATAAAATATTATCTCTATTCTTCCAGTAAATACATATATAATTACCATCTGGAGAATAATAATGCATTTTTATATTGAGTTTGACTCCTAATTCTGTGAAATAGAGGGCTCGGACTGAATTCTCTCAAAACATCGTTACCCACTATGCAAAATAGTAGATATCAAGGCTCATGATCTGTTATTTATGGGTTTGCATTAAAAATACAAGACATTCTCATATTCTCTACTTGGATTTGCAAAGTATTTTTTCAAAATGAATAGCTTTATTTTCAGCTAACAATAGCCTCCATTCAATAAATGCAATATGATTTAGTTTGTTTTTCATGTAGCACTTTCCTTACTGTTTCAATATTGTGTCAATCCATACTGTATATGTACAATTCAAATACTGGACTCATTGGCAAATACAACTCTATCAGCACATAGGAAAAGTATGGAGGAAAATGCTGAGTGACAGGAATGGCTTGGGGACTTAAGGTAGCCTTTGAGAAAATTCTGAAAGTGACCTTGCACAGGTCGGACCATATTAACCGTAGACCGGGTAAACTCAAAAATAGGACTAGGACAATGTTATCCAGTCAAATCCGTGGTAGCCTACTCAGGCTGATGTAAGGGTATATTTATGTTGAAAAGTAAATACACATAACTTATTTTTAATTAGTGATGAGCGGGTTCGGTTCCTCGGAATCCGAACCCCCCCGAACTTCACCCTTTTTACATGGGTCCGAGGCATACTCGGATTCTCCCGTATGGCTCGGTTAACCCGAGCGCGCCCGAACGTCATCATCCCGCTGTCGGATTCTCGCGAGATTCGGATTCTATATAAGGAGCCGCGCGTCGCCGCCATTTTTCAATCGTGCATTGGAAATGATAGTGAGAGGACGTGGCTGGCGTCCTCTCACTTTGTTTCAGAGGGCTGCAGTGCAAATATCTTTATTCTGGGGACCAGCAGTATTATAGGAGGAGTACAGTGCAGAGTTTTGCTGACCAGTGACCACCAGTATTATACGTTCTCTGCCTGAAAAACGCTCCATATCTGTGCTCAGTGTGCTGCATATATCTGTGCTCACACTGCTTTATTGTGGGGACTGGGGACCAGCAGTATTATATAGGAAGAGTACAGTGCAGAGTTTTGCTGACCAGTGACCACCAGTATTATACGTTCTCTGCCTGAAAAACGCTCCATATCTGTGCTCAGTGTGCTGCATATATCTGTGTTCACACTGCTTTATTGTGGGGATTGGGGACCAGCAGTATTATATAGGAGGAGTACAGTGCAGAGTTTTGCTGACCAGTGACCACCAGTATTATACGTTCTCTGCCTGAAAAACGCTCCATATCTGTGCTGCATTGCAGTATATAGTAGGAGTACAGTGCATAATTTTGCTGACCACCAGTATATAATATATAGGAGTACGGTACAGAAGGCCACTGCTTTACCTACCTCTGTGTCGTCAAGTATGCTATCCATCCATACCTGTGGTCCATTTCCGTTTTGCACAGTTTGCTGACCACCAGTATATAACATATAGCAGTACGGTACAGTAGGCCACTGCTCTACCTACCTCTGTGTCATCAAGTATACTATCCATCCATACCCGTGGTGCATTTCAGTTTTGCACAGTTTGCTGACCACCAGTATATAATATATAGCAGTACGGTACAGTAGGCCACTGCTCTACCTACCTCTGTGTCGTCAAGTATACTATCCATCCATTCCTGTGGTGCATTTCAGTTTTGCACAGTTTGCTGACCACCAGTATATAATATATAGCAGTACGGTACAGTAGGCCACTGCTCTACCTACCTCTTTGTCGTCAAGTATACTATCCATCCATACCTGTGGTGCATTTCAGTTTTGCACAGTTTGCTGACCACCAGTATATAATATATAGCAGTACGGTACAGTAGGCCACTGCTCTACCTACCTCTGTGTCGTCAAGTATACTATCCATCCATACCTGTGGTGCATTTCAGTTTTGCACAGTTTGCTGACTACCAGTATATAATATATAGCAGTACGGTACAGTAGGCCACTGCTCTACCTACCTCTGTGTCGTCAAGTATACTATCCATCCATACCTGTGGTGCATTTCAGTTTTGCACAGTTTGCTGACCACCAGTATATAATATATAGCAGTACGGTACAGTAGGCCACTGCTCTACCTACCTCTGTGTCGTCAAGTATACTATCCATCCATACCTGTGGTGCATTTCAGTTTTGCACAGTTTGCTGACCACCAGTATATAATATATAGCAGTACGGTACCGTAGGCCACTGCTCTACCTACCTCTGTGTCGTCAAGTATACTATCCATCCATACCTGTGGTGCATTTCAGTTTTGCACAGTTTGCTGACCACCAGTATATAATATATAGCAGTACGGTACAGTCGGCCACTGCTCTACCTACCTCTGTGTCGTCAAGTATACTATCCATCCATACCTGTGGTGCATTTCAGTTGTGCGCAGTATATATAGTAGTAGGCCACTGCTATTGATACCTGCATATAATTCCACACATTAAAAAATGGAGAACAAAAATGTGGAGGGTAAAATAGGGAAAGATCAAGATCCACTTCCACCTCGTGCTGAAGCTGCTGCCACTAGTCATGTCCGAGACGATGAAATGCCATCAACGTCGTCTGCCAAGGCCGATGCCCAATGTCATAGTAGAGAGCATGTAAAATCCAAAAAACAAAAGTTCAGTAAAATGACCCAAAAATCTAAATTAAAAGCGTCTGAGGAGAAGCGTAAACTTGCCAATATGCCATTTACGACACGGAGTGGCAAGGAACGGCTGAGGCCCTGGCCTATGTTCATGGCTAGTGGTTCAGCTTCACATGAGGATGGAAGCACTCATCCTCTCGCTAGAAAAATGAAAAGACTTAAGCTGGCAAAAGCACAGCAAAGAACTGTGCATTCTTCTAAATCACAAATCCCCAAGGAGAGTCCAATTGTGTCGGCTGCGATGCCTGACCTTCCCAACACTGGACGGGAAGAGGTGGCGCCTTCCACCATTTGCACGCCCCCTGCAAGTGCTGGAAGGAGCACCCGCAGTCCAGTTCCTGATAGTCAAATTGAAGATGTAACTGTTGAAGTACACCAGGATGAGGATATGGGTGTTGCTGGCGCTGGTTAGGAAATTGACAAGGAGGATTCTGATGGTGAGGTGGTTTGTTTAAGTCAGGCACCCGGGGAGACACCTGTTGTCCGTGGGACGAATATGGCCATTGACATGCCTGGTGAAATTACAAAAAAAATCACCTCTTCGGTGTGGAATTATTTTAACACAAATGCGGACAACAGGTGTCAAGCCGTGTGTTGCCTTTGTCAAGCTGTAATAAGTAGGGGTAAGGACGTTAACCACCTCGGAACATCCTCCCTTATACGTCACCTGCAGCGCATTCATCATAAGTCAGTGACAAGTTCAAAAACTTTGGATGACAGCGGAAGCAGTCCACTGACCACTAAATCCCTTCCTCTTGTAACCAAGGTCCTGCAAACCACACCACCAACTCAATCAGTGTCAATTTCCTCCTTACACAGGAAAGCCAATAGTCCTGCAGGCCATGTCACTGGCAAGTCTGACGAGTCCTCTCCTGCCTGGGATTCCTCCGATGCATCCTTGAGTGTAACGCCTACTGCTGCTGGCGCTGCTGTTGTTGCTGCTGGGAGTCGATCGTCATCCCAGAGGGGAAGTCGGAAGACCACTTTTACTACTTCCAGTAAGCAATTGACTGTCCAACAGTCCTTTGCGAGGAAGATGAAATATCACAGCAGTCATCCTGCTGCAAAGCGGATAACTCAGGCCTTGGCAGCCTGGGCGGTGAGAAACGTGTTTCCGTTATCCACCGTTAATTCACAGGCAACTACAAACTTGATTTAGGTACTGTGTCCCCGGTACCAAATACCATCTAGGTTCCATTTCTCTAGGCAGGCGATACCGAAAATGTACACAGACCTCAGAAAAAGAGTCACCAGTGTCCTAAAAAATGCAGTTGTACCCAATGTCCACTTAACCACGGACATGTGGACAAGTGGAGCAGGGCAGACTCAGGACTATATGACTGTGACAGCCCACTGGGTAGATGTATTGCCTCCCGCAGCAAGAACAGCAGCGGCGGCACCAGTAGCAGCATCTCGCAAACGCCAACTCGTTCCTAGGCAGGCTACGCTTTGTATCACCGCTTTCCAGAAGAGGCACACAGCTGACAACCTCTTACGGAAACTGAGGAACATCATCACAGAATGGCTTACCCCAAATGGACTCTCCTGGGGATTTGTGACATCGGACAACGCCAGCAATATTGTGCGTGCATTACATCTGGGCAAATTCCAGCACGTCCCATGTTTTGCACATACATTGAATTTGGTGGTGCAGAATTATTTAAAAAACGACAGGGGCGTGCAAGAGATGCTGTCGGTGGCCCGAAGAATTGCGGGCCACTTTCGGCATTCAGCCACCGCCTGCCGAAGACTGGAGCACCAGCAAACAGTCCTGAACCTGCCCTATCATCATCTGAAGCAAGAGGTGGTAACGAGGTGGAATTCAACCCTCTATATGCTTCAGAGGATGGAGGAGCAGCAAAAGGCCATTCAAGCCTATACATCTGCCTACGATATAGGCAAAGGAGGGGGAATGCACCTGACTCAAGCGCAGTGGAGAATGATTTCAACGTTGTGCAAGGTTCTGCAACCCTTTGAACTTGCCACACGTGAAGTCAGTTCAGACACTGCCAGCCTGAGTCAGGTCATTCCCCTCATCAGGCTTTTGCAGAAGAAGCTGGAGACATTGAAGGAGGAGCTAAAACAGAGCGATTCCGCTAGGCATGTGGGACTTGTGGATGGAGCCCTTAATTAGCTTAACCAGGATTCACGGGTGGTCAATCTGTTGAAATCAGAGCACTACATTTTGGCCACCGTGCACGATCCTAGATTTAAAACCTACGTTGTTACTCTCCTTATGGCAGACACAAGTCTGCAGAGGTTCAAAGACCTGCTGGTGAGAAAATTGTCAAGTCAAGCGGAACGTGACCCGTCAACAGCTGCTCCTTCACATTCTCCCGCAACTGGGGGTGTGAGGAAAAGGCTAAGAATTACGAGCCCACCCGCTGGCGGTGATGCAGGGCAGTCTGGAGCAAGTGCTGACATCTAGTCCGGACTGAAGGACCTGCCAACGATTACTGACATGTCGTCTACTGTCACTGCATATGATTCTCTCACCATTGAAAGAATGGTGGAGGATTATATGAGTGACCAGATCCAAGTAGGGACATCAGACAATCCGTACGTATACTGGCAGGAAAAAGAGGCAATTTGGAGGCCCTTGCAGAAACTGGCTTTATTTTACCTAAGTTGCCCCCCATCCAGTGTGTACTCCGAAAGAGTGTTTAGTGCAGCCGCTCACCTTGTCAGCAATCGGCGTACGAGGTTACTTCCAGAAAATGTGGAGAAGATGATGTTCATCAAAATTAATTATAATCAATTCCTCCGTGGAAACATTCACCAGCAATTGCCTCCAGAAAGTACACAGGGACCTGAGATGGTGGATTCCAGTGGGGACGAATTAATAATCTGTGAGGAGGAGGATGTACACAGTGAAAGGGGTGAGGAATCGGACGATGAGGAGGAGGTGGACATCTTGCCTCTGTAGAGCCAGTTTGTGCAAGAGGAGATTGATTGCTTCTTTTTTGGTGGGGCCCAAACCAACCAGTCATTTCAGTCACAGTTGTGTGGCAGACCCTGTCGCTGAAATGATGGGTTTGTTAAAGTGTGCATGTCCTGTTTATACAACATAAGGGTGGGTGGGAGGGCCCAAGGACAATTCCATCTTGCACCTATTTTTTCTTTCATTTTTCTTTGCATCATGTGCTGTTTGGGGACTATTTTTTTTAAGTGCCATCCTGCCTGACAGTGCAGTGCCACTCCTAGATGGGCCAGGTGTTTGTGTCGGCCACTTGTGTCGCTTAGCTTAGCCATCCAGCGACCACAGTGCACCTCTTTTTTTCTAAATCGACCATCCTGTCTGACACTGCAGTGCCACTCCTAGATGGGCCTGGTGTTTGTGTCGGCCACTTGGGTCGCTTAGCTTAGTCATCCAACGACCTCGGTGCAAATTTTAGGACTAAAAATAATATTGTGAGGTGTGAGGTGTTCAGAATAGACTGGAAATGAGTGGAAACTATGGTTATTGAGGTTAATAATACTATGGGATCAAAATGACCCCCAAATTCTATGATTTAAGCTGTTTTTGCGGGTTTTTTGTAAAAAAACACCCGAATCCAAAACACACCCGAATCCGACAAAAAATTTTCAGGGAGGTTTTGCCAAAACGCGTCCGAATCCAAAACACGGCCGCGGAACCGAATCCAAAACCAAAACACAAAACCCGAAAAATGTCCGGTGCACATCACTACTAGAAATATAAGAGGTCAGGTCCAGTCCATACAGCAATGCTGTGATATATTGAGATTTACTTGCTAAGTAATATGTGTCTTTCAGTAGAGATAAAAGTTTTGCCCTATTCCTCCAGAGCATGCATACTCACCGAGACACTGGGGGATGGTGTGACAAACTTTAATTGTGGCTCTCAGCTGCCTCATGACAGCTCTCAGTGCAACATCCAATACTGTGCCTCGCCATGCTGTAGTGAAATAGAGTGGCCATGGCATGCGTTCTGTAGCAGTGGATGAATAGGGCAGGTGGGACCAGAGCCATGGTATCCCATCATGTTCTGGGCTCTTGTTGTCACTTCTTCAGTCTCTATTATAATATGTTGCAGGTACCAAGATTCCTTGTTTACACTATCCCAGCTACAAAACCAATTACCAGCATAGAGAAACAGAAATATTATGCAAAAATATGAATGGTTAAATGGATTTTAGACTAAATATTGCATTACAGTTGATTGGTTTGCACTTTGTAGAAAATCTAAAAATACTGTAGCTTTCCGCAATAAATATTTAATAAATGACAGCATCACAAATGCGTAATTTACTGTCAATGTAATAATAATAAAAATGGGTAAAGAAACTATGTCACATGTACAATATTTGTGACTGGAACCATATTAGTTACCAGATAACATGACACTACTGTTACAAACTGAGTACCTTGATCTCTGTGGAGTGGGTGGCAACTGGGGAGTTCCAGTACTCACGAGTGAAGCTGCAGCCAGTTATGAATGACTGCAGCAATGCCTACTCTAACCCCTGAATCTATTACTCCCCCCAGTGGTTGGTTGGTACCTGCAGAGCTAGTCTTCTCCTTTAGCAGCTGCATTTGAATGGCCAAATTAGGTCCGCCCAGACTCCGATGCCCCTAAGTCTTACGAGGTAACAAGGCACCAACTGAGACTGCAAGTGAATAAGTGGGAAGCTAACTAAGGCTAGTGTGACTACGGATGAGAGAGAATACAGAAAGGACAATGAACAGATTCTATGCGGCGTGTCTGCTGAAATTCAAACATAGGAACCAAGGCACAGAGTGTTGAAAGCTAAGACACGGAATATATGAGTGACTGTGAATGCAACAATGCATGAAGATGTTATAATACAAAAATATAAGCAAGACAGTGTCTGTGTGGAAACTCCACACACTGCTTAACAAAAACCTGAATATAAGGCTTGCTGGATCTGGTCAGGTTATGAATGGAGCAGGGTTTCCAGGTCACAGGTACAACACAGACAGACAGGATCTCTCTCGAGCTGACAGGTTCAAGATTCCACCATAGGACAGGGCCTGGACACAGGTACAAACAGGAACGTGTATCTATCACCGGCATCAGGTGAAAGGCACGCTAGGTAATAAAGGAAGCACGCCCCAATCAGGATGGCTGGAAGCCAGACACAAGGTAATGGCCTAAATAACTGGCAGGTGAGACAGCACAGGCCACACATACAGGAGACAGACTGCAGTTACACAGGCTCACCACATAATGGCGTAATTATCTGACAGGTGAGGCTGCACAGGCTAAACATACAGGAGACAGGCTGCAGTTACACAGACTCACCAAAGGCAGCCCGCAACAGTACTCTAAACAAGTACATGAGAAAACCTGGCATGCAAACAGAAATATAACATAAAGTACATAAACAGAATGCAAACAGGAATGAGCCACAGCAGTGGCTTATGACAACGACAGTGCCTTCAGTGGTTGTAAAGCTTTACATGCACATTAATTTAAAATTCCTTTATGCTTATTTGTAGCATAGAGTGGAAAACATGTTAGATAGTTCCTAGTAGGCATTAATCATTATGTCAAAATCTTTTCAGATTACAAGTATGCTATAATATTGTGCCTAGATAAAATATTATCTCTATTCTTCCAGTAAATACATATATAATTACCATCTGGAGAATAATAATGCATTTTTATATTGAGTTTGACTCCTAATTCTGTGAAATAGAGGGCTCGGACTGAATTCTCTCAAAACATCGTTACCCACTATGCAAAATAGTAGATATCAAGGCTCATGATCTGTTATTTATGGGTTTGCATTAAAAATACAAGACATTCTCATATTCTCTACTTGGATTTGCAAAGTATTTTTTCAAAATGAATAGCTTTATTTTCAGCTAACAATAGCCTCCATTCAATAAATGCAATATGATTTAGTTTGTTTTTCATGTAGCACTTTCCTTACTGTTTCAATATTGTGTCAATCCATACTGTATATGTACAATTCAAATACTGGACTCATTGGCAAATACAACTCTATCAGCACATAGGAAAAGTATGGAGGAAAATGCTGAGTGACAGGAATGGCTTGGAAACTTAAGGTAGCCTTTGAGAAAATTCTGAAAGTGACCTTGCACAGGTCGGACCATATTAACCGTAGACCGGGTAAACTCAAAAATAGGACTAGGACAATGTTATCCAGTCAAATCAGTGGTAGCCTACTCAGGCTGATGTAAGGGTATATTTATGTTGAAAAGTAAATACACATAACTTATTTTTAATTAGTGATGAGCGGGTTCGGTTCCTCGGAATCCGAACCCCCCCGAACTTCACCCTTTTTACATGGGTCCGAGGCATACTCGGATTCTCCCGTATGGCTCGGTTAACCCGAGCGCGCCCGAACGTCATCATCCCGCTGTCGGATTCTTGCGAGATTCGGATTCTATATAAGGAGCCGCGCGTCGCCGCCATTTTTCAATCGTGCATTGGAAATGATAGTGAGAGGACGTGGCTGGCGTCCTCTCACTTTGTTTCAGAGGGCTGCAGTGCAAATATCTTTATTCTGGGGACCAGCAGTATTATAGGAGGAGTACAGTGCAGAGTTTTGCTGACCAGTGACCACCAGTATTATACGTTCTCTGCCTGAAAAACGCTCCATACCTGTGCTCAGTGTGCTGCATATATCTGTGCTCACACTGCTTTATTGTGGGGACTGGGGACCAGCAGTATTATATAGGAAGAGTACAGTGCAGAGTTTTGCTGACCAGTGACCACCAGTATTATACGTTCTCTGCCTGAAAAACGCTCCATATCTGTGCTCAGTGTGCTGCATATATCTGTGTTCACACTGCTTTATTGTGGGGATTGGGGACTAGCAGTATTATATAGGAGGAGTACAGTGCAGAGTTTTGCTGACCAGTGACCACCAGTATTATACGTTCTCTGCCTGAAAAACGCTCCATATCTGTGCTGCATTGCAGTATATAGTAGGAGTACAGTGCATAATTTTGCTGACCACCAGTATATAATATATAGGAGTACGGTACAGAAGGCCACTGCTTTACCTACCTCTGTGTCGTCAAGTATGCTATCCATCCATACCTGTGGTCCATTTCCGTTTTGCACAGTTTGCTGACCACCAGTATATAACATATAGCAGTACGGTACAGTAGGCCACTGCTCTACCTACCTCTGTGTCATCAAGTATACTATCCATCCATACCCGTGGTGCATTTCAGTTTTGCACAGTTTGCTGACCACCAGTATATAATATATAGCAGTACGGTACAGTAGGCCACTGCTCTACCTACCTCTGTGTCGTCAAGTATACTATCCATCCATTCCTGTGGTGCATTTCAGTTTTGCACAGTTTGCTGACCACCAGTATATAATATATAGCAGTACGGTACAGTAGGCCACTGCTCTACCTACCTCTTTGTCGTCAAGTATACTATCCATCCATACCTGTGGTGCATTTCAGTTTTGCACAGTTTGCTGACCACCAGTATATAATATATAGCAGTACGGTACAGTAGGCCACTGCTCTACCTACCTCTGTGTCGTCAAGTATACTATCCATCCATACCTGTGGTGCATTTCAGTTTTGCACAGTTTGCTGACTACCAGTATATAATATATAGCAGTACGGTACAGTAGGCCACTGCTCTACCTACCTCTGTGTCGTCAAGTATACTATCCATCCATACCTGTGCTGCATTTCAGTTTTGCACAGTTTGCTGACCACCAGTATATAATATATAGCAGTACGGTACAGTAGGCCACTGCTCTACCTACCTCTGTGTCGTCAAGTATACTATCCATCCATACCTGTGGTGCATTTCAGTTTTGCACAGTTTGCTGACCACCAGTATATAATATATAGCAGTACGGTACCGTAGGCCACTGCTCTACCTACCTCTGTGTCGTCAAGTATACTATCCATCCATACCTGTGGTGCATTTCAGTTTTGCACAGTTTGCTGACCACCAGTATATAATATATAGCAGTACGGTACAGTCGGCCACTGCTCTACCTACCTCTGTGTCGTCAAGTATACTATCCATCCATACCTGTGGTGCATTTCAGTTGTGCGCAGTATATATAGTAGTAGGCCACTGCTATTGATACTGGCATATAATTCCACACATTAAAAAATGGAGAACAAAAATGTGGAGGGTAAAATAGGGAAAGATCAAGATCCACTTCCACCTCGTGCTGAAGCTGCTGCCACTAGTCATGTCCGAGACGATGAAATGCCAGCAACGTCATCTGCCAAGGCCGATGCCCAATGTCATAGTAGAGAGCATGTAAAATCCAAAAAACAAAAGTTCAGTAAAATGACCCAAAAATCTAAATTAAAAGCGTCTGAGGAGAAGCGTAAACTTGCCAATATGCCATTTACGACACGGAGTGGCAAGGAACGGCTGAGGCCCTGGCCTATGTTCATGGCTAGTGGTTCAGCTTCACATGAGGATGGAAGCACTCATCCTCTCGCTAGAAAAATGAAAAGACTTAAGCTGGCAAAAGCACAGCAAAGAACTGTGCGTTCTTCTAAATCACAATCCCCAATTGTGTCGGCTGCGATGCCTGACCTTCCCAACACTGGACGGGAAGAGGTGGCGCCTTCCACCATTTGCACGCCCCCTGCAAGTGCTGGAAGGAGCACCCGCAGTCCAGTTCCTGATAGTCAAATTGAAGATGTAACTGTTGAAGTACACCAGGATGAGGATATGGGTGTTGCTGGCGCTGGTTAGGAAACAAGGAGGATTCTGATGGTGAGGTGGTTTGTTTAAGTCAGGCACCCGGGGAGACACCTGTTGTCCGTGGGACGAATATGGCCATTGACATGCCTGGTGAAATTACAAAAAAAATCACCTCTTCGGTGTGGAATTATTTTAACACAAATGCGGACAACAGGTGTCAAGCCGTGTGTTGCCTTTGTCAAGCTGTAATAAGTAGGGGTAAGGACGTTAACCACCTCGGAACATCCTCCCTTATACGTCACCTGCAGCGCATTCATCATAAGTCAGTGACAAGTTCAAAAACTTTGGATGACAGCGGAAGCAGTCCACTGACCACTAAATCCCTTCCTCTTGTAACCAAGGTCCTGCAAACCACACCACCAACTCAATCAGTGTCAATTTCCTCCTTACACAGGAAAGCCAATAGTCCTGCAGGCCATGTCACTGGCAAGTCTGACGAGTCCTCTCCTGCCTGGGATTCCTCCGATGCATCCTTGAGTGTAACGCCTACTGCTGCTGGCGCTGCTGTTGTTGCTGCTGGGAGTCGATCGTCATCCCAGAGGGGAAGTCGGAATACCACTTGTACTACTTCCAGTAAGCAATTGACTGTCCAACAGTCCTTTGCGAGGAAGATGAAATATCACAGCAGTCATCCTGCTGCAAAGCGGATAACTCAGGCCTTGGCAGCCTGGGCGGTGAGAAACGTGTTTCCGTTATCCACCGTTAATTCACAGGCAACTACAAACTTGATTTAGGTACTGTGTCCCCGGTACCAAATACCATCTAGGTTCCATTTCTCTAGGCAGGCGATACCGAAAATGTACACAGACCTCAGAAAAAGAGTCACCAGTGTCCTAAAAAATGCAGTTGTACCCAATGTCCACTTAACCATGGACATGTGGACAAGTGGAGCAGGGCAGACTCAGGACTATATGACTGTGACAGCCCACTGGGTAGATGTATTGCCTCCCGCAGCAAGAACAGCAGCGGCGGCACCAGTAGCAGCATCTCGCAAACGCCAACTCGTTCCTAGGCAGGCTACGCTTTGTATCACCGCTTTCCAGAAGAGGCACACAGCTGACAACCTCTTACGAAAACTGAGGAACATCATCACAGAATGGCTTACCCCAAATGGACTCTCCTGGGTATTTGTGACATCGGACAACGCCAGCAATATTGTGCGTGCATTACATCTGGGCAAATTCCAGCACGTCCCATGTTTTGCACATACATTGAATTTGGTGGTGCAGAATTATTTAAAAAACGACAGGGGCGTGCAAGAGATGCTGTCGGTGGCCCGAAGAATTGCGGGCCACTTTCGGCATTCAGCCACCGCCTGCCGAAGACTGGAGCACCAGCAAACAGTCCTGAACCTGCCCTATCATCATCTGAAGCAAGAGGTGGTAACGAGGTGGAATTCAACCCTCTATATGCTTCAGAGGATGGAGGAGCAGCAAAAGGCCATTCAAGCCTATACATCTGCCTACGATATAGGCAAAGGAGGGGGAATGCACCTGACTCAAGCGCAGTGGAGAATGATTTCAACGTTGTGCAAGGTTCTGCAACCCTTTGAACTTGCCACACGTGAAGTCAGTTCAGACACTGCCAGCCTGAGTCAGGTCATTCCCCTCATCAGGCTTTTGCAGAAGAAGCTGGAGACATTGAAGGAGGAGCTAAAAAAGAGCGATTCCGCTAGGCATGTGGGACTTGTGGATGGAGCCCTTAATTAGCTTAACCAGGATTCACGGGTGGTCAATCTGTTGAAATCAGAGCACTACATTTTGGCCACCGTGCACGATCCTAGATTTAAAACCTACGTTGTTACTCTCCTTATGGCAGACACAAGTCTGCAGAGGTTCAAAGACCTGCTGGTGAGAAAATTGTCAAGTCAAGCGGAACGTGACCCGTCAACAGCTGCTCCTTCACATTCTCCCGCAACTGGGGGTGCGAGGAAAAGGCTAAGAATTATGAGCCCACCCGCTGGCGGTGATGCAGGGCAGTCTGGAGCAAGTGCTGACATCTAGTCCGGACTGAAGGACCTGCCAACGATTACTGACATGTCGTCTACTGTCACTGCATATGATTCTCTCACCATTGAAAGAATGGTGGAGGATTATATGAGTGACCAGATCCAAGTAGGGACATCAGACAATCCGTACGTATACTGGCAGGAAAAAGAGGCAATTTGGAGGCCCTTGCAGAAACTGGCTTTATTTTACCTAAGTTGCCCCCCATCCAGTGTGTACTCCGAAAGAGTGTTTAGTGCAGCCGCTCACCTTGTCAGCAATCGGCGTACGAGGTTACTTCCAGAAAATGTGGAGAAGATGATGTTCATCAAAATTAATTATAATCAATTCCTCCGTGGAAACATTCACCAGCAATTGCCTCCAGAAAGTACACAGGGACCTGAGATGGTGGATTCCAGTGGGGACGAATTAATAATCTGTGAGGAGGAGGATGTACACAGTGAAAGGGGTGAGGAATCGGACGATGAGGAGGAGGTGGACATCTTGCCTCTGTAGAGCCAGTTTGTGCAAGAGGAGATTGATTGCTTCTTTTTTGGTGGGGCCCAAACCAACCAGTCATTTCAGTCACAGTTGTGTGGCAGACCCTGTCGCTGAAATGATGGGTTTGTTAAAGTGTGCATGTCCTGTTTATACAACATAAGGGTGGGTGGGAGGGCCCAAGGACAATTCCATCTTGCACCTATTTTTTCTTTCATTTTTCTTTGCATCATGTGCTGTTTGGGGACTATTTTTTTAAGTGCCATCCTGCCTGACAGTGCAGTGCCACTCCTAGATGGGCCAGGTGTTTGTGTCGGCCACTTGTGTCGCTTAGCTTAGCCATCCAGCGACCACAGTGCACCTCTTTTTTTCTTTGCATCATGTGCTGTTTGGGGACTATTTTTTAAATCGACCATCCTGTCTGACACTGCAGTGCCACTCCTAGATGGGCCAGGTGTTTGTGTCGGCCACTTGGGTCGCTTAGCTTAGTCATCCAACGACCACGGTGCAAATTTTAGGACTAAAAATAATATTGTGAGGTGTGAGGTGTTCAGAATAGACTGGAAATGAGTGGAAACTATGGTTATTGAGGTTAATAATACTATGGGATCAAAATGACCCCCAAATTCTATGATTTAAGCTGTTTTTGAGGGTTTTTTGTAAAAAAACACCCGAATCCAAAACACACCCGAATCCGACAAAAATTTTTCAGGGAGGTTTTGCCAAAACGCGTCCGAATCAAAAACACGGCCGCGGAACCGAATCCAAAACCAAAACACAAAACCCGAAAAATGTCCGGTGCACATCACTATATTTAATACAGATAATCTTAATAAGGCTTTTAACTGCTTATATGACATAAGCAGTTAAAAGCCTTATTAAGAGCATCTGTATTAAAAATAAATCAATTTCTGCTCATTAGGGAAGTTACAGTTAATTTAATTTATACACATTAATCCATAGCTGACATTAAACTCGTCTATAATGCAAATAGCTTTACCCCTGGAAACTAGCATTACATGCCCCTGGCAGCTAGCATTACCCCTGGCAACGAGCATTACCCCTGACAATGAGCATGATACCATCCCAGAGCATGAAACCCCTGGCAATGAGCAAGACACCCAACCCATGAAACCCCTAGCAACAAGCATGACACCCAGTGCGTGAAACCCTTGGCAACGAGCAGTTAATGTAAAAGTAATTAGAAGCTTTAATGTAGGGTATAATATAACACGGTCATTGTGGTGTGTGGCATAATATGGTGCAAGGGGCATTACTGTGTGGGGCTTAAAGTGTGGGAATTCATTTTTTCCCCTGTGGTGGACGATGCCTGTTGGTGCAGAGTCAAAAACTGGGGTGTAAGGAAATCTTTTCCTGCTAGGTCATGCCCATTTTAGTGAGACCATGCCCATTTTAGTGAGGCCATGCCCCCTCACCGATGGCCATCACAGGCTTGAGAACCCACCAGCAAATTATAAATCTGCACCTCTCGTGGTAGGCATGCTGACACAGCAACACAAAACAGTCTCTCACAGTAGATGAACTAACCCAGGAGTTGGTCTAGGCACAGGCGAGTAGGGCAGGCGCCCGAGCGCTGTGGCCAGCAGGTGCGGCCGCAGTCACCCCACAGGAGCCTGCCACCCACCCATACCCCGCATCCCGCACTCCGGCTGCAGCAAGCACCATGGGCAGTGTGGGTGCCCGCTGCAGCCGGAGCTGCTGCAGCTGGCTCCATTTTCAGACAGACACTAGAGGTCATAATTGACCTCTAGTGTCTGTGTGGCACTGCTATGAGAGAGACGTCATGACGTCTCTCCCATAGAGAGAAGCCAGCGGCAGCCAGAGATGGAGCAGCAGTGGCAGCAGTGGTTAGGAAGCAGGAGCGTGGCTGGTGAGTATTGCCATGAGCTCTGAGCAGGGGAGAGGAGCCTGCAACAGGCAGCAATTGAGGAGATTGTAGAGGTACCTGAGGAGAGCGGTACCTCAAGAGAGCGGTACCTCAGGAGCTGAGGAGAGGATTTTACCTCATGTGAGAGACGGAGTTCGTGCTCTCAGGAGTGGAGACAGGTCCTGTATTTAAAGAGACAGGACCCTTGCAACTTGAGGGGCAGCGGGAGAAGGACAGGCTTGCCTACCCTCCCGCATTCAGCGGGAGGCTCCCGATTTTTACATGAACCTCCTGCTGCCCCGCATACCTTGTCAGCCCTCCCGGTTTTTAACTCTTCATCCCTGTGAATCCGGACTGCGCATGCGCGATTCCGGAAATGCGGGGGGCGGGGCCTGCGCCGGAGAGGCAGATTGTGCTGTGAGAGTCCTGGTCACTGCCATGTACCAGAGTCAGGCAGTCTGATTAGCATCAGAGGGGGTAAATAAGCACAGCAGCCTCCAGTGAATCACATGACCCGGCAACCAGGGGCTCTGCATCGCCGTGGCTGGCCCCTGCTACCACAGTAGGCTTCCTGTAACAGCCCAGCTTTCCTGCTGCTGGATGTGGCTGCTCTGTGCTACCTCCCACACCATACTGTCCCAGGGCTGCCACCCTGCTCTTCACAGGAGGGAGGAACAAACCAGGTGGGTACTGTGTCTACTGGGGGTTATTGGGGGTGGGGGGACTATGTATAATGTAATGTGCTTCTATGGGGGGGGGGTGTTGTAATGTGCTACTGTGTGTAATATGGGGAGTGTAATGTAATGTGCTACTGTGTGTAATATGGGGGGTGAAATGTAATGTGCTACTGTGTGTAATATGGGGGGTGTAATGTAATGTGCTACTGTGTGTAATATGGGTGTGTGTGTGTAATGTGCTACTGTCTGTAATGTAGAGCAGTGTTAAATGTAATGTGCTACTGTGTGTAATATGGGTGTGTGTGTAATGTAATGTAATGTTCTACTGTGAGTAATATGGGTGTGTGTAATGTGCTACTGTGTAATATGGGGGGTGTAAAATGTAATGTGCTACTGTGTGTAATAGGGGTGTGTGTAATGTAATGTTGTACTGTGTGTAATATGGGGGGTGTAATGTAATGTGCTACTGTGTGTAATATGTGAAGGGGGGTGTAATGTGCCACTGTGTGTAATATATGGGGGGGGGGGGGTGTAATGTGCTACTGTGTGTAATATGGGGGGGGGTGTAATGTAATGTGCTACTGTGTGTAATTTGGGGCTGGTGTAATGTAATGTGCTACTGTGTGTAATATGGGGCTGGTGTAATGTAATGTGCTACTGTGTGTAATATGGGGGGTGTAATGTAATATGCTACAGTGTGTAATATGGGGGGTCTAAAATGTAATGTGCTACTCTATGTAATATGGGGGGGGGGGTGTTATGCACACCAGTGCCTGCAGGAAAGTACTGGTGTCAGAACTGTTATGCACTCCAGTGCCTGCAGGAATGTACTGGTGTTTGAACTGTTATGCAAAACAAATGGACTCACAGACAGACTGGGGAATATGACCTAACGTACACAGAAGGTGATAGGGTAACAAAATACACACAAAGTGAACAGAGAAGCCCAGAGGCTAAGGAACTGGGTATCTCCCTTGTATTAGAAATGCTCAGATGGGAAAAGCAAGATGTTGTGTTTTAATACGTAGAGAACCCGAAATGCTGTTGCTAAGGGCAACAGCAAAACCCTAAAAGGTTACCAACGGGTGTGGCAGTAAACTCCTTGGTCAGAGATGGAATGATAGACACAAGGAGAGTCTCCACAATCCTAATTCTCACTTGCAGTGCACAGGTTCAGCTTACTGCCACTAAACTGACCCCTGACACCTAGCACAGTGAGACAGGATTAGACAGGCAAGTCTTAGAATACAGCCGCAAACTTGCTAAGTTCACAGAGTAGTAACAGAACCCCAGCAAGCTAAACGACTGACTCCAGTCTTACTGCTAGGTCTGGATTGGCAGAGTGTAATACCAAATCCCCAGGCCTATTTGCAGTAAGCAACAAACAAATACAAAGCTACACAGTACTGGCTAACTTTCAGGAACTGACTAACCAACAAAGATTCAGCAGCATCTGCTTACCCTGAGAAGAGGCCTTATAAAGCAGGTGCTGTCCACGCCCCACTCAGACCTCACAGACTGTGAGCACAAAAACCAGCACCGGATCCCCTGCCGTGCACAGAGCCTATAACCACTGCACAGCAAAAGACCCAAACCGGAGTATCAGCTGCGCTCAGGTTACTCCGCTAGCACTTGTCTCCCGGTTGCCATGACGACGTGGCAGCACAGGGCAGGAGACCCTAACAGTACCCCCCCTCTGACGAGGGGTCAAAGAACCCCTACCACCGGGTTTATCGGGGAACTGCGAGAAGAAAGAGCGTATCAGTCTGGGGGCATGAAGATCACAACTGCGCACCCACGACCGCTCCTCCGGGCCATACCCCTTCCAGTGCACCAAAAATGACAGCCGACCCCGAACCACCTTGGAGTCAAGAATCCTTTCAACAACAAACTCCCTCTGGCCACGTATCAGAAGAGGGGAAGGTCTTCCACTGGAAGAAGGATTACTAATCGCCCGTTTTAAAAGGGAACAATGAAATGTTTTATTGATACCCAAAGAACGGGGCAGATCTAACTGAAATGCCACCGGATTGATAACCCTGGTGATCTTATAAGGGCCGATGAACCGGGGGCCTAACTTATGAGATGGCTGTCTCAACTTCAAATTCTTGGTAGACAACCAGACGAAGTCTCCTAATTTGAAGCTGCAATGTCTTTTCCGCTTATCAAAAACCCTTTTGGTCACTAATGACACAGACACAAGGGCTTTCTTCACTTTCCGCCAAATACCTCTAAGGACCGAAACCACAGAGGAACCACCAGGCGTGGAGTCCAGGGGGTCAAAAGAATTGGCCTTAGGATGATGCCCATACACACAAAGGAAGGGAGAGATCCCTGTAGCAGAGTGAGCCGCGTTGTTATAGGCAAACTCCGCCATGGACAGATGAGCAACCCAGTCAGTCTGACACTTGGAGACATAACACCTGAGGAACTGCTCCAAGGACTGGTTCACCCTTTCAGTCTGCCCATTAGACTGCGGATGGTAGCCTGACGACAAGCTGACAGAAATCTGGAGATCGGAACAAAATGCCCTCCAGAATTTGGCCACAAACTGGGATCCGCGGTCAGAGACCACATCAAGTGGCAACCCGTGGAGACGCACAACATGCAGCATAAATAATTCAGACAGGCGTCTGGCCGATGGCAGCCCAACCAGTGGAACGAAGTGCGCCATCTTCGAAAACCTGTCAACGACAACCCAGATGGCTGTCATCCCCGAGGATTTGGGTAAGTCCACCACAAAATCCATTGAAATGTGGGTCCATGGCTTAGATGGGATAGAGAGTGGATGTAATGGGCCAACAGGAACCCCTCTAGGAGTCTTATTTCGGGCACAGATGTCACATGCCCGAACCCACTGATCCACATCCTTAGCCACCGAGGGCCACCACACCGCCCTAGATAGCAACTCCCGAGTTCTGGCAATACCCGGGTGACCTGCCGACTTCTTGGCATGGAATTCCAGGAACACTCGCTGTCTTAACCTAGGAGGCACAAACAAAAGACCTACCGGAAGGTCTGGCGGAGCCTGCTCCTGTGCTCTAAGGACTAATGATAAGAGGTCCTGGGTAATGCCCACTTTAATACATGATGGGGAAACAATGGGCAACGGCTCCTCGGTGGTCTCCTGGATTGGAGCAAAACTCTGCGAGAGCGCATCAGCCTTGATGTTTTTTGACCCAGGGCGATATGTTATCAAAAAATTAAAGCGAGCAAAAAACAAAGCCCATCGTGCCTGCCTGGCATTGAGACGCTTCGCTGACTCTAAATATGCCAGATTCTTATGGTCAGTGAGAATTGAGACCACAAACTTAGCCCCCTCAAGCCAGTGTCTCCACTCCTCGAGTGCATCCTTAATAGCCAACAATTCCCGGTTACCCACGTCATAATTCATCTCGGCAGGCGAAAATTTACGGGAAAAGTAAGCACAGGGATGAAGGCGATTATCAGACACTCCCATCTGAGAAAGCACTGCCCCAATACCCATCTCAGAGGCATCCACCTCCACCACAAAAGGACGCTCTGGATCTGGGTGTCGCAGCACCTTGGCCGAAACAAATGCTCTTTTGAGACGGGCAAAAGCCGCTTTAGCCTCACAAGACCAGTGAGCAACATCCGCCCCTTTCTTAGTGAGTGCCACCAAGGGCGCCACTATAGACGAAAATCCAGCGATAAATCGTCTATAAAAATTCGCAAAGCCCAGGAAACGCTGAAGCGCCTTCAAACTAGTGGGCTGCACCCAATCCAGGACTGCCTGTACCTTGGAACCCTCCATTTGGAAACCTTCTGGGGAGATAATATATCCTAGAAATGCGATTTGCTGAACTTCAAATTCGCACTTCTCCAGCTTCGCCCCAAGCCGGTGGTCTCTGAGTTTCTGGAGGACTAAGCGTACATGCTTCCGATGTTCCTCCAGGGAATGGGAGAAGATTAGGATGTCATCTAAGTATACAACTAAGAATCTATCCAAATATTCCCTGAGCACATCATTCATGAAATCCTGGAAGACTGCCGGGGCATTACAGAGCCCAAAAGGCATCACCAAATATTCATAATGCCCTGAGTGGGTATTAAAGGCAGTCTTCCATTCATCCCCCTCTCTTATTCGGATTAGATTGTACGCACCGCGTAGGTCAATCTTAGAAAAAATGGTGGCAGTACGAAGCTGGTCAAACAAGACCGAAATGAGAGGCAGTGGGTATGAGTTTTTAATCGTGATACGGTTTAATTCCCTGAAGTCGATGCAGGGTCGCAACGAACCGTCCTTTTTACCCACGAAGAAGAACCCCGACCCAACTGGAGACTGTGAAGGTCTGATAAATCCCTTAGCCAAGTTCTCCTGAATGTACTCTGCCATAGCCTGAGTCTCAGGACGTGACAGGGAGTACAACCTGCTCTTGGGAAGCTTAGCATTTGGCAACAAATCAATGGCACAGTCATAGGGGCGATGGGGAGGTAGTACCTCTGCAACTTTTTTGGAGAACACGTCCGCAAAATCTGCATAACACCCTGGCAATCCTGGCAAACTTAGCTGCGAGAGCCTGACTGGAAGGCTCAAGCAACTCCTGAAACAATCAGTACCCCAACTAAGAATCTCCCCAGAGACCCAGTCAAATTGAGGATTGTGGGCCCTTAACCAGGGTAACCCCAACACCAATGGGGCAAAAGTACAGACAGTCACATAAAAGGACAATTTTTCAGAGTGTGTGGCTCCAATAAACAAAGAAATCTGGCTAGTGCAAGAGGTAATTTTACCTTGGGATAATGGTTCCCCGTTTAACCCACAAATCTCAATTTCCGATGCCAAGGGTACTAAGGGAACAGAGTGTTTCAGGGCGAATTGGCAGTCCATAAAAACCCCGTCGGCCCCACTGTCCACAAAGGCCTCAGTCTTGACAGTTTGACCGAGGATCTTCAAGGTCACCGGAATGATAAAAGTCTTCTTGGGAAATTCTGACTTCTGGCCTGACAGGGTATTTCCCATCACCCTCAGGCCCTGAAGTTTTCCGGCTTTTCTGGGCATGATACTACCACATGACCTTTATTCCCACAGTACAAACACAACCCCTGCTGTCTCCTCCGCGTCTTCTCACGCGAGGAGAGGCGGGTAGCCCCAATCTGCATAGGCTCCTCGGAAAATTCCTCAGAGTCTGAGGTTCCCTTGGGAAGGAAGGAAATCTCAGTCTCCCTTTCAAGCCTACGCTCTCTCAGCCGTCTATCCACCCGGATGGATAACTGCATGAGCTGATCCAAGCTATCAGGCAAGGGATATTGTACCAGTTGGTCCTTTATCTGGTTAGAAAGACCTCTTCGGTACTGGTGTCTCAGGGCTGGGTCATTCCACTGGGTATCATGGGCCAACCTCCGAAACTCCGTACAGTAAACCTCAACTGGCCTTCGCCCTTGCTTAAGGATCGAAATCTGAGCCTCGGCTGAGGCCGTCTTGTCAGGGTCATCATACAACATGCCCAGTGCCGTAAAAAAAGCATCAACACTTTTAAGCGACGGACAGTCAGGCTGCAACCCATATGCCCAGACCTGTGGGTCTCCTTGTAGCAAGGAAATCACTATGCCCACCCGCTGAATCTCCGACCCAGAAGACTGAGGCCTAAGCCGGAAGTATAGCTTGCAGCTCTCCTTGAAACAAAAGAACTGCGAGCGATCTCCAGAAAAACGATCCAGGAGATTTACTTTCGGCTCCTTAACCCCTGCAGGTGCTGCTGCTGCGGGAGCTCCGCCAGCAGCCTGGGAGGTGTGCATTTTAATGGACAAATCATTAAATTGTCGAGTCAGGACCTGCACCTGATCGACCACCTGTTGCAACGTATTTTGAGGGGTATGCTCCATATTCCCACAAAATTTCAACAGGAGTATTAGGCTGCTGAATATGTTATGCACACCAGTGCCTGCAGGAAAGTACTGGTGTCAGAACTGTTATGCACTCCAGTGCCTGCAGGAATGTACTGGTGTTTGAACTGTTATGCAAAACAAATGGACTCACAGACAGACTGGGGAATATGACCTAACGTACACAGAAGGTGATAGGGTAACAAAATACACACAAAGTGAACAGAGAAGCCCAGAGGCTAAGGAACTGGGTATCTCCCTTGTATTAGAAATGCTCAGATGGGAAAAGCAAGATGTTGTGTTTTAATACGTAGAGAACCCGAAATGCTGTTGCTAAGGGCAACAGCAAAACCCTAAAAGGTTACCAACGGGTGTGGCAGTAAAATCCTTGGTCAGAGATGGAATGATAGACACAAGGAGAGTCTCCACAATCCTAATTCTCACTTGCAGTGCACAGGTTCAGCTTACTGCCACTAAACTGACCCCTGACACCTAGCACAGTGAGACAGGATTAGACAGGCAAGTCTTAGAATACAGCCGCAAACTTGCTAAGTTCACAGAGTAGTAACAGAACCCCAGCAAGCTAAACGACTGACTCCAGTCTTACTGCTAGGTCTGGATTGGCAGAGTGTAATACCAAATCCCCAGGCCTATTTGCAGTAAGCAACAAACAAATACAAAGCTACACAGTACTGGCTAACTTTCAGGAACTGACTAACCAACAAAGATTCAGCAGCATCTGCTTACCCTGAGAAGAGGCCTTATAAAGCAGGTGCTGTCCACGCCCCACTCAGACCTCACAGACTGTGAGCACAAAAACCAGCACCGGATCCCCTGCCGTGCACAGAGCCTATAACCACTGCACAGCAAAAGACCCGAACCGGAGTATCAGCTGCGCTCAGGTTACTCCGCTAGCACTTGTCTCCCGGTTGCCATGACGACGTGGCAGCACAGGGCAGGAGACCCTAACAGGGGGGTGTAATGTAATGTGCTACTGTGGGTAATGTGTGTAAGAGGATACCTGGTGTAATGTGTGTGTAAGAGGTTACCTGGCGTAGGCTACTTGGCGTAATGTGTGTAAGAGGCTACTTGACGTAATGTGTGTAAGAGGCTTCCTGGCGTAGGCTACCTGGTGTAATGTGTGTAAGAGGCTACCTGATGTAGGCTACCTGGCGTAATGTGTGGAAGAGGCTACCTGGCGTAGGCTACCTGGTGTAATGTGTATAAGAGTCTACCTGGGGTAATATGTGTAAGAGTCTACCTTGCGTAATGTATATAAGGGACTGTCTGGCGTAATGTGTATAAGGGGTACTACTGTGGTGTAATGTGGCAAAAGTACAATACTGTGCAGGAGAATGTAATGTGAATTATGTGGTCATGCCCCTTTCTCATGAAGCCACGCCCATATATTTTTGATGCGCGCCTTAGGCGCGCAGTCCCTGTCTAGCATATTGGTGGGTGGGGGGGGGCACACCAATTTTTTTTCCGGCACAGTGCACCAAAATGTCTAGCTACGGCTCTGACTGTGTGTATAATGTAGTAGATTACGGTGCTGTGTGTACTGGGTGTGATGTGGGGTCTGTGTATAATGTAATGTATTATGTTGCTGTGTGTACTGGGTGTAATGTGTGTATATATATATATATATATATATATATAAAATCTATATCGCACACCAGTGTTTATACTGTAGGTTCATTATTTTTCAGTCTCCTCACAAGTGTACAGTACACACTATCTTAATATATAGTGTACCTATTATTACGCTTTTTTTCTGCTTTTAGTACTATAGTTTTCACCAGGACACACCCCTGAGTGGCAATAAATACCCTCATAGGTGGACCTAGAGATGCATGGCCCGATACCCCCCTCCACCAACGGAAAGCGCTGCCTATCCTGCTGCCACCTGAAATCTCCCTGAAAGTGGTTTTCAAAAGTAGGCAAGTATGGAGAAGGAACAGCAGTATAGGCGGCAGCACTGACAAGTATCAGTGACAGCCAGAACAGTGCTCAGAGGACAAGGGTGTGGAGAGGCATCAGGGTTCACGTGCCTGCATTTCCCTTCTAGAGGAGGCTGTGCAGTAAGTTGTGGGAGCTACACAGCTAATTAATGGAGATGACCAGTGCTGCATAAAGGAGAGCCGAGGTCTGTACGAACTCACTGCACATCTCACACATCAGAGGCCAGATAGTAACGGGGTGGCCAGCGGTTACCTGTCTTTACCAGCAGAATTCAGTAGGCTTAGAACTTGTAACTAAGCCAGCACATTGTGACAGGTTTATACACTACTCTGCTCCACTGATTGAGTAAAAGGGCTTCTAGCCACCTGTAACACAGGACAGAGGGCTCTGCAAACTTAGGCTTAGACAGAGCTGCAGCTTACAGTAATATGAAAAAGAAGGGGAAACAGCTGATCTAGTTATCACCTGAAGTGAAGCAAAGAACTTACAGTATATAGCGCTAAATTACTTTCTCCAATATAACAGCACAGCAACTTTATTAGATACATCTTATTTCCAAAGACAAATCCTAGGGACTACATTAAACTACATCAGGAGCCATACAACGACAGTCCATCTAACGAGGAACCTATTTCAGTCAGGAAAGGGAGTGGAGAGCTCATTAAATATACAAATAATATATATGCATATATATGATCTACTAACTTCATATCTGAGAACCAAGTACATGATAATTACCAGTCCAAACATAAGTAACTGACCAAGTAAAAATGAGCTTGACATGTGGTAAGGAATATAACCACTTACAGTACGTCTCCAGGACTGAAAGAAATTTAGGATGATTTCTCCTACAAGGGACTAGATATGTATTAACTGAAGATGTGTCGTGTTAATGTTGTAAACGTGTAAGGGAAACATGGTACCTGTTGTAAACTAGACATAGCAGTGAATTCATGCAATAGTTGTACGTAGATATATACTTTAAACTGGTTTAACCACATTGGATAGCACTGAGTTACTGAGGTGACCCCTGGATATATAAATGTAGGTCACTGTTGTGTAATATAATTCTATTGCCTTATTTCCTCAGTGCTACCCAAATTTAAAGGATTGTACCCACATTGTGTTGAAAGCTTTCATATATGTATACAGTTGTATCTATCTTTCACTTACTGAGGGTTTCATGTGGGTACGGTGAAACAGGGGAGTCTTAACCAAAGGACATTAATAAATCTATTCATGAAAATACAAGAGAGATTGCAAGTGGTTATATAGGTAACTATATATTAAATGTAATATACATAGTATCTTGGCATTAAGATAAACAATATTCATCGGTGGGTTTTCCCAAGTAGGCCCCATGATATATAAATACTTGGGTGGAGGCACTTCATTTTAAAGGTAGCTCATTTGTTAAATTTGTAACTCATTAGCCTGGTTATATGAAGAGTGGGTTACATAAGGAATAGAATTAAAATAAATACTTGTCACAGTGTATCACCATATATCCTTTGCTAAAACCGGATTCATTCTATACTTTTTACAGCTGCATGAGGAGAGTCAGTTTTGATAAACAGTACATGGAATATCATTTAGCAGCATGGGAGCCAGAGACGGATTAAGGGGCGGACCCAGGGAGTCAGTACCCCAGGCCCCCCATCATAAGGGCCCCCCCGCTCTGGTGCTGTTGTCCCCTCTCCAGCCTCCGCTGCCAGCAGTTCTCCTGACTGCAGCGGATGCTGGAGATTGCTACCTGTATTAGTCCCTGACCCGCGCAGCCCATGAAAAGAGGGGAGGGAGCCGCACGCACAGCCGCATGTGGGACATCACACACCCGCTGGCAGCACGGAATCCTCCCTCCCCAGCAGTTAGGAGTCTTTCTCCTCTCCTCCTCGCATCTCTCCCCCCCCCCCCACCCCCCCCCCCCCGGGGCATTTCCTGTGACAACTACTTTTAGCTTTGTGCAGAGGGGGGATGGATCAAATTTTTTTTCAATGGCCGCTGCCCAGAGCCCCGCCCCCTCGTGGGTTTATGCCATGATTATTGTGTCGGAGCAGAGGGGGCTGAGCTAATATAAGGTAATTCTTATAGAATTACATCATGTTAGCCACGTCCCCTTCCCGCCGACCCACGAATAGCGCCATTTTGCTCTGGGGGTGGGGCGTAATGGTGAACTGTTGCCCTGGCTCGCAGCAATATGTACTGCGGCTTCTTCACCCCTATCCTCAGGGCAGACTTCAGTGTAAGTGTGCGCACAGTTTGTGTTTTATGTGTGTGTGTCTATGTATGTCTTCTATCTGTCTGTGTGTGTATATGTTCTATGTGTGTACATGTATTTGTGCATATGTTCTATGTGTGTGAGTTTTAAGTGTATGTATTTGTGTGTATGTGTGCATTTGTATGTGTTCTATGTAACGTGTGTGTGTGTGTGTGTGTGTGTGTGTGTGTATGTTTGTATGTATATATATATATATATATATATATATATATATATATATACACTGCTCAAAAAAATAAAGGGAACACTAAAATAACACATCCTAGATCTGAATGAATGAAATATTCTTATTAAATACTTTGTTCTTTACATAGTTGTATGTGCTGACAACAAAATCACACAAAAATTATCAATGGAAATCAAATTTATTAACCCATGGAGGTCTGTATTTGGAGTCACACTCAAAATTAAAGTGGAAAAACACACTACAGGCTGATCCAACTTTGATGTAATGTCCTTAAACAAGTCAAAATGAGGCTCAGTAGTGTGTGTGGCCTCCACGTGCCTGTATGACCTCCCTACAACGCCTGGGCATGCTCCTGATGAGGTGGCAGATGGTCTGCTGAGGGATCTCCTCCCAGACCTGGCCTAAAGCATCCACCAACTCCTGGATAGTCTATGGTGCAACGTGGCGTTGGTGGATGGAGCGAGACTTGATGTCCCAGATGTGCTCACTTGGAATCAGGTCTGGGGAACGGGCGGGCCAGTCCATAGCATCAATGCCTTCGTCTTGCAGGAACTGCTGACACACTCCAGCCACATGAGGTCAAGCATTGTCTTGCACTAGGAGGAACCCAGGGCCAACCGCACCAGCATATGGTCTCACAAGGGGTATGAGGATCTCATCTCGGTACCTAATGGCACTCAGGCTACCTCTGGCGAGCATATGGAGGGCTGTGCGGCCCCCCAAAGAAAAGCCACCCCACACCATTACTGACCCACTGCCAAACCGGTCATGCTGGAGGATGTTGCAGGCAGTAGAACATTCTCCTTGGCGTCTCCAGACTCTTTCACGTCGGTCACATGTGCTCAGTGAGAACCTGCTTTCATCTGTGAAGAGCACAGGGTGCCAGTGGCGAATTTGCCAATCTTGGTGTTCTCTGGCAAATGCCAAACGTCCTGCATGGTGTTGGGCTGTAAGCACAACCCCACCTGTGGACGTCGGGCCCTCATACCACCCTCATGGAGCCTGTTTCTGATCGTTTGAGTTAGTGATGAGCGGGTTCGGTTTCTCGGAAACCGAACCCCCCCGAACTTCACCCTTTTTACACGGGTCCGAGCCATACTCGGATTCTCTCGTATGGCTCGGGTAACCCGAGCGCGCCCGAACGTCACCATCCCGCTGTCGGATTCTTGCGAGATTCGGATTCTATATAAGCAGCCACGCGTCGCCGCCATTTTCACTCGTGCATTGGAAATGTTAGGGAGAGGACGTGGCTGGCGTCCTCTCCGTTATTGTTGAACTTGATTGTGCTGTGCACTATTGCTTAATTGTGGGGAGGGCTGGGGAGCAGCTGTATAATATAGGAGGAGTACAGTGCAGAGTTTTGCTGATCAGTGACCACCAGTTATCCGTTCTCTGCCTAAAAAAAACGCTCCATATCTGTGCTGTCTGCTGCATATATCTGTGCTCACACTGCTTAATTGTGGGGACTGGGGAGCAGCTGTATTATATAGCAGGAGTACAGTGCAGAGTTTTGCTGACAGTGACCACCAGTATACGTTGTCTGCCTGAAAAACACTCCATATCTGTGCTCAGTGTGCTGCTTTATTGTGTGGACTGGGGACCACCAGTATAATATTATATAGGAGGAGTACAGTGCAGAGTTTTGCTGACCAGTGACCACCAGTATATAATATATAGCATTACGGTACAGTAGGCCACTGCTGTACCTACCTCTGTGTCGTCATTAAGTATACTATCTATCTACATTCTATACCTGTAGTGCATTTTAGTTTTGCAGTTTGCTGATACAGTGACCACCAGTATACTATATATAATAGCAGTACGGTACGGAAGGCCACTGCTGTACCTACCTCTGTGTCGTCATTAAGTATACTATCCATCTACATTCTATACCTGTGGTGCATTTTAGTTTTGCAGTTTGCTGACACAGTGACCACCAGTATACTATATATAGCAGTACGGAAGGCCACTGCTGTACCTACCTCTGTGTCGTCATTAAGTATACTATCAATCTACATTCTATTCCTGTGGTGCATTTTAGTTTTGCAGTTTGCTGACACAGTGACCACCAGTATACTATATATAGCAGTACGGAAGGCCACTGCTGTACCTACCTCTGTGTCGTCATTAAGTATACTATCCATCTACATTCTATACCTGTGGTGCATTTTAGTTTTGCAGTTTGCTGACACAGTGACCACCAGTATACTATATATAGCAGTACGGAAGGCCACTGCTGTACCTACCTCTGTGTCGTCATTAAGTATACTTTCCATCTACATTCTATACCTGTGGTGCATTTTAGTTTTGCAGTTTGCTGACACAGTGACCACCAGTATACTATATATAGCAGTACGGAAGGCCACTGCTGTACCTACCTCTGTGTCGTCATTAAGTACACTATCCATCTACATTCTATACCTGTGGTGCATTGTAGTTTTGCAGTTTGCTGACACAGTGACCACCCGTATACTATATATAATAGCAGTACGGTACGGAAGGCCACTGCTGTACCTACCTCTGTGTCATCATTAAGTATACTATCCATCTACATTCTATACCTGTGGTGCATTTTAGTTTTGCAGTTTGCTGACACAGTGACCACCAGTATACTATATATAGCAGTACGGAAGGCCACTGCTGTACCTACATATGTGTCGTCATTAAGTATACTATCCATCTACATTCTATACCTGTGGTGCATTTTAGTTTTGCAGTTTGCTGACACAGTGACCACCAGTATATATAGCAGTACGGTACGGAAGGCCACTGCTGTACCTACCTCTGTGTCGTCATTAAGTATACTATCCATCTACATTCTATACCTGTGATGCGCCTCTTTTTTTCTTTGCATTATGTGCTGTTTGGGGACAATTTTTTTGAAGTGCCATCCTGCCTGACACTGTAGTGCCACTCCTAGATGGGCCAGGTGTTTGTGTTGGCCACTTGTGTCGCTTAGCTTAGTCACACAGCGACCTTGGTGCGCCTCTTTTTTTCTTTGCATCATGTGCTGTTTGGGGACTATTTTCTTGAAGTGCCAGCCTGCCTGACACTGCAGTGCCACTCCTAGATGGGCCAGGTGTTTGTGTCGGCCACTTGTGTCGCTTAGCTTAGTCACACAGCGACCTTGGTGCGCCTCTTTTTTTCTTTGCATCATGTGCTGTTTGGGGACTATTTTTTTGAAGTGCCATCCTGCCTGACACTGCAGTGCCACTCCTAGATGGGCCAGGTGTTTGTGTCGGCCACTTGTGTCGCTTAGCTTAGTCACACAGTGACCTTGGTGCGCCTCTTTTTTTCTTTGCATCATGTGCTGTTTGGGGACTATTTTTTTGAAGTGCCATCCTGCCTGACACTGCAGTGCCACTCCTAGATGGGCCAGGTGTTTGTGTCAGCCACTTGTGTCGCTTAGCTTAGCCATCCAGCGACCTCGGTGCAAATTTTAGGACTAAAAATAATATTGTGAGGTGTGAGGTGTTCAGAATAGACTGGAAATGAGTGGAAATTATGGTTATTGAGGTTAATAAAACTATGGGATCAAAATGACCCCCAAATTCTATGATTTAAGCTGTTTTTTAGGTTTTTTTGTAAAAAACACCCGAATCCAAAACACACCCGAATCCGACAAAAAAATTTCGGTGAGGTTTTGCCAAAACGCGTCCGAATCCAAAACACGGCCGCGGAACCGAATCCAAAACCAGAACACAAAACCCGAAAAATGTCCGGTGCACATCACTAGTTTGAGTAGACACATGCACATTTGTGGCTTGCTGGAGGTCATTTTGCAGGGCTCTGGCAGTGCTCCTACTGTTCCTCCTTGCATAAAGGCGGAGGTAGCGGTCCTGCTGCTGGGTTGCTGCCCTCCTACGGCCTCCTCCACATCTCCTGATGTACCTGCCTGTCTCCTGGTAGCGCCTCCATGCTCTGGACACTACGCTGACAGACACAGCAAACCTTCTTGCCACAGCTCGCATTGATGTGCCATCCTGGATGAGCTGCACTACCTGAGCCACTTGTGTGGGTTGTAGACACCGTCTCATGCTACCACTAGAGTGAAACCACCGCCAGCTTTCAAAAGTGACCAAAACATCAGCCAGAAAGCATAGGAGCTGAGAAGTGGTCTGTGATCACCACCTTCAGAACAACTCCTTTTTTGGGGATGTCTTGCTAATTGCCTATAATTTCCACCTGTTGTCTATTCCATTTGCACAACAGCATGTGAAATTGATTGTCAATCAGTGTTGCTTCCTAAGTGGACAGTTTGATTTCACAGAAGTGTGATTGACTTGGAGTTACATTGTGCTGTTTAAGTGTTCCCTTTATTTTTTTGAGCAGTGTATATATAGAAACAACAAATAGCGGCACTCTGAGCGGAGTTGTAATAAAGCATGACACTTAGGTCATTTGAAGGCTTCAAATGACCTAAGTGTCATGCTTTATTACAAGTCCGCTCAGAGTGCCACTATTTGTTGTTTCTATTTATCCTGTGAGCTGTGCACCGCGGCTCACCTATTACCCAAAGGAATTTTGGAGTACCTGCTGATTGGGACATATATATATATATATATATATACATATGATATCTCTGTGGAGTGCACTTCTTTACCGTATAAGCAATTATTTGTCTAATGATAATACATTTTCTGAATATATAGATAGATAGATAGATAGATAGATAAAGAGAGGATGACTTTACACATTTAGACACACATATTTAAAAAAACACATATGTATTTATTGTTAAGACAATGTAGTTCAAAAGCACATTTGCAATAAAAATTATAATTGTTTCCTTACAAAGTAATATTGATCTTTAGGAATACAATTGTTTGTTCAGTTTATACATTTAAAATTAATAATAAAGCTCAAGCCTCAGAGGAGTGTTCTGAGACCCAATTGCAGAAGCTCAGCACAAATATTTACTAAGGCACTAAACTTATACCACTACAGTCAGTGACATGTTGCCAGGCCTGACCTGATCTGCAATAGATGAAATGAAGTGGTGGGCCCTGAGGAATTGCTGCCCATTGGTCAACATCCTCATTGATGGCATGACTCAATGGCCCATTGGGGAATTTCTAGGTGAAGTTTATGGTCGATCCGCATTTGTTGACACTACTGTTTAACTGAATCCGATTGCATGTTCAATTTAAAAGAATTAATTCCATTCTATCTTCTTTTTTCCTCACAATACTAAAACTAACTACTTGAATATGATTAGGAAATGGCAGAAGATAAGAGGAGGAAGTGCATAAAAAATATAACATACATAACTTTTTATACACTGTGGAACCAACAAATGTTAATACATAGTGACAACTGCATTTTAATTCCACATAATAAGCATGTAAAATTGTGATTTTCATACCATTACAAGTTGTGACAGACTTGTTATCTTTTAAATTACCTTTAATTGTCATTATAAATGTCTTTTAATTATTCATCTATGACAGATTACATTTTGATAAATAAGTGGGGGAAATAAAATGTGGGGCGCCACCTATTAAATATGTTTCAGCAGTGAAGCTTCTTATTAGAGGCAAAGGTAATTGTGACTCCCTGGAGTGGGCATTTTTGACACCTCACTCTGGTGCCTTTGTAATGGAAAAAAACAGGTTCACAAGATCTATATACAGTAAATTAATTGTACAAAGAGTGTACTGAGCTCCCCATAATTCAATCAACACTTATGTTAGCTAGCGATATCCGCAGTGTCTCTTACAAATTGAAAAGCAGCCACAATATTACAGTTTATTATTAAAAAAATGCTAAGAAGTTGCTTCCCTTATATTATATTTAAAGCCTGAGTAAAAAAGCATTCTGCTCTGGCTATCATTAATTAGAAAAAATTGCAGCAAGGGGTACCATCTGAAAAAACCTTTAAGCATGCATCTGCATTGTATTTTCCGTAGCTGTTCTCATACAAACCATTATCTCATATTAAGGGCGTAATTCAATTAGCGATGATAACGTGGTAATTTACCATGATTACACTTTTACCGTGAAAAGTGGCTTATTGCGGGTTCATGCGCTCCCGCAATTTGACATATCCTATTGCTAATTTACATAAATGGTATTCTAGCAAAATTCTTGCCGTCAAAAACAGAGAAAAGTGTATAGCAAAATGGGGAAATCTGCATATATCCCCCAAAAAGCCATGGTAATATTGGAAAACCTTATAGAAATCAATTGGCGGTCATAATAAAAAAAGGTTTGGGGTACTTAAATTGTTCAAATGGCTGTTATATGCATTTTTCTTAAAAAATGGTAAAATTATGGAAAGCAAGTGTTTTTAAGCAATATACAGTAAGTTCTAAAATTAAATTGGGGATTAATAAAAATGAGTACTGTATAAGTATATATTTTGGTAATGTTATGGCACTATCAAAAAAGTAAAATAAAACCACAGATTACTCCCACCTGCAAGTCTAAAAACACTTGTCCCACTCATAAAGCACCACAACATACCTGCCCCATACCTTGTACCCCAATTTCCATCACTTTGCGCTTTTTGTCCCCAAAAATGACATCATAATTGACTAATTGAAAATACTCCAAAACTTCTAAGTGCCTAATTAGTCATTCAGGGTAGTGTCCCAGGGGTTCTGAATCAAATCCTGAATTTTCACTTTAAAATAGGTCCACAGTTATCTTGACTAGTTTTCTGCACCTAGGCACAACATGATTTATTAGCATAAACCCTTCATCTATTGTTCTCAACTGCAATACAATATAGAGAACAATACAGCAGAGGATTAAGTCATTACAGCATGGGATTAAGTCCGACTGGCCAGTCTCAGTTAATCCTATTAAAGGTCAAGATAAATGTGGACCCATCTGCATTTTCCCCAAGCTAATCACCTGCTCAGAGGTGGTGAAGTGAAATATATGGTAAACCTATGGAAAAATATAGCCGAAAAGTTTTCGCAGACAATTGAATAAGGGCTTATTGCGGGTCGCAATAAAATCTCATCTTATTCTGTGAATGCTGTATTTCTCTTACGTCCTAGAGGATGCTGGGGTCCACATTAGTACCATGGGGTATAGACAGCTCCACTAGGAGCCACTGGCACTTTAAGAGTTTGAGAGTGTGGGCTGGCTCCTCCCTCTATGCCCCTCCTACCAGACTCAGTTTAGAAAATGTGCCCGGAGGAGCCGGTCACAGCTAGGGGAGCTCCTAGAGCTTCTTTAGTTTTATTATTTTTCTAAGAGTTAAGTTAGGCACAGGGAGGCTGCTGGCAACAGCCTCCCTGCTTCGTGGGACATAGGGGGGGGGAGTAGTGTCCGCCCTGAGGGGTTTTGAGCCACTATCTCCGTTGACAGGACATTAGCTCCTGAGGGTGATGATCGTTAGCCGCCCCAGGCGACCCCTCACTCCCGCAGCATGCCGCCATCCCCTAACAGCCAGAAGATTCCGGTGGCGAGTGAGTCACTGGCCCCCTCAGCAAGCGGGGAGCCGGTGTGAAGATGGCGGCAACAGGGTGGGAGCGCAGTATTAACTGCGCTCCGGAGGCTCAGCGGTACATAGTGTGGCGCTGTGAAGGGTGCCCTGAGCCAGCGCCGATGCACTACACTGGTCAGCAAGCCTGTCAGGGACCTCGGTTACACTGCCAGCAGAAATCCTCAGGCCAGTATAAAGAATGGAAGAGCGGGAAGCAGCGCCATGTTCAGGGGGCGGAGCTTCTCCTCAGAGCGGACCCAGCAGTATTCAGCACCATTATCCTGCCTGCAGATCCTGTACAGAGATGCTGACAGGGAGAGCTGTCCTTCCAATCAACTCCAGCTATCCTATGTGGTACCAGGGGGTTGTAGAAGGGGGATGGGGGGAGGCTATGTAAATACTGTGTAGTCTATTAAGGTACACAGTAAGCGCTAGGTAGTTGTATTATATCTACCTCTGTAAGTGCTGTGTGTGGGTTGGCTGCAATCTCTATGTCTCTCTGTGGCATACTTGGGGGGAAACTGTGTCTGACATTTCCCTGTGTGTGTGTGTGGGTGTTTGTTGTCTCACATAGCCATGTCTAGGGACTCTGTGTCATATGCTGCAGAGGATGTTTCCTCTCAGGAGGAATCCATTCCATGTACACAGGAATGTAATGTCTTGTCGCAGATCCCTATTAATGAGCCTGAGTGGTTGACCTCTATTAAGGGGATGATCTCTCTGATCTCTACCAGGGTAGCTCATACTGAGACTGAAACTCAGGTGTTAAAGAACTCTATGGCAGTTTGGTCAGGTTCTGTTCCTATTCCTGCAAAATCCCCTAGTATGTTCCCACAGAAATGTGCACTTTCCCAGATTATGCAAGATGACACGGATACCGACTCTGATACAGCAGACGGTGATGGGGACGTGCTGAGGGGGGCGGCATCCCTTGCAAAGGGGTTGCAGCTCATGATTGAGGACAATAGAGATGTGTTAAACATTAATGACACGCCACCTGAGCAGGTTAAGGAGGCTTACTTCACTGACAATAAGAAAGCTTCGCTAACCTTCCCTGCGTCAAAAGAATTAAACGCTATATTTGAAAAATCCTGGGAAAACCCGGAGAAAAAATTTCAGATCCCAAAAAGGATTCTGCTTGCTTCTCCCTTCCCTGAGGAGGATAGGAAAAAATGAGAAAACCCACCCATAGTTGACGCATCTGTCTCCAGACTGTCTAAAAAGGTGGTTTTACCTGTCCCTGGATCTACCTCGTTAAAAGTACCGGCTGATCGTAAGATTGAAACTACGCTTAAATCCATATATACTGTTTCAGGAGTGGCGTTAAGTCCCACTATTGCCTGTGCATGGATTTCTAAAGCCATAGTAAAGTGGTCAGCCACATTACTAGAGGATTTGGATACAATGGATAGAAGTGACATTGAATTGTTTTTACGTAACATACAGGATTTTGCGGGGTTCATGGTAGAATCCATGAAGGACCTAGGTACGCTGCCTGCACGGATATCTTCCATGTCGGTCTCAGCTCGCAGGGGACTCTGGCTACGCCAATGGTCTGCAGACGTGGAATTCAGGAGAAGTGTGGAGAACCTACCCTACACAGGTCAGGCTCTTTTTGGGGAAGCGTTGGATGCGTGGATTTCCACGGCAACCACGGGTAAGTCACCTTTCCTTCCCTCTGCTACACCTATGAAGAAACCGTTTTCTTCAGCTGTGTCGCAGTCTTTTAGGACCTCTAAGGCAAAAAGTCCAAGCCTCCTACCACTTTCTTTAGAGGTGGTCGTGCAAAACCCAAAAAGCCTGCACCCGCAGGCTTCCAGGACCAGAAACCTGCTTCTGGTTCCTCAAAATCCTCAGCATGACAGTGGACCGCACAGCCTGGAGGACGGTCTGGTGGGTGCGAGACTCAGACATTTCAGACACGTCTGAATGTTGTCCGGCATGGATCCCTGGGTAGAGAATATTGTGTCCCAGGGGTACAGACTGGAGTTTCAAGAACTCCCGCCTCACCGATTCTTCAAATCAGGCTTTCCAGCTTTGCTGACAAACAGGGCTATCCTACGGGAAGCCATCCTAAAAGTGGAAGTCACAGCTCATTGTCCCAGTTCCACCTCATATGCAAAACAAGGGTTATTATTCAAACCTTTTCGTGATACCGAAACCGGATGGTTCGGTCAGACCAATTTTTAACTTGAAATCATTGAACCCTTACCTGAGGGTGTTCAAATTCAAAATGGAGTCTCTCAGAGCAGTGATTTCAGGTCTGGAGGAGTGAGAGTTTCTGGTATCCCTGGATATCAAGGATGCGTACCTCCACATTCCGATTTAGCCGCTCTACCAGGTTTATCTCAGATTTGCACTGTTAGACAGTCACTATCAATTTCAGACACTGCCATTCGGCCTCTCCACAGCACCGAGGATGTTCACCAAGATGATGGCAGAGATGATGGTTCTCCTCCGCAGACAGGGAGTATACATAATCCCATATCTGGACGATCTGCTGATAAAGGCATTGTCCCATGAGATGTTGTTGCAGTCCATTGTTCTCACGACTCATCTGCTCAGGGAACACGGTTGTATCCTGAACCTTCCAAAGTCACATTTGGAGCTGACAAGGAGATTGTCTTTTCTGGGGATGATCCTCGACACGGAAGTGCAGAGGGTGTTTCTGCCGGAGGAGAAAGCGTTGGTGATTCAAACAAAGGTCTGGGGTGTCCTGAAGCCAACCCGGGTATCGGTTCATCAGGGCATTCGCCTTCTAGGGAAGATGGTTGCCTCCTACGAGGCTCTACAGTGCGGAAGGTTTCATGCTTGGTCCTTCCAACTGGAGCTCCTAGACAAATGGTCGGGATCTCACCTACACATGGACCAAAGGATACGTCTGTTGCCGAAAGCCAGGATTTCACTCCTCTGGTGGCTGCAAATGCCTCACCTTCTGGAGGGCCGCAGGTTCGGGATTCAGGACTCGTCCTTCTTACCACGTATGCAAGTCTCCAGGGCTGGGGCGCAGTCACTCAGGGATAAACCTTCCAAGGAAGGTGGTCAAGCCTGGAATCCAGTCTTCAAATAAACATTCTGGAACTAAGAGCCGTCTACAATGGTCTTCTCCAAGCGGCTCATCTTCTGTGAGATCGAGCCATTCAAGTGCAGTCGGACAATGCAACAACGGTGGCCTACATAAACTGACAGGGCGGAACGAAGAGCAGAGCTGCAATGTCAGAGGTAACAAGAATCACCCTCTGGGTAGAAAAGCATGCAGTGGCGCTGTCAGCAATCTTCATTCCAGGAGTAAACAACTGGGAAGCAGACTTCCTCAGCAGACACGATCTCCATCCAGGAGAGTGGGGACTCCATCCGGAGGTGTTCACGGAGGTGACAGATCTTTTGGGTGTACCTCAAATAAACATGATGGCCTCCCATCTCAACAAGAAGCTTCAGAGGTATTGTTCCAGGTCAAGGGACCCGCAAGCCATGGCGGTGGATGCCCTAGTGACTCCGTGGGTGTTCCAGTCGGTGTACGTGTTTCCTCCACTTACATTCATTCCAAGAGTTCTAAAACTCATAAGGAGAACAAGAGTTCAGCAATCCTCATTACTCCAGACTGGCCAAGAAGGGCTTGGTACGTGGATCTTCTGGGTCTTCTGCCGGAAGATCTGACGCCTCTTCCTCTTCTGGAGGACCTACTGCAACAGGGGCCATTTGCTTATCAAGACTTACCACGGCTACGTTTGACGGCATGGAAGTTAAACGCCAGATATTAGCTCGGAAGGGCATTCCAAGCAAGGTTATTCCTACCCTGATACAGACTAGGAAAGAAGTAATGTCTAAACATTACCATCGCATTTGGAAAAAGTATGTCTCTTGGTGTGAATCCAAGATGTTTCCTACAGTGGAGTTTCAACTGGGACGGTTTCTCTTCTTCCTACAAGCAGGTGTGGATATGGGCCTGAGGTTGGGATCCATGAAGGTCCAGATTTCGGCCCTATCCATTTTCTTCCAGAAACAACTGGCTTCTCTCCCTGAGGTTCAGACTTTCTTGAAAGGGGTTCTGCACATCCAGCCTCCCTTTGTGCCATCTTAACGTGGTGTTGCAGTTCCTCCAATCGGATTGGTTCAAGCCTCTACCAGAGGTTGAGGTCAAGTTTCTCACGTGGAAGGCTGTCACTTTGTTGGCCTTAGCTTCTGCTAGACATGTGTCGGAGTTGGGGGCTTTGTCTTGTAAGAGCCCCTACTTGATCTTCCATGAAGATAGGGCTGAGCTCCGGACACGTCAGCAGTTCCTTCCGAAGGTTGTTTCGGCATTTCATATCAATCAACCTATTGTGGTGCCAGTGGCTACTGACTCCTCAATTTCATCTAAGTCCTTGGATGTTGTATGGGCTCTGAAAATCTATGTGAAGAGGACTGCTCATCACAGAAAATCAGAGACTCTGTTTGTCCTGTATGATCCCAAGAAAATTGAGTGTCCTGCTTCTAAGCAGACTATATCTCACTGGATCAGGTTCACTATCCAGCATGCGTGTTCTATGGCAGGATTGCCGTGTCCTACGTCTGTTAAGGCCCAGTCTACTCGTAAGGTGGTTTCTTTCTGGGCGGCTGCCTGGGGTGTCTCGGCTTTACAGCTTTTCCGAGTGGCTACTTGGTCTGGGTCGAACATGTTTGCTAAGTTTTACAAGTTTGCTACTTTGGCCTCTGAGGACCTGAAGTTTGGTCAATCAGCTCTGCAGGAGCCTCCGCGCTCTCCCTCCCGTTCTGGGAGCTTTGGTACATCCCCATGGTACTAATGTGGACCCCAGCATCCTCTAGGACGTAAGAGAAAATAGGATTTTAATTACCTACCAGTAAATCCTTTTCTCGTAGTCCGTAGAGGATGCTGGGCGCCCTCCCAGCGCTTTGTGATCCTGCAGTGGTTGTTTATCTCAGTTCTGCTTCGTTCTTGGTTAAGTACTGTTTTGTTACTTGGTTAAGTAATCTTGTTCAGCCGGTGCTGATTTTTCAAGCTGGTTAGCCTGGTTTGCCTTGTATGTGTGAGCTGGTGTGAATCTCGCCACTATCTGTGTAAAATCCTTCTCTCGAAGTTGTCCGTCTCCTCGGGCACAGCTTCTATACTTAGTCTGGTAGGTGGGGCATAGAGGGAGGAGCCAGCCCAAACTCTCAAACTCTTAAAGTGCTAGTGGCTCCTAGTGGAGCCGTCTATACTGCATGGTACTAATGTGGACCCCAGCATCCTCTACGGACTACGAGAAAAGGATTTACCGGTAGGTAATTAAAATCCTATTTTTATGTCTAATTGAATTACACCTAAAGTCTCTCTGTAGTAAGTAAGGATCAAAATGTATCAAACAGTTGATCCATCAGGCAAGTCAAAGCCCGTACAGAACTACATGGACTTGCATTCACAGACTGAAGTTCTGGAGCTCTATCAATTTGAATGTTTTTGATTGTTGTCATCACTAAGACGCATCTATAGAATTGTTTACTCACAATCATTCTTAAAATCCATGAGTGAAGTCCATGTTCAGTAGTTCCATATGGGCCCTTATTTGCTTGATGGACCTGCTATGTGATACATCTTGATCCTACTTGGTTGACTACATTGTTCGATAAAATTTTTTGATACAGCATATTTTGTTCCAAGTTTGTATTACTACAGAGATTAACCCCTCATGAAGTCTCATGAGGAGACAAAACTTGTAGGGTAAGGATATATTTGAGAACCTGTATCCCTGGAGTGGGGACAAAAGAAATCTGACCTCAGGAGTGAGAATCTTACAGTTATTGTCACAAATAATGTCCATTGTATAACTATGCTTTGGTACTGTGTGAATTTACATGTTTTAATATATTCTTTGTAATTATATGGTATGTAAGGCTTCAAGCCTGTTTTTAACGGTTGTTATTAGATATAAGAGAGCTTTTTAAGCATTAATTAATAAAATGTAAGACCAGTACATCTTATACAAACCCCAAATGAGAAATACCTCTTCATAATTTCTTACTAATAAGTTGCAGATTTCATATAGTGTACTCTCTCAATACATTTTCTATAACGTCCTAGTGGATGCTGGGGACTCCGTAAGGACCATGGGGAATAGACGGGCTCCGCAGGAGACAGGGCACTTTAAGAAAGAATTAGGATACTGGTGTGCACTGGCTCCTCCCTCTATGTCCCTTCTCCAGACCTCAGTTTGAATCTGTGCCCGGACGAGCTGGGTGCACCTTAGTGAGCTCTCCTGAGCTTGCTAGGAAAGAAAGTATTTTGTTAGGATTTTTTATTTTCAGAGAGATCTGCTGGCAACAGACTCTCTGCTACGTGGGACTGAGGGGAGAGAAGCAGCCCTACTCACTAGAAGATAGGTCCTGCTTCTTAGGCTACTGGACACCATTAGCTCCAGAGGGATCGTACACAGGAACGCACCCTTGGTCGTCCGATCCCGGAGCCGCGCCGCCGTCCCTCTCGCAGAGCCAGAAGACAGAAGCCGGCGTCAGAAGCAAGAAGACTTCGAAAATCGGCGGCAGAAGACTCCAGTCTTCATATGAGGTAGCGCACAGCACTGCAGCTGTGCGCCATTGCTCCCACACTAAACCCACACACTCCGGTCACTGTAGGGTGCAGGGCGCAGGGGGGGGCGCCCTGGGCAGCAATTAGGTACCTCTTGGCAAAAAAGCAGCATACATACAGTTGGGCACTGTATATATGCATGAGCCCCCGCCATTATTTTTACACAAAACGCGGGACAGAAGCCCGCCGCTGAGGGGGCGGGGCTTCTTCCTCAGCACTCACCAGCGCCATTTTCTCTCCACAGCTCCGCTGAGAGGAAGCTCCCCAGGCTCTCCCCTGCAGAATCACGGTAGAAAGAGGGTAAAAAGAGAGGGGGGGCACATAAATTTGGCGCAAAAACAGTATATACAGCAGCTACTGGGTTAACACTAAGTTACTGTGTGACTCCTGGGTAATATAGCGCTGGGGTGTGTGCTGGCATACTCTCTCAAATAGAGCATCCCCTGTGTGTGTGGTGTGTCGGTACGCTTGTGTCGGCATGTTTGACGAGGAAGGCTATGTGGAAAAAGAGCGGGTACAAATGAATGTGGGGTCGCCGCCGACGGCGCCGACACCCGATTGGATGGATATGTGGAAGGTTTTAAATGATAATGTTAATTCCTTGCATAAAAGGTTGGATAAAGCTGAAGCCTTGGGACAGTCAGGGTATCAACCCATGCCTGATCCTACAGCGCAGAGGCCATCGGGGTTTCAGAAGCGCCCACTATCCCAAGTTGTTGACACAGATATCGACACGGATTCCGACTCCAGTGTCGATGGCGATGATGCAAAGTTGCAGCCTAAAATGGCTAAAGCCATCCGCTACATGATTATAGCAATGAAAGATGTGTTACACATCACAGAGGAAACCCCAGTCCCAGCAATACACATTCAGGTACCCTACTAAGGCCGGCGATTGCGTCGGCCTGGATGTGTAGTGCTGTAGCAGCATGGACAGATACCTTATCTGAGGAACTTGATACCTTGGACAAGGATACTATAGTACTGACCCTGGGGCATATAAAAGACGCTGTCCTATATATGAGAGATGCCCAAAGAGACATTAGCCTACTGGGCTCTAGAATAAATGCAATGTCGATTTCCGCCAGAAGGGTCCTGTGGACTCGGCAATGGACAGGCGATGCCGACTCAAAAAGGCACATGGAGGTTTTACCTTACAGGGGTGAGGAGTTGTTTGGGGACGGTCTCTCAGACCTGGTCTCCACAGCTACGGCTGGAAAGTCAAATTTTTTGCCATATATTCCCTCACAACCTAAGAAAGCACCGTATTATCAAATGCAGTCCTTTCGATCACATAGAGGCAAGAAAGTCCGAGGTGCGTCCTTTCTTGCCAGAGGCAGGGGTAGAGGAAAGAAGCTGCACAATACAGCTAGTTCCCAGGAACAGAAGTCCTTCCCGGCTTCCTCTAAATCCGCCTCATGACGCTGGGGCTCCACAGGCAGAGCCAGGCCCGGTGGGGGCGCGTCTCCGAAATTTCAGCCACAAGTGGGTTCACTCACAGGTGGATCCCTGGGCTATAGAGATTGTGTCTCAGGGTTACAAGCTGGAATTCGAAGTGATGCCCCCTCACCGTTACCTCAAATCGGCCCTGCCAGCTTCCCCCATAGAGAGGGAAATAGTGTTAGCAGCAATTCACAAATTGTATCTCCAGCAGGTGGTGGTAAAGGTTCCCCTCCTTCAACAGGGAAGGGGTTACTATTCAACAATGTTTGTGGTACCGAAACCGGATGGTTCGGTCAGACCCATATTGAATTTAAAATCCCTGAACATATACCTGAAAAGGTTCAAGTTCAAGATGGAATCGCTCAGAGCGGTCATCGCAAGTCTGGAGGAAGGGGATTTTATGGTGTCTCTAGACATAAAGGATGCTTACCTTCATGTCCCCATTTATCCACCTCATCAGGAGTACCTCAGATTTGTGGTATAGGATTGTCATTACCAATTCCAGACGTTGCCGTTTGGTCTGTCCACGACACCAAGAATATTTACCAAGGTAATGGCAGAAATGATGGTGCTCCTGCGAAAGCAGGGAGTCACAATTATCTTATACTTGGACGATCTCCTCATAAAGGCGAGGTCCAGAGAGCAGTTGCTGATCAGCCTTGCACGCTCTCGGGAAGTGTTACAACAGCACGGCTGGATTCTGAATATTCCAAAGTCGCAGCTGATTCCTACGATGCATCTGCCCTTCCTGGGCATGATTCTGGAGACCAGAAGAAGGTTTTTCTCCCGACGGAGAAGGCTCAGGAACTCATGACACTGGTCAGAGACCTCTTAAAACCAAAACAGGTGTCGGTGCATCACTGCACGCGAGTCCTGGGAAAGATGGTGGCGTCATACGAGGCCATTCCCTTCGGCAGTTTCCATGCGAGGACCTTTCAATGGGATCTGTTGGACAAGTGGTCCGGATCGCATCTACAGATGCATCGGCTGATCACCCTAGCCCCCAGGGCCAGGGTGTCTCTCCTGTGGTGGCTGCAGAGTGCTCACCTTCTCGAAGGTCGCAGATTCGGCATTCAGGACTGGGTCCTGGTGACCACGGATGCAAGCCTCCGAGGGTGGGGGGCAGTCACACAGGGAAGAAATTTCCAGGGTCTGTGGTCAAGTCAGGAGACTTGCCTTCACATCAATATCCTGGAACTAAGGGCAATATACAACGCCCTGAGTCAAGCGGAGACCCTGCTTCGCAACCAATCGGTGCTGATTCAATCAGACAACATCACCGCAGTGGCTCATTTAAACCACCAAGGCGGCACAAGGAGCAGGGTGGCGATGGCGGAAGCCACCAGAATTCTTCAATGGGCGGAGAATCACGTACGAGCACTGTCAGCAGTGTTCATTCCTGGAGTGGACAACTGGGAAGCAGACTTCCCCAGCAGACACGACCTCCACCCAGGAGAGTGGGGACTTCATCAAGAAGTCTTCACGCAGATTGCAAGGCGATGGGAACTGCCACAGGTGGACATGATGGCATCCCGTCTCAACAAAAAGCTACAGAGGTATTGCGCCAGGTTAAGAGACCCTCAGGCGATAGCTGTAGACGCATTAGTGACACCGTGGGTGTTCCAGTCGTTTTATGTGTTTCCTCCTCTTCCTCTCATACCCAAGGTGCTGAGAATCATAAGAAAAAGAGGAGTGAGAACAATACTCATTGTTCCGGATTGGCCAAGAAGGACTTGGTATCCAGAGCTACAAGAAATGCTCACAGAGGACCCATGGCCTCTGCCTCTAAGACAGGATCTGTTACAACAGGGGCCCTGTCTGTTCCAAGACTTACCGCGGCTGCGTTTGACGGCATGGCGGTTGAACGCCGGATCCTAGCGGAAAAAGGCATTCCGGATGAGGTTATTCCTACGCTGATAAAGGCTAGGAAGGACGTGACGGCTAAACATTATCACCGTATATGGCGAAAATATGTTGCTTGGTGTGAGGCCAGGAATGCCCCTATGGAGGAATTCCAGCTGGGCCGTTTCCTTCACTTCCTACAGTCGGGAGTGACTTTGGGCCTAAAATTGGGGTCCATTAAGGTCCAGATTTCGGCCCTATCCATTTCTTTCAAAAAGAACTGGCTTCTCTTCCTGAAGTTCAGACGTTTGTAAAGGGAGTGCTGCATATTCAGCCCCCGTTTGTGCCCCCAGTGGCACCTTGGGATCTTAACGTGGTGTTGAGTTTCCTGAAATCACACTGGTTTGAGCCACTTAAAACTGTGGAGTTAAAATATCTCACGTGGAAGTTGGTCATGCTATTAGCCTTGGCTTCGGCTAGGCGTGTGTCAGAATTGGCGGCTTTGTCACATAAAAGCCCCTATCTGGTTTTCCATATGGACAGGGCAGAATTGCGGACTCGTCCACAATTTCTGCCAAAAGTGGTGTCATCTTTTCATATGAACCAACCTATTGTGGTGCCTGTGACTACTACTGGGAGGATTCCGAGTTACTGGATGTAGTCAGGGCTTTGAAGATTTATGTAGCCAGAACGGCTAGAGTCAGGAAAACTGAGTCGCTGTTTATCCTGTATGCATCCAACAAGCTGGGTGCTCCTGCTTCAAAGCAAACTATTGCTCGCTGGATCTGTAACACGATTCAGCAGGCTCATTCTGTGGCTGGATTGCCGCTTCCAAAATCAGTGAAAGCCCACTCCACAAGGAAGGTGGGATCTTCTTGGGCGGCTGCCCGAGGGGTCTCGGCATTACAGCTGTGCCGAGCGGCTACTTGGTCAGGTTCAAACACTTTTGCAAAGTTCTACAAGTTTGATACCCTGGCTGGGGAGGACCTTGTGTTTGCTCATTCGGTGCTGCAGAGTCGTCCGCACTCTCCCGCCCGTTTGGGAGCTTTGGTATAATCCCCATGGTCCTTACTGAGTCCCCAGCATCCACTAGGACGTTAGAGAAAATAAGATTTTACTTACCGGTAAATCTATTTCTCGTAGTCCGTAGTGGATGCTGGGCGCCCGTCCCAAGTGCGGACTTCTTCTGCAATACTTGTATATAGTTATTGCTTAAATAAGGGTTATGTTATGGTTGCATCAGGGTTATCTGATGCTCTGTTGTTGTTCATACTGTTAACTGGGTAAGTTTATCACGAGTTATACGGTGTGATTGGTGTGGCTGGTATAAGTCTTACCCTGGATTCCAAAATCCTTTCCTTGTACTGTCAGCTCTTCCGGGCACAGTTTCCTTAACTGAGGTCTGGAGGAGGGACATAGAGGGAGGAGCCAGTGCACACCAGTATCCTAATTCTTTCTTAAAGTGCCCTGTCTCCTGCGGAGCCCGTCTATTCCCCATGGTCCTTACGGAGTCCCCAGCATCCACTACGGACTACGAGAAATAGATTTACCGGTAAGTAAAATCTTATTTTTAATATTATATGTACATACAGTATACATACTAGAGATGAGCGGGTTCGGTTTCTCTGAAACCGAACCCGCACGAACTTCATGTTTTTTTCACGGGTCCGAGCAGACTCGGATCCTCCCGCCTTGCTCGGTTAACCCGAGCGCGCCCGAACGTCATCATGACGCTGTCGGATTCTCGCGAGACTCGGATTCTATATAAGGAGCCGCGCGTCGCCGCCATTTTCACACGTGCATTGAGATTGATAGGGAGAGGACGTGGCTGGCGTCCTCTCCATTAGAAATTAGATTAGAAGAGAGAGAGAGATTGTGCAGAGTCAGACAGAGTTTACCACAGTGACCAGTGCAGTTGTTGTTAGTTAACTTTTATTTATTTTAATATATCCGTTCTCTGCTATATCCGTTCTCTGCCTGAAAAAAAACGATACACAGCAGCAGCCAGTCACACAGTGTGACTCAGTCTGTGTGCACTCAGCTCAGCCCAGTGTGCTGCACATCAATGTATAAAAGGCAAAGCTTATAATAATTGTGGGGGAGACTGGGGAGCACTGCAGGTTGTTATAGCTGGAGCCCCCAGGAGTACATAATATTATATTAATTTAAAATTAAACAGTGCACACTTTTGCTGCAGGAGTGCCACTGCCAGTGTGACTAGTGGTGACCAGTGCCTGACCACCAGTATAGTAGTATATTGTTGTATGTATTGTATACTATCTCTTTATCAACCAGTCTATATTAGCAGCAGACACAGTACAGTGCGGTAGTTCACGGCTGTGGCTACCTCTGTGTCGGCAGTCGGAACTCGGCAGGCAGTCCGTCCATCCATAATTGTATTACAATATATACCACCTAACCGTGGTATTTTTTTTTCTTTCTTTATACCGTCGTCATAGTGTCATACTAGTTGTTACGAGTATACTACTATCTCTTTATCAACCAGTGTACAGTGCGGTAGTTCACGGCTGTGGCTACCTCTGTGTCGGCAGTCGGCAGGCAGTCCGTCCATCCATAATTGTATTATTATTATAATATATACCACCTAACCGTGGTTTTTTTTTCATTCTTTATACCGTCATAGTGTCATACTAGTTGTTACGAGTATACTACTATCTCTTTATCAACCAGTGTACAGTGCGGTAGTTCACGGCTGTGGCTACCTCTGTGTCGGCAGTCGGCAGGCAGTCCGTCCATCCATAATTGTATTATTATTATAATATATACCACCTAACCGTGGTTTTTTTTTCATTCTTTATACCGTCATAGTGTCATACTAGTTGTTACGAGTATACTACTATCTCTTTATCAACCAGTGTACAGTGCGGTAGTTCACGGCTGTGGCTACCTCTGTGACGGCAGTCGGCAGGCAGTCCGTCCATCCATAATTGTATTATTATTATAATATATACCACCTAACCGTGGTTTTTTTTTCATTCTTTATACCGTCATAGTGTCATACTAGTTGTTACGAGTATACTACTATCTCTTTATCAACCAGTGTACAGTGCGGTAGTTCACGGCTGTGGCTACCTCTGTGTCGGCAGTCGGCAGGCAGTCCGTCCATCCATAATTGTATTATTATTATAATATATACCACCTAACCGTGGTTTTTTTTTCATTCTTTATACCGTCGTCATAGTGTCATACTAGTTGTTACGAGTATACTACTATCTCTTTATCAACCAGTGTACAGTGCGGTAGTTCACGGCTGTGGCTACCTCTGTGTCGGCAGTCGGCAGGCAGTCCGTCCATCCATAATTGTATTATTATTATAATATATACCACCTAACCGTGGTTTTTTTTTCATTCTTTATACCGTCGTCATAGTGTCATACTAGTTGTTACGAGTATACTACTATCTCTTTATCAACCAGTGTACAGTGCGGTAGTTCACGGCTGTGGCTACCTCTGTGTCGGCAGTCGGCAGGCAGTCCGTCCATCCATAATTGTATTATTATTATAATATATACCACCTAACCGTGGTTTTTTTTTCATTCTTTATACCGTCGTCATAGTGTCATACTAGTTGTTACGAGTATACTACTATCTCTTTATCAACCAGTGTACAGTGCGGTAGTTCACGGCTGTGGCTACCTCTGTGTCGGCAGTCGGCAGGCAGTCCGTCCATCCATAATTGTATTATTATTATAATATATACCACCTAACCGTGGTTTTTTTTTCATTCTTTATACCGTCGTCATAGTGTCATACTAGTTGTTACGAGTATACTACTATCTCTTTATCAACCAGTGTACAGTGCGGTAGTTCACGGCTGTGGCTACCTCTGTGTCGGCAGTCGGCAGGCAGTCCGTCCATCCATAATTGTATTATTATTATAATATATACCACCTAACCGTGGTTTTTTTTTCATTCTTTATACCGTCGTCATAGTGTCATACTAGTTGTTACGAGTATACTACTATCTCTTTATCAACCAGTGTACAGTGCGGTAGTTCACGGCTGTGGCTACCTCTGTGTCGGCAGTCGGCAGGCAGTCCGTCCATCCATAATTGTATTATTATTATAATATATACCACCTAACCGTGGTTTTTTTTTCATTCTTTATACCGTCATAGTGTCATACTAGTTGTTACGAGTATACTACTATCTCTTTATCAACCAGTGTACAGTGCGGTAGTTCACGGCTGTGGCTACCTCTGTGTCGGCAGTCGGCAGGCAGTCCGTCCATCCATAATTGTATTATTATTATAATATATACCACCTAACCGTGGTTTTTTTTTCATTCTTTATACCGTCGTCATAGTGTCATACTAGTTGTTACGAGTATACTACTATCTCTTTATCAACCAGTGTACAGTGCGGTAGTTCACGGCTGTGGCTACCTCTGTGTCGGCAGTCGGCAGGTATCCAATACTAGTATCCAATCCGTCCATCTCCATTGTTTACCTGAGGTGCCTTTTAGTTCTGCCTATAAAATATGGAGAACAAAAAAGTTGAGGTTCCAAAATTAGGGAAAGATCAAGATCCACTTCCACCTCGTGCTGAAGCTGCTGCCACTAGTCATGGCCGAGACGATGAAATGCCAGCAACGTCGTCTGCCAAGGCCGATGCCCAATGTCATAGTACAGAGCATGTCAAATCCAAAACACCAAATATCAGAAAAAAAAGGACTCCAAAACCTAAAATAAAATTGTCGGAGGAGAAGCGTAAACTTGCCAATATGCCATTTACCACACGGAGTGGCAAGGAACGGCTGAGGCCCTGGCCTATGTTCATGGCTATTGGTTCAGCTTCACATGAGGATGGAAGCACTCAGCCTCTCGCTAGAAAACTGAAAAGACTCAAGCTGGCAAAAGCACCGCAAAGAACTGTGCGTTCTTCGAAATCCCAAATCCACAAGGAGAGTCCAATTGTGTCGGTTGCGATGCCTGACCTTCCCAACACTGGAGGTGAAGAGCATGCGCCTTCCACCATTTGCACGCCCCCTGCAAGTGCTGGAAGGAGCACCCGCAGTCCAGTTCCTGATAGTCAGATTGAAGATGTCAGTGTTGAAGTACACCAGGATGAGGAGGATATGGGTGTTGCTGGCGCTGGGGAGGAAATTGACCAGGAGGATTCTGATGGTGAGGTGGTTTGTTTAAGTCAGGCACCCGGGGAGACACCTGTTGTCCGTGGGAGGAATATGGCCGTTGACATGCCAGGTGAAAATACCAAAAAAATCAGCTCTTCGGTGTGGAGGTATTTCACCAGAAATGCGGACAACAGGTGTCAAGCCGTGTGTTCCCTTTGTCAAGCTGTAATAAGTAGGGGTAAGGACGTTAACCACCTCGGAACATCCTCCCTTATACGTCACCTGCAGCGCATTCATAATAAGTCAGTGACAAGTTCAAAAACTTTGGGTGACAGCGGAAGCAGTCCACTGACCAGTAAATCCCTTCCTCTTGTAACCAAGCTCACGCAAACCACCCCACCAACTCCCTCAGTGTCAATTTCCTCCTTCCCCAGGAATGCCAATAGTCCTGCAGGCCATGTCACTGGCAAGTCTGACGAGTCCTCTCCTGCCTGGGATTCCTCCGATGCATCCTTGCGTGTAACGCCTACTGCTGCTGGCGCTGCTGTTGTTGCCGCTGGGAGTCGATGGTCATCCCAGAGGGGAAGTCGTAAGCCCACTTGTACTACTTCCAGTAAGCAATTGACTGTTCAACAGTCCTTTGCGAGGAAGATGAAATATCACAGCAGTCATCCTACTGCAAAGCGGATAACTGAGGCCTTGGCATCCTGGGTGGTGAGAAACGTGGTTCCGGTATCCATCATTACTGCAGAGCCAACTAGAGACTTGTTGGAGGTACTGTGTCCCCGGTACCAAATACCATCTAGGTTCCATTTCTCTAGGCAGGCGATACCGAAAATGTACACAGACCTCAGAAAAAGAGTCACCAGTGTCCTAAAAAATGCAGCTGTACCCAATGTCCACTTAACCACGGACATGTGGACAAGTGGAGCAGGGCAGGGTCAGGACTATATGACTGTGACAGCCCACTGGGTAGATGTATGGACTCCCGCCGCAAGAACAGCAGCGGCGGCACCAGTAGCAGCATCTCGCAAACGCCAACTCTTTCCTAGGCAGGCTACGCTTTGTATCACCGCTTTCCAGAATACGCACACAGCTGAAAACCTCTTACGGCAACTGAGGAAGATCATCGCGGAATGGCTTACCCCAATTGGACTCTCCTGTGGATTTGTGGCATCGGACAACGCCAGCAATATTGTGTGTGCATTAAATCTGGGCCAATTCCAGCACGTCCCATGTTTTGCACATACCTTGAATTTGGTGGTGCAGAATTTTTTAAAAAACGACAGGGGCGTGCAAGAGATGCTGTCGGTGGCCAGAAGAATTGCGGGACACTTTCGGCGTACAGGCACCACGTACAGAAAACTGGAGCACCACCAAAAACTACTGAACCTGCCCTGCCATCATCTGAAGCAAGAAGTGGTAACGAGGTGGAATTCAACCCTCTATATGCTTCAGAGGTTGGAGGAGCAGCAAAAGGCCATTCAAGCCTATACAATTGAGCACGATATAGTAGGTGGAATGCACCTGTCTCAAGTGCAGTGGAGAATGATTTCAACGTTGTGCAAGGTTCTGATGCCCTTTGAACTTGCCACACGTGAAGTCAGTTCAGACACTGCCAGCCTGAGTCAGGTCATTCCCCTCATCAGGCTTTTGCAGAAGAAGCTGGAGGCATTGAAGAAGGAGCTAACACGGAGCGATTCCGCTAGGCATGTGGGACTTGTGGATGCAGCCCTTAATTCGCTTAACAAGGATTCACGGGTGGTCAATCTGTTGAAATCAGAGCACTACATTTTGGCCACCGTGCTCGATCCTAGATTTAAAGCCTACCTTGGATCTCTCTTTCCGGCAGACACAGGTCTGCTGGGGTTGAAAGACCTGCTGGTGACAAAATTGTCAAGTCAAGCGGAACGCGACCTATCAACATCTCCTCCTTCACATTCTCCCGCAACTGGGGGTGCGAGGAAAAGGCTCAGAATTCCGAGCCCACCCGCTGGCGGTGATGCAGGGCAGTCTGGAGCGACTGCTGATGCTGACATCTGGTCCGGACTGAAGGACCTGACAACGATTACGGACATGTCGTCTACTGTCACTGCATATGATTCTCTCAACATTGATAGAATGGTGGAGGATTATATGAGTGACCGCATCCAAGTAGGCACGTCACACAGTCCGTACTTATACTGGCAGGAAAAAGAGGCAATTTGGAGGCCCTTGCACAAACTGGCTTTATTCTACCTAAGTTGCCCTCCCACAAGTGTGTACTCCGAAAGAGTGTTTAGTGCCGCCGCTCACCTTGTCAGCAATCGGCGTACGAGGTTACATCCAGAAAATGTGGAGAAGATGATGTTCATTAAAATGAATTATAATCAATTCCTCCGCGGAGACATTGACCAGCAGCAATTGCCTCCACAAAGTACACAGGGAGCTGAGATGGTGGATTCCAGTGGGGACGAATTGATAATCTGTGAGGAGGGGGATGTACACGGTGATATATCGGAGGGTGAAGATGAGGTGGACATCTTGCCTCTGTAGAGCCAGTTTGTGCAAGGAGAGATTAATTGCTTCTTTTTTGGGGGGGGTCCAAACCAACCCGTCATATCAGTCACAGTCGTGTGGCAGACCCTGTCACTGAAATGATGGGTTGGTTAAAGTGTGCATGTCCTGTTTTGTTTATACAACATAAGGGTGGGTGGGAGGGCCCAAGGATAATTCCATCTTGCACCTCTTTTTTCTTTTCTTTTTCTTTGCATCATGTGCTGATTGGGGAGGGTTTTTTGGAAGGGACATCCTGCGTGACACTGCAGTGCCACTCCTAGATGGGCCCGGTGTTTGTGTCGGCCACTAGGGTCGCTAATCTTACTCACACAGCTACCTCATTGCGCCTCTTTTTTTCTTTGCGTCATGTGCTGTTTGGGGAGGGTTTTTTGGAAGGGACATCCTGCGTGACACTGCAGTGCCACTCCTAGATGTGCCCGGTGTTTGTGTCGGCCACTAGGGTCGCTAATCTTACTCACACAGTCAGCTACCTCATTGCGCCTCTTTTTTTCTTTGCGTCATGTGCTGTTTGGGGAGGGTTTTTTGGAAGGGCCATCCTGCGTGACACTGCAGTGCCACTCCTAGATGGGCCCGGTGTTTGTGTCGGCCACTAGGGTCGCTTATCTTTCTCACACAGTCAGCTACCTCATTGCGCCTCTTTTTTTCTTTGCGTCATGTGCTGTTTGGGGAGGGTTTTTTGGAAGGGACATCCTGCGTGACACTGCAGTGCCACTCCTAGATGGGCCCGGTGTTTGTGTCGGCCACTAGGGTCGCTAATCTTACTCACACAGCTACCTCATTGCGCCTCTTTTTTTCTTTGCGTCATGTGCTGTTTGGGGAGGGTTTTTTGGAAGGGACATCCTGCGTGACACTGCAGTGCCACTCCTAGATGGGCCCGGTGTTTGTGTCGGCCACTAGGGTCGCTTATCTTACTCACACAGCGACCTCGGTGCAAATTTTAGGACTAAAAATAATATTGTGAGGTGTGATGTGTTCAGAATAGGCTGAAAATGAGTGTAAATTATGTTTTTTGAGGTTAATAATACTTTGGGATCAAAATTACCCCCAAATTCTATGATTTAAGCTGTTTTTTAGGGTTTTTTGAAAAAAACACCCGAATCCAAAACACACCCGAATCCGACAAAAATAATTCGGTGAGGTTTTGCCAAAACGCGTTCGAACCCAAAACACGGCCGCGGAACCGAACCCAAAACCAAAACACAAAACCCGAAAAATTTCAGGCGCTCATCTCTATACATGCCTTTATGATGCTGTTCAAATCTCAGATACCACCCTCCTGTTTCGAGCCTGATTATCTACACTCACCACTATACCCAATTGTACAGCTAATAATCTAAAATCGGCTACACCGTAAATGGACAATCCTTCAACTATCCTACATTGCCCACGTACTGCAAATGTTTTTCAGTTTTGTCAGCTAAAAGTTGTATTGGTTTTGTTTTACTGATTAAAAATGACCTGATTAAAAAGTATTAGATTTACAGTGATTGGACTGTAACGTGCCTGTGGTTAATACCAGTAGCGGATCTTGCCACGGGCAAGCAGGACTTTTGCCCGGGGCGCCGCCTTCCGGAGGGCGCTGCACCATGGCAAGATCCGCTATTGTTTGGCAGTGCCCCCTGCTGTGTCCCCCGCTGTGAAGGGAACCAGACGCTACCCGTCTAGTTTCCCTTCGTGGAGAGGACCTATGCTGTGCGGTGCGATGACGTCATCGCGGACCGCACAGCATTGTGGGACTGACACAGACGCTAGGGGTCATAATTGTCCTCTAGTGTCTATCTATGCTGTGTTATGGGAGAGACGTCATGACGTCTCTCCCATAGATCCGAGGAGAGGAGCGGCGCCGGCGGAGGTCTGCAGCGGTCGGGAATCAGGAGCGGGTATAGTAAGTATTCTTTTTTTTTTGGGGAAGCGGTGCTACTGTACCCCCTGTACAAATGGGGGCACAAATGGGGGCACAACTCTACAGGGGGCGTAAATGACCACGCCCCTATATGAAGCCACACCCCTGTTTTCCGCCCGGGGCACCACAAGGGCTAGAACCGGCTCTGGTTAATACTAATGTGATTGCTACAAAGAAGCAAAAATGATATACAGTATATGGCAAGGTTAGGAGAAGTATCATTCCTGTCCCACTCATTGGGGGTAATTCCAAGTTGATCGCAGCAGGATTTTTTTTTAGCAGTTGGGCAAAACTATGTGCATTGCAGGGGAGGCAGCAGTAGCGGATCTTGCCATGGGCAAGCAGGACTTTTGCCCGGGGCGCCGCCTTCCGGAGGGCGCAGGGCGCCATCCGGAGGGCGCCGCACCAGGGCAAGATCCGCTGCTGCTGTGTGCCCCCCGCTGCCGCTGGCCGCTGCCCCCCGCTGCTGCTGTGAAGGGAAACTAGACGCGTACGCGTCTAGTTTCCCTTCGTGGAGAGGTCCTTTACTGTGCGGTGCGCGATGACGTCATCGCGCACCGCACAGCAAAGGTCCTCTCCACGAAGGGAACTAGACGCTACGCGTCTAGTTTCCCTTCGTGGAGAGGACCTTTGCTGTGCGATGCGCGATGACGTCATCGCGCACCGCACATCATTTCAGTCTGTACAGGGGGCGTAAATGACCACGCCCCCTGTACAAAGCCACGCCCCTATTGCCGCCCGGGGCGTTTAGAGCGCCAGAACCGGCCCTGGGAGGCAGATATAATGTGCAGAAAGAGTTAGATTTGGGTGGGTTATTTTATTTCTGTGCAGGGTATATACTGGCTGCTTTATTTTTACACTGCAAATTAGATTGCAGATTGAACACACCACACCCAAATCTAACTCTCTCTGCACATGTTAAATCTGCCTCCCCTGCAGTGCACATGGGCCCTCATTCCGAGTTGTTCGCTCGCAAGCTGCTTTTAGCAGCTTTGCACACGCTAAGCCGCCGCCTACTGGGAGTGAATCTTAGCTTCTTAAAATTGCGAACGAAAGATTCGCAATATTGCGATCAGTTCAGTGCTTGTCATTCCTGGTTTGACGTCACAAACACACCCAGCGTTCGCCCAGACACTCCTCCGTTTCTTCAGCCACTCCCGCGTTTTTCCCAGAAACGGTAGCGTTTTTTCCCACACGCCCATAAAACGGCCAGTTTCCGCCCAGAAACACCCACTTCCTGTCAATCACATTACGATCACCAGAACGAAGAAAAAACCGTGAGTAAAATACCTAACTGCATAGCAAATTTACTTGGCGCAGTCGCAGTGCGGACATTGCGCATGCGCACTAAGCGGAAAATCGCTGCGATGCAAAGAAATTTACAGAGCGAACAACTCGGAATGACCACCATGGTTTTGCCCAACTGCTAAAAAAAATCCTGCTGCGATCAACTTGGAATTACCCCCATTGTTTTTATTTTATAAGCAGGTTTCCAGGTGTGTTATGAGAAATCAAGAACAGCACTGTTTTATATTCTGTAGATCAGACCCTGCAAGACATGGTTCTGTAGGCATACAGCTTGTTGATTAAGAACCTATCAATATGTCTTCTCCTCTTCTCAGTCTAAAGCTTAAAAAATAGATTTCAGGGTTGGTTGATGCTTCCTGTCCCTCTAATTTCTAACATCAATATGCTGATCAATACTGGTTTAACGATAAGAACGAGATTAGTGTGCAGAGAAGTATTTGGAAAGGCTCTGTGAGTCTTACATGTGACTAAAAAGAAAGCATTTAAAAAGATTTTCCTATTTTTTAACAAGGCTGAATTATAGGGGCTAAAGCGGTCATTCCGAGTTGATCGGTCGCTAGCAGTTTTTAGCAGTCATGCAAACGCATAGTCGCCACCCACGGGGGAGTGTATTGCCGCTTTGCAGGAGTGCGAACGCCTGTGCAGCAGAGCCCCTGCAAACACATTTTGTGCCAAACAAGCCCTGTAGTTACTTATCCTGTGCGATGATTGCTGCGACGAGTGACACGGTAATGACGTCAGATACCCGCCCAACAAATGCCTGGCCACGCCTGCTTTTTTCCAAACACTCACAGAACAAGGTCAGTTGACACCCAGAAACGCCCTCTTCCAGTCAATCTCCTTGCATTCGGCTGTGCGTTTGGAATCGTCGCTAGAACCAGTGCAAAACCACAAAGGACTTTGTACCCGTACGATGCACATGCGCATAGCGGTGCATACGCATGCGCAGATTAGCCTTTTTTTCACTGATCGCTACGCAGCGAACAACGGCAGCTAGTGATCAACTCGGAATGACCCCCTAAATACAGAGACTAATATATAACAAAAGTGAGTATTAACATGCAAAAAGAGGATTAAGTATACATTACACTACCCTGTGTAAAGTACGGCAGGTATAGTTAACAAAAAAAGTCTATCTATTTATTGGATAGTGTGGATGGATCTATCTTCCCCCCCATGAAATTGGGCATAAATAAGTAATTGGATAAAGTATTTATATTACTGGTGCATCGTGCCTTGTGTATATTATTTTATTGTAACTCAGTAAGTATTTGTAGGTGCTGTCATTTTTGGAAGAAGCACGCTTTATAACATAAGGGCCGAGGTACACACTAGAACAATGGCCCTCATTCCGAGTTGATCGGTCGCAAGGCGAATTTAGCAGAGTTACACACGCTAAGCCGCCGCCTACTGGGAGTGAATCTTAGCTTCTTAAAATTGCCACCGATGTATTCGCAATATTGCGATTACTAACTACTTAGCAGTTTCAGAGTAGCTCCAGACTTACTCTGCCTGTGCGATCAGTTCAGTGCTTGTCGTTCCTGGTTGACGTCACAAACACACCCAGCGTTCGCCCAGGCACTCCCACCGTTTCTCCGGCCACTCCTGCGTTTTTTCCGGAAACGGTAGCGTTTTCAGCCACACGCCCCTGAAACGCCGTGTTTCCGCCCAGTAACACCCATTTCCTGTCAATCACATTACGATCGCCGGAGCGAAGAAAAAGCCGTGAGTAAAAATACTTTCTTCATAGTAAAGTTACTTGGCGCAGTCGCAGTGCGAACTTTGCGCTTGCGTACTAAGCGGATTTTCACTGCGATGCGATGAAAAAGAACGAGCGAACAACTCGGAATGAGGGCCAATGTGTACACAGCTGATCACACAGGCGACGGGACCCTGCATTCTGCAGTACATATACACTTGGATAATGCAGGGGATGAAGGTGTGATGTAGGATGCCATGCTGCATTCGGAAGCATGGCATCATACAGGATATCGTCTGGTTGGCCACACAGCATGGCCAACTGGAAGATATTGCATGCGACCCGTGGGAGCACACACTCGTGGGTACAGACTGAATGTTCCGGCTGATATGTTGTTGTGATTTTGCAGAAAACTGCATGCGGTCCGAGATCATTCTAGTGTGAACCCACCCTAAAACATGAAGTACACCTTGGGCAAATGTAGGGTAGAGAAAGGCATCACCTGCTGAGTTGCATAGCAAGCTTATGACTGTGTATGGGTGTGTGTGTGTGTGTGTGTGTGTGTGTGTGTGTGTGTATGTCACTGATTACTGTAAATTGTACTTAATTACTAATTTTAGTTACATTCCCTATAATATTTCATGGCTCAATATCATCTGTTCTTGCTGGTCATGTGTGATATGTTGGTGGTGTTCAGTTTGCCGGCTGTCGGGATCCCGGCGCACAGTATACCGGCGCCGGAATCCCAACAGCCGGCATACCGACACTTTATCTCCCTCTTGGGGGTCCACGACGCCCCTGGAGGGAGAATAAAAAGCGCGCACCACCGTGCCCGCAGCGTGGCAAGTGCAGAGAGCTCACAAGGGGCTCATTTGCGCTTGCCACGCTGTTGGTATGCCGGCGGTCGGGATTCCGGTGCTGGTATACTGGGCGCCGGTAGCCCGGCCCCCGGCATACAATACTACACCCGTGATATGTACATGGGGAATGTTTTCCTGTATGGTGTAAGCAGCAAAGTCCACATCTTCTTGTAGGGGTCCCTCTTGATTCACATCTTCCTCTGCATTATCATATTGAGTACATCAAACCGGACTGACAAAATTTGATCCATTACACACGTGCTATTTCCTGATAATTGCTATATGTGAACTGCAGAGGTGTAACTAGGGTTTTTGGCCCCCAGGGCAAGATGAGTTATGCAACCACCCCCAGGTTTTAAAAAAAGTGTCTTTGCACGCAAGCTTCTGAAGAGGGGGCATGGGGAACATGGGGGGAGGGGGGCATAGGTTCAGAGAGAGAGGAGCAGGGGGAGATACATAGGATTAAGGGGGAGCAGGGAGGATACATATGGATTAGGGGGGAGCAGGCAGCCTCTCTGCGGGGATACATAATGTACAGTATGGATGAGGGGGGAGAAGGGAATACATATGGATGAGAAGAGAGCAGGGGGAGGATACATATTGCGGGTGACTCTCAGGCCATCACTCATCATCAGAGAATAACCCCACAACTGCTGCTTCTGTCCTCCACTGGATCAATGTTAGGACTGCCCAGACAGCACACCCACAGTGTTGACATAGCGGCTCCGGCACACAAAAGGGAACAGGAGATGGGGAGACTTTCACCACCCCAGCAAACTGCAGTTTAAACGGCACAGCAAAATGGTGAGGGAGCTATAGCAGTAAGATGTCTCACCGGCTGCAAGCTGCCTCTGGTCCACCACTTCCCCTGGCTGACTCTCTGTCTTCCCCTCAGTGTGTGTGGAGCACCTCTTCTGTCCTGGGGCTGTCCTGTTGCCAAGGGCACATGCCCTACTGTCCTCATTCAACCACAGGTGAAGTGCCAAAACAATTAGCAATAACCAGCTACATTTAAATGCAACTAGTTAGATTTTGATCCGGTATGCCATTTGAGGGCATAGATGGGGCTGCAACGGACAGTCTTCTCAAAAACTGGGGCCTGATGGACCCATTTTTGCGGTGTGCCAAGTCCAGTGTCTGTGTTTTCCAACACAGTTCTCTGTCACTGGCAGTGTAAAAACACCAGCCATGCTGAGTAGCCTGAGGGTTAGTCAGATGACCAATGCATAGAGATCCAGTGCTGCCATATGGCCACTCCCGATTGTCTTACGGCCTGTGCCAAATTGAAAATGCCACTGCCCTTCCCTGGTAGGCTACCAGTCTGCAAGCTGCTACTAGCTCGCTACTGGTGCCAAATTTACACAAACGATTCAGCCGCTTGTTGACCAGCGCTGGGAGAAGTCATTTATTTATTTCCAGTTATTTATATAGTGCACACATATTCTGCAGCACTTTACAGAGAATATTTGGCCATTCACATCAGTACCTGCCCAAGTGGAGCTTACAATCTATGGGGGTAATTCTGACTGGATCGCTGCAGCGGCAGTGATCGCTGTTTGAATTTCTTTGTGGAGTGCGCAAGCACCCGGGAGCCCAGTCTCAGGGCTGCGATCGCCTCTGCCTGATTGACAGGCAGAGGCGGTTGCGGGGCGTGCCAATGGCGTTATAACGCCACTGGTGGGGCGCGGTCTGGACAATGCAGGCATGTCTGAACCATTGGGGGGACGGGCCGCGGTGGCTGTGTGATGTCACACACAGCCGCTGTGAACCAGGACGCGGTGGGTAGCTCCCTGCCAGCGTGCATGTCTGAAAAACTGATCGTAGATGTGCTATATTTAGCACATCTACGATCAGATCTGAATTAGGCCCTATATTCCCTACCACATGTACACATTCACACTAGGGTTAATTTTGTTGGGATCCAATTGACCTACCAGTATATTTTTGTATTGAGTGGGAATCTGGAGTACACAAAGGAAACCCATGCAAGTACGGGGAGAACATACAAACTCTACACAGCTAGGGCCATGGTGGGAATCGAACCCGTGACCTCATTGCTGTAAGGCAGTAATACTAACCATTACACCATCCATACTGCCGTCATACTGTCACTGACCTAGCATGGGCCGCTGAAGTGAAGTGCCAGCATGACATATCGTTTCATAATGGCACACTTAAAGAAATTGGATAAACATATGATAGAATTGTACACATGGCTTCATTTACTCAGGTGAAATAACCAGACCTGCATGTGGACAACCAAAAGTTGTAGCTATCACGTAGCTAGTGGGGTCTATTCATAAAGCAGTGCAAAGAGTGGAGAAGTGAGCCAGTGGAGAAGTTGCCCATGGCAACCAATCAGTGTTGAGGTAACATTTATAAAGTGCATTCTATAAAATTATACGTAGGCTGATTGGTTGTCATGGGCAACTTCTCCACTAGCTCACTTCTGCACACTTTTCACAGCTTCATGAACAGACTTTAAACACTCATATTGTGAATTAGAAAACCCACATACAAACTGCTGAAAATGGAAATGTTTATTGCCCAAATCTAGGGCTATGTTTTATCATTATGTCAAGTTTTGGACATTACATTAACTCAGTTTGCAACATCTCTCAGCTAGTGGAAAATCAAGAGAGGTCATATATATTCTCATTCTGTAGGTCAGGGGATTGGAGTTTACTGTTGTCAATAAACAACATTTACATAGTCTACAGTATCTTACTGGAAGCTTAAAAGCATTTAATTATGCAATGGAGAATAAAGAGAGGATCTAGAGAACTAAGAATCCATGCACAAATCCTCGTTCAGAATGTTCAGAATGAAGAAAAGTATTATTTTACTTAAAGATAAATTATTGGAAATGTGCTACTTATTTTCATTATGTAATATACAGTAAGTTTGAACAAAAGAAATCTATCTAATGCTTTATAACTACTACTGAAATTCATGTGAGAGAAGAGAACTGTTAGATCCTTTAATGGGTGAATTTCTTTTTCAAATCTTACTTATAACAAATCTGTTGGAAATGAAACACAGGGAAGAAATCTGTAAGTACAGCTTGTTTTCCTCAGTCCCTCTGCAGTGTATCTAGGACAGACTTTCTCACATGAGTTCTGAATATGAAATTATCCATGTATTTTTAAAAGCTTTCCCTGTGAAACATCAAAACTTTAGGGAATTTTGTTTTATGGTCTAATTATCTTGTAAAGTTATCAGCATGAGATTATTAAAGATTAATAGATAGCTGGATAGAGAATATCAATCAACTATTAATAGAAACAAGATTTAAACTGAGGGCCTCATTTAACAATGGGACATAACCCCTTTTAAACTTGCTAAAGGATCTATGTCCACCTTTTCGTATTTAAGAAACAGCTTTAAGAAGAGGTGTAACTAGGTGTCATGGTGCCCGGAGTAAAAGTTAGTTTTGGCACCCCCCCCCCCTCCCCTGTACTGACCCCCTACAGAGATGAACCCCCCCAAACTCTCAATGAAAACAATACACCAAAATTGGCCCCCCCAACTTCATAATTCCCCAGTGCCTCAATGAAAATAATGCCCTAAAACTGCCATCCCAGACCTGATAATCCCACTTTGTTACAATCCCTCAGGCTGCTGCAGCACAGCTGTCTCTGCCTCTCAGGCAATTCTGGAACATTATTTTCATGTTTCAATGAAAGTAATGTCCTAGAATTGCCTGAGGGGCAGAGACAGCTGTGCCGCTGCAGCCTGAGGGGCAGAGAGAGCTGCATCGCAGCAGCCTTAGGAAGCAGTGACGTGCGGTGAGGTCAATGGCTGGGGAGGCACCAAGTGAAGCCCCATTCTCGGGGTCAGAATATAGGATGGGGGGTGGATGGAGTGGGCTCCCAGAGGCCCTCACACATTGGAGTCCGGACTGCATTCTAAATGGGATAAAAATGCTGCATTGTCTGAGGGAGGATGCGGTTCATTTCCCGGCGGTCGAAATACTGACAATGGAATCCCGACAGCAGGGGAAATGCTATCAGTCGAAATCCTGACCAAAGGCCTGTATTCACACTCGGGGGATGGTTCACACCACCACCCGAGGGGGAATAGAATAGTGTGGGACTCACTGCCTTGATATCAGGATTCTGTCGTTAGTCTCCTGTCCGCCGGGTTCCCGACCGTCGGGATTTTATACTGGGTCCAGGGAGACCTGGTGATGAGGGGCTGCTGCATTACCTGAGTAGCTGAGTACTAGCCTAGCAGCAAAGCAACAGGTCATAAAATGTTTTCTGGACTGTGCAGAACCAACACCCCCGCACTGATGCAGCCAACATCCTCCCACCAGACCATCAGCGATCCCTGTCCCCTTCCATTTTTACTTTTTGCAACACCTTAATTGGCTGCGGGCAGCCGGGGTCAGAGGACACAGAGAGAGGATAGGGAGATAGTGGGGGAAGACAGAACAGAGGTCCTGTGCAAGTAGCAGCAACTGAAACAGCTGCCTGGCAGCAACAATGATAAAAGAACAACAGTTAAAAAAATTATATGCCCCGAATATAACAGGGAGGGTATGTGCCTTGGCATTCCCCCCCCCCCCCCCCTAAATCCACCACTGTCTGCAACCCTGTACCGGGAGGGTCCCTGATGTGGGTGTGAGCTGCCCACATTACTGCCACCCTGCCCAATCACCTCCCCCTCTCACCTGGGTCCATGTGTCCTGTGCAGAGGCACTGTTGCTGAGACTGCTGCCTGGGAGAGGATAGAGGAGGAGGGGAGAGAGCGCGGCAAGGGTGTATCTAGGAGTCTGAGTGCCCCTGGCAAAGTAGGGGGCTGGTAACATCTCCCCCCTCCCTTACACACACACACACACACACACACACACACACACACACACACACACACACACACACACCACAATTTGCTTGTTATTCTAAATCATTGTGATGAAAATAAGTGCCCCACAAAAGAAAATGCCTCTGTTATTACCCAACACACAACACCCTCTCATCATTACCCACCACACAGCACCCCTTTCAGAATTACCCCCCACACAGCACCCCCCGCAGCATTACCCACCACACAGCACCCCCTTCAGCATTACCCCTCACAAAGCACCCCCTCAGCACTACCCACCACACAGCACCCCCTTCAGCATTACCCCCCCACAAAGCACCCCCTTCAGCATTACCCACCACACAGCACCCCCTTCAGCATCACCCCCCACAGAGCACTCCCTTCAGCATTACCCCCCACACAGCACCCCCTTCAGCATTACCCCCACACAGCTCCCCTTTCAGCATTATCCCCCACACAGCACCCCCTTCAGCATTACCCCCCACACAGCACCCCCTTCAGCATTACCCCTCACACAGAAACCCCCTTCAGCATTACCCCCCCACACACAGCTCCCCCTTCAGCATTACCCCCCACACAGCACCCCCTTCAGCATTACCCCCCCCCCCCCCCCCCCCCCACACACACACACACACACAGAAACCCATCATTACCATATAGCGCTGTGTAGTTTCTGCTGCCAGGAGAGAGTTCCATTCTCCCCGCGACACAGCTGTCCCCGATGTTGGACTCCGTTGGTTCCCGCTGTTGGACAGCTAGGTGACATAGCCCCGCACCATCCTCTGCAGCTCGCTCTCATGGCACCCAGCCTCACTGCAACAGCAGCAGGTCCACGTCCTCCGCTACCGGCATGGAGCGCAGGGACAGCTTCGGCCGGGTTGCTGTACAAGGTGCAGGGTGCCGTCCCAGCTGCTCCAGTGAGTCATAAGTATCTTCTTTACATTATTTTAATTATTAATAACAGGGGAGGCACTGCCTCCCCTGCCTCCCCTGACTGTTAGGAAGAGAGAGGTGCTTCAGCATCCTAAGGGGCAGAGAGAGGGGCAGAGAGAAGTGCTGCAGCAGCCTGAGAGGCAGAGAGAGGTGCTTCAGCGGGTTCACTACGCCCGACCGCCGGCTTACCGTCAGTGTGGCGAGCGCAAATGAAGCAGAGACAAGTGATGCAGCTTCCAGGAAAGAGGGTGGGATGTGATAAGCGGAAAAAGCGGTAAACCTCCTGTTTACCTCAATTTCCTAATGTACTATCCCCTGGCCGGCAGGACAGCGCTGCGAAGGGGTTTGCCAGCTTTTGCTGACGATAGCCCATAGAAACCTATGAGCTTCTCTCCGCAGTACTGGGTGAGGGATCCGAACGGATCGCTCCCAGCATGCCCCGCGTGCCAGCCCCGCCACCCTGCGCATGCGCAGACTGACTCCCGAGGCCGAATTCCAGAAGTCAGGTTGCTGCTGCGCATCGCGGAGGACAGCTGTTATCGGAAATTAATATCCGCAATGCTGATCGCATATGTAAGTACATATGCGATCAGCATCAAGGCGATGGACGGCGATATACATTAGTACATCCTGCCCAGAGAGAGGTGCTGCAGCAGCGGGGGCAGAGAGTGGTGCTGCAGGACAGAAGTAACTCTACTGCACAGCTACAAGCAGGCAGTGAGACATATAAAAAGGGCGGGCAGAGCTCCGGCATGTGCTGGCTGTCAGTGTCTCCTGCTGTTGCCTCTGGTCTGCCCTGTTTCCTACCTAGTCTCTGAGTCCGAGTCAGTGTGCACCCCTCTGCTCCTCTTCTTTCTGCTCTGCGGCTGCCAGTATAGTGGGCCGTGGAAATGAAGGGGGGGCGGGTGACGAGCAGCTGTGCACCATCCACCTTTTTCAACGCCCGGAGGTGCGCTCCACTGGAGCCATCCTCGCTACACCCATGGCTTTAAGCTTAGCTTATGACTGTCACTGTGGCACTTCCGCCATCTATAAATGGCGATAGCGATACAGGGGGCGATTCAGAGATGGACACAGCTGTGCGTCTGTATGCAGCGGCCGGGTCCATCTGCATGACCCGTCTCCATCTATGCAACCCTTCTCCTTGCGGCTGCATCCTGGAGGGATGCGGACGAAAGGTGATTAATAGCGGCGGGCGTTTGGGGGGATATTTCGGTGTTTTGAGGGTATGGCAGCCAATACAGATGTGTGTCACAATCGTTTTCAGGGCTCCTGCATGACATCACATGCAGCCGATCCGATAAAATAAATGGCGGCGGACAGCCAGCCAACACAGCAAGGCAGAGATCTACCTTAATCGATGCATCCACAATTAAATTGCAAATGCATCGGGAGGCGGCACCACACATGCTGGACAGCCTTACTCCTATGAGGATATGGACGCAGATCTTGCTGCGGATCCATCTCTGAATAACCCCCTTGCCAACAAAGGGACCCAGCAACAGGTTTTCCGGTTCTAGCGAAGTTTACCAGGCATTGCTGAGTCCCTGCCAGGTTAAAGTGTCATTTACATCCACAGATTGGCTGTCACGCATGCACATGACACAGCGGCCCATCGCTGGATGCAGTAAGCTGCCAGCAACAGACCGGTGGAGCCCAGAAATGAGAGGGATAGGATGTCACTTCACCAGAGAGATAAGTAATATTAAATATCAATGGCATATTCTTTAGTATCATTGCGATACTAAACAAAATATACTGCTGGTAATAAGTACCTAAAGCTCAATAACTGCAGAACATAAACTAAGGGATAAATTTACTAAGGTGGGAGTTTTTTAGTACTGGTGATTTTACTCATAGCGACCAATCAGATATTACTTAACATTAATATAGCTGCTTCTAGAAAATAATGGATGGGCTGGGGGGGAGGGGGGGGGGAATTCAGACTGGATTGCTGCAGTGGCAGTGATCGCAGTCTGTATTCCTTTGTGGAGTGCGCCTGCGCACCCTGGGAGCCCAGTGAGATGCTAACAACATCTCTGGGCTGCGATCACCTCTGCCTGATTGACATGTCAGAGTAAGTAAATTTAGCACATCTACGATCGGATCTGAATTACCCCCAGAATCCGAATGTTTGCTATGGGCAACATCACCAGTTCTAAAAAGCTCCCACCTTAGTAAATGTACCCCTATATATCTACTTAAATACAGTCCTTTATATATCAGTTTGGGCAATTATCAGCGACATTTAGTACTGTAACATCGATGTATAATCTGAATATTATTATTTTTAATATTCTAATTTATTATTATTAACATTTATTTAAAGAGTGCCTACATATTATGTATAACTTTACAGAGTATTTATAATCATTCATATCACACAGACACATATACACTAGGGTTAAATTCTTCAGACGCCAAATAGACTACAAGTATAATTTTTCATGTAAAAAAATAAGATAAATAAATAAACATTATAGTATAAAAACTATGAAAAAGGGTGATATAAATTGGTTGCATATTCTCTCTTAGGTACACAATAGTCACTTATCTTTTTTTCCCCCTTGCACAACTAGGGTGGGCAATCCTGGGCCATTTCTTCAATCCATCAGCTCTCAGGGCAGAGCACTAGTGTGCCTAGGGTTGGTGCCACTGTGGAGAGAGCTAGGGCTTTGAATTTTGGAAACAATGTGTCTTCAGTTACGGTCTTTGAACCCGCAGCTATTGTATCCCCGGCATCCGCTATGGCCTCTGTTCGCCCCCCCCTTCCCCGTTGTGGCAGCATTGTCTAACAGCAGGAGTTCAGCTCGGCTGGCAGCAGCTACTCTTTCTGGTAACTCCAGGCCTGCAATTGAGCAATTTATATGGGCATGCCGCGATATGGGGTCGACCGCTGTGCATTTAACACACCGGCAGCAGTAGCAGCTATTAGGAACACTACTGTGGTTTCTTCAGCATTGTTTCCTGCAAGTTAGGCTGCAGCTATGGAGGAGGAGTTATCCTGTCTTTCAGATGCAGCGACTGATGAAGACCTTGGAGAAGTTGCAGTGGAAGAAGTAGCATCATCGCCTGAGGAGTTGACAGCTGGGCAACCCCGGGACTTCAGGTAAGGTGGAGGAGTAGTCGTATAAGAAGAGTTTTAGCTCATCTTCATCTGAGGGTTGGGGTAGGGCTTCTTCCTCTTCTTCATCTTGTTCATTAGACTCTGCGGCCGGTAGCACTGCAAAAGTTCGTAAATGGCTTCTAAATACGTGCATCATAGGCGCGATAGGCAGGTCAAGTGAAGGCGGATCGTGAGTAGTTTGCAGAGGGCCAGGAAGTGCCGCAATTTGCCTGGGGTAGTGCATTGTGACTACACGGCTGTGTTTCGGGGGTTGTGCGAGAGCTGTGGAGAGAAGATTCCGAAAGGGGGATATGTGGAGATGTTTATACTGACTGATGATGCTAAGAAAGAGTTTAAGGCAGTGAAGACAAAGGACAAAATAGGCATTTAGGTCTTCCGATTCTATGACAACTGGTTGGCTAATTTTTGTGTGTTAGCAGTTTTGGAAGATCGTACATAGGAGCATTTGAACGTGATAAGATATATACTCCTGATTGATGACATGCAGCGCAAGTCGAAGGATACCGCGTGGAGGGTGTATGATGAACAGTTTAGGTGTAAGCAGGACTGTTTGCATGTTATGGATTTTGGTTGCAAGGATGTAGAGGTTTGGCAGGATGTAATACGGTCGTAGCAGGATAGGAACGAATCTAGAAGGGGATCGGACATTCAGCAGGCGGGGACAAGTGCCGAGCGTTCCGCTTCTGAGGCTCCCACGGTGCAACGCTTTGGGGGATCTGGTCGGTTAGCATTACAGGCGCAGTCTAAAGGAAATGCTTTGCCTTTAATACTTCCACATGTCCCTTTGGGCAGCGGTGTCGTTTTCAACACCTCTGACTGCGTTGCAATGGTTTCCACCCCGCATCCAATTGTTTTCGCTCTGGGTGTCAAGGAGCTAAGACGAGGAGCAGCACAGCTGTCAAAACAGTGGTTAGTGGTGTCTCTAAGTAGGGCTCCCATACTATTCCGTTTGGAGGCTATGTCCAAATGGTTGGGGTCAGGGCTGGCTCCAGAGCTGGGGCTACAGCTCAGTTAAAAATTCAAATGGGAGAGCCACACCAAATACCAGTGAGTTAGTCTGAAATGGCAATTGGTGACATTTGCTGTGGCTCCTCTATTTGAAATATGAACTGACCTGTAGCCCCTTCCCTGAAGCTGCCACTGGTTGGGGTAGTATCCAAATAGGGCTTGTGGCCCGGGCCTCTCAAGGCTAAAATAGATGTTGAGTCAGGTTTTTGTTTGCTTCCCTTGCACCCTGAGTTGTTTAGGTTCATGGGCTTTTGCATTGGGGGGAATACTTCATAGACAAGTGCTTTCCTATGGGGTGCTCTATTTTCTTGTGCGTTTTTCGAGAAGCTTAGCACTTCTCTGCACTGGTGTGTGCAGTTTTTTTGCGACGGTCATGGTGTAGCAAAATATCTTGATAACTTCCTGTACATGGGACCCTTAGGTTTAGTACATTGTAGTGACGAGCACTGTTTATGCATTTTGGGGTTCCTGTGGCTGAGGACAAAATGGAGGGGCCCCTTTTCTGTTTGTCATTCCTGGGTATCGAGATTGATACCATTCCTGGTGCTTGCCATCTTCCTCAGGACAAGGTCGTAAAACTAAGGGAGTCCATTGCGCAGTGTTTAGCACAGTGTAAGATAATTCTGTGACAGGCCCAATCTCTTTTGGGTATATTAAACTTTATTCCCATGGGCAGGGTTTTTTGCTGTAAACTAAAATGGGCCATGGTGGGAGTTTCCAAGTCCCATCATTTCGTTCATCCCATCATCTGAACTCAAGAGGGACCCTTCGGTTTAGGTTTCCTTTTTGGCGGACTTTAATGATGTTAGAATCTGGATGGCCCCGCTTGTCGACAACATCGAATTGCATTTTTTTACAGATGTGGCTGGATCTTCAGGTATCGGGTGTTACCTGAGCAGATCCTGGAGTGTTGTGCCTTGGTCTGAGGGATGGACGCGGAGGGTTCTGACCAGAGACATAATGTTGCTGGAGTTCCCAATCATGGTCTTGGGTGGTCAGTTTAGCAATTGCAGTATCCTTTTAACCTTTAACAAAAACGAAAGAACAGAATTGTCTTTTTGTTGACGCACTTAGAAAGGAAATTGATGTGTTGATATATTGGTTGTTTTTATTAAGACTTAACTTTTATTCTATTAGCTAAAATATCCTGTTTAGTGAAATATAGACATACATATGTGAAAAATTAATAAAAGTGATAATAAAATTAGCTTCCGGGCTCACTGTGTTGTTATTCCTATAATATTAAGTCGTATGCGTGATTATTAACTCATCTATTGATTCTATACAGGGGATCTGTAATCATATATGTAGTCCTTTAGGATATCCCAAATAGGCACAATGGGGGTCATTCCGAGTTGTTTGCTCGTTGCCGATTTTCGCAACGGAGAAATTAAGGCAAAAATGCGCATGCGCATGGTACGCAGTGCGCATGCGCTAAGTAATTTAGCACAAAACTTAGTAGATTTACTCACGTCCGAAAGAAGAATTTTCATCGTTGAAGTGATCGGAGTGTGATTGACAGGAAGTGGGTGTTTCTGGGCGGAAACTGACCGTTTTCTGGGAGTGTGCGGAAAAACGCAGGCGTGCCAGGATAAAACACAGGAGTGTCTGGAGAAATGGGGGAGTGGCTGGCCGAACGCAGGGCGTGTTTGTGACGTCAAGCCAGGAACGAAACGGGCTGAGCTGATCGCAGTGTAGGAGTAAGTCTCGAGCTACTCAGAAACTGCTAAGAATTATTTATTCGCAATTCTGCTACTCTTTCGTTCGCAATTCTGCTAAGCGAAGATACACTCCCAGAGGGTGGCGGCCTAGCGTGTGCAATGCTGCTAAAAGCAGCTAGTGAGTGAACAACTCGGAATGAGGGCCAATGTCCACTCTATTTGTCACATAGGTGAATTAAAGATGAAAAGACAAAGAATATTGTTATTATATTCCACACAAAGACAAGTCTGCTAACTATGGTGTTATTCACTCCTCCATACCACATCTATTATTCAGGCAAGGGTTCCGATTATACAATCCGTCCTCTGTATGAATTAATGTTGGGACATAGCAGGTAGTGGATACTATCTATATACTAGTGATGTGCACCGGAAATTTTTCGGGTTTTGTGTTTTGGTTTTGGATTCGGTTCCACAGCCGTGTTTTGGATTTGGATGTGTTTTGGCAAAACCTCCCTGAAAATTTTTTGTCGGATTTGGGTGTGTTTTGGATTCGGGTGTTTTTTTTACAAAAACCCCTCAAAAAAAGCTTGAATCATAGAATTTGGGGGTCATTTTGATCCCATAGTATTATTAACCTCAATAACCATAATTTCCAATCATTTCCAGTCTATTCTGAACACCTCACACCTCACAATATTATTTTTAGTCCTAAAATTTGCACCGAGGTCGCTGGATGGCTAAGCTAAGCGACTCAAGTGGCCGACACAAACACCTGGCCCATCTAGGAGTGGCACTGCAGTGTCAGACAGGATGGCAGATTTAAAAAAATAGTCCCCAAACAGCACATGATGCAAAGAAAAAAAGAGGTGCAATGAGGTAGCTGTGTGACTGAGCTAAGTGACCCAAGTGGCCGACACAAATACCTGGCCCATCTAGGAGTGGCACTGCAGGATGGCAAATTTAAAAAATAGTCCCCAAACAGCACATGATGCAAAGAAAAAAAGAGGTGCACCAAGGTCGCTGGATGGCTAAGCTAAGCGACACAAGTGGCCGACACAAACACCTGGCCCATCTAGGAGTGGCACTGCAGTTTTCTAGCGAGAGGATGAGTGCTTCCATCCTCATGTGAATCTGAACCACTAGCCATGAACATAGGCCAGGGCCTCAGCCGTTCCTTGCCACTCCATGTCGTAAATGGCATATTGGCAAGTTTACGCTTCTCATCAGACGCTTTTAATTTTGATTTTTGTGTCATTTTACTGAACTTTTGTAGTAATGACGACACAGAGGTAGAGCAGTGGACTTCTGTACCGTACTGCTATATATATACTGGTGGTCAGCATAATTCTGCACTGTCCTCCTACTATATACTGCTCACAACTAAAATGCAGCACAGTTATGGATGCATAGTATACTTGACGACACAGAGGTAGAGCAGTGGACTACTGTACCGTACTGCTATATATATATATATATATATACTGGTGGTCAGCAAAATTCTGCACTGTCCTCCTACTATATACTGCGCACAACTAAAATCCAGCACAGTTATGGATGCATAGTATACAGTACTTGATGACACAGAGGTAGAGCAGTGGACTACTGTACCATAATGCTATATATATATACTGGTGGTCAGCAAAATTCTGCACTGTCCTCCTACTATATACTGCGCACAACTAAAATGCAGCACAGGTATGGATGCATAGTATACTTGACGACACAGAGGTAGAGCAGTGGACTACTGTACCGTACTGCTATATATATACTGGTGGTCAGCAAAATACTGCACTGTCCTCCTACTATATACTGCGCACAACTAAAATGCAGCACAGGTATGGATGCATAGTATACTTGACGACACAGAGGTAGAGCAGTGGACTACTGTACCGTACTGCTATATATATCTGGTGGTCAGCAAAATTCTGCACTGTCCTCCTACTATATACTGCGCACAACTAAAATGCAGCACAGGTATGGATGGATAGTATACTTGATGACACAGAGGTAGAGCAGTGGACTACTGTGCCGGAATGCTATATTTATACTGGTGGTCAGCAAAATTCTGCACTGTCCTCCTACTATATACTGCGCACAACTAAAATGCAGCACAGGTATGGATGCATAGTATACTTGACGACACAGAGGTAGAGCAGTGGACTACTGTACCATACTGCTATATATATGGGTTCACTACGGCTGGCCGGCGGTCGGGCTCCCGGCGACCAGCATCCCGGCGCCGGGAGCCCGACCGCCGGCTTACCGACAGCTTGGCGAGCGCAAATGAGCCCCTTGCGGGCTCGCTGCGCTCGCCACGCTACGGGCACGGTGGCGCGCTACGCGCGCCACACTATTTTATTCTCCCTCTATGGGGGTCGTGGACCCCCACGAGGGAAAATAATTGTCGGTATTCCAGCTGTCGGGCTCCCGGCGCCGGTATACTGAGCGCCGGGAGCCCGACCGCCGGCAAACAGAAGACCACCCATATATATATATACTGGTGGTCACTGCAAAATTCTGCTCTGTCCTCCTACTATATACTACAATGCAGCACAGATATGGAGCGTTTTTCAGGCAGAGAACATAGATATTTTCAGCACACTGAGCACAGATATTTGCAAGCACACTGAGCACAGATATTTGCAGCACACTGAACACAGAAACTGAGAGAACACAGCCATGTCCTCTCGCTATCATCTCCAAAGCACGAGTGAAAATGGCGGCGACGCGTGGCTCCTTATATAGAATACGAATCTTGCGAGAATACGACAGTGCGATGATGACGTTCGGGCGCGCTCGGGTTAACCGAGCAAGGCGGGAAGATCCGAGGCTGCCTCGGAACCGTGTAAAATGGGGGAAGTTCGGGGGGATTCGGATCCTGAGGAACTGAACCCACTCCCACTACTATATACCCTTATTAAGGATATGTTCATATACATTCCACAATATGATCCTGCTTTACGTCCTTGTTTGGACTCTATTATATAAGGCCTGCTGACAATGATATCAGGTATCTTAATAAATATCTCTCTGATAATTCAGGTTAGTATTACAAGAAAGGCAACCCTATTATCACGTCTAGTATACAGGTCCTTTTAATATATCTATGAGTCTCAATATTAGCTGATGATGGTATGAGAGTCTGTATAAAACTGTATAATCAACACCATGTCTTAATCATACAGGCTTATCATGTGTATCATCATATGTATGATCATTATCTTCTGATCTTTGTCGTTCACCTATAAATTGTTAATTATTCGAATGTGGACATTGGGCCCACTGTATTGGTTATTCCCAAAGTTTAGATTCCTCTAGTCTCAAAAAATGGTAAACCTAAATTCTATTTATTTCAATTATAATGATGAAAAAGACATCCTTCAGTTGAAGCTATAGGAATAAATATGTACTGTCAGTATATATATCTTATATAGTTTATTCCAGTGTTATAATTATGAAGAAATATCATTCAGTTGGAGCTATAACACACGGGAATAAGTGTGTGTTGATAGTACAGGGATCTCCTATAATTTATTCCAATATTTGGATTGTATTTTATCTGTTGTCACAGGTAACCGAGATACTGCGTGTCTCTATTCACAAAATAATGTTTCAGTCTCCCAGTAGCTTCCCATTGATACACTGTGGCTGTATTAGGAAACAGTTTCTTATATGTTACATTCTGTGCTTGTACAGCTCTCCCAGCAGCTCCCTGCTGATACACTGTAGCTGTATTAGGAAACAGTCTCTTATATATTATTATGTGCCAAATCATCTGATTTACACTGCCAAAAATGCATTACTGTATACTGTATTAAAGCTAAAGTGTACAAAAATATGCTGTGGATGTCAGTATCTCATATCATTTGACCCAGTATTAAGTTACACTGTATCTGCTATTATAAGTGACTGGATTTGTGTATTGAAACGTAATTGTATTGAAAACAGTTACATTAAGTTGCAAATTCGTATTCCAGTTTCTATACTGAATCAGCTGTACATGGCACTGTCTAAATAGAGACTGAAACCTATGCTGTTCTTATAGCTTAACTTCACAGTGTTAATTCCTATTACATTGCATATTGTTCCTGATCCTATCTTTCCCTTCAACTGAATTGGAGGATCTCCGCTTTCTATTATCAACCCCTGTGCTCATTCTATTATCATATACATTGATTTACATTATGTTTGACAGTGAGCCCGTTTGCACAGAAACGCCGGTGTGCACGTTTCACTAACAGGCTTCGTCAGGGCAAATCAGGCGGCGCACTCGAGATACAATGTAGCACATAGGCGCTCCATTGTATCCAATGGTGGGAACTTTGCGGTCAGTGGTAGACCGCAAGGTTATGTGGGGTCACTCTTGTGGTCTCCCGCTGACCGCAAAGTTCCCACCATTGGATATAATGGAGCGCCTATGCGCTACATTGTATCTCGAGTGCGCCGCCTGATTGATAGCTCAGGCGTGCACAGCCAATCAGGAGAGTGCCATGATGTTGCGCTCCCTGATTGGCTGAAGGGACCCTCTTTGACAGCAGTCACGGAGGGTCCCGCCAGTCGGGGAAAGGGGTCCCATGTGTAAACATGGGACCCCTTTCAGTGCGTGGTCTGTGTTTTCCGTTTTTTTATTATGCCAAGTACGTGGATTACAAACAAGAAGAGGACCGAACTACACTGGATTGTTGTGAGTATAATTTTATTTACAGGTACCCCTGTGGATTCTTCGTGGAGAAGGAGACCGACCCTTCATGTCAACATAGGTAAGTATGTGTGTATGTTGGTGTGCATATATGTAATAAAGTTATACTGTCACGGTGTGTGTACTGTTTTTATTTGGGTATTTTTTTGTAGTAGAACTACAGGTACCAGCGGGCCTGTTTTTCCCCTGCATGCTGGTACTTGTGGTACTCCAAGTACCAGCTTGTGGGGGGAGGCTTGCTGGGACTTGTAGTTCTTCTACAAAAAACAATATTCTTTCATTTTACACTCTGGCTATCAGCCCCCCATCCGCCGCTCTTGGATGGGGGACAGCCTCCGGCTTCACCCCTGGCCCTTGGGTGGCTGGAGGGGGGGACCCCTTGATTTAAGGGGTCCCCACTCCTCCAGGGTACCCTGGCCATGGGTGACTAGTTGGGGATTTAATGCCATGGCTGCAGGAATCCGGGACGTGCAGTCAGGGGAGGCAGTGCCTCCCCTGTGATTAATTATTAAAATAATATAAAGAAAAAAGCGTAAAAGCGGCACTGAAAAAAGTGCCTCGCTGACAGGCACACCACCCCCATGTCAGCGAGGCACCTGTGATTGGACAGCGGATCCAGTGCTGGATCCGCTTGTCCAATCACCCAGATTTGGCAGGTCCCAGCGGTGAGTGTGTGCAGCTCTCCCCTGTCCTCCTCCCCCATCTCTCCCTTCGTCCTCCTCCATCTGCCCCGTCCTCCTCTGCCCCGTCCTCCTCCGCCCTCCCGCTGTCAGCAGCGGTTTGTGGCTCTCCCCCGACCTCCTCCCACTGACAGCAGCGGTGTGCGGTTCTCCCCCCGTCCTTCTCTGTTGGCTCCGGCTGGCTCCGTCCGCCCCGTCCTCTCCCATCTCTCCCTTCGTCCTCCTCCGTCCGCCCCATCCTCCTCCGCCCTCCCGCTGTCAGCAGTGGTTTGCGGCTCTCCCCTGACCTCCTCCCGCTGACAGCAGCGGTGTGCGGTTCTCCCCCCGTCCTTCTCCGTTGGCTCTGGCTGGCTCCATCCACCTCGTCCTCCCCCCGTCTCTCCCTTTGTCCTCCTCTGTCCGCCCCGTCCTCCTCCGCCCTCCTGCTTTCAGCAGCGTTTTGCGGCTCCCCCCCGACCTCTTCCCACTCACAGCCAGCAGCAGGTTAGTCAGAGAGTCTCTCTCTCTCTCTCTCTCCTCTTTTCCCCCCTGCTGTGGATTGAAGTTTAATGTTAAATTTTACAGGTACTGGCCTTATTGGATTCTACTGGACAAGTGGACGTGACCCACGTGGGATGTAGGTAAGTAATGTGTCTCTCATTTTTACAGGTATTGGCCCTATTGGATTCTACTGGACAAGTGGACGTGATCGGCGTGGGATGTAGGTAAGTATGTGTGAGTGTGTGTGATGTAATAAATTTGTACTGTCACGGTGTGTGTGTTGTGTTTTTATTTGGGTATTTGTTGTTGTTATAGAACTACAGGTACCAGCGGGCCCATTATTTCCCTGCATGCTGGTACTTGAGGTTCTCCAAGTACCAGGAAGCGGGGGAGGCTTGCTGGGCCTTGTAGTTCCATAACAAAAAACAATATTCTTTTTTTAACACTCTTATGGCTATCAGCCTCCCATCCACCGCCCATGAATGGGGGTGGACAGTCTCGGGCTTCACCCCTGGCCCTTGGGTGCTTGGAGGGGGGGACCCCTTCATCTAAGGGGTCCCCACTCCTCCAGGGAACCCTGGCCAGGGGTGACTAGTTGGGGGGGTAATGCCACGGCCGCAGGGACCTACATAAATGTGTCCTCCGGCTGTGGCATTATGTCCCTGGCTAGTGGAGCCCGGTGCTGGTTTTAAAAATACGGGGGACCCCTACGTCTTTTGTCCCCTGTATTTTTGGAACCAGGACCGGACTAAGAGCCCGGTACTGGTTGTCTAAATACAGGGAACCCCTGTCCAATTTTTCCCCCAGTATTTAAACAACCAGGACCGGCTCAAAGAGCCCGAGGCTGGTTATACTTAGGAGGGGGGACCTCATGCAATTTTCTTTTATTTTTTTTAACCCATTCAGCCCCTTCTCCATTAAGTTAATGGAAGGCATGCACAACATAATTGCATTTATGTCCTCCTCCCACTCCCTTCCCAAACACTAATTTTTTTTCTATAAAAATGTACAATATATCTCAAGTATGATGAGCAGGCACGCAGCGGGCATTGGCGGCACCGGACTGAGATGAAAATTAGTGGCGGAGGGCTGGGTCAGTTGATTGTGGGCGAGTTTGTAAGCCATTGGCGGTGGCAGCGGGCATCGGCTCAGGGGCAGTAGCGGGCATTGGCTCGGCGGCGGTAGGGGTCATCGGCAGGATTAGGCGGGAATTATGGCTGTAGTGCCTCACCAGCCACTGACCTCACCGCATGCCACTGGCAAGGACCAATATAAAAGTGTCCCCTGGCTGTGGCATTATCTCTCTGGCTAGTGGAGCCCGGTGCTGGTGTGAAAAATACGGGGGACCACTACGTCTTTTGTCCCCCATTTTTTTGGCACCAGGACCGGATGCAGAGCCCGGTGCTGGTTTTTAAAATATGGGGGAACCCCTGTCATTCCCCCCCCCCCGTATTTTTACAACCAGGACCGGCTCAAAGAGCCCGAGGCTGGTTATGCTTAGGAGGGGGAACCCCACACATTTTTTTTTCAGGATTTTTTGAACACTTTTGTGCCGTCCATGAAGTCGAATCCAGGCCACCCACTATTCGTCAATTGGTCCATTTTTCGACAGTGGGACTGTCGAATCTGTTATTTATTGAATATGTTGAATTCAGGTCCCAGCGGGAGGGTTTCAACTGTCGAATTGTGTCGATTCCAAAAACGGTCGAATTCCAGCCGGAATTTGACCGCAATTGCATATACCCCATAGACAACATACAAACTCCAAACAAAAAGGTCTCTGTTTGTGCACATACATGCAGCGTGCACAGGAAATATGGTAGCACACGCATCCACACAGACAAGCCACAAAGATATATTCAACACATATTTCATACAACACATAAATTACACTTAGACAAAACATGTCAAGCACCAGACATTATAATGTATTTATATAATAGAGTGTAACATCAGATATATATGTATTATTGGAACGGAACAAGTTAAGTATATCATGCTTTGTGTCAAAATTATCAGGAGAATGTGTGTATTAATTTGATAGCTATGGGTAGATTGTAGCACATTGCAACAATTAGTTATGCCCAAATGTATGAATACAAAGGACTTCCTGAAGACTTGAAACTGGATTCACAGTCATGGCCCTGGGGGCAGATACATGTGTTTGCAACATAGTACAAAAGCCCTCACATTGACCTATGAGCCGTTGAGTTCTTGAGAGGTCTAGCCTTTGGACCAATGGAAGAAGATGAAACCCACTGTTGTATACACCCATTATTTTACTGTATAAACATAGGGACCCAGAAGCAGGGAACTCTTACACATTCTCATTCTCTCTCTGATACATTCTCGTACACTCTCACTCACACACACACACGCGCGCACACACACACACACACACACACACACACACACACACACACACACACACACACCCACCCCCTTATCAGAAGTCTCCTACCTGATGACAGGCTGCCTGGGACCAGTGAAACTAAGCGTATGTATATTGGCTGCAACTGATTTAATGTAACTACAACTGCGTCTTTTATAACTGTAACTCTGTAACCATATATATTATAACTGAATGATATACTGTACATATGTAATTTTGTATGCATACCCTTTTAATATCAAATATATATATATATATATATATATCTATCTCTGAGCAATGGACCTCAGCTTACAATGTGTGCGACTGCTTGCTTTCTCTTAAGGGATATAGTGTTGCGACGTTCAGTGTACTTTTATCGTATATGGGCCCTCATTCCGAGTTGTTCGCTCGCAAGGCGATTTTAGCAGAGTTACACACGCTAAGCCGCCGCCTACTGGGAGTGAATCTTAGCTTCTTAAAATTGCGAACGATGTATTCGCAATATTGCGATTACAAACTACTTAGCAGTTTCAGAGTAGCTTCAGACTTACTCGGCATCTGCGATCAGTTCAGTGCTTGTCGTTCCTGGTTTGACGTCACAAACACACCCAGCGTTCGCCCAGACACTCCTCCGTTTCTCCAGCCACTCCCGCGTTTTTTCCGGAAACGGTAGCGTTTTTTATCCACACGCCCATAAAACGCCGTGTTTCCGCCCAGTAACACCCATTTCCTGTCAATCACACTACGATCGCCTGAGCGAAGAAAAAGCCGTGAGTAAAAATACTATCTTCAAAGCAAATTTACTTGGTGCAGTCGCAGTGCGAACATTGCGCATGCGTACTAAGCAGAAAAACGCTGCGATGCGAAGAAAATTACCTAGCGAACGACTCGGAATGAGGGCCATGGTTATAAGTTGTGCCTTGCGTCCGCAGTATATATTAACGCTGGCATTGAAATGTTTATTTAGTAATAATTTGAAATTCACACTATTCAGATGATTATCTACTTGTCACTGTTAGTATTGGGAGTCTGGAGTACTTTGACAATTTTTTACCTCCAGCCGAGTTCACCTGTGTGACCCGAACCCCCCCCCCCCCCCCTCTAAGTTTATTATTTTGGCTGATTCTCTTCTGTCTTTATGTTGCTTTGAGTGGCATGAAGCTTGTCTAAATGGACATTTCCATTCATTCCATTTTTTTTTTTGCCAGATTCTCAACTAGTCTTTAAAGTGATTTAGTTTAATTACAGCACTGTGGCCTTACAATTTTTATAAATGTAACTTTTCTTTTTACTTCTCCCTCCCTTATAGGTTTGCTAAAGTGTGAGATTTGGGTGGTTGGTCACTCTTATGTTTTTTTGGACAGCTAAGTTTATGGCCTCCTATGGGGCTCCATGTTTTTCAGAGTCTGCAGAAGTGAGATGGATAGGATTGAGGGGCATGTTATGGAGGGATTTGAAAGCCAAGCTTCAAGAACAAGTGAGGCTGTGTGGCTTGCCTAGGATTTTGGTTATCCATTTAGATGGGAATGATTTTAAATGAAGGAATACTTTGGATCTGTGGTTTGCAAGATGGTGTGGTTTTGTATCGTGCCTTTGTTATGTTGGCAAGGAGTGACCCATTTTTGAGCAATTGATGAGGCCCAGAAGAAAGGTAATTCAGTTGTAGCTAAATTCATGTTGGTTAATGGAGGTGCTGTGGTTAGGCACTCTAGAATTAGATTTTGGTATTTTTACCTATTTAGGGCTGTTGGGGTGCATTTCGCTACAGAGGGCTTGTGTCTTTTCATTGAGAATCTGTTTTCGTTAGTGTATGATATCGGGTAGGTGTATGGTGGTGGAGAGTGGTTTCTGTAAGCAGAACCTCACTTTTGACATAAAAGAATGGCAGGTTAATCTGTTAGTTGGTTTTAGGTGTGCTCACCTTCATTGACTGATATACTGTACATCTGCTGTAACACCTTACCGGGGGCAACCTCATCATCTGTACAGGTGGGTAGTCAAGGCAGAAGGTTGAGTAGATACCTTTTGTGTTCTTAGATCAGTTGACTTCACCGTTTTATAGAGTGGGTTGTGTATTTTGGGCTTGGGCTGTTTTATAGCCATTCTTTTTTGCCACCATACTTTTGATTATTAATTATCTTATATGATCATTAAACTACATAGTCATTTGAATAAATAACTGACATTTTTCTGCCAAATCCATGTATTTGTGTCTTCATTTTAATTAGTTTAGTATAATATTATGTTTGATTATATGTTGATGCAAGCATAGGACAATTCTCAGCCGATAGAAGGTTTAATTTTACATATATGACATAATTATTAACTAAAATATTCAAAATGGGCAAAGGAGGGACATTCTGCCTTTACATAACCCATTTCTAACAATCAAAAGTCTCCTTAATTATTTATAGAAAAGGCCAAAAGAAAAAGTAAGGTATCATAACAAGAAGAACACACAGAACTAACAGTGGAAAATAACTATAGGTGTTTCTGGGACTGTGCCAGTGCAAAAAAATAAGAAATCCCTGCTAACGTTTTAACCACTACTTACCCAGACTTACCTGTTAAATAAAATTCCCAAACAATGGAAAGCATCAAATGGTTACCTTTATTTGAGTTACAGTCACAAAACCACAGGTAATCCGACCACAAGGGCAGGCTAGATGGACCATGTGATTCCTTTCCTATCTGCTATTAAATTCTATGTTTCTCTAATGCTTGATATGTTCTGGGAGATCCAGGCCCAATCACATTGTCGGCTTAGCACTCCATGCCAGCTTGATAACCTGCCAGACATAAGAAGAGTACAACTCACTAACTAGTTAGGTTTGTAAGCAGAAATCATGAGGTGTGTTTACAGTAAAAATGTCAATATTTATTTGTATAATAAATGGGATGCATTTAGCATCCTGGCATACATGTGACCAATGCCGGGAATCTTGACATCACTCAGTAGACCGCTGCTGGATCGCCGACAGCTGACATCCAGAAGGGGACTATTGGGGTACGGATTAGGGCCTGGGGGGGTCAGGGTTAGGCACTAGGGGGGCCATCGCCGCCTTAGGGTTATCAGTAGCTGCTCCGTTGGTTGTGAGGGTAGAAATACTTACCCCCTCCGATGGCAGGATCTTCAATGTTGGGATGCCGCTGTTGGTCATGTGACCGCCGGGATATAGTATGTATTCCTAATACATGGAGCACAAACAGATGAATCTGGAATGTCAATATTCTAAATGGATAAATAGAATTTAAGATAGAGTCCAGGTACATGCAATAGAGTCCAGGTACATGCAATAACTGTGACAGGACCAGAGCCCCTCAGTACTGTATATCCAACAAGAGACCTCAAGTTACATCTAGCACAGGTCTTACCAGTGAATGCTGGTTGCTGAGGTGAATGTAGATAGTGATCACAATGCTGTTTTGGTGAATACTGGAGCGATGTACCAAAAGATATTTCACCAGATGTCAGACAATAGAGTAATACCACTTTTATACTAAAATGACAGGTCGCACCCGGGAGCCCCATCAAGAGACCCCTTTCAGACACCGGCACGACTTGGCATATTGCTGGGTTGGTAATGTCACAGCTGACATTGCGTAGGTGGCACTTGGAGATTAAATGATCTTCAAGTGCAGCCTCTATGCAGTGAATGGATCCTGGGTCACATCGACCTGGCAAACCCATTTACACAACACAGGACCTTCCCAGGACCAACCATGCAAGCTAGCCAGTCAGGGCCGTCTTTTCGTATGGGCTCAATGGGCTCTTGCCCAAGGGCCCCAGGCTGATAGCTGAGGGTCCCCTCTTTCCAGGGGTACCAGATTTTTGAAAATAGGCCCTGGGGAACCGGAGATATCCGACTTGAAAGCAGTGGTCCTCATCCAAGCCTATTAATTGCTCTTCCCAGCCATATATCTTGGGTTTTGTCTGACTAAGAGTTTTTCTGATGATATAAACCAAAAGCTGAGACTCTCCCCTTTTGGTAGACACTGACAGCTTGTCTCTACTATGCCCAGAACCAGAGATATCAGTCTTCAAGCAGCTGGTCCCAGCTCCAGCTCCACATGCCTAATATGCAGTTTTATATTTTCGTTGGTGAATTGCTCTGGCTCCTGAACTCTGATCCCCAAGTCCCCAGTACCTCCTGAAAAGTGTCCCGAGAACCTCCAAAAAGGTGGGACTCTCTAGTTTTTTATCCTATTCAAAGCTAAGAAATTTATTTTCAGGAACTTGAGATATCTGCAGTCAAGCAAGCTGCCCTCCCACCGGAAAATGATAAATATTAAGCCCACTCCACTATCCAGTACTCCCCTACATATTAAACACCCTCTACCACCCTGGAATTCATGTACCAGGGACCCTTCATTCAGCACAATGCCCCCTTCTGCCGTTTAGCCCCATCTGTGCAGTACAGGAGTAAGTAGCAGAAATTACTGCTCCAGGTCCTACATGCAGAGCGGAAGATACAGCACCCCCTACTGCCCGTGGGACATCAAAGCTGCTGCTGATAGCAAACCCCACCCCTACTGCTGGAGGATGGGTAGGGGGCCCAGTGTATTGTTTGCCCAGGGGCCTACACTGCTATTAAGATGGCCCTGTAGCCAGGTTGGATTCCCGGGTAAGTCAACCTGGGTTAACCCTTTTTCACCGAGCCTCTCCTGTGTTATCACAGCATTAACCCAGATTTTTAGTGGCGGTGTAAAAGGGGTATAAGTGAACATGAAGGAAAATAGCTACACTATGCAGATTTGGCAATATAGGACACATTCTACTTAGCCAGGAATTGATGCTTAGCACCTGCCAGACTGGAAACAGAAACATGACTGCCTGGCTGGGAGCCAATGCAGAGTCCCCACTAAGCTCTACAAGGATCAGAACCAGGGATCACAGTAAGTTTTACCTAGAAATGAGTGGTTTTGGTTTCCTGAGAACTGAACTCCCCCAAACATCATGCTCCAAGCCCGGTACCAAGTCCGGCTTGGGACTTCCCGCAAGACTCTGACACCAGAACGAGGCAAAACGTCATCAACCCACTGTCAGAATCTCGCAGGTTTTGGATACCATATAAACAGCCACGCGTCGCCGCCATTTTCACTCCGGACTTAGAGAGTGAGGGAGACAGACCTCTGTCTCTCTATGGGTGGTGGAGTTGAGTGGGGTTAGTGTGTGCTCTGTAGGGGTGCTGCTGCAGTCACTGTGGTGTACCTGTGCTGTGTTAAGGGTGCTGTCCTGGCTGTCACTGGTGTTTCATGTGCTGCAGCTGTACATAAGTGTTGCTGTCCTGGCTGTCACTGTGTTGTACAGAGTGCAGGAGTACTGTCCTCCTGCATGCTGGAAAACATAGGAGTGTTGCTGGCCTTATATGTTGCAAAAAGTCAGGGGTGCAGTTGTTAAAAATTAAAAGCACATTGCTGTATGCTGTAAAATATAGGGGTGTTGCTGTTCAAATAACATTACACTGGCCCTGTTTGTTGTAAAAATTCAGGTGTGCAGCTGTTAGAAATTAAAAGCACACAGCTGTATGCTGTATAAGATAGGGGTGTTGCTGTTCAAACAATATTACACTGGCCCCGTATGCTATAAAAATTCAGGGGTGCAGTTGTTAAAAATTAAAAGCACACTGCTTCTGTATGCTGTAAAATATAGGGGTGTTGCTGGCCTTCTATATTGTAAAAATTCAGAGGTGCAGTTGTAAAAAAATAAAAGCACGCTGCTCCTGTATGCTGTAAAATATTGGGGTGCTGCTGGCCCTGTATTCTATAAAAATTCAGAGGTGCAGTGAAAATCAATTTACACTGGCCCTGTCTTGCATGCTGTAATAATTCTAGGGTGCATTGAAAATCAATGTACACTGGCCCTGTCTTGTATGCTGTAATTATTCTAGGGTGCAGTGAAAATCAATGTACACTGGCCCTGTCTTTTATGCTGTAATTATTCCAGGGTGCAGTGAAAATCAATGTACACTAGCCCTTTCTTGTATGCTGTAATAATTCTAGGGTGCAGTGAAAATCAATGTACACTAGCCCTGTCTTGTATGCTGTAATTATTGTAGGGTTCAGTGGAAATCAATGTACACTGGCCCTGTCTTGTATGCTGTAATTATTCTAGGGTGCAGTGAAAATGAATGTTAACCACCTTAGAACACCCTTCCTTATACGTCACCTGCAGCACATTCATCATAAGTCATTGGCAAGTTCAGAAACTTTGGGTAATTGCGTAAGCAGTTCTCTGACACCTAAATGATGTGGTTTTGTTTGAGTATTATTTATCTGTGAGGCTGAGGATGTAAACACTGAAGGGAGTTGGGGGGGGGGGGGGATATGAGGATGAGGAAGACATCTTGCCACTGTAGAGCCAGTTTGTGCAAGGAGAGATTAATTGATTCATTTTTGGTGGGGGCCCAAACAAACCAACCATTTCAGCCACAGTCCTGTGGCAGACCCTGTCGCTGAAATGATTGGTTTGTTAAAGTGTGCATGTCCTATTTATACAACATGAGGGTGGGTGGGGAGGGCTTCTTTGCATTATGTGCTCTTTGGGGCCTAGTATTTCAAACTGCCATCCTGTCTGACACTGCAGTGCCACTCCTAGATGAGCGAGGTGTTTGTGGCCCCCACTTGGGTCGCTTAGTTTAGTAATCCAGCTACCTAATTGCATCTATTTTTCATCTTTGCATTATGTGCTCTTTGGGGACTAGTTTTTAAAAGTGCCATCCTGTCTGACACTGCAGTGCCACTCCTAGGATCCATGTGATCCTGGATGGGACAGGTGTTTGTGCCACCCACTTGGGTTGCTTAGCTTAGTCATCCAGCTACCTCATTGTACATCTTTTTCTTCTTTGCAATATGTGCTCTTTGCGGCCTTGTTTTTAAAACTGCAATCCTGTTTGACACTGCAGTGCCACTCCTAGATGGGCCAGGTGTTTGTGCTGCCCACTTGGATAGCTTAGTTTAGTCATCCAGCTACAGATGGGTCCATGTTTATCTTGATTTTTAATAGGATTAACTGACACTGGTCAATCGGACTTAATCCCCTGCTGTAATGACTGTATTATTCTCTGTATTGTATTGCAGCTGAGAACAATAGATGAAGGGTTTCTGTTAATAAACCATGTTGTGCCTAGGCACAGCAAACTAGCCAAGTTAACCGTGGACCCATCTGTACCTCATTGAACATCTTTTTCTACTTTGCAATATGTGCTCTTTGGGGCCTAGTTTTTAAAACTGCCATCCTGTCTGACACTGCAGTGCCACTCCTAGATGGGCCAGGTGTTTGTGCCACCCACTTGTGTCACTTAGCTTAATCATCCAGCGACCTCGGCAGGGATGTGCGGTGAGCTAAATAGCTCAGGAGGCACTGGCTAGCACCAGAGCCAGATTTACATGCAATTTATGAGCCAAAGCGTACATCTTGGCATTAAACACAGGTGCAGCAGTATAAACTCCTGGAAATCTGATGAGTTTTGATCAGAGATGTGCCTGACGAAGCCCTTACAGGCGAAACGCATTGAGTGCAGATAACATCGATCCCGAGCGACGCTATGCAGCGCTACGAGCAGCGGGCACGGGATTTCCGCCGGCGGAATCCGGATCTCTTTTAGCGGCTTTGGGAACCTCACAGCCAGTGAGTTTGCTCTATTGGGGACGTCATTTTGACATCATCTAAGGCTATAAAGGTACCTCCGCACTATAAAGGGACTGTCTAAATACAATATCAGCGGCCGTGCAGATGCACTAAATAGCGAATGTGGAGATCCCATTGACAACGGTATCGATTTATTTCAATATAGCCCCAAGTGTGCAAACTAAATATAATCTTTGGAAAAGATACCATTTGCGATTGACTTTACTAAGATAGAGGGAGTAAGTCGCGGACAAGCACGTCCTTTCTATTTTTTCATTATCCGCAGTGACTTTTATATACTGGAGACCACCACATCACTGTGGGGTATAAGAACTTTTTATCTACATCCCTATATGTATTAGAGATGAGCGGGTTCGGTTCCTCGGAATCCGAACCCCCCCGAACTTCAGCCTTTTTACACGGGTCCGAGGCAGGTTCGAACCTTCCCGCCTTGCTCGGCTAACCCGAGCGCGCCCGAACGTCATCATCCCGCTGTCGGATTCTCGCGAGGCTCGAATTCTATCGCGAGACTCGGATTCTATATAAGGAGCCGCGCGTCGCTGCCATTTTCACACGTGCATTGAGATTGATAGGGAGAGGACGTGGCTGGCGTCCTCTCCGTTTATAGTTACTGTTAGTAGTTAGTTGATCTGATTGCTGCTTAGCTTATTGTGGGGAGGATTGGGGAGAGCTGTTAGGAGGAGTACAGTCAGTGCAGAGTTTTGCTAGTTTTTTTTAATCCGTTCTCTGCCTGAAAAAAACGCTCCATACCATATCTGTGCTCAGCCTCAGTGTGCTGCATGATATATCTATGTATATCTGACTGTGCTGAGTGCTCACTGCTCACACAGCTGAATTGTGGGGGAGACTGGGGTGCAGTTATAGCAGGAGTACAGTGCACACTTTTGCTGCCAGTGTGACTGACCAGTGACCACCAGTATATTGTCTGCCTGAAAAAGTTAAACACTCCTGTGGTGTTTTTTTTTTATTCTATAAAAGCATTCTGCTGACAGTGTCCAGCAGGTCCGTCATTCATTATATTATATAAATATTTACCTGCAGTAGTGTTATATTTTTTTTGTTCATCTCTATCATCTTTATCATCTCTATATTAGCAGACGCAGTACGGTAGTCCACGGCTGTGGCTACCTCTGTGTCGTCAGTGCTCGTCCATAATTGTTAACCTACCTGTGGTGGTTTTTTTTTTTCTATCTTCTTCATACTAGTAGTTTAGGAGTCTGCTGACAGTGTCCAGCAGGTCCGTCATTATATTATATATACCTGCAGTAGTGATATATATATATATTTTTTATATCATTATCATCTCTATACTAGCAGACGCAGTACGGTAGTCCACGGCTGTAGCTACCTCTGTGTCGTCAGTGCTCGTCCATAATTGTATACCTACCTGTGGGGGTTTTTTTTTTTCTATCTTCTTCATACTAGTAGTTTAGGAGTCTGCTGACAGTGTCCAGCAGGTCCGTCATTATATTATATATACCTGCAGTAGTGATATATATATATTTTTTATATCATTATCATCTCTATACTAGCAGACGCAGTACGGTAGTCCACGGCTGTAGCTACCTCTGTGTCGTCAGTGCTCGTCCATAATTGTATACCTACCTGTGGTGGGTTTTTTTTTTCTATCTTCTTCATACTAGTAGTTTAGGAGTCTGCTGACAGTGTCCAGCAGGTCCGTCATTATATTATATATACCTGCAGTAGTGATATATATATTTTTTTTATATCATTATCATCTCTATACTAGCAGACGCAGTACGGTAGTCCACGGCTGTAGCTACCTCTGTGTCGTCAGTGCTCGTCCATAATTGTATACCTACCTGTGGTGGGGTTTTTTTTTCTATCTTCTTCATACTAGTAGTTTAGGAGTCTGCTGACAGTGTCCAGCAGGTCCGTCATTATATTATATATACCTGCAGTAGTGATATATATATATTTTTTATATCATTATCATCTCTATACTAGCAGACGCAGTACGGTAGTCCACGGCTGTAGCTACCTCTGTGTCGTCAGTGCTCGTCCATAATTGTATACCTACCTGTGGTGGGGTTTTTTTTTCTATCTTCTTCATACTAGTAGTTTAGGAGTCTGCTGACAGTGTCCAGCAGGTCCGTCATTATATTATATATACCTGCAGTAGTGATATATATATATTTTTTATATCATTATCATCTCTATAATAGCAGACGCAGTACGGTAGTCCACGGCTGTAGCTACCTCTGTGTCGTCAGTCACTCATCATCCATAAGTATACTAGTATCCATCCATCTCCATTGTTTACCTGAGGTGCCTTTTAGTTGTGCCTAATAAAATATGTAGAACAAAAATGTTGAGGTTCCAAAAATAGGGAAAGATCAAGATCCACTTCCACCTCGTGCTGAAGCTGCTGCCACTAGTCATGGCCGAGATGATGAAATTCCATCAACGTCGTCTGCCAAGGCCGATGCCCAATGTCATAGTACAGAGCATGTAAAATCCAAAACACAAAATATCAGTAAAAAAAGGACTCAAAAATCTAAAATAAAATCGTCGGAGGAGAAGCGTAAACTTGCCAATATGCCATTTACCACACGGAGTGGCAAGGAACGGCTGAGGCCCTGGCCTATGTTCATGGCTAGTGGTTCAGCTTCACATGAGGATGGAAGCACTCAGCCTCTCGCTAGAAAAATGAAAAGACTTAAGCTGGCAAAAGCACAGCAAAGAACTGTGCGTTCTTCGAAATCACAAATCCACAAGGAGAGTCCAATTGTGTCGGTTGCGATGCCTGACCTTCCCAACACTGGACGTGAAGAGCATGCGACTTCCACCATTTGCACGCCCCCTGCAAGTGCTGGAAGGATCACCCGCAGTCCAGTTCCTGATAGTCAGATTGAAGATGTCAGTGTTGAAGTACACCAGGATGAGGAGGATATGGGTGTTGCTGGCGCTGGGGAGGAAATTGACAAGGAGGATTCTGATGGTGAGGTGGTTTGTTTAAGTCAGGCACCCGGGGAGACACCTGTTGTCCGTGGGAGGAATATGGCCATTGACATGCCTGGTGAAAATACCAAAAAAATCAGCTCTTCGGTGTGGAAGTATTTCAACAGAAATGCGGACAACATTTGTCAAGCCGTGTGTTGCCTTTGTCAAGCTGTAATAAGTAGGGGTAAGGACGTTAACCACCTCGGAACATCCTCCCTTATACGTCACCTGCAGCGCATTCATCATAAGTCAGTGACACGTTCAAAAACTTTGGGCGACAGCGGAAGCAGTCCACTGACCAGTAAATCCCTTCCTCTTGTAACCAAGCTCACGCAAACCACCCCACCAACTCCCTCAGTGTCAATTTCCTCCTTCCCCAGGAATGCCAATAGTCCTGCAGGCCATGTCACTGGCAATTCTGACGAGTCCTCTCCTGCCTGGGATTCCCCCGATGCATCCTTGCGTGTAACGCCTACTGCTGCTGGCGCTGCTGTTGTTGCTGCTGGGAGTCGATGGTCATCCCAGAGGGGAAGTCGTAAGACCACTTTTACTACTTCCACCAAGCAATTGACTGTCCAACAGTCCTTTGCGAGGAAGATGAAATATCACAGCAGTCATCCTGCTGCAAAGCGGATAACTGAGGCCTTGGCATCCCGGGCGGTGAGAAACGTGGTTCCGGTATCCATCATTACTGCAGAGCCAACTATAGACTTGTTTGAGGTACTGTGTCCCCGGTACCAAATACCATCTAGGTTCCATTTCTCTAGGCAGGCGATACCGAAAATGTACACAGACCTCAGAAAAAGACTCACCAGTGTCCTAAAAAATGCAGTTGTACCCAATGTCCACTTAACCACGGATATGTGGACAAGTGGAGCAGGGCAGGGTCAGGACTATATGACTGTGACAGCCCACTGGGTAGATGTATTGACTCCCGCCGCAAGAACAGCAGCGGCGGCACCAGTAGCAGCATCTCGCAAACGCCAACTCTTTCCTAGGCAGGCTACGCTTTGTATCACCGCTTTCCAGAATACGCACACAGCTAAAAACCTCTTACGGCAACTGAGGAAGATCATCGCAGAATGGCTTACCCCAATTGGACTCTCCTGTGGATTTGTGGCATCGGACAACGCCAGCAATATTGTGTGTGCATTAAATATGGGCAAATTCCAGCACGTCCCATGTTTTGCACATACCTTGAATTTGGTGGTGCAGAATTATTTAAAAAACGAGAGGGGCGTGCAAGAGATGCTGTCGGTGGCCAGAAGAATTGCGGGACACTTTTGGCGTACAGGCACCACGTACAGAAGACTGGAGCAACACCAAAAACGCCTGAACCTGCCCTGCCATCATCTGAAGCAAGAAGTGGTAACGAGGTGGAATTCAACCCTCTATATGCTTCAGAGGTTGGAGGAGCAGCAAAAGGCCATTCAAGCCTATACAACTGACCACGATATAGGAGGTGGAATGCACCTGTCTCAAGCGCAGTGGAGAATGATTTCAACGTTGTGCAAGGTTCTGCAACCCTTTGAACTTGCCACACGTGAAGTCAGTTCAGACACTGCCAGCCTGAGTCAGGTCATTCCCCTCATCAGGCTTTTGCAGAAGAAGCTGGAGACATTGAAGGAGGAGCTAACAATGATCGATTCCGCTAGGCATGTGGGACTTGTGGATGGAGCCCTTAATTCGCTTAACAAGGATTCACGGGTGGTCAATCTGTTGAAATCAGAGCACTACATTTTGGCCACCGTGCTCGATCCTAGATATAAAACCTACGTTGTATCTCTCTTTCCGGCAGACACAAGTCTGCAGGGGTTCAAAGAACTGCTGGTGAGAAAATTGTCAAGTCAAGCGGAACGCGACCTGTCAACATCTCCTCCTTCACATTCTCCCGCAACTGGGGGTGCGAGGAAAAGGCTCAGAATTCCGAGCCCACCCGCTGGCGGTGATGCAGGGCAGTCTGGAGCGACTGCTGATGCTGACATCTGGTCCGGACTGAAGGACCTGACAACGATTACGGACATGTCGTCTACTGTCACTGCATATGATTCTCTCACCATTGAAAGAATGGTGGAGGATTATATGAGTGACCGCATCCAAGTAGGCACGTCAGACAGTCCGTACGTATACTGGCAGGAAAAAGAGGCAATTTGGAGGCCCTTGCACAAACTGGCTTTATTCTACCTAAGTTGCCCTCCCACAAGTGTGTACTCCGAAAGAGTGTTTAGTGCCGCCGCTCACCTTGTCAGCAATCGGCGTACGAGGTTAATTCCAGAAAATGTGGAGAAGATGATGTTCATTAAAATGAATTATAATCAATTCCTCCATGGAGACATTCACCAGCAGCAATTGCCTCCACAAAGTACACAGGGAGCTGTGATGGTGGATTCCAGTGGGGACGAATTGATAATCTGTGAGGAGGGGGATGTACACGGTGATGAATCGGAGGATGATGATGAGGTGGACATCTTGCCTCTGTAGAGCCAGTTTGTGCAAGGAGAGATTAATTGCTTCTTTTTTGGTGGGGGTCCAAACCAACCCGTCATTTCAGTCACAGTCGTGTGGCAGACCCTGTCACTGAAATGATGGGTTGGTTAAAGTGTGCATGTCCTGTTTATACAACATAAGGGTGGGTGGGAGGGCCCAAGGACAATTCCATCTTGCACCTCTTTTTTCTTTCATTTTTCTTTGCGTCATGTGCTGTATGGGGAGTGTTTTTTGGAAGGGCCATCCTGCGTGACACTGCAGTGCCACTCCTAGATGGGCCAGGTGTTTGTGTCGGCCACTAGGGTCGCTTAGCTTACTCACACAGCTACCTCATTGCGCCTCCTTTTTTTCTTTGCGTCATGTGCTGTTTGGGGAGTGTTTTTTGGAAGGGCCATCCTGCGTGACACTGCAGTGCCACTCCTAGATGGGCCAGGTGTTTGTGTCGGCCACTAGGGTCGCTGAGCTTAGTCACACAGCTACCTCATTGCGCCTCTTTTTTTCTTTGCGTGATGTGCTGTTTGGGAGTGTTTTTTGGAAGGGCCATCCTGCGTGACACTGCAGTGCCACTCCTAGATGGGCCAGGTGTTTGTGTCGGCCACTTGGGTCGCTGAGCTTAGTCATCCAGCGACCTCGGTGCAAATTTTAGGACTAAAAATAATATTGTGTGGTGTGAGGTGTTCAGAATAGACTGAAAATGAGTGGAAATTATGGTTATTGAGGTTAATAATACTTTGGGATCAAAATGACCCCCAAATTCTATGATTTAAGCTGTTTTTTAGGGTTTTTTGAAAAAAACACCCGAATCCAAAACACACCTGAATCCGACAAAAAAAATTCGGTGAGGTTTTGCCAAAACGCGTTCGAACCCAAAACACGGCCACGGAACCGAACCCAAAACCAAAACACAAAACCCGAAAAATTTCCGGTGCACATCTCTAATATGTATGTGTGTGTTGTGTCCTTGTTTACCGGTAATAGGTAGTTACACCATATATTTTTACGGTTCCTGATCTAGAGATTATTATCAATTTAAACACCTTTTTAAAAAATAAGAAAATAATAAAAGAGTAAGAAATTTGAAACAAAGTGTTTATTTTCCATATTTTATTTTTTAAAATACTTCTCTTTATATTCTGGTTCTTTGCGCTGGGAAAAAAATTCTTTGTATGTTGTGGTTTCTATAGCGGAGCGAGGTAGTAGCACCGCCTCCTTCAGCTGCATAGTCCAGGATCAACCTATTCCTTTACTATAGCGCAGTACCCAAACCCCCTTGTGTTGGTGCGGAAATGTTAGTCAGGTGAGGCACTGCCTCACCTGCCATAGACTTTTTACTCCAGAGTTTTGGCTAAAACAATGATAAAGCTAATTATTTATCTTGAACCTAAGCTATATACTTATTAAAGACAACATACGCAATAAGCGCACGAGGTGCCGTAATGGTACGCACTTAGCGTAGCAGACGCTAGGCCGTGGTCGAGACGCACGAGCGGCACGTTTGCTCACGGCTTACGCTTGGTATTGAGCACGCTATAGGCGGCCCGAGTACCGTAATGCTACGCTAATAGCATAGCAGACGCTGTACCGCGAGAGCGGGATACGAGCGGCGCTGACGCTCACTGATTTACACACAGACAACCTTGTAACAACACACTATAAGGGTATGCTTATACTGTAAACCTTAGTACTGTAATATTATCACAATGTAACGCTGATTAACCTTTATGATATGAAAGCTGTTTGAGCGACTGAGACGCTCAAAAACCCTTTATACTAACTAGTGAAACACACACTCCTTGCTAAGGTTCCAACACCTTTACTGACGATATTTAGTACGTAAAAAGGGGAAAACAGATACAGTTCATACACTACAGACCTGACATTAATACCTAAACACAATAACTAAGCAGAAATACAAACACTAGCAAACGATTGCAAATAAAAATAAACAGAAAGAGGATAAATGGCAAACACTTATAGGTTAGCTACAAAAGAATAATTGCATACATACAGAGTAACGAAATGGCCATAGAGAAAAACTTACACACGTGGGAATGAATCGCAGGCGCTAACTGGAAACCAGCTCTCAGTCATCGCGGGGAAAACCTTGTGGAGAGAAGTGAGACTGGTCCGGCTATGGGGGTCTTTATATACACAACATACTGTACAATACAATGGGCCCTACAATCTCATTGTTCATTGGACACAGGAATGTCTCTCTGCAGTATGACAAAAGGTCATAGGTGGATTTGAACAGGTGGGCTGTGACTATTTCAAACTGCTCAGATGGGAGGTATCCTCAAGATTCCCGCCGCATGGATAATGAACCGCAAATACAGTAAATGTCCATAACCTACTCATAGACATAACTATACGCAGGAGCGATTAATCTCTACCTAACCAGCACTGGATTGTTTCTAATAAAATACACTTCAGTTAGGTACCAGACACCACTGTTCAACCTTTGTCAGACCCTTTGTATCGTGAAAAGAGGAATTCCCAGGTCCCTGAACCATTTACACTAAACATACTTGCAGACATTATTAAGGGGATTAATATCTACAAAACACATTATATTGGTTAAATATGTAGCGATCGAGTCGCTCGCTAGTCGCACACAAACTCTACCGTAAATGCACATCCCCACGCGCAGGCGACGTGGGAGCGTCCCTTACGCAACCTGAGGGGATGCGTACGCACGGGGGAGTGGGTGCACGAGCAGCGGGCATGTGCATTGGGGTTAGTACATGGCGATGAGAATAACGATATTTTTCGACTTTGACAACAATTATTAGAAAAATGCAAAGAAGATATTTCAAACATATTATTTGTATTTTTCATTTACTTTATACAGTCAAAAGTCTGGCACAAACCTTAGTATGACAGGAAAGTCTCTGCCACACCCCACTGCATGTCACTGGACCTTGGTGCAACCTTTTGGACTAAAAACACTACTGTGAGGTGTTCAGAATAGACAGGAAATGAGTGGAAATGAATGTTATTGAGGTTCATAAAACCGTAGAATCAAAATTACCCCCAAATTCTTTGATTTTAGCTGTTTTTATGTTTTTTTTTTAAAAATCATCCAGATCCAAAATCAAAACCTGAAAGGGTGGATTTGGAAAACCAATCCAGATCCAAAACATGAGTGGGGATCCAGATCCAAAACCAAAACACAAAACCCGAAAAGTGCCCGCCGCACATCTCTAGTTTTAACAAGAAATAGAGTCAGGAAATATGCCAGCTGTATGGGGAAGACTGAACCAGAGCATACAGCAGTGCACAGTGTTGGAGATAGACTCCGTATATCAACATCCTTCGGTCATCTGTTTAAAACCCTTGGACATCAGTCAATGGTTTTGTACTTAGCAGCCGGCTGCAGACCAGAAATAATGAGACAACACACAGGAGATATGTAGAAGCTCAGCAAGTAATTTCTGATCTGACTCGTTGCTTTAGGAGCCTTTATTTATACACAAATGAACAAAGGAATAAAGGTATGGCAGTGTGTTAGCCAAAGTACACCGTGTGCAAAGATAAACAATGATTTAATGAAACCAATTATAGCATTCCTGTATATATATTCTTATCACTGTTTGCTCATTAATTTAATGAGAAGGCCTTTCTCTTATCGCCATCTGGACATTAATCTTGAAAGCCTTCTTTCCATTGTCACCTGGACATTCCAAAACATACTCCTTTAATGTTCTCATCATGCAATTAAAGTTTTTTCTTACAGAAAGTGTGAAAAAATGGTATTTCCCCGCACAAAATTGGCAGAAGGATGAGTGACAAAAAATGTATAGTATATCTGAAATATTTATTAATAAAAAATTCTAATTCATGTAAAATATACAATAAAATTAATTTCATAAGAAAAAATCAATATGGGTCCTCTAGGAATGATGAATGAATCGATTTCAAAGGAGAAATAAATGTGGATATTGCTCTATGAATTCTAAAAGGGATTTCTGATATTAAATGAGTTCATACATATAGGGGTCCTCTAAAAATGCTAAATGGGACAATATATATTCCTAATATGTAGGTTCTAGCCAATATTTTGTATAAATGTAGGATAATTGACACCTATTACCGGTAAACAAAAAGACAAACTACATATAACATACAGACAAACTGGGTCACTAATGTGCACGTAAGATATATATGTCCGTTCAGATGTTGTCTAGTACAATATACTTGAGGAAAAAGAAGGAATTAAAAAAAAATGTATTCCCAAACAGAGGGGTGCGCTGATCAGCGTCTTATCCACTCTATAGGTATTGGCAAAAGGTTTTAATTAAAAGAGGGTATCTCCACAATACCAGTGATTGGGGAAGAAATTTGCAAGTTCAGGTTTATGAGAGTCAGTTCTTAGGCACACTTCTGTCCTGATGTGCTCCGTATATCACTTTTAGATATGTGTGTAGATTAGGTGAAATACCTTTGTATCTCCTGTGTCTGACGTCCTTTCAACGTTTGGAAGTGTCCAATACAGTCACATACCTTGTGACGGGTGAGTCCAGGGTCCGCCGGCGGATATCCTGTACGAGCCGTTCTCAGCGCTGAGCGGCACAGTTCAGGATCGATGAGATCTGGGATCGACGCATTTCGCCTTTGGTTAGGCTTCCTCAGGATTGCAATCGGACATATATATCTTACGTGCACATTAGTGACCCAGTTTGTCTGTATGTTATATGTAGTTTGTCTTTTTGTTTACCGGTAATAGGTGTCAATTATCCTACATTTATACAAAATATTGACTAAAACCTACATATTAGGAATATATATTGTCCCATTTAGCATTTTTAGAGGACCCCTATATGTATGAATTCATTTAATATCAGAAATCCCTTTTAGAATTCATAGAGCAATATCCACATTTATTTCTCCTTTGAAATCGATTAATTCATCATTCCTAGAGGACCCATATTGATTTTTTCTTATGAAATTAATTTTATTGTATATTTTAAATGAATTAGAATTTTTTATTAATAAATATTTCAGATATACTATACATTTTTTGTCACTCATTCTTCTGCCAATTTTGCGCTGGGAAATACCATTTTTTCACACTTTCTGTATGTACAGTGGAATTAGGTAGTGATTCCACAATTTTCCACAGCAGCATTTGAAGTAGAAGTGGGTGTACTGTCTCCATTAGCGCAGTGTCAAAGCCTTTTGTCCAAAGTTTTTTCTTAGCCTGGGAGTTAACTAAATGTCCTTGTGACTGCAGCTGGAGAAATCATATTGCTCTTAACAAAATAGTTTCTCACAGAAATATCTATGTAATTCATTTAAGGAAATTAAATATACTAGCTGGCTATGTTCCTTGATTATTGCAATGAGCATTCTAATCAATACCAAATTATGAGACATAGAATCACATCCTACTTATTGGGTTGAAACTTATTTTATAGCATTATGTGTGCTTTTAGTTATTAAATACAAAGCTTACAACAGTTATAAAGATGATTTTATATTTAAAACTGTTCAAATTCCTTTAAAAATTCTTTAAGGTAATTTTTCTGGGCATCTTGCCAATATCTGGGAATCTTGCCAAAAAACTCCTATAATCTGCAGGTATGAATTATTTTAGGTTTATTAGCCTAATGAGCTAATAGGAAGTTGCTGCCCTTATATGCATCTGAGCTGATCCTTGACCATTATCAATATGTTGGAGTGCATATTTTTTATACAGGTTGCTAGGGCTAAGGGTCTCATGCATATATCCTATAAATGTCAGCATCACTTATAAACCTATAAAAACTAGTGATGTGCACCGGACATTTTTCGGGTTTTGTGTTTTGGTTTTGGATTCGGTTCCGCGGCCGTGTTTTGGATTCGGATTCGTTTTGGCAAAACCTACCTGAGATTTTTTTTTCGGATTCGGGTGTGTTTTGGATTTGGGTGTTTTTTTACAAAAACCTCTCAAAAACAGCTTAAATCATAGAATTTGGGGGTCATTTTGATCCCATAGTATTATTAACCTCAATAACCATAATTTCCACTCATTTTCAGTCTATTCTGAACACCTCACACCTCACAATATTATTTGTAGTCCTAAAATTTACACCGAGGTCGCTGGATGACTAAGCTAAGCGACCCAAGTGGCCGACACAAACACCTGGCCCATCTAGGAGTGGCACTGCAGTGTCAGACAGGATGGCACTTCAAAAAAATAGTCCGCAAACAGCACATGATGCAAAGAAAAAAAGAGGTGCAATGAGGTAGCTGTGTGACTAAGATAAGCAACCCAAGTGGCCAACACAAACACCTGGCCCATCTAGGAGTGGCACTGCAGTGTCAGACAGGATGGCACTTCAAAAAATTAGTCCCCAAACAGCTCATGATGCAAAGAAAAAAAGGGGCGCAATGAGGTAGCTGTGTGACTAAGCTAAGCGACCCAAGTGGCCGACACAAACACCTGGCCCATCTAGGAGTGGCACTGCAGTGTCAGACTGGATGGCACTTCAAAAAAATAGTCCGCAAACAGCACATGATGCAAAGAAAAAAAGAGGCGCAATGAGGTAGCTGTGTGACTAAGATAAGCGACCCAAGTGGCCGACACAAACACCTGGCCCATCTAGGAGTGGCACTGCAGTGTCAGACAGGATGGCACTTCAAAAAAATAGTCCCCAAACAGCTCATGATGCAAAGATAAAAAGGGGCGCAATGAGGTAGCTGTGTGACTAAGCTAAGCGACCCAAGTGGCCGACACAAACACCTGGCCCATCTAGGAGTGGCACTGCAGTGTCAGACTGGATGGCACTTCAAAAAAATAGTCCGCAAACAGCACATGATGCAAAGAAAAAAAGAGGCGCAATGAGGTAGCTGTGTGACTAAGATAAGCGACCCAAGTGGCCGACACAAACACCTGGCCCATCTAGGAGTGGCACTGCAGTGTCAGACAGGATGGCACTTCAAAAAAATAGTCCCCAAACAGCTCATGATGCAAAGATAAAAAGGGGCGCAATGAGGTAGCTGTGTGACTAAGCTTAGCGACCCAAGTGGCCGACGCAAACACCTGGCCCATCTAGGAGTGGCACTGCAGTGTCAGACAGGATGGTACTTCAAAAAAATAGTCCCCAAACAGCACATGATGCAAAGTAAAAAAGAGGTGCACTGTGGTCGCTGGATGACTAAGATAAGCAACCCAAGTGGCCGACTCAAACACCTGGCCCATCTAGGAGTGGCACTGCAGTGTCAGACAGGATGGCACTTCAATAAAATAGTCCCCAAACAGCTCATGATGCAAAGAAAAAAAGGGGCGCAATGAGGTAGCTGTGTGACTAAGCTTTGCGACCGAAGTGGCCGACACAAACACCTGGCCCATCTAAGAGTGGCACTGCAGTGTCAGACAGGATGGCACTTCAAAAAAATAGTCCGTAAACAGCACATGATGCAAAGAAAAAAAGAGGTGCACTGTGGTCGCTGGATGGCTAAGCTAAGTGACACAAGTGGCCGACACAAACACCTGGCCCATCTAGGAGTGGCACTGCAGTGTCAGACAGGATGGCACTTCAAAAAAATAGTATGCAAACAGCACATGATGCAAAGAAAAAAAGAGGCACAATGAGGTAGCTGTGTGACTAAGATAAGCAACCCAAGTGGCCGACACAAACACCTGGCCCATCTAGGAGTGGCACTGCAGTGTCAGACAGGATGGCACTTCAAAAAAATAGTCCCCAAACAGCTCATGATGCAAAGAAAAAAAGGGGTGCAATGAGGTAGCTGTGTGACTAAGCTAAGCGACCCAAGTGGCCGACACAAACACCTGGCCCATCTAGGAGTGGCACTGCAGTGTCAGACAGGATGGCACTTCAAAAAAATAGTCCGCAAACAGCACATGATGCAAAGAAAAAAAGAGGCGCAATGAGATAGCTGTGTGACTAAGATAAGCGACACAAGGGGCCGACACAAACACCTGGCCCATCTAGGAATGTCACTGCAGTGTCAGACAGGATGGCACTTCAAAAAAATAGTCCCCAAACAGCTCATGATGCTAAGAAAAAAAGGGGCGCAATGAGGTAGCTGTGTGACTAAGCTAAGCGACCCAAGTGGCCGACACAAACACCTGGCCCAACTAGGAGTGGCACTGCAGTGTCAGACAGGATGTCACTTCAAAAAAATAGTCCGCAAACAGCACATGATGCAAAGAAAAAAAGAGGCGCAATGAGGTAGCTGTGTGACTAAGATAAGCAACCCAAGTGGCTGACACAAACACCTGGCCCATCTAGGAGTGGCACTGCAGTGTCAGACAGGATGGCACTTCAAAAAAATAGTCCCCAAACAGCTCATGATGCAAAGAAAAAAAGGGGCGCAATGAGGTAGCTGTGTGACTAAGCTAAGCGACCCAAGTGGCCGACACAAACACCTGGCCCATCTAGGAGTGGCACTGCAGTGTCAGACAGGATGGCACTTCAAAAAAATAGTCTGCAAACAGCGCATGATGCAAAGAAAAAAAGAGGCGCAATGAGGTAGCTGTGTGACTAAGATAAGCGACCCAAGTGGCCGACACAAACACCTGGCCTATCTAGGAGTGGCACTGCAGTGTCAGACAGGATGGCACTTCAAAAAAATAATCCCCAAACAGCTCATGATGCAAAGAAAAAAAGGGGCGCAATGAGGTAGCTGTGTGACTAAGCTAAGCGACCCAAGTGGCCGACACAAACACCTGGCCCATCTATGAGTGGCACTGCAGTGTCAGACAGGATGGCACTTCAAAAAAATAGTCCCCAAACAGCTCATGATGCAAAGAAAAAAAGGGGCGCAATGAGGTAGCTGTGTGACTAAGCTTTGCGACCCAAGTGGCCGACACAAACACCTGGCCCATCTAAGAGTGGCACTGCAGTGTCAGACAGGATGGCACTTCAAATAAATAGTCCGCAAACAGTACATGATGCAAAGAAAAAAAGAGGTGCACTGTGGTCGCTGGATGGCTAAGCTAAGCGACACAAGTGGCCGACACAAACACCTGGCCCATCTAGGAGTGGCACTGCAGTGTCAGACAGGATGGCACTTCAAAAAAATAGTCTGCAAACAGCACATGATGCAAAGAAAAAAAGGGGCGCAATGAGGTAGCTGTGTGACTAAGCTAAGCGACCCAAGTGGCCGACACAAACACCTGGCCCATCTAGGAGTGGCACTGCAGTGTCAGACAGGATGGCACTTCAAAAAATTAGTCCCCAAACAGCTCATGATGCAAAGAAAAAAAGGGGCGCAATGAGGTAGCTGTGTGACTAAGCTAAGCGACCCAAGTGGCCAACACAAACACCTGGCCCATCTAGGAGTGGCACTGCAGTGTCAGACAGGATGGCACTTCAAAAAAATAGTCCGCAAACAGCACATGATGCAAAGAAAAAAAGAGGCGCAATGAGGTAGCTGTGTGACTAAGATAAGCAACCCAAGTGGCCGACACAAACACCTGGCCCATCTAGCAACCCAAGTGGCCGACACAAACACCTGGCCCATCTAGGAGTGGCACTGCAGTGTCAGACAGGATGGCACTTCAAAAAAATAGTCCCCAAACAGCTCATGATGCAAAGAAAAAAAGGGGCGCAATGAGGTAGCTGTGTGACTAAGCTAAGCGACCCAAGTGGCCGACACAAACACCTGGCCCATCTAGGAGTGGCACTGCAGTGTCAGACAGGATGGCACTTCAAAAAAATAGTCCGCAAACAGCACATGATGCAAAGAAAAAAAAGAGGCGCAATGAGGTAGCTGTGTGACTAAGATAAACGACCCAAGTGGCCGACACAAACACCTGGCCCATCTAGGAGTGGCACTGCAGTGTCAGACAGGATGACACTTCAAAAAAATAGTCCCCAAACAGCTCATGATGCAAAGAAAAAAAGGGGCGCAATGAGGTAGCTGTGTGACTAAGCTAAGCGACCCAAGTGGCCGACACAAACACCTGGCCCATCTAGGAGTGACAATGCAGTGTCAGACAGGATGGCACTTCAAAAAAATAGTCCCCAAACAGCACATGATGCAAAGAAAAAGAGAGGTGCACTGTGGTCGCTGGATGGCTAAGCTAAGCGACACAAGTGGCCGACACAAACACCTGGCCCATCTAGGAGTGGCACTGCAGTGTCAGACAGGATGGCACTTCAAAAAAATAGTCTGCAAACAGCACATGATGCAAAGAAAAAAAGAGGCACAATGAGGTAGCTGTGTGACTAAGATAAGCAACCCAAGTGGCCGACACAAACACCTGGCCCATCTAGGAGTGGCACTAGAGTGTCAAACAGGATGGCACTTCAAAAAAATAGTCCCCAAACAGCTCATGATGCAAAGAAAAAAAGGGGCGCAATGAGGTAGCTGTGTGACTAAGCTAAGCGACCCAAGTGGCCGACACAAACACCTGGCCATCTAGGAGTGGCACTGCAGTGTCAGACAGGATGGCACTTCAAAAAAATAGTCTGCAAACAGCACATGATGCAAAGAAAAAAAGAGGCGCAATGAGGTAGCTGTGTGACTAAGATAAACGACCCAAGTGGCCGACACAAACACCTGGCCCATCTAGGAGTGGCACTGCAGTGTCAGACAGGATGACACTTCAAAAAAATAGTCCCCAAACAGCTCATTATGCAAATAAAAAAAGGGGCGCAATGAGGTAGCTGTGTGACTAAGCTAAGCGACCCAAGTGGCCGACACAAACACCTGGCCCATCTAGGAGTGGCACTGCAGTGTCAGACAGGATGGCACTTCAAAAAAATAGTCCCCAAACAGCACATGATGCAAAGAAAAAAAGAGGTGCACTGTGGTCGCTGGATGGCTAAGCTAAGCGACACAAGTGGCCGACACAAACACCTGGCCCATCTAGGAGTGGCACTGCAGTGTCAGACAGGATGGCACTTCAAAAAAATAGTCTGCAAACAGCACATGATGCAAAGAAAAAAAGAGGCACAATGAGGTAGCTGTGTGACTAAGATTAGCAACCCAAGTGGCCGACACAAACACCTTACCCATCTAGGAGTGGCACTGCAGTGTCAGACAGGATGGCACTTCAAAAAAATAGTCCTCAAACAGCTCATGATGCAAAGGAAAAAAGGGGCGCAATGAGGTAGCTGTGTGACTAAGCTAAGCGACCCAAGTGGCCGACACAAACACCTGGCCCATCTAGGAGTGGCACTGCAGTGTCAGACAGGATGGCACTTCAAAAAAAATAGTCCGCAAACAGCACATGATACAAAGAAAAAAAGAGGTGCAATGAGGTAGCTGTGTGACTAAGATAAGCAACCCAAGTGGCCGACACAAACACCTGGCCCATCTAGGAGTGGCACTGCAGTGTCAGACAGGATGGCACTTCAAAAAAATAGTCCCCAAACAGCTCATGATGCAAAGAAAAAAACGGGCGCAATGAGGTAGCTGTGTGACTAAGCTAAGCGACCCAAGTGGCCGACACAAACACCTGGCCCATCTAGGAGTGGCACTGCAGTGTCAGACAGGATGGCACTTCAAAAAAATAGTCCGCAAACTGCACATGATGCAAAGAAAAAAAGAGGCGCAATGAGGTAGCTGTGTGACTAAGATAAACGACCCAAGTGGCCGACACAAACACCTGGCCCATCTAGGAGTGGCACTGCAGTGTCAGACAGGATGGCACTTCAAAAAAATAGTCCCCAAACAGCTCATGAGGCAAAGAAAAAAAGGGGCGCAATGAGGTAGCTGTGTGACTAAGCTAAGCGACCCAAGTGGCCGACACAAACACCTGGCCCATCTAGGAGTGGCACTGCAGTGTCAGACAGGATGGCACTTCAAAAAAATAGTCCCCAAACAGCACATGATGCAAAGAAAAAAAAGAGGCGCAATGAGGTAGCTGTGTGACTAAGATAAACGACCCAAGTGGCCGACACAAACACCTGGCCCATCTAGGAGTGGCACTGCAGTGTCAGACAGGATGACACTTCAAAAAAATAGTCCCCAAACAGCTCATGATGCAAAGAAAAAAAGGGGCGCAATGAGGTAGCTGTGTGACTAAGCTAAGCGACCCAAGTGGCCGACACAAACACCTGGCCCATCTAGGAGTGACAATGCAGTGTCAGACAGGATGGCACTTCAAAAAAATAGTCCCCAAACAGCACATGATGCAAAGAAAAAGAGAGGTGCACTGTGGTCGCTGGATGGCTAAGCTAAGCGACACAAGTGGCCGACACAAACACCTGGCCCATCTAGGAGTGGCACTGCAGTGTCAGACAGGATGGCACTTCAAAAAAATAGTCTGCAAACAGCACATGATGCAAAGAAAAAAAGAGGCACAATGAGGTAGCTGTGTGACTAAGATAAGCAACCCAAGTGGCCGACACAAACACCTGGCCCATCTAGGAGTGGCACTAGAGTGTCAAACAGGATGGCACTTCAAAAAAATAGTCCCCAAACAGCTCATGATGCAAAGAAAAAAAGGGGCGCAATGAGGTAGCTGTGTGACTAAGCTAAGCGACCCAAGTGGCCGACACAAACACCTGGCCATCTAGGAGTGGCACTGCAGTGTCAGACAGGATGGCACTTCAAAAAAATAGTCTGCAAACAGCACATGATGCAAAGAAAAAAAGAGGCGCAATGAGGTAGCTGTGTGACTAAGATAAACGACCCAAGTGGCCGACACAAACACCTGGCCCATCTAGGAGTGGCACTGCAGTGTCAGACAGGATGACACTTCAAAAAAATAGTCCCCAAACAGCTCATTATGCAAATAAAAAAAGGGGCGCAATGAGGTAGCTGTGTGACTAAGCTAAGCGACCCAAGTGGCCGACACAAACACCTGGCCCATCTAGGAGTGGCACTGCAGTGTCAGACAGGATGGCACTTCAAAAAAATAGTCCCCAAACAGCACATGATGCAAAGAAAAAAAGAGGTGCACTGTGGTCGCTGGATGGCTAAGCTAAGCGACACAAGTGGCCGACACAAACACCTGGCCCATCTAGGAGTGGCACTGCAGTGTCAGACAGGATGGCACTTCAAAAAAATAGTCTGCAAACAGCACATGATGCAAAGAAAAAAAGAGGCACAATGAGGTAGCTGTGTGACTAAGATTAGCAACCCAAGTGGCCGACACAAACACCTTACCCATCTAGGAGTGGCACTGCAGTGTCAGACAGGATGGCACTTCAAAAAAATAGTCCTCAAACAGCTCATGATGCAAAGGAAAAAAGGGGCGCAATGAGGTAGCTGTGTGACTAAGCTAAGCGACCCAAGTGGCCGACACAAACACCTGGCCCATCTAGGAGTGGCACTGCAGTGTCAGACAGGATGGCACTTCAAAAAAAATAGTCCGCAAACAGCACATGATGCAAAGAAAAAAAGAGGTGCAATGAGGTAGCTGTGTGACTAAGATAAGCAACCCAAGTGGCCGACACAAACACCTGGCCCATCTAGGAGTGGCACTGCAGTGTCAGACAGGATGGCACTTCAAAAAAATAGTCCCCAAACAGCTCATGATGCAAAGAAAAAAACGGGCGCAATGAGGTAGCTGTGTGACTAAGCTAAGCGACCCAAGTGGCCGACACAAACACCTGGCCCATCTAGGAGTGGCACTGCAGTGTCAGACAGGATGGCACTTCAAAAAAATAGTCCCCAAACAGCACATGATGCAAAGAAAAAAAAGAGGTGCAATGAGGTAGCTGTGTGACTAAGATAAACGACCCAAGTGGCCGACACAAACACCTGGCCCATCTAGGAGTGGCACTGCAGTGTCAGACAGGATGACACTTCAAAAAAATAGTCCCCAAACAGCTCATGATGCAAAGAAAAAAAGGGGCGCAATGAGGTAGCTGTGTGACTAAGCTAAGCGACCCAAGTGGCCGACACAAACACCTGGCCCATCTAGGAGTGACAATGCAGTGTCAGACAGGATGGCACTTCAAAAAAATAGTCCCCAAACAGCACATGATGCAAAGAAAAAGAGAGGTGCACTGTGGTCGCTGGATGGCTAAGCTAAGCGACACAAGTGGCCGACACAAACACCTGGCCCATCTAGGAGTGGCACTGCAGTGTCAGACAGGATGGCACTTCAAAAAAATAGTCTGCAAACAGCACATGATGCAAAGAAAAAAAGAGGCACAATGAGGTAGCTGTGTGACTAAGATAAGCAACCCAAGTGGCCGACACAAACACCTGGCCCATCTAGGAGTGGCACTAGAGTGTCAAACAGGATGGCACTTCAAAAAAATAGTCCCCAAACAGCTCATGATGCAAAGAAAAAAAGGGGCGCAATGAGGTAGCTGTGTGACTAAGCTAAGCGACCCAAGTGGCCGACACAAACACCTGGCCATCTAGGAGTGGCACTGCAGTGTCAGACAGGATGGCACTTCAAAAAAATAGTCTGCAAACAGCACATGATGCAAAGAAAAAAAGAGGCGCAATGAGGTAGCTGTGTGACTAAGATAAACGACCCAAGTGGCCGACACAAACACCTGGCCCATCTAGGAGTGGCACTGCAGTGTCAGACAGGATGACACTTCAAAAAAATAGTCCCCAAACAGCTCATTATGCAAATAAAAAAAGGGGCGCAATGAGGTAGCTGTGTGACTAAGCTAAGCGACCCAAGTGGCCGACACAAACACCTGGCCCATCTAGGAGTGGCACTGCAGTGTCAGACAGGATGGCACTTCAAAAAAATAGTCCCCAAACAGCACATGATGCAAAGAAAAAAAGAGGTGCACTGTGGTCGCTGGATGGCTAAGCTAAGCGACACAAGTGGCCGACACAAACACCTGGCCCATCTAGGAGTGGCACTGCAGTGTCAGACAGGATGGCACTTCAAAAAAATAGTCTGCAAACAGCACATGATGCAAAGAAAAAAAGAGGCACAATGAGGTAGCTGTGTGACTAAGATTAGCAACCCAAGTGGCCGACACAAACACCTTACCCATCTAGGAGTGGCACTGCAGTGTCAGACAGGATGGCACTTCAAAAAAATAGTCCTCAAACAGCTCATGATGCAAAGGAAAAAAGGGGCGCAATGAGGTAGCTGTGTGACTAAGCTAAGCGACCCAAGTGGCCGACACAAACACCTGGCCCATCTAGGAGTGGCACTGCAGTGTCAGACAGGATGGCACTTCAAAAAAAATAGTCCGCAAACAGCACATGATGCAAAGAAAAAAAGAGGTGCAATGAGGTAGCTGTGTGACTAAGATAAGCAACCCAAGTGGCCGACACAAACACCTGGCCCATCTAGGAGTGGCACTGCAGTGTCAGACAGGATGGCACTTCAAAAAAATAGTCCCCAAACAGCTCATGATGCAAAGAAAAAAACGGGCGCAATGAGGTAGCTGTGTGACTAAGCTAAGCGACCCAAGTGGCCGACACAAACACCTGGCCCATCTAGGAGTGGCACTGCAGTGTCAGACAGGATGGCACTTCAAAAAAATAGTCCGCAAACAGCACATGATGCAAAGAAAAAAAGAGGCGCAATGAGGTAGCTGTGTGACTAAGATAAACGACCCAAGTGGCCGACACAAACACCTGGCCCATCTATATGAGGGGCCGTTCAAGTCAAAATTACAGCTTTCTAGATATAACATATAGCTAATTTTTGCTTTATGGATATGATGTATGCTGAGATGGATATGCCGTATGCTGAGATGGATATGCCGTATGCTGAGATGGATATGATGTATGCTGAGATGGATATGACGTGTACTGAGATGGATATGACATATGCCGAGATGGATATGATGTGTGCTGAGATGGATATGACGTATTCTGAGATGGATATGACATATGCCGAGATGGATATGACATATGCCAAGATGGATATGACATATGCCGAGATGGATATGATATGTGCTGAGATGGATATGACATATGCCGAGATGGATATGACGTATGCCAAGATGGATATGACGTATGCTGAGATGGATATGACGTATGCTGAGATAGATATGGGATATGACATATGCTGAGATGGATATGACATATGACAAGATGGATATGGACTATGCTGAGATGGATATGACATATGGTGAGATGGATATGACATATGCCGAGATGGATATGACGTATGCCGAGATGGATATGACATATGGTGAGGTGGATATGACATATGCTGAGATGGATATGACATATGCTGAGATGGATATGACATATGCTGAGATGGATATGACATCTGTTGAGATGAATATGATGTATGGTGAGATGGATATGACATATGCTGAGATGGATATGGATTATGCTGAAATGGATATGACATATGGTGAGATGGATATGACATATGGTGAGATGGATATGATGTATGGTGAGATGGATATGACATATGGTGAGATGGATATGACATATGGTGAGATGGATATAACATATGGTGAGATGGATATGACATATGGTGAGATGGATATGACATATGGTGAGATGGCTATGGATTATGCTGAGATGGATATAACATATGGTGAGATGGATATGACATATGGTGAGATGGATATAACATATGGTGAGATGGATATGACATATGGTGAGATGGATATGACATATAGTGAGATGGATATGACATATGGTGAGATGGATATAACATATGGTGAGATGGATATGACATATGGTGAGATGGCTATGGATTGTGCTGAGATGGATATGACATATGGTGAGATGGATATAACATATGGTGAGATGGATATGACATATGGTGAGATGGATATGACATATGGTGAGATGGCTATGGATTATGCTGAGATGGATATAACATATGGTGAGATGGATATGACATATGGTGAGATGGATATAACATATGGTGAGATGGATATGACATATGGTGAGATGGCTATGGATTGTGCTGAGATGGATATGACATATGGTGAGATGGATATAACATATGGTGAGATGGATATGACATATGGTGAGATGGATATGACATATGGTGAGATGGATATGACATATGGTGATATGGCTATGACATATGGTGAGATGGCTATGGATTATGCTGAGATGGATATAACATATGGTGAGATGGATATGACATATGGTGAGATGGATATAACATATGGTGAGATGGATATGACATATGGTGAGATGGATATGACATATGGTGAGATGGATATGACATATGGTGAGATGGATATGACATATGGTGAGATGGATATAACATATGGTGAGATGGATATGACATATGGTGAGATGGGGATATGACATACACTGAGATGGCTATGGACTATGGTGAGATGTGGGGATATGACATACACTGAGAAAAGCACATGATGCAGCCAGCCAATCACAGCTCTCCTATATAAGCAGTGGTGCTGGCTGGGAGGAGGATCAGTATATAGTGTGGAAGAGCTGTGAAGTGGATCTCTCTCTAGGTGGCATTGTCAGCAGCAGAGAAGTGTTACTGAGGCACATTGCAGAGCAGCTCATCTCCTGCCTCAGGCTGCCTGACCCCTTTCTAGGTACTGTACCATTGGGGTGTGTGCAGGTGGGAATGTCTGGTGACAAACACTACCCGAAGAGGGGCTGAGGGGGAGACCAGGGGTGCAGACACATGACACACAATGAGCAGCTAAGCATTTGCAGATCAGCTCAGCTAATAGTTGTGGTTTGCAGGGCAGAGTGTGGGAAAATGTAATGTGCAGCACTCACAGGAGGACAGACACTGAGTATAGGGGAGGGGGAAGCTGTATGCATGAGTGACAAGCTTCCAGTGCCAGCACTCATGGGTTGGGGAGACATCCGCAGGGCAGACTGGCCATCAGCCGAGGTACAGAAGCTGCCTTAGTTTCAGCAGTGGGATAGCATAGCAGTCTGCAGTAATAGCGGCCGTTGGAAGCTCCGCCCCTTGCCACGCCCCCTCATTGTAGATCAGGCTATGGTCTGGTAGAGGAAGTGGTTAACCTGCCCCAGTGTCTTGGCGCGATTTCTGCGCGCCATGTGATGTTGCAACAGCATACACAAAGCGCAGCAGCTGCAAGTGAGGTGAGTGGTGACTAGTGATCCTCCTGAGAGTGTCTGGCAGCGTTTAGACCTTGCTCATGTGGAAGGCAGGATAAGTTGTGGTGCAGCTGTCTGTGTCCCGCCCCTGAACTAAGGCAGAACACTCGTGCTGGCTCTGCTTAACATTCAGTGTCTGGCCCCAGACTGAGCCAGCCGATCATAGAGTGAGCTGCTGTGAGGTAAAAGCCCTGTCCTCCTCTGCCTGCTCAAGTGCCCATCGCCTGAGTCACTGGCTGGCTCCACGTGGTGTGTGCTGGCTCCCTCTGTAAGAAACAAACAGGAAAGCCAGGTACAATAGGGAGGAAGTGTACTGAGGATTGGAATAACGAGGGAGGGAGGGGGGGGGGGGGGGGGGGGGCTGTGTGTGTACAGAGGAATAGGGGGGGGGGGGGCTGTGTGTGTACAGAGGAATGGGGGGGGCTGTGTGTACAGAGGAATGGGGGGGGGCTGTGTGTGTACAGAGGATTAGGTATGGTGGGCTGTGTGTGTGTATAGAGGAATAGGGAGGGGTGCTGTGTGTGTGTACAGAGAAATGGGGGGGGGGGGGCTGTGTGTGTGCAGAGTAATAGGGAGGGGGGCTGTGTGTGTGCAGAGTAATGGAGGGGGGCTGTGTGTGTGTGTGTGTGCGCGCAGAGGAATAGTGGGGGGGCTGTGTGTGTGTGTACAGAGGAATAGGGAGGGGGGGGCTGTGTGTGTGTACAGAGGAATAGGGAGGGGGGGCTGTGTGTGTGCACAGAGGAATAGGGAGGGGGGGCTGTGTGTGTGCACAGAGGAATAGGGAGGGGGGGCTGTGTGTGTGCACAGAGGAATAGGGAGGGGGGGCTGTGTGTGTGCACAGAGGAATAGGGAGGGGGGGCTGTGTGTGTGCACAGAGGAATAGGGAGGGGGGCTGTGTGTGTGCACAGAGGAATAGGGAGGGGGGCTGTGTGTGTGCACAGAGGAATAGGGAGGGGGGGGCTGTGTGTGTGTGCGCAGAGGAATAGGGAGGGGGCAGGCTGTGGTTGTGCAGAGGAATAGGGAGGGGGGCTGTGTGTGTGTGCAGAGGAATAGGGAGGGGGGCTGTGTGTGTGTGCAGAGGAATAGGGAGGGGGGCTGTGTGTGTGTGCAGAGGAATAGGGAGGAGGGGGGCTGTGTGTGCAGATGAATGGGGAGGAGGGGGGCTGTGTGTGCAGATGAATGGGGGGCTGTGTGTGTGCAGAGGAATAGGGAGGGGAGACTGTAATTTGGGCTTTTCTGGGGGTAATATGGGGGAGGTGTGGCCTGTAAGGGGTATTCAATTAGTGCAGAGTTTTTCAGCTAGCCAAAAAAGCTGCACTATTCGACCATCTGTATTCAATTGCGTGCGTTTCCAAAATCCTTTTCACCCATGTGGTTTCACTTTTCTCTTAAGTCCCATTGGATATTGGGGAACTGTATTTTCTCTGACGTCCTAGTGGATGCTGGGAACTCCGTAAGGACCATGGGGAATAGCGGCTCCGCAGGAGACTGGGCACAATTAACAAAGCTTTAGTACTACCTGGTGTGCACTGGCTCCTCCCACTATGACCCTCCTCCAGACCTCAGTTAGGATACTGTGCCCGGAAGAGCTGACACAATAAGGAAGGATTTTGAATCCCGGGTAAGACTCATACCAGCCACACCAATCACACCGTATAACTCGTGATAATATACCCAGTTAACAGTATGAAATATAACTGAGCCTCTCAACAGATGGCTCAACAATAACCCTTTAGTTTACAATAACTATGTACAAGTATTGCAGACAATCCGCACTTGGGACGGGCGCCCAGCATCCACTACTGACTACGAGAAATAGATTTACCGGTGAGTAAAATCTTATTTTCTGTGACGTCCTAGTGGATGCTGAGAACTCCGTAAGGACCATGGGGATTATACCAAAGCTCCCAAACGGTGCGGATGACTCTGCAGCACCGAATGAGAGAACTCCAGGTCCTCCTCAGCCAGGGTATCAAATTTGTAGAATTTTGCAAACGTGTTTGCCCCTGACCAAGTAGCAGCTCGGCAAAGTTGTAAAGCCGAGACCCCTCGGGCAGCCGCCCAAGAAGAGCCCACCTTCCTTGTGGAATGGGCTTTTACAGATTTAGGCTGCGGCAGACCAGCCGCAGAATGCGCTAGCTGAATTGTGCTACAAATCCAGCGAGCAATAGTCTGCTTTTTTGAGTGATCTTTCCTAACAGCGTCTTACACGCATATTGGAAAGAGCCGCTCCAGCAACTCTCTGCCTTCCACATATAACCCCAAAATCGGGTCTGGTCCGGCCTTGTCTGTAATAAAGGAACGTAACAGCCTTAATACTATAAGTTTGGTAAGGCAGAGAAGCAAAGGCAACCAGAGGCCAGTTTCCAAACCAGAGGCCATCAGTATGTTGGCGCAGGTCTCCTTCTGGCTGATTCCAGAAGTATAAGGGGCCGACTTCTTCCGTTTGCACAGATTGATAGCAGTCTACAAGTAGATGCCTGGGTAAAAGAAGCAGTATCTCTAAGGTTATATTTTCACTTCTGGAACCATTCTCCTAAAAGGTAATCGGTTTCAGCCCATCTCGGGTAGAGGCTTAGGCGAGGGTTTTGCATTAAGCAATTCAGAAAACGTTTTGTCGGGAATTGTCATTCCAGTAACCCATGCACAATGGAGGGTTTATTCCCACCTGGGTCCAAAACAATCCCTCGCCCCATTATCAATTTCAAAAACAGAGAAATTTGGGTAACACGGTTCACGTGGAGGCAACTCCATAGTTTGGTGAGGAGCCAATATAATACATGGTATTCCTGGATAAGTCATGAATTTTACCTTCAGGCTCCTATAACGCTGTCCATTAGTGTTATCTCAAGGTTTACCATCCTTCAGCAAAAACCTTTTGGGTTAGCCACAGTCCAAGAGTACCAAAATGATTATGGCAATTTATCTCCGTTAGTAGAGGTTAAGAAAAATTTCCATACCTTGACCACCTTCCTATCCTGACACAAATACAGGAAAGGTTCTGTGTCATCTACAACATACAAATAACTTGTCTGCTGAGACATGTGTGATTTGTAATTGGGATCATCTCTGGTTCCATAACATAACTCACGGTGGGGCTATACTGAATTTGAGTTTGCAGAAAATAGTTACCTCGGAACAAGATATCCAAGGAAAAACTAGGAGAGTGGTTACAATGTCAAACAATATTGATTTGCGCAGCAATGCGAATTATGGGTTTGATGGTGTTAACAATACACATGAGGCCGTGGTCATAATTCCACTCAAGACTTTTCCAGTATCTCCTCCATCTAAGGCCGCATCACACTGAATATGTCCAATCTCAATGGTGTTGTAAATTAAGCAGTGTTGTACCTGGTTAAATTCACCGTGTGCAAGACCGTCTGAATACCAGGTGGTGTAGACGGGCTAGATGGACAGTATACAAACAAGTACTGTTACTGGCAAAAAAAGGTAAGTAGTAGCCTGGGGGCTACAGACATTCCATCTAGATGAGAGGATACCTTTTTCTTTTTGGTATCAGGTGGAGAAATCCTGACAACAAATACAAGTCTTCTCGACTAAGGAGGTAATTTCTCTGTAAAATTATGATTCTCTGGATTATGGACCATAAAAAAGGTGCCTGCTAATAATTTTATTAGCACTTCAGGCCATATACTGTGTCCTGTCTTAGGTACGAGATATTCCTAAAGGAAGATTGGTCCAGATCTGCAAGTATTAGGAAATGGCAGTAGTGTACCTTAACTTTTAGACAGGAACACGGAGATAAATATCGAGGAAGGAGTTAAATCACATACTATAATGTGCAGAACTCCATCTTCCAGCCTTGTCCTCAGGGTTTGTTCAGAGAGTCCTAAACTACAGAGCTGATTTCTCAGTCAACACACCATTCAGGTAAATGAATGGGCTTTGCACCCTAAAGTCATTTTAGACTGGGGTAGACAAATGGGCTTGTCCAGAGATAATTCTCATGGTGTCCCATCTGAACAAAAGCCATAATCTTTTCAGTAACAAAACAGTGATCTTTGTGGATATTTTTTTAATGGAAATTTATTTCTCTTATGTGTTTCTCAAATCATCCTGTTACTCAGAATAGTGAGGAAAACGCAATAAAGATGCCGGGATCCTAATAAGCCCCGGCTTGGCCCAGAAGGTCTTCGTACACATATCCGCAGAAAATGTTGAATACCTTTTACTGTTTCTTCTACGGCCAGACTAAGACAGGGTCCTTGATTATCACAAATATCTGGATCAACCATTTTGATGGCGTGGCTTTTGAAATCTAAATACTGAGGTCCAGAGGATTCTCACAAATGCTCAGAGCAAGGAAAAACTTAATTAACTCTTATTTATCACCAAATGTGACAAGCTTATATGCATTGGTGCAATAAGAGGTATGGACCCGAAATCTTGCAGATTTTCAAGGGTTTTTTCCATTCCTTCAAACAGGAATAGATAAATGTTTAGCGGTGGCTTCCTTGGGAATACAAGTGTCAGCATTTGACTCTATGGTTCCGAAAAGAAAAATTCAAAATTGCAGAATGTTTGCACTTTTTCCCAGGGAATGCTGCGCATTCAACCTTCCCCTTTTCCTACTACAGGGTCAGGGAATCTAAATCTAGTCCTCAAAAGCCTGTCAAGTTGCTCTGTTTAAACCACTAAGAGAAGTTGATTTTAAATGGTTGACCGCTAAAGTTCTCGTTCAGGTGACTATGGCATCAGCTAGAAGAGATTCAGATTTAGGAGCACTTTTCATGCTAATCTATTCTGATAATATCCAGATAAAGTAGTTCTCAGAACTGGGTCTGGGTATCTTCCTAAGGAGTGATCTATATTCCACCTTAAAGATAATATGGTCCCTGTTTTTCAGGAATCTGGATTTTCTGCGGGAGATGAGTCGCTGGACATTAAGTACCTACATGGATTGTACCAGTGCCATTAGAAAGACAAATTCTTTTCATCCTCTACGGTTTTCACAAGAGGAGATGGCCTGTTACTAAACAGACGCTATCAAGATGGCTTCGAATGACTATTTCAGAAGCATATTCTTAAGCTGATCTCCCTGTCCCGGCTAATGTCTCTGCTTACTTTACATGTAAGGAAGGTCTTTCATGGGTAGCACAATATTGTGCTTGAGCAGAACAGATATGTAAGGTAGCTACACGGCTTCCAATAAACACAATCAATCAGACATTATGCCTGGGATATCTCTGCCTCTCATGATGCTCAATTCGGGCGTATGGTTCTCCTATTAAACCTGGAGTGTCCCCACCACTAAAAATTACTTTGGTAAGTCCCAATGTTATCCTGTGGATTACCTGTGAACCCTGCCGGAGAAATGTACGTTCTGGTAAGAATTTACCGTTGATGACGTTATTTCTCCTAAGTCCACAGGTTTCCACAGTGATCCCACCCTGACGCACCTGATTTGAGAATCTGTATACTCACTAAACTCTTCCCTATTGCATGGAAGAGTGTGCATGTGGGTTTTTTTGCTTGAATAGGGTTCTACATAATGCTTCTGTATACGCTTTGTAAACAACTGATTTGACTGAGTCGGTGGTCAGGATTATATGGACGAGCCCGGTGCATTCTGGCAGGCCTGAAAGCTAGTGATCGTTTGGTGCCAATCCGCTGTCACTCCATCATATCCAATGTTATCCTGTGGATTTAGGAGAAATACCGTTATCAGCGGTAAGTTCTTACCATAACGTATATTTCTGTTAGTGGGAACATTGTGTAGACCCTGCACCACTTGTTCTGTGGACTTTCTTTTGCTACATAGCAAGCAAATATCAGGCTAAAACCTGGGTCACATGTTCAAAACAGCATACACACTAGATCAAATACATTATTATATCTTTATGAAGCACAGCCAACGTGATTATACCATGTGACCAATAATCAGCACCCATCTGTGCATGCACAGTATACCAGGCTGATCATTGTATATTGTGCTTCCAACTTTATTGATAGTTGAAAAACTTGTGAATTAGCTGATAACTCAGGCACAATTACCTGTGTGTTTCAAAGGTTCAGAGGTAAAAAAAAAGTTATCAATGCCCCCACAACCCTTACTGATTACCATGGTGTTTTATTACTGTGGCAGAGCATGTGTTTATTGAGAGGGGCTTCATGCCAAAAAGCACATCCCTGTGAGAGATGTGTGCTATAATAGTTAGGTAATATCTCCCTCTCTCTCCCTCAATGAATTTCTCTCCCTGACACTGTTTCCCTCTCTCCCCCCCCCCCCCCCCCCGACACCCTCTCTCACTCTTCCTTTTTCCATTAACCCCTCTCCCTATTGCTCTGACACCCTCTCTATTTCTCCCTGACCCACTCCTTTCCCTCTTTCTCACGTTTTCTCTTACCCAGATACCATTTCTCTCTCACTGCCAGGGGAGGTATTTGTGGGTGCATGGATTGAGGTGTGGTGGGCCCAGACATAGCCATGTACTGTGCCCCAAGGTCTCTGTTGCCAACTCTGTGACAACTACTGCATGTTTCATATATTTACAGGTACAAAAATGAATAATCATTCAAAGGCAGTGTGTGACATCATACATGCTTTGCTGTCAAAACCTGATCAGGTTAATGAGCTGGGGCAAATGCTGGATTCTGGAAGGCAGTCTGAAACAGGAAACCAGAGACCAGAAATGCCTGTCCCTAGGGCAGATTTATTTCCCACTAGTTCAACTAGGTCACATGGAGTAGAAAATGAAGTGAGAAGTCTATTTTCAAGGAAAAGTCCACAATTTCATTATACAAGAAGTTCTGTGAGGAAAAGAAATGCTTATCCTGCAAAAGCAACGCAAAGGTTAGTTTTAAGTGTTTGTGTTTTTAAAGTTTAAAAAATTGTTAATTGGAAAATCAACATTTGTGTTTTTTTTTGTTTTTTTTTTTAATAGCAATGTCAGGGGTCCACTAACATTCATCAAAGAGCTTATTCTGCTTTCTGGACCCAATATCGATAATGTTTTAAAGCAAGGAAAAAAACAAGAACTGCATGAAGTGGGGCACATAGTAAACGCTTTTGAATTCAACAAGTATTGGAGTGAAGAAGAAGTATATGAGAACGTGAGGAAGGCGTTCTCCATGAAACTTGAAGACGACATAGAGTATGTGTTTTTGTTTTGTTTTTTTTTAATTTCCCAGGTAAAAAGTTTTAATTTATATATGACAGTACATTACAGGTTGAGTCTCCCATATCCCAAAAGTTTGAGACCAGAAGTATTTTGGATGTAGCATTTATTTTTTTCCAAATTTTTGACCATAGATCTGTTGGTGGGACGCAAGTCTAAACACATAATGCATGTGTTTCTTATACATAGTTATGCAAGCCAGAAGTTAATTTAACATGTTTTTTTTTTAATATTTTGGGCATGATTTAAAGTTTGTGTACATACTAAAAAATAAATATATATATATATATATATATATATATATATATACACACACACACACACACACACACACACACACACACACACACACACACACACACACGGTGCTTCATCACACACACCGTCGCAAGGGGCTACGCCCCCTTAACCCTTGCATGCCTTTCTGGGGTTTAATATTTGTGTTATATGGACTATTACCTGCATTCCTTTGTTAGTGGTTAAATATTGCACAATGAAAGGGTGTGCGATGGTGAAGGAGGCGCAGCCCCTTGCGATGGCGTGAACAGCACCTGCAGGCCACAATGTACAGAATGTAGCGGGTGCGGGGGGTACTGCGGATGGTGTCTGTAGATGCTGCAGATGGAGGGGGGGCGGAAGTGGGGGTGGGGCCCGGATGGGGAAGGGTTGGGAGGTGCTGCGGGTGGGGGATGCAGATGGGGGAGGGGTCCGGAGGCACTGCAGGTGGGGGAGGGGCAGGGGTGCCATGGGTGGGGGAGGGGCAGGTGTGGGGATGTTGCAGATGGGTGAAGGGTTCCGGAGGTGCTGTGGGATGGGAAGGGGCGGGAGTGCTGCTGGTGGGGTAGGGGTCCGTAGGCGCCATGGGTAGGGGAGGGGCAGGTACGGGTGTTGCGGCAGATGGGGAAGGAGGTCCGGAAGTGCTGCAGGTGGTGGTGGGGCAGGTGCGGGGGTGCCATTGGTGAGGGAGGGGTGGGTGAGGGGGGGACCACGGATGGAGGAGGGTGTCTGCAGATGCTGCGGGTGGAGGAGGGCAGGTGTGGGGGAGACATATAAGGGGTGTGAATGGTGGAGGGGGCTTGGAGATTGCTGGGGGTGGTGAAGGGGCGGAGGAGTGGGAGCCGCGGGTGGTGTAGGGTGTCTGGAGGCACAGCATGTGGGGGAGGGGTGGAGTGCCGCATGTGGTGGAGGGGAAGGTGCGGAGGTGTGGTGCATTGGGGAGAAGTCTGGAGGTGCTGCGGGTACTGTACCTGCCAAAAAGGTAGTTGGAGGGTATGCAGTAACAGGGCCAGGACAGGGGTGACGGGGTCAGGACAGGGGTGACGGGGCCAGGACAGGGGTGACGGGGCCAGGACAGGGGTGACAGGGCCAGGACAGGGGTGACGGGGCCAGGACAGGGGTGACGGGGCCAGGACAGAAATGACAGGGACAGGATAGGGGTGACAGGGTCAGTGTAGAGGCGGCAGGACCAGGACAGGGGTGACAGGGCCAGTATAGGGTTGACAGGGCAAGCACAGGGGTGACAGGGCCAGGATAGGGGTAGCAGGGCCAGGATAAGGGTGAAAGGGCCAGGATAAGGGTGAAAGGGCCAGGATAAGGGTGGCAGGTCAAGGCCAGGGGTGACAGGGACATGACAGAACACAGGGCACGGGAGCGATTGGTATTAGGGACAGAACAGTGGTGACAGACAGATGTGTCTTACCGGAGTCACTGCTGCTGCCCGTCCGCATCACTTCCCCCCCCCCCCCCCCCTCCTCAGTCACACACCGCAGACCTCGCGCAGCTGCCGGGCACTGTGGTAAGGTGAGACTGGGAGTGACTGTTTAGCCCCCAGGAGATGCTGCGGCTGGAGGGAGGAGGGGGTCATAGCATGCACGTGGCGTGGACCTCACGGCTGCTGGGCACTATGGTAAGGGGAGACTGGGAGTGACTGGTTAGCTCCCAGGAGACGCTGATCTGGAGGGAGGAGGGAGTCAGAGCCTGCAAGCAGCGCGGACTTCTGCAGCGCTACCCGCCGGCTAAAGTGTGTGAAGGAGCTGGGCGCAACTCACTGCGGGTGGCAGCGCTGCAGCTAGCGGTGGGGTCGCAGGGGCTGGAGATAACAGGCAGTACGGAAAGTGCACAGCGGCTGGTGAACCACAAAACTACAGCTAAGAAGCGTGGAGTGTGCCAGAATGTGACGCTCCTCCCCGCCAGAGAGACCCTGCTGAGTATGCTGATGTGGGGGTCAAGTATGGCACACCCCCATACCTCCCAAATGTCCCAATTTTTGCGGGACAGTCCCATTTTTTGGGGTCTGTCCCACCCGCGGGTCGCAGTGTCCTGCGGTGGGGGGGGGGGGGCAGTTGGAAAGCTCCTGTACTCGCTGTTCTGCTTAGCAGAGCAGCGGTGAATAGTGGAAACAGAGGGAGAGGGGGCATCAGGGGGTACGGATTAAGGGGGGGTTCCAGCAGCAGAGCCGGATTAAGGGGGGGGGGGCAGGCGGTACGTACCGTTGGCCCCACAGTTGTAGGGGCCCCCCCCCGGCTCGAGTAGCTCTGTCCCAGCTCAGAAGCTCCCCCGTCCTGCCAGCAACAGCGGCAGCATTGTGCTACAGTCAGCGCACGCTGCTGCGTATTGGCAGGTCTGTGGTGTTGCATGGAGGCAGCAGTCTCCCTGCTTTCTTCTGCCTGTGCGGGTGTGTAGGGGGAGCGACCACCTCCTCTGGATTTACCCCTAGCTGAGGGGCCAAAATCCCATTTAAAAAACAAAACGGAATTTGCATAATGGGGCGTGGCCTCGCGTCCCACGATTAGGCCACGCCCCAACCCACAGCAGGCACAGCAATGAGATAGGGCTCCCCTGTCTCAAGTACCCTGTGCCCCCCGGACTCATAATCAGCCCCTGGGGGCATGCCAGCAGCTCACAGAGCGCTGGGCATGCCCCCTCACTGACGAAAACGGGGCCCTCCCGCAAAGCCACGCCCCCTTTTCGCTGTGTGTGTGTGTGAAAGCTGGGAGGTATGCACCCTGCCTGTGCCATGTCCATACTATCTGCTTCTGCAGCTGCTCCTAGTGTCCTATAGATTTGGCCAGATCTGTGACTCATTTGACTAACTCCGCCCACTGTTGTGACTCCGCCAAGCGTTAGCAAATGAATCACAAGATCTCAGATCTGGGCTATTATATAGGAGATATTTTTTGATCCCATATTAAATGGTAATCAAATAACTCATGCATTAAATACAAATAAAGGTTGAGTCTTTTATATAAAAAAATAACTCCAAATAATCTGAAATACAGAATTCTTTAAGCTACACTGAGCTAATAACACCTTTGCTTTCTGATAGTTCAATATATAAAAACTTCATTTATTACACATAATTTTTGATATTTTTCAAACTTATCGTCAGGCTTTAAGAGATATTCAGATCTCTATATATGAGATTTTATATATATATATATATATATATATATATATATCTATATATATATATATATATCTATATATATATATATATATATATATCTATATATATATATATATATCTATATATATATATATATATATATATATATTATACATTTTTTTTATTTTGTTATATTTGATTTTAGTTTAATTATATTTATGATTATGCATTTAATTTACCCTTTTGAGCTTGAAAATTATAATCCTTTTAAATTTGAGAAGATTATAAAAATATTAACATTCTGTATGTGTAGTTTTACTTTAATTGTAAATATTGTCTTTTAGAATACACATGCTGATGCCTTGCCACAACAAACTTGTTAAGCCACTACTAATGGAAAATCAGCGTTTGACAGGTCTAATGATTTCCAAAATTTTCAAGCAGAAATCTGTTTATATCCAGCCTTCCAAAGAACTTATATACACTGAAAATTCAGATCAAGACAATGTAAGTTATTTGACTTGTAAGTTTTTATTTAAAGCATGCCTATTGTCTAAGTGTGGGATATGTGATATGTTGCATTACTTTATTAATTATATTTTAGGATAGAAGCTCAATTGAGCAAAGTGAAAAATTGCCTGAAGATACTGCAAAGAACTGTGAAACATTTGTAAATGAAGACTCCATACTGCAATTTATTAACCAAACCGTTTCCCCTGAGGACCAAGTTTTATCCTCCGTGGAAGAATTGGAGAAGAGTGTCCTCTCCCACAACACTCCTTATGAGCCATCTAATTTGGCAAACAGTGTGACCACCCAGGGTACTCAAAATATTGTTTACCAAGACAATGAAAACACAGTCAGCCATTTAGTGCCATCAACATTTGAAGAGAATTACAGGTAAGCATCCATTTATTGGATAGTAGTAGTACTGAAGGCAATGTTGTTTTAAAAACATGACAAACTCTATTATTATTATAAATATATATATATATATATATATATATATATATAATTATTTTTTTTAATTAAACCTTTTCACTTGTTTATGTACAATTAGTCATTCTTCCCAGGGAGGGCAGTGTCTGGTGGCCCCAACCCATGGTGCAAGGATGGGGGTGGTGTGAGGTGAAGTGCTTTAATTTTCCTTTTAAAGATACCACAGTGCTGGCTTGGCACAGTCTGTTCATCTACTGCCTGCCATTTTCCAATGCACTCAGTCTTCCCTGCAGTAACATCAACTGATAATCCTCAGAGGTAAGTGTTCAACATGATAGTATGTGAAGCTGGCAGTTTTTTTTGTTATTTTTAAACCTATTCATATACTTTGTTGAGCCCTTACCTCAGAGGCTTGTCAGTTGCCTTTACTGCAGGGGTGACAGAGCACATCTAAAGACTGCAGAAGACAGATAAACAGACCGTCCTACTGCTAGGCCGGTACTGTGAAGCCACAGGGAGTGGAAGACACAGGAAAAGATAAATGGAGGAAGGTTAGCGAGACACATGGGACAGTGGGGGTTACAGAGAAATCCTACATAAAACAGCTAGTTACAGTCTGTATTATAGTCAATTCACATATTCAGAACTGTTTGATGTCTGAACCCAAATCTCAATTCAAAAATCAGCTATCTAATAGCTAATAAATGTAAAAAAAAAAAAATCTAAATCAATCTGTATCGTATTTAAATCTTTGCATGTAGTTTTTTAGTCTGCGTTATGCCTTTATTTTGTGAGGCAATGTAGACTATTGATGTTTGCTGATAAAATAGAGTACTTATTGTAGGCTCACCATGCTTTGTATTTTGTTTTATTTTTCTATTATATTTGTTACATTTGCAGTGTGATAAAATTTACCTCTTGCAGACATTACACAGAACTTTTTAACGATGTCCTTCCGCATTCTGATGAAGACATCGCATGCACTGAAGAAAGTCTAGATCACAATCAAAATACAGAGTGGAACAGGTAACATTTTTCTTTAGCGTTCTTTCCGAAACAAGCAAAACGTTTTTTATTATGTGTCTTTTTATATATGTATGTACAGTTGTGTATGTATGTATAATATAGATCAGCATGGATGGTGTAGTGGTTAGCATTACTGCCTCCCACAGCACTGAGGTCATGGTTTATATTCCCACCATGGCCCTAACTGTGTGGAGTTTGTGTATTCGCCCCTTGCTTGCTTGGGTTTCCCTCTGTTTCTCCGGTTTCCTAACACAATCCAAAAATTTACTGTAGGTTAATTGGCTTCCAACAAAAGTAACCCTAGCATGAATGTGTGTGCGTGTACATGTGGTAGGGAATAAAGATTGTAAGCTCCACTGGGGCAGGGACTGATGTGAATATTCTCTGTAAAGCGCTGTGGAATATGTGTGCGCTTTATAAATAACTGGTAATAAATTGTGTATGTGTGTATATATATATATATATATATATATATGTATATGTGTATGTATGTGTGTGTATATTGCAGTGAAGAACTGGCACTCCAAACGAATCCACAATGGAAATAAGGCCCAGGTGCCCGTGTAGAGAAAATTGCATGCGGAAACTGGAACACTGCACTCACAGGTCTTCATACACATGCATTCAGCAGACTTGACAACAGCCGATTACACAGCCATGTAGTGACATCACTACATGGCTGTGTAATCTGCTGTTGTCAAGTCTGCTGAATGCATGTGTATGAAGACCTGTGAGTGCCGTGTTCCAGTTTGTGTGTGTGTGTGTATATATATATATATATATATATATATATATATATAATTAATATATATATATAATTAATATATATATATATATATATATATATATATAATTAATATATATATATAATTTATATATATATATATATATAATTAATATATATATATATATATATATATATATAATTAATATATATATATATATATATATATATATATAATTAATATATATATATAATTAATATATATATAATTAATAAATATATATATATATATGCACACGGTGGGGGATAAAGCGACTGATGGTGTCTTAAAATATTTCAATAAAAGTGGATCTAGGAGATATATAAAAATATGTACTATATTTATAAAGTAATGAGTAACCAGATCGAGTGGATCTATAAAAAGTTAATTTATTAATACATTAAAACAGACAGTTATTAAACAGCTAGACTAAAATTTGAGCAGCAAATTTCTTAAAAAAATTGGGATAAAAAGTAAAACAGACACAATGCAAATTAATACCAAATTAAAATGTATGTTAAAATATGTAAAACAATTTTAACTTAACTTGGTATGAGGTCACTGCCAGGTAGCCCAACGCGTTTCGTCATTCAGACTTCATCACCCCTTGATGAAGTCTGAATGACGAAACGCTTTGGGCTACCTGGCAGTGACCTAATTTTTAACTGGTATTAATTTTGCATAGTGTCTGTTGTTTTTATCCCAATTTTTTTAAGAAATTTGCTGCTCATATTTTAGTCTAGCTGTTTAATAACTGTCTGTTTTAATGTATTAATTAACTTTTTATAGATCCACTCGATCTGGTTACTCATTACTTTATAAATATAGTACATATTTTTATATATCTCCTAGATCCACTTTTATTGAAATATTTTAAGACACCATCGGTCGCTTTATCCCCCACCCCCCGTGTGTTATTAATCCTTTGCTACAGGGAACTACCATCCCTGTGTTTTGGGGGACAGCTGACGCCCTGTATTAACCCATAGGGAGTGTTATTTATTTTGACTACAAATTGTACACAAGTGGCGCAATAATCTCCCCCTTTTTATCTATATATATATCTATCCTTAGATTTTTATGGCACTCCCAATCATACTGTCATCCACCTGGGTGCCCTCCTCCAAACGATATAGAACTGCAGGGGGTACCTTCAATTATTGTCCATAAAGAAGGAAACCAGGCGGCACTCCAAGGATTTGTTGCAGGCAAAATACTTTATATTAAAGTGACAGTGCAAAATAAATTAGTACAGCATAGTGCAAGCCACCTTGCACTATGCTGTACTAATTTATTTTGCACTGTCACTTTAATATAAAGTATTTTGCCTGCAACAAATCCTTGGAGTGCCGCCTGGTTTCCTTCTTTATGGACAATAATTGAAGGTACCCCCTGCAGTTATATCTCTATCTCTATCTCGCAGCGACACTCTAGACGACTGGATACAAGACAAAAGAATGCACAAATACAGCTTTGAAATGTTGATCACAACGGGCCTTTTTTTGTTTTGTATCCAGTCATGTAGAGTGCCACCACACGCTTCCATGTACTAGGACCCTGCTGGGCTCGTAGTATTATTTTTTTTTATTTTTTTTTTATAAAACTCAGGAGTGTTATATTTGGAACTCACTGCAGCACCTAAAAAAACTCCTAATAGCACAGTATTGATAGGTTTGTGTTGAAAAAAGAATTCACACTTTTTTTTCACCATTTTTTTATTTTCCATTTCTTGTTACCATGAAGTACTGCGGGTCGTATGCACGAAGATCTTATTAAGTCTTTGATGTGTACCCAATATTTATTTTTCTTTGAATTTTTGAATACCTGTTGACTAATAGGTGCTGGTCAATTTTATATATATATATATATATATTATATTATATTATTCTGATGGACAGATAAGCTTTTATGTTTTTATTCTTGTACATTTAAAACCTGCTTGCTATATCATGTATATTATATATTTTTGTAAGTTTTATATTTTATTTTTAATATATGTCCATGTGAAAAGTAGTAAGAAGATGACACACACCAGACTTACCCAAATATATCCTTTTTAAAAGTAGAAATTTATGCCATTCAGTTGACCTTTCTCAAGTCTTTCAGCATTAGAATATCCTATCGGGTACACGTTTCCAGTGTGCTCAGCCTCCTCTTTGCTGCATCACGGCATTTGACTGACTACTGTATTTTTGTCTGTGCTCACAAAGTAATGGATTCATAGGCACCATGAATTATGTGTGATAGCACCAGCACATCCAAATGAGGTCACACTGTTTGCAATCACGTTACTGCAATGCCTACAATGAAGCTGATCACGTGCATGTGTGTGGATAGATAGTAATTTTACATTAATGTATGTGTACAAGGTAATTCATGAATGCCAAATATATTGATATTAGTAATTGACCTTCTAAATTATTTTAAATCTACATTTTGTGTTGTAGTGATATCAATCTAAAGGATATTCTGTCAAATCTGGCAGTACAGATTGATACTGAAAGCATTTCAAAGTTTAACATAAACCGCAGAGAAGTCTGGGACGGAGCATGTCGTGGACTAAAGCGGCAAACATTTAGGCCTGAAAATCGCCTTTCTGTAATTTTCACTGATTCCTTTGGGAATACAGAAGGAGCTGTAGATTTTGGTGGCCCAACGAGGGAATTTTTTAGACTTCTTCTACAGTTTTTGCAAATCAGCAAATTATTTGAAGGACCAGAAAATTCAAAGACATTGTCTTGTGATGCTCAAGGTATTTTTATATTTGTTTTGGTTTCTCCATTTGTTTTCTCTGTTATTATCATTATGTTCTTTTTTTTTTTTTTTTTTGGTAAGTTTACATCTGGACTTGACAATTTTTTTTCTAGATACTAGGAGCAAAGATGAAAGTGTAGGAGCCATACCACTACTGTTGCCACCACCTCCCCTCCCACACAACTAAGGGGGCCCCCCAGGCAAACCAGCCCTCTGAATCAATCCCCCGAGTAAACAATCCTCCGCTTTTTGGCCATATCACTGCCCCCTTCGAAGCACAATCCCTGGCCACACATAGACCCCCCTATTGGATAGCTATATGCAGCTGGAGTTTGAAAACTGCACACAGCATAGGCTGGGACGATCACTCAGCACATGCACTCCTGTGCATGAAATGGCAGCCGCAATAAAGCCATGCCCACGAATCTGCTCGCTCTCTCCCTCCTTGCATAATTTGGTAGCCAGGCAGCAAAAGCTAGGGGCCATGGCTACCTGGCCCCTGGGATTTGTCGAGCCCTGGTTTAGATCGTCAAACTTAATTGGTTAGTTATTTCCTTGCTTTATGTTTGGAAGAAGAAAAAAATCAGTTGTATCATATATACAATATATATAAAGAATGCTAATTGAAAACCATATTCCAGGCTTTAAATGCATCTAGGTATGATTGAGGAGTAATGTAGAAGACTAATAAACAATATCACTAGTTATATATCCATATCACATACTGTGCAGTCCTATAGTGTATGTTTTTAATTATGTTTCTCCCTAATATACAGGAATACAAAATTTTAAGAAAAACTATGTATAGGTTTCAAGAAAGTTTGCCTCTACTAATCCATTTACGTGTTTAAATTCTGTACGTGTTCCCTGTACTGTGCTACTTATACCCCTTTTCCACCTCGTCCAAAAACATGGGTTTTTGCACGGGTGTGTGCATTTACACGTGTTTTTTGGCTAGTGGAAACGTCTCCCTCTGAAAAAACCCGGGTCAAGTGATCTGGGAATCCTACCAGGGTAGGACGCGGGAATGACCCGTGTAAGGTGTAGTGTAAACAAGTTACCCATGTCAGTCGACACGGGACCCGTTTACAGCATGTGAAGATCCCATACCTCCCTGACCGCAGGTTTTCGCGGGCAGTCTCGAGGTTGGGGGGGGGGGGCAGCGCATGCTGTCTCTCCTGCTATGCAGACAGCAGCGCTGGCAGAGAAATTGTGTGCCGGAGGCTGGGGGCAGCTCAGCAGCTTCCAGAGTGCCGGGCTTGCCCCCAGCAAGACAGTGGGCAGCATGGAATTGGTGGTGTGGCCTAACGGGTACGAGGCCATGTCCCGGGGGTCCTGATCTACCGGTTTTCCCGGCGCTTGGAGATAACTTCATCTCCAATCGCCAGGCAGAAGAAACTGTATCCGGGTGCAGTGTAAACGGCGCCTACACGGGATATTCCCGGGTTCGCTCCCATAGTGGAAAAGGGGTCCTTCTCGTGTCTGACCTGGCTTGGAACCGTGTTCCAAATCCCGGGGTCAGACCCGAGACTTCTAGTGGAAAAGGGGTATCACCGTATCCTAAGATACTACTCAAGGAACTGTAGATAGTATGTACACAATTTTAATGCTAGGCATGTGCATCCGCTGGGTCAAGCACAATGTGCCAATATGCTATTCATGGTACAGGTATATTGTTATATCTGCTTGAGGCTCCTAATTGCTTTACTTTGGTTTTTATTGTTAGACTTTTACATGGTGTTTTCGTTAAATTCAAATTGGTTTACTCATATTAATTATAATTTCTCTAGCATGCATAGGGTATACTGGGATGGTAAATTACAGTGGGGTATAGATGGGTCCATTGGAGCAGGTGCACTTTAAATTTCTTCAACCTAGTGTGTGCTGGCTCCTCCCCTCTATGCCTCCTCCCATCAGACCAGTTTAGAAAACTATGCCCTCAGAACTTGTCACATGCTGTAGGGCTCCAGTGTTTGTTTTTTGGGTTGTTTTTCCTTTAAATATTTTATATTTCTCTAATTTTTCAGACAAGCGCCTGTCTGCATCGAGGGACTTAGGGGGAGGGGTGGACCCGTCCAGACCTTATAGAGAGGTATGGCCCCGGATACCTAGTAACCATGACATCGGCCATGGGGTGATCTCTCACCGCAGCCGTATGGAGGGCTGGTGCTGGATCCTCAGAACCTGCCGACACCCCCGAACAGCTGAAGTTATGCAAGACTGTTGAGCATGCACTGGTTCACGAATAGCGGGATACCCGGTTCACAAGGCGTCAAATCATTGATCAGGCACACTTCTCTAATAGAGCTACTATGCCTTATTAGACTGTGTGTAGATTCCGCTGTAGGCGCACCATAGCAGAGGGGCAGAGCTTACAGAGCAGGACAGCAAGCGCCATTATACATACCGCGTGTACAGAGTTCAGCTACAGCGACGCCAGAGCCAGCGCGGACCTCACAAGTCTCCCGGGACTGTGGTATGCAGTGGGGGCTAATTGTTGGGAGGAGCAGGTTACACTTGGGGTTGCTATTAAGTGACTCCGGAATCAGTACTGCCTGGCTATATTATACACAGCTCATAGTGTGCTGGTTTCTCCCACTATGTGCTTTCTCCTGTTGGCTGTTTTATTTACTACTGCTTGCAGGGGTGACACACTGTACTTTTTCCTGTGTGTGTGTGTGTCATCTATACTGTGTAAGAATGACAGGGAAAAGTATTCTGTAAAGACTGCTCTAATAAGTTTACACAGACATCTGAAGGATCACATATTTTTGACCAGTGTACGGAGTCTGGGTAATAATCTGACGGCAGGTCACAAGAGTCTACACCAGTGTGGCTGTACACTTTAACAGGTGTCATGACAGATATTTCCTCAGAACTGGATGCTCCTGGCCACAACAGACAAGCTCTTAGACAGTCTGTGGAGGAATTGGTCTCTAAAAAGTGGTGGATTAAATCCTCTACTCATCCGCCCAGACTAAATGCACCAAAAATGCATGTTCCCACAGGTCCTGCAGTTGAATGACACGGGGGAAGACATGCCAGATATAGAGGATATGGATTAAGAATGGAGGAGGAAATTGGGGACCCTTCTCAAGGGGTTGAGTCACTCATTTGTGCAATACTGAGGTTATGGAAATACGTGAAAAAGACACTCTGGTAGAACCTGTATATTTCAGTAAACCACAAAAGTCTAGTGTTAACGTCTTCTGTCTTCTGAACGAAATGCCTAATTTAAGGAAGCTTGATTGCATTCTGTTAAAAAAATTCCAGATTCTTAAAAGGTTTTTGTCTTTTCTCTTTCCTCCTGAAGACAGGAAGCTTTGGGAAAATCCACCCACGGTTGACTCTTCAGTTTCTCGTCTCTCTAAAGATTGCACTTCCACTCCCGGGGGCTACTTCTTTAAAAGACTCCTCACACCATAAGATTGAAGCAACACTAGAAACTGTTTCTGCAGGGGGGTACACTGGTATTCCACAGGGAATAACATAGGGGGTGTAGAGTTGGATCTTGATACGAGGCACCGCTTTGACTGTTCCCAGGATGCACTGCACCGCCGCCTGTATATCCCCGCTTCCAGGCACTGGAGCTCAGTTTGTAAGTTGGTGCCTGCAGTGCATGCTGCTAACAGGATGGGCTGCATTAGGCAGCCCTAATAAGAGCTTTTCTAAGAAGAAAGAAGACTTCAAGGGCCGCAGCACAGGCACTAGATGCCATGGATATCACTGACATTCCGAGCTACGGCTCAATCACCTCCCCCAGCGGCGCTGCATACTCCTGTGCCCTGGTTGCCGGGTACTTGCAGCGGAAGCGCTCTGGTTCCCATAAGGTACACATCACCGCTGCTGCTCTCTTGGATCACGTGGCCGCACTTCATGAAGGAGGGAAGAGGGTTCCCCAGGTGGGACCCACTGAAATCGTGATCCAGATGCGGTCCCAGCAGATGGACCATGCTTCCGGCGTGGTCACTCTGGCCGTGCAGGGACCCCACTATATCCACCAGGGCAAGGAGCACATGTTGGATTTACTAAAATCAGTTTATTATAGGATCCATAGTACCCGGTGGTAAAGTCCTGCAGAGTGCATAAGGCACTGACCTGTAGCCCATCCCCCAGCTCCAGGCGCCATCTACAGCAGGTGTTCTCGCCCTGAAGCTGCATCTCTCCTTCACTCCCTGTCAGCGTTTGGGCGCCATTTCACAGAGCTGCGCTGATTCTGGGACTGCTTGGCACTGTCTCCTCTGTAAAGCCGCCTGTCTCATGAGCGCTGTGCATTTACGGGACACTTAAGTATTCTACATGTCGTTTAGTATGAATATTTAGTACAAGTATCCTGTGATATACATCCATTGTTTACTGTGCATTGTTATATCTGTATTCATACATGTATATGTACTATTACTAATCCAGTGCAGTTTTATTGTTATGTAATAATTTCTACATTGTACATGTGACTGTGTGTGCCTATAGCTGCTGTGTGGTTTCCATTCTGTGTATGTCGCACATATTGCTATCACTATATTCTGTACCCTGGGGGGGCTAAGTGCATCAGGGTCTCGTATACCATATAGTATTCCACAGGATATACTGTTTTTTGTATTTTTATCTGTGTATTTCAGTCACCTCATACCTCTTAAATCCTCTGTTTGTGCTCAGCATTTGCAGTCACATACCATAGGTGGTTTTTGTCGGGTATTGTGCTTGTCTTTCTATATTGTTCTGTCACGCCCTATGGCTACATTCTCAATGTCTGCTGCACAGTGCGGGAACTCCGCGTACGCTCATGCATCAGGCAGTGCTGACGCCATGGTTTTACCTGAGGAAAATATATCAGCTGAGGGTTCAGGTATTGGGTGTTCTGCATCCCCCAGTCAGCCTGCAGCACCGGTGGCACACCAAGAATCACCTTGGGCTGATTTTTCAAATTTGCTGACTACGCTTGTAACACGACTTACACCCCCTGTGGGACCTCCTGTGCCATTACAGCCACATATTGTCCCTGTAGTTAGTTCGCCATGGGCAGATACTGTCTACTCATTTACAGCAATTAAATCAGTCCTTTGTTAAAAGCTTAACCCTTGCCCTACTGGTACCAAAGGGTCATCTAAGTGGGCCATTTCTTCCTCACAATCTACTCATGTTTCGGATACTTCATCCGATGGGGTTGGGGAATATACTGATCCCTTAGACACTAATACAGCTGATTCTGATGTGGAATCTGTGACGCAGGTTGATGTTCCTGATATAGTGGAGGCTATCAAACTGATTCTTCAGATTGATGATGAGACTGACCCTCCAGATACGTCTAAGCAACCTGATAAGTTCAAACGTCGGAAGGTTACTAAATTAGTCTTGCCACATTCTGACCATTTAATTGACATACGTCAGGAATCCTGGGAGTCTCCAGGAAAGAAATTTTCCCTGTCTAAAAAGATGCTAGCTCATTATCCTATCTCCGCAGAGTTAAGTACCAAGTGGGAAACACCTCCACCAGTGGACTCGCATGTGGCCCGTCTTGTGTCATCTACTCTGCCTGTCACTACTGTCACCTCTCTGAAGGAACTGACGGATAAGTGTGTGGAGGGCTGCTTTAAGTCTATTTACACTCTCTTGCTGGTGCTGTACATAGTCCCACTTTGTCAGCCTCTCGGGCTGCAAAAGGTATTGAAGCCTGGGTTCAAGCAGTTGAGGCAGAGCTACCTCAGAATTTTCCAGATAATGCCAGACAATGTCTATCATGTATTATCAGAGCCTCCCATTACATTCATGAGGCAGCCTCTGATGCAGGTGTTATGGCGGCCAAAGCGTCTACCACGTCCATACTGGCTCACCGGATTCGGTGTTTACGGTCCTTGTGGGTGCACCTGTACTCTAAGAAGACCTTTGAGGTGCTCCCTTATTAAGGGAGGTTATAATATTTGTGTAAGATTGGAACAAGATTGTGACTGACTTGGTGTCTGCCAAGACTGCAAGTCTCCAAAGTACTAATCCTTCGGCTCCGAAGGCTAAGAGTAAAACTTTGCGATCCTTTCGACCTCCAGGTAAAGAAAATGGTCAGGCGTACCCGAGACAAGCTCGCGCTTCCAAATCCTCAAAGTCAAAACCAAAACTTTCTTGGGCTGCCCGTCAGCCTGCTTCCAAATTGGCCAAGCCTGCTGCATGACTGGGCTGTTGAGCAGTGACTCAGGTGGCTCAGTTTCAGGGAAAGTGGTTACCATACGAAACCATCCTCCCCATAAACATCTTTGAACTAAGGACGATTAACAATGTCCTTTTTCAGGCCTTCCACCTGTTACAAAATCACGCCACTCAAGTACAAGCAGACAATGCCACCACGGTGGGCTACATCAATCGACAAGGCGGAACCAAAGGCAAGGTGGCTATGAGAAGTCACCAATATCCTCCTTTGGGCAGAGTGACATGCCACGGCACTGTCTGCCATATTCATTCTGGGAGTGGACAACTGGGAGCCAGATTTCCTCAGTCGGCAAGATCTCCACCCGGAGAGAGTGGGGTCGCCACCCTCAATTCTTCTGTCAGATAGTATCCCTATGGGGTTGGCCTCAGATCTGATGGCATCCCGACACAACACGCATCTTCAGTGTTACTGCTCAAGGACAAGGGACCCACAGGCGACAGCTGTAGATGCATTTTTTACGCCCTGGACCTTTTAGACGATCTATCTGTTCCCTCCATTCACTCTAGTACCACGAATCTTAGAGGGAAAAGGTTCAGGCAATTTTAATCTCCTTGGCGGGCCTGGTACGCAGATCTCTTCTCCCTGTTGGTAGCCAACCCCTGGCCATTGACGCTGAGATAAGATCTTCAGCAAGGCCCATTCGTCTATCCAAACTTACAGCGGCTATGTTTGACGGGGTGGAAGTTGAGAGGGAGATTTTAGCCAGGAAGGGCATTCCAGAGGCCGTTATCCCGACTGCTCCATGCTAGGAAAGATGTCACATCACGGCACTACCATCGGCTATGGAAGATGTATGTCTCCTGGTGTCAGTCATCGTTATCTGCCAGCGGTTTTCAAATTGGGTCGTTTTGCCTTGTCAGTCTTTTAACAAAAATGGTTGGCCTAGATCTCGGAGGTTCAGACCTTTCTTAAGGGTGTGCTCCACTTGCAACCACCTTTTGTATATCCTACGACCCCTTGGGATCTCACAGTTGGTGTTGGATTTTCTACAACCATTGCAGCAGGCGGAGTCCAAGTATTTGCTTGGAAGACTCTCACCTTGTTGGCTCTTGCTTCTGCGCGGCGACTCTCTGAATTGGGGGGCCTTGTCCTGAAAATCTTGGGTTTCACGAAGATCGTGCAGAACTCAGGACTTGTAGGTTGTCTCGGCATTTCACATAAATCCACCTATTGTAGTTCAGGTAGTAACCGATTCCTCCACGCCTCGTAGTTTGGATATGGTGCAAGCGTTGTGCATTTATGTCAACGGAATGGCTCGTACCCGGAAGTCAGATACTCCTTTGTTTTGTATGAGGCCACCAAGATTGGTTGTCCTGCTTCGAAGCAAACCATTGGATAAAACTCACTATCCAACAGGCTTATTCATTTGTGTCCTTACCTTTGCCACAGTCTGTCACCGCCCATTCCACTAGGTCGGTGAGATATTCCTGGGCGGCTGCTCGTGGAGTCTCTGCCTTGCAGTTGCGTAGGGCTGCTACCTGGTCCAGTGCCCACACTTTTGTTAAATTCTATTGTTTTGATACCTTGGCGTCGGGCGCTCAGTTTGGTTTTGCATGGATCTCGGCACACACCCACCCGTAATGAGAGCTCTGGCATGTCCCCACTGTAATTCACCATCCCAGTATACTCTATGGATGCTAGTTAAAACTGGATTTTGGTACTTACTGGTAAATGCTTTTCTCCAAGACCATAGGGGATACAGGCCGCCCACCTCTGTGCTTTCTTTTCTGCATATTGTTTGTGTTGTTGTGCATCAGCGTATGCGCGTTGCTTTCGCTATTTTTTTGTTTTACTTTTTAAGTTATGTTGCTCAGTTTCTCCTGTTCTTCTATTCTGTTTTTTCCTCCTCCTTGAGGCATGTTCCGTCTCCTTCGGGCACAGTTATGGAGACTGGTCTGATGAAAGGGGGCATAGAGGGGAGGAGCCAGCACACACTAGGTTGAAAAAATTTAAAGTGCACCACCTCAAATAGAACCATCTATACCCCGCTGTAATTCGCCATCCCAGTATCCCCTACGGACTTCAAGAAAAGGATTTACCGGTAAGTACCAAAATCACGTGTATTTTTTTGGTGTGTATGTGTGGTTTTTTTTTTTTTTTTTTATTTTTTTTTTATGCACTTTTTTAATGTTTTTCAGCTTTGCGGAATGATGAGTATTATCTGGCTGGTTTATCCATTTCACTATCACTGGTGCACGGTGGACCCGCTCCAAATTTTTTTTCTCCTGTCTTATACAATGCTCTAACATATGGCTGGAAAAATACTCCACTTGTATTACAAGATCTTGTAGATGTGGAAGCAAAAGAAATTATGCAGAAGGTATATACATAATGTTAATTTAATTACTGCATTTATTTTTAATTATGTGTCAATGATTTTATTTTATTTTTTTGTATATTCATTTTGAGTCGTGATTTCATTATCTCACATTTAGTAATGTCATGTTGACCTATAGATTTACCCATTTATATTTTTTTAAATTTCAGATTATGAATGCTACTTCAGTTGAGAATCTTCAAGACGTGTTGTATGAAAATAACCTGCTCCTTAATCTTGCTGGCTGTCTCCGTGTAATTAAAACAGTTGACGACAAACACCAAATTGTCCAAGACTACTTGCATTGGTATCTACGGGATAGAACAATGCATTCTGAAGAGAGGTTATTACATTTAAAGTTTAAATAATGCCACGTTTATTTAATTGTTGGATTTTCCAGTCGGATTATACTGACTTTATAGAATACTTTAGTGTTGAGTAGAATGCATAACCAGTTGCTTCTGTATGCTATAAAGATTAGCTGCATAAAAGAAAATACCTTTTTTTTTTATTCTTTTTTTTTTTTTTGGAGATAAACAGCGTAACTATTTAAATGTGTGCAAAATGTAGAAAAAATGTATATTAAAATTTAGTGTTGGTAAATTGCAATGAACAAAAGTCCCTCTAGAGCAGTGGTTCCCAAGCTCTGTCCCCAAGTAACCTCAACAGTTCGTGTTTTCCAGGTCACCAAGCAGTTGAACAGGTGTATTCATTACTCACTGACACATTTTAAAAGACCCACAGGTGGACCAAATTATTTCACTTGCAATCCTGTGAGGGGACCTGGAAAATATTAACTGTTGGGGGTACTTGAGACCGCGGTTGGGTACCACGGCTCTAGAGGGTAAAACAGGATTTTAATTACCTACCGGTAAATCCTTTTCTCTTAGTCCGTACAGGATGCTGGGCGCCCGTCCCAGTGCGTACTGTATCTGCAGTTATCGGTTATGGTTACACTCATGTTGTTTTTCTTTTCAGTCAGTCCGTTGCTGATGTTATTCATGCCATGGCATGCGGTATGCTATTTTTGTTTGTGTTTACACAGGTTGTTACATTTTCGGTCAGCATATTGCTGTATATTTTTCATGCCGTCAGCTGGTGTTCTATTGAATGCCACGTTCTGCGGCATGTTTGAGGTGTGAGCTGGTATGACGCTCACCGTGTTTAAACAGTAAATTCTTTCCTCAAAATGTCCGTCTCCCTGGGCACAGTTCTATAACTGGAGTCTGGAGGAGGGGCATAGAGGGAGGAGCCAGTTCACACCCATTCAAAGTCTCTTATAGTGTGCCCATGCCTCCTGCGTATCCCGTCTTTACCCCATGGTTCTTTTGGAGTCCCCAGCATCCTCTACGGACTAATAGAAAATGATTTACCGGTAGGTATTAAAATCCTATTTTTCTCTTACGTCCTACAGGATGCTGGGGTCCATATTTGTACCATGGTGATGTACCAAAGCTCACCGAACGGGAGGGAGAGCGCGGAGGACCTGCAGAACTGATTGACCAAACTTTAGGCCCTCACTGTCCAAAGTATCGAACTTGTAAACGTAGCAAACATGTTAGACCCAGACTAAGTAGCTGCTCGGCAAAGTTGTAAAGCCTAGACACCCCGAGCAGCCACCCAGAAAGAACCCACCTTAGAGTAGAGTGGGCTTTAACAGATTTGGGACACTGCAATCCTGCAGTAGAATATGCATGCTGGATAGTGACTCTGATCCAGTGAGAGATCGTCTGCTTAGAAGCAGTACACCCAATTTTCTTGGGATCATACAGAACAGAGTCCGATTTTCTGTGACGAGCAGTCCTCTTCACATAGATTTTCAGAGACCTTGAAACATCTAAGGACTATGACGAAATAGAGGAGTCAGTAGTAGCGACTGGTACCACAATAGGTTGGTTGATACAAAAAGCCTACACAACCTTTAGAAGGAACTGCTGATGTGTCCGGAGCTCAGCTCTATCTTCACGGAAGATTAAGTAAGGGGCTTTAACAAGACAAAGCCCCCAACTCCGACACACGTCTAGCAAAAGCTAAGGCCAACAAAGTGACAGCCTTCCACGTGAGAAACTTGACTTCAAACTCCTGTAGAGGCTCGAACCAATCCGATTGGAGGAACTGTAACACCACATTAAGATCCCATGGTGACATAGGTGGCACAAAGGGAGTCTGGATGTGCAGAACTCCTTTCAAGAAAGTCTGTTCCTCAGGGAGGGAAGCCAGTTTCTGGAAGAAAATGGATAAGGCCAAAATCTGGACCTTTATGGATCCCAAACTCAGGACCATATCCACACCTGCTTGCAGGAAGAGGAGAAACCGTTCCAGTTGAAATTCCACTGTAGGAAACTTCTTGCATTCACACCAAGATACATACTTTTTCCAAATGCAATGGTAATGTTTAGACGTTTCTCCTTTCCTAGCCTGTATCAGGGTAGGAATAAACTTGTTCGGAATGCCTTTTACGAGCTCATATCTGGTGTTCAACCTCCATGTCGTTAAACGTAGTCGTGGTAAGTCTTGATAAGTGAATGGACCCTGTTCCAGAAGGTCCTCCCGAAGAGTAAGAGCGTTCAGGATGCTCCTCACAGCGCTGCAGTAAAGTACCGCTGAGCCGTCCGGGAGCGCACTTAATACTGCGCTCCTACCCTGAAGCCGCCATCTTCACACCGTCCCCCTGCTTGTTAGGTGGTGGCGGTGACTCCCTCGCCACACTTCAGCTCTGCAAGGGGGTGGTGGCCTGCTGCTGGGGTGAGCATTCCCCTGCGGCGGGGAGCGATCTATACCCTCTGGAGCTCAATGTCCAGTCAGTGGAGACAGTGGCTCAGACCCCGCAGGGCGGACACTCCTCCCCCGTTATTCCCCCCCTGCTGGCAGGCTGTTGCCAACAGCCTCCTGTACAAAAACAAACTCTAAAAAGTAACTTTACTAGAAAAACTCTATAGAGCTCCCCTAGGTGTGAACGGCTCCTCCGGGCAAATTTTCTAAACGGAGTCTGGTAGGAGGGACATAGAGGGAGGAGCCAGCCCACACTATTAAAGTCTTAAAGGTACTAATATGGACCCCCGCATCCTCTAGGATGTAAGAGAAATTTACTAAATATCAATTTGTTTTTGGAGTGTTTCAAAAATTTGAGTGTTATTTTACAAATCACATATTTACTAAATCCTCAATCAATTTCAAATCTTTTTTTTATTTTAATTTTAGACTAGTACTTTAGAGTCTGGGTACAGGTACCATAGGCCCATTACATGCTGGCCCTTGTGGTTCTAAAAGTTCAAAGCTGCTGGTGTAGGATTGCTGTAATCTCTAGTATCACTGTAAAGAAATAAGACTGGTACCCACACCATTTTTCTCCTAATTTTGATTAACCAGAATGGGCTCAGAAACTTTGTAGGATGGGTTAATCACGCAATTTTTTATTTTGTTTAAATTTAACTCTTTATTCTATAATATACCAAAGCATGCACAGATATTGAGCTATGCCGTCCTTATAATCTGTCTCTATTTGACTGATGTCTCCCATAAATAAGGGAATCTCAATGTAATTGACTAAAACTGGACACCAGAAACTGAAGATACCATAAAACACACTGCTTGTCCAGCGATTTGTTTTAGACTTCACACACAATTTTGTGTAGATTTTACCTAAGTAAACAGGCAGCGTTAGTTTAGCATCAGAGGGTGATCGTCAGTGGTGAGTACCAACCGGGGGCCCAGCTAGGAGTGACCCCCTGGTTTACTGTGCAGCTGACAGCATAGTGTGGAGGGCAGAACCCTCCTGTGGGGTCCCGCTATGGCCCCCGCGTGAGACTGGCTAAATAAAAGGTAAACCAAGCATTTATGTGAGGTTTTTAGATGCAGGGAAACATGGCCAGTATAAACATACAGCAGTAGCTCCGTTGCCATGGTGGGGGTCGGAGCTACATTAGAGCGGGCTCAGCAGCATTTTGGCACCTGCAGCAGCCTCCACAACTGCCCCTAGATCTTTCATTTCATCCTTCCGGAGTCCAGAAGGACTACCTATAGTTTATCTGTAGCGATTTGTTAATGTCCCAATATTCTATTGATTTAAATGTTTTAATTTTAGATTTAAAGAGGGACTGAAGACATTGGGTGTGCTTGACGCAATGAATGCGCATCCGGATTTATTTAAAAAAGCATTTATATGGAAAAAGGATGTTATGACATCCGATGTCGTGTCTCATCTCTTCAAAATATCCTATAGTCCAGTGGGTAGTAATGCAAGGATTCGTGAAGAGAGAATTATTTGCTACTGGCGAGACTTTATTCTGGATTGTGAAGGTTAGTATACTTTTATTTTCACATGCTTACATATATGCAAAAGTGCAAATGCCGGTACTAATGATTTTTAAGTTGATGATAACATTTGCTTTTATTTGGTTTCACTATTTCAGAGAGAGAATGCAGAACCAAGCTACAAGATATATTGTTGTTTGTGACTGGCGTAAACCATATTCCACCAATAGGACTTGACCCACAGCCATCCATTGAATTTATTGATGGATCGTCAAACTATCCAGAGGCTAACACTTGTGGCAATGTGCTTAGACTTCCATTTTCCAAAGGTTACAAAGAATTCAAAGAAAACTTAGAATTTGGTATTCTGAATTCACCTGGTTTTGGCCGACCATAGTATGTTTTTTTTTTTTTACATCTTTACCGTTTGTAACGTTTCTTGAAGTTGGAACATAGATGTTGACTATGACACTTAAAGGACCATCCCTCTGTATAATGTAGTTTCTGGATAGTTTTGTATTGTCCAAAACTGGGCTAGATGCTGATGGAAAAAAGTATATATATATATATATATATATATATATATATATATGTTCAGTGTCACATCTCTCTGCCCAAATCATCTAACACACCGCATAACACTATGCTACTACTGACACTAACATTGAGACACACAACCTATGTATAGTATTTGTATCCAAATATACATACACTAAAACACAAACTCCAGTGGTTTGAGCTCAGTTAACTTATGTCTTCTTATGCTGGGTACACACTGGCTGATATATCAGCCGTTCTGTTGAATGGCCCATATATTGTGGGTCAGTCAGCCAGTGTGTACGAACGATATATCTGTGAATGCTGTCCGTTGGCCCTGCAGTACAGCCGACTACCAATATATCTGTCGATTTTATTGGTGCATCGCTGTGTCTATGGGCGGTCAATGAATGGGCAGGCACATGTTAACACCCAAACAGTTGATGATGTCAGTCCCGATGGATCAGGCAGTGTGTTTGCTCAACACAATGCCCGGCCGTCCATACATATATATGCAGATATATCTACTAGTGCGGCACTTCAGCTATTGAGAAACTACACATCTCAGCACGCCCTGACACAGCTTTAGCATTCTCTGACAGCAAAACTGTGTCAGGGCATGCTGGGATATGTAGTTTCACAACAGCTGGAGGGCCGCAGTTTGGACATGCCTGTACTAATGTGTACCCAGCATTATATATATCAAAGGTGGCCTCACCTACAGTATAAGTAGTGCAGCCCACCATTCCTCATAGTTAAAATATCTCAGTGTGCAGGTGTCCATTTTAGAGGAGGTGACTAGGAGTTTTCATTATGTTTAAACATTTGATTCATAGAGTCTATGTGCAGCCTTTTCAACCCACCCTTTTTTATTATGGGGATGCTTTAAAAACTTGCTGTTTTTTCAACATATTTAGTTAAATGTTTGTTCTGTTTTTATACTATTTAGAGCAGAGTAAAATTTACGGAGGGAGTTGACTGCAAAACTGCAGCTGGTCTTGCCTATATTTTTGTAATAAAAATTTAGAAATTGTGACCCAAGCCTGATATTTAAATTGTCACAGTATATCACACATTTATTCCTGTGGGTGTTCTATTTGTGTCCATTACAATGTTTCTCATTTATCTCCTTTAGTTCTTGTACGGTCTGTAATGTAGCTTTTTTTTCAGTGTCCTTTCTATCACATCCTACAAATTGCATCTGCTGTTATATTGTAATGTTTGTGCTTCCTTAAAAAATAAAAAAAATAAAGTATTTACATTTAAAGTCAAAATGGGACTGACTGCAGAATGCTTGCAGCAACAAATAGCTAGTGTGTCATGGAAATGCTTTTGGCACACGATATAGTAAAAAAATTTCACACAGGAGGCAGAATACAGTAGCTACGGGGGGAGGGGAGGGGAGAGGGAGTGTTTATACACAGTGTAAGTCCCAAGGTGGGTACACAGTGGCCAATCTATTGGACAGTCAATTGAATTAATATTGCTGGTTCAACGGACTTGGTGTACCCCTGATATGTCAGAATGATGGTGTACATATCGCAATAGCCAGGCAGCACATCCGATGCCTCATATCTGCAGCTATATCCGTGTGTGTGTGTGTATATATGTATATATATATGTATATATATGTATATATATGTATATATATATATATATATATATATATATATATATATATATATATATATGGTCCGGCAGGGCTTGACAATGCAACTGGGTGGTTGCATGTAAATGCACACCCAGTTGTGAAGTCAGTCATTAAAGGTTGGGCAGTGTGTATGGCCAAATCATCTGCAGATGATCTTTCAGTGTGTATCCAGCCCTACGCATGCAGTAGCTATACCCCACACTCCTTCAGCCACCAGACCTCCACAGTGCATCTCATGACCCCTTCATATGGAGCTTCAAGGAAGGTCTCACTGTTGATATGTTGCTGCCTCACAGTATCTGAGAACTGCAGTGGTAAGCAGATTGAAGTTTATTGCTGAGCAGTGCACTACTGCTGGAACTAGTATAAAATGAGGCTACCCACATGTGGGAGTGACTTAGTGTATAAGGTGAAGGGGTGATCTTCAGTTTGCCGAATGTCGGGATCCCGGCGCACAGTATACCGGCGATGGAATCCCGACATACCGGCACATATTCTCCCTCGTGGGGGTCCACGACCACCATGGAGGGAGAATAAAATAGCGTTGTGCGCATAGCGTGTCACCGTCCCCACGGCGAGCCCACAAGGGGCTCCTTTGCGCTCGGCACGGTGTCGGGCTCCTGGCGCCGGTATGCTGGTCGCCGGGAGTCCAATCGTCGGCATACCATACTACACCCGAGGTGAAGGGCTGTCCTTCAAAAGCGAAGGTGGCAGTATCAATGGGGAGGTCAGATATACAAAGGAACCCTCCCAGGACAGCCATCCGAGCAGTGGTGCAGGATGGATTGGCTGCGCCCTGTCTTAGCTTGACCCTCTATCCCTGGACCAAGTTTAAATTTGACTTTCTAGAAATTTTACAGCCAACATAGGGAATCCAGCGCTGCACTAGTATAACATCCAAAACCTGGATAACAGTGCTGTCTGTGGGATACCTCTGCCTAACAGTATTGCACTGGGATGGAGGACTCGCAAGTTTAGCAAGAAACACCCCTCCATTTCTAGTCAAGGGGGTGGGTATACCCACCGCTGTAACAGAAGAATGTGCACGTTGTATCCACAGGTCAAGGCACAAACGCAATATAAGGTAATTTAGTCCTATAACAGATAGAGCTCAGCTTATTACTCCATAGGGAATACAGAACAATTCTAATAATAATGCTGATACACCCAGGTGTTGAGGTTACTCTCACATGGCCCTATCACTTCAGAGTCAAGAGGCATTAAATGATAACCCTTACACTATTTAGGTGCAAAGGACTAAATTTATGAAGATGGGAGATTTTTTAATATTTATTTTATATAACTGGTGATGTTGCCCATAGCAACCAGATTCTACGTAACATGAAGATAATAGCTACAATCTGTTTGGTATGGGCAACATCAATGTTTCTAAAAAACAAACCCCATCTTAGTCAATTTACCCCACAGAAGGTAGCCATGGTTTCACCAAAATACTTATCCGTGGTGTTATAATCTAGTAAACATATTACTGAACATACATTGTAAGGTCGCCGTGGAAGCTGTGCAGTGCATGTAATTTACTGAATGTGGAGTTTCATCGTAAGTACAGCAAATTTTCAAGAAATACAATTGTCAGGTCCTGGGTGCAGGTCATAACTCTAATACATCGTATAAGAAGTAAATGTGGAGCTACAGAATGTGTCCAAAGTGCAGAAGTCCTGTTTCACACACTGTGTGACCTTGCGCTTTGGAACCAGATTACCATCAGAATGGATCCCACTGTTATAACACAAATAAACGATTAATTTTTTTCAAGTTGTGCTAACCTGGAGAGGAGTGCATTGTGGGTAGAATATAGCAGATACACCGGTAACTTGCTAATATTAAGCAGCAACATTTCTATGCTAGTGTAATACAGATGAATTTTCTATGAACTTTAAATCCTCAGTACATTAGAGAGGGACAATGCAGCAGAGTAATGCACAGCAATGCAGTGGTATACTCAGCAACCTGTATGCAGATGCTAATAGTCTAGCACAGGCATTCCCAACCACGGTCCTCAAGGCACACCAACAGTGCAGGTTTTAGTGATATCCAGGCTGCAGCACAGATGGTTAAATCAAAATAACTGAGCTACTAATAAAGTCACCTGTGCTGAAGCCTGGAAATCACTAAAACCTGCACGGTTGGTGTGCCTTGAGGACCGTGGTTGGAAATGCCTGGTCTAGCAGGTAAAATGGGGGAATTGGAATTGTTAGCATCAAAGGCTGAGTATGACAGGTATTACGGAAACATGGTGGGACGACTCCACGACTGGGTTGCTAACTTAGAGGGGTATTCTCTTTTTAGGAGGGACAGGGCTAACAAAAGAGGAGGTGGTGTATGTCTTTATGTTAAACCATACCTAAAGGAGGTTATCTATGAGGAAACTGGCGATAATGTAGAGTCACTATGGGAAGAAATCTCAAGTGGGGGAATTTATGCAAAACTAGTCATAGGCACGTGCTACAACCAGCCGGATATTAGCATACATGAGGAAGAACAACTATTGCAGCAAATCAAAACGGCTGCGGGATTGGGGGACATCCTTGTGATTGAGGATTTTAAATACCTGGATATAAACTAGAGTAACGATTCATGTGCTAAAGCGAGGGGCAGCAGGTTTTTAAATACGTTTAGGCATCACTACTTGTCTCAATTAGTCCAGGACCCAGCTAGGGGTAAAACTACCCTGGATCTAGTAATTACTAATAATGTGGACATTATATCAAATACTAAAGTTGGGGAGACTTTGGGTAACAGTGATCACTATATGATCACATTCGACATCAGTTTCAGGAAACCTAGCTACAGGGGTTCCACCGAAACGTTTAAGTTTAGGAAGTCTAATTTCATGCTTAGATGTGCACTTAACGCCATAGATATATACCAGCTCACACCACTAACACGCCGTACAACATGGCATTTGTAACCAAACCCAGTCAACAGCATGAACAAAAACCCAGCAACAGGCTGATTATAACCAAACACAACCAATGTGTAACACAAGCAAAAACTACAACCACTTACTGCAGATAGAGTCCGCACTGGGACGGGTGCCCAGCATCCTCTACGGACTAAGAGAAAAGGATTTACCGGTAGGTATTAAAATCCTATTTTCTTCTACGTCCTAGAGGATGCTGGGGACACTTCACAGACCATGGGGTTTATACCAAAGCTTCAGATCGGGCGGGAGAGTGCGGATGACTCTGCAGCACCGATTGACCAAACAACAGTTCCTCATCAGCCAGGGTATCAAACTTGTAGAACTTTGCAAAAGTGTTTGAACCCGACCAAGTAGCCGCTCGGCAAAGCTGTAACGCCGAGACCCCACGGGCAGCCGCCCAAGATGAGCCCACTTTCCTGGTAGAATGGGCCTTAACCAATTTCGGTAACGGCAATCCAGCCGTAGTATGAGCCTGTTAAATCATATTACAGATCCAATGCGCAATAGTCTGCTTGGAAGCAGACGTCCCAATCTTGTTGGGAGCATATAAGACAACCGGAGCCTCTGTTTTCCAAATCTGAGCTGTTCTGGCTACATAGATTCTAAAAGCCCTGACCACATCCCGAGACTTTGAGTCCACGAGGGCGCCAGTTGCCACTAGCACCACAATAGGTTGGGTCATGTGAAAAGCTGAAACCACCTTTGGCAGAAACTGCTGCCGAGTTCTCAACTCCGCTCTGTCTTCATGGAAGATCAAATAGGGGCTCTTGTGAGACAAGGCCACTAACTCAGACACCCGCCTTGCGGATGCCAAGGCCAATAACATGACCACTTTCCAAGTAAGGAATTTTAACTGAACCTTCCGTAAAGGTTCAAACCAAGGAGATTGCAGGAACTGTAACACCACGTTGAGATCCCACAGTGCCACCGGAGGCACAAAAGGAGGCTAGATATGCAGCACCCCATTCATGAAAGTCTGAACCTCAGGGAGGGAGGCCAATTCCTTCTGAAAGAATATTGATAAGGCCGAAATTTGTACCTTAATGGAGCCTAGTTTAAGGCCCGCATCCACACAAGCTTGTAGAAAATGGAGAAAACGCCCAAGTTGCAATTCCTCCGTAGGGGCCTTTTTGGATTCACACCAAGACACATATTTTCACCAAATACGGTGGTAATGCTTCGCTGTTACTTCTTTTCTAGCCTGTAGTACAGTGGGGATAACTTCACTGGGAATCCCCTTCCGGGCTAGAATATGGCGTTCAACCGCCATGCCGTCAAACGCAGCCACGGTAAGTCCTGGAACATGCACAGAGACCTTGCTGCAACAGGTCCTCTCGTAGAGGAAGAGGTTACGGATCTCCTATGAGCAACTCGTGAAGATCCGGATACCAGGCCCTCTTTGGCCAGTCTGGGACAATTAGTTTCGCCGGAACTCTTGTTCTTCTTACGATCCTTATCACCTTCGGGATGAGTGGAAGCAGAGGGAACACGTAGACCGACGGAAACACCCACGGAGTCACCAGGGCGTCCAACACTATTGCTTGAGGGTCCCACGACCTGGAACAATACATCCGAAGTTTCTTGTTGAGGCGAGACGCCATCATGTCTACATGAGGAATTCCCCAATGACATGTCACGTCTGCAAAGACCTCTTGATGAAGACCCCACTCCCCTGGATGGAGATCGTGTCTGCTGAGGAAGTTCTGCTTCCCAGTTGTCCACTCCTGGAATGAGGAACGCCGACAGAGCGCTTACATGCCTTTCCGCACAGCTGCGAACTTTTGTGGCCTCTGCCATTGTCTCTCTGCTTTTTGTTCCGCCTTTGCGGTTTATGTACACCTCTGCTGTTGTCCGACTGAATCAAGATGTGCAGATCTTGAAGAAGATTCTCCGCTTGCCGAAGACCGTTGTAAATGGCCCTCAATTCCAGAATGTTAATGTGCAGACAAGCCTCGTGACTTGACCATTTTCGCTTGAAATTTTCCCCTTGTGTGACTGCTCCCCATCCTCGGAGACTTGCATCCGTGGTCACCAGGATCCAATCCTGGATCCCGAACCTACATCCCTCTAGAAGATGAGGACTGTGCAGCCACCACAGGAGAGAGATTCTGGTCCTGGAAGACAGACCTATTTTTCGGTGCATGTGCAGGTGAGACCCAGACCACTTGTCCAGCAGGTCCCACTGAAAAACCCCGGCATGAAACCTGCCAAAGGAAATGGCTTCGTAGGCCGACACCATCTTTCCTAGCAATTGAGTGCACTGATGAATCGACACCCTTGCCGGTTTCAGAATCCCTTTTACCATGTTCTGGATTTCCAGAGTTTTCTCCACCGGGAGAAAAACTCTCTGTAACTCTGTGTCCAGAATCATGCCCAGGAACGACAGCCGCTTTGTCGGAACCAACTGTGATTTTGACAAATTCAGGAGCCAACCATGTTGCTGTCGAATCTTCAGGGAGAGTGTGACGTGTTCTAGTAATTTCTACCTTGATCTTGCCTTTATCAGCAGTTCGTCCAAGTACGGGATAATTGTGACTCCTTGCTTGCGCAAGAGGACCATAATTTCCGCCATCACCTTTGTGAAGATCCTTGGAGCCGTGGAAAGCTCAAACGGCAACATCTGAAATTGGTAATGACAATCCTGAACCGCAATCCTCAGGTACGCATGATGCGGAGGGCAAATGGGGACGTGTAAGTACGCGTCCTTTATGTCTACTGACACTATAAAATCTCCACCCTCCAGACTGGGGATTACTGCCCAAAAAGATTCCATTGAATTTGAATCTCTTCAGATAGAAATTGAGAGACCTTAAGTTCAGAATCGGTCTGACTGAGCCATCCGGCTTCGATACCATGAACAGGCTCGAAAAAAAACCTTTTCCTTGTTGTGACGGTGGTACTGTGACAATGACCTGATGTTGACACAGCTTTTGTATGGCTGCGCATACTACCTCCCTTTCCGGGAGAGACGCTGGCAAGGTTGATTTTAAAAAATGTTGAGGGGGCACGTTTTGAAACTCCAGTTTGTAACATTGGGTTATCATGTCTAATACCCAAGGATCCAGGCCCGATCGAATCCAGACCTGACTGAAAAGCCTAAGACGTGCCCCCACTTGAGTGGACTCATGCAGAGGAGCCCCAGCGTCATGTGGAGGATTTTGCAGCAGCCGCGGAGGGCTTTTGCTCCTGGGAACCTGACACCGCAAGTGATCTTTTACCCCTTCCCCTACCTCTAGTAGCAAGAAAGGAGCCCCCTCGACCTCTTTTGTACTTATTGGTCCTAAAGGTCTGCATCTGATAGTGAGGCGTTTTCTTCTGCTGTGAAGGGACATAAGGTAGAAATGATGATTTACCCGCAGTAGCCGTAGATACCAGGTATGCAAGGCCGTCACCAAACAAGACACCACCTTTATACGGCAGAGTCTCCATAGCTTTCTTTGAGTCCGCATCAACATTACATTGATGAATCCACAATGCCCTCCTAGCCGAGACTGCCATGGCATTGGCCTGTGATACCAAAATGCCAATATCCCTTGCAGCGTCTTTCAGATATGCTGCAGCGTCCCTTATGTAACTTAAAGTTACGAGAATGCTATCCCTGTCCAGGGTATCAATTTCAGTGGATAAATTATCCGCCCACTTTTCAATAGCGCTACTCACCAATGCCGACGCCACGGTAGGTCTGAGCAGCGTCCCCGTATAGACATATCGATTTCAATGTGCTTTCCTGTCGACGATCCGCAGGATCCTTCAGGGCTGTCGTGTCCGGACTCGGAAGAGCTACCTTTTTGGACAGACGGGATAAAGACTTGTCCACAGAGGGGGGTTGACTCCCACATTTTCCTGTCCCCTGAGGGAAATAGATAAGTCAGCAGAATTCTCTTGTAAAGCAAAAACTGTCAGGATTTTCCTAAGCCTTTTAAAAAAAGAGTATTCAGTTCATTAGAGGGAGGGAACGTTACCTCAGGTTTCCTACACTTATACATGCAGACCCTCGTATCAGGAACTTCAGGGTCCTCCTTTATTGCCACAATCATGTACTGAATATTCTTAGCCAGTTTAGGATTCAATCTGGCATCATTATAGTCGACACAGGAATCAGTATCCGTGTCGGTATCTGTGTCTAACTCGGTATCTGTGTCTACTAACTGGGCAAATGAACGCGTCTGTGCCCCCCAAGGGGTTTGTAAGCTGTGGTGGGTCACCAGGGTCCGGTGATCCTGTGGTCAGGGCCCTGGATGCTGTCCTCAGGAAGCCATGGCGGGGCCTGCCTGTAGCTCCTACTGTGCAGACAGACAGCAGCAGCTTGCAATCTGCCTGTTGCAGCCTTGATAGAAGCAATTAAAAATTAAAGTATAAAAAGGGGCTGGAGCACAGGAAACATCCAGCTCACTCAAACCACTAATCTAAAATGGTCTTGGAGGAGTATAGAGGGAGAGGAGCGAGCTAAACTTATTTAAAGAAATTTTAAGTGTCAGGATATATTTATCCACCTGTCTATACCCCAGTGTACTGTATGTACTCCAGTGTCCTCTAGAGGATCAAGGTGAAAAAATATTGCGTGCCTTTGATAAAGCAGGTTTTTAGTAAATGAATAAAAGTGCAAATAAAGTGCTTCCAGAGATTGAATTTATTTTAATGTTGTAACAGTATCATGTTTAACAAATAAAGTTCTTAATTTTTTTTTAAAAATCATTATCTTTATACAATTATATTTAGACGTTCAAGAAAATCACAGGTGTTCTTAAAATGTTCAACTCCGTGGTTAAAATCATTTGTTGTGGGATCAAATTGTAGACAAAGGTTTGTCATCTCATCTACATCCAATATAATGGTATTGTCTGGTACAACAACATTATTATTTGTTTCTATTGTGGCTGTAGAGCCATAGTTATCTATGCCATACTCATCGATGTTTACTTCTGTGTCAAACATTGGATTATGAAGCATTCCAGCTGTCCATAACTGCATTGGGGAATGGTATCTTTCAGTGCTCATAAGGTGATTATTCCATTGTGCAACAAATTCTGTTACTGCATGATTAATTCTTCTCAGATATACATAATGCAAAGCAAAGAGATGGCACTCATTGTTAGTATTTAGTATTCCTCTATGCTCCATCCATAAAAATAAATCTTTAAAGTAGTAGATGACAACTCTGTTTAATTCTGCCCATAAGCGTTCTATCCGTTGATTGTGAACACTCTGGCCAGTTATGAAGCTACCCCTATTAGGTCCTCTTGAGTTAATCATGTAACGTGCTATGTTAATATTTTCAACACCCATGTCTCCTCTTACTCGTAATGGTAATCCAAACCTTGATACACCTTTTTGAAATAATTGCAGTGTTGTTGATGCATTATTGTTTGTAGCAGTTTTAAGATAAATTATATTTCTGCTGAACCCATCTATGCAACCATGGAACACAAATCTCCAAGAGATTAGCTTGTGGTTACTGTCAATATGCCTGAAAGAAAGGAAAAAAAATAATGGTTATTATGATGACCTTGTTTTCAACAAAATCACATATTGCTACTCAAAATTATACAACTGTCTAATTTAAGTTTATGCGTTTCTTAAGAAATGAGGGGCTTTTAATAATTGTGAGCACCTACTAACACAAAGGTGATACTGTAACTAGGTTAAATATTGTGGAACAATTAACCAAAGGATACATCCTTAAGTATATACCGTTAAGAACAATGCTCTCATTCTTATCTAGTTGCAAAACAGCTGCAGCAGGCACATCAGTCTCTTTTTTCAAAATGTGCATACCTCAGAGCTGCAATGCGCATGCACAGTGCATGAATTATGATAACAGTCGCAAACACCATTTAGACAGTGTTCGTGGTGGTAAATTGGAGTGATTGGGTGAACACATGAGTCATGGATGTTCAGAATGCATTTTCTGGTCATGCATAAATGATCAGCTATTAATTACCTTGCTACTGGAGAGATCGCTGCATTCGGGGAGAGAAGCATAGCCTGCATGTCTACAGAGGCACTATATCTTTGTGACGCACCCATATGAAACTATGGTACTGATTTATCAGTATTTGTATGCCAGCTAGGAGGCAGCAGTGGGCAGATCTATGCTCAGATTGCTGTTCACATTGTCAAAGTCAAAAATATTACATAGAGAGACCATATAAACTGCACACATATAAGTCGCTATACTTGCAAATATGCGCAGCGAGCACAGCAATATATGGAAACACACGCATTTGCTCGGACATGGCACAGAGATGGATTCGGCACTTGTTTCATACAGTACATGGTTATAATAATGAACAGCACCAGACATCATGGAGATTTAGAATTGGCTAATGAATTAATGTCATGGATGTGTATCATTCGAACCGAACCAGATAAACACATCATGTTTGGTATTGAAGCAAGCAGAATCAGGTGTGGTTTAGTTTGAGACCTATTGTGTTGTCGTGGGACATTGCAGCGGATAGATATGATTATATGTATAAAAGTTAAGATCAGCTTTGTTGGGAACAATGGATGATCAACTAAGTTTTCAGGGCTGAACCTGATTAGCATATACAAAGAGAACAGTGATTCAATACAAAAGCTAGAGAGACCCCTCCCCCAGGGACTGGTCAAACAGGAAGGTAGTTTTTCAGTGTTGCTTGTTTTGCCTCAGAGAGCAGATGTGATGTGGCTGGACTCAGAACAGAGCTCTCAGAAGCATGGCTGGATCCTCGCCATCGAAACAAAGGCTAAGTATCATAAAATCAATATCTCATGGCTGATTGGCATAGAGTAGTTTTAAATGTGTGGTTTGAGGTGGGGTAGTTGTGGAAAGATGGGTAAGCATAGAGTGGTTGGTTTGGTGAAACAAATGGCTTGGGGATGGTGAGGCTTGCGCAGCCGTGTGATTGTAACTTGTTTGTGTTGGTGCCCTGTGGAATCTGTGATGATTGTTGGGTGTTAGTGTTGGTGCCCTGTGGAATCTGTGATGATTGTTGGGTGTTAGTGTTGGTGCCCTGTGGAATCTGTGATGGTAGCTGGGATCTTGTTAATCATAAATACCACCATGCAGTACTTTTGAATATGTGCTGGTAGCAATGGCAGGCTGATACTTGTGAGTACCTGGTGGTCTGGTCTTGTGATAACTCATATGCTCTGGTTATAGAGATACTGTGTTTGCTTGAAATTGTGAAAGGTGTTTTAGATGGTTTGGAATTGTAAAATCAGAACATATGCATTGTTTTGAGGCTTGGACATTTTGGAATAAAATGGAGTCTTGTGTTTTCTGCTATGTGATTGTGGTGCCATGTGTTTGGACCTGCAAATCTAAAATGGCTGCCGCTGGATGTCTTCCCCTCCCCCTTTCAGGCATGTGGTGTGGTCTTTGGAATCAAGTGGAGGTTTCTCAAAATGGAGTCTAGCTTCCATCCCATGCTGTATTCAGCATTGACTAACTGCGCAGCGATTGTCTCTCACATGTGTAGTTTTATCTGCAACCATGTTGTCTCTTATTTAATGTTATCATGAGCCATTTCTCTCTATCTCTCTCTTCTTCTCTTCCCCTTCCATTTTCCCATAAATAGTAATTGTATTGTATTGTATTTCTTGTGTAGTTATCTGGTTAGGAAGTCTTTGTTATATTGTAGTGTATCATTTGTACTGTTATCCCCTTTTACAAGTATATTAGATATAATACAGTTAATAGGCCTTGGAACCTAAACCAGCATCTGTGTATTTTCTATAGTGATAAGTGTTCATTTGAGCGTCGGTGACGCTCATGCAGCTTTGTAGATAGTCAGGTTACACAAGGTTGCACTTACACCCTGTACTCACATTAAGGTATTCAGTGTATTTCATTGGTATAAGGTTTTAACATAAAGGTATAGTGTTGTAAGCGTCTGCATCGCTGGTGACCTCCTCGTGGTCTCGAGCGTATGCTACGCTACAGCGAATCATTCCCCTAGACATAACCAATAACGTGTCCTGTGATCACTGGGCCGTGAGCGAACGTGACGCTTGAGCGTCTCGCCTACGGCTGAGCGATCGCTACGCAGATAGCGTACCATTACGGTACTTCTTGAGCAAACAGCATACAGTGTTCTTAGCTTCATAAAGGGTTGTTTATACGACAAGGAATTTAGCATTGTCAATTGCGGGCTCGTCCTATACTTCTCATATCTGCACTAGGTAGATCAGCAGACATTATCCCTCCAGCAAAGGGTGGGAGGTTGTCTCACAGTGCTGACGGGATAAGCGTCTGCTTCGCTTAGATAAAGAGTGCTGAAGGAACCCGGTAACCGGAGGTAAGAACAGTACGCTATTGTCTTTGAAAATCTGGTTTTTATTTCAATTTGGTGCCAACTACACACTCAGGCCTAGAATAACTTTAGGAGTTTTGAATGATGACTTTCTTTGTGACAAGAGGCCGCATGGTCTGTCCACCATTTTGTGTGACCCTCATGGAGGTGGAAGGGGGAGGAGCAGCGGCCATTTTGGGAAGGTCAAAAAAAAAAAAAAAAATTTTTTCTGAGCGGCTGGTTTTCAGTTGACTCAGGAAACAATCAGCCATCCACTGTCAAAAAGAAATCATCATTTAATGAGTTTTTTTTTAATGCATTTATTTAATCTATATCATAGTCAATCATAAGTAATAGTGATTGGTACTTATATGTAATATCTATATGCGTGTGCTTACATCAATGTATGTTATTAGATTAAATTTAGAATTGCATTTTCATCTGTGTAAGTTTCACATCTCACCTTCCTGTTTGCCATTTGCATTGATAACGTGCTGAGAAAAAACAAGCACACAGCATAGAAGATACTGTGTGGTGTTTGGTAAGCGTTTATATAGTGAAATATCGCTTATAGTAAGGCGATACAGAAGCCACAAGACAATAGCACACATTTGTTCAGTTTCCAAAATTTAGTTTAAATACCTTACTTTACTGTAACGCCTCTGGGGAGAGCTATCAGACTACGGGAAATGATTTTTCTGATCAGAAAACTATAAGAATGATAGTGGGTTGAAAACGGTATGAGTGTATTGAATCCCGCTTTGTGGACTTTGTGATCTATGTGATAAAACGGTATTGAATTCCGCTTTGTGGACTTTGTGAACTTTGTGATCTATGTGGAACGTGATGAGCACGATCTGAGTGAAAACGTGCAACAGAGTGTGATAAAGTTTTCGTTGTATTACGCTCTGGCTGTTTTGGAGCACAGTAGGGAGACTCCAATGATCCTACCATTTATGGGCAACAAGTGTCTATAAGTGGTACGATTGGACCGCACGGTTGTATGTGTGACCAATAACGCAACGTGATATGAGGTCGTATATCCATGCGTAAATCATGCCCTCATACGTGTTGTAGGGAGCACATGCAAGCGTGATTTGTGTAAAGAAAAAGGAAGGGAATTTTCTCAGGAAAATCTCTAGAGATAGGGCCTGCAACGGCTACACGTGTCTGCTAGAAGGCGGACCGGAGATACCCGGAGCAGAAGAAGTTCAGTGGAAGAGCTTTAAGGATTTCCAACGAAGTTCTGTGTTTGGTGCATTTTAGGAAGTTTTTCTGTGTTAAAAAGGTCCACAATGGCAGCCAAGTGCACAACACAGAGACGGTCGGAGGTCAGGATTCAGACTCCAGAGGCTTGCAGACCCCGAGGGTCTGCTCGGTTAGTAATGTGGGGGAAATATGGTCCCCACACTGAGACCTTTTGTGATGAATGGACACGAATGACTGCGGGGGATAAGGCACCATTTCCCGGGATAGGTAGTTTTGACTTAGAGGTGTTGCATAATTTAAGGCAAAGGATCAGTCTCATAAAATCCTGGAAACAACGAGTTAAACATGATGATTGTTTGCAGTTATGGCAACAGGAAAGTGAAATGCAAAGAAATGTAACTTACATATCTAACTTTCATCTTGAGAGGAGAGACATGGCATTGAAGAGGATTATGGTTGCAGAGAAATGGCACAATGTTGTACGATAAAAATGCACTTAGTAACTGTATTAAGAATGAAAGTGTTAAATGTAATAATGTTTATGAAAATGAAAGTGTAAAAATTACAAATGTTAACCTGTGCAAGTCGCACCCCATGTTAAACTTCCCTCAGGATTACCAACAAGAAAGTGAGCCCAGAACGATGTCGGCACCTCTTAAAGAAGCCATCCTACAAGACATCCAGGTGGACGCGACCAAATTGGTAAAGGCAATAATCAAACCCCCTAACGGAGGGTCAGGTGAGGTCGTGTCCACAGGTACGTACAATGTTTTATATCACGCACAAACAAATGTACCCCATATTGTAAGACCAAAACAAGGTGATGTAATTGAGTTTAGTCCTGTCAGGGTGATCACAGTCCCCAATGGGAAGACTGACGATCAGGGAATCATTCCCGTCAAGGACAGTGCAATGCGCCATCCCTGGTCCCGGACAGAATTGAGATCAATCATGTCTGATTACCCAGATCCTAGGAAAGATCTAACTGTATGATCAAAGATTCACAGAAGGCATATCAACTCCCTAGACAACGACATAATCATGGTATCCAAGGAACCAGGTAGGTACAGGGAAAGCGGTTGAGGGTGATGAGCATCCAAACGTTTGAGGAGGCATCAAATCAACCAAAACCCCAGGCCATTGGCACATGGAGGAACTTAAGGAGTTGTGATCTGTGCAAAAGAGAACTGCAATAACCCACATAAAGTTAGACCCCCTAGACATGAAAATGAGCAAAAGTTATGACACACCAAATTACAAGCAGGGATCATATAGGAAGAATTTTGGGCCACACCCATAATATATAGTTAGGAAAGGTGATTATTAGGAATGGAGGCAAGCCTGAGGTAACGGTTAATAAATTGGGAGGTCATTCACTGAAGACACAGGAATGACCAGGTTAAACGTTGTAAATGTATTTGTGAAAAATGTTTTTTCTTTCTCTCTCTATCCCCATCTCTGACGATTATTGGTAAGAATTCAAACATTGCATATTCGCTTGGTCCTTGCAGAAGTCTACCAAACCCCAGCATGACCTATCCACCACAATGTATTCTGGCCAGATACAGACAGTGGAATAATGCAAGTGCTGGTGGGGAGGGACTGCTCAAGGAAACCATTAGACACGTAGATACGACAGCCTAATAAGTCTGACAATGTTTTTCTAATGCTAACAATGTTTTCTTAATGTTGACAATGTTTAAAAATGTTTTGTTTCTCTTTTCTCATTGGTGGTTATTGTCGAGTTATGTAATGTATATATGCACATGAATTGTTCTCTATCTCTTTTGTTTTTTTGTTGTCTCTCTCTTCCCACTCATGTTTCCATGGTTTAAAGATGGTATGTCACACATCAGTTAGACAAATGGTAATGCAAGATTTTTGCTCCTTACAGAAAGATCGTCGGTTAGGAAGGAATATTGCATCACCAGAATGATCGTTTTTGAAGACTGAGAGACAACACCTTTGAGAGGACAGCAGAACAAGAAGAACAACAAGACGAGAGAACTTATTATCGTAACGAGTTCTCTCCCCCTCAAACTAATTTTTTTGTACCCCATTACAAATTTCTTCTTTTCTCCTCCTGTAAGATGGACTTGCCCCAAGAGACTGTGATATGGATTTTCCCGTTGACCATGATGTTGACCAGAGCAGTCTGTTTCGGTGAGAGTATCAGTGAGGTCGAGAAAGAGTCCAGAAAGGTCCTGATGACTGAGACGGAGGTGTAAATTTCCAATAGCAACACAAGCACCGAGCAAAGGCGAGTACCGGAAACGATCTAACAGCCATGTTATTTGTAAACACTGTTAGCTGAAGAAAACTGTATCTGTAGGCTTTGTAACAATGTCATTGAAGATGGGTTTATAAAGAAATGCCAATCTAGTTTTAATATCCATATGGACCGGCATCCATTGAGTGACTATCACTCTCTAGTGGGTAACGTGTTGAACCAAACAGATTGTTGGGTATGCTCTCAAGTACCTCAGGGTCATAGTAAATCAGGGCTAGTACCATTTCCTTTAACGGTAGGGGAGGTACTTGAGCTAAAGGGTGGGAGACCGGTGGACCGGAGGTTTAACATCTCCAGCCCTCCTAGTTTGAAGCTCCACCAATACCATGTGGATAGGTCCCTCATATGTTTTAACATCTCCAATCCCAGAAAACCGGGAAATTGGGAAGTGTCATGGAGCAACCTTACCATGACCTTTTCACACAGAGCAGATAGAATGCCTACAGATACAGAGCTCGTACGCCACATAGCCAGTAGAGGAAAATCTTTCCGGTATCGATATACCTTAGGGAATAGGATTACTAGAGTTGGAGAGGTATCACCAGGATACTGTGCACATATCGTACAAACCGATACGTGCATTAAGCAGTTGGAAGAATTAGGGTCAGGAGATTTCACCTGGAAGGTTTGTAACATGGTCATGTCCTTCTCCGTCCCTTATGTTCTCCCCGATGATGCATATTTCATATGCGGGAGAAAGGCGTACAAATGGCTTGCCCCAAACTCTGAAGGATTGTGTTATATTGGAAAAGTATTGCCTGAAGTGATGACTGTTACACATGACAAAATGAAGGACATACACCGTGGTGCCCAAGCTCCTTATACTCACACTCATTACGAGCACCGAGTTAAAAGACAACTGTCAGAAAGGTTAGAGCATCCGGCCTCTGATCTTATCCATGAATCCACCGGGATTCAGGTTCTGGTAGCGTTAGATTTCACTCGTACCGCTCGGGGAGTGATGAATTATAGATACATTTCCGCACTCGCCAATTTGTTAGATAATATCACTGAAATGTATGATGACACGTTTAGATACACTGGAAGAGAACTTCAAGCTTATAAAACAGAACTAGTTCAGCATAGGATGGTTCTTAATTATCTTACAGCAGTAACAGGCGGATATTGTGTTACATTGGCAACACAGTACGGCATAAAGTGTTGCACGTATATCACAAATAGCACCGAGGATCCGGTAGAGGTCATAGACCAAAAGATGGACGATATTCTCCAATTGAAGTGGGAATTTCGTCGAAAACACAATCTCACCCTTGCTGCTGTAGGTAATGAGCTGACTGGTTGGGTGTCATGGTTGAACCCGCGAAATTGGTTCTCCGGTTTGGGAGACTGGGCTCAAGGAGTCATAATGGATGTTGGAAAGTTTCTACTATGTATCTTGGGTGTCATTATATCGATTGGATTGATATTTAGATGCGGGCAGGCTTTAATGAGGTGCAAACAAAGTACAAAAGTGATGAGCTTGAGGAGTGAGGAAACTGTAATTAACCTGGATTTGATTTATGACCCAATGATAGAAACCAGAATGTGATGAAAATGCGATTATACGGTCCGTTTCTTTCACCTGTTTTTCTGCTTTTCTCCCAGATACAAAGACCCCCTTGGACGAGGAAGCTGACGAAACGAGATGTATACAGACAACGGATGGACCAAAGAAGAAGATTTGACAACTTTAAATATGGACACTTGATGAACTTTGCCATGGATCCCCAGTTTCCCTAGTATTTTTAAACTCACGCTAGCCCAACATTTTTGTAAATCTGATGGCTCAGACAAAGCTTGTTGCTCATGCCTAAGGAGCAATACAGCGCAAAGAAGACGACTCTCAACAGATACCGAAAACAACTTCGACGACAGATGTACATTTCCCTGACATAGAATATCATTGCATTTTCCATAAGTGTTCTTTATCTTCATCTCTACAACCCTCAGGTAATGACACACATAGACGATAGGGAATACAGGCACAGATATCAGCAACCACATACCTCCCCCATTCATGTATCATCAACTAAAATGTGCGCCCCCATTTTGTTACAACCACAGCCGAAATGAGCTCGGTAAAGTTTGACAGCCCATCCACAGACCCTTAGTACGGGATAAGAAGGAATTCAAATGTATACTTCGCAATACCTCGAAGCTTGATGTACAACACGTACGGCACGATGATACATGACCCCCCAAACATGGATTCATACACACATGCTTCTGCTTTCTCACTAGGTCATACCCTCTTCACATCTTCTCCTCTCTCCTCCCTTACCCAACCATGGAAATGTATTAACCCCTGACATATATTTTTCTCTTTTTGAAATGTTTTAGGAAGTGGCAGTTATTGGTGACTGCCAAAGGGTGGACTGTCAAAGTCAAAAATATTACATAGAGAGACCATATAAACTGCACACATATAAGTCGCTATACTTGCAAATATGCGCAGCGAGCACAGCAATATATGGAAACACACGCATTTGCTCGGACATGGCACAGAGATGGATTCGGCACTTGTTTCATACAGTACATGGTTATAATAATGAACAGCACCAGACATCATGGAGATTTAGAATTGGCTAATGAATTAATGTCATGGATGTGTATCATTCGAACCGAACCAGATAAACACATCATGTTTGGTATTGAAGCAAGCAGAATCAGGTGTGGTTTAGTTTGAGACCTATTGTGTTGTCGTGGGACATTGCAGCGGATAGATATGATTATATGTATAAAAGTTAAGATCAGCTTTGTTGGGAACAATGGATGATCAACTAAGTTTTCAGGGCTGAACCTGATTAGCATATACAAAGAGAACAGTGATTCAATACAAAAGCTAGAGAGACCCCTCCCCCAGGGACTGGTCAAACAGGAAGGTAGTTTTTCAGTGTTGCTTGTTTTGCCTCAGAGAGCAGATGTGATGTGGCTGGACTCAGAACAGAGCTCTCAGAAGCATGGCTGGATCCTCGCCATCGAAACAAAGGCTAAGTATCATAAAATCAATATCTCATGGCTGATTGGCATAGAGTAGTTTTAAATGTGTGGTTTGAGGTGGGGTAGTTGTGGAAAGATGGGTAAGCATAGAGTGGTTGGTTTGGTGAAACAAATGGCTTGGGGATGGTGAGGCTTGCGCAGCCGTGTGATTGTAACTTGTTTGTGTTGGTGCCCTGTGGAATCTGTGATGATTGTTGGGTGTTAGTGTTGGTGCCCTGTGGAATCTGTGATGATTGTTGGGTGTTAGTGTTGGTGCCCTGTGGAATCTGTGATGGTAGCTGGGATCTTGTTAATCATAAATACCACCATGCAGTACTTTTGAATATGTGCTGGTAGCAATGGCAGGCTGATACTTGTGAGTACCTGGTGGTCTGGTCTTGTGATAACTCATATGCTCTGGTTATAGAGATACTGTGTTTGCTTGAAATTGTGAAAGGTGTTTTAGATGGTTTGGAATTGTAAAATCAGAACATATGCATTGTTTTGAGGCTTGGACATTTTGGAATAAAATGGAGTCTTGTGTTTTCTGCTATGTGATTGTGGTGCCATGTGTTTGGACCTGCAAATCTAAAATGGCTGCCGCTGGATGTCTTCCCCTCCCCCTTTCAGGCATGTGGTGTGGTCTTTGGAATCAAGTGGAGGTTTCTCAAAATGGAGTCTAGCTTCCATCCCATGCTGTATTCAGCATTGACTAACTGCGCAGCGATTGTCTCTCACATGTGTAGTTTTATCTGCAACCATGTTGTCTCTTATTTAATGTTATCATGAGCCATTTCTCTCTATCTCTCTCTTCTTCTCTTCCCCTTCCATTTTCCCATAAATAGTAATTGTATTGTATTGTATTTCTTGTGTAGTTATCTGGTTAGGAAGTCTTTGTTATATTGTAGTGTATCATTTGTACTGTTATCCCCTTTTACAAGTATATTAGATATAATACAGTTAATAGGCCTTGGAACCTAAACCAGCATCTGTGTATTTTCTATAGTGATAAGTGTTCATTTGAGCGTCGGTGACGCTCATGCAGCTTTGTAGATAGTCAGGTTACACAAGGTTGCACTTACACCCTGTACTCACATTAAGGTATTCAGTGTATTTCATTGGTATAAGGTTTTAACATAAAGGTATAGTGTTGTAAGCGTCTGCATCGCTGGTGACCTCCTCGTGGTCTCGAGCGTATGCTACGCTACAGCGAATCATTCCCCTAGACATAACCAATAACGTGTCCTGTGATCACTGGGCCGTGAGCGAACGTGACGCTTGAGCGTCTCGCCTACGGCTGAGCGATCGCTACGCAGATAGCGTACCATTACGGTACTTCTTGAGCAAACAGCGTACAGTGTTCTTAGCTTCATAAAGGGTTGTTTATACGACAAGGAATTTAGCATTGTCAACATTTGCAAGTACAGGTTGAGTATCCCATATCCATATATTCCGAAATACGGAATATTCCGAAATACGGACTTTTTTTGAGTGAGAGTGAGATAGTGAAATCTTTGTTTTTTGATGACTCAATGTACACAAACTTTAATACACAAAGTTATTAATAATATTGTATTAAATGACCTTCAGGCTGTGTATACAAGGTGTATATGAAACATATGTGAATTGTGTGTATGTAGACACACTTTGTTTAATGCACAAAGTTATAAAAAATATTGGCAAAAATGACCTTCAGGCTGTGTGTATAAGGTGTATATGTAACATAAATGCATTCTGTGCTTAGATTTAGGTCCCATCACCATGATATCTCATTATGGTATGCAATTATTCCAACATACGGAAAAATCCAATATCCAAAATACCTCTGGTCCCAAGCATTTTGGATAAGGGATACTCAACCTGTATATGCATATATTGGAAAAAGCTAAAGGATAGAAACAGCAATCACATCTGAATGAGGTACAATGTGTCAACTATACCAGATTTGGAGAGGTTTTTTTTTCTACCATCTGAAGTTATTATCAATAGCAAACCCTGACAGACTACAGTTAATATACAAACCAACTAATGCTTTATTTGTCGAGTACAAAAGAAAAGTTTACATTACATGGGTGGGATATATAATATATTTTTAGTTTAGTAATCCCTTTTTATATCAATAAAATAATACTAGTAGTAGAATTACTATTCACACCATTACATTGTGTACAGTAGACCAAAAAAATAAAATGATAAAAAAAAAAATAGGTTCTGGTTTATTGGATTATTAAGCCTAAATGAAAGTGCACACAGCTGATTACAATGGATTATATACAATATCCTGGCCATCAGGATGCCGGCAGTAAATATCCTGACACTGGCATCCCGACGGGCTCAGCAAGTATGCTACCCCCCTATACCTCCTGCAGCCTAACACTATCCTCCCCCATAGTGCCTTACCCTAAACCCCAGCAGCTTAAACCTAACCCTCCTCCCTTAATTCCTAACCCTAACCTCCCACCTTCCGCAGCCTAACACTCCTCTCCCACAGACTAACCCTAACCTCACCCCCTAGTTCCTAACCTTACCTCCACACAGCCTAAACCTAACCCTACCCCTTAGTGCCTAACCCTTACCACCTCAACCCGCAACCTAACACTAACCTCCCCCAGTAAGTGCCTAAACACTCCCCCTTACCCTCGGCTACATACTCACCTCCTCTGGCATCCAGAGATTTGGATCCTGATGGGATTCCGGCGCTGGTGTCCTGATCCTGTTCAGGATTTAGGTGTTGGTGTCCCTAGCGGGTATAATATTCTGTGATCCTGACGGGAAGGATCGAGCCCTGGGAGCGCGATTGCAACAACATGTTCTTACCACAAATGATTTGGACCTGGTACACTATAAACTCTACGCTGAATAGCCCGTCTTTTACGAACAGCTCGGCCAACAGGATCCAGAAGTTGCAGCCTCCTTCTAATTTTCCACCTCTGTACTCTGTGCTCGGCTTCTGAGACTACCTTGAATATAACTTTCTCCAGCATTTGGTGTGGAATTTAGAAAACTCAAGATATGCTGATCAAGTTCATCATCACATATATCACTGAATCTGTTGTCAGAAGATGTAGGCAAGTTTAGTTCTTGTCGTCTTCTGTACAAAGTTGAAACACTGATGTTTAAGCAAGTTGCTATTCGAATCCACGAAAAGCCTAGTTCCCACAAATATTGTATCTGTTCTCTAGAAACAATGAACCTTAAAAAAAAAAAAAAACATTAATAAATACTGTTGTGAGATCTTGAAGAATTTGTGAATGTGTTTCACAGGCCGAAACCCTCACATTTTTTTTTTTAAAGTAGTCATTCACTTTTTGAAAATGTATCATATCATTATCTACCTATCAGCTTTAATAAACACTTGTCTGTTTCATAACACCCTTGAGTGAATGACTCAGACTCTGTACATTTGCATAAACATCTCTTGTGCGATTTTGCACAGAACTTGCTCATAAAACAATATTCACATTTGTAACATTTTGACATTTACATCTGGAGAGGCAATTACGGTGTTAAAAAGGGTACTTGGACACGAGCAGTAAGGGCTTATTCTTGTACTAGTGTTTCCGAATCTTGAATATAAGGCATATATGGCCAAAAATCGGCATAATTTACAGATGGTATGTGTCAGGTTCAAGTTTCAGATAATGATCACTTGTACCGGTGAATGCCCACATTAACCAGCAGTTATTTCCTTTGTCACATATTCCAAAAAAAAGTTTTGTAATAGACACAATTTTGTTATAATTGCACAAGAGATGTGCACATAACCTATCTTTAGTATATGTATCGAAATATGCATTCATTTACCTATGCCTTTTTAAAGACTAGATAAATATCTTAAAGGGTCTACTACGGTAAGCGAACACTCTGGATACCGGCGCCAGGATCCTGGCAACAGGGTGAGCACAAAAGAGTCCCTTGCAGGCTCACTGCGCTCGCCGTGCTATTTATATCAAATGCCTCCCATCTTAAGACCGCTTCTGTTAACACTTTAAAAAGCTTTTTATCTTCAGAAACAAAATAAAATTATGTAAAGGTTGGAGTGCACCTGGCACAGTAGATGACTGCCCCCCTGTCATATTTGAAAAAGGAAAGGCACGTGTTAAAAATGGGGTGTGGTCTTGTGTGAAAAGGGCATGGCCCCACAAGAGCACAACCAATTCAAATTATGCCAGACAGTAGAATTGCCCCTTAAGGGCCCTACACACTGGTCGATACCAGTGAAAGATATGAACGATCTAGTTCATTAATTAACGAAATACCACTCATATTTTTCAGTGTGGAGGCACCAACAATGAACGATGTGCGGCCCCGCGCTCGTTCATCGTTAGTGCTCTGTCGCTTGTGCATGCAGGCCAATATGGACGCTCGTCTATATTTGCATGCACTGCTATAGAGCCGGGTGACGGGGGGAGTGAAGAAAATTCACTCCACCCGTCACCTCTCCCCCACCCACCTCCAGGTCGCCCGTCTGCCGTATTGGCGGCGGGTCGACCAGTCTGTAGCGCCCTTTACTCACATTACAATACATAGTTGTGTCCTTTAGTCACAATACACCACACACTAGAGACCCTTATTAACATTATGCTTCACAATAGTTCCCCTTGCACACATTATGCCAGAGTAGTGGCCCTTACACAGTGGGCGCACTAGCTAGTGCCAGAGATGTCACATCCTTTACATCATAGTTAATTTTGACAAGTATTTTCAATTTAGTTTTTGTCTTAGTCATTTACTTAAAAAATGAATAAATTTAAAGTAAAATCACATTTTAGTATTGGTTTTTGTTTCGTTTTAGTCAAGATTTAATCAGTACATCTTTGTTTTCATTTTAGTCCTGAAATTAACGGTCAACAAATGTGCATTTTTATACAGGTTGAGTATCCCATATCCAAATATTCCGAAATACGGAATATTCCGAAATACGGACTTTTTTGAGTGAGAGTAAGATAGTGAAACCTTTGTTTTATGATGGCTCAATGTGCACAAACTTTGTTTAATACACAGTCATTAAAAATATTGTATTAAATGACCTTCAGGCTGTGTGTATAAGGTGTATATGAAACCTAAATTAATTGTGTGAATGTACACACACTTTGTTTAATGCACAAAGCTATAAAAAATATTGGCTAAAATTACCTTCAGGCTGTGTGTATAAGGTGTATATGTAACATAAATGCATTCTGTACTTAGACTTGGGTCCCACCACCATGATCTCTCATTGTGGTATGTAATTATTACAAAATACGGAAAAATCCGATATCCAAAATACCTCTGGTCCCAAGCATTTTGGATAAGGGAGACTCAACCTGTAATACAAGATTCTAAATGCCAAAAACCTAACTTTTTAGAAAAATAACCATAACTTGTAACACATCATAACATATGGGAATGTTTACAATATATGTAGCTACAATCACACACTTTTATGCAGGTGCAAGAGACTACTGCAAATGTAATTGTGTTATTGTGAAAATGACACAGAAAAAACAGAAAAATGGACTAAACTTAACACTTATTCAAATAACAATAGACCTTGCCTGAAAAGCATACAATCCATGGTTGCATTGCCAATCACTTATGAATAGAAAATAGTCGAGGTGTCATCACAAAATAGATAATAATTAATCATATTATTCTGTTAAAACAAAGCTAAAAGTTGATATTTGGCAAATTTATGACCTGGAGCAGAATGTGAAAACATACTGACAGAACTTCATAAAATACAGTAAAATAACTCGCCAGGAACACAGAGTATGGAAGGGTCCCACCCATTGGCACCTGTTCAGTATAATCCTGACAGTAAAAATTCCAATGGATCACGGTCACTATTATTACCCTAGCACTATCTCACCGCTCCCACAGCCTAACCCTAACTGTCCATTTCAGCTACCTAACTATAACCATCCCCTTCTGCAGCCTAATGCTGGGTACACACTGGCAGTGGGCTGGTAGCACAAACTTAAAGTGATATTTTCAGCTTGATATTTCTTATTATAGAGCATTTTTACAATCAAGAAGAATACGTTGATGAAAATGAAACTTACCTTGGCCTACCTACACCGACACTTAGAAGGGGAGCAGAATATCCAGGTGTTTGATTACAGTCAAATAAATGATTGATCCTGGTTTGGATATCCTCAATTAACAAAACTGTATGCTGAGATATGTCTTCTAGCATTGGAAGTAAAGTACTGTTTCCGCTAATAAAATGGTGACATGCAATGAGCATTGCAATTAAAACTTCTAAATGGCTTTCAAGTTTTCTATGTAGATGTTCCAAAAAATTTATATCCACTGAAAAAATAGCCCTTTCTGCAATAGTACAGCTTGACTTTAGTGAAAGAAAATATTCTTGAATATCTTCCACTGCCTCGATTAATATGAAATTAACACATAAACAGAGGAAAATACAAAAAGAGTAACTCATGGTTAATGGTTGCAATTGAATATATATTTAGTTGATATATAGTTAAAAAAAAAAATAATAATATTGGAATTATCTTGTCCTTCAAATTATTTGGAGATTTGCAAAACTGTATCAGAAGTCTCTCAAATTCCCTCGCTGGGCCACCATAATCTACAGCTCCTTCTGCATTCCCAAAGGAATCAGTCAAGTCAGTCAAGAGGACAGAAACGAGATTGTTTTCAGCCGTAATCCACGACACGCTCCTTCACAGACTAGTCCGTGTTTAACTTAGAACTGCTTTCAGTATAAATCTGTACTGCCAGATTTCACAGAACACCCTTTAAAGTCAAAAACAAAAATAAATCAAAATTTAGTTTCAAATAACTTTTAAAAATAAGGGCAAGTACAAATATTTATATATTTAGCATTCATGATTACCAATCCAAGCACTCACACACAGATTTTGATTTAATTGATGTCAAATAATATCCACACACATGCACATACAGATGCATGAGCACACATTGCGTCAAATATGAAGCTGGGCACCTCTGCATATACACTATATGGACACTGTATCCCAATACATATGGAGCAGGTACTTAATTTCCAAATAGAACAGCTCCCACTCTTCTTGGAAGGCTTTCCACAAGATTTTGGAGCGTTTCGATGGGAATTTGGGCCTATTCATTCTGTAGAGCATTTATGAGGTCAGGCACTGATGTTGGACGAGAAGGCCTGGCTCACAAGCTCCGGTCCAGTTCATCCCAAAGGTGCTCGATGGGGTTGCGGTCAGGGCTCTGTGCGGCCAGTCATGTTCTTCCACACAGAACTCATCAAACCGTGTCTTTGTACCCCAGTGCATAACGCAAGGACTATAGTCATCTTGGAATAGTAAAGGGCCTTCCCCAAACTGTTGCCACTAAGTTGGAAGCATAGCCCTGTCCAAACTGTCTTGGTATGCTAAAGCATTAAGATTGACCTTCACTGGAGAAAAGGAGCCTAGTCCAAACCCTGAAAAACAGCCCCATAGCATTATCCCTCCTCCACCTTCACAGTTTACACAACGTAGTCAGGCAGGTACCATTCTCCCGGCATCTGCCAAACCCAGACTCGCACTCCTGACTGCCAAACAGAGAAGCGTGATTCACCATCACTCCACAGAACACATTTCCACTGCTCACCATTCATGTATTGTGGGAAGACCAATATTGCTATATTGTTGCTCCCAGGAGGGGAGTCATTACAAATTTTTGAATGAAACAGACGCCCCTTGATAAACTACAACTTATGCCAACTGTCTCGGATGGTAAAGACTAATCCTGAAATTGGGAGAACTCTACACCAAAGCATAATTTTATGCAGAAAAATCTACTAACCCTCTCCCACTACTTACCTAAACATAAGCCTTTCCCCCACAACCTAACCCTAAGACATCCCCTACTGACTAAACTTTACCCCTCCTTCCCCTCCGATAGCCTATTCCCAAGCCTCCCCAGCATAATTACGTTTGGTATGCCAACAGACAGGTTTCAGGCATTGTGAGAGGAGTCAGGATTCCGGCATGGGTCTTCTCACCAGTATCGGGTGATAAAGCTGATTATTTACCTTATAACATTCACTATATGTGGGTAAGAGACTCAGTACGCAATTGGCGTATGGGGTACCGTAAGGGTACGCACTTAGCGTAGCAGACGCTTAGCCGTGGTCGAGACGCACGAGCGGCACGCTCACTCACAGCTTTACGCTTGGTATCGAACACGCTATAGGCGGCCGACTACCGTAATGCTATGCTACTAGCGTAGCGGACGCTGTGACCGCGAGGGGAACACGAGCGGCGCAGACGCTCACGGGATGACACTCAGTAAACCTTGTATGCAACACACTGAAAGATTGAGTTTATACTGTAAACCTTACTACTGAAATACTGTAGCGATATAATGCTGCTTAACCTTGTTAATATAAAAGCTGCTTGAGCGATTGAGACGCTCCGAATACCCTCAGCAATGTAATAAACACACAATTCCTTGCTAAGGCTCCTAAACCTTTACTAACGAGATTTAGTTATATCAAAAGGGGAAACACAGTTAACATTTCATACACTACAGGCTAACATTAATATCTAACAGAATAACTACACATGAATATACAATAGCGGCACAATCGCAAACACAAATACATAGACTAAAGGGCCCTACTCATTTGGCGATTCGCCGCCGAGGTGCCCGACGGCCGATACGGCCGACGAGCAACCCGGCGGCGGGGGGGCAGTGACGGGGGGAGTGAAGTTTCTTCACTCCCCCCGTCACCCGGCTGCATTGAAGTGCAGGCTAATATGGACGAGATCGTCCATATTGGCCTGCATGCACAGCCGACGGGAGATCAGCGATGAACGAGCGCGGGGACGCGCATCGTTCATCGCTGTAGTCTCCACACTGAAAGATATGAACGAGTTCTCGTTCATTTATGAACGAGATCGTTCATATCTTTCATTATATCGGCCAGTGTGTAGGGCCTATAAGAATGAATGGCTAACATTACATGGGTAACAAAGTGGCCACAGAGAAACATACCATACGGGGAACACTCGCCAGCGCAACCGGATCCAGTCCTCCAATTATCAGAGATAAATGTTGATGAGAGAGAGTACTGGCCGGTCTGGGGACAGTGGCCTTTATATACACAACATACAGTACACTACAAAGGGCCCTACAATCGCATTGTTCATTGACACAAGAATGTCTCTCTGCACTGTAACAAAAGGTCATAGGTGGATTTGAACAGGTGGGCTGTGACTATTACAAACAGCTCAGGTGGGAGGGAATCTCAGGATTCCCGCCGCATGCATGAACCGCAAATATAGTAAATGTCCAGAAACTACTAATAGACATAACTATACGCAGGAGCGATTAATCTTTACCTAACCAACACCGGATTGTTACTAATAAAATACTCTTCGGTTAGGTACCAGACACCACTGTTCAACCTTTGTATCATGAAAAGAAGGATTCCCAAGTCCATGAACCAGTCATATTAAACAAACTTACAGTTATTATTAAGGGGAACATTACCTATAAAACATACTATTTAGATTTATTATGTAACGATTGAGTCGCCCGCTAGACGCACAAACTCTACCGTAAATGCACATACCACACGCTCGAGTGCATGGCCGTGGAGGTGCCATCACGCAACTGCGAATATGCGCACGCACGGGAGAGAATGTGCATGTGCAGCGGGCAAGCGCATGGGGTGAATATATGGCAACGTGTAGCATGATATTTTTCCGACTGACACGCGATTCCAGGCGCCGGCATCCCAAAAGCCAGGAAGCCAACTACATCCCGTATTAAGGATTACATGCAGGGTCAGGGACACAGAAAGAAGCCTGTATGTGCTTTGAGAGCTGCTGGGTATTGTACGCATGTGTGGTCTTGCTGAACACACATTCACAATTGATCATACATGCACAGCACCCATTTTAGTGGGTTGAGTTGCTGGTGGCCGGGATACCGGCTGTCAGGATCCCGGCACAAGGTTATATTCAGCCACTATGGGGTTCGTGACCCCCAGGAGAGGGAATAGTCCTTGCTTGACAGTATTCCAGCATCGGCATACTGACCGCCAGGATCCCAACAGCCGGCATATTGACTACATTGCATCCTCATACGGACTACCCTTTTCCGCTAGGATCCGGCGTTCAACCGCCATGCCGTCAAACGCAGCCACGGTAAGTCTTGGAACAGACAGGGTCCCTGTTGCAACAGGTCTTGTCTTAGAGGAAGCGGCCACGGATCTTCTGTGAGCATTTCCTGCAGATCCGGATACCAGGTCCTTCGTGGCCAATGAAGATTGTTCTCACTCCTCTTTCTTACCATTCTCAACACCTTGGGTATGAGGGGGAAGAGGAGGAAATACATAGTCCGACTGGAAAAACTACTGCCTGATGGTCTCTTGACCTGGCGCAATACCTCTGTAGCTTTTTGTTGAGGCGAGACGCCATCATGTCTATCTGGGGTAGTACCCACCGACTCGCAATCTGTGCGAAAACTTCCCGATGAAGTCCCAACTCTCCTGGATGTAGGTCGTGTCTGCTGAGGAAGTCTGCTTCCAAGTTGTCCACTCCCGGAATAAACACTGCTGAAAGTACGCTTACATGATTCTCCACCCAGCGAAGAATTCTGGTGGCTTCCGCCATTGCCACTCTGCTCCTTGTGCCGCCTGCCTTGGCGGTTTACATGAGCTACTGCGGTCACGTTGTCTGACTGGATCAGAACTGGCTTGTCGCAAAGTAAGGTCTCCGCTTGACGTAGGGCGTTGTATATGGCCCTTAGTTCCAGAATGTTGATGTGAAGACAAGTCTCTTGACTTGACCAAAGACCTTGGAAATTTCTTCCCTGTGCGACTGCTCCCCAACCTCGGAGGCTCGCATCCGTGGTCACCAGGATCCAGTCCTGAATGCCGAATCTGCGGCCCTCTAGAAGGTGAACACTCTGCAGCCACCACATAAGAGATACTTTGGCTCTGGGGGACAGGGTGATCAACTGATGAATTTGTAGATGTGACCAGGACCATTTGTCCAGTAGGTCCCATTGGAAGGTCCTCGCATGGAACCTGCCAAAGGGGATGGCCTCGTATGATGCCACCATCTTTCCCAGGACTCGAGTGCATTGATGCACTGATACCTGTTTTGGTTTCAATAGGTTCTTGACCAGAGTCATGAGTTCCTGGGCCTTTTCTATTGGAAGATAAACCTTTTTCTGGTCTGTATACAGAATCATGCCCAAGAAAGTCAGATGAGTCGTAGGAACCAACTGCGACTTCGGGATATTGAGAATCCAGCAGTGTTGATTCAGCACCTTCAGTGAAAGTGATACGCTGTTCAGTAACTGCTCTCTTGATCTCGCTTTTATGAGGAGATCGTCCAAGTACGGGATAATTGGGGTCAGGGACTCAGGTTCGACAGCAAAAAGGTCGACATACCTTAGGTCGGCACCAATTAGTCGACACACCTTAGGTCGACATGGACAAAAGGTCGACATGGACAAAGGGTCTACATGAGTATTTTATGTTTTTTTGGTGTCGTCTTCTTCGTAGAATGACCGGGAACACCAATTAGTGTACCGCGTCTCCTCGCATGGATCACTTCACTCGCCATGCTTCGGGCATGGTACCTTCGCTCCGCTACCGCGTCACTCAGCACAGATACCCGGGATTGAAAAAATGGCCCGGGATTGGCTTCCCTAGGCGTCAGCTATCGGCGAAGACTCACATTTCTTTCTATCTTCCTCTGGGAAGGGAAAAGCAACCAAGACCCTCTTAGGGATATGGAATTTTTTTTCAGGATTTTCCAAGGCTTTTTCAAAGATAGCATTTCATTTCTTAGATGCTGGGAAGGGGAGAGGGGCCTTTTTACTGTCCGGGAAAAAGGGCTCCTCAACGTGCTCAGGATTTGTGTCAGAAATGTGCAACACATCCTGTACGGCTTCAATCATCAACTGCACCCCCTTTGCAAGTGATGCCGCCCCCCTCGAAAAACATCCCCGTCACCGTCCGCAGTGTCAGAATCGGTGTCCGTGTCATCCTACATAATCTTGGCAAGTGCACGTTTGTGAGAATGTACTTGCAGGGACCCTGAGGAAGCAGTATCTGACCATACAACCATAGAGTATTGCTGTACCCGAGTGGCCTGCTCAGATCTAGCAACCCTTTCAGAAATCTGAGATATAGTCCCCCTAAGAGAGGCTAACCACTCTGGTTCTCTAGCTGGGATCTGCGCTACAACAGTGCAATCCTGGTTACATGGGATGGGATCTTCCTGAGAAGATAAATCCTCTGCAGCAAATGAAACAGAGTCTCTAGACATGTTTGCTAATACACACCAATCACACCACATACACACAGAGTACTGGGCAGACAGAGTTTCCCCACAAGAATGGCAGAGAGACACAGAGATTGGAGACAACCCATACACAGCGCTATTACAGGTATAAGGAGACCCTAAACCTGAGCTGACTGTCCCTTAATAGGCAACACAGTCTTTCACAGCCTCCCCTCCCTTCTACAATACCCTGGTACCGTACAGATAGCTGGAGTTGCACTTGAGGGAATGATCTTCCACTTGCATCCAATTGCAGGCAGGAAAATGGCGCTGAAACGCTGCTGGGTCCGCTCTGAGGATGGCGCCATCTTCCCGCTCTTCAAGATTATACTGGCCTGAGGATTTTAGGTGCTGGCTGAAATCCGCAGACCCCGACAGGCAGAATTGGTCAGTGTAGTGTCAGGCGCTGGCTCAGGGCGCCCCTCACAGCGCCGCACTGAAGTACTGCTGAGCCGTCCGGGAGCGCAGTTAATACTGCGCTCCTACCCTGAAGCCGCCATCTTCACACCGACTCCCTGCTATTTAGGGGGGACGGTGACTCACTCGTCACACTTCAGCTCTGCAAGGGGGTGGCGGCCTGCTGCTGGGGTGAGCGTTCCCCTGCGACGGGGAGCAATCTATCCCCTCTGGAGCTCAATGTCCAGTCAGCGGAGACAGTGGCTCAGACCCCGCAGGGCAGACACTGCTCCCCCCCTTAGTCCCCTCCTGCAGGCAGGCTGTTGCCAACAGCCTTCTGTAGAAAAAAAAAAACCTCTATAAAATCACTTTACTAGAAAAGCTCTGTATAGCTTCCCTAGCTGTGACCGGCTCCTCCGGGCACATTTTCAAAACTGAGTCTGGTAGGAGGGGCATAGAGGGAGGAGCCAGCACACACTATTAAACTCTTAAAGTGCCAATGGCTCCTGGTGGACCAGTTTATACCCCATGGTACTAATATGGACCCAAGCATCCTGTAGGACGTAAGAGAAAATATAAAAACATTTCATACATCAGGCCTAGGCTCCAACTGGTGGATTTCTCAAGTCAGGTCTCCCTTTAGTCTCAGGACACATGCAGAACACAAATCCTGCTGGCCTGGGAACCAAATGTTGGGACAAACATTTGACGGACACTTTATAGCTTGTACTGTCCAGGACTGGACACTTTATAGCTTGTACTGTCCAGGACTGCGCTGGCTGGATCACCCTCTCCCACTGCCCATGTCAGTTGCTGCCAGTTTAGTCTTGCAAATGCCTGAGCTCTCACTAGCCCATGGCTCACAGTGAACATGATCGGTGATGGTGGCTCCAGCTGCAAGATTCCCTTTAAACAGAATACACCAACCACTGGTGTCTCCCTAATGTTTCCACAGCTCCAGCTGTCCTAGATAATCCCAAGGTTAGGGCTCTTGCTGTGAACCGCAATAAGGGCTGTAGAGAGCCACACCAGGCAGCGGTAATGGAATAAGTGCATGGATCCACATTTGCTTTAAAAAAAAAAAAAAAAAACTGCAGCGCTGTGAAACAGTTAAGACCTACACAGGGGGGTGCCTATCAAATCCAGGGGGGCATGGGGGGGGGCAACTGATTCCCACCTTTTTGCGTCGGGAAGTGGGTTCCTCTTTGGCCGGCAATCCTCTTTCCAGTGATATTTAGGAAGATTGGGCATGTGCGCTTTCAATGTGCAGTGCCATCTTCCGACAGGCCGGGACAGAGTACATGCACTCCTGTGCATGACATGGGCACACACTAATCTCTGCTGGGTATGAGACTGAATCTGCTAATTTGTCACACCCCCCCCCCCCCCCCACCCATCCCCGCTCCTGTGCTGTTGACATTGACAGCATTTCAAGCAGCAACAGCATACATACAGTAAGTCAGTGGCACTGCATAGCGTCTGGTGGCACCAGGGACGTTTCTAGGGGCCTGCCCTCAACCGCTGCAGTAGACGCGTTTGAGCACCCGCCCTCCCTCCCTCCTGGCTTCCGGTATCAGTTTCCTCTCCTCACACAGGTAGGTACTCCGATAACCCCCCTGCGTGCACCACTGCATGTTACATTCCAAATCAAATATCCTCCTCTCCCATACTATCCCTCAGTATATGCAGATCCCCATATTAAGTTACAGTATGGTACACACAGCCTCCCCTCTACCACACTACTCCTCAGTACACACATCCCCCCTCTCCCACATCATTCCTCAGTATACACACACAGCCCACCCCCTCCCTATTCCTCTGCACACACAAAGCCCCACGTCTCCTCTGCACACACACAGCCTCGCCCCTCCCTATTCCTCTGTACACACACAGCCCCCCCTCCCTATTCCTCTGTACACACACAGCCCCCCCCCCATTCCTCTGTACACACACAGCCCCCCCCATTCCTCTGTACACACACACAGCCCGCCTCCCTATTCCTCTGTACACACACAGCCCCCCTCCCTATTCCTCTGTACACACACAGCCCTCCCTCCCTATCCCTCTGTACACACACAGCCCTCCCTCCCTATCCCTCTGTACACACACAGCCCTCCCTCCCTATCCCTCTGTACACACACAGCCCTCCCTCCCTATCCCTCTGTACACACACAGCCCTCCATCCCTATCCCTCTGTACACACACAGCCCTCCCTCCCTATCCCTCTGTACACACACAGCCCTCCCTCCCTATCCCTCTGTACACACACAGCCCTCCCTCCCTATTCCTCTGTACACACACAGCCCTCCCTCCCTATTCCTCTGTACACACACAGCCCTCCCTCCCTATTCCTCTGTACACACACAGCCCTCCCTCCCTATTCCTCTGTACACACACACACACAGCCCTCCCTCCCTATTCCTCTGTACACACACACACACACACACACACACACACACACACACACACAGCCCTCCCTCCCTATTCCTCTGTACACACACACACACACAGCCCTCCCTCCCTATTCCTCTGTACACACACACACACACAGCCCTCCCTCCCTATTCCTCTGTACACACACACACAGCCCTCCCTCCCTCCCTATTCCTCTGTACACACACACACAGCCCTCCCTCCCTATTCCTCTGTACACACACACACAGCCCTCCCTCCCTATTCCTCTGTACACACACACACAGCCCTCCCTCCCTATTCCTCTGTACACACACACACAGCCCTCCCTCCCTATTCCTCTGTACACACACACAGCCTCCCTCCCTATTCCTCTGTACACACACACACAGCCCCCCTCCCTATTCCTCTGCACACACACAGCCCCCCCACTATTCCTCTGCACACACACACACAGCACCCCCACTATTCCTCTGCACACACAGCCCCCCTCCCTATTACTCTGCACACACACACACAGCCCCCCTCCCTATTCCTCTGCACACACACACACAGCCCTCCCTCCCTATTCCTCTGCACACACACACACAGCCCTCCCTCCCTATTCCTCTGTACACACACACACAGCCCTCCCTCCCTATTCCTCTGTACACACACAGCCACCCCTCCCTATTCCTCTGTACACACACAGCCCCCCTCCCATTCCTCTGTACACACACAGCCCCCCTCCCTATTCCTCTATACACATACAGCCCCCCCCCCATTTCTCTGTACACACACACAGCACCCCTCCCTATTCCTCTATACACACACAGCCCACCCCCCCCCGTTTCTCTGTACACACACACAGCACCCCTCCCTATTCCTCTATACACACACACAGCCCACCATACCTAATCCTCTGTACACACACAGCCCCCCCCCATTCCTCTGTACACACAGCCCCCCCCATTCCTCTGTACACACACAGCCCCCCCCCATTCCTCTGTACACACACAGCCCCCCCCCCCCCTATTCCTCTGTACACACACAGCCCCCCCCCCCTCCCTCCCTCGTTATTCCAATCCTCAGTACACTTCCTCCCTATTGTACCTGGCTTTCCTGTTTGTTTCTTACAGAGGGAGCCAGCACACACCACGTGGAGCCAGCCAGTGACTCAGGCGATGGGCACTTGAGCAGGCAGAGGAGGACAGGGCTTTTACCTCACAGCAGCTCACTCTATGATCGGCTGGCTCAGTCTGGGGCCAGACACTGAATGTTAAGCAGAGCCAGCACGAGTGTTCTGCCTTAGTTCAGGGGCGGGACACAGACAGCTGCACCACAACTTATCCTGCCTTCCACATGAGCAAGGTCTAAACGCTGCCAGACACTCTCAGGAGGATCACTAGTCACCACTCACCTCACTTGCAGCTGCTGCGCTTTGTGTATGCTGTTGCAACATCACATGGCGCGCAGAAATCGTTATCGCGCCAAGACACTGGGGCAGGTTAACCACTTCCTCTACCAGACCATAGCCTGATCTACAATGAGGGGGCGTGGCAAGGGGCGGAGCTTCCAACGGCCGCTATTACTGCAGACCGCTATGCTATCCCACTGCTGAAACTAAGGCAGCTTCTGTACCTCGGCTGATGGCCAGTCTGCCCTGCGGATGTCTCCCCAACCCATGAGTGCTGGCACTGGAAGCTTGTCACTCATGCATACAGCTTCCCCCTCCCCTATACTCAGTGTCTGTCCTCCTGTGAGTGCTGCACATTACATTTTCCCACACTCTGCCCTGCAAACCACAACTATTAGCTGAGCTGATCTGCAAATGCTTAGCTGCTCATTGTGTGTCATGTGTCTGCACCCCTGGTCTCCCCCTCAGCCCCTCTTCGGGTAGTGTTTGTCACCAGACATTCCCCCCTGCACACACCCCAATGGTACAGTACCTAGAAAGGGGTCAGGCAGCCTGAGGCAGGAGATGAGCTGCTCTGCAATGTGCCTCAGTAACACTTCTCTGCTGCTGACAATGCCACCTAGAGAGAGATCCACTTCACAGCTCTTCCACACTATACTGATCCTCCTCCCAGCCAGCACCACTGCTTATATAGGAGAGCTGTGATTGGCTGGCTGCATCATGTGCTTTTCTCAGTGTATGTCATATCCCCACATCTCACCATAGTCCATAGCCATCTCAGTGTATGTCATATCCCCATCTCACCATATGTCATATCCATCTCACCATATGTTATATCCATCTCACCATATGTCATATCCATCTCACCATATGTCATATCCATCTCACCATATGTCATATCCATCTCACCATATGTCATATCCATCTCACCATATGTTATATCCATCTCACCATATGTCATATCCATCTCACCATATGTTATATCCATCTCAGCATAATCCATAGCCATCTCACCATATGTCATAGCCATCTCACCATATGTCATATCCATCTCACCATATGTCATATCCATCTCACCATATGTCATATCCATCTCACCATATGTTATATCCATCTCACCATATGTCATATCCATCTCAGCACAATCCATAGCCATCTCACCATATGTCATATCCATCTCACCATATGTCCTATCCATCTCACCATATGTCATATCCATCTCACCATATGTTATATCCATCTCAGCACAATCCATAGCCATCTCACCATGTCATATCCATTTCACCATATGTCATATCCATCTCACCATATGTCATATCCATCTCACTATATGTCATATCCATCTCACCATATGTCATATCCATCTCACCATATGTTATATCCATCTCACCATATGTCATATCCATCTCACCATATGTCATATCCATCTCACCATATGTCATATCCATCTCACCATATGTTATATCCATCTCAGCATAATCCATAGCCATCTCACCATATGTCATATCCATCTCAGCATATGTCATAGCCATCTCACCATATGTTATATCCATCTCACCATATGTCATATCCATCTCACCATATGTTATATCCATCTCACCATATGTCATATCCATCTCACCATATGTCATATCCATCTCACCATATGTCATATCCATCTCACCATATGTTATATCCATTTCAGCATAATCCATATCCATCTCAGCATATGTCATATCCATCTCAGCATAATCCATAGCCATCTCACCATATGTCATATCCATCTCACCATATGTCATATCCATTTCAGCATAATCCATAGCCATCTCACCATATGTCATATCCATTTCAGCATAATCCATAGCCATCTCACCATATGTCATATCCATCTCACCATATGTCATATCCATCTCACCATATGTCATATCCATCTCACCATACATCATATCCATCTCACCATATGTCATATCCATCTCACCATATGTCATATCCATTTCAGCATAATCCATATCCATCTCAGCATATGTCATATCCATCTCACCATACATCATATTCATCTCAACAGATGTCATATCCATCTCAGCATATGTCATATCCATCTCAGCATATGTCATATCCATCTCAGCATATGTCATATCCACCTCACCATATGTCATATCCATCTCGGCATACGTCATATCCATCTCGGCATATGTCATATCCATCTCACCATATGTCATATCCATCTCAGCATAGTCCATATCCATCTTGTCATATGTCATATCCATCTCAGCATATGTCATATCCCATATCTATCTCAGCATACGTCATATCCATCTCAGCATACGTCATATCCATCTTGGCATACGTCATATCCATCTCGGCATATGTCATATCCATCTCAGCACATATCATATCCATCTCGGCATATGTCATATCCATCTTGGCATATGTCATATCCATCTCGGCATATGTCATATCCATCTCAGAATACGTCATATCCATCTCAGCACACATCATATCCATCTCGGCATATGTCATATCCATCTCAGTACACGTCATATCCATCTCAGCATACATCATATCCATCTCAGCATACGGCATATCCATCTCAGCATACGGCATATCCATCTCAGCATACATCATATCCATAAAGCAAAAATTAGCTATATGTTATATCCAGAAAGCTGTAATTTTGACTTGAACGGCCCCTCATACATCTAGGAGTGGCACTGCAGTGTCAGACAGGATGGCACTTCAAAAAAATAGTCCCCAAACAGCTCATGAGGCAAAGAAAAAAAGGGGCGCAATGAGGTAGCTGTGTGACTAAGCTAAGCGACCCAAGTGGCCGACACAAACACCTGGCCCATCTAGGAGTGGCACTGCAGTGTCAGACAGGATGGCACTTCAAAAAAATAGTCCCCAAACAGCACATGATGCAAAGAAAAAAAGAGGTGCACTGTGGTCGCTGGATGGCTAAGCTAAGCGACACAAGTGGCCGACACAAACACCTGGCCCATCTAGGAGTGGCACTGCAGTGTCAGGCAGGATGGCACTTCAAAAAAATAGTCCGCAAACAGCACATAATGCAAAGAAAAATGAAAGAAAAAAGAGGTGCTAGATGGAATTTTCCTTGGGCCCTCCCACCCACCCTTATGTTTTATAAACAGGACATGCACAATTTTACAAACCCATCATTTATGCGACAGGGTCTGCCACACAACTGTGACTGAAATGACTGGTTGGTTTGGGCCCCCACCAAATAAGAAGCAATCAATCTCTCCTTGCACAAACTGGCTCTACAGAGGCAAGATGTCCACCTCCTCCTCATCGTCCGATTCCTCACCCCTTTCACTGTGTACATCCCCCTCCTCACAGATTATTAATTCATCCCCACTGGAATCCACCAGCTCAGGTCCCTGTGTACTTTCTGGTGGCAATTGCTGGTGAATGTCTAAACGGAGGAATTGATTATAATTCATTTTGATGAACATCATCTTCTCCACATTTTCTGGAAGTAACCTCGTACGCCGATTGCTGACAAGGTGAGCGGCTGCACTAAACACTCTTTCGGAGTACACACTTGAAGGTGGGCAACTTAGGTAAAATAAAGCCAGTTTCTGCAAGGGCCTCCAAATTGCCTCTTTTTCCTGCCAGTATACGTACGGACTGTCTGACGTGCCTACTTGGATGCGGTCACTCATATAATCCTCCACCATTCTTTCAATGGTGAGAGAATCATATGCAGTGACAGTAGATGACATGTCAGTAATTGTTTGCAGGTCCTTCAGTCCGGACCAGATGTCAGCACTCGCTCCAGACTGCCCTGCATCACCACCAGCGGGTGGGCTCGGAATTCTTAGCCTTTTTCTCGCACCCCCAGTTGCGGGAGAATGTGAAGGAGGAGCTGTTGACGGGTCACGTTCCGCTTGACTTGACAATTTTCTCACCAGCAGGTCTTTGAACCTCTGCAGACTTGTTTCTGCCAGAAAGAGAGATACAACGTAGGTTTTAAATCTAGGATCGAGCACAGTGGCCAAAATGTAGTGCTCTGATTTCAACAGATTGACCACCCGTGAATCCTGGTTAAACGAATTAAGGGCTCCATCCACAAGTCCCACATGCCTAGCGGAATCGCTCTGTTTTAGCTCCTCCTTCAATGTCTCCAGCTTCTTCTACAAAAGCCTGATGAGGGGAATGACCTGACTCAGGCTGGCAGTGTCTGAACTGACTTCACGTGTGGCAAGTTCAAAGGGTTGCAGAACCTTGCACAACGTTGTAATCATTCTCCACTGTGCTTGAGTCAGGTGCATTCCCCCTCCTTTGCCTATATCGTAGGCAGATGTAAATGCTTGAATGGCCTTTTGCTGCTCCTCCATCCTCTGAAGCATATAGAGGGTTGAATTCCACCTCGTTACCACCTCTTGCTTCAGATGATGGCAGGGCAGGATCAGGACTGTTTGCTGGTGCTCCAGTCTTCGGAACACGGTGGCTGAATGCCGAAAGTGGCCCGCAATTCTTCGGGCCACCGACAGCATCTCTTGCACGCCCCTGTCGTTTTTTTAATAATTCTGCCCCACCAAATTCAATGTATGTACAAAACATGGGACGTGCTGGAATTTGCCCAGATGTAATGCACGCACAATATTGCTGGCGTTGTCCGATGTCACAAATCCCCAGGAGAGTCCATTTGGGGTAAACCATTCTGCGATGATGTTCCTCAGTTTCCGTAAAAGGTTGTCAGCTGTGTGCCTCTTCTGGAAAGCGGTGATACAAAGCGTAGCCTGCCTAGGAACGAGTTGGCGTTTGCGAGATGCTGCTACTGCTGCCGCCGCTGCTGTTCTTGCTGCGGGAGGCAATACATCTACCCAGTGGGCTGTCACAGTCATATAGTCCTGAGTCTGCCCTGCTCCACTTGTCCACATGTCCGTGGTTAAGTGGACATTGGGTACAACTGCATTTTTTAGGACACTGGTGACTCTTTTTCTGAGGTCTGTGTACATTTTCGGTATCACCTGCCTAGAGAAATGGAGCCTAGATGGTATTTGGTACCGGGGACACAGTACCTCAATCAAGTCTGTAGTTGCCTGTGAATTAACGGTGTATAACGGAAACACGTTTTTCACCGCCCAGGCTACCAAAGCCTGAGTTATCCGCTTTGCAGCAGGATGACTGCTGTGATATTTCATCTTCCTCGCAAAGGACTGTTGGACAGTCAATTGCTTACTGGAAGTAGTACAAGTTGTCTTCAGACTTCCCCTCTGGGATTACGATCGACTCCCAGCAGCAACAACAGCAGCGCCAGCAGCAGTAGGCGTTACACTCAAGGATGCATCAGAGGAATCCCAGGCAGGAGAGGACTCGTCAGACTTGACAGTGACATGGCCTGCAGGACTATTGGCTTTTCTGTGTAAGGAGGAAATTGACACTGAGGGAGTTGGTGGTGTGGTTTGCAGGAGCTTGGTTACAAGAGGAAGGGATTTAGTGGTCAGTGGACTGCTTCCGCTGTCATCCAAAGTTTTTGAACTTATCTTTGACTTATGATGAATGCGCTGCAGGTGACATATAAGGGAGGATGTTCCGAGGTGGTTAACGTCCTTACCCCTACTTATTACAGCTTGACAAAGGCAACACACGGCTTGACACCTGTTGTCCGCATTTGTTTTAAAATAATTCCACACCGAAGAGGTGATTTTTTTTGTAATTTCACCAGGCATGTCAATGGCCATATTCGTCCCACGGACAACAGGTGTCTCCCCGGGTGCCTGACTTAAACAAACCACCTCACCATCAGAAGCCTCCTTCTCAATTTCCTTCTCAGCGCCAGCAACACCCATATCCTCATCCTGGTGTACTTCAACAGTGACATCTTCAATTTGACTATCAGGAACTGGACTGCGGGTGCTCCTTCCAGCACTTGCAGGGGGCGTGCAAATGGTGGAAGGTGCCACCTCTTCCCGTCCAGTGTTGGGAAGATCAGGCATCGCAGCCGACACAATTGGACTCTCCTTGGGGATTTGTGATTTAGAAGAACGCACAGTTCTTTGCAGTGCTTTTGCCAGCTTAAGTCTTTTCATTTTTCTAGCGAGAGGATGAGTGCTTCCATCCTCATGTGAAGCTGAACCACTAGCCATGAACATAGGCCAGGGCCTCAGCCGTTCCTTGCCACTCCGTGTCGTAAATGGCATATTGGCAAGTTTACGCTTCTCCTCAGACGCTTTTAATTTTGATTTTTTGGTCATTTTACTGAACTTTTGTGTTTTGGATTTTACATGCTCTCTACTATGACATTGGGCATCTGCCTTGGCAGATAACGTTGATGGCATTTCATTGTCTCGACCATGACTAGTGGCAGCAGCTTCAGCACGAGGTGGAAGTGGATCTTGATCTTTCCCTATTTTACCCTCCACATTTTTGTTCTCCATTTTTTAATGTGTGGAATTTTATGCCAGTATCAATAGCAATGGCCTACTACTATATATACTGCGCAAAACTGAAATGCACCACAGGTATGGATGGATAGCATACTTGACAACACAGAGGTAGGTAGAGCAGTGGCCTACTGTACCGTACTGCTATATATTATATACTGGTGGTCAGCAAACTGTGCAAAACTGAAATGCACCACAGGTATGGATGGATAGTATACTTGACGACACAGAGGTAGGTAGAGCAGTGGCCTACTGTACCGTACTGCTATATATTATATACTGGTGGTCAGCAAACTGTGCAAAACTGAAATGCACCACAGGTATGGATGGATAGTATACTTGACGACACAGAGGTAGGTAGAGCAGTGGCCTACTGTACCGTACTGCTATATATTATATACCGGTGGTCAGCAAACTGTGCAAAACTGAAATGCACCACAGGTATGGATGGATAGTATACTTGACGACACAGAGGTAGGTAGAGCAGTGGCCTACTGTACCGTACTGCTATATATTATATACTGGTGGTCAGCAAACTGTGCAAAACTGAAATGCACCACAGATATGGATGGATTGTATACTTGACGACACAGAGGTAGGAAGAGCAGTGGCCTACTGTACCGTACTGCTATATATTATATACTGGTGGTCAGCAAACTGTGCAAAACTGAAATGCACCACAGGTATGGATGGATAGTATACTTGACGACACAGAGGTAGGTAGAGCAGTGGCCTACTGTACCGTACTGCTATATATTATATACTGGTGGTCAGCAAACTGTGCAAAACTGAAATGCACCACAGGTATGGATGGATAGTATACTTGACGACACATAGGTAGGTAGAGCAGTGGCCTACTGTACCGTACTGCTATATATTATATACCGGTGGTCAGCAAACTGTGCAAAACTGAAATGCACCACAGGTATGGATAAATAGTATACTTTACGACACAGAGGTAGGTAGAGCAGTGGCCTACTGTACCGTACTGCTATATATTATATACTGGTGGTCAGCAAACTGTGCAAAACTGAAATGCACCACAGGTATGGATGGATAGTATACTTGACGACACAGACATAGGTAGTGCAGTGGCCTACTGTACTGTACTGCTATATATTATATACTGGTGGTCAGCAAACTGTGCAAAACTGAAATGCACCACAGGTATGGATGGATTGTATACTTGACGACACAGAGGTAGGAAGAGCAGTGGCCTACTGTACCGTACTGCTATATATTATATACTGGTGGTCAGCAAACTGTGCAAAACTGAAATGCACCACTGGTATGGATGGATAGTATACTTGACGACACAGAGGTAGGTAGAGCAGTGGCCTACTGTACCGTACTGCTATATATTATATACTGGTGGTCAGCAAACTGTGCAAAACTGAAATGCACCACAGGTATGGATGGATAGTATACTTGACGACACAGAGGTAGGTAGAGCAGTGGCCTACTGTACCGTACTGCTATATATTATATACTGGTGGTCAGCAAACTGTGCAAAACTGAAATGCACCACAGGTATGGATGAATAGTATACTTGACGACACAGAGGTAGGTAGAGCAGTGGCCTACTTTACCGTACTGCTATATATTATATACTGGTGGTCAGCAAACTGTGCAAAACTGAAATGCACCACAGGTATGGATGGATAGTATACTTGACGACACAGAGGTAGGTAGAGCAGTGGCCTACTGTACCGTACTGCTATATATTATATACTGGTGGTCAGCAAACTGTGCAAAACTGAAATGCACCACAGGTATGGATGGATAGTATACTTGACGACACAGACGTAGGTAGTGCAGTGGCCTACTGTACCGTACTGCTATATATTATATACTGGTGGTCAGCAAACTGTGCAAAACTGAAATGCACCACAGGTATGGATGGATAGTATACTTGACGACACAGAGGTAGGTAGAGCAGTGGCCTACTGTACCGTACTGCTATATATTATATACTGGTGGTCAGCAAACTGTGCAAAACTGAAATGCACCACAGGTATGGATGGTTAGTATACTTGACAACACAGCGGTAGGTAGAGCAGTGGCCTGTTGTACCGTACTGCTATATATTATATACTGGTGGTCAGCAAACTGTGCAAAACTGAAATGCACCACAGGTATGGATGAATAGTATACTTGACGACACAGAGGTAGGTAGAGCAGTGGCCTTCTGTACCATACTCCTTTATATTATATACTGGTGGTAAGCAAAATGATGCACTGTACTTCTTCTATATACTACAATGCAGCACAGATATGGAGCGTTTTTCAGGCAGAGAACGTATAATACTGGTGGTCACTGGTCAGCAAAACTCTGCACTGTACTCCTCCTTGCTGGTCCCCAGTCCCCACAATAAAGCAGTGTGAGCACAGATATATGCAGCACACTGAGCACAGATATGGAGCGTTTTTCAGGCAGAGAACGTATAATACTGGTGGTCACTGGTCAGCAAAACTCTGCACTGTACTCCTCCTATATAATACAGCTGCTCCCCAGTCCCCACAATAAAGCAGTGTGAGCACAGATATATGCAGCACACTGAGAACAGATATGGAGCGTTTTTCAGGCAGAGAACATATAATACTGGTGGTCACTGGTCAGCAAAACTCTGCACTGTACTCCTCCTATAATACTGCTGGTACCCAGAATAAAGATATTTGCAGCCCCCTGAAAGTTCTGAAACAAAGTGAGAGGACGCCAGCCACGTCCTCTCACTATCATTTCCAATGCACGAGTGAAAAATGGCGGCGACGTGCGGCTCCTTATATAGAATCCGAATCTCGCGAGAATCCGACAGTGGGATGATGACGTTCGGGCGCGCTCGGGTTAACCGAGCAATACTGGAGTATCCGAGTATGCCTCGGACCCGTGTAAAATAGGTGAAGTTCGGGGGGGTTCGGATTCCGAGGAACCGAACCCGCTCATCACTAATAAAAACTAGCTTGAAATACATCTAGAATGGCTGCCATTATACAAAATGGCTGATAGCTGCTTTAACATAATGCTGTCTCTGTCAGTCCCTCTTTTTTATAATAATCTGACATTACAGTATATCTGGCATTACAATTTCTCTGCCTAATGAGTCTAAGCAGACAGTCTAGCTATGATTGTGCTAAAGTCTATATCCCCACAAGATGGTGCTTCCACTCTGTCTGACGGAGGGTTGATGACCGTTCACTCATATCCATCAAGGTAGACTGTTCATGGCTCTTTCTTGCCAGACTTTTCTGTAAATCCTTAAACTTGGAAGTATCAAAACCTTTCTTTACTTATTTCTTGCAAACTGAAAAACAGCAAAGCAGTATCTTAAAACACAGATATATTATAATTCCTAAGCCAACAATTTTTAACAAAAACATAAAAATTTCAACAATCCATCCTTTGTTTCCACTAAACCACTTAGTAGGATTTAGCCATGATAACCATTCCCCAGTCACCCTCTAGAGTGTCAGGGATATTGGTTTTTATTGGCATATGCTTGTTTTTCGTTTTCTATTTCTTGGACATTGAACCACTTCTTGTGCATTATCTGTTTCATTAGTGATAAATGTACAACACATTCTACCTGTCTGGGCATATAATGTCATGCAATAAGAACTGAAGTTCCCAATATAATGACCCATAGTGGCCTGTCTAGCTTAGGCCCAATTGGCCTCTGCATGTTTGTGTATTTCATTGTTCAAACTTAACTTGGGCAAGTTTGCAGTGGGACCCAAGTCTCTCTCTCTCTCCTCTTAATTTTCACAGAAGTGGGCGTGGTCAGAAACACTTGATATGGACCATCAAATCTGGGCTCAAGTGACTTTCCCATGTGCCTTTTCAGATACACCCAATCTCCTGGTTAAAGCTTGTAGGGATTCAGATCTGCTCCTGAATCTGGGAGAGAGGAAAAAACTAGAGAATAGAGAGGTGTCAGTTTCTTCAGTAAGACTTTTTTAACATATGCAGTCAAATTACCATATTTATGCTGTAACTCTTGTGGATAATAACATCCTATCTTAGGTATGCTATCAAACAATATTTCATAAGGTGAATAACCTGGGGTGTAATTGAGTATGGTTCTACTATTAACCAGTACTAAAAAGAAACACTTTAGCATCCCTTTCTGGTTTCTGTGACACACTCACTAATCTGATACTGTAACTTCTGGTACTCCTTATCTGCAAATATCTTCTGAACTTAATTTTCTAGCTATTGATCTTGCTGTAGCTTTTGCCATTGTCCAATAACTGAAAATGTCTGTGACTACCAATACATCTTTGGCAGTTAGCTATAGTCAATTTGCAGTCTTCTAAATGGAAAATAACTTTTGGGGATTTGCTCCAAGGGTTGTCTTGACCTTCTGTCCTGGATTGGACATTTCCACATATCCAGCAGGCTTGTACAAACTTGGTTGCATCTGGATAACATTCTGGAGCTATCCATCTTTCATTAACTAAATTTCCCATTTGATCCTTTCCCAGGTGTGTGAGTCCATGGCTGACTTAATACATACGTGGATATAAGCTTCTGGGTAAGCATAACTTCTCTTCTAATTTCCATAAGCCAGTTTCTTCTTCTTGTCTGGCTCCTCTTCTCTGCCATGCTGCTTTTTCTTCAGGACCTGCTTGTTCCTGAAATTTCTTCAAATCCTGTAGATCAGGCATTTGAGGCTTTGTTTCTTCTGTTTCTTCTGTCTGTGTAGTGTAGATTGCTACCTTCACTGGTTGTTTGGTTGCTTTCTTTATCCACAGGCTACTCTTTCATTCTCTCCTGCTTTGTTTTGAAGTTCAATCAGTGTAGCATAATCAGGCATTTGGTCTGGTGCTGTAATGGTTACTTTACTGGATAGGCTTGCCTTTTCTGCTGGGGGCATTTTGCTGCCCTCTTGGCTTCGGCATCTTGCCAGATTGTTGCCTCTTGTTTCAGGAGTGTCATTTCTTGCGTGTGCCTGGATCTTCATCACTGCAACTTTTTTGTGGCCCTTGCAGAGCTCTGAACCGGTGTCTGATCAGTGAAGTATGTTGTATGTCTTCGCCATTTGCCGTCTTGAAGTCTCTGCTTTTTTCATATCTGGCCCACAATCCTGTGCTGGGATTGTAAGGATCCTGAGTCCACAACTTCATGTTCAGTGGTTACTGCATATCCTGTATAAGGAATCCCATCCTCATAGTATCTTGAACCATCCACATATAGCTCATGGTGAGCATTGAGTAGGGCTGTATCTGTAACGTGGCAAAAGTTGAGTTTCTTGTTCCATTAAAGCCACACAATCATGAGAGAGAGAAAAATTTTGATTATTAGAATTATTCTCTTCCTCTTCTGGACCATCCCTCTGTTCCTGCATCTATGATGCTCTGTCTCTATCTTCTTCTTCTTCTGGACCACCTTCCTGGTCCTCATCATCCTCTTCTTGCTGATCCATCAATAGTTTCCTGCATCTTGAAACATCTCCACTGTACTCTTGCTAAGAGATTTGTTCCACTTGCTCTAGTATGTCTTTTGTCCACTGCTGGCCTGTCTGCAATTTTCTTTCTCTACCGCCTGCTGCATCTCGGGCAGCCATTTGTTCCATAAGGAAATATTTTCAAGAGCCTACTGCTGTTCTAATAATTTGCTCTAAATCTATCCAGCAAGGTCTGTATATACCACATACCTGTGACAATTGCTTAAAAAAATTCAACAGGATTTTTCCTTATATCTGGTAATTAATTTACAATTCTTAAAATTTCAGACTGAAACCATGGTGTGTAATGTTCCTGATCAATATGTCTGGGGTTGAAGATGTCGGATTAATTTTCCCCTGCATTAAAACTTAATTACAGAACAAGGGCCCTCATTCCGAGTTGTTCGCTCGCTAGCTTCTTTTAGCAGCATTGCATACGCTAGGCCGCCGCCCTCTGGGAGTGTATCTTAGCTTAGCAGAATTGCGAACGAAAGATTAGCAGAACTGCTACTAAATAATTCTTTGCAGTTTCTGAGTAGCTCCAGACCTACTCACAGATTGCGATCAGCTCAGTCCGTTTAGTTCCTGGTTTGACGTCACAAACACGCCCTGCGTTCAGCCAGCCACTCCCCCATTTCTCCAGACACTCCCGCGTTTTTCCCTGGCACGCCTGCGTTTTTTAGCACACTCCCGAAAACGCTCAGTTACCACCCAGAAACTCCCCTTTCCTGTCAATCATTTACCGATCAGCAGAGCGACTGAAAAGTGCAGCAGAATCCACAGCAAATCTGCTAAGTTTTTAGTTAAATAACTAAGCGCATGCGCACTGCGTGCCTTGCGCATGCGTAATTAGCAACAAATCGCAGCATAGCGAAAATCGGCAACGAGCGAACAACTCGGAATGACCCCCAAAGTACAGTAGTAATGAGTAACTATACAACTGTCTCCAAATACCTAACAGCTGAGAACTTTTTTCTCAAACCAAAACTAAAATACACATTGCTTATATGTAAAATGACCTATGGGAATATAGAGATGAGCGCCTGAAATTTTTCGGGTTTTGTGTTTTGGTTTTGGGTTCGGTTCCGCGGCCGTGTTTTGGGTTCGAACGCGTTTTGGCAAAACCTCACCGAATTTTTTTTGTCGGATTCGGGTGTGTTTTGGATTCGGGTGTTTTTTTCCAAAAACACTAAAAAACAGCTTAAATCATAGAATTTGGGGGTCATTTTGATCCCAAAGTATTATTAACCTCAAAAACCATAATTTACACTCATTTTCAGTCTATTCTGAATACCTCACACCTCACAATATTATTTTTAGTCCTAAAATTTGCACCGAGGTCGCTGTGTGAGTAAGATAAGCGACCCTAGTGGCCGACACAAACACCGGGCCCATCTAGGAGTGGCACTGCAGTGTCACGCAGGATGTCCCTTCCAAAAAACCCTCCCCAAACAGCACATGACGCAAAGAAAAAAAGAGGCGCAATGAGGTAGCTGTGTGAGTAAGATTAGCGACCCTAGTGGCCGACACAAACACCGGGCCCATCTAGGAGTGGCACTGCAGTGTCACGCAGGATGGCCCTTCCAAAAAACCCTCCCCAAACAGCACATGACGCAAAGAAAAAAAGAGGCGCAATGAGGTAGCTGTGTGAGTAAGATTAGCGACCCTAGTGGCCGACACAAACACCGGGCCCATCTAGGAGTGGCACTGCAGTGTCACGCAGGATGGCCCTTCCAAAAAACCCTCCCCAAACAGCACATGACGCAAAGAAAAAAAGAGGCGCAATGAGGTAGCTGACTGTGTGAGTAAGATTAGCGACCCTAGTGGCCGACACAAACACCGGGCCCATCTAGGAGTGGCACTGCAGTGTCACGCAGGATGTCCCTTCCAAAAAACCCTCCCCAAACAGCACATGACGCAAAGAAAAAAAGAGGCGCAATGAGGTAGCTGTGTGAGTAAGATTAGCGACCCTAGTGGCCGACACAAACACCGGGCCCATCTAGGAGTGGCACTGCAGTGTCACGCAGGATGGCCCTTCCAAAAAACCCTCCCCAAACAGCACATGACGCAAAGAAAAAAAGAGGCGCAATGAGGTAGCTGTGTGAGTAAGATTAGCGACCCTAGTGGCCGACACAAACACCGGGCACATCTAGGAGTGGCACTGCAGTGTCACGCAGGATGTCCCTTCCAAAAAACCCTCCCCAAACAGCACATGACGCAAAGAAAAAAAGAGGCGCAATGAGGTAGCTGACTGTGTGAGTAAGATTAGCGACCCTAGTGGCCGACACAAACACCGGGCCCATCTAGGAGTGGCACTGCAGTGTCACGCAGGATGTCCCTTCCAAAAAACCCTCCCCAAACAGCACATGACGCAAAGAAAAAAAGAGGCGCAATGAGGTAGCTGACTGTGTGAGTAAGATTAGCGACCCTAGTGGCCGACACAAACACCGGGCCCATCTAGGAGTGGCACTGCAGTGTCACGCAGGATGTCCCTTCCAAAAAACCCTCCCCAAACAGCACATGACGCAAAGAAAAAAAGAGGCGCAATGAGGTAGCTGACTGTGTGAGTAAGATTAGCGACCCTAGTGGCCGACACAAACACCGGGCCCATCTAGGAGTGGCACTGCAGTGTCACGCAGGATGTCCCTTCCAAAAAACCCTCCCCAATCAGCACATGATGCAAAGAAAAAGAAAAGAAAAAAGAGGTGCAAGATGGAATTGTCCTTGGGCCCTCCCACCCACCCTTATGTTGTATAAACAAAACAGGACATGCACACTTTAACCAACCCATCATTTCAGTGACAGGGTCTGCCACACGACTGTGACTGATATGACGGGTTGGTTTGGACCCCCCCCAAAAAAGAAGCAATTAATCTCTCCTTGCACAAACTGGCTCTACAGAGGCAAGATGTCCACCTCATCTTCACCCTCCGATATATCACCGTGTACATCCCCCTCCTCACAGATTATCAATTCGTCCCCACTGGAATCCACCATCTCAGCTCCCTGTGTACTTTGTGGAGGCAATTGCTGCTGGTCAATGTCTCCGCGGAGGAATTGATTATAATTCATTTTAATGAACATCATCTTCTCCACATTTTCTGGATGTAACCTCGTACGCCGATTGCTGACAAGGTGAGCGGCGGCACTAAACACTCTTTCGGAGTACACACTTGTGGGAGGGCAACTTAGGTAGAATAAAGCCAGTTTGTGCAAGGGCCTCCAAATTGCCTCTTTTTCCTGCCAGTATAAGTACGGACTGTGTGACGTGCCTACTTGGATGCGGTCACTCATATAATCCTCCACCATTCTATCAATGTTGAGAGAATCATATGCAGTGACAGTAGACGACATGTCCGTAATCGTTGTCAGGTCCTTCAGTCCGGACCAGATGTCAGCATCAGCAGTCGCTCCAGACTGCCCTGCATCACCGCCAGCGGGTGGGCTCGGAATTCTGAGCCTTTTCCTCGCACCCCCAGTTGCGGGAGAATGTGAAGGAGGAGATGTTGACAGGTCGCGTTCCGCTTGACTTGACAATTTTGTCACCAGCAGGTCTTTCAACCCCAGCAGACCTGTGTCTGCCGGAAAGAGAGATCCAAGGTAGGCTTTAAATCTAGGATCGAGCACGGTGGCCAAAATGTAGTGCTCTGATTTCAACAGATTGACCACCCGTGAATCCTTGTTAAGCGAATTAAGGGCTGCATCCACAAGTCCCACATGCCTAGCGGAATCGCTCCCTTTTAGCTCCTTCTTCAATGCCTCCAGCTTCTTCTGCAAAAGCCTGATGAGGGGAATGACCTGACTCAGGCTGGCAGTGTCTGAACTTACTTCACGTGTGGCAAGTTCAAAGGGCATCAGAACCTTGCACAACGTTGAAATCATTCTCCACTGCACTTGAGACAGGTGCATTCCACCTACTATATCGTGCTCAATTGTATAGGCTTGAATGGCCTTTTGCTGCTCCTCCAACCTCTGAAGCATATAGAGGGTTGAATTCCACCTCGTTACCACTTCTTGCTTCAGATGATGGCAGGGCAGGTTCAGTAGTTTTTGGTGGTGCTCCAGTCTTCTGTACGTGGTGCCTGTACGCCGAAAGTGTCCCGCAATTTTTCTGGCCACCGACAGCATCTCTTGCACGCCCCTGTCGTTTTTTACAAAATTCTGCACCACCAAATTCAAGGTATGTGCAAAACATGGGACGTGCTGGAATTTGCCCATATTTAATGCACACACAATATTGCTGGCGTTGTCCGATGCCACAAATCCACAGGAGAGTCCAATTGGGGTAAGCCATTCCGCGATGATCTTCCTCAGTTGCCGTAAGAGGTTTTCAGCTGTGTGCGTATTCTGGAAAGCGGTGATACAAAGCGTAGCCTGCCTAGGAAAGAGTTGGCGTTTGCGAGATGCTGCTACTGGTGCCGCCGCTGCTGTTCTTGCGGCGGGAGTCCATACATCTACCCAGTGGGCTGTCACAGTCATATAGTCCTGACCCTGCCCTGCTCCACTTGTCCACATGTCCGTGGTTAAGTGGACATTGGGTACAACTGCATTTTTTAGGACACTGGTGAGTCTTTTTCTGACGTCCGTGTACATTCTCGGTATCGCCTGCCTAGAGAAGTGGAACCTAGATGGTATTTGGTAACGGGGGCACACTGCCTCAATAAATTGTCTAGTTCCCTGTGAACTAACGGCGGATACCGGACGCACGTCTAACACCAACATAGTTGTCAAGGACTCAGTTATCCGCTTTGCAGTAGGATGACTGCTGTGATATTTCATCTTCCTCGCAAAGGACTGTTGAACAGTCAATTGCATACTGGAAGTAGTACAAGTGGGCTTACGACTTCCCCTCTGGGATGACCATCGACTCCCAGCGGCAACAACAGCAGCGCCAGCAGCAGTAGGCGTTACACGCAAGGATGCATCGGAGGAATCCCAGGCAGGAGAGGACTCGTCAGAATTGCCAGTGACATGGCCTGCAGGACTATTGGCATTCCTGGGGAAGGAGGAAATTGACACTGAGGGAGTTGGTGGGGTGGTTTGCGTGAGCTTGGTTACAAGAGGAAGGGATTTACTGGTCAGTGGACTGCTTCCGCTGTCACCCAAAGTTTTTGAACCTGTCACTGACTTATTATGAATGCGCTGCAGGTGACGTATAAGGGAGGATGTTCCGAGGTGGTTAACGTCCTTACCCCTACTTATTACAGCTTGACAAAGGGAACACACGGCTTGACACCTGTTGTCCGCATTTCTGGTGAAATACCTCCACACCGAAGAGCTGATTTTTTTGGTATTTTCACCTGGCATGTCAACGGCCATATTCCTCCCACGGACAACAGGTGTCTCCCCGGGTGCCTGACTTAAACAAACCACCTCACCATCAGAATCCTCCTGGTCAATTTCCTCCCCAGCGCCAGCAACACCCATATCCTCCTCATCCTGGTGTACTTCAACACTGACATCTTCAATCTGACTATCAGGAACTGGACTGCGGGTGCTCCTTCCAGAACTTGCAGGGGGCGTGCAAATGGTGGAAGGCGCATGCTCTTCACGTCCAGTGTTGGGAAGGTCAGGCATCGCAACCGACACAATTGGACTCTCCTTGTGGATTTGGGATTTCAAAGAACGCACAGTTCTTTGCGGTGCTTTTGCCAGCTTGAGTCTTTTCAGTTTTCTAGCGAGAGGCTGAGTGCTTCCATCCTCATGTGAAGCTGAACCACTAGCCATGAACATAGGCCAGGGCCTCAGCCGTTCCTTGCCACTCCGTGTGGTAAATGGCATATTGGCAAGTTTACGCTTCTCCTCCGACAATTTTATTTTAGGTTTTGGAGTCCTTTTTTTACTGATATTTGGTGTTTTGGTTTTGACATGCTCTGTACTATGCCATTGGGCATCGGCCTTGGCAGACGACGTTGCTGGCATTTCATCGTCTCGGCCATGACTAGTGGCAGCAGCTTCAGCACGAGGTGGAAGTGGATCTTGATCTTTCCCTAATTTTGGAACCTCAACATTTTTGTTCTCCATATTTTAATAGGCACAACTAAAAGGCACCTCAGGTAAACAATGGAGATGGATGGATTGGATACTAGTATACAATTATGGACGGGCTGCCGAGTGCCGACACAGAGGTAGCCACAGCCGTGAACTACCGCACTGTACTGTGTCTGCTGCTAATATATAGACTGGTTGATAAAGAGATAGTATACTCGTAACTAGTATGTATGTATAAAGAAAGAAAAAAAACCACGGTTAGGTGGTATATACAATTATGGACGGGCTGCCGAGTGCCGACACAGAGGTAGCCACAGCCGTGAACTACCGCACTGTACTGTGTCTGCTGCTAATATATAGACTGGTTGATAAAGAGATAGTATACTCGTAACTAGTATGTATGTATAAAGAAAGAAAAAAAAACCACGGTTAGGTGGTATATACAATTATGGACGGGCTGCCGAGTGCCGACACAGAGGTAGCCACAGCCGTGAACTACTGTACTGTGTCTGCTGCTAATATATAGACTGGTTGATAAAGAGATAGTATACTCGTAACTAGTATGTATGTATAAAGAAAGAAAAAAAAACCACGGTTAGGTGGTATATACAATTATGGACGGGCTGCCGAGTGCCGACACAGAGGTAGCCACAGCCGTGAACTACCGCACTGTACTGTGTCTGCTGCTAATATATAGACTGGTTGATAAAGAGATAGTATACTCGTAACTAGTATGTATGTATAAAGAAAGAAAAAAAAACCACGGTTAGGTGGTATATACAATTATGGACGGGCTGCCGAGTGCCGACACAGAGGTAGCCACAGCCGTGAACTACCGCACTGTACTGTGTCTGCTGCTAATATATAGACTGGTTGATAAAGAGATAGTATACTCGTAACTAGTATGTATGTATAAAGAAAGAAAAAAAAACCACGGTTAGGTGGTATATACAATTATGGACGGGCTGCCGAGTGCCGACACAGAGGTAGCCACAGCCGTGAACTACCGCACTGTACTGTGTCTGCTGCTAATATATAGACTGGTTGATAAAGAGATAGTATACTCGTAACTAGTATGTATGTATAAAGAAAGAAAAAAAAACCACGGTTAGGTGGTATATACAATTATGGACGGGCTGCCGAGTGCCGACACAGAGGTAGCCACAGCCGTGAACTACCGCACTGTACTGTGTCTGCTGCTAATATATAGACTGGTTGATAAAGAGATAGTATACTCGTAACTAGTATGTATGTATAAAGAAAGAAAAAAAAACCACGGTTAGGTCACTGGTATATACAATTATGGACGGGCTGCCGAGTGCCGACACAGAGGTAGCCACAGCCGTGAACTACCGCACTGTACTGTGTCTGCTGCTAATATAGACTGGTTGATAAAGAGATAGTATACTACTAATATTATATACTGGTGGTCAGGTCACTGGTCACTAGTCACACTGGCAGTGGCACTCCTGCAGCAAAAGTGTGCACTGTTTAATTTTAATATAATATTATGTACTCCTGGCTCCTGCTATAACCTATAACTGGCACTGCAGTAGTGCTCCCCAGTCTCCCCCACAATTATAAGCTGTGTGAGCTGAGCAGTCAGACAGATATATAATATATATAGATGATGCAGCACACTGGCCTGAGCCTGAGCAGTGCACACAGATATGGTATGTGACTGACTGAGTCACTGTGTGTATCGCTTTTTTCAGGCAGAGAACGGATATATTAAATAAACTGCACTGTGTGTCTGGTGGTCACTCACTATATAATATATTATGTACTCCTGGCTCCTGCTATAACCTATAACTGGCACTGCAGTAGTGCTCCCCAGTCTCCCCCACAATTATAAGCTGTGTGAGCTGAGCAGTCAGACAGATATATATAATATTATATATAGATAATAGATGATGCAGCACACTGGCCTGAGCCTGAGCAGTGCACACAGATATGGTATGTGACTGAGTCACTGTGTGCTGTGTATCGCTTTTTTCAGGCAGAGAACGGATTATATTATGTACTCCTGGCTCCTGCTATAACCTATAACTGGCACTGCAGTAGTGCTCCCCAGTCTCCCCCACAATTATAAGCTGTGTGAGCTGAGCAGTCAGACAGATATATATAATATTATATATAGCTAATAGATGATGCAGCACACTGGCCTGAGCCTGAGCAGTGCACACAGATATGGTATGTGACTGAGTCACTGTGTGCTGTGTATCGCTTTTTTCAGGCAGAGAACGGATTATAAATAAAAGTGGTGGTCACTGGTCACTATCAGCAAAACTCTGCACTGTACACTACTGAGTACTCCTAATGCTCCCCAAAATTAGTAAATCAAGTGTCTCTCTAATCTATTCTAATTCTAAACGGAGAGGACGCCAGCCACGTCCTCTCCCTATCAATCTCAATGCACGTGTGAAAATGGCGGCGACGCGCGGCTCCTTATATAGAATCCGAGTCTCGCGATAGAATCCGAGCCTCGCGAGAATCCGACAGCGTCATGATGACGTTCGGGCGCGCTCGGGTTAACCGAGCAAGGCGGGAAGATCCGAGTCGCTCGGACCCGTGAAAAAAAACATGAAGTTCTGGCGGGTTCGGATTCAGAGAAACCGAACCCGCTCATATATATCTACATAAGTATGCGTGACTACCCATTAATATATTTTGCAGTCATATACATTTTACATCCATATGTGTGTACATATTACAGTATGCTTTTTCACACAGAAGAATTATTTATACATACTGTTTCTTTAACTGTTTTCTGAGCCACATTAAAACCTTTCAGCTTATAAATGAGAGGGCAGCAAAACTGCAATTCCCACTACATGTACACATTGCTGTTTCCCTGTAATCTACAGTGGTGTGCATGTAATATAAAAATTATAACAGAAGGTTAGACATTTCTCTCTAAGAAATCAATGCATGTGCAAAGTCTGTTTTCTTCTAGGGGCATTATGTTGCCAAGACCTATGGCATTATTATTTCTCATATATACAGGTGATGTATTGAACCTCAATTTCTTGAGACAGTTTGCCAAATTTTTACAGTGTCAGAAAAACCCTTTTTATTAATCCAGTGTTATTTGCTTCAAATCTTCTCCATTGGTCAGGATCCAGCGTCCCTTCCTCTGGGAAGTTTGCCCTTTTAAAAATCGCACCAATACCATTAAGTGCCTTTTTCCCCTCCCTATCACTGACAATCCCCAGGCTTGGCCTCTCCCTGGTTGTCCTACCATGTGAACCCACCGCGTGAATGATCAGTTCACCGTGCGATATCTTTATGGGCTGCAACCGTTGCTTGCACTGTGTAGTACTCAAAAACTAAAGTCAGTTTATCTTTATATGGGATATACCTTTATGGGAAAGTTAATTAAACCAACAATAAAAGGGTTGAATGAAGCAAACTATTTGGATCTTAATCTCTGACAAAACAAAACTTTGATATTGCTGACTGGACTTTGCCTAGTCCACAAAGACTTCTTCAACCACTGACTTATACATCTCTTATATCTGTCTCTAATTGCATATATATATATGTCGTCCTGGAGGCGATTCAGAATAAACCCCTCTACCCTTGTGGCCAAAGAGTTTCTCAAATCCGTCTGTGGACAGATGACTGGTGTTGTGGCATTGCCTGTTCCTCCTTGTGATAGTGGAAAATCAATCACCAATACTCCCCAAGTGAGCCCTGTATTATAGACTACTTCTTCTGGACTGCTGAGGTGTGTCCCTATGGTTATTGTTAAATTACTCCGGGAATCTGTACCTTGTCCTTCATAAATTCCTCCCCATATCATGTATTCTGTTGCCCCTTGTATTTTTGGAATACCCCCCCCCCCCCCACTATTCTTGGAATACGGTCCCCTTGAGTTTGAAAAATTATGTGTCCTGTACACCCTGGAAAATCATACCTGAGCCCCCTTTCTATTGACTCCAGCATGCACTTAGGGCAATGATACCTGAACTCCCTTTCTATTGAGTCCATCTTACCCTTAAGTCTGAATTAATATACTATATATATTATATGTGTGCATGAAAAATCTAGACAGTGGTTCCCTATAAAACTGAAATCACTTTGTGGCAATATCCCCTTAAATTCACATATTCTGGTTCAGGTTTAAGATTATACCATAATAATAATAATAATGAACATTTACAATACTGACATGTCATTTGAGAAAGAGAAAAACATTTTTTTTGTTTTTTTGTAAATGTAAAAACTGAAACTGAAACTTATGTACTGTACGTACTTTATCAGAGAACACAGAAAAACAAAAAATTGTGCACTTTTTAAACAGACAAACGGGTTCTATATCACGTATACTACCTGCACATAGATGAACAGACTGGTAGATAGTATACAAACACTGAAAGAGTAATCAAGTTGAAAATCAATCATTAAATTACTCACCCAGGGTTTTGTCAGTGGTTGTGTACGAGCATCAGCCACGTTCTCATCTGGTGGCAGGAGCGTTAGTGATCCCGGGTCACGAGCCCCCATGTAACTGTTGGAGATAGATTCCTTATACTGTATCAACGTCCTTCGGTCGCCTGTTTAATACCCTTGAACATCAGTCAATGGTTCTGTACTTAGCGGCCGGCTGGAGACCAGAAATAATGAGACAACACACAGGAGATATGTAGAAACTCAGCAAGTCATTTCTGATCTGACTCGTGGCTTTAGGAGCCTTTATTTATACACAAATGAACAAAGGAATAAAGGTATGGCAGTGTGTTAGCCAATCAAAGTACACCGTGTGCAAAGATAAACAATGATTTAATGAAACCAATTATAGCATTCCGGTATATATATTCTTATCACTGTTTGCTCATTAATTTAATGAGAAGGCCTTTCTCTTATCGCCATCTGTACATTAATCTTGAAAGCCTTCTTTCCATTGTCACCTGGACATTCCAAAACATACTCCTTTAATGTACTCATCATGCAATTAAAGTTTTATCTTAGCCTGGGCGATAACTAAATGTCCTTGTGACTGCAGCTGGAGAAATCATATTGCTCTTAACAAAATAGGTTCTCACAGAAATATCTATGTAATTAATTCAAGGAAATTACATATACTAGCTGGCTATGTTCCTTGATTATTGCAATTAACATTGTAATCAATACCAAATTATGAGACATAGAAACACATCCTACATATTGGGTTGAAACTTATTTTATAGCATTATGCATGCTTTTAGTTATTAAATACAAAGCTTACAACAGTTATAAAGATGATTTTATATTTAAAACTAATCAAATTCCTTTAAAATACTTTAAGGTCATTTTTCTGGGCATCTTGCCAATATCTGGGAATCTTGCCAAAAAACTCCTATAATCTGCAGGTGTGAATTCTTTTAGGCTTATTAGCCTAAAGAGCTAATAGGGAGTGGCTGCCCTTTTAGATTATAATTTTTAACAAGTTACTGATTCTTTATCAATAAGTTTTGTTTATGCAAGTACAAAAATTCACTTAATAAACTTTTAAAGGGGTAGGTAGGATTAATAACCCATATATGCATCTGAGCTGATCCTTGACCATTATAAATATGTTGGAGTGCATATTTCTTATACAGGTTGCTAGGGCTAAGGGTCTCATGCATATATCATATAAATGTCAGCATTACTTATAAACCTATAAAAAATAGCTTGAAATACATCTAGAATGGCTGCCATTATACAAAATGGCTGATAGCTGCTTTAGTATAATGCTGTCTCTGTCAACTGTAACTAGGAATCAAAGAAACTGTATCCGGAGACTGAACAAGTGTATACAGCAGAGGAAATAGAAATCATAAAAGTTGCATAAGAAGACAAGACCAAGAAATATACATCACAGGAACAAGGATGCTACAATGGGAGGAAACATTGCCACTAGCACAGATGGAGTGTCAGGACAGAGTTTAAATATCAGACAGAGCCAATCAGCACTGCAAGGTAACCACATCTGCATAGCAGCTCAACTTAAACTTAAAACAAACTCTCACATGCAGGGTAATAGCATAGCAGAAACTGACAATCTCACACTTACAGGCAGCACACCTGCTTTACAGCTCAGTTTTATTGAAAGCACACACATAGGAAAGTCAGTGACTAACACTGACAACATAGCAAAATCCTAACACTCATTTGGCATGAAGTACATGGTCCCGAAACAATCCAGATTAATCCAGAACATTACATTAAAAATACTATTTTCAACACCAGGAACATGTCTGGCTCAAAATCAAATGCTAAATAAAGACATCACAGAAAAATCTGCTGCCAAGGAAGTACCAAGTTGGTGGTTGATACTGTAGCATGATCCACACCAAGATTGTCTCACCAGAATACAACATTCCTAATGCGCAAGCGCTCACCCCACAGCTCAACGGATACCATTATGGTACAAAGCTAAAGAAGGAGAATATTTCTTGTCAATCCTTTCTCAATCCATTTATCTGGCTACAGAGCTGGCCACCAACCACAACCCAAATAAGCCTTAAAGCTAGAAGAGCTTGCTAGGACAGTAAACAATTTAACCTCCCTGTTAGACTACACAGATAGAGGCCAAATGCAAATTCTGTTAAACTGCAACAAAAAAGCATGCCCACTTAATCTCACATGGTCTTAATGGTGTGGTCTGCATGCACCAAAAATTGTACGCTCCAGTTTTCTAACAAATATTCTATCCAAATAGATTGGTCACCTTCTGATGAAAGCCAACAATATCCTTTCAAGGTATCAATTTCAATAAACAGGTATGACAAAACATAAGTTGACTTCTCAGTCAAAACCACAACACTGCGGCGAAGCTTAGTGCAATGAGAGGAATCCGGAGGAACCACTAGCCAAAAGTTGTATAGATAGTGAACAACACCATGCTCTTCCATACTATCCAAAATACACCAGTGCAAGAACGTGCTGAATCTGTCAAAATATGCACAAAACACTGTGAAATCCATATTGAGACATCTATCCAGATAAAACGAACCAGCTGAAAATCCATAACCCTGAACTAATCTTGACTCTACATCAAAGTTACTTCTGAGAGTCCTGATTTCAAAAGACAGCACAATAGACAAGGCAACATTAAATGACTTGACAGCTAACCCTACAGAGATCTTCCAGATTTGCATACCATATATACTCGAGTATAAGCCGACTTTTTCAGCACTTTTTTTTGTGCTGAAAAAGCCACCTCGGCTTATACTCGAGTCAGCGTTAGGAGGGACACGGAGAGCGCAGCGTGCGGCTCTCCTGTGTCCCTCCTGCATCTCCGGCGGGAGTGGCATGTGTGTGTTAAAGGAAGTGCACAAACTGGCACTTCCTTTAACACACGCCACTGCCGCCGGAGATGCAGGAGGGACACAGGAGAGCCGTGCGCTGCGCTCTCCGTGTCCCTCCTTCAGAAGACAGCGTGGGAGCGATGGAGGGTAAGTATCTAGCACTGTGGGGCAAATCTGGCACATCTGGCACTGTGCGGCATATCTGGCACATCTGGCACGGTGGGGCATATCTGGCACTGTGGGGCATATCTGGCACATCTGGCACTGTGGGGCATATCTGGCACTGTGGGGCACATCTGGCACTGTGGGGCATATCTGGCACATCTGGCACTGTGGGGCATATCTGGCACTGTGGGGCATATCTGGCACATCTGGCACTGTGGGGCATATCTGGCACTGTGGGGCATATCTGGCACTATGAGGTCTGTGTACGGGTAGAGCTGCATTTCCCACCCTAGGCTTATACTCGAGTCAATAAGTTTTCCCAGGTTTTTGTGGTAAAATTAGGTGCCTCGGCTTTTATTCGGGTCGACTTATACTCGAGTATATACGGTAATTATCCAAAGAGACCTCAGAGTAAAGGGGCCTACACACGGTGCAATATTTCTTATGATATGGACTATATAGTCCATATTGAAAGAAAACATAGTGCATATTGCACCATCTGTATGCACCGTGCAATGCCGATGCGCGTTCCCGCGGGATCGGCATCACAAGCAAATATAGTGGCCGCAGGCAGGGCCGACACTGACTAGATCGGAGGCTCATGCCTCTGGCCACAATATATTCAGTTTCAGCCGCCGCATGGGTTGCACCATGTATACACGGCATTAGACAAATGTTGAATTCATCTTTGCTTTCCTGTATTCTTGGGACAACCTTACTGGGGACAGAATCAAATTAACCAATGGTCGCACCAAAAAAGGCCCAATCAGCCAGCTTAATTTTATTCTTCTTCATAATTTTGTCCTTATGAATCTTGGGAATTATATAGCAGAGCACAAATTCCTAGGCAACCCAGCATTGACCTCTCCCACAATCTGTAAAACCCAAAGGCAACCACTCCATATATTATTACAAAGATGATTGTAAATCTAACAATTTCAACATATTAACAGGAGTAAAGATCTAAACTAGCAGCCTACTAACCACAATCCTTGATGAGATGTGCTGCTCCAAGCCAAACACATTAGTGACAAAATCAAAATTTTGACCCTGATCATTATTATATATGATGTACTTCCCTGAGGCATTACCTGAATAAGGGAGCCAGTTTAGCAGCTTACTGCTGAGATTGGGTGACCTCTAGCGAAACATTAATGTCCATAAATGCCAACTCGTACTACTGAACTTCCTCATCATTCTCCCTCCATACAAATCATTTTACAGAGCAAACAGATTGTGTATCAGAGGGAGAAAGCAAGTTGTATTCATATGCTCATCAGGGCACATCTGTAAATAGCCAGCTGCAAAGACATACAGATGTGTCCACTTACATCTTTGCTATTTTGGCACAACATACAACACACGACTAAGCTGTTTTTCACTAGTGAGTGGATGGATTTTAAAATTTTTGATTGCCATAATAGACTAAAAGTAACATATGGGGGTAATTCAGAGTTGATCGTAGATGTGATAAAGTTAGCATATCTACGATCAGTTACTCTGACATGTGGGGGGATGCCCAGCATGGGGCTTGTTGCTGCTAATAAATCATTAACAGACATCAGACTGTTGAGTGCCGCCTGCTTCACTTCATGCACTGCACATTGGGACCCATGTCCCACGAGGAGGGCACCGCAGCACAGTACAACCTTTGGCTTTGAGTGCCGGGCACCATATGGACAGCTATATATATATATATATATATATATATATACACACACATATATATATATATATATACTCACACACACACACACACACACACACACACATATATATATATATATATATATATATATATATAAATGCAATAAAGCTGGCACTCAATCTCTTATAGCTGTAGTCGCCCAGTTGCCTTCCTGAAGATGCCTTGCAGCGTATTACAAATAGCATATAGAAGGCGGCACTCCTGGGACTTCTTAGCAGCAGTTAAAGGTAGGTGACGGACACCATGAAGAGCGGTTAACGTTTCAGTTTATTTTCAAAACTTTCATCAGAACAATGAGCAAAAGAAACAATTCTTACCGTTATAGAGAAACACCCCGTGCATCTAGCGTAGTTCATCTCGTGCAGGACGCCCGGCCGGTGATGTCACAATCCTGTGACGTGTGCCTCACAGCGCCGCGCCCGGTCAGGCTGTAACCATGACAACAGTGTAAACTAGTGAAAAAGAACCATAACCAAGAGTTAAAGAATGGCCTAGAGCATAAACACAATGTACACTGGTATAAATGATGAGCCAACACTGTGCAACTGATCCGATGCCCATGGTAAAGAAACTGTATGTGAATCAATATAGAACATACATACCACTCGCACCAGAAAAGTAATGCACAGAATCGGCTCAACAGAAAAAATGGCAGAGGCTCAGTAAATACAATAAAGTAACGCAATAACAGTGGTCAGAAACCACAAATAGCTGCCCAAAACAATAAAGACAAATGTTAATCAGTATATGTCACCCTATTACAGGAAACAATTCAGATTCAGCTGCTTATTCAAGCCCATAGGGGTAATGGTGTTCAATTTATGAATCCAAGTGGATTCTAATTGGAGCAGCTTACGCCCCTGTCCCCTCCCCAGATATTCAGGGGGACCTGATCAATAATTTTATAGCATAAAGTCGCTAAACTATGATTTTGAAGTTTAAAATGTCTGGCCACCGGCTGCTCCGAGTCTGTGCCCTCCAAGGCTTGACGTATTGATAGTCTATGGTTGGCCATTCTTTCTTTAAAATTACAGATAGCCTTGCCTATATAGAAAAGGCCACAGGGACAACGTATGTAGTAGACCACGTACTGACTGGAACATGTCAGCACGTATCTAATAGGGATACACTTACCAGACTGAGGATGTGTAAAGGAGGGACCAGTTTCTAAATAGCTGCATGTAATGCAGCCTGTACATCGGTAGCAACCAGGTTTTTTAGTTAGAAAATGGGTCTTTGTAGTAGAGATGAGCGGGTTCGGTTCCTCGGAATCCGAACCCGCCCGAACTTCATGTTTTTTTACACGGGTCCGAGCGACTCGGATCTTCCCGCCTTGCTCGGTTAACCCGAGCGCGCCCGAACGTCATCATCCCGCTGTCGGATTCTCACGAGGCTCGGATTCTATCGCGAGACTCGGATTCTATATAAGGAGCCGCGCGTCGCCGCCATTTTCACACGTGCATTGAGATTGATAGGGAGAGGACGTGGCTGGCGTCCTCTCCGTTTATAGAGAGTGAGACTAGAGTAGAGAGAGACACACTAGTAATTTTGGGGAGCATTAGGAGGAGTACTTTAGGAGGAGTACTACTACTTGCTGAAGTGATAGATAGATAGTGTGACTGTATAATGTATATCTGACTTGTGGGGGAGACACTGACAGTGGGGAGCAGTTAGAGTCTGAGAGCAGGACTCAGGAGTACATATAACGTACAGTGCACACTTTTGCTGCCAGAGTGCCACACTGCCATTGTGACCACACTGACCACCAGTATAATATATATTGTGATTGTCTGCTTAGGAGTACTACTTGCAAGTTGCTGATAGTGTGACCAGTGACCTGACCACCAGTTTATAATAATCACCACCAGTTTAATATATATAATATATATATAATTGTATATAATATATATATAATATTGTATACCACCTACCCGTGGTTTTTTTTTTCTTTCTTCTTGATACATACTACTATAGTAGCTTACTGTAGCAGTCTGCGGTGCTGCTGAGCTGACAGTGTCCAGCAGGTCCGTCATCAGTCATTACATAATAAATATATATTATATACCTGTCCGGCTGCAGTACTAGTGATATTATATATATATATATATTGATTTCATCTCATTATCATCCAGTCTATATTAGCAGCAGACACAGTACGGTAGTCCACGGCTGTAGCTACCTCTGTGTCGGCAGTCGCTGGTCCATCCATAATTGTATACCACCTACCCGTGGTTTTTTTTTTTCTTTCTTCTTGATACATACTACTATAGTAGCTTACTGTAGCAGTCTGCGGTGCTGCTGAGCTGACAGTGTCCAGCAGGTCCATCATCAGTCATTAGTACATAATAAATATATATTATATACCTGTCCGGCTGCAGTACTAGTGTGATATTATATATATATATATATTGATTTCATCTCATTATCATCCAGTCTATATTAGCAGCAGACACAGTACGGTAGTCCACGGCTGTAGCTACCTCTGTGTCGGCAGTCGCTGGTCCATCCATAATTGTATACCACCTACCCGTGGTTTTTTTTTCTTTCTTCTTTATACATACTACTATAGTAGCTTACTGTAGCAGTCTGCGGTGCTGCTGAGCTGACAGTGTCCAGCAGGTCCGTCATCAGTCATTAGTACATAATAAATATATATTATATACCTGTCCGGCTGCAGTACTAGTGTGATATTATATATATATATATATTGATTTCATCTCATTATCATCCAGTCTATATTAGCAGCAGACACAGTACGGTAGTCCACGGCTGTAGCTACCTCTGTGTCGGCAGTCGCTGGTCCATCCATAATTGTATACCACCTACCCGTGGTTTTTTTTTTTCTTTCTTCTTGATACATACTACTATAGTAGCTTACTGTAGCAGTCTGCGGTGCTGCTGAGCTGACAGTGTCCAGCAGGTCCGTCATCAGTCATTAGTACATAATAAATATATATTATATACCTGTCCGGCTGCAGTACTAGTGTGATATTATATATATATATATATATTGATTTCATCTCATTATCATCCAGTCTATATTAGCAGCAGACACAGTACGGTAGTCCACGGCTGTAGCTACCTCTGTGTCGGCAGTCGCTGGTCCATCCATAATTGTATACCACCTACCCGTGGTTTTTTTTCTTCTTCTTGATACATACTACTATAGTAGCTTACTGTAGCAGTCTGCGGTGCTGCTGAGCTGACAGTGTCCAGCAGGTCCGTCATCAGTCATTAGTACATAATAAATATATATTATATACCTGTCCGGCTGCAGTACTAGTGTGATATTATATATATATATATATTGATTTCATCTCATTATCATCCAGTCTATATTAGCAGCAGACACAGTACGGTAGTCCACGGCTGTAGCTACCTCTGTGTCGGCAGTCGCTGGTCCATCCATAATTGTATACCACCTACCCGTGGTTTTTTTTTTTTTCTTCTTGATACATACTACTATAGTAGCTTACTGTAGCAGTCTGCGGTGCTGCTGAGCTGACAGTGTCCAGCAGGTCCGTCATCAGTCATTAGTACATAATAAATATATATTATATACCTGTCCGGCTGCATTACTAGTGATATTATATATATATATATTGATTTCATCTCATTATCATCCAGTCTATATTAGCAGCAGACACAGTACGGTAGTCCACGGCTGTAGCTACCTCTGTGTCGGCAGTCGCTGGTCCATCCATAATTGTATACCACCTACCCGTGTTTTTTTTTTTTCTTCTTGATACATACTACTATAGTAGCTTACTGTAGCAGTCTGCGGTGCTGCTGAGCTGACAGTGTCCAGCAGGTCCGTCATCAGTCATTAGTACATAATAAATATATATTATATACCTGTCCGGCTGCAGTACTAGTGATATTATATATATATATATATATATTGATTTCATCTCATTATCATCCAGTCTATATTAGCAGCAGACACAGTACGGTAGTCCACGGCTGTAGCTACCTCTGTGTCTTTTAGTTGTGCCTATTAAAATATGGAGAACAAATATGTTGAGGTTCCAAAATTAGGGAAAGATCAAGATCCACTTCCACCTCGTGCTGAAGCTGCTGCCACTAGTCATGGCCGAGACGATGAAATGCCAGCAACGTCGTCTGCCAAGGCCGATGCCCAATGTCATAGTACAGAGCATGTAAAATCCAAAACACCAAATATCAGTAAAAAAAGGACTCCAAAATCTAAAATAAAATTGTCGGAGGAGAAGCGTAAACTTGCCAATATGCCATTTACCACACGGAGTGGCAAGGAACGGCTGAGGCCCTGGCCTATGTTCATGGCTAGTGGTTCAGCTTCACATGAGGATGGAAGCACTCAGCCTCTCGCTAGAAAACTGAAAAGACTCAAGCTGGCAAAAGCACCGCAGAGAACTGTGCGTTCTTCCAAATCCCAAATCCACAAGGAGAGTCCAATTGTGTCGGTTGCGATGCCTGACCTTCCCAACACTGGACGTGAAGAGCATGCGCCTTCCACCATTTGCACGCCCCCTGCAAGTGCTGGAAGGAGCACCCGCAGTCCAGTTCCTGATAGTCAGATTGAAGATGTCAGTGTTGAAGTACACCAGGATGAGGAGGATATGGGTGTTGCTGGCGCTGGGGAGGAAATTGACAAGGAGGATTCTGATGGTGAGGTGGTTTGTTTAAGTCAGGCACCCGGGGAGACACCTGTTGTCCGTGGGAGGAATAGGGCCGTTGACATGCCTGGTGAAAATACCAAAAAAATCAGCTCTTCGGTGTGGAAGTATTTCACCAGAAATGCGGACAACATTTGTCAAGCCATGTGTTGCCTTTGTCAAGCTGTAATAAGTAGGGGTAAGGACGTTAACCACCTCGGAACATCCTCCCTTATACGTCACCTGCAGCGCATTCATAATAAGTCAGTGACAAGTTCAAAAACTTTGGGCGACAGCAGAAGCAGTCCACTGACCAGTAAATCCCTTCCTCTTGTAACCAAGCTCACGCAAACCACCCCACCAACTCCCTCAGTGTCAATTTCCTCCTTCCCCAGGAATGCCAATAGTCCTGCAGGCCATGTCACTGGCAATTCTGACGAGTCCTCTCCTGCCTGGGATTCCTCCGATGCATCCTTGCGTGTAACGCCTACTGCTGCTGGCGCTGCTGTTGTTGCTGCTGGGAGTCGATGGTCATCCCAGAGGGGAAGTCGTACTCGTAAGACCACTTTTACTACTTCCACCAAGCAATTGACTGTCCAACAGTCCTTTGCGAGGAAGATGAAATATCACAGCAGTCATCCTGCTGCAAAGCGGATAACTGAGGCCTTGGCATCCTGGGTGGTGAGAAACGTGGTTCCGGTATCCATCATTACTGCAGAGCCAACTAGAGACTTGTTGGAGGTACTGTGTCCCCGGTACCAAATACCATCTAGGTTTCATTTCTCTAGGCAGGCGATACCGAAAATGTACACAGACCTCAGAAAAAGAGTCACCAGTGTCCTAAAAAATGCAGCTGTACCCAATGTCCACTTAACCACGGACATGTGGACAAGTGGAGCAGGGCAGGGTCAGGACTATATGACTGTGACAGCCCACTGGGTAGATGTATGGACTCCCGCCGCAAGAACAGCAGCGGTGGCACCAGTAGCAGCATCTCGCAAACGCCAACTCTTTCCTAGGCAGGCTACGCTTTGTATCACCGCTTTCCAGAATACGCACACAGCTGAAAACCTCTTACGGCAACTGAGGAAGATCATCGCGGAATGGCTTACCCCAATTGGACTCTCCTGTGGATTTGTGGCATCGGACAACGCCAGCAATATTGTGTGTGCATTAAATATGGGCAAATTCCAGCACGTCCCATGTTTTGCACATACCTTGAATTTGGTGGTGCAGAATTTTTTTAAAAACGAGAGGGGCGTGCAAGAGATGCTGTCGGTGGCCAGAAGAATTGCGGGACACTTTCGGCGTACAGGCACCACGTACAGAAAACTGGAGCACCACCAAAAACGCCTGAACCTGCCCTGCCATCATCTGAAGCAAGAAGTGGTAACGAGGTGGAATTCAACCCTCTATATGCTTCAGAGGTTGGAGGAGCAGCAAAAGGCCATTCAAGCCTATACAATTGAGCACGATATAGGAGGTGGAATGTACCTGTCTCAAGCGCAGTGGAGAATGATTTCAACGTTGTGCAAGGTTCTGCAACCTTTTGAACTTGCCACACGTGAAGTCAGTTCAGACACTGTCAGCCTGAGTCAGGTCATTCCCCTCATCAGGCTTTTGCAGAAGAAGCTGGAGGCATTGAAGGAGGAGCTAAAAGGGAGCGATTCCGCTAGGCATGTGGGACTTGTGGATGCAGCCCTTAATTCGCTTAACAAGGATTCACGGGTGGTCAATCTGTTGAAATCAGAGCACTACATTTTGGCCACCGTGCTCGATCCTAGATTTAAAACCTACCTTGGATCTCTCTTTCCGGCAGACACAAGTCTGCTGGGGTTCAAAGACCTGCTGGTGACAAAATTGTCAAGTCAAGCGGAACGCGACCTGTCAACATCTCCTCCTTCACATTCTCCCGCAACTGGGGGTGCGAGGTAAAGGCTCAGAATTCCGAGCCCACCCGCTGGCGGTGATGCAGGGCAGTCTGGAGCGACTGCTGATGCTGACATCTGGTCCGGACTGAAGGACCTGACAACGATTACGGACATGTCGTCTACTGTCACTGCATATGATTCTGTCACCATTGAAAGAATGGTGGAGGATTATATGAGTGACCGCATCCAAGTAGGCACGTCAGACAGTCCGTACTTATACTGGCAGGAAAAAGAGGCAATTTGGAGGCCCTTGCACAAACTGGCTTTATTCTACCTAAGTTGCCCTCCCACAAGTGTGTACTCCGAAAGAGTGTTTAGTGCCGCCGCTTACCTTGTCAGCAATCGGCGTACGAGGTTACTTCCAGAAAATGTGGAGAAGATGATGTTCATTAAAATGAATTATAATCAATTCCTCGGTGGAGACATTGACCAGCAGCAATTGCCTCCACAAAGTACACAGGGAGCTGAGATGGTGGATTCCAGTGGGGACGAATTGATAATCTGTGAGGAGCGGGATGTACACGGTGATATATCGGAGGATGATGATGAGGTGGACATCTTGCCTCTGTAGAGCCAGTTTGTGCAAGGAGAGATTAATTGCTTCTTTTTCGGTGGGGGTCCAAACCAACCCGTCATTTCAGTCACAGTCGTGTGGCAGACCCTGTCACTGAAATGATGGGTTGGTTAAAGTGTGCATGTCCTGTTTATACAACATAAGGGTGGGTGGGAGGGCCCAAGGACAATTCCATCTTGCACCTCTTTTTTCTTTCATTTTTATTTGCGTCATGTGCTGTTTGGGGAGTGTTTTTTGGAAGGGCCATCCTGCGTGATACTGCAGTGCCACTCCTAGATGGGCCCGGTGTTTGTGTCGGCCACTAGGGTCGCTTATCTTACTCACACAGCTACCTCATTGCGCCTCTTTTCTTCTTCTTTGCGTCATGTGCTGTTTGGGGAGTGTTTTTTGGAAGGGCCATCCTGCGTGACACTGCAGTGCCACTCCTAGATGGGCCAGGTGTTTGTGTCGGCCACTAGGGTCGCTTAGCTTACTCACACAGCTACCTCATTGCGCCTCTTTTTTTCTTTGCGTCATGTGCTGTTTGGGGAGTGTTTTTTGGAAGGGCCATCCTGCGTGACACTGCAGTGCCACTCCTAGATGGGCCCGGTGTTTGTGTCGGCCACTAGGGTCGCTTATCTTACTCACACAGCTACCTCATTGCGCCTCTTTTTTTCTTTGCGTCATGTGCTGTTTGGGGAGTGTTTTTTGGAAGGGCCATCCTGCGTGACACTGCAGTGCCACTCCTAGATGGGCCCGGTGTTTGTGTCGGCCACTAGGGTCGCTTAGCTTAGTCATCCAGCGACCTCGGTGCAAATTTTAGGACTAAAAATAATATTGTGAGGTGTGAGGTATTCAGAATAGACTGAAAATGAGTGGAAATTATGGATTTTGAGGTTAATAATACTTTGGGATCAAAATGACACCCAAATTCTATGATTTAAGCTGTTTTTTAGTGTTTTTTGAAAAAAACACCCGAATCCAAAACACACCCGAATCCGACAAAAAAAATTCGGTGGGGTTTTGCCAAAACGCGGTCGAACCCAAAACACGGCCGCGGAACCGAACCCAAAACCAAAACACAAAACCCGAAAAATTTCAAGTGCACATCTCTACTTTGTAGTTGAAGTCAATCCAGTGATGTCATTCTTTACCAGAAGATTTTTCAGGCTTCTGCCCTTGGTGTAACTGGGCAAGATTTTTAAATTTCTGAAGCTCCTGAGGTCAGGGTCCAAGGTGATGATTGGCCATAACTGTTTGCTCATATGCATATTTTGTTGACTGTAAGGATGATATTGTTGCACAAAAGGTACTTTGTCTTTGATGTAATCTCTATTAACTGATGAATTGCTCAGCTGATCTCTGGGGATGGCCAGTGCTTTGCGTTTAGAATTCAAGAGATCTGCACGTCTGTATTCTTTTTCCAGAAATAGTGAAATCATGTCATCAATGGCCTCTGCAGCTTTTAAATGCGTATCCGCGATACGACAGACACGGAGGAATTGTGAGAACGGTAAACCCCTGATGCATGCCGGCGGATGTTGGCTGGATGCGTGTAGGTAGGTATTTCGGCCTGTGGGTTTTTTGTATAAATTGGTTTGAAGGATACCATCATTCAATGTGATCTGAACATCCAGGTAGTTAACACTTTCAGAACTTATCGTGTAAGTAAATTTAATATTCTCATCCTTCAAGTTGATCTGTTGGATGGCATGTGAAAGGGCTTCTGGAGATCCACGCCAAATCAAAAACAGATCATCTATGTACCTAGTGATCCAAATGATACCTTGTGAAAAAGTGCCCTCTGATAGTAAGAGTTGTTGTTCCTTGGCAAACATGAAGGTGTTTGCGAAGGTGGGGGCCACGCAGGACCCCATCGCACACCCCCATAGTTGCAGGAACCACTTCCGATCAAAAAGAAAATAATTTCATTTTAGTGTTAATTTTAGAAGTGTAATGAAAAATGATATTTCGGGACCAGCATACTCCGGATCACTAAGTAATAGGTTCCTCGTGGCTTGAAGACCCTCATCATGGGGAATGTTGGTGTATAAAGATATAAAGAAACAACATCTAAAGTGCATAGAATGCAATCCGATGGAAGAAATGTAAATTACTTTAATTTCTGCAAAAACGTGTTAGTATCCTTAAGATACATTTGTTGCTTTTGTACAATAGGCTGAAAATAGATATCAAGATATTGTGAAATTTTGTAGTATAATGAGTCCCTAGCTGTGATGATGGGCCTGCCTGAAGGTTCAATTACACTTTTGTGCAGTTTAGGGATGGTGTATAATACCGGAGCTACAGGATGCAGTTGTTGAAGACAATCACGAGTTAAGTCTGAAATGATGTTGTTCTGACAAGCATTTAACAGAATACTGTTGAGTTCCTGTTTGTACTGTAAAGTGGGATCAGTAGAGAGATTACAATAGACCAATTGATCTGCCAGTTGTGAATAAATTTCAAATTTGTAATCCTTAAGGTTAAGCACTGCTACACCACCCCCCTTGTCTGCCGGTATAATCACTATATCAGTATATGATCGTAAATTATTAATTGCTCTTCTCTCTTCCAACGTGATGTTTTGTCTGATATTTGGAGAATTTCTTGCATGTGTCAATGTTTTCTGGTCAAGGGTTTTTGTAAAGCATTTAATAGAAATGTTGTTGGAAAAAGGATCAAACTTGGATTTCGGCTTTATCTTCAGCGGAACTTCTGGGGTAGAGGTTGGCATGGAAAGGGTGGTTTTGTCAAAATGTTCTTTAATGCGCAACCTGCGTCTAAATCGATATGAATCTACTTTCCACTGCATCTCATTGAAATGGCCAGTGGGAACAAATGAAAGTCCTTTATTAAGAACAGAAAGTTCACTACGAGTGAGGGTCCGGTCAGAGAGATTAAAGACAGTGTCTATTTCTTTGGTTTTGTTGTCTTTTTGGTGCTCCCTCCTCCACTGGCCGCCGAGCCTCGTGTGGCTGCTTTTGGGGGGCCGCGCTGAGCGCGGGTGCGAACCCCTAAAGGGGGTTTACCCATGTTAGTTGACGCAAATTCATCCGTTTCGTATGAAGAGGTGCCTTCACCACTGGAGGTATCCGTTTCAAAAGGACGTCTGTTTCTCTGTCTTTCTCTAAATCTAGTGTTCCAAGGTCCAGCCGGATTTTGTACCCAGGAATATACACGACCCTCCTGATAATCACGTTGCACTATGAATATGTACCATTTATACCAGTGTACATTGGCCCTCATTCCGAGTTGATCGGTCGCAAGGCGAATTTAGCAGAGTTACACACGCTAAGCCGCCGCCTACTGGGAGTGAATCTTAGCTTCTTAAAATTGCGACCGATGTATTCGCAATATTGCGATTACTAACTACTTAGCAGTTTCAGAGTAGCTCCAGACTTACTCTGCCTGTGCGATCATTTCAGTGCTTGTCGTTCCTGGTTGACGTCACAAACACACCCAGCGTTCGCCCAGGCACTCCCACCGTTTCTCCGGCCACTCCTGCGTTTTTTCCGGAAACGGTAGCGTTTTCAGCCACACGCCCCTGAAACGCCGTGTTTCCGCCCAGTAACACCCATTTCCTGTCAATCACATTACGATCGCCGGAGCGAAGAAAAAGCCGTGAGTAAAAATACTTTCTTCATAGTAAAGTTACTTGGCGCAGTCGCAGTGCGAACATTGCGCATGCGTACTAAGCGGATTTTCACTGCGATGCGATGAAAAATACCGAGCGAACAACTCGGAATGAGGGCCATTGTGTTTATGCTCTAGGCCATTCTTCAACTCTTGGTTATGGTTCTTTTTCACTAGTTTACACTGTTGTCATGGTTTCAGCCTGACCGGGTGCGGCGCTGTGAGGCGCACGTTGCATGATTGTGACGTCACCGGCCGGGTGTCCTGCACGAGACGAACTATGCTAGATGCACAGGGTGTTTCTCTATAACGGTAAGAATTATTTCTTTTGCTCATTGTTCTGACGAAAGTTTTGAAAATAAACTGAAACGTTAACCGCTCTACATGGTGTTTCACCTACCTTTAACTGCTTCTAACAAGTCCCAGGAGTGCCGCCTTCTATATGCTATATATATATATATATATATATATATACAAAACAAATAAATGCTCCTGAATTTGCACTAGAGAGCAGCACTGTGGATAGAACCCCTGTTAGTCAGAACCTCAAAATATCACATAACCATAATACAAATATCCCAGTGCACTAATACATATATTACTGTAAATTCAGTATGCAAAGGAGTGGTGAATGGATCCACCTCAGGAGACTGATCATGTATTCAATGTACCAAGAGTCTTCCTTTGGTATATGACTCCCCAGGATAAGAACCCTCGTACCAAAAAAGAATCACCCAAGAAATGGATACGATTAATATCAAAACATTGATTTAATTGACAAAATAAAAGTCGTGAAGAATCACAATACCAAATAAATTCATATACATGTCATTATACAATAGGTGGTATAAATCTCCCCTCACATTAACAAAGGTGTGAGCTCAAGGTGGAGATTATTGCTTCAACAACACACACATACTCTGCCAGGCGTCACCCCGCCATTGATTTACCCTTTATATACCAAAGAGTGCCGCTTCCCTAGGATATCCATAAATATATATATATATATATATATATATATATATATAGTGCTCAAAGTGGGCCGGTATAAAACTGTATGGCATGCCAGAACCTCTTCAAACACGGAGTCTGAAGACCCCCGCCACTGCATCAAGCTCTCGCTCCTATGACCGCAGTTCTACTATTTCAAATCTGCAACGGACCAGCAGCCAATCAGGAGTGGCCGCGCGGAGGAGCCACAGTGCTGCCGACCACAGCCTCCTCCTCCTTGCACCACCACCGCCCTCTGCCTCCTCCTCTGCTACACCGCCGCTGCCCTCAGTCCTTCTCTGCACCTCCGCCTCCTCTGCACCATGCCGTCTACAGCCACCGCACCGCAGACCACAGCATCGTCAGCACCGCCGCTGCTAAATAGGTAATCTTACCCTGCTGCCTTTCTCTCTCCCTAGTCCCTACTGTATGCCCTTGCTGTCCCTCTCTCTGTCACTCTTCCTTTCCCTATGTCCCTGCTGTCACTTTCCCTGTCCCTCTGTCACTCTCCCTGTCCCTATGTCCCTGCTGTCACTTTCCCTGTCCCTCTGTCACTCTCCCTGTCCCTATGTCCCTGCTGTCACTTTCCATGTTCCTCTGTCACTCTCCCTGTCCCTATGTCCCTGCTGTCAATTTCCCTGTCCCTCTGTAACTCTCCCTGTCCCTATGTCCCTGCTGTCACTCTCCCTGTCCCTCTGTCACTCTCCCTGTCCCTATGTCCCTGCTGTCACTTTCCATGTTCCTCTGTCACTCTCCCTGTCCCTATGTCCCTGCTGTCATTTTCCCTGTCCCTCTGTCACTCTCCCTGTCCCTATGTCCCTGCTGTCACTTTCCCTGTCCCTCTCCCTACAGTATGTCCCTGCTCTCACTCTCCCTGAATTTTGTTCCATTTCATGTGGCATAATGTGAATTTTGGCTCATACCGTGTGCTATAATGTGAATTTCGGCTCATACCGTGTGCTATAATGTGAATTTTGGCTAATTCTGTGTCCTATTATGTGAATTTCGGCTCATACCGTGTGTAATAATGTGAAGTTCGGCTCATACCGTGTACTATAATGTGAATTTTGGCTCATTCTGTATGCCATAATGTGAATTTTGGCTCATTATGCATGCTATAATGTGAATTTTGGCTCATACCGTGCGCCAAAATTCACATTATAGCATGCATAATGAGCCAAAATTCACATTATAGCACACAGAATGAGCCAAAATTCACATTATAGCACACGGTATGAGCCGTGCAACCTTCACTTTTTCATAACACCACTTCAAAATTTCCACTTCGACCATTCGACCACTGTATACATATATGTGTGTGTGTTTATATAACTTCACGTCCCGTGCCCGGATCCGAGTCCGGCTCGGAACTACTCACCAGACTCGGAAACCAGAACGAGGCAAAACGTCATCTTCCCGCTGTCGGATTCTCGAGGGTTTTGGATTCCATATAAGGAGCCGCACGTCACCGCCATTTTCACTCCAGTTCTGGAAAGTGGAGCGAGAGGACATGCCTCTCTCCTCAGTGTCTGTCTGTGCGGGAAAGTGGTGTGACGACCTGCTCTATGTGTCATTCCAGTGCTGTCTTGTGCTGCATCAGTCCAGTGGTGGTATCTTGTGCTGCATCAGTCCAGTCACAGTGGTGTGTCCTGTGCTGCCATAAGTCCAGTGCTGCTGTATAAGTCCAGTGCAGTGGTGTTGTGTTGTGCTGCATCAGTCCAGTGGTGGTGTCCTGTGCTGCCATACATCCAGTGGTGGTGTCCTGTTCTGCCATAAGTCCAGTGGTGCTGCTGTATAAGTCCAGTGCATTGGTGCTGTGTTGTGCTGCATCAGTCCAGTGGTGCTGTGTTGTGCTGCCATAAGTCCAGTGGTGGTGTCCTGTTCTGCCATAAGTCCAGTGCTGCTGCTGTATAAGTCCAGTGCATTGGTGCTGTGTTGTGCTGCATCAGTCCAGTGGTGCTGTGTTGTGCTGCCATAAGTCCAGTGGTGGTGTCCTGTGCTGCCATAAGTCCAGTGCTGCTGCTGTATAAGTCCAGTGCATTGGTGCTGTGTTGTGCTGCATCAGTCCAGTGGTGCTGTGTTGTGATGCCATAAGTCCAGTGGTGGTGTCTTGTGCTGCCATAAGTCCAGTGCTGCTCCCGTATAAGTCCAGGGGTACTGCCGAATAAGTCCAGTCCAGTGGTACTGCCATATAAGTCCAGTGGTACTGCCGTATAAGTCCACTGATACCGCTGTATAAGTCTAGTGATACTGCCGTATAAGTCCCGTGGTACTGCCATATAAGACCAGTGGTACTGCCGTATAAGTCCAGTGGTATTGTCGTATAAGTCCAGTCCAAGTGGTACTGCCAAATAAGTCCAGTGGTGCTGCCATATAAGTCCAGCGATACTGCCGTATAAGTCCTGTCCAGCGGTACTGCATTGAAACGCTGGCAACGGCACCCAATCTCGCACCCTTCATGGGCTGGTTTCTGCGTGAACTTGCACAAAAGTGCTCAGAGCCCTATGTGGTGGTGAGCACTTTTGTGCGAATTCAGGCCACCATTAAGTGGTACTGCCATATAAGTCCAGTGGTACTGCCGTATAAGTCCAGTGATACTGCCGTATAAGTCCAGTGATACTGCTGTATAAGTCCAATGGTACTACCGTATAAGTCCAGTGATACTGCCGTACAAGTCCAGTGGTACTGCCGTATAAGTCCAGTCCAGTGGTACTGCCATATAATTCCAGTGGTACTGCCTTATAAGTACAGTGATACTGCCGTATAAGTCCAGTGCTGCTGCTGTATAAGTCCAGTGCTGCTGTCGTATAAGTCCAGTGCTGCTGCCGTATAAGTCAAGTAGTACTGCCGTATAAGTCCAGGGTTACTGCCGTATAAGTACAGTGTTACTGCCATGTAAGTACAATGGAACTGCAGTGTAAGTCCAGGGGTACTGCCATATAAGTCCAAGGGTACTGCTGTATATGTCCAGGGGTACTGCTGTATATGTCCAGGGTTACTGCCTTATATGTCCAGTCCAGTGGTACTGCTGTGTAAGTCCATTGGTACTGCCGTATAAATCCAGTGGTACTGCCGTATAAGTCCAGTGATACTGCCATATAAGTCCAGTGATACTGCTGTAAAAGTCCAGTGGGACTGCCGTATAAGTCCAGTGGTACTGCTGTATAAGTCCAGTGGTACTGCCTTATAAGTCCACGGTTACTGCCGTATGAGTCCAGTCCAGTGGTACTGCTGTGTAAGTCCAGTGGTACTGCCGTATAAGTCCAGTGATACTGCTGTATGAGACCAGTGGTACTGCCGTATAATTCCATTCCTGTGGTACTACTGTATAAGTCCAGTGGTACTGCCGCATAAGTTCATTTATACTGCCGTATAAGTCCAGTGGTACTGCAGTTTAAGTCCAGTGCTACTGCCGTATAAGTCCAGTGGTACTGCTGAATAAGTCCAGTGATACTGCTGTATAAGTCCAGTGCAGTGGCGTAACTACTGCCCCCGCAGTCCTCGCGGTGGCTTGGGGGCGAGGGGCTGCGGGGGCGCCACTGATTTAGAACAGATTGACATGCGGACGAGCGTCCGCATGTCAATCTGCGATCTCCTCTCCGGCTCTCCCTCCCTGCGGTGCCTGCTCCCCCGGCCCCCCCCCCCCCCCCCTATGTGTTGGAGGGACACGAGCGCATCGCGCGTCTCTCCTGTGTCCCTCCTGGCTCTCCCCCGGCCGGTCTAAGGAAGCAAGTGCCGTTCGTGAGCTCTGATTGGCTCACGAACGGCACATCCTTTATTAGACCAGCCGGGGGAGAGCCAGGAGGGACATAGGAGAGACGCGCGATGCGCTCGTGTCCCTCCAACACATAGGGGGGGGAGCCGGGGGAGCAGGCACTGGGGCATATACCCGGCACTGGGGACATATACCTGGCACTGGGGGGGCAGATCTGGCACTGGGGACATATACCCGGCACTGAGGGCATGTACCTGGCACTGGGGGCATATACCTGGCACTGGGGGGGCATGTACCTGGCACTGGGGGCATATACCTGGCACTGGGGGGGGCATATACCCGGCACTGGAGGCATATACCTGGCACTGGGGGGGAAGCAGGCACTGGGGGGGAATATCTGGCACTGGGGGCATGTACCTGGCACTGGGGGCATATACCCGGCACTGGGGGGGCATATACCCAGCACTGGGGGCATATACCTGGCACTGGGGGGGCATATACCCGGCACTGGGGGCATATACCTGGCACTGGGGGGGAAGCAGGCACTGGGGGGGAATATCTGGCACTGGGGGCATATAACTGGCACTGGGGGGGCATGTACCTTGCACTGGGGGCATATACCTGGCACTGGGGGGAAATATCTGGCACTGTGGGAGAATATCTGGCACTGGGGGCATATACCTGGCACTGGGGGGGCATATACCTGGCACTGGGGGAATATACCTGGCACTGGGGGGGCATATACCCGGCACTGGGGGCATATACCTGGCACTGGGGGGGGAAGCAGGCACTGTGGGGGAATATCTGGCACTGGGTGCATATACCTGGCACTGTGGGGGAATATCTGGCACTGGGTGCATATACCTGGCACTGTGGGGGAATATCTGGCACTGGGAGCATATGTGGCACTGGGAGCACGGCCCTAGCAACAAGCACTACCCCCTAGCAACGAGCATGACACCCAGTGCATGAAACCCCTGGCAACGAGCATGACATCCTGGCACCGTGCATGGAACCAAGAGCATGAAACCCCTGGCAACGAGCAGGTAATTTAAAAGTAATTGGAAGCCTTACTGTAGAACTTAATGTGTAATGGGCATTACGGTGTGTGGCATAATGTATCACGGACATTGCAGTGTGTGTCATAATGTATCTGGCATTACGGTGTGTTGTAGACTATGTCACGGGCATTGTGGTATGTGGTATAATGTCTCAGGATCATTGTGGCATGTGTCATACTGTGTCACAGACATTGTATGTGCTATAATGTATCAGGGGCATTGCAGTGTGTAGCATAATGTATAACGGGCATTGCGATTCCTGTCATAATGTGTCACAGGCATTACGGTGTGTGGCATAATGTGTCGGGGGCATTACGGTGTGTGGCATAATGTGTCGGGGGCATTACGGTGTGTGGCATAATGTGTAGGGGGCATTACGGTGTGTGCATATTGTGTCATGTGCATTATTGTCAGTGATCGCAAAAACGCGCTATGGCGCGTATTTTACCCAGAAACAGCCGCCCGGGACTCACATTTAGAAGATGAGCGGGTCCCACAGGACGCGCTCATCTGAATATGTGTTTGCATGTGTTAAGCCTGTCAGCGGAATGCAGGAGGTGACTGGCTGTTTCCTCGGCCAATCACCTCCTGTAGTCTCCATCCAATCACAGCCTGCAGCATCTCCCGCTTTGAATCCTGCTCCCCGCCAGCACATGAATCTGTGCTGCAGGGCTGACAGACTGGCCCCGCTCATCCGGCTCCACTGCCGCCCTGCCGCCAGCACCCTCCTCTGCGACTGGGAGTACAGCTCCGGATCTGCCCGCCGCCACCCCCCTACCCGGGACCCGCTCAACGCCCCACCGAGACCCGACAACTACCTTCCAGCAGGAGCCGGCCGGGCTGCGCAGCTCCCGCTGTAGGTAAGCAGTAGACAGTGCTGCATCGCCCCACTTCACCTGGAGTAGCTGGTGCAGATACGGGATGTCCGGGGGCTGCAAGCTCCGTGTGTGCAATGTGAGGCCGCTCAGAGTGTCAGGGCCTCACTGACACCATTTTTCTGACAGCACAGTGCAGTGAGTGCACTGGCACAAGTAGCCAGCCGGCGCCGCAGCATGAAGGAGCTATCTGTGAAATCGCAAGCAGAGGCTGGCAAGAAGGAGCTCCTCCGATCGCTTCCCCTGACGGGCTGGCCACTGCTAAATATACCAGTAATCAGTACAACTGTGCAGTGACACTGACTTTCCCATTGCACCTGGGGCTCCACTACTTTGACACAGTTGGAACTGATTATCGGTATATTTCGCAGTGGCCAGCCCGTCAGGGGAAGCGATTGGACGAGCTCCTTCTTGCCAGAGAACAGCCTCTGCTTGCGATTTCACATAGAGCTCCTCCAGGCTGCGGCTACTACAGGCGCAGGCTGGCTACTTGTGCCAGTGCACTCACTGCACTGTGCTGTCAGAAAAAATGGTGAGTGTCAGTGAGTTGCTGCTGGGGGCGGTACCACTTGTGTCAAACGGCCCCTTCGTGCAACTGGAGGTGATAAGTGAGTGGTTACTGCAATGTGCCTCAGTGCTCTACCAGGCGCATTGTGTATAATAACGTGCTCTACCAGGCGCATTGTGAATAATAACGTGTTCTACCTGGCGCAATGTGTATAATAACGTGTTCTACCTGGCGCAATGTGTATGATAACGTGCTCTACCTGGCGCAATGTGTATGATAACGTGTTTTACCTGGCGCAATGTGTATGATAACGTGTTCTACCTGGCGCAATGTGTATGATAACGTGTTCTACCTGGCGCAATGTGTATGATAACGTGCTCTACCTAGTGCAATGTGTATAATAACGTGCTCTACCAGGCGCATTGTGTATAATAACGTGTTCTACCTAGTGCAATGTGTATTATAACGTGCTCTACCAGGCGCATTGTGTATAATAACGTGTTCTTCCTGGCGCAATGTGTATGATAATGTGCTCTACCAGGCGCATTGTGTATAATAACGTGTTCTACCTGGCGCAATGTGGCTGATAACGTGCTCTACCAGGCGCATTGTGTATAATAACGTGCTCTACCAGGCGCATTGTGTATAATAACGTGTTCTACCTGACGCAATGTGTATGATAACTTGCTCTACCTAGCGGCAATGTGTATGATAACTTGCTCTACCTAGCGGCAATGTGTATGATAACATGCTCTACCTGATGCAATGTGTATGATAACTTGCTCTACCTAGCGGCAATGTGTATGATAACTTGCTCTACCTGGCGCAATGTGTATGATAACATGCTCTACCTGGCGCAATGTGTATGATAACGTGCTCTACCTGGCGCAATGTGTATGATAACATGCTCTACCTGGCGCAATGTGTATGATAACATGCTCTACCTGGCGCAATGTGTATGATAACTTGCTCTACCTGGCGCAATGTGTATGATAACATGCTCTACCTGGCGCAATGTGTATGATAACGTGCTCTACCTGGTGCAGTGTGTATAACGTGTTCTACCTGGCGCACTGTGTATGATAACGTGCTCTACCTAGCGGCAATGTGTATGATAACGTGCTGTACCTGGTGCAAAGTGTATAACGTGCTGTACCTGGTGCAAAGTGTATGACGTGCTGTATCTGGTGCAAAGTGTATGACGTGCTGTACCTGGTGCAAAGTGTATGACGTGCTGTACCTGGAGCAAAGTGTATGACGTGATCTACCTGGATCAGTGTGCATAGGAGGTTCTACCTGGTGCAATGTGTATAAGCGCCACTACTGTGTGGTGTAATGTGAATTGACACTATTATGTGGTCACGCCCCTTCCCTATGAAGCCACGCCCCTAAAATTTTGCGGCGCGCCTACGGCGCGCACTACCTGTTCTTTATGGTCTAAGTGGTCTAACACCAATTCACTTTCTGCCTAAGGGCACCAAAATGTCTAGTTACAGCTCTGGTGCAGGGTGTCCTGCATGCTACAGAGCCCAGCAGCATTGTCACCCCATCCCCCCCATCTTGCAACACTTTTGTAGTGTCCAAACAAGATTAAAATTAATAAGAACCTTCATTCCGATGGGACCCAGAAAACGACCGGTAGGACCCCAATTTTTAAAAGTGAAGGGTCCCTGGGACCCACTTTTTTTTTGGCTCAGCGCGATCACTGATTGTGTGTGGAATAATGTCTAAGGACCATTGCAGTATGTGGAATAATGTATACTG